>NC_045597.1:32361250-33815625 GCF_009762305.2 Zalophus californianus | reverse complement strand
TTTTCCTTGAAAGATAACACATTTATAGCAATAATTATTCTGAAATGTACTATCACTTTCCTCTCTTCATCTGTGCTATATGATTGTGTAACTTTCACACTTTCAGTCAAATAAGATTAAGAAAAAAGTGCCCCTATTCTCCCTAATTAGAAATAGGACCTCAAAGAATTTATTTATTTATTTATTTATTTTTAAAGATTTTATTTATTTATTTGAGAGAGAGAGAGAATGAGAGATAGAGAGCATGAGAGGCAAGAGGTTCAGAGGGAGAAGCAGACTCCCTGCTCAGCAGGGAGCCCGATGTGGGACTTGATCCCGGGACTCCAGGATCATGACCTGAGCCGAAGGCAGTCGATTAACCAACTGAGCCACCCAGGCGCCCCCCTCAGAGAATTTATAATTTAGTTGGAGAGTCACAAAAAATTATGACACTTTAGTTACTCAGGGGTGGGATTAGTGACCAAGGGAGGGATGGAGTAGCAACAGTAGGAGTGTGTTTTGGTTGGGGGTAGGCTGGATGGGTGGTTTGTCACTGCCGCCTGCAATAGGTGAAATAAATGAATGAATCAGCGTTTGAGCTAGATCTTGAGGGAGCAGTTGAATTTGGTTAGGTGGAGATGAGCAAGAAGAAGAGATTGCCATGAAGCAAGTGGAATATGTAAGAGACTCAAAAATACACATTGGATACGGATGGGATGACAAAGAATATTGGCAAAGACAAAAGATATATTTTTGCCATACAATTATTGGACCAGATTCTTTTCTTTCTTCTGTAGTTTTCTAGACCTGTGTAGAGGGGAAACAAAAGGAATTCTGGTAAGACCTCTATCTAGCTGGCTACAGTAAGATATGGGAGGAAGATTTATGTCCTTTCTTTTCATCTTAATTAATGACAGGCACAAACCTTTCTTAGTGCTATTGTTCCTGAGACAATAAATGGAGGAATAAAGTGGTATACATTGTAAGGACAGAATGGCTAAAATAAAGATGATCTATAGTAGGTTTCTCAGTCTCAGTGCTATTGGCATTTTGGGCTGGATAATTTTTTGCCTTGGGGGATGGGACTATCTTGTGCAATGTAGCACATCCGTGACTACCCACCCGATACCACCTGATGCCACTCACTGACCCCGCTGGGAAAACCAAAAATGTCTCCAGACACTGCCCGATGTCCCCTGGGGAGCAAGATCATCTCCAGTTGAGACCTAGGCTTTGCAGTAGATCGATGACGTAGCAACAGGCATGATTTCTTTATGGCTGGAAACTTGCTGAGCCAGGGTGAAGATTTATGATCTGAGAAAAGGCAACCATGGCAGGTGCAGCGCTTGAGAAAGGGTAGTGTCTCTGCTCTGAAAGGACCTCAGGGTCAAGAATAAGTCTTGTTCATCTTTGAATTCTCTCCCTGGGGCCTAGCACAGTTCCCACCACCTAGAAAATGGTCTATAAATGTTAGTTGAGTAAATGGGATGTTTGCTTAAAGTCTCAGAAGAAATCATTAGGACCAACAGCTATTTACTTGTAGCTTTATCTACTTATTGGCTTATTGGGTTCTATCTGAGGGTCTCTTGAATGTTGCAGAAGAAACCAAGGATACCAGTATGATCACTTGCAGCAAACATGAGGGGAAAAGAATTGAGCAACAAATGTCACAAGGCCTGTTTCTCAGGTTTATGGCCAGATAACGTGGGGTTTGGAAGAGAGAGTATATAGAAGAAGTGAAGCAAGAGCCCTACCATCTTCCAGTCTCCTTTATATTGGGGATTATTTACAGTTGCAAGTTACTAGTTGCCTGTGAATTTTGCATTTTGTCCTAACCAGAGGTTTACGTATCTTCCTTCCATGGGAGCAGGTCACAGTTCCTGATTTGTGGAACCTCTGAAACACTTGCCTAGTGAAAAGGGAAGGGAGATGTGGTGGAGAGTCCAGGGATGGGAGATGAGCTCAGTGTGGCACAGATGTGTATGTCCATCCTTCTGCCAACCAAGTGACGGCAAAGTAAAGGCCAACTCACTCTTTCTCCTCCTAGGACTCTTGATTCCCCACTTCATTCACATCTTTCATTTTTGAGTAATGTGCTATTTTGTATTTAACGTATTCCTTATTACTAATGACCAGTCTCCAAAAAAGGGGGGGGGCGGTTAGGATTCTAGGATTCTTCTCTTTGGAAGGCTTTCATATGAAAGGCTTCAGAGTGGGCACCTCTAATTCAGGCATCTTGCACCGATCTCTGGAGGAGGCTGTGGCAGGCACCCTTTTCATCTGTTCCTTGATACGCCACCAATAATTGGCTTCTTCTGAATCCAGATTCATATACTCAAGTGTCTACCTAGCATCTGCCCTTGGATATCTTGTAGACATCTCAAGTGAATGATTTCCTGCCTTGTCTCCCAACCTGCTCCTGTGTCCTTATCCATCTCATTCAAAGGCAGTTTGACCTTGCAGTGGCTTAGGTCAAAATCCTTGGAGCCATCCTTGACTCTCCTCCTTGTCACACTCCAACATCACACTCCACAAATTCTGTTGGCTTTCCTTTCAAAATATATCTAAGATCTGAACCTTTCTCACCAGATACTTTGCTCCCATTCTGGTCTGAGCTACCAAAAACTCAACACAGTGGCCAGGCTGATATTTTAAAATTGTAGGATAGATCCTGCCACTCTTTTGCTCAAAACCCTTCAACGCTTCCCTATCTCAGAGCTAAAAACAAATTCTTTACATGGTTCTACAACTCTCCACCCCTTTATCTCTCACGCCTCATCTCCTGCTTCTCTCCCATCAGGCAGGCACCAGCTCACCGCGTAGTTGCTGTTTTTTAAGTGCATGAGACCTGCCCCACCTGTTCCCTTAGCCCTGAACCCTCTTCCCCCAGGGATCCAGGTAGTTACATTTGGCCCCTTCCAATCTGTGCTTAAACATCACCTTGCAATGAGACCTACCCTGCTTATGCTACTTAAACTCCAACCTGTTCTCCACACCCCTGTCCAATACCTGACTCTTACCCTTTAGTCCTTTTCTTTGAAACGGCACTTAGCAACTTTCAATATACTATATCATTTGTTTACTGACTACATTTCTTTTTTGTCTCCCATGCTGAAATGGAGTATTTACAAGGGCAAGGATCTTTGTGTATGTATCTCAAGCACCTGAAACAATGTCTCACACATAGTGGGTGCTCATCAGAGTTTGTGGTTGAATAAATATCTCTTTCAAAGCAGGTCTTAGTTGTTTACTTAGTCCCTCTTCCTGCCCAGACTGTAAACTGTTTTGGGGAGAGTGATCAGTAGAACGTACTGTATTGCAGTAGCTAATAGGGTTAATTCTTTTCCTTAAAGGGTGCTCCTCAAATCATGTAAGCTTTAGCCTCCACAAAACCTGGCCTGTCCCTGTACCAATCTCATAGGGTTAGTATGGGAATTAAAGAGATAATACATACATATAAGTTAGAAACTTAAGGTTAAAGACTGTGTTATATTTTGCATGCCTCCCCATTATGATTAGCTTGGTGGCTGGAACAGAGGTGGCAGCAAAAGAAACATCTTTGCTAATCAACAAAGCAATTGAACAGGATGAGTATGCTTAGATTGGGTAGTTCAACCATCTCCTTAGGCTTTTACTTCTAGGTACCACCTTTCTTCCCCCCTTTTAAAAAAAAATGTGTTGTTTTGAGCAGTTTGAGATACACAGCCAAATTGAGAGGAAACGACAGATTTCCCGGGTACCCCCTAACCCCCCATGGATAGCTCCCTCCATTATCAACACCCGTGACAAGAGTGATACATTTGTTACAATTGGTGAACCTACATGTACATTATAATCACTCAGAGTCCATAGTTTATATTAGGGTTCGCTCTTGGTGTTGCATACTCTATGGGTTTGGACAAGGGTATATATCCACTTTTATATTATCACACAGAATAGATTCCCTGCCCTAAAAATTCTCTGAGCACCATTTGTTCATCCCTCTGCCCCAAAACTCCTGGCGACCCATGACATTTTCACTTTCTCCATAGTTTTGTCTTTTCCAGAATGCCTTATAGTTGGAATCAAACAGTATGTAACCTTTTCAGAGTGGCTTCTTTTACTTAGTAATATGTGCCTAAGTTTCCTTCGTTTTTTTCATGGCTTTATAGCTCATTTCTGTTCAGTACTGAACAGTATTCCATTGTCTGAAAGCACCACAGTTTATTTATCCATTCAGCCCCTGCTTCCTTTTCAGAGTTAGGTTTCTATACTTAGGAACTTACCAAAAGATTCATATAAAAAAGTTAATGTATGATTGCTTGTATTTTTTAAAAAGATTTTATTTATTTTGAGAGGGAGAGTGTGGGAGAGAGTGAGCACTAGGGGGAGTTGGGGCAGAGGCGGAGGGGAAGAGAGTCCCAAGCAGACTCCCTGCTGAGCACAGAGCCTGATGTGGGGCTCCATCTCACGATCCTGACATCATGACAACCCTGAGATCATGTCCTGAACCGAAACCAAGAGTTGGATGCTTAACCGACTCAGCCACCCAGGCGCCCCTGATTGCTTGTATTTTATTATGTACCTGTCATGACAGTATCAGAATGACATGGTATTCTGTGACCTTTTTCATCTACGAATAAGACTAACAGTCAGAGTCCTTTATTTTTTCAGCAGTCCTTAACATAATGTGGTGCTAGAATATATAGTGAGCAGAAACACATGATAATGGCAATGAAAGTGAAACGAGACTTTTAAAAATGTCCCCTTTCTTATTTTGTTATGTGCCTATGTTGACATTATTTGAATTTATGTAAGGTTCCTACCCTCAGTCTTATCTTTTCCATCATATTGATTTCTTGTACCTGCCACGTTTATATGTAACACACTGGCTAGATAAATATGTTTTAAATATCTGCCTGCAATGGCTGTTTCTACAGGGAAAGGGAAACTCTGAAATAAATCTCATGGAAGAAAACAGTTGAGACAAGGGTTTAGAAATGACTGCTGAACTGTTTTTACTTTCTTACATTCCCTTTACCTCTCCACGCACTATAATCCGGCTTCTGGCTTCATCATCCACTGAAGCTGCTTTTTCAGTGGTTCAGCAGTTAGCTAGTACTGACAAATTACCTTCAGATGAACTCTAGCTCTGCTTGGTGTCAGCAGTGTTAGGTTGACTCTTTTCTTGAAACAGCCTCTGATCTTGGAATCTGTGGCAAGTTTTGTTCTCTTCTTCCTTCTCTGGTGGTTCTTAGTATCCTGCATGGGTTCCTTTGAAAAGGACATTTTAACATCTTAGAAGGGTTTGATGGCGAAAAAGGTCTGGCAGAAATATCACGGAAGGGAAAGCACGGTGACGCTACAAAACATTGCCAAAGGTAGAAAAATAAGAGTGTTTGAATACAGAGCAATGAGATATAGAAAAATAGCTCTAGAATTTTCTATTTATTCTCTGAGACTGAGAATGAATCTAAACTCTCCGAAGGTTTTGACCTTATAGCCTAGAGTTTTCTTTTAGTGTTCTTCCTCATATTGTCTCAGTTATGTGCATGTAGATTTGAAACAAAGAATACTTCTAAAAAATGTGGGGTTTTTCTTTGTTGTTGTTGTTTTTACTTTACTTCAAATTATGTGCACCTGTTGGTCTTCTATGGGCTGCATCTAGATCAGTATTTGCCAAATAAAGTTTGTGTGCAGTTTAGTAAACATCTAATTCTCCACTTCAGTGCTCAGGAGAGAGGGGTCAGAGAGAAGGGAGCCCAACAGGCATTGAAGAAGGGGCGGAGGGAGAGCACAGGGAAGGGAGTACAACACTGCTTTGCTGGTCTACACTGCGTTGTGGCGACACCAGAGGAAAAGGTGAGAAATCCAGTTCATCACCAGGGTAAGGCCATATTTCCATGTATTTGGTAACTTTTGACATTGTGGGAAGCAAACATAGACCACAGAATTTTCCTACATTACACATGTTGTGTAGAAATGACCTCATTCCTTGTAATATTGTTCTAGATCACTTAACACAGAGTGATTTAGCATAAACAGAATGTAATTTCTTCTAAAATTCATGCACCATTGAAGAAAGAATCTTCCACCTCAACCAGTTATTCAGTGTGCTGTGGATTTTCTGATTCACATCTTGACAAGGGCAAAAGAAAAAAAAAAAGAAAAAAGTTATGTATCTGTCTTTTTCCACATCTGGGGTTAGATTCTGTAGCCTCACTCTATGTAAAGGCTGTTCTATCATTCAGAAATATATGGCTCCTTAATGTCATTTCTGATTCATATTTTGCTATCAAATGGCACCAGGTATTCTGCTCATTCCGTTCTTAAATATTAAATGTCACCATTCTCCTCTCTCCACAAATCTTAGCCCTCTAAAAAGCAAAAGCAAAAGACATGCATAAGTTTTAGATTGCCGTGTAAAGTAGGAGAATGTCTTTGCATCATTTAAATGTTTATAGTAGAACTGAAAGTAAAACACAGGTTGAAAGTAAAATACAGAACTGAAAGTAAAATATTTATGAAGTTGTCTGAAATCTTTTCTGGAACAAGGCAGTTGTACATACATAAATAGGCAGAAGAGAAGAAAATTGTAAAAACCCCTGACATACAGTTTTGTTCATACCTCTGCTGTGATGTATAACAATGTGTTAGGTCATGATCTTATATCCAAGAGTTAATAAAATAAATGTTTACAGTGAAAAACAGGTGATGTGGAAGGGTGAATATTTTATGTACTTCAGCGATTAGGACATTATTATCCAATGTTAAGTACTGGTAACTTTAATACAGGTCAAGAATCCATTAAGTTTCAAAAAAACAAATTAATCAAGAGTGTATTATGTACAGGGCAGTGTTCTCCGTGTGTCTATAGGGCTGTGAACAAAGCAATATAGAGCCGTGCCATTGCTAGAGATGCAAACACAGAGTATTTACTATCTGCCAGGCACTGATTTGACTGTTTTACATATACTAACTTTTAAAATCTTCAATGAACCCGGGCACCTGGGTGGCTCAGTTGGTTAGGCGACTGCCTTCGACTCAGGTCATGATCCCGGAGTCCTGGGATGGAGTCCCACATCGGGCTCCCAGGTCAGCAGGAAGCCTGCTTCTCCCTTTGACCCTCTCCCCTCTCATGCTGTTTCTCTCTCTCTCTCTCTCTCTCTCTCTCTCTCTTAAATAAATAAATAAATAAATAAATAAAATCTTTAAAAAAAATCTTCAATGAACCCTCTTAGATGCTATTATTATCCCACTTTGCAGATGAGGAAATTGGGGCACAGAAATGTTAAGAATATTGCCTAAAGTCCATATTGGTAGTTAGTGGTAGAGCCCAGGTTTCATACCCATTCAGTCTGTTCTAGAAATGAAGACCTAGGCATGATCAATGACTAATTAATTGATGTCAACTCATGGGTGGTTTCCAGCTGTAATTTATATTCCAAGTTGGATTGCTTTTGAGGGAAACTTAAAGCACAGAGTTACAATAAACCCTGTTATTAGTCTATGGCCCTTCTTGACCAGCTTTTCTGAAACTGTCAAAATAACAAACTCATTCTTTCAGATATTCTTGATCTTAGAAACATCCATTATTTTAGGTTAGGGAGATGAAATCAAGTCTCTAGAAAACATATTCTAAGGGAATAGTAATGTTTTCCATCTAGACTGTGACAAAGATGTCATTTTGTCACCATAGCATACAGAATGCTCATGCTTTCTGGATAGGTTGTTCTATTAAAGCAAAGCAAAATGGGTCCTGGCTTGACTGAACTTCAGACTAGCATGTAGAAACCTGGTGACCTGACTTACCACCAGGGAATGCTTAAAAAAAAAACCAAGGCTTGATAATCATGTTCACACTGTTGTGCTTTGAAGGAAATATGTCCCTTGTGTTATATACCGAAAGTGCTTTCAAATGAGAATGAGTTTCACATGTAGACTTAAAGAGAACACAACTTAATCCAAGCCTGAATAACTCAGTTGTTGAGAGCACAGAACAGATGAGGTCACCACAGGCCAGTCAGTTCTACTCTATGCTGTGGCCTTAGACTGCACCTCTGAGCTGGGCCAACCAGGAGACACAATGTGGAGGATCAGTGGAAATCCACCACACACTACAAAAAAGCTCAAATACAAGTCTTCGTGACTAATCAAGCTTTATCTTTATATATGGAAGACTGTACCAGGAAGCTTAGCAGTCTTTTTCTTAATGGTTTGTTAAGAAAAAAAAAGCCAGGATGCCTGGGTGGCTCAGTCGGTTAGGCGTCTGCCTTGGGCTCAGGTCATGATCCCAGGGTCCTGGGATTGGGTCCCGCATCAGGCTCCTTGCTCAGCGGGGAGCCTGCCTGTCCCTCTTCCTGCTGCTCCCCCTGCTTGTGCTCTCTCTCTGACAAATAAAATCTTTAAAGAAAAAAAAAAAAGCAAAAAAAAGCCTTTTTGATATATTTTTAAGGAGGCTCCTTGGCTTAGTTATACCAGGGTCAGACAGATAGATTTAGCAGACTGTAAGTATAGGCATGATGGATTTTGACACAATGTCATGGTGGGATTATTAAACATCAGATTACTATACCATTTCAGGTTATATGGTTATTAATATTAACAAACTATGGTTAGAATTTTTCTGAAATCAGCCTTTCTGGCTCATTCTAGTTCTTACTGGTCAGTCTTTCAGGTGGAGGTCAAAATGTGTGTGTATGTGTGTGTGTGTGTGTGTGTGCGTGTTTCCCAAAGCCTCTTATCAATGGTATTAATAAGTAGAGGATATGTGAATTGTATCCAATAAAGAATTTCAGGTTGTACTGATGTGGTATTGCTATGCATTGAATTGTGTCTTCCAGAGGTTGTGTTCAAGTCCTAACCTCTGGTACCTGCAAATGTGACCTTATTGGGAAATAGGGACTTTATGATGTAATTGAGTTAAGACGAGGTCATACTGGAGTAAGATGGACCCTAAATCCACTATGACTGGTGTCCTTGTAAGAAGAGTGAGAGACACACACAAGAGAATGCCATGTGAAAACACACACACACACACACACACACACACATACACACACGGAAGAAGGCTGATGATGGAGGCAGAGCTAGGAGGGAAGCAGTCACAAGCTGAGGGACACCAAAGAGGGCAGGCAACCACCAGAGGATAAGCAGAAGCAAAGAAGGATCTTCCCCTAGAAGTTTCAGAGAAAGCATAGCCCTGTAGACACCTTGATTTTGCACTTTCAGCCTCTGGAACTGAGAGAATGAATCTCTGTTGTCTTAAGCCACCCAGTTTGTGGTACTTTGTTATGGCAGCTCTAGAAAGCTAACACAAGTATCATGTCCCAGTGAGGCGTTGTGGGTCAAAATATGAAGACGAGAAGCTGTCTGGGTGGATCCTGAAATGCTGGCTAATGTTAATGCTTTATGCACTTTGAGCAGAGCTCGCAGGGATGGTGTGGGTCTATTAAAATTCCTGCTTTTGGATGAATCACTAAATTTTACCTCTGAAACTAATAATATACTATATGTTAATTAAACTGAATTTAAATAAAAAATTCAAAAGAAATTCCTGCTTTTGTAGTCCTTCCCCTGTGTGGAACCAGGGGTTTGCCTGATGGATGTACCTGACACACTCTTACACCGTTTCTGAAGGGGGAGGTAGATTCCTCTGACCACTCTTCTGGCCTATCACTCCCGGTGGACCAGTTTTGCATATGAGACCATTATGAGGTCAGTGGTAAGGGATGAGGGTACTTGGGGGGAATTGTTGCAAAGATCTTGGCCACTGGCCACGTAAGTGGAGCTGGGAGTGATACAAATGCATTACGCTGGTGATTGATTGAAGGGAGAAGGCTCACTCGTTAATGATCATTGTGGCCTGAAGAGATCTTTTCACTTTTGGCAGGGATGAAATGGTCTGTTCCACATAGATGGATTTTTTTTTTCTGGAGCATAGAACCAATTGCCATGCTCCTCATGCATGATGCATTTTGAAGAAGTGGTATTGCAGCTTGGGGTTTCTGGAAACAGACTCTGAGTGAAGGTTAGTGTGCAAGATGTTTATTAGGAATTAATACTTGAGGAAGGAAAGTGGGGAAAGCAGGAATGGGCAGAGGAAGAGTTCAAACTAATATAGATCTAATTAAGCCTCTGCCATCCCAGCAGAGAGCTCTGGAGTGAATCAGAGTTGTTTCATGTTGGGCCCAAATGACTGCATCTTCATATTCCTACCTTTCTTAGTCAGCACATGTGGGCTTTCTTGCTAAGGGCCTGACCTCAGTCAAGGGCATTCTCTGCAGGAGGAGGTTTTTTTTTGCAGGAGTTTATCGCTGTCATCAGTCTGCTAGTCACACCCCCTCTAGCTGGGCAGCAAATCCTTACTTGAAAAGAGATTGGGTGGTTCATCTCTATGTCTTCTCCAGATGGTAGCCCACTTGATTGACTTGAGCTCCTAGGATCCTGAAGGAAAACAGGCTTTGGTGGTGTTGGGAGTTGTGGGGGAAGTTATAAGGGAGTAGTCTGGGTAAAGATATGGTCAGTTGGTAGGTAGACTGGTCATGCTGTGTATAACAGATGTAAAGACAGAGTTTTCCTTCTAGAACTTTTTTGATGTGCACCATCTGGTTATCTAGGAATGTAGATAGTAGACAGATGGAGGAAACATTGAACATTAAACATTAAAATCAGTCAGCATATCATTTGGGAGATCAGATTAGTAATGAAGTGACTAAATGTGTAGAAACAGAAGATCTCTTTGCAAAACAAAATAGAGAGGTGCAGATAGGTAACACAATATAGAGGAAGAAATGTCCATGATAGGATGGCCGTGTGGTCAAAGGAGAGATGGATGTCATTCATTCATTTATCCAAAAGATGAGCCTTGAAAGGTAAGTGATGATTAGCCAAGCAAAGAGGGAGGAGAAGAGAATTCGAAGCAGAAAGCCCTGTGGCACAGGACCCTCCCTCCTTGTCCTGGCCTTCTGGGATCCAGGTCTTCCATTTTCTTTCCGTGTGCTGAAAAGAGCAACAGAAACCTCCCTAGAGGGCAAATGGGTACTCTGAGTACAGAGACTGTCCTGATAGAACAAGTGAAAGAAGTTGGTGCTCAAAGCAGGAGGACACCTGTGGGGCAAGGGGAGGCCAGGGTCAGGCAGCATCCACATGCGGGAGGCCCTTGTATACCACCGGAATGGGGTACACTTCCTCCCAAGGGCAAAGGGACGTTTTTGAAGGGCTTAAGGGGGAGAGTAACACGAGTAAACTTGTGCTTTAGCAAGGTCTCTGAAGTAGAGTGAAAAATGAGTTCGAAGGAAGTCTTGAAGTGACTTCAGTAAACAGAACTGAGAGCGAATCAACAATGGGTGATAGATTGGATTTTGAGGGCTAAGAATGGGGAGGGGTCAAGGATGGATGTGGTTTCTGATAGAAGAACCTGGATAGAATAAGCTCATCAAACATCTGCAAACTTTACACTTGGTTCAATTCTTTTTGGCCACGACAGGGATGATGGTAATCACGACTAGAGAAAAAAAGGGCTCTCTGAAATGAAGCAAATGTAGAGTATGGCGTATGAGGTTAGCAGATCTGGGTCACATGGGCAAGTCAATTGGGAGTCTCAGTTTCCTCTTAGGTAAAATGGGGATAATACTACCTACATCACTATACTGTTGTGAGAGTTAATTGAAAAATTATTAATGTATTAATGCATACAAAAGCTTTTAACCAGTGCCTGATACAGAGCTGACACTTAGATCTCCATTCATTCATTTGTGTAACAATATAGTCTTTTAAAATATATTGCTAATGTTAACATTTTATCACAAATGAACATTTATAGAACACCTACAATCTACAGGGCAGATTTAACCCTGGGGGATAAATAACTGTAAGACATTGTTTCTGTTCTTAAGGACTTTGTAGTCTGTTTAGGAAGACAGGATTTATATATATGTAAAGTGTAAAACCAGCAAAATATCTAAACTTTTTTGGGGGGGAGGTGTACATGTGATAATAGAGAAAATGAGACAAGATGATAGTGACAGTTGCCAGCTGAATTGATTAGATGTACTTACTTACAGGAAGAAGATTTCCCTTTCATCTGGGGTCCTTAAAGAAGGCTTTGAGAAGGAGGTCGGATTTGAGCTAGATTTTAAAGATGGGTTGGATTTTTGTGTAAATTTTGACAAATTTTGCCATTTGCGGTTGGCAGTTGCCCAGCCCTCTGCCTGTTTCAGTGTGGACCTATGAACTAAGAATGGTGTGTAAATGGTTGGGAAAAAATTTTTTGAAAAAGAATAGCATTTTGTGATACATGAAAATTATATGAAGTTGAAATTCTAACGTCCATAAGTAAAATGTTATTAGAACACAGACATACCTTGTCCTTTACATATTCCATATTGTCTGTGCTGCTTTGGAGATACAGTGGAGTTGGTTGAGTACTTGTGGTGGAGATGGCCCGCAAAGTCTCAAATATTTACCATCTGGCCCTTTATGGAAAGTTTGCTGAAATCTGGTATAGAGGCTAGGGGGAGATATGCTGGGGACGCGGAATGAGAAGAGTGAGAATGACTACTTTGAAGGAAACAGAACGTGAGTGGTCACAAAGGATGGGGGAATGTATAGGAGCCTCATGCAAGCCAAGGGAAGTTAGACTGGGTGTCTCAAGAAATAGAGGATGTCAGCAGTGCCAAGCGGTACCAGGAGAGTACAGGAATGCACCTGAGCAGAGGACATGGACTTTTGCATTGTTGCCATTGCCTGTGAGTTTTGAATCCCTTGGGAGGAGTGGCGCAGGAGAGTGGGAGGTGAGGGAGCAGAGCCAGAGCATAAGAAATCAGGAGGAATCGGGAGGAATCAGGGAGATTTAGTAGAGAAATACCTGTGTGGTTTAAGTCTAGCATAGAATAAAGGAGACCTGTGCATATTTGAGGGCAGAGGGGAGAAAAAGAGATTAGAGAGGGAGGTTTTGAACATGCTCTGTAGAGAAGGGCTATTTGAAGCAGTGAGGTTGGGGAAACATTGAGCTAACATTTTTTTAGACAAGCATTAAGTCATCTTGCTACAGAAAAGTACCAGTCAACAAGGTCCTTTGGAGTTTTTTCAGCTCCATGTTCCTGCACTCTGAGTCAGGTGAAGCCCGATGGACCCGGGAGTCAACAGGCTAGAATTTGCCCCTGTCCCAACTTCCCCCAAATTATTAGCTGTTGGCCTTGGGAAAGTTGTGTAACATTTTTGCTCTATTTGCTTATCTGGGAACAGTGGATAATAATACATTCATCAGAGAATGATTGTGAGAAGGAGTGAGATGAATTTGTTTGGAAAATGTCAAAAGCATGGGGTCTGGCAATTAGTGGGTTCTCAATAACAAAAAAATGTTAATACCATCCAAGTTAAACAATAGTAACTAATAATGAAGGTCACTATGTTAGGGGACATTTGCTTTCTATCCCGGAGATGGCACATATCATGCATATGTCACCACTCTCCATTCCTGTGATCATAGCACTCCATCACGGACACCAATGTGACCTCAGAATTTTTTCAGTAAGGTTGCTCTAGAAACTACAAACAATTAGTTGGAGTTGGCACATAACTTGAAACACGTTTTATAGTCTGACCTAATGCATATTTAGCTATCTACAACACATGCATGGAATTCTTTCTGGAATTTTGCCATTGGGATCCACAGATCCAGACTCAAAGCTTGGAAGTTAAAATGTCAATCTCTTGCATACGCTCCTACTAGCCAGTAATGTCCTTTATCTTACGAAATAAGGACCATGTTATCATATTTGCCCTCTAGGTGAGTTTTCTTTCTTTCTTTTTTTTTTAAATCTGTAGATTTATTTACTTATTTGACAGAGAGAGAGAGAGAGAGGCAGGCAGAGGGAGAGGGAGAAGCAGACTCCCCGCTGAGCAGGGACCCTGATGCAGGGCTCGATCCCAGGACCTTGGGATCATGACCCGAGCTGAAGGCAGACACTTAACCAACTGAGCCACCCAGGTGCCCCTCTAGGTGAGTTTTCAAAAAATGTTATCTTTCAGAGGTATTAGTGGCTTGAAATTTCCGAATGAAATTGGAATGAAAAGTAGCCTAAAAATTACACTTTTCTATTTCCTTCAGACTTCAGGGAACATTTATACTTCATTTGTGAAGACTGATTCCAAACCCTGGTTAAAGTTCTGGGGCAAATTTTCCTCTCACTTGAATATGTGTGCTATTAATTGCAATCAAACAAATGCATATGACTGAGGATAGAAATTTATATTCTCTAAAGCTCCCGATACAAGATTGATTCACAAAGCAGATTGCAATTCTTTGCTTTTCACATTTTTGTGTCTGTGATGCAAGAATTTTGTTTGTGCTGTGTATGAAGAAAATGTATGCCACACTGGAGTGTGGTGATAAGATCATGTTTCTATGGTATCGCTTTTTTCTGAGTATTTCAGTATTTTCAGATGTTATCTCCTTAACTTTCACAGCATGCTAGGAAGAAGGAAAGACATGTTGTTCTCACCTAACAGTGAAATTGAGGTAAGCACTTTGTTGCATAAGTGACTGAGCTGGAGATGTGACACCAAATCCAATTCTTCTACTCTCCAGTCCATGGACACCCTGCAGTATTTCTGGTCAATCCATTACTCCCATTTTCTTTTCCTTAGTTAATGACTCCACAGCTGATTCTTGCTTATCTGCTCTGGGGGAAAGAGGAAACACGGGACATAATCTCAAATGGTAGATGATACAAAAATAATTTCAATTTGGTGACAGAATATGTTTTGGTACTTGCATTGGAACCTGGGCATGTCTGGTGTTCTGGAAATTTATGGCATTCCAATCTGAGTGAATTAACTATCCAAGGAGAGACCCTGGGTGTGGATAGTCGCAATTGCACCTAGTTTATCTCTCATCATTCCTAGCCTGCCTCCTCTACCCATTTTACTCTGCTCAGGTCGGACAGCCTCATCTCAGACTGATGCATTGAGCCAGCTGAAGTCAATCTGCCTTGTCTTTTTATCTAAATCCCATTTTGAGACTTTTGTCTCCTCCCTTCCTGGGCATGGGAGAAACTGGTATCTTGAATTAGAAATTGTTAATCATTTCTTAAAGTTGTTCTTCTTTTTTTTAATGCACAGGCACTGATAATGTAGTAAGGAAATTTAAAATAAGATTCTTGTGAATATGTAACAACAAGAAGAAAATAAGAAAGAAATTGAAAGCAGTAATGGGGCTAGATAATGACAAGAGAATGAGGGAAAGTGAAAATATCTTTTTATTCTAAATTTTGTGACTGATGAGAAAAATTCTTTTATGGCATTTATTCTCATGTTCATTCAAAAAACAAACATTGCTTAATATCTACTCTATGCCAGGAATGATTAGTGACTGAACGGATGATAGGAATTTGCACATAAACAAATACTAGAAGTTGAAAGTTAAAAGAGCTTCATGGTATTTTTTTGTAAATTCTTTTTTTGATTCATTATTTATTTATACATAAATTCAATTGATGCATTTATTGAATACATCTCTAGTTGATCTATTTATCTTTAATATTAGTGAAAATAAATATTAATCTTTAATCAATTAATTTATTTGTCATTAAAATACTTAGGTCCCCCTCTCCTCCCCTCCAAATATTCAATCAGGAAACTCATGCCTTCTAGTTCTGGAAAGTTTTCTTATTTTGTTGCCGATTTAATTTCATCCATTCTCTCTGTTCTTTCATTCTGGAAATTTGTCATTTGGAAAATGAATGTTTTGAACAAATCCTCTGATTTGGATCTAATCTCCCAATTTTCCAACATTGCCTTTTTGCTTTTCTTTTGGGAATATTTTCTCAAGATGATCTTCCAATCTTCTGTTGAGTTTTTTATTTCTGCTATTTTAGTTTTTAATTTCCAAAGCCTATTTCTTTATTTATTCCCTGAATTGTTGTTATTGTTCATTTACCTCTGTGAGGATGTTGATGGTACTTTTTGGTAAGGTCTTTTCCTCTCACACTGTCTTGTACATTAGATGCCTTCTCAAATGTCTGGTGATCCTTGATTGTGTGTCCATATTTAAGAGTGGGGCCCTAAAAGCTATTTGCATTGTCTGCTTCACTGGATGTTTTCCTGGAGAATCCATAGTGTTAGCCTCTTCAATGCTGTTACCAAGCCTGATTATATTCTTCCAGAGAAGTCACTTCTGGTCTCTTTCCCAAGGAATTTAATTCTGGCCTCAGCACTTAGGGAGCTGGTGGGGGGAGAAGGGCCACAGTTTCAGCATTCAGTTTGTACACTTTGACTTAATCCCTTTATTTTCAGAATGGTCCCAGTGCCCTTGACTCAACTTGGTGTCCGCCGATCCATAGATCTCTTCTTTACCTTCTCCAGAGAGTAAGCCTTTAGTTTTCTCTTGGAGTAGGGTAGGAATATGGGAATTGTAATTGCTTCTTAATCACACTTCCAACGAGTCCTCTTGACTTTTAGTGCTACTTTCATCCCTAGTTCAAGATTACTGAGTGTTACCAATTTCCAAAGTTTTGGGGGTTCTGTGGTATAATCTCATTAATCCTTGGCTTTCCCCACTGTTTGCTTTCTGAGATCTGCTTAGTCATTTACCACTAATCTTTCTGCTCTTCAGTTTCTAAAATTTAGTAGCTGTCATCATATCTTTCATTTTCTTTGTCCTTTTGAGTTTATGCCTTAACAAATCCCTTTACTGCTGTTTTGGTGGAGTTCACAAGACAGTGGAGTCATATCTCTACTTCTAAATGAATTTTTAAAATTATTAAGAGCTTTTATTAGGCGCCTGGGTGGTTCAGTCAGTTAAGTGTCCGCCTTCGGCTCAGGTCATGATCTCAGGGTCCTGGGATTGAGCCCCCTGTCGGGCTCCCTGCTCAGCAGGGAAGCTGCTTCTCCCTCTGCCCCTCCTCTGCTCATGCTTTCTCTCTCTCCCTCAAAAAAAAAAAAATAAATAAATAAATAAATAAATAATCTTTAAAAAAAGAGCTTTTATTAAATATTCCTCTGCATCATGTCTTACATTCTATAATTAAACTTTTGCATAGAGAGTCTTTAAGGAACATATACTTGCCCCAGTATTAGTGGAATGCAGAAAGAAGATGGGGCGGTGAAGTTACTGACTGAGGTTATCCATATTCAGAGCACCATAGTAAAACTGGTCCCTGTGGGTTAAGTCTAGCAGGTGTTGTCTGGCCTATGCATACACAGCATTTAAAATTTTTAACAAGAGCGTTATTTTATAACTATATTATATATATATGTATATATATATATATATATATATATATATATATTTAATAACCCTACATTTCCAGCTTCTTTTCAAGATCAGGCAACCTGTCAATACTAGGTCTGAATTTCTGTATGCAGCCATTGGCTGGAATGGAGAGCATAAGGCATGCCTTTGGTGTTTGGGCAAGTCCCTTCTATTTCTGACTCCCGCCCAGCCTGCTTCACATTTGCATAACTTGGCTGGCCCTTAGGGGCAATTCCGACCTGGAAGATAGCAGTGCACTGGACGTCATCTTCCTTGAAGGCAAGCAGCTAAAGAGATAGGACAACACTGAAAACCAGCTGCAAAGGCAGCCGTAAAAAGGCCCCCAGTCCTGTTGGCCCCCACTTAGTCTATCTTTAGGGACTCGTCCAATGGACCAACCACATCAAGGAGCTCTCTGGTGGATATGGGATCAGAGCAAGGGAGGGATTCGTGTGAACCAAAAGAATAATACACTCCTTGAGAGAAATTCAGATCTGTTTATCTTCTAGGCGGACTCCGTATTTATGTTGTCTTGCCAGGGACCAACTGAAGCACAGCTCTCTGATTAAACCCTCTTCTTTAGACATATTAATATCTAAAGCTTGTGGCCAGGTCTTGTTCTGTCCGGAAAGCAATTTTATGCTCTCAGATCATGACACTAGTGATAAGAATGGTAACAACAAATCTTTACTTGACATTTATTGGTGCCACCAAGTGACATACACATCTTATCAAGGTATCCCCACAAATACGAAAAATAAGTGCGGGGTTCCTGGGTGGCTTAGTCATTAGGCATCTGCCTTTGGCTCAGGTCATGATCCCAGGGTCTTGGGATCGAGCCCCACATCAGGCTCCCTGCTCAGCTGGGAGTCTGTTTCTCCCTCTCCCACTGCCCCTGCTTGTGTTCCCTCTCTCACTGCGCTTCTGTCAAATAAGTAAAATAACCAACCAAAAGGGCAAGGGTCTCATCAACCTTAGCAATGATCAGGGTAGAGACCTCAATAATGTGATGGGGATAAAGGAATGCACTTGTGATGAGCCCTGGGTGTTATATGTAAGTGATGAATCACTAAATTCTACTTCAGAAACCAATATTATGTGTTAACTAGAATTTAAATAAAAACTTGAAAAAAAGGAGTATTTAGCTGCAAATCAAAAAATAAATAAATAAAAATATATTTTCTCTTAAAAAAAAAAAGTCAGGCCTCTCTATTTACTTGTCTTATTCCTGTTTCCCTCTGAAGCCCGCTCCATTTTCTCCCATGGGAGTGTGGGTCTCTCCATGGTAGAGGGGGTGGGGGAAAGGTTGACATGCAGATAGGCAATCTTTAATTTAGTGAGTGACTTGAGAAACAAGTGATTCCTCACTTGTTATTCCCTGCAAAAAAATCCTGGGAAGACTTTCAGCAGTTCTGTTTCATTCATGTGCCCATCCCTGGACCAATTGCTGTGTCCAGGGAGAGATAATACTTCAAACTGAGTTCCCCTTTGTAATGTTGGTAGTGTCTATTAATATAAGGAGGAGAAGGAAAGAGGGATGGATAGACAAAATAATAGCTATTATGCCTCCTTTTGTGTTGATTCTTAAGTATAGGATTCAGTTTCACAATATCCCTTTATCAGGAAAAAGTGAAAAACTGTGAGGCAAAAAATATTTAAGTATTCACAGGATAATCTTAACGTTCTTGTTCAAAATTATTTTTTTAAAATATTTATTTATTTTAGAGAGGGAGAGAGTGAGAGCACATGCATGTGTGCACAAGTGGGGGGAGGGGCAGAGGGAGAGGGAGAGAAGCAGATTTCCTGCAGAGCTGGAGCCCAGCACAGGGCTCAATCTGAGATCACAACCCTGAGATTATGACCTGAGCTGAAATCAAGAGGTCGGTTAACTGACTGAGCCACCCAGGTGCACCTCACTGCTGTCCCCACATAGAGCCTTTATAGAAACTGATGGACTGGGTTCACTAGGTCCCAAGTTATTGATACCAGTTACATACACTTGCACCTGAATGGGCAGAAGTCTTGATTTGGATATTTACAAGTAAGCCAAGTTCGTTCGTTCGTTCGTTCTTTCGTTCTTTCTTTCTTTCTTTCTTTCTTTCTTTCTTTCTTTCTTTCTTTCTTTCTTTCTTTCTTTCTTTCTTTTCTTTCTTTCTTTCTTTCTTTCTTTCTTTCTTTCTTTCTTTCTTTCTTTCTTTCTTTCTTTCTTTCTTTCTAAGATTTTGTTTTTAAGTAATGTCTACCCCCAATGTGGGGTTCAAACTCGCAGCCCTGAGATCAAGAGTCTCATACTCCACTGATTACTCCCCAAGTAAGCCAAGTTTTACACAAAGAAAAGGATAAATGGATTTAGTGGATTGATGAGTAAAGAGGGAATCACTAAGGAATGATCACCTGGGGGAAATCTCATCTTTTTTGACGTGTGGCAGAAAGATTCTCAGAGGCTATAGTATTGATAGTGTTTTTGGAAAGATGAGAGAGAGGAATCCTATGAGTTAGAACAAAATTCCAGGGACGTTTGAGCTACTTGAAAGAGACTTAAAAATAGAAGAAATGAAAGTGCGCTCAGTTGGCAAGTTTAAGTCCTTTCAATTCTCTTCTATTACTCTAGGAGATGAGGATCCATGAGGAAGATTAAGGAAAATAAAGAGGCTACATTTTATTTGCATGTGAATGTGTTAAATAGCAATAATGCTAAAATCAGATTTTAGAAAGATAATTCTGGGTGTGGTTTTAAGGATGCATTGGGGAACAGTGAGATGAATGGCAAGAGACCGTTTAGGAGTTTTGTCATGATCCAGGCAAGAGCTAATGGTGGCCTGGACCAGGGGTAAAAATAGCAGGAAGTGGGAGAGAAGTGAGTAGATCTGGAAAATAATAGAGGAATATTAAGACGTGGAGATCAGGGGCACCTGGGTGGTTCAGTCAGTTAAGCGTCTGCCTTTGGTTCAGGTCATGATCCTGGGGTCCTGGGGTCCTGGGATCAAGCCCCACGCCGGGCTCCCTGCTCATCGGCGAGTGTGCTTCTCCCTCTCCCTCTGCTGCTCCCTCTGCTTGTGCTCTCCTGCTCTCTTTCTGTCAAATAAATAAATAAAATCTTAAAGAAAAAGAGAGAGACATGGAGATCAATTGGGTGCATGGAGATGGGGTGCAAGAAGGGAAAGCAAAGGACAGCCACCATTCTCTATCTAGGTTTCTGGTTTGGAAACTGGATGGATGAAGATAACATTTACTGACCAAGAAGCAGAAGGAAGAACAGAGTTGGGTGGAGGGAGATTCTGAGCTCAGTTTAGGACATGTTGCCCTTGGAATTTTGTAGTTCTGTTTACATATATACCTAAGAGCTGTTTCAAATTAGTCAACAAACAAATCCTGTGGATTCTTTCTTTGATTTTTTTTTTTTCCAAGCCGTTTGTTTTCTCTTTTCTATTTTTTCTTCCTACCACCATCATTTAGATTCCCATCACCTCACATCTGGAAAGCTGCATACACAATCTTTCATCCTGTACTTCTCCTAATACTCATTTTGTATAGGGTTGCATTATTAACCTACTCAGAAGCTGATTTGCCGTGTCTTCTTTCATCTGGCAGCATTTCAGGGCTTTCCTACTGCCAACAGAATACTTTCAAAATTGCCTACAAATTGGCTCCTAACGACTCCCACCTTATCCCACTTTTCCCTTAGAGTTTGCCTCAGTTTGGTCAAACTAGAACTTCAAATCCACCACACTCCTTCCTGTCTCTGCAAGTGTGGTCATGATGTGGCCCTAGTGTGGCCTGAGCTTGCTTCTCCTGTGTGCCCAAGTCCTTCAAACTCAGCCTGGAGACCATCAATTCACTCCACTCCTGCTCAGCCTGAGACCTACTAGGAAAATCTACAAATTGCTGTCTCCCATTAGCACATGTTTCCATATTGCATTGTTTTGCAATTTCATGTTCATTTAATCTCTCTATACAAGATTGAGAACAGAGATCAGGTATCCTCTGACTTGTGTTTTCTCCAGAGCACCTAGCGTAGTTCTTTGTGCAAAATAGGCCCTCAGTAAGTATTTGTCGACTTGAAATATTAAGGTACATTTTTTTCTTTCCCACTAATCTTATCTCTGCCTGGGTAAATGAATTTGATATGTGAAAACAGTTGAGATTAAGGGAGAGTGGAAGAATAAACAGGAGACAGAAGAGATTTTAATGAAATTTTTAAAATCTATTTTTTAAGTTTTTTAAAATATTCAGATCCCCCCTCTCATCCTCATAGCAATTTAGGGTATATTTAAGTAGTAAAAGGCACACAGATGCTAACAAATCGAATAATTATTTTTAAAATATTTGACAGCAACAAAAACACTTGTTTTAATCAAAAAGTACTCATGATTTTTTTTTTTTTCAAATGACTTCATAGCAAAGCTCACTGAATTTTAGTGTAGATTACCTACTTGGACTCCAAATTGACTTTGGATGGAAAGATTCTCATTTCTTAAAAAAAAAAAAAAATCAGTGATAAATAAAATAGATCAAGTTTATTGGCATAAATAGTAACATAGTTATACATCTAAGCATTCAATAAATATCTGAGTTTGGAGTTAAAATTACCAAAATATACAATAATAAATAAAAAGGAAAAAGCACTCAAACTGTGCTTCAATGGGAACATTTTCCATAAAACAAGCTCTGCTATTTTTATTGCAGAATTAGAGAAGTCAACTTACAGCATATTTAAGTCAACAGAAACTGTTCTAGGTAAATGAATTTAATCTTCATGGTCACTGACACACAATATAATCTTGTATCTCTTGGGGTTTTATTCTTTAAGTAACTAAGTGACTCATAAGCTCAGAAAATATTTTCTGGTACAGGTAAGTCTGAGCTTAGCATGAAATATTCTGAATATTTCTTCTCCTCTTCAGATGAGTATTTCAAAAATAACAGCTCCTTCCTGGAAGGTGCAATTGGCTTTTGGTTAGGAATGTCTAAAAATGATTGTCCTTTTGTGGAATGTACTTTAGGACAAACTAGAATATACTTTTCCTTTCTCATTTATCAAAATCCTACCAATACTTTAGGGTTGGTTTAAATGCCACCTCTTTCATACAACTTTGCTTTATTTTTAGACAGAATTAATTACCCATTGCACCTTTTTTGGGGAAGAAGGGTAACATCTCATAATAATTTTATTTCAATTTACCAAGTCCCATAGTTGGTGTGTATAATTGGCTTCACCTCATAGAAACTATAGATTATTCAGCTTTGTATTTCTCTTTGTACCTTAACATAGTGCTTTTTGTTAAGTGATCAGTAAGCAAATATATTTTATTTTTAAATATTAAACAGTTTTAATCAAAATAATACATAATTACGATTTTAAAAAGCCTATAAAGAGTTTATAATGAAAAAGCAATAGCCCCTTCCCCACCTTTACTACTAAACTTGCTTACCAGAGGAAACCATATTTAATTTTTAACTGTTTTTGATTTAAGTTCTTCTGAGGGTTACCTTCATTTCACTAAATAATATACTTAGCTCCCTATTTCTTTTTTATTTTATTTCTTATTTTATTTTATTTTTTAAAGATTTTATTCATTTACCGAGAGAGAGAGAGCATGAGTGTGGAGAGGGAGAGAGAGAAGGACTCCTCGCTGAGTAGAGAGCCCGATGTGGGGCTCGATCCCAGGACCCCGGGATCATGACCTGAGCTGAAGGCAGATGCTTAACTGAGTGAGCCACCCAGGTGACCTTTTTTTTTTTTTTTTTTTTATTCTACGCATTTTCTGCTGGTTTTCTGTTATGGGAAGTGCCTGTTATGGGAGATGAGGATATTTTAAACTTACGTCTTTATCTACCTTTATCTCCTGCTAAAGTTGCTTTTCTTTCTCAAAGATGGTATCCAGTCCCTGGAACAGAAGGAATGTTTTTGGATCCCTTCCAGGAGCCTCTGTCCTCTTGCTGCAGTCTGGATGGTTGTTGCCCCCCACAGCTGGCATTGGGACGTCTTTCTTTTTTTTCTACTTAGTTGAATTTATAGTTCTCTAAATCTTGTATCTTCTTACATTTTGGTTTTTTATCCACATTTTGTGGCAGTGCATCTTTAGGAGACTCCCTAATATAGGACATATGGGAGGGAAATTTTCTTAGTCTTCCCTGAATTTTATTTGATTTATAGTTTGGTTGGGTAAAAGATTCTGTATTGAAAATCATCTTCCCTCTCAGTACTGAAAGCAACGTCCAAAGTCTTCCGGCGTCCAGCGCTGCTGATGAGACATCCTATACCAGGAAGATTCTCATTCCTTTGTAGATGAGAATCTGTAAGATTTTAGAACCTTCCCATTATCCTTGGGGTTTGGAAATTTCCCAGTGACGTATTTAGGTGAAGGCATTTTTTTGTTCTCCAGCTCTGAGATAGTCTCTGGATTATATGCTTGATGATTTTATATCTTTATCTCTATCTCTATATCTTTATTGAGATATAATTCACATACCATACAATTCACTCTCTCGAAGTGTACAATTCAGTGGCTTTCAGTATATTCACAGAGTTGTGCAACTATCGCAACTATGGAAGCTTAGAATATTTTCACCACCCTTCAAAGAAACCCTGTGCCCACTAGCAGTCAGTCCTCATTTCCCTCTTTCCCTAGCTCCTGGAACATACTAATTTGCTTTCTGTCTCTATGGATTTGCCTGTTCTGGAAATTTCATGTAAATGGAATCATACACTGTGTGGCCTTTTGTGTCTGGCTTCTTTCACCTAGAACAGTGTTTTCAAGATATATGTGCATTGTAACATATTTAAGTACTTCATCTCTATTATGGTTGAATAATATTCCATTGTATCACATTTTATTTATCCATTCATCAGGTGATGGATATTTGGGTATTTTCCACTGTTTTTTAAAACTATGAACTTTGCTATGAACTTTCATGTCCAAATTTTAGTGTGAACATATGTTTTCATTTCTCTTGAATATGTATCTATGAGTGAAATTGTTGGATCATATGATTGATGGTTATATTTTAATTTCATAGACCTTGCTCATATTTTCTTAGTTTTCACTTTCCATAGTATCTTGTTGTTACTTTATGACTTTAATATATGCTTAAACCTCTCTGAGAAATCAATTAGCTGTATCGGTTACCACTGCTATGTCTGCAATCTCCCAGAAATATGTTAGACTCTCCTATTTGTTGATGCTGTCTCTCTTCCCTCCAATTCTTTTTGCAGTTTTTGGTTTAAAGCTGTACATTTGTTTAGCAAAATGTTACTGGGGTATTGTTAATCCACTGTCTTGGATTCAAATCACTAAATATTTGCTTAAATGGTTATCCAACTGCCCCTGACAGTGGAGTTAGGTAGGTTCTTTATATATTGTCTATTTGCTTACCTTCATGTGATAGCCGTGGAGTACTTCATAAAAATCTGAACTGTGAAAAAACGGACCTTATAAAGAGAATACTATCATAGCAATATGTTTGACCCTAATATCTAAGAGATATGACCATGATTTAAACTTTTTTTTTTTACATGTAAAAGATGTGGAACAAAGACTCTACCAATACATTTTCATTTGCATGGAGTTTGCTATTGATTTACATCATGACCAAAGACAAGTTACTTCTCTCTCTCTCTTTTTTTTAAGATTTTATTTATTTATTTGAGAGAGAGAGATAGCGAGAGCAGGAACACAAGCAGGGGGGGTGGGAGAGGGAGAAGCAGGCCTCCCGCTGAGCAGGGAGCCTGATGTGGTGCTTGATCCCAGGACCCCGGGATTATGACCTGAGCCAAAGGCAGACGCTTAATGATTGAGCCACCCAGGCACCCCAAGTTACTTCTCTTTCTTTTCCTCATCTACCAAGTAGAATTTATAATCTCTTCAGAGTGTTAGGCCATGAACTCATTGACTACTGAGAAGTATTAAATAAAGTTTCCTATGTTTAAACCAATCATCTGAAATAGTATCAAGTTGGACCCCGTTTTCATTTAGAGAAGGATGCCAGTCTGTCCCCTGGTCAGGCTCAATCCTCTATCCTTTCCTTGGAGAATGTGTAACTCTTAGGAAATGATTAGATAGTCAAGTGATAATTCATATTGGTCACCATGAAGAGAAACAATTGCATTGCTTTCAAGTTTGCCCACTGATTCTTTTATAAGGAGTTTCATGGCCAGAGTTAGCAGTCAGGAGCACTGAAACTCTACCCAGGAACTCCCTGCTCTTCCCTTTTTGAGAACTGTTTCCTTCTGAGCAGGTAAGGCCAGGTTATTTGGGTGGCCAATACTTGTTTAATACTCTGGTGGATGTGCCTACTAAGAATTTTGCTGTGAATGGGTAAGCAAGTCTGACAAATGCTAGGTGATTTCTTCCTTTCCAAGGTTGAACTCAGTTTCTGCAGGGAAACTGCATGTTTTTTTGTGTGTGGTCTTGAGAGAGCTTTCATTATTCATCTTGATTTCCTCATTGTCAAATAGGGATCCTATTTTATGATCAAATAAAGATCACTGTGGTCTGATCACAGGGAATCACAGAAAATGAATGCTCCATATGGCCTCATTTGTCAATACTACTATATTCATGGGTGGAACACACACACACACACACACACACACACAGTTACTAGCATGAGGCTTTGTTCCTTTGCCAGCCTTAGCATCTATCATTGCATTCCAGATCCTATATGATTTAAATTGATAATGAGTTACAGGCTTAAAATTATATGCTATGGGATGATTCATTATGCATAGGCATACTTCTATCTTCCAAGTGGTCTTCTTTTAATTAAAAGACTGGGAAACGTTTAGAATATGGATCTGTTAGTCTAAATTGTGGTAGAATAATCCTTTCCCCGGTGAGCCCTGAGTTGTGTTGCACGTGTCAGTTGTGGTTTTCTCCAATGAATCTCATTTCCTTTTTTTCTAGTTTCTCGTTGGTTTTGGTTTGATGTTGCTGGGATTTAAAACTTAAACAATCCCAAGCTACATTGACTTCCAGAAGGTCACCGCTGGGTGAGGATTTCCACAAATGCAATTCCATCCAGAAGTTTTTGGAGGGATGTAAAACTTGGGTGTGAGAGCTCAAGCCTCAGGTGTATCCAAGAGACTAAATTCCTTGGTCATCTTCCTTCTCTGATTTTTTCTATTTCTCCCACTGTCCTCTTTATTCTCTCCTCTTTCTTCTCCTTCAAACTGCTGCCATGGTGGCTTTTAATGTGTTTAAACCTCAAGAAATAAAGGCACTTTGTAGTTCCTAGGGCTAATGTCCTGTCTGTGAACTGAGACCAGGTCATCTCTGCTTTAAAACCTGTATGGTTTTCCATGGTAAAGGACTTCTGTGTTAAATAAAGGGTCCCACTGCATGATGTCTAAGAACCATTGCTCCTTAGGGGTCCTGGGGTTGTGAAAAATGAAGTGATTGATCATATGAACTGGTGAGGAAAAAAGATAGCGAGAGTCTTAAATTATGGATTTGTTCATGAAAAGGCTCAGAGCTCTGAGCCACATTCAGCCCCTTAATTCCACACATATGCCTCTCATTGAAGCTAACAGCTACCGTGGTATCTCGATTGAAGTCTTTGGAGAACATACAGAATGTGTTGATAGTATTATATCACACTGTAACTTGGGAGCTTGGCAGGAAAGCATACTTCTCTCTTTAGAAAAAAATTAATATTTGCTTGATTCCCTGATAAAAGGAATACTACAAAAGAATATTGCAAAACCTTCAAGGTTTGGCAGGGTTTCCCATGTGGGAGGAAAAATGTAGTTCTGAAGCCAAACTGGAATTGCTCATGAAAATATAACATAAAAAATATGTTAAAAAAAAAAAGAACCTCAATCATGGAAAAAAATACATATATAAATATATGAAACAACAAAGCTTATGGCATTCACCAGCATGTATTATATAAACACAATGATATAATTGCAATGTTATGAAGTGGCAAATCTCTGATATCAGAGATAATTGGAATCTCTTTACTATGCTAATTTTAACTCTTATCAGATTTCCACTGTGTTTGGATCTATGTCTATTGGATGTTGATATGTTTATATCTTGCTTCTACCCCCATCCACCTCTACCTTTGTTATATAGTATAGCACTCTTGCATCTTAGAAGGGAAGGCGACTTAAAACTGGAAGGCGTGTTAGGCTTGTCTTTATTCTTGCTGGGTTTATAAAACATTGAAGCATTGGAATGTCCCAAGTCTAGAGGCAAAATTTCTCCCTCTTCAGCTTCACTCTTTGAACTCCCAGTGTAACTGATTTCTGTCTGCCCCCCCTTACCCACCCATAACCTCTTACAAAAGCTTCAGCATACTAATGCTTTTTCTCTTATGCCACACGATAAATATGTAGGACAAGGGAGGGTGAACAGGGCTATAAAAGACTAGTTGGTTGGACAAAAGATTTAGTGTTTTCAATTAATGACTTATTTTGGGTTTTGTTTGTTTTTTAGTTGAGAGGGCATCTATCGCAGTGTTTTTCTTAAGCCCCATTCTAGAGCTATCTATCAGTCTTTCGATCTATGGCTATTTGTTCTTTCTATAGAGCACAACAAATACAAGGGATGTGGCTTCCAGAATTCCCCATGAAAGAGAGATGGCTAATGTAAATTGCTATTTTTATCCTATCTCATAGATTCCAGGACTGTGTATATCAATGGTGCTTCTTTGTTACATGGCATATAGTCAATTTCCCCTAAATTAGAGAAACTATTTCTTGCTAAATGATGGGATGGAAAGAGAATATTTCACAGAGCAGGTTGGGGATTGTTCCAAACAAAGGGTATGGCTATAAGTTAGCAGAAGGAGTGGGAGAAACAGATAATTAACTTTCCTGAATAGTAGTTAATGAGCAGTCAATGAAGCATTTATTGAGTCCTTCCTACATTCCCCAAAGTGAAATAGACAATATGAGAATCAATGACGTCTCTGACATGATATTTTGCCTTAAAGGAACTTGTAATCTGATTAGGTAATACATATTTGACATATCACATAAAAGCACTACTTTCTTTAGAAGTGTCTGCACAAATGCAGAAAGCATTCAGAGAAGGTAGATATTTGTGATACATAGAGAAGCTAGAACAAGATGAAGAAAGTTTAAAGATGGTCACTGAAGACATTTATTTGAGCACTGAGACCCAAGAGATGAACGTGAGCGCTCACATTTGAAATATGTTGAGGAGGCGAGCATTGATGTATAGTGATATTTATGGAAAATTAGTTTGCAGACCCTGATCACTGAGGGCAGATGAGTTTAACTTTGATGAGAAGGAGAACAATAGTAGGCTCCTAAATGAAATTGGTGTTCCAGGAGGATGAATCTGTCAGGAGGGGATGGAATGAAATGGAACAGGGAGATGTTGGAGGCTGATGGACTTGATAGAAATCTTAAAAAAAAAATTATCGAGGTGAAATTCACATACCATAAAATTAACTATTTTAAAGTGAACAATTCAGCGGCATTTAGTACATTCACAGTGTGTGCAACCACCACCTCTATCTAGTTCAAGATGTTTCCATCATTCCAAAGTCAAACTCCTTACCTATTAAAAGCAGTTTCTCCCTTTTTTCTAGAGTCTGATGACTACCAGCCTTCATTCTGTGTTTATGGGTTTATTGATTCTAGATATTTCATACAATGGAATCATATCATTTGTGACATTTTGTGTTTGGCTTCTTTCCTCCACCTTGTCACATGTATCAATCAGTACTTCATTCTTTTTTATAATTATATCCTGGAAGTCTATTTCCAACTAAGGAAGGTGGCTGAAATGATTAATCTAAAATATGTTTTGAAACTCTATAATTCCCTTTTGTCTACATAAAAGAAGAATCTAAGATGTTTTCTGAGAGAATGGAGAAATCACCTCACTGATAGAAATAAAATAGTTGAAGGGAGATTAATTTTAGGGAGTGAGACCTGGAGTTTAGAGTAAGAGTGAAATTAGTAAATAGTGTTATCCTGCCAAGATCTGAAAATTCAGGAAAGAATTGAGAGTTGAGGTCTAGAGTGAAAAATTTGATCATCATTTTTTAAGTTTAAGCCAATAGTGCCAAGTTTGAAAATAGCCTGGGAATAGGAATTGAATGGTCCACAGACCGTCAAGGATACAGTTTATTTTGGCCAAGTGTTTTACTCTGCCTATAATGGGACAGAGCTGAGACCTGGACAGAGAATCTGTGGAGACAAGGAGACACGCTGAAGAAGTACTACCCAGGCTTGCACCACCTAGTGAGGCTGTGCTCACACGATAGCAAGAAGCTCATGGTGTTCAACGTGACGCCCACAGAGACCAGAAAGTTTGGTGGGGTGCTGGAAAGACCATGAGAGCTTAAATCACATAGACTAGGGTTCAGATTTGGGCTCTGAGTTATTATCTGAATGTACTTAGATGCAAACTTTAACTGCTTAGAGCTGGGAGATGATTAAATGAGATAACATTTGTGAAGGTGGCAGGTACATAGTACTCAAGCAGAAAATTACATACATAAGTATGTATTTGGAGGCACAGGGAGGGCGGAGAAGGATGCAGAAAAGTCCAGGCAGACCTCATGTTTTGGGGAAGGTGAATGGCTGAATTTTGAAAAGTGATCATAGAGGCAGCTATTTGTTTGCTTGTTTGTTTGTTTGTTTATATTCATTTTATTTCTTTTTCTTCATCTTAGTCCTGAAAGGCTTTATGAAGATAGTTTGCCAAGACGTGTATCACAAAAAAGTGGAGTAAAAGGCTAATGATGAAGGCACGTATATTTCAAGATCAAAATAAGTAAAAAATTTCAGTTTAAGAAAAATGAGACAGAGGGAAAATAAGAAAATAGGAAAGGAGAAGCCTCAGGCAGGGTTAGAACATAAATCGAGTACTGTGAATTTTACATCCTTGCTAGAGACTGGCTATAAATTTGGCTTGAAGTTTTAGATATTGTTGTTTCGTCTGATAGAGGCATCTAAGAGGAGCTATCTTGCCGTCCAGAGGCTGAGAGAGGGATGTGGGCAAGGAGGCTGCCATGGTGGTTAATGGCAGACATCGAACGGTTCCCTTCTGATGGATATTCCACTTTATTGCCGCAAACAGATCTTGCTGTCACATCTGTTACTGGCTTGTGTAAAACTTTGCTTAATTTGTTTTTCAGGAGCATGCTCATGGCGGTATCGAGGTAAAATTTTGTGAACCTTTCATGCTGTTCATCTATTACTCTGCATCTCCCTAAGTGGTTTTTTTGGACACCTACCTATTGCATTTGTCTGAAGGAGCCCCGGAGAAAGGGGAGGTGGTGAAAGACAGTGAAGATTGGGTTGTTCATTCCCAACATAGACTGGTTGCCAAGAGGAGTTGAGTTGGGGTTGGGGGGCGGGTGTCAGAAAGAGGAGACTGGATATCTTAGCCCCTTCAGGATTGGATCTTCAGGTTGGCAGGAGTATTTTGTCTTGATGAAATTGCCAGGGTATTTGACATACCCATATTTAAATATGATATGCTTCACAAATACATCTTTAAGTCGACTGTGTATAATGCTTTGATTATCTGATCTTGTCAGTCACTCACATGACTATTCCTATTAGCAGTGGATGATAGCATTAACTCACAAAAAGTAAGCCCTATGTTTGCTTTAAACATTTTAAAGTGTTTCACAGGCTGAATTTTTCCCCCACGCACACCTTCATAGATTAAGTTTAACCCCTAAAGTGATGGTATTAGGAGGTGGGGCCTTTAGGAGGCAGTTAGGTCAAGGACAGAGCCCTTACTAATGGGATTAGTGCCCTTATAAAAGAGACCCTGGAGCGCTCCTTTGCCCACTTCTGCCACATGAGGATACAACAGATTTGTGACCTGGAAGAAGGTTCTCTCAACCATGCTGGCTGGCACTCTGATCTTGGACTTCCAGCCTCCAAAACTGTGAGAAATCCATTTGTGTTGTTTATAAGCCCCCCAGTCTGTGGTTATTTTGTTATAACAGCCTGTATCCATACTTCACATTTATGATTCTCACAAAAACACCCTGAACAAGGGAGAGCTGATATTATGATCATTCTCATTTCATGAATGAAGAAACATCTACAGAGGGTTTAATTAATTTAGTACTAAATTCAGGTTTCTGGGGAAGGGCAAAGGTAGAGTGAGAGCAGTACGCTCTGCTTTTCCCATGGGAAGTACAGAAGCCTATGGGATCCTGGAACAGAAAAAAAAAAAAATACATTAGTTTAAAAACCGGCGAAATCTGAATAAAATCTGTAGTTTGGTTTGTAGTGATATAGCAATGTTGGTTCTTAGTTTTAACAAGTGTACCACGGTCATGATGCTAGAGACAAAGGGAGACAATCTGAGCCATTACTATTTTAGAAATACTTGGCTAGTACGGGAGGCATAAATAAGAATTTTAGAAAAAAAAATCCTGAATAAGTGGTCAGAGAATTATGGGGAAAAAGTAGAAATAATATCACTTAAGAGATCAAGGTTATAAAGAACTGAAGAAAAGGCGGCAGTGTCAGATACACTATCCCATTGCCCAAGCATCCAGCTAAACTCATCTTTGTTCCCAACTCCTGCTCTGCCTTTGGGGTTCCCTTGCGATTGAATGGCATTACTACCCCCACGTTGCTAAGTCCGAAACCAGGGACTCTTCCCTCTTCCTGAGCCCTATATTCAGTCAGTCACCCAGCCTATGGACTCCATTTACAGAGTCTGTTCCATTTCTTTTCTTTTCTTTCTTTCTTTTTTTTTAAGATTTTTAAAAATTTATTCATTTGAGAGAGAGACTGAGAGAGGACCCAAGCAGGGGGAGAGGCAGAGGGAGAGGGAGAAGCAGAATCCCCGCTGAGCTGGGAGCCCGACATGGGGCTCAATCCCAGGACCTGGCAATCATGACCTGAGCTGAAGGCAGATGCTTAGCCACCCAGGCGCCCCCAGAGTCTGTTCCATTTCTTCATTGCCAAGTTCAGGCCTCCTGCATCTCCCTTATCTGAATTGTTTATAGCTCTAGTGTCTTACTTGGTAGCCCTGTTTCCCATCTTGTCTTCCTCCTTCCCATTTTCTAGGATTTTTTTTTCCCTTCTCTTTTTTGATTTACCTTTTTCTTACTCTTAGAACTTTTAAAGATAGAGAAAAATCCAAGAGAATAGAATAACAGTCATCCATATTCTAATCACCCAGAATTAATCACTGTTGACATATTATTTATTTGCTGCCAGTTTTTCTTTTGAAAGAAAAATCACTCTTTTGTCTTCTAAAAGTAAAATGACCAGCATTCCATATAAAGTATTGAAACAAGATAAAAGAATTACAAAGATGAAAGTTTAGAAATCAACTCCGGTCTCATTTTGCAGAAGTTATTATCACTAAATTAGTAAGCAACATTCTTGTTTTGTCTTGATACATAGAATGATCTTTCTAAATGAAAACTGAACCAGTCTTATTCCCATTCTTAACATCCTTTAATGTTCCAGTATAATCATGGGGAAAACATCAGGCAAACCCAAGTCGAGAAACAATCCACAAAACATCTGACCACTCCTCCTCAAAACTGTCAAGGTCATTAAAAACAATAAAAGACTGAAATCTTGTCTCAGCCAAAAGGTGCCTAAGGAGATGAGATTACAAAAATAATAATGTGCTATCCTGGATGAGATCCTGGAACAGAAGCAGGACATTAGGGTAAAAACAGGTGAAACCTGAATAAAATCTGGAGGTTAGCGGGTAGAAATGTACCAGTGTTGGTTTCTTAGTTTTGACCAAAGTACCATGATTACATAAGACATGAACATTACGGAAGATTCGGTCGGGGTACACAGGAACTCTCGGCACTATCTTTGTAACTTTTCTGTAAATCTATTTTCTAAAAATTTTTTATTTTTTTAAAGATTATTTATTTATTTATTTATTTTGACAGAGAGAGAGACACACAGTGAGAGAGGGAACACAAGCAGGGGGAGTGGGAGAGGGAGAAGCAGGCTTCCCACTGAGCAGAGAACCTGATGCGGGGCTCGATCCCAGGACCCTGAGATCATGACCTGAGCCGAAGGCAGATGCTTAACGACTGAGCCACCCAGGTACCCCACTTTTCTGTAAATCTAAAATTACTTCAAAATTAAAAAAAAAATTATATAAAAGGAAGTTACATAGAAAAAGAAAACACTTGGTGGCATCTCTTAGCTTTCAAGAGGAACTGAACAGACAAGGCCTTTCATGAAGTGGGAGCTGCCAACTTCTCTCTAACTCCATCTCCCATAAATCTGCCCACACCATTGTACACCCTTCACTGGAGTCATATGGAACCACATGATCATAACACGGGCTCCCTTGCAAACATGCTTCTCCTCCTGTGTTTGTGTATGAGTGGGGGTGTGTGTGTGTGACCTCCTAATTTTTTTGCCTCCTGTATTTTTTTCAAATCTGTCTACTTTCTTCTTATGCCACTACCCTTGGAAGCCACCATCACCTCTTCCCGGGATAACTAAAATAGGTTTTCAGGTAGTTTGTTTATACTTACTCTTGTCCCCACCCAATGCATTTTCTACTTAGCAGCTACAGTGACTTCTTAATATATAATTGTATTCTGGGGTGCCTGGGTGGCTTAGTCAGTTAAGCGGCTGCCTTCGGCTCAGGCCATGATCCCACCGTCCTGGGATGGAGTCCCACATTGGGCTCCCTGCTCAGCGGGGAGCCTGCTTCTCCCTCTGCCTGCCTCTCTGCCTACTAGTGCTTCTGTCTCTCTGTCAAATAAATAAATAAATAAATAATCTTTAAAATATATATATATAATTGTATTCTTCTTAAAACTTTTCACTGGGTTCTCTGTGTTCTTAGAATAAAAATTCAAAAAGCTCTGCAGCCTCATTGCTATGAATTCAGGGGTGACGTTTCTATAACAGATTTGGTGGTGGGGTCCTGTGGTCAGACAAGGGGTTTACTTCTCCAAAGCTGTACTTCCCTTGGCACACTCTTGTCCCATCTCTTTATCTGGCTAAATCCTACTAATTATTCAGGAACTATTTCATAAAAGCTTTCCCTGACCTCTCCACCCATCCCCTGTCACCTCACACACATACTACTGTTTTCTCTGTATGGGAGGAGAGGCTACTAACTTCTTTCATGGTTAAGAGCCTGAATTTGAATTTGCCTCTATCTCTTACTAGCTATGTGATCATGGGCTAGCATCTTGGCCTCTCTGAGTCTGCTTCCTCATCAGTTGTTCTGAGGATTAAATAGTTATAATAAACAAAACACTTAGAACATCACCTGGCAACAGAATGGGATTCAGAAATAGCCATCGCTATGCTATAATCTGTTCTTTGTCTTCATAGCCCTGGACACAAATATAATTAATGCATTATATTGGCACCACGGGGTTTCTAGTTTCTAACACAAATATTTGTTGAGTAACTATTGTTTCCTTTGTCTGGAATGTTCCTTCAACTTTTTTTTTTTTAAAGATTTTATTTATTTATTTATTTATTTATTCATTTGAGAGAGAGAGAGAGAGCACATGAGAGGGGGGAGGGTCAGAGGGAGAAGCAGACTCCCTGCCGAGCAGGGAGCCTGATGTGGGACTTGATCCTGGGACTCTAGGATCATGACCTGAGCCGAAGGCAGTCGCTTAACCAACTGAGCCACCCAGACACCCTCCTTCAACTCTTTATTCTCACCCTTCTCTGTGTTGTCAATCCATGTGTGCTCCTTGTTCCCGCCTCAGCTTGCGTCCAGTTCCACCGAAAGCCTCTCCTGCTCATGACACTCTCCTCCGGAACAGAGGTTCCTCCTCTGGGGCCATAGCTCCTATTGTATCTACTTTGTTAGAACTGCCTGTCTCTCCCATTAGACTATCAGCCCTGTGAAAACTATAAGCTTAGGGGGGGCAAAAAACCCAACAAACTCCCGAAGATGTTGAATGAATGAATGAATGAACGAACGGATACGTAACTCCAGAATCACCGTGCTTTGTGAGGATCAGATGATAAGTTCTCAGTAATTTTCCTACCTAAAAAGTCAACCTGAAGTGTCTCAGGAAGAGTGAAAAAACTCAAGATATTCTGATATAATATTGGCAGTTAGTAATGACTTAGATGTCAGTGATATCAGGGCTTTCAGGCAAAAGAAAACAGAAAGGCATTTGATAACTTGTAGGTAAAGTGTGGACAGCTGATAAAGCTGGGGAAATTTAGGAGGCATGTATGTTGTGTATATATGAGTAAAACTGTAGGTAGAGGGTAAGCTTCTCAAAGACATTATCTTTTTAAATACATCAAGACACACTCTGCGTTGTTTATACACAATAAATGTTTCATGGATGAACATGAGCTCACGTCATAGAAGATTAGAGCCAGGATCTTAGAAGCATCTGGTCCACCTTCAAGATGAATGAAACAACAATTCCTAGAAGGTTTCAAATGAAAGATAAAAATGTTCGTGTTTCAGGGATATTGTTAAAAAACTAAGTAGGACTTCTCTAGACCATGAGCAGCATTGTTTCCTAAGCTCAGTCAGAACTTGAAGGACAATTTCTGGGTTTTCTTCATAAATGGAGGATGGTATTTTTATATTCCAAGGACCTTGTTCTTTGAATTTTTCTATTGCTCTGAAATGGTCAGGTACTCTAAGAGGACAACAGGAAATTCAGCTCACATCTTTCCCGATTGTGACTAATTCTCAACATCCTGTGAAGAAGTCTTTAAACACTGGAGAGTTCTGGTCTTTTGGGATTGCTCCAGTGTGAACTTTTCTGCCCATGGGGCAGTTTTGGGGTGACCTGTGATTTTCACTCAACAGTAGAGAATAAGATTCAAGCCATTTGGCCATGTAAGGCCAAAACGGTTTAGAACCATTTTAATTTGGTGGCTACTTCTAGCATAGAATATATAAATTTAGAGAAAAAACAACATATGAACAAACCAACCACATTTTTGGCTCTGGTATACCAAAGGAAGATTAAAAGAATGGATTACTGACTTATTGGTAATATGAATTTGTGTCTTGTAACTAAGTCACTTGTGAGTAAACATTGGTTTTTGAGAAAACTAAAAAAAATTCAATATAAAAAAAAAATCTATCTCAGATGGGAACCAAATACTCAGCACTGGAACTTTGGTCTTTATTTGTCTCTATCCACTTTATGAAGGAGCAATCAGTTGATTGGAACTTGATTAACTTCAAATTTGCCATGTGAGCAATAATGTTTATATCAGAAATGGCAGCTCAGTGTGGCGTTGTTCATCCATCTGTGAGTCAAGCACACAATTGAAAGTGAACCGTAGTTAGGGGAAGAAGAGTGAAGGTGTGATTGTCACTTTGGTGCTAGCAGGCAACCTTAGCCAAGTTACGGAGAAGTTTCTTCAAAAGTGAGATCAACCTAATCACAAAAGATTATATTACTCTGAGATTTAAAAGCACTTTTCATGAAAAGAGACTGAGAAACCGAAATCCCAGAGTGCCAGCAGCATTCCCAGCAGGACAAGCAGGAGGCCATATGGAGGCTTAATTTTCTTTTGAATACTTTAAATGAGAATTCGGATTTACCTGAGAGATTTAAACCTGATTGACAAAGCCCTTGAGGCGTTCTCAGCTGCAGAAACAAGAAGAGTTAATTGGGCAAGATAATGGAGTCAATTTTGTTAATTCTGCAAGTAGTAGTTTCTTTTCTTTTTCAGTCAGTTTGGGAGGTAATTATAAGAGCAAGAAAAATCAGATTTATAGGCTACAAGTCTTACCAAGTGATTTTTAAGTGGTTACTGGGCAGCAGAATGAACCCCAAGATTTAGAGCCACAGTAGTCTGTTGAAAATGTCTAAATTCTCTTGCATATTTCTTGTAAAAAATGGTAACATGTTAAGTTTGGCACAATGTTTAATAAGTATGTGCTATCCCTGAGTATGACATGAAATCATGTTGAAAAATTATTAATTGTCACTGTGGAATTTTGTTCACATGATAAAACATAAAGTTGATTTATCTTTCCTGTTTAGAGTGGAGAGAGCTCTATTTCATTCACTGTAGGTATTAGTAGGAGATTTTACACGAGGAATGTAGTGGGAAAAATCTACAAATCTAGAAAAAAACCCGACAAACCAACCATATATTTGGCCCTGATAATACTGGAGGAAGATTAAAGGAAGAACTATATTGCTTATTTGGTAGTAGCTATCAAAATTCAAAACCTGCGTTCTTATTGACCCTGTAGAAATATTTGCACAAAGACACAAGGGTCTCAGAACAAAGTTGTTTGTTTCTGTGTGGTTTACAATAGCAAAAAAATCACAAATGCCCCAATTGTCCCTCAGTGGGGGAATTAATAAGATGTATTGTTTGTATCCATAAAATTAAATAGTTAGGTAGATCCATAGTATAGGTATAAAAAACCCCAACCATATATTATTCATTAATTTGTTTGCAAGATTTTCTTGGCTCTCAATTATATACTAGTTAAAAGAGGTTAGAGATAAAGGGTATTAGGGATCAGGATGGTCAGGGTAACAGTTCTCGTAGAGCAAGTGTGTGGAAAGAGAAAAGAGAAATGAACAAGTAAGATTATTTCAAATAGTTATGGTATCAAGAAATAAAAGCAGGTGATACGGTAATAGACAGTGATTCTACAGTCTATTAAAGAAGGCCCAGGAAGTGACATGGGAAATGGACCTGGAGACCAATGTTCTAGATAAACAGAAGAGGATATTCAATGGCTCTCGGCTGGAATGAGTTTGGTGTGCTCACAGAGAGGGACCGTGAGGCTGGAACCATCTCGCACTTGGAGAGGTGCTCAGGAGATAAATCATGGAGGGCTTTGCAGAGCACAGAGAGGACTTATAGATTCATTCTATGTGCAACAAGAAGGAAGCCATTGAGGGTTCCAAGCAGGGGGTGACATGATCTGAGAAATGATATGAAAAGTTCAGCTGGCGGTGCATGCTGGAATGGGAAGAACGGAGGGGGGGACACCTCACGTCAAACCTGCAAGAGTCTAAGTGAATGATGACAACAACATGGGCCATAATGCCATCTGTGTGGAGATGATGGAAAGTGGATTCATTTGGATTTTCTTTTGGAGAATGATGTTTTAGCCCTCCTGCTTCATCACACACTGCCTCGAGCCTCTTGAAACGAGATCTGGGTTTTTACATGGCATCTCTCTAACATCTCATTTTTCTCCTCTGAATATGAGAATGAATCATGTCAGTGGTATCTCTTTCAGGGGCCATTGTCAAGATTAAAGAAGATAAAACCTGTGAAAGCATTTGGCAAACTGTAAAAGTGTTAAGTAAATATCAGGTATTATTGTTATGATTTCAGGGAGATTCCAGATAGAAAGCACAGCCACAGATGGGGCTCAGGGCTGCTTCCCTCCCCAGCGTCACAGGGATAACACTCAGTAACTTCAGTGAAGTCTTCTAGATCCGTTTCCCTATGTCAAGTGGATAAAATAGATCTCAGAATCTCAGTCAAGGCATAGCAAGGAGATGAAGCCGAGGGAGGACAAACTTATTAGTGATTACAAAATAATTGGCTGTAATGTAAGTGATAGAAATAATAAAATATTTTCCAAAGCATCTCTGGCATGCTGAAGTGATTTCATTAGACCAAATTTTCTCCCAGGGATTAAACTCTTCCTACTTGTGAATTAGTCCCTTTGGGGACTACTTTCTCTCTCAGGTATTAGGGGAAAGTTCAGGAAGTTCTGGAGGCCCAGGATTTCAGTAACATCCAAGTTCCTTAACTGATAAATGGGAAATGGCTAGAACTTTCACGGAATGCAGTATCATTCCCTTCACACTCTAAGAACTACAATTTCAGGGAAGTACGAGAGCTTCAGTTTTAGGCAAAATTGTTGTGACCATAAAAACATGTGGTATGAAATATGGACATTAATGAAGACTTCCTGTCAGTTCACTTAATCTACTTTTTGACTGCCTTCAAGCAATAGATATTAAAGGACATTCAGTTCATGTTTTACAACCAATATAGAGAAGTATTTGAAAACACTTCTTTTTTCTTTTTGTTTTGGAGGAGAGGGCAACTCAAGTTGGGAGGGTAACTTTTACAAGAAAGGTCAGATGGTGGGAAGGGGAAGGAGGACCTCTGTGATCAATAATTATTTATTAATCCTAAAGCCACACACTATAGTAATTTCTTCTGTAAAAGTCTAATTGACGTCAGTGACTTTGAACATTCATACTCATTGCTTTTGAGTTCAATCTTATCTTGGCTTCATCATACCACCCACCACCTGCCTCTACCTTCAAACAATGGCCCTATCAAGCCAGTTCTGAGCATGTCCCAGGCTTCCTTTCCTAGGGGAAAATTGAGCATTACCTCACTTCCTGAAAATGTGTCCAAAAGAAACAAAACACTTTTCTCTATGAAAAGCAGACAGCAATATTAACATTTGCTAGTTTGGTTGGTGATTTGCTCAATTCAAGGACCATAGATTGCTTGTGGTAGGACTAAATGTGTACCAGTGTAGCCTTTGGGAGGCTTTTTTTTTTTTTTCCTGTTGTATATATTTTTAGCAAGTGAGAAATAGTGATCCTCTATGATAAAACAGATGTGTGGTTTGCACAAAATTAACATGATTTGGCCTTCGCTAGGCAAAATGAAAGTCATGAGTGATGCAATATTTCAACTCCAAGATATTTTATGGAACATTAACATATCAAGTTAGAAGAATGTTCTTTGTAACCAAAAATATTGATTCATTAAAAAAAAACTTGGTGAAATAGAATTGTTCGTAAGTTATGATTGCTGTTCCCATAAAAATATTTTCTGTTTAAATTCATAACAAACGTTCTGAGGAGGAGAAATGTCTTTTCTATGTCCCATTTAACAATATAATAACTTTGTTTTCAAAGTCTCATTTTATTCCAGCTGGAAGATATATGATCTTGTTACACAAAACAACCACTTCATCTCTACAGAACCTTATTATTGAAATATATGATTATAATGTTCTACAGAGGGATATAAGGCATAACCTTTGTCAAGTCGAGGCTACATGGCATGCCACTGAAACCTCATCTTCAGAAGGATTATATAGAAATTACTTCAATAAAGTTATAAACACAGTCTGAATGTTAAGATATCTGCGACATTTGATAGAAACATGATCATTTGTATTATTCTATAAGGAGACTAAATAATATTAATAAGTGATCCATCCTCATGGTGTTCGTTTAATAAAGAAATGGGAAAACAGAATGTGGGATAAAGTTGCGGGTGTGTGCTTTGCAAAGGGAAAGTGTCATTAAGGTGCAAATGCTAAAGCTGGAATGTGTGATGTTTACAAGGTCACGTGACAGGTGATTCCATGGAGACATTCCCTGAGATTCTGCTGATAGTATCACACACGAACATTCCTGACCCAAGATCCTCCTGCCTCTAGGTCTTTGAATTGCCCTTCTCTCTGACACAATTCTTTTTCTTCCCTTTCCTCTGCCTTCCTCTGACAGATTTCTAATTATTAGTCTGGGTCTTGACTTAGGCATCTTTTCCTTTGAGGGCTGCCCCGAGTACCCCGTGCCTCCACTCCTGGTGACTAGACTGGGCTCTCTACTTTGAACTTCCATTACACCCTGAGCTTCTTCATTTGCATTACCTCACATGAAACTTATTACTGTTCATATTCTCCAAACAAGGACAAGGATTTGGTTGTCATGTCAACATTCTATCCCCTGCTCCTAGCACAGAATCTGGTGTATGGTAGATGTTCACTATATGTTTTATTAATTGAATGAACATTTTGTATAGAATTAATCATGGTCCCATTGTCACCAGTCACCTGTTTAGTTGGAAGATGGATAGTTTCTAGTTTCCTGATCGCATTCTTTAAACCTTTGCTGGGCAGATATATTTAATAAAGAATTTTAAGTTGTGAATGACAGAAAAAAAAGCCACTTGAAATTAATTTTTTCCCCTCACTTAATTGGAAAATTTAATGAATGAATTTGGCTTTGGAAATGAATGCATCCAAGAATTTCTATCATGCACTTATAAAGCCATTTCTATGTATCTTCTTTAATCACTGCTTTCTTTGCATTGACTTCATTCTCAGACAGGATCTCTGTACATGGGGACAAAGTTGGCTGCAGGAAGCTTATGTTGTTCATATAGAGCAACAAAATCAACAACACTGAAAGGCCCTGATTGGCACAGTTTGAGTCACACATCCATCCTGGGGTTTATTCTTAGCCACAGCAGTGTGGAACTTTGGCTATCTGCAGATGTGCTCACCTGGGAGGAGTGAAGATTCCCACAGTAGAGAGGAGTTTGTTACCAGAGAAATGGGGAAGGAGAGTGTGTCGTGGGCAGACAAGAACCTCAGCTACCCATGGTTCTCTGCCAAATAAATGCTGGGTATCTTGGAAAATAATCAACATTGGCTAAGATCAGGCATCCTGACTCTACTTGATTGGTATGGAAGTTGATAGGAGAGCCCTTTAACCATTTGCTTCCTTTCATGTGTTGACTCATCACACAAAATATTTGTGCTAAGGTAAGGACGCAGGAATGAACAGGACAGACAAGAGTCCTTGCTCTGATGGAACTTACATTTTAAGCAAAGAAGCAAATATAATTAAAAATTGTAATCAAGGCTACAAGGGAAACACACTTGGACATCTCCACGGGGCAACTCACTCTCTTTGTCTTTGCCCAGTGTCATTTAATTTAACGAGGCCTACCCTGATCCTCCTATGTAAAATTACCACCCGCTCCTACCTGCCCCGTTCACTTCCCATTTCTCTTCCTTTCCTTCCTAACTCCTCTGATGTTTTAACATAATCTTCTGACCTAGCATACTCTGTTTTTACTTAAGACTTATGATGCATAAGTTTGCGTATTTTGTTATTATCGGCCATTCCCCTTCACTAGAATCCCCCCTAAGGGGAGAGAGTTTTTTTTCTCTTTTGTTCACCAATCTTCCAGGGCCTCGCACATAGTAGATGCTTGATAAATATTTATTGAATGACTGAAGGAATGACAGAATACGGAGACATGGAAGCTAGCAGGGGCCTCCCTGAGGACACGAAATTAAAGCTGAGATGTGAATAACGAGAAACTAACCTTAAGACACGGGGCACAAGTGCTTTACTCAGAAGCAGCAGCAGATAGAACAAAGAAAGGAGCGTGGAGAGTTTAGGAAACTAAACACAGATTGGTCGGCTGTAGCACAGAGAGCTGAGGGGTGAGCAGAGTCGGTAACGTTGGAGAGAGATACGGTGGCCAAATTATCTAAGGCCTTGTAGCCCGTGGTAAGGAGTTTAGATTTTTATTGTGGTGCGACAGAAAGCCATTGGGTGGTTCTCAAGCAGAGGAGTGCATGATTTGAATTACATTTTTATGTCATATTTCTTGAATCTGTTCAGTTGTTTTCATTGTCCAAGCCACCTTCACCTCTCACCTGAATTCCCTTTCATGGGTTTTTCCTCATCGCCCCGTCCCTCTCTGATCTTTTCCACACACAGCAGCAGCTCTAGTGGTCAAATCTGAAGCCAGTTTCCTGCTAAAACCTGAATCGCTTCCCATTACCTTTAAGACAAAGACCAAGTCTTCTTGAGTCCTACAAGCCCTGATTATCTGCTTCTCCTGGTCTTCTTGCCCCCAGATCGGTCTCTTTTGCTCATTTTTCCACAGCCACGTTGGCCTTGGTGTAATTTCTGGAACATATCGAGCTGCTTGCTTCTGAGAACCTCCCCAAGAGCTCCTCTCTGGCCCCTTCCACACCTGGTTACTGCCTCTTCCTGCTCCTGGTTTGTCTAAATGTCACTTCCTCTCAGAGATCGTCCTCGAGCGCTCCCCATCCTGTTACTCTGGTTACACACTCTCATTGCATCTTGTACTTTTCTTTGATAATACTATATAGGTACTTGGATAATTATTTTTTAATATCTCTTTCTCTCAAGACTATAATCTCCTTGAGGGCGGAGACTGTGTCTATCTGATTTGCTGTCCAGGACAGAATCTGATTGTTGAGTGTTGGAGTTAGTCTGTATATACTGACTGATATAATTAATGAAATAGAATAGCTTAAGCAAAATACAATTAGATTTGACTTGCAGTTAATTGATTACTTATGTACAGACCTTTTATAATTAGACCCATTAGATCTCATTCTTTCCGCTCCTTTCCTTTAGCATCTTTATTTTCAGTTTTACGTACTTTTTCTTCTTTAGTCTATCAGCCTTTCTTTATCCATTGTCTTTCACAATAACATAATGCCCTACGTTAGGAGTTCTCAGCATCACCTCTCTTCAGGCAGACCCTTTCACTGGGTCTGAGCCACTTCCTCTAACACACACTGCATGGCTCCTATTCCAGAAGAGACTGATGGCTTTATAATGGCAAGAAAAGTGACTCCCTCTGGGATTCTCGATTTTTAACAAAAATCTCCCCACCCCTGCAATTAAGGGAGAAATTTGACAGTAGGAACACACTATGTGAGCTTCATGCCTCTCATTGGGATGCTTCAGGCTGAGGTGGTGTCTTTGAGACTCTCTTTAATGAAAAACCCAGGCCAGGAAAATGTAGTGTAGCATGATAAGGCCAGGTTATTCTTTCCCAAGGAGAAAGCGGAAGTCATTTTAACAGGAGGAGTAACTAGTCCTCACAGAAACTGGATTGGAAATGGCTTGAGCTTGAATATCTTTGGTGAACGGGTATTAAAGCACCCACCAGTGTCCTTCCCCTTCGTGGGACCTTGACCTGCAAGGTCGCTTCATTAGGTGTCACTAGGAAGTCCATTGGCATTCAGCTGAGGTAAAAGAATTGGCTAGCCAAATGGGACCAAGACTGTGAAGAGAGGTGACATGTCCTTCAGCAGGGGGCTACTAGCTTTGGCCTACTAGAGAGGATTGTAGGGGGCCACAGAGAGATTGGAAAAGGAGATAGGCTCCTGTTGCTTCGTTAAGTTAATATTACATGAGGCTCCTCCATCACTACGAGACTTGGCTTCACAACTACTCCACCCAGCAGGGATGAGGCTCATTAATATAGTTTCAGGTGATTCTCCCTTTACCCCCAGAGCAAGGTTACACATGAAACTTGTGTGGCAGAAAGAGCCAGCTCTCGTTTCTAGTGAAGAGATTTTGACAAAGCCATAAACAGGGTGAATCAGCCCTCCTCAGCTTCTCTTTTCTTCTCTGGTGTAATTTTGTTTCTGAGCTAATTTTGTCATTTTTAGCTATTTGTCCAAAATAATCCAAACCCCTTAAAAATTTCAAATTAGTTTTGTTAATATTCAATGTTTCATGTCAGGTTTTCTCATCGGATACAGGTATGTTGCAAACAACAGCAAAAACATGGCTGACTGTGTGAACCATCTCTCAGGAAGGAAGGCAAGTGAGTCAGGTTCCCTGGAGATCAGTGGGTAATTCTTCTGTCTGAGGGGCTTCTCCATTGTTACACCTGAAGTTTTGAATAGAAACTTTGTTTATGAGAAGGTGGTGGTTATAGAAAGAAACCCTTAAAATGATTAAATGTTTCAACTAAAGTGTGTTTATTGTAAGGATCTGAAAAACTGAAGAAAGGATAGCTAATGGACGTTCACTATTTAAGAGGAAAAATAAGATAGAACTATTACCAACAAAAGGCTCTTAATCCACTCATTGTTTATTTATTTTTTATTTATTTACTTACTATGCAGGGAGTAGATGATTATTTTAAAATACAGTTGAGGGGCGCCTGGGTGGCTCAGTCGTTAAGCGTCTGCCTTCGGCTCAGGTCATGGTCCCAGGGTCTTGTGATTAAGCCCTGCATTGGGCTCCTTGCTCAGCAGGAAGCCTGCTTCTCCCTCTCCCACTCCCCCTGCTTGTGTTCCCTCTCTCGCTGTGTCTGTCTCTGTCAAATAAGTAAAATCTTAAAAAAGAAGAAGAAGAAAAAATAAATAAAATAAAATACAGTTGACTCGTGAACAATCGAGGGGTTTGGGGACTGACCTCCTGTGCAGTCAAAAATCCACATATAACTTCTGACTCCCCCCAGACTTAACCACTCTTAGCCTACCATAGGCTGGAACATAACATAAACAGTCAATTAACTCATATTTTGCATATGTATTGTATACTGCATTGCTACAATAATGTAAGCTAGAGAAAAGAAAGGGCTATTAAGAAAATCATAAGGAAGAGAAAATACAGTTACAGAACTGTATTGTATTTTTTGAAAAAAATCTGCGTATAAATGGACCCATGCAGTTCAAAGCGGTGTTGTTGCGGGGTCAACTACATCTTTCATATAAATGACTTTTATTTAGCCAAACATATTGCATACCTTATTTCTGTATTTGAACACATGTTTGAAATTTGGTTTGTGGTAAAACGGGGCATTTCCCCCTAGTGTTATTTGACATGGTGGTAGTTGGACAAAAAAGTGAAATTTTGTATTATATTTTAATAGAGGACAAAGAAAGATGACTAATTCTCCTTATTTGGAGAACAGGAAGTGTCTGGGATTGAGATCCAAAAAAATCAAATTTTGTTTGATGTTACCAGTAGTGACCTGCCTTGATGTGGCTTCTTCAGATGCAACTAGAACTAAAAATTGTGACATCCAGAAGGGGTGGGAGAGTTTGAGGAACATTAGTCAGTGCCTGTTACCTGATTTTCAGCCTCTGAAGTCACTCTTCCCAAGGTGAATGAATGGTCTTACAGAATCTCAGCAATTCCGATTACCTGGAGCAGACTGAGAAAAAGGCTGTCTGAGAAGACCAAGAAGTCATTGAAATGGCATTTTGAGGATTGCTTCTAAGCCATGTAAAGTTCTTTGATTTCTGTAGCCACCTCAGCATATCTGGATAGCTGTTCTCGTCTTTCTACTCCTTGACTAAGAGAAGCACGATTTGTGCCTCACTGATGCCTGCAAGATTATTTGATGTTTGCTAAAGAGAGAAGTCCTGGGCTCTACCCTGACCAGTAGAATCCAAGTTTTAGAAACTGTATTTTTAACAAGCTCCCTCTGTGATTTTTTGGCATCCTACAACTTGGGAACCACTGGTCTCCAGTATAGGAACCAGTATAATGAATGTTTTAGTTGATACAGATGTTATTACCTGAATTAGTTTTAAGAGAAACTAAAGCTGATCATTTAAGACATCGTTACGGTCTGTTTCTGCTTATTTAGGGAATTCTTTATAAAGAATATGACAACTCAGGATAAAAGAGAAAATATCCTTTATTGGCCTCCTCTGTTCTTGAGCTAGAATCTTCTAGACCACTGGTTCTCAAACTTAGCAGTGCATCAGAATCATCCAGAGATTTTGTTAAAAGACGGATTGCTGGGCCTCATCCCCAGAGTTTCTAGGGTAGGATAGGGTAGGCCCTGAGGGTTTACATTTCTTGCACGTTCTCATATATATGAGAACGCTAGGGCTAGTGTAGCAAAATTACCACCTACTGGGTGGCTTAACCAACAGAAATTTATCTCCCGCCGTCTGGAGTCTGGAAGCCCGATATGAAGGTGCTAGCAGGGTTGGTTTCTCTGAGGTTTCTCTCCTGGGTTCCAGATGGCCTCATCACGTGGCCCTTCCTCTGTGTGTGTGCATCCCTGGTGTTTCCTGTGGGCTCAAATTTCCTCTTCTTAGAAGGATACCAGTCAGATTGGATTAGGGTCCTAATGGCCTCTTTTTAATTTAATGATCTCTTTAAAGGCCCTATCTCCAAATACAGTCACAGTCTGAGATGCTGGGAGCTAGGGCTCCAACATATAAATTCCAGTGGGGACACAGCTCAGTCCATAACACCATATAATACTCAGGCTGTAGGTCCAGAGACCACACTTTGAGACCACCGGACTTGACTGGTGAGATAGGGAAATGACCTCTATGTAAACATTTCCCAATCCTGTTAGACAGTTCTTGGCTTTCTACCCTTTCTACAGACTTTTTCTTGACAATCTTTTCTAGGTCTCTGTTTTAATTGCTATCTTTTTAATTGCTATATTTTCCAGTCTGCAGTCTCCCTCTCTCCGTTCTCGATGACTTCAAGTCTGTATCAGACTCCAGCCTGGGTGTCTTGCTTCAACGCACACTTCTATATTCAGACCCAGACCGGAGTTCATCTTAGTTGTTATGGTCCTGCTCTTCCTCCCACTTCCCCTGTTTCTGTTCCTGGCGTGACCACTCACTATGCCATATACTCTAAATGGACCATGGAGTCATGTGTGACATTTTCTTTTGCTCTGTTCCTCACACTTCATCACTAAATTGAGCAGCATCCACCTGTGCATTTGTCTGTCCCCATCTCCTCTCATTTTCCTTGCTTCCAGCTTTATTTAGGTCTCATTAATTCTTCCTTGAATATGGCAATAGACTTCTAGCCAGAATCCCTCCTTTTAATCTCTTTTTCTTTTTCCTTTAATGAATACTATCTACTGTTTTAGAGTAATCTTCCTAAAGCATGATTCCAATAAAAAGCATCCAGTGTTTCCCACTGCCTGTTCAATAAACAGCATGCCTAGCTAAATAAAATTCAGGGCTCTGTTACAAAGAGAAGGGGTGAGTAAGAAGCTATCAGTCTCTGCCAAATATGCATGCACACCTTTCCTCTCATATGTAGAACCCTTCCCCAGTGGAGACACCCCAAAATGCAACACCCTTATAGCCTCCAGCTCACAGTTAAGGATCTCTGCCCGGGTGCAGTCAGCTCCCTCAGAACCCAGGGTGGATTGTCATGGTCTGGCAAAAAGTCTCTGCCCATAATACCCAGTACTCGACAGTAAAGTAGGAACATAATGACTGCAATATAACTTGTATACAGAAAAGGAGAAAATCAGACACTAGGCTGCAACAACTTTTAAATCATGTTGGGCCAGAATAGTGACAACGCCAGCCCAGGCAATGGGGTGATGTCCATGGTTATTGTCCTCAAAGCCCCAGGGCTTGGGGTTCTGGGATGCTCTTTCTGGTCCATTCTCCTCAATGGACTTTCCAAGGTAGACATTAGAGAGTAGACTCTTCTTGGGGGCTGCATTCCTATCCCACCTTTTTGGGGGGTTAAGTTTGAGACTCAGAAATTGATTCAGAGATTGGACTGTCATGATGCTGTTGGTGAGGCTTGGGGTTTCATTAGCAGTACAGTTCCCTAAAAACCCAAGGGGGCTTCCAATTTACTTGCTGCTGTTTCATTCCACGTGTGAGTAACCAGAATCAGAGATCTTGTCTTGATAAGGTTGTTGAGCCTAAAGATTTATGACCTACAGGCCTCCATGCTTTGCCAACGCCTCCTCCCCACAAATTACCTTGAGACTATTTGAAAAAATAGGCCTGGTGGCCTTTGTAATTAACTGCTTCCACATTTGAACAGGAAAAAAAACTCTAAAAGGAAGTATTTGAAAAAGGCACGGGCCATGGTCTTATCTCCTATGAGGGCTGCTTGTGCTTCTGCTTCTGGCCATGGCTTACAGTAGCTTCACTTTGAAGTAAGGAAGTAGTAAGCTATTCCAGCCTGAAAAGGCTCCAAAGTAGACTCTCTGTTAGCTTAGTCTGTGAGCAACTGGCACTTAGCAAAGCTGTATTCCTTCCCACCCTGCTGGCAGCCCGGCTAGCTCTAGCCTGGGTTCACCTCTTTTGTAGGATATTGTTGACAGTGTCAAGAATCAGCCAACACACACCACGGTCTAAAAATCTCCCACAATTCTCATTAATGCCACAGCCCTTTCTACCTTCTGATGCTTTGCTAGTCACAGTTTTACCTGGACTGCAATAGTTTTGTCTTTGCTGATGCCACTCAACCACCTCCTTTCATCCTACATTTTAGCTAATGCAGCAGCCCCCTTTTGGTATCAACACCTATATTAGTTACAATTACTTTTGGGGGCGTGTGTCAGTGGCTTAAATGATGCATAAATTTATTTCTCCCCCTGCAAAAGAGTTTTGAGGGAGGCAGTCTAGAGCTGGTATAAAAGCTCTGCAGTGTCATTAGTGTGTCGGGATCTTCTCGCTTTCCCCTTCACTTGCCTGGAGTGAGGAGGGCATTGACCATAGGGTTCAAAATTGATGCTGGAATTCCAGCCATCACATCTGTTTTTCATACACCAAGATAGAGAAAGGGAGAGAAGAAGTGTGTACCCTTTCTCTTTCATTGAGACTTTCTGGGCATTCATGCTGCATTTTAAACGAGTGGTCAAGATTTAGAGATGTAGCTTCAAGAGAGGCTGGGAAATACGGTCTTTTAGCTGGGTAAGACTTATCAGGCCATTTATCAAGGTTCTGTTACTAAAGCAAAGGGGAGAGTGAGTATTGGGTAGGAAACTAACCTCTGTCGCTAGTAAGTGTATATAAGTCACAGGGTAAATAGTTTCACATGCCTTAAGGGGGCTTCAGGTAGATTTCAGTGTGAATTCAGTGGGGAGAGGTGGCCTCCAGCTACATAAGCAGTGGAAGTCTTTTGAAAAGAGATAGCCCTTGAACTCATTCTTAGAGTAGGAGAAACGTAGGACAGTCAAGCTGGAGAGCCCAAGGCACTTAGTTTCAGGATCTGGCAAGTGTGGGATGCATGCAGAAATTTTGTGCTCCAGTGCCTTGTTTGCCGAGCCCTGATCCCAGCCGTAGACCAGGATAAAAGCACAGTAAGGAGACTGGTGGTAAGCAAGGGTGGGATGTTGGCCTCGCTAACAGAAGGCTGCTCCCACATGCCAGGAAGAAAGCATTGTAGGCCAGTTCCACATGACTGTCTGGCAATCCTTCAACCGAAGAGTTTTGTTGTGAACTAGCAGAATTATTTCTTAGGGACCATACACCAAAGACAAATTCTATTCATTTTGTCACGGTCATTCTGAGATTCCGAGTAGTGTCATGATTAGAGCCACATCAGATCCTGACGAGAGGAAGCATTCAAGACACTTGCTGTGATGTTAATATAACCAACATGGCCTGTAGAGCCACACACGATGAGGATTGTGGGAAGGTCCCAGCATTCTCCCTGTGTGGGCCTGTGGAGCCCTCGCTCGCACCAGTTAGCAGGAGTGACACTTCTTTTTCCCACCTGACTGGGGAGGGAGGACGCAGGGCAAGTGTGGTGTTCTGAGTTACTCTAATCTGAGCTTAGCTTGGCTCAGTTGCATTGGGTATGAAAACAAGTGATTACAAAAGCCTGTAATAAATAAGGTAAGTTGGGAAATGTGAGAAGTTGGTTATGCTGCATGGTTACAATATCATGAAAGCAGTAAATGCCACGTCACCTCTTTCCTAAGCCCTGTAATTGAGAAATCGGAGATCTAGGCTTCGAATTCTTGTAACCACGCAGTTCAGATCCTGATTCTCCTTCCAATAACAGACAAAGATATTGGAAACTCCATACATTAGTTGATCCACCTGTGGCTTCCTGGTAAAGGGGTGGGGTGGGGGGTTGGTTACAGAAAACAAATGAAAAGTAATGGATGTCATTTTTTGACGTACTTCCTAGATGCCAGCCTCTTGCCATATATTATCTCATAAAGCTCTTTGTTCTTACCTCTAATTATAGATAGAAGAAATGGAAGTTTATAGAGATGTTAATTTTCTTGTTCAGTCATCATCTTGCTTCTGTTGGAAAATGTTCTCAGAGGGTAACTCACTTCCTCTTAAAAGTAACATCTTTGGGCAACTTTGAGAACAGGAGAGTTATTTTTTACATTTGATCTAAAAGTTAATTCCTTATAACTTCTGCTTACTGGTCCTAATTCTATCCCTACCACTAAGGGCCTTAAAATATGCAAAAATAACTATCATGTTTGCGGGATTTTCTTGTCTCCTGATTAAAAATTCAAATTCTTTATGAGGTCTGATTTCGAACTTCTTCCTCACTGGGCTTGCTGTTCTTTGAATATGTTCCAGTTTATCTATAAGCTTTAAAGACCCGAAGACAGTAATCCACCTGTGGATTTCTAAATGCATATGCAAAAGGGAATGGTCACCTCCCCCATTCTAGATAATATGCTTCTATTAAGGAAGCTAGGGTTTTATTATATTTTTAGGATGTCAGGGAGGGGACATTAATATTTTATAGTTGATTTCCACTAAATACACTTCTGACAAAATCCAGAATTCTTTTTTTTTTTATATTGACTTTTGCTCCACCTTTTTACCTCTGTACTTGATCTCTGCAGTCGGTTTTTTTTGTATGCAAACACAAACCTTACATTTGTCGCCGTGAAATAACATTTTATTAAGTTCAGTCTGCTGCTCCAGGTGCTTAAGATCTTTCTGAAGGTTGATCTTGCCATCCATTGTACTCACTGTTATTTCTAGCTTCATTTCATCAGTTGACTTGAAAGCCTGCCTTCTGTGTCTTCTAAACAAGGACAACTGATACACAGGGCAGAGATCTGACCGGTTATCGGCACTGCCCTCCGGCTGACATCGACCCAGCACTAGGAAATCACTCCCCAGCACCCACCACTCAGGCAATCCAGTCTTCTTGTATTCCTTTTTGTATCCAGATCCGTATATATAATGTTTCCCCTTCAGCAATGCCATAAAGTCTTTCATCACTTAATGTTGTTCTCAAGGTCCAATTCCGACCCCTCCATGAAGCCTGCTCTGACCCACTGTGATGATTCTCCCATCTTGAATTACCTGTGCCAAGTTTGACTCTTCATATCCAGCCTCTAGTGATTTTCTGTGAACGTAAACTCCATCTTTACCTCCGTCCCAGGAAAGCAAAAGCATGTTATTTATTACCCTGTAGCACCTGGTTAATACAGGGCCAGACTGGGAGAAGTGTTCAGTTGTTACTTGCTTTTGATTCATTAAGACAGCACTTCTCAATCGCAGATGGTTTTGTCCCCCTCCTTCTCTCTCCCCAGGGAACATTCAGCAACGTCTGGAGACATTTTCTGGTTGTCCCGCCTGGGGAAGGTGCCACCGGCAACCAGTGGGTAGAAGCCAGGGAAGCTGCTGAACATCGTAAGAGGCCCTGGACAGCCCCCCACACCAAAGAAAGAATTACCCAAAATGTCACTAGTGCTGATGTTGAGTAACCCTGTATTAGACAAAACATTTTTTTTAAAGGGAATTTTTAAAGGCTGCTCCATCTGCCTGTTAATAGGTAGACTTTGGTGGCAGGTAACATGTTTGCTGACCCTTCCTAGAATGAATGCTGCCTCCATTTAGTCACCTCTGGAGCTCAGGCCGGGGCAGTTGGTCCTGCTTATATTACTGAAAACAGATGATTGTGGGTGAGTTAGCAGGTGTCACTACGGGCATAATGAAACTGATCTCACAAGCTACGCCTAAAAACTAGTTTTATTTGTTTCTGGCTATACCCTGTTTAAATATCTAGGTTTTGCTTCCATTTATGTATGTGTTGGAATGAGATAATAACAGCTTTCCCCCAGCTATTTCATAAGAATATTTTGAAGAAAAAATAGATAATGTAGGTGAGAAGGTTTGAACCATCTGTATGGGAACATTACTATTAAGGCATTATGATGATAATTAGTGGTGGTGATCTGGGGTACGGGGGAACAAAGTGTTTTATATATAGTGTGTTGTACTCCAAAGAAAAGAACTAATTAAGGCAAACATGTTGTTCTGGTTCTAACTCATATTTCTGTGGCTGGGGTTGATCTCCTAAACTATAAATATGCCTTCTGACTACGACCTTGGGATACCCTACTGGATCCTCTCTCCCCGACCCGTGGAGTGTGGCCAGGCCAAAAATAGTAGATGAGGAACAATAAGAACATGTTTGCCAATCTTAGTATGCACGGAGGGTTTTTATTATTATTTAAAATTAAAACCGTGCTGGATGTAGAAGGTCACCTCTTGATGCACTCAGTTTGTTTCCGTGTTGTGTCACGTAGCTCAGGAGGATTTTTCACCACACACAGGAGTTAAAGGACTTCTGAGTGGTGACAGTATGGCTGGTCCCAAGCATGTGTCCCTTTGGCATGCAGTCTCTAGTCTCCACGACGCCTGCCCGCCTCACCTACTATTTGTCTGTGACTCCGTGGCTGCTGTGTGGTTGGCATCCGCCCCCACACTGGCATGCCAAAGGAGTGAATGAACAATGGGATACCCTGGCACTGACGGGTGTTTTAATAACTGTGGAAAATGAGGAATTTACAGATGCATGATTCAAGCTCCCACTTCAAAGGTCTTCAACCGAAATCCTCCTGAAATTAGAAGCAATACTACTGAACACAATGCAACCTTTTGCATGGCTGCCCAATGTTACTATAAATCTGTGTGTGCAGTGTTTGGGAAAGTTACATGACTGTGAAACGGATGCCCTGCTTTCATCTGGAATTTATGTGTAATGTTCAGTAGGTAGGTCCTGCCTGGGAAATATGAGGTATGTGATGGGAAGCAATTTGCCTTTCACAGGCAGCCAAGACTCTACGTGGGCCTGGGCTCTCAGACCAGAGGCTCACCCAGCAGCCCTCCATGGTTAGATCTTCCCACGTCTGAACTGCCTTCGCTCGGAGGGGAGAACATGCTCTCCCACCTGGACCTGGTCTGAAACTCCACTGGGAAGGAGGTGAAGTAAGTCATCTCTGTCTCACTCTTGTCTCAGTACACCCCCACTTCTTGCTCCTTCTCAGTAGAAAGTCCGAACGCTCATGATGTTCTTAGTGTGAGCCATTTCTCCCACAATGGCTCCGGATTCAGGCCTCTCGTCCTGGGCCAAGGCTGGCTCCACACCCACTCTTTTTCCTTTCATGAATAATGACTACCACTCACCCAATGCTTAGCGTGAGCCACATGACACAAGTGCTTATTAAACCTCACTCACCTGCGAGGTAACTATTTTTTATCCCTATTTTGCACATAAGAGAACAGCCTCAAAAAGCATAATAACTTGCCCAAGGTCACACAAACAGTAGAAATCCTCACTCCGGTCCAAAGCCCAAACTCATATATGAGATGAAATTTCTCTTGCTTCTCACCTTAAAATTTAATTGTGACCTTACTCATTCTTTCAGATTAGTAGCAACACAACTCTTTAACTCAAAGCTGTTTCACGAATAGCGTTTCTATCTCAGCAGGGTCTTAGACACGTTGCCTGAATGCAAGGCCGGTTGTTACTGTTAGATTTTCCCACACTGTGATAAATGTTGAGGGGAGGGTGGAGCCTTTTGACTCTACCAAAAATGCCACCCAAATGGAGAAGGCTGTGGTTGGTTAGCCTGATTCATTCATGGTAGAGTTATGTAGCTATTACTGCTAGACAAGAGAAGTCCTGGACAGTGTTCTTATGGGTACTGTTGATGTTTGTCTTGATAAATCTCATTTCACTGCCCCGATTTCAAGGCTGGTATCAGCTGATGTCTCCTTCTAAAACGCGAAAATCTTTAATTCAGGTTGATGTCAATGTTTTCTAGATATTTCCTTTACAAGGTGTCTCTCTGAGGCAGACACTGACTGTAACTATTAGCAGTAGCCACCAGGCCTTGTGCTATATTATTTTTATCAGCTTATCCTCACCAGAAAACATTTGAGAAATGTATGCAATTTTAATTTTGAAGGAATTAAATGAAGAAACTGAAATATTTTAAGTGATTTTTTGAAGACTCATTGCTTAGTGACTTTACATTAACAAGGCAATTGAGGCAATGTTAGGAGTTTAGTTATGGCTGGTGTGACATACAATTCATTACGTTTTTACTAGCTCCAAAATTATAAACTGGATGGTTATGCGTGGTTGACTGTGGTGGAGATTAATGATAGTTCAGTTAAGGATCAAAGAAAAATCATTTTCCCAGTTCTCTACCTATTCACATTGTTTCAAAAAAAAAAAAAATCCTTCCTCGTTTTCCCTCTTTTTTCTCTCCCAGAGTAAGTGCAAGCCAAGAAACCCTTGGAGTGTGACTTCAGGGCCACATGATACCACACGTCATCAATTGCTATTTCTGAATCTCCTTTGGTGATGGAGCACTCTTACTGGCAGGCTGAATCAGGGGAGGGGAGTCTAGAGCATGGGAGAAGCTAATAATATTTTATCAAGTTGATACAAATCTTCTTAAAACTCATTTACTTTTTGCCTTTCTTCCTCTATATTGAAAATATTCTCAGACTATGTATTTCTTCATGAGTTTTTGCTTTGATAACAATATCTTTGTTCTTCTTCATTCTAAGTATTTTTAAAACTTCCAATATAGTTTCTTCTGTGTCCTGTGAATTATTCGGGGGGGTGTGTGAATTTCCAATCACATGGATTTTTAATTTGTTTATTTTTGTGTTTATCTTGATCATAGTGTGGTCTGAGAATAAGGCCTATAGGTACTGATCCTCTGAAATATGTTGGAACAAGTTGTATGACATAGTTTTTGGTTGTGTTTCAGAAAAATATTTATTCTTTAATGGTTTGGTCCAGAGTTCTAGATCTGCCTATTAATTCAAGCTCATTGATTTTGTTGTTGAAATCAATTTTTTAAAAAAAATTTCTGTTTGATTTGTCAATAAATGAGATAGGTATGTTGAAAGCTCTTACTGCAATGATAGACATGTTTTGAAATTTATTTTTACTTTATTTTATTTTGTATATACAAATATAGAATTATTATACCATACTGGTTAACTTAATGTTTTAAGAACTTATTATTTAATAAAGACTCTCTTTATCTTCAACAGTGCTTTCTGCTTTAAAGTCTGCTATTTTGTCATATGTAAATTTCAAGGCCTCAGTTGTTATTTTGTTAGTATTTGTCTATACAGCTTTTCTTTTTTTTTGCCTTTAACCTGCGCATGTATGTGTGTCTATTTTACAGATGAATCTCTTGTGAAGAACATATATCTTTAAAGAAATAACAATCAATCTTTGTCTTTCTGCTGGATAGTTCAGTTCATTTACATTTATTGTGATTTTGGATATATTTTGACTTATTTCTACCATCTTATTTTAACTTAACAATTTGTCTTGTTTGTCACTTATTTCTATTCTTTTTAAAAAATTTTTCCTTCCTTCCTTTCTTCCTTCCTTCCTTCCTTCCTTCCTTCCTTCCTTTCTTTCTTTTTCTTTCTTTCTTTCTTTCTTTCTTTCTTTCTTTCTTTCTTTCTTTCTTTCTTTCTTTCTTTCTTTCTTTCTTTCTTTCTCTCTTCCTTCCTTCCTTCCTTCCTTCCTTCCTTTCTTCTTTCTTTCTTTCTTTCTTTCTTTCTTTCTTTCTTTCTTTCTTTCTTTCTTTCTTTCTTTCTTCTTTCTTTCTTTCTTTCTTTCTTTCTTTCTTTCTTTCTTTCTTTCTTTCTTTCTTTCTTTCTTTCTTTCTTTCTTCCTTCCTTCCTTCCTTCCTTCCTTCCTTCCTTCCTTCCTTCCTTCCTTCCTTCCTTCCCTCCCTCCCTCCCTCCCTCCTTCCTTCCTTCCTTCCTTTCTTTCTTTCTTTCTTTCTTCTTCCTTTCTCTCTTTCTTTCTTTCTCTTGAGATTTTATTTATTTATTTGACCAAGAGATAGAGCCAGAGAACAGAGACTGCAAGGAATGGGAAATGGAGAGGGAGAAGCAGGCTCCCCGCCAAGCAGGGAGCCCAACGTGGGGCTCAATCCCAGGACCCTGGGATCATGATCTGAGCTAAAGGCAGATGCTTAACGAAATGAGCCACCCAGGAGCGCTTATTTCTTTTTTTTTAAATCATGATAAGTGTATTCTTTAATCCCCATCCCCTATTGCCCCCATGCCTCCACACACCTCCTCTCTAATAACCATCAGTTTGTTCTCTATTTTTTTTTTAAGATTTTATTTATTTATTTGACAGAGAGATAGCGAGAGAGGGAACACAAACAGGGGGAGTGGGAGAGGGAGAAACAGGCTTCCTGCCAAGCAGGGAGCCTGATGCGGAACTCAATCCCAGGACCCTGGGGTCATGACCTGAGCCGAAGGCAGACGCTTAATGACTGAGCCACCCAGGCGCCCCTGTTCTCTATTGTTAAGAGTCTGTTTCTTGGTTTGTCTCTCTCTCTCTCTCTTTTTTTCCCCTTTGTTTGTTTTGTTTCTTAAATTCTACATAAAAGTGAGAGCATATGTATTTGTCTTTCTCTGACTGACTTAATTTGCTTAACATTATACTTTTTAGCTCTATCCATGTTGGTGCAAATGTCAAGAATTCATTCTTTTTTATGGCTGAATAATATTCCATTGTATAATACACCACATCTTCTTTATCCATTCATCTATCTATGGACACTTCAGCTCTTTCCATAGTTTGACTATTGTAAATAATGCTGCTATAAACATAGGGATGCATGTGTCCCTTTGAATTAATATTTTTGTACTTTTTGGGTAAATACCCAGTGGTGTGATTCCTGAATCATAGGGTAGTTCTATTTTTACTTTTTTTAAGGAACCTCCATACTGGTTTCCACAATAGCTGCACCAGTTTGCATTCCCACCAATGGTACACGAGGGTTCCTTTTTCTCCACATCCTCCCCAAAACTTGCTGTTTCTTGTGTTTTTGATTTTAGCCATTCTGACAGGTATGAGGTGATATCTCATTGTAGTTTTGATTTGCATTTCCCTGATGATGAGTGATGTTGAACATCTTTTCATGTATCTGTTGGCCATCTGTATGTCTTTGGAGAAATGTCTGTTCATGTCTTCTGCCCATTTTTAATTGGATTATTTGTTTTTAGGGTATTGAGTTGTATCAGTTCTTTATATTTTTGGATATTAACCCTTCATAGAATATGTCATTTGCAAATATCTTCTCCCATTCCATGGGTTGCCTTTTAGTTTTATTGATTGTTTCCTTCACTGCAGAAATTTGTTATTTTGATGTAATCCCAATAGTTTATTTTTGCTTTTTTCCCCCTTGCCTTAGGAGACATATCTAGAGAAATGTTGCTAAGGCCAATATCAGAGATTATTGCCTGTTCTCTCTTCAAGGATTTTTTATGGTGTCAGGTCTCACATTTAGGTCTTTAATCCATTTTTAGTTTACTTTTGTGTATGGTTTAAGAAAGTGGTCCAGTTTCATTCTTTTGCATGTGGTGCTCCAGTTTTCCCAACACCATTTGTTGAAGAGACTCTTTTCCATTATATATTCATTCCTCCTTTGTCAAAGATTAATTGACTATGTGTGGGTTTATTTCTGGGTTTTCTGTTCTATTTCATTGATCTATGTGTCTGTTTTTATGCAAGTACTGTACTGTTTTAATTACCAATGATTTGTAATATAACTTGAAATCTGAAATTGTGATATCCCCAGTTTTGTTTTTCTTTGTGAAGATTGCTTTGGCTATTCGAGGTCTTTTGTGGATCCCTGGAAATTTTAGGATTGTTTGTTCCATTTCTATTCTTTAGTGATAATACTTGAAAATTTTCTGTCTTTTCAGAAGATATAATCTTTACATATTAACAAGGCATAATATGCCACTCTATTCATACAGCCAAAGCACAGTTGTGAATCTAACAACAAAAATATGAAGAAGCCTGAGTCCTGACTCCCATTACTGCCAAAATATATCAATCATTTGTTGGTAATAATTATCTGATGGTTGAAAAAACTCCTAAACTTTTGCTTTTATATGGTTTTTGTCTTGAGATATGCTTGGTAAGTAGTGAAAACATATAACTTTTCTTCACAAACTGATTTAATAATAATTTCCCTTTCTTCTCTTATTCTTTTTCCTGTCTGTGCTCTCTCCCCCTATCTGGATTTGTCTCTGGCTATCTGGTTTCTAGAGCTCCTGGGCCTTGTGTGCCAAGCCTGCAGCCCTCCCTTCAGTTCTCTACTTTAACCTTTACCAATCGTCTTGCCAGCAGTGACGTGGCAGCTCACAGCCACTCACAACTCACTGGGTCTAGCAACTACCATGAAGAAACAAGTATACTTTTGTGTTAGAGGTATTTAATAAAAAAAAAAGAAATAAAGCTCAGCCTTAGTTGGTGGTGGAAGGTCAGAGAGACAGGGAAATTTTTAAGTTCACAGAACTTTTCTTAAACAGTCAAAGAGACCAGTATCAATACCGTTTTATTTGTTTGTTTTGCCACGTCTCCCTGTACTCTTTGATTCCCTGTTTATTTACCTGGTTTTCACATCCCATCAGTTACCCCGTCTAAAGAATTGTGTTGCAGCTTGTTCAAGAGCTTATTCTGTTCAGTGACGTTATAAGATAGCTCAAATTTTCCATTGCTCAAGAGAAACATTTTTGAAAAGCCACTGTGAGAATTAAAAATTGAAGTTGTGGATGGACAGGAGCCATGGGAAAAGAGACTTCTTTTTAGATATCCCTTGTAGTCTTCAGAGTTTTTAAAAAAAGATCAGCACCAAACTTAAAAATACCATCAAGTGTTTCTTTTTAAATTAATAGTCTCATAAGATGATATTGTCCTCCCTTGGTAAACTTTGGTGCCAGTGCTCCACATGATCTGTGCAGACTTTTTACCTGTCATTGGCTTTTCTCATCTGTCAGCTGGTGTGTGTTCAAGAAATGTAAACTGACATTTTATGTGCTTCTACGCAGATTATTATAAGGGGAGTAAATTTGCTGGGGAAAAATCCAATGGGGATGACTACTGATCTTCCTTATGGTGAATAGTTTATGGATTTTGGAACTATCTCCAGTTACTCCATTGGTTTTTGCTGGTTTGGGAACTCAAAGCCATTGGAGATTTTTTATTTTATTTTTTAAAAATAGTTTGAGGAGATAAAGATCCAAATTAAATATCCACAACAGGTGCTCGTCTGCAAATGTGTGCGTGCATTGACACGTAGTTGTGCGAATGTGCAGCGTTTGCCAGCTTGGTAATTGCGAGTGGAATTTGGGCATTAGCTCTGGAAAGCACAACCCACAATTTTTTTTTTCCCTCAGCCAAACAAAAGCATCCAAAACTGTATGTTTTCTATGTGAGCAGTAATCATCCAGAAATGAGCACCAAGAAATGAATAGTTCCATGTGAGATAAATGTGTTTCCTCCTCTCAAGTGCCTCTTTCAAATGCCAGTCTTTATAAAAATATATCACACACCTTGCAACCTTCCATTGTGGAATATATTAGATAGAGTATAATCTCATCCAGATGGGTAGGGTCATTATTAGAAAACTCTGTTATTTTTTAGTGCAAGGATACAGGATGCTGTGGGGTTATTGAGTTATATGGAGATGTAAGCCCCACAGCCTATAGTTTTTAAGTTTTTCTTATCTGCTGTCCATTCCTTTTCTCTTTCTGTCTAATAGTAAAACTGACATTCCTATTTTTAATTCCTGCCCTGTTAGCCATCCTTGACATTTATTGTTCAGATTGACAAATCATTGGTTATTACCGAAGCTGGGCAATGTCTACACAATGCTTGCTGTAGTCGCTCTACGTGGGAAATGTTTGAACAGTCCCAAGGTGGTTTGGCTAAGACAAAGGAGAAATCAAACTTCAGGTGAGGGCTTGTGGCAGGTTGCACTTCCCAAAGATGGCTGCCAACAATCTTCCATACCACATCTGCTTCTCCACTGTGACCTTGACTTCCACTGAGAGGTGGGGTTGATATATCTTACTCCCTTCTGTCTGGGTAGTTTGTGATGAGCACGGCAGAAGTGAAACTATATGTCTTCTAAGACTAAATCATAGAAGATAATGCATTTTTTTTTTGTCTTGTCACTCACTTATGGAGTCTTGGTCTGAAGACTTGTAGTCAGAGGTCTGACTTCTGTTCTGTGAAGAAGCCCAAGTCACATAAAGAAGCCACGTGAAGGTAATGCAGTTGTCAGCCCCAAATGAGGTCCCAGCTGACTAGCGTCCACCTCCAGGCATGTGAGAGACTGTGACGCACACCTCCAAATGATTCCAGGCTTCATCTGCTGCATCCTTCTCCTGACTCCTGCTCCCCCCAGCTGTTGAGTCTTCCTAGCTGAGGCCTGAAGCATCGTGGAGTAAGCAGAGACAAACAATTCTTGTTGTGCCTTTTCCAAATTCCTGAACTACAGAATCTAGAGTGGTTTGTTATACAGAACAAAGCCCTAGGGGTTCTGGCATAAGTGGAGATTAAGAATTTAAGTGCCCAGTCTTTGCCAAAAACACTGTGTGGGGTAGTCATTAAGATGTTGAGCTCTGGAGCTGGACAGGTCTGGATTCAAACCCTGGCTCCATCAACTGTAACACCCTAGGCAAGGTGCAATTCTTAGCCTCTTCGAGCTCCAATTGCCTCATTTATAAAAAGGGGACAATACTAGTATCCCACCATGGGGCTTTATGATAATGAGATATTTGATATAAAGCATTTAGCAAAGTGAATAGCACAGAATAAATGTAACTTTTGGCCATATTTTTTTGGGGGGGGGTGTGTGTGAAATGTTTGAATTCTCAAAGACTCCTGTTAGTGCTTCCTGATTCTCAACTGTGATCCAAGTAATTGAGCTTTCCAGATAAATTAAGATCTACTCTACTGATATTAAGATTGGCAATGTTATTTTCATAACTCAAAACTTGGAGAGAAGATAGCAGAATATGTACCCCAAAGCAGATGTTGCTAGGGTATAAGTTTGAGGCGGGCAGACACCATGTCTCTCTTTTTCATCATCCTATCTCCAGAGGAAGCACATTGAACACACAGACAATACTCAATAAATACTGTTTGTATGAATCTCCGTAAAATCCTTCTTGTGTAGCCTTTGGATTACACAAAAGATAGAATTACCTCATCATCTGCTTATTTTCAGAATTATCAAAAATAAGGAAGAATTTTCTGAAAAAAAAATTTACCCAGAGACCTAAAATTTTAATATATATTACAACTATTTTTCGATGTCTTAATTTTATTTAGGGCCATTAGAAGCACACAAAATACTAAGATAATCCACTTTTCATATTTGTAGATGCAAGATATTTTCTCCATATTCTTAGAATATTAGGATGGGTATTAAACAATTTGTTAAGTATTTAGCCCTATGCATTTTTTTTGCATAAATTCTTACAGTTTTGGCTTTTATGATTCAGAGGCCAGACTGATAATGTTGAGGCAGTTCTGTGATTTAAATTAATTGTAACCTTAAACTTGCCTCGTAATTGTAATCAGACTAGGCAAAAGCTTGATTTTCTTGTAACAACATACAGTTAATTAATTAGAGTGAAAATTATGAACTATAGCAAGGGATTTCACTATAGTCTTGCAACTCAATTTTTTTTCTCTTTTAAGTTTTTATTTCAATTCCAGTTAGTTAACATACAGTGTAATATTAATTTCAGATGTAGAATTTAGTGATTCATCACTTAAATACAGTACCCAGTGCTCATCACAACAAATGCCCCCCCTTAACCCATCACCCATTTAAAACATTTCTCTGCTCGCCTCCCCTCCATTAATCCTCAGTTTGTTCTCTGTAGTTAAAAGTCTGTTTCCTGGTTTGCCTCGCTCTCTTTTTTTTCCCCCCATATGTTCATCTGTTTTGTTTCTTAAATTCCACATATGAGTGAAATCTTATGGTATTTGTCTTTCTCTGACTTATTTCACTTAGCATAATAATCTCTAGCTCCATCCATGTCATTGCAAATGGCAAGATTTCATTCTTTTTTATGGTTGAGTAATATTCCAGTGTCTGTATATGTGTGTGTGTGTGTGTGTGTGTGTGTGTGTGTGTGTGTGTGTGCGCGCGCGCACATACAACAACTTCTTTATCCATTCAACAGTTGATGGACATTTGGGCTGTTTCCATAATTTGGCTATTGTTGATAGTGTTACTATAAACATCGGTGCATGTCTCCTTTTTTTTTAAGATTTTATTTATTTGAGAGAGAGAGACACAGTGAGAGAGGGAACACAAGCAAGGAGAGTGGGAAAGGGAGAAGCAGGCTTCCCGCAGAGCGGGGAGCCTGATGCGGGGCTCGATCCCAGGACCCTGGGATCATGACCTGAGCCGAAGGCAGACGCTTAACGACTGAGCCACCCAGGCGCCCCCTGCATGTATTCTTTTGAATCAGTATTTTTGTGTCCTTTGGGCAAATAGTAGTGTAATTATTCTTGTCTTCAGCCCATTTTTACCTGGGTAAAATTTGTTTTTTGGGTGTTCAGTTTTATAAGTTTTTAAATATATTTTGGATAGTAACCCTTTATCAGATATGTCATTTGCAAATATCTTCTCCCATTCTGTAGGTTGCCTTTTAGTTTTGTTGATTGTTTCCTTCACTGTGCAGAAGCTTTTTATTTTGATGAAGTTCCAATAATTTATTTTTGCTTCTGTTTCCTTTGCCTCAGGAGACATATCTAGCAAGAAGTTGCTATGGCCAATGTCAGAGAGGTTACTGCCTATGTTCCCCTCTAGGATTTTGATGGTTTCCTGTCTCACATTTAGGTCTTTCATCCATTTTGAATTTGTTTTTTTTGTATGGTATAAGAAAGTGGTCCAGTTTTATCTCACAACTCAATTTTAATGGAAACACTAGATTCTGATTTTTGTTAAATGAAATAGAACATAAGTTTCTTTCTGGGAGTTAGATAACCTTGAGAGCTTTAGTATTTTATTGATGACTAGTATAGAACCTATAATAGCAAATTCTGCTCTCTAAGGTCTAAAGTTATTGTGTTATCCATATAGGTTAGGTTATGCTATGGTGACAAACAATAAAAAATTTCTTTGTCACACCAAGTCCACTTTAGGTTCAGGTGACTCACCAGATGGTGGCCCAGCCTTACAGGTCCTTTGATCTCAGGGTACCTGAATCTCAGTATTTGTGTCCAGGATCCCCACAGCTGGGGAAAAGAGTACAGAGAATCTCATCTTGACTCAAGATTCTTCTGCTCAGACGTGATGCATGTCACTCCCACTTCACAATTCATTGACCACAACAAGTCGAACGGTCATGTTCAATTTCACCATGGGGGAAAGTCATTCTCCTAAATGTCCAGATAGGAACAGAATGGGAAACCTTGGTGAGTTCTAGGAATGTTCCAGGAAGTGATGTAAGGGTTGTAAGAATCTGGTTCAACATCTTTTTTTTTTTTTAGGCAAAACCCTTTTTTCTGCTCCATCTGATGAACACTGCATTGAGTATAAATGGAATCTTCCTTCTGTGATGTAATCAGTACACATTAAAGTACAATAAAATATGGCACAATTTACCACAGTGGGTTTTGGTAGGACAAGGTTCTGTCTTAGATTCTTTCCAAGGGGTGTGGGTACTTAGTTCTAAACTGCCAGAGGGACTTCGGTACAGTACTGCCTTGCTGAGAAGGTTGTTCTGAGGCTGGACCTAGAAGATGATACCATAGTGAGGCTCTCATTTAATTATCTTCCTCTGGTGTGGGACCCTGAGATAAGACACACAGTTTGAAAAGCAATCACAAGCTGCTACAGTAGAATATCATTACATTTCATATAGTTACTAGGTGGATTTAAATATCCACCTCTTTATTTCTAAGAACCAGCGTGACACCACCTCTGTCCCCTACTAGTCCTTGCCCTATTGTCAACTAAAAGAATATATACACATAGTGAAGGTCTGATAAGATCCAGTAAGCAAGATGTGCTAGACATAATCTTTTTTTCCCCTCTAACCAACCAGGGTACATTATGCATTTGCTGCTTTTAAGGCTAGATAGGATTTTCTGTCATGATTTTTTATTGCTGCATATGGGTTCCTGGCTTGTGCAAGGAAAGTGTAAATAATTTGAATGTGTTGGCACTTTCTCTAATGACCTTTGGCCATGATGAACTAAGAAGACCTTGTTCCAGCATGTTGGTGGTACACTCTTGGACCAACTTTTTTTTTTTAAGATTTATTTATTTATTTGAGAGAGAGAGAGAGAGAGAGAGCACATGAGTGGGGGGAGGGGCAGAGGGAGAGACTGAGAGAGAGAGAGAGAGAGAGAGAGAATCTCAAGTAGACTCCCTGCTGAGCATGGAGCCTGACTTGGGGCTTGATCTCACAACCCCAAGATCATGACCTGAGCTGAAATCAAGAGGCAGAGGCTTAACGGACTGAACCACCCAGGTGCCCCTTGGACCAGCTTTTTAACTGAAATGCATCATGGTGAACTGTGGATAAAGAGATGTCAAACGTGTACTGCCCTGTGTGTTTCTTCCATGCCACAAAAGAATCCCTAAGTGTAGCTAATAAATGAACTCTTCTGGTACACTGTCTTTGTCCTCTTAACACAGGATTTACCTGGGGAGCACCCATGGGGCCCAGGGTGGGGCTGGTTCTGTGTTGAAAGTCTGTGAAAGTGGTTCTGCAATGTGCCTTTCACAGTAAGTGCCAGCCATTTAAGCAGCAATCTGAATCAGAAAACGCACTTGAGGTTTGCCGCTTGTCCGCATTTTCCATTATTTTTTTATTACCACATATGCAATTTTTATTCCTAACCACATTTCGATAGTTTGTCGCCTTTTCAACAAAAACAGGGCAGTACATTAAAGAATGTTGTCTTGCAATAGGAATAAGAATAATATCCATTTATCAGGTACCCATACAGGATATTGGTGTCAATATTTTAAAAAGGAGCATCAGTCCCCTGGCCCGAGGGCATTAGAGCATCCACTCTACTGGAGTGATAGCCCCTATTAGGAAAGGGAAACAAAAGAAGTCATATTGCAGGGAAGAAGAGTTGATCTTTGCAGCTAACGAGAAAGACGTAATTGGATTTTTAATTTTATTTTGTAACTGGATTTTTTTCTCTATATTATTCTCCCTTGTGATTTTATCCCCAATATATTTTCCTCCATATATTGTCATATACAATGCCACGCATGTAGTCACATTTATTCCTTCCTTCATGTAACAATCACATATTGATTCCCTACTATGTGACAAGAAAAAGCTAGGTATTGGGGATAAAGAAATGTGATTTTAAAATACTTGCTGTCAACCGGGGGGAGATAATTAGATTAGGAATTAGAGCACTAGGGTAAGAATAGGAACAAGGTGATACGGGACCAGCTAGAAGGGCCAGTGTAAGTATCTGGGGTGGGGGGAGGGAGAAGGATCATCCCGGCTTTCTGAGTGTGAAGGGTAGGGATAAGTAGATCAAAGGGGAACGACAGCTCCAGGCAGAGGGAAGAGTCCAGAGACATTAATTACCCGAAAGGCTCAGGGAGTGGCAAGAGTCCTGGAAAGGTAGCGCTTCAGGGGAGGGAGGGATGCGGCAGAACGGAGGATGATGGAGCTCTAGAAGCCTCCTCCTAACTCAGGACTTTGGTTCACATCAAGGAGTTTGGACTTCATCCTGTAGGCGGTGGGAGCCACTGCGTAACTGGAAACAGGGAGGGCTATGATCTGACTTCCGCGTTAGAAAGATGAGTCTAGAGGCAGAGCACAGTTTTAATTAGAGGCTGCCAGGCTCCCAGCCTGAGGTGATGGCCGGAGGGGCAGTGGGCATGGCAAGAAGAGGAGGGACACTGAGGGCAATCCACCCTGCAAAAGGAAGAGAGCTTGTTAAGTGATTGGATGCGGAGAGTTAAGGAGCAGAATCAGTGATGATTTCCGCATTTCCGGTTTGTGTTACTGGCATGAAGCAAGATAAGAAATACTGGAAATGAGCATGTTTGAAGGGAACGTGAGCTTGAGATGCCTAAACATTGAAAAGGATATGTCCACTAATGCAATAGTATTGGCTAGTGTTTATTGAAAGCCCAGTATGTGCCAACTATTGTTGTAAATTGTATATTTTCGCTGATGCGATCCTCACAACCACCCAACTAGCGATGGTTAGTTTATTTCATCAGATCTAACGAGCCATCAATTATAAGACACATCTTGATATCTAAGATATTAAATGTCCTTTCTAGAATTGATAAAAATAGGGTATTACTCCCATCTTATAGATGAAGACGCTGCTGAAGCAGAGAGATTAAGTAATTCATGCAAGGTAATATAGTTAGGTCACAGAAGAGCTGGGATTTGACGTTAAGCAGCCTGGCTCCGGAAACTGTTCATTTAATCACTGAGCTATGTCACTGCTTGGTACCTGTGGATCTCAGGAAAGAGTGAGCTGGCGTGGAGATTGAGTTCTGAGTGGCATCAGGAAAAAAGTATCTTATGGCAAAGGTGGGGCTGGTATGTACGGTACACGATTCACAAATTTGTGATAAAATAATGAATATTAAAATGGAAATAACATTGCTAATTATAACCGAAGCTTCTTTTGATACAGTAACACTTTTTTTTTTTAAAGATTTTATTTGTCAGAGAGAGAGAGAGAGAACACAAGCAGGAGGAGCGGCAGGCAGAGGGAGAAGCAGGCTCCCCGCTGAGCAAGGAGCTCTGCGTGGGACTGGATCCCAGGACCCTGGGATCATGACCTGAGGCAGACGCTTGACCGACTGAGCCACCCAGGCATCCCTGATACAGTAACACTTCTTAGAACATCAGAGTACACTTATTTTAGGCTAATGTCCTACAAGAGAAACAAGATGCAATGTCAACAGAGCCGCGTATCAGAATGGCCCACAGAAAAATTGGAGGTTTTCAGAGAGGAGGCTGTGGCACAGTTGATTTTCTTGACCCATCAGCCCCGAACTTCCCTGAGCACACTGCCATTTCCTCGCTACATTTGTTGCTACAGCAGCTGAGAGGTGGAGCAGGAGGGAAACTTCCTTGAGATGATCCCCGGGCAAATGTGCAAAACCAAGGTTGAGGATTTTCACGTTAAGCTCACGGTATCTGCAATCCCAGGAACCATTACATTTCTTACCTGTAGGCAGGTGTGTACTTGGCCACTTGCCTTTACTTATTAGGAAGACAATGTCACTTGGCACAGTGAGTCACTCTTTGGATGCAATCCTTCTGACTCAGTAGCAGCAAATTTGTTTTGCAGGCACAGTTTTTTTCCCTTCTTCTCTCCCACCCTTCTTCTGTCCTCCATTTCCGCCCGGGATTATCAGCTCCCAGTGGGGGAAGCAAGAAGGGTGAACATATAGGTTGTGAAAGACAGAGACTCAGTTGACAGAATTACAAGGGAAATGGGAAAGAAAGATTTGGAGCCCACTTCTCAGGTCAAGAGGATAACGAGAGATCCGCTCGAGGAGGTGGAGGAGGAGGGTTGCAGGAAAGCAGGGTCTCTGGGGCCTCCCCAGGATCAGGTGCAGATAGGTATAATTTGCCTTTGAAAAGAAGACAGTGGTGTACTCCCGGAAAGAGGACTGCTTTGGGAGCCAGCCTTCCGGATGGGGTAACCCAAACAGTTGCACGTGTTTGTAAATGCTTTTTGTCCCACCTGTTGATAGTGTAATGACAATAAACAGAGCAAATGAAGAAGCCACTTCGGCAAGGAATGGGTTTCCCTGAGAAGAAACCCTGTGTTTTGCAGCATTCTAAACTTCGGATTTGCTGCGTTTTGGCTTCCGAAGAAATGAATGGTTTCTTTAATTGGTTGTGGTTATTTAATCCCACTCTAGTTAAACCATTCTCACCAAATTTTTTTTTTAACTCCAAAAAATTGCGTATTTGTTTAAAGAAGGGTACTTGGATAGGAAAGAATTCTATTTATAGCTCTTTGGCATAATACAACCTCACTGGCAAAATACAACCATCTCTGTATTTTAACTTTTTATTTATTTTCTACTATAACCTCTCTATCAGCCCAACAATCCATATTAAGTAATCAGATCAGCTAGGTGATAAACTGTCTTATGTAAATCTTTTGAAAAGGAGGTGGCTTATAAATACATTCCAAGATAAATACAAAATAGTGAAAGCACCAAAGTCTTCTCTGAGAGGGTGAAAACAATTGCTTCGGTAGGGAAAAGTTTGGCAAAGACAAGATCTGAGACTTGGAGGAAAAGTTTAATAAGTCTCTGAAAGGTGGAAGTGGGTGATAGACTGACTCTCTTGTCTGCTGGGTGCCTCTGTAGGTGGAACCCAGGCAAGGCTTGGGACAGCGACTGTTCGGAAACTACATTCTGCAGCTGCTAATGGGGACTGTGAAGTGGTTTCCTCTGCAGGAGGAAGGTTTCTGTTTATCTCATTTAATGACAAGCCCAGAGTAGGCAAGCTGATCTGTTATATGGCAGCTCCCTCATGTCATCAGGGGCTAGGCTCTCTACTCGTTCTCAGACTTATGAAATGGTTGTCAGAGCTCCAGCAATCATATCCATGACTCAGGTAGAAAACAAGAGGAGGGAGGGAATGAGCAAGGGAGATCTGCTAGTTGAGATGGTCCCCTTTAAAGAGTTTTTCCTGAAGCCCTACTTACTAACATGCCTATCTTCGAAGGGCCTAAGGAAGGTAGCTTTCTGACACAAGCACCTGCTTCCCTCCCCCAGTCGTTCTGCTAATAAGGAAATGCGGGAGACTGGTTATTGGGTAGAATCCGATAGTCACTGCTATAATGGCGTGGGAGGGGGAGCAATAGATTAACAGCATTGAAGGCAAACCACGCTTATTTTATTATTTTAGCTAGGGTCAAATTTTTCAGAAGCCGAAATGCAGATGTTGCCTTTTTGTTAATACAATTTAGCCCTGGACAATACATAGTCACTACTATAACATTTCACTACATCCTGGTATGGCTGAGCAATTGGGGTCAACAATTGCAGAAAATTTGGCACTGAAGAACTGAGTATTGATATTGACTGATCACACAATTATATAGGACTATACTTCCTGCAAGAAGGTTACTATTATTATTGTTGTTTGGAATGGAGTTTGAGGAAGTGAATGTGGAGCTGGTTCATTTTGTTTAAAGCTATTTTTCCAAGAGCTTATTTATGCCTCCTTGGATCCCCTATGATAGAGATGGAGTGGCCCCAGGGGTTCCAGAATAGAACTCTGTACTCACTAGAACTTTTCTAATTGATGTTGATGGTGTAATAAACAGCTTTGCAGTTGGTTTGGTATTTAGACTCTAAGGGACACACAAACCACTGATATCTGTCTTGCAGCCCTCTGTCCACCAACAGCCATGTATCTCTTCTCAGAAAATTCCTAGTGGTCAACATCTCCCTTACCACCAGCCAGCACACACTAATGGGATCTAAGTAGCAAGTTCACCTCTAAAAAGAAAAGGTTAAAACAACAAAAAACTTAACTCTAACAACAATTTTATAATTACATCAAATGAAGGTAAGTAGAAGTTGGTAATGTAGGTTCTACCATATTTGAAATGTTTATTTTGTCTTATAACTGGGATAACCTCATGGAAACAAAGAGTGGGTTTCATGATGGCAATTACTATATATGGCGATAGTAATCTAGAATATATCCCAGAACATTTGGCTGGATTGGGGATCACCAACTGACTCCAGAGAGCCTCTGTGCTTGGATTAGCTCCACTGGGCATGAAACAAGGCACGAAATGGACTGTTCTTTTCTTTTTCTAGAGAACTTCATACGAAGCTACACCCCCGTGTGAAAAATAGAAATGATTTTTGTTTTTAAATTGGAACCAACTGAACCAACTCAAAAAAAAAATGTGGAAGGAATAAATTCAAGTGTGTGAAAGCATAAGGAGGCAAAAGGAAATAATTCTATTATAATTATTTTTCAACAAGGGCTTACATCTGTTTCTAATTTATACAGATTATTGACACATCTGGATGTTTGGCCTTAGGAATTATAAGTTGCTGTGGTGGCATTTATTTTTTGAATCAACTCTTCAGACCACCCTGGAACTCAGGCAACTGGTTTGGAGAGGAGGTTGTGATATTTTTAAATAAAGTTACCTTCTGGCATTTCAAAACCAGTGCAAATGGGATTCTGTCATCTTGTGTTTTATAAATTGTGGTTTTGCATTTTTGACACCTGCAGGAAAAATAAGACCAAAGCCGAAGGCCTGATGGCTTGACAATGACAAATTATAATAGCCAGATAAAGCTATCAAGGGGACACTGGAGATGGGTGTAAGGTTAGCCATTTACATTAACCATGGAGGACCCTAGATTTCAGCAGAAGCCAAATAGTAACGGAGCAAATGACTGATGAAAATGTTTTAACATGGCCTGACAGAAGTATGCATTCTAACAAGGAAAATGGGATTGTTAAGAAGTAACGTTGATTAATACTTTACCTCTTGGACTGATTCCTTTTGTAATCAGGAGCTAACTTTTCTCCCTATGTGGTCTGATTGTAGCAATGTACTCCAAGGGTATGAATAATGGGAATCATGGAGCAGACCCTTAAGATTTTAGAAAACAAGAACATGATGAAACACTTATTTCATGGCAAATATTTCTTAAATGGAGTAGCATGATTTTATTAAAGGGAACAGAAGACCATACATCAAAATCCTAATGCAAATTGGCAAAAACAAAACAAAACCCTCTTACAGAGTTCTTTAGTCTAAAGGTACAATAGAGAGCATTAGGCATACGCCATGCTTTGATTAGTTTGAGGAAGAAGGTTCTGGAGCTCTCAGAGTAGTTTGGGTTCTTTGTTTTGCTGTCACAGCAAACTTTCGAATTCTCTCCTGTTGGAGATAAAGTTTCACTAGACAGGGTGATGTTTCACAGAGTGACATTAAAAAAAGGACATCTGGCTTTAGCATTCTTTGGAGGCAATTACTCTGTTCCATTTTAAAAGGAAATGGTCATACTTATAGAATATCTGATATATTCTAGAAACAAACTTATCAGTTGTGCTGACATTCCTGTGCCTTTATGTATCATTTTATTGAGTGTTCACAAAATGAGAACACCAAATGCATACCAATACCCAAGATAAATGATAAAATGTTCCCAAGCATCAACCTAAAGTCAATTGATGGTGTGTGATGGAGGTCTACTTCTCACGGCTGTTTTCGTAGAGATGGCACAGAAGGAATCAGAATCAGCAGACCCAAAGCCAAAGACCTCACCTTGCATGAGATAGCTATGCAGGTGGCAATGTTCCTATCTCCATTTCAGGACAGTCTTCTATTTTAAAAGGCTAATGGGTGTCCATTGGGATCAATTAATAGCCTCTGAGAATGGTTTCATTGCAACTCAGTAGGGCGGCACGGTAGTATTGTACAGTATTGACTTGAATGTTTTAAAAACCAGTATTGCTTCAGCATCATCTACAGTTCTGTCATTTTCAAGCCTCAGATCTCATGAATGTGTGATTCACAAAGCGAACTTGGACTATTTCTGGTTAATTTTGAGTGTCTCACTCTTGATTAAGCACAAATGGGCCTCTAATAGATGCTTTGACGTGGGAAGACAGGAGTGAACGTGAATACTGAGTTTTACAGATAACACCAGCATCTCATTAAGGGAAACTTTGCCTTTCTTCTAAGTAGGGTTGAAATCACTGCCCTGCTGCTACTGGAAATGATAATAGTAGGCTGGCTTGAGTTTTGATCTACCCTCCCCTTTCCCTGTCCACAGCAAGTGGCACAGGCTATCTGCCCAGAGCAGAGTTAGGAGGAAAGATTTTTTAGAAGTTTTTCGTGTTTTTAATAACAGACCTTTGGAATGCTCATGCACACCGACAGCTAAATGGTGAAGGGGGTCTGGTCAAGTGTCGAAGTGGTTCTCTTCCAGGTGGATCACTGGAATGGGCTGGGATGCCCAGAAGACAACCATTCCTTGTTGTACATCTAAGAGAATCCATTTCTCTCCTAACGAACTTTTCCTTGGCCTCTCTGGAAGCTGCAAATCAAAGGACAGGAAGGAGCAGAACCAGGAGAGAATTAGATGTAGAAAATGCCAGTTCAGAGAGAAAAGCAAAGCAAGAGTGAAGAAACAGAGAAGCAAAAATGCAGGTCGAGGCTGGACCCTGATCTTCAAGGTTCGATTTCTCTGGTGTGCTGCACCTCTAGACCCCATGCCTCCTGTCTTGCTTCTGACTGGAAGTAGGGAGCTGATGAAATATGTCTTGGGGCAAATGCATCGCATGCTTGAGGCCAGCCAGTCCCAGAATACCAAAGGTGGAAGGTGAGACTGGAGGTCAGGGGTCAAACTCCCTTTTCATAAGATGAGGAATCAGGCTCGGGAAGGTGAAGGGATGAGTGGAAATCTCTAAGCATGACCCAGAACAAACAAACATCTTTGACTGGTTTTCGGATCTTCGGAGGAAATAATTATTAAAAATATTCTGAACATGTAAAAAGCTGTCTCTTTGTATTTACCGAGTACTTCGGGTAAATTCCATACTGAACCTGATGCAGTGAAGAAAAGAAAATGATGGGCTGAACACATTTCACTGACAAATTCGATGCATATAAAACAGGTATTCAGTGGTATTATAAGCAGGATGAACACGGATGGCCACACTATGAAAGTGATAGAAGGAAAAGGAGCTTTCTCTCCAGGCTTCTAGGGCTAACGGGTTGGGTGGAATTCACACAGGAATCATGTCAAGCCTTTGCCTGTGATGAGAGTTGGGTCTGTCACATACCGATGGGAAAGGAATCCTCTGGATTTTTTGGTTTGTGGAGATGGGAGCATTTCTCCCTTCAGCCATTCCAGAGGGCCTATTGCTTAGTGGGAGTTGGAATCTTGAAGTGGTTTCTAATCATTACCTGAATCATCAGGAAGGACTCTTACTATTCTCTTTTCCTTCTTCCTTTTCTGTTTTTTCTTCATCATGTTGTGGCTCAAGGCTTTTTAGAAGATCTGCTCTGATTTCAGAACCTGTATACAATCTTTCTCAATGTTTGTTTTTCTCTTTTGACTGGTTGAATCACATTCATCTTTGATCTCTCACCAACCAGAAATTCCTATTCTTTTGACTCATTCATTTCCTTTACCAGGAAATATGGAAACGAACCTTTGTATTATCATGTCTAAACCTTATTACATGGTTTTCTGTTTTCTTTTCATTTAACCTTTAAGATGCTCTCAACTATGTTTTAGATTTATGTTTGTTTTAAAACTATTTCCAACAGAAAATGATATTTTATTTATTAATTGGTAAGACCTTTTATTCTGTATCATAACTTTAACCTTGTAGACCTAATAGCCTTTTATTTGTCTGGATTGAAGACTCAGTACTTTATAGTTATCTAGAAACCAATAATTCTTTACTTTTCTTTCTTTCTTTTTCTTTTTTAAAGATTTTGTTTATTTATTTGACAGAGAGAAAGCACAAGCAGGGGGGGTGGCAGGCAGAGGGAGAGGGAGAAGCAGGTTCCCCGCTGAGCAGGGAGCCCGATGCTGGGCGTGATCCCAGGGCCCCGGGATCATGACCTGAGCCCAGAAGAGACACTTAACCGAATGAGCCACCCAGGTGCCCCTCTTTACTTTTCTTTATAAACTTATTTTGTTATATAAACTCACACAACCATTTTTGATAATTTCTTTTTTCACTTAAAAAGTCTTTTGGACCACTGTGTTTCTTATAGTAACATTAATTTTGCATCATTACAGAAAATCTCTAAAGTCCAAATTGTGGACTTCTAAGCTTTGACCTTCAGTTTTCCTGATGAGACAATGTACATTCTGTATCTAAAGTGTCACTCCAGCCATGCCTGGTGGCTCAGTTGTGTTGAGCACCCTGCTCTTGGTCTGGCTCAGGTAGTGATCTCAAGGGTGGTGGGCTCCAGCCCCGAGTCAGTCTCTGTGCTCAGCAGGGAATCTGAAGATTCTCTCCCTCTGCTTGTCTATCTACTCACATGTTTTCTCTCTCTTTCTCTCCCGTCCCCCTCTCTCTAAAATAAAAAAGTAAATGAATCTTTAAAAAATAAAATAAAATATCAGGGCACCTGGGTGACTCAATCAGTTCAGCACCTGCCTTCAGCTCAGGTCATGATGGGGACCTGGGATCAAGTCCCATACCAGGTTCCCTCTTCCACGGGGAGCCTGCTTCACCCTCTGCCTCTGCCTCTCTCTCTCTCTCTCTCACTCTCTCTCTGTGTCTCTCATGAATAAATAAATAAAAATCTTAAAAAAAAATAAAAATGTCACTCTAGGTCAACCTGTCCTTTGAGATTCAGCTCCAGTCCATTGTCCCATGTATGGCGAGAAACCCCAGTCCTTCTGAATGTCTTAGGCCATCAGGAGACAGGGCACTTCCATTTCTCCTGGACTCTACTGGCCCTGGGTTCCTGCTTCTGCTGACTAGCTCAGTTCATGGCTAACCCACTGCCGCGTGTTGTTGCTATCACACACTCTGTACCCCAAAAGGACACTGTCCAGGTCCTCCTTCTGTACATTCCAAGGCTCTGTGTATAGCAGAGATTCACTGAAGTTTAGGGCAATGGAGTTGTTTAATTAATTAAAAGAAGTTTCAAGAATAGCATCATTAAAATTAAATATGTAGTATTGCAGTGCTCACAAATCTTTGGTCTTTGGGAACTTTTTACTCTTTACCTGTTTTAGCAGCTGCCTGGCTTGTGATCCTTCTCTCTTTACTCTCCATCTTCCCTCTGGTCACAGCTCCATCCCCTCAAGTCTTGTTTTTTCTTATCCTGAGAGTTTAATTATCTTGGTAAGTCCTGCCTTTCACCAGGGCAGCTCTTCAGGATCTCAGCTTACACCGAATGTTTCAGCTAGGTCTACTCACAACCAGAACATTTTCTTTCCCTATACAGAACTATGGCACCTGTTGTGAATCCTTCCTGGGCACACATCCCTCATCCCTCCTTCCAAATCTCATGACTTTAAACCAAAGAAAGCCCTACCTTCTTTGGAATAAACCTTTGGGTATTCTCGTTATTTCAAATGTCTTGTCTCATTTTATTTAAAAATATTTGTAATGGTCTACTTTGTCTTATATCAAAAAGTCTCAGGAGGAAATTTTGAAAGCTATATTGTTGTCAAATTTAATACAAGTGAATATAAGTGAGAGTGAAAATTGAACATGCATTATTTCAAAAGACTTTACCCCATTGTTGCATTAAACTGTGTTCCTTTTTTCCTCTCTAGTGACTCAAAGTTATATGTTCTATTCTATTTTTTATGGCTAGGGTCAACTTAAGGGGAAAAATGTGTATATAGATCTCTATATATAGATACATAGAGATAAACCTAGTTCTTTATCATCATCAAGAATGAAAAAGTATAGATTGTCCTTGGGCTAAATGAGAAATTTAACACACCTTTGCAATTCCCAGAAATTGTCGAAATAACCTGAAGTTTCAGTTCCAGATTATTATTATATATTATGCACTTTCAATTTCAAGAAGCCCCCTCATCTTTTCAAATGAATGTGTTAAGTCTCAGCATTTTGTTAACAATTTTTTAGACTTAGCTGTTTTTATCAAGTCTATTCATTACTACTCTTTTGTGGGATATCTTTTCCTTTCTTTAAATTCTTTATTTAAGGGGAAAAAGCCCTCCATTCTATGTCTCTCCTGGACCTCGAACACACCTCGGTCGGCTTCTTCTGCCTCTGCCACTCTGCTCTCGACACCCACAAATTACAAACCATAAATGATGCCAAACCTTCCCTAGTGCTCATGAACTTTACATTGGGTCCGAAGCTGAAACAGGTCCTAAATTTGTTTCATTGAATTTTGTGGCCTGTCCTTGTCTATCAGCCTGTTCTGATCTAGAGGGTCTCGGTCAGGGTCTGAGGGCAAGGCAGACCTGGTGGGCTTCTCCTCCACTAGTTAGTTGGCGTGCTAACACTTGCCATCATCTGGGCTGTTTCTTGTGCAAACAGCGAAACCCTAGTTCTCTATTGCATTATTTCAGGAGAAGTAGAAAGTAACATTCATGGGTTTGGGAATCCAGTAGCTCAAGGTCTGTACGTTGAACAGGTATTTGCATTCATCTTTCTGTTTTTCTCCCCAGCACCTCCCCCATCTGTTAGGTTTTGTTCTCCACATGGGCAAAAGCAGACACCTATGCATGCATGCATGCGCACGCACAAGCATGCTCCCACACTCAACCATAGGGGAAAGGACAGAGTGTGGTCGATAAAATCGTATAAAGACTAGTATCCAGAAATCTATATCAGAACAGTCAAGGCAACTACTTAAACAAGAATTGTATTTCTTACTTCCTGTGCTGAATCAGCCATGGTCTCTGCCCTCCAGGAGCACATTGTGTTGTCAGAGAGAGCCGATGGAAAGAAGAAAGGATGCGGAAAAGCTGAGTTCAGCTCCCCATTCCATCACTGGTAGTTGTGTGGGGTTGAGTAAGTCACTTAATTTCTCAGAGCCTTATTTCTGATTTCTTCTGACAAAAACAGAATTTTTCATTAAGAGCCACATAGTTTGGCAACAAGAGAAACAGAAAAGGATAAGAAACAAGTTTCTGCTCTCCAGGGCTATTACCCACTAGGGAGGCAAGACAAGCACACGAGATAATGTAAGAACATTGGTGTCCTATGTGACAAATGACCCTCTCTGGTGCTCCTCTGAGGTCAGAAAGGACACAAGATAGTGGGTGAGGATAGGGATGTGACTTAGCGTCAAGTGAGCTCAAAAAGACACTAGTACTTGTTTTCATCTCTGATCTCAGTTTTAATACAGCAGGTGGGACACAAAATTGGCAAGAGAGGGAAAGGACAGTTCCGGGACAGGTGGGGTGGCCGCCTGGGCAGCTGGCCTGTGTCTAGTAGTCGCTCTCATCCCCAAGCAGAACATTCTACAATCAGATAGGACATGTCCCCACCTCATACAGTGTCTTCCATATGTCTCAAAATATTGCCAGCCTTAAGAAATGATGTAGAAGAGCAAATAAAAAGTGAGGAAGAGAGAGATTACCCAGGACAAACAAGAAGGATGGAGGCCAGCTGTTGTCCATTCTTCCCGAGGACAGAGAGTTCCGTCCTCTGATCTGTCCCAGAGCATTATCTTATTGCACTTAGCACTTTCTACCTTGGATTGCAGTTATTTACGTACAAGGCTTATCTTCCCAACTGAACTGCAAGCGTGTGGAGCCCAGAGCCTGCCTCTTTCGACTTCGGATCCCCTCAGCGTGGGGCCTCCCACCTACTAGGAATCCAGTGACTGTGTGTTAAAGGCACAGAAGGGCTGGAAACGGCAGTGGTAGGGATCTAAATCACATCAAGTTAAGGACCATTTTCGTGAGAGTTGTTGAGTCAGGGAATACTTTGCTGAGTGAATATTATCTGCTTCTCTAGAGGACTTTAAAAAAATAAATAACATAGTCTCATCCATTGGAAATGATTTAAATATGATCTTGCATGTGGCCAGAGGGAGAGAGCAGCTGAGCTCTCAGGATTCCTTCCAGAACTCTTGATTCTGTGATGGGAAACAATAACTTTTCTTCTTGCTCCTTCATTCTCTCTCTTCTCCAACTTCCTGGTCAACCACCTGAGAGTGATAAATGAATGGTAGGACTCGTGGGTCTTGTCCCGTCATGAAAGTCTCCTCTTACCTGGAAAAGAGATCTGGGCTTGGGATTACTCACCCGAACAAGGTCTAGCCCTTATCTGAGGCTGTGGCAGGTCTCTTTCTGCGGGCTGTGATAACTGTGCTTGTAGGAGGCAATCTGATGGTGGGGCTACCTCCCTCATCTGGCCGGAAAAGAATGGAGGCTGTTAATACTGTGAATGTTTTTTGGATGGGTTGTGCTCTGGAAATCTTCCAAATGGGGACTCTAACCTTGGCAGGAAGACTTTCTTGAAGGCATCTAAGAGCTCTCTGATTGGTCTTGGATGTAGTCCCTCATGCCAGTGATCACGTATGGCACCAGGAAAGCTTTTCCCCTTTCTTCCTCCCAACCTGTGCACTAAGTGAGAATAAAGGGATTTCTGGGAAGAGAACTGCATTCTTCCATTTGACAGTGAAATCATATTACTCTGCCTGAAAGGACTCTACCTCCTAGGTCTAATTTTCAAGCAGTTTTGGAATTAGATGTTCAAGGACCATTGAAAATGCATCTTTTGAGCCCTTACTCTAGGTTATTGGAAGCTGGGGATAGCATTTGTATCTCATTGCTTATCCTTTAGCTCCAGGTCTCCACTGGGGAAAAGGCAGCATGTTTTTTAGAGGTGGGCCTCCAGATTTCAATAAGCTACTTGGGGCAGTCCCTTTGGGTCATAGAAAGACAGGATATTCAATACACATATTCTGGGAGTTAATTGTATTTACCTCTGCTCTCCAGAGGTGTCACTAGCCCTATGTGGCTACTGAACATTTGAAATGGGGCTAGTCTGAACTGAGATGGCCTGTGAGTGTAAAATATACACCACAGTTCCAAAGGCTTAATACAAATAAAGGATGTAAAGAGCTCAGTGATATGTTTCATTGATTATATGATGAAATGATAGTATTTTAGATATATTGGATCAAATAAAATATACTATACTAAACTTAATTTCACCTGCTGCTTTTTAGTTTTCTTAGTATGGCTACTAGAACATTTTAAAAATACATATGTGGCTTGGGGCACCTGGGTGGCACAGTGGGTTAAGCGTTGGACTCCTGGTTTTGGCTCAGGCCCTGATCTCAGGGTCATGAGATCGGGTCCCATGTTGGGTTCTGTGCTCAGTGTGGAGTCTGCTTGAGAATCTCTCTCCCCTCTCCCTCTGCCCCTCATGCTCCTGCACTCGAGGTTTCTCTCTCTCTCTTTCTCAAATAAATAAATAAATCTTAAAAAAAAATACATATGTGGCTCGAATTATATTTCTACTGGATGGTGCTACTCTAGACATAGCATTGGAAAACGATGGGGATAATTCTCCTCACCAGATTTTCTCCTTTACTCTATTTTCTGTAAGTACTAAAATTGCCCAATTTCGGCAAAGATACTGTGTCTTCTTAAAAGGAGTACATATCCTTCTCCATGTTTCTGTTTTTCCAATTAGATTATAAGTATCTTGAGTGGCTTTAAGTCATAGAGTCAACAAAACCATAATCAGTGGTAACTTGGGTTGAGTATGGTGCTGGGTTCTGGGGTTGCTACATTGAATAAGACCCGGCCACTGCCCTAGGGAGGCTGCTGTCTGGAGATAAGGCAGGAAAGTACACAGCTGCTAGAATCAAATTCAAGAAGTGCTGTGGTAGAATCTAGCTCGGGGCATTCCATCGAATCACCTATTTCTGTAATTGCCCCAGCTCTACTCAAACATTTTTATGTATTACTTGTTTTTATCACACAGATAAAAGACAGTCATTGTAAAAAAAAGAAAAAAGAAAAAAAAAGAAAGAACAAGGAAATACAGATAAAGCAAAAACACAAAGTTCCTGGTTGCCACTATTACCATTGGATATAATCCTTTCCAGTAATAAGGCTGTAAAGTGTCAGAACTCAAACTCCGATTAGGCATGGCAGAGAGAATTTGTGGCTTTTCAATCGCTGGATCTAGAAATTCAAGCAATCATCAACTGTCTATCTGTCCATCCCTCTCTCTTTATTTCGTTTGTGGATTTTTTTCTGTGCTGGCTTCATTCTCAGGCAGACAGACTTTCTGCTTATTCTGGAAAGACAGACCCTGTTAGTTCAGGCTTATATGATCTTTTGTGCCTGAAACTGCAGTTGAGGAAAGAGAGAGAGAGAGAGAGAAAGAGTAAGAGCGACTAGATCAATCATTGTGTTCAAGAAAGATGAATCCAATTGGTCCACTCAGCAAAACCCATTTGACTGAACATAGGAAAAGAACATTTTCCCACAGACAAAGAGGCAGAAAAAAACATTTGTTTGTCTATCTATTGCTTGTCCACCTACCTCCCAACCTACTTTTTTAACTGGCATAATAAACTATTGGGGGGGGATGAGGGAAATAGAAAATGCCTAACACTTCTTAATTTAACAATGCAGACTCATTTTATTGAAAGGGGCAAGACCAAAACCAGGTTAATAGAAGAGATTTCCTTACTTCAATGTAACATTAAACTGCTTTGTCCAAGAAAAGTATTATCCCCTTTGGTGAAGTGTGCTTACCTCTTCTTAGTTGATATTTCTAGTAAGGAAATCAGTTGTGGCCCTTTTCTGGGGAGACCAAGCTGGACGTTCAGCCTCCACATTCACTCCTGATCACAGTATGCGGGACTGTCTCACCCCACCCCAACGTCATCTAACACAAGAGACCTGCCCCAGGTTTTAGCCAGGGCAGGAGGTGTTGCTTGATTGTGCTGGATACAGGAAGAACTTAGGGGCAGAACCTTCTCTTTCTGATGGAGGGAGGAGTGTTGCTTCTTTCCAAGGGAGGGATTAGGGTGGGGTTGGGGCACAGGGCTGATAGACTTAAAGAATGAGCTAGAGTTGGGGAAGGGGGGGTAGTCAGAAGAAATTGTCCAGGAGGAAGAGAGAATTTTCAGGGAGCACTCTTGTTGCAAAGATCTAAGTCTAGCAAGGCCTCTGTTTTGTACAAGGGAAAAGTGATGTTAGTTAGCGTTTCACTTTTATTCCTCCTGTATTTGACTATGGTTCCAAGGTGGACCTGACCCTATAGTAGCTCCATTCTCACCTGACTAGGCAGGGTCTGGGAAAGGGAAGGGCCAGATCTGCCTTTATTCTCTTTGGGAGAAGGGACGTCAGTCCTAAGAGGAAGGACATTTAGAGACCCAGCGATAGTTGAGAAGACTCTCTAGGTTGGAGAGACAATGAGAGAACAATGAATTCCTTGATTTGTACCCCCTTTCTACTAAAAGGATTAGGGAGATATACCTTTTGACCAATAAAGCAAAGTTTCTGACATTTCCATATAAACACTCTCTGTCACCCGGAAACTCAGCCGCATCTCCCTGTAGGTACTTGTCCTGTACTTTGGTTTATTTCATGCTGTGAGGATACCTGGCTCTTTCTGACAGAGAGGAGCCAGGGCACAAACACTGATGCTCCAGTGCCCTGAATGGTAACAGGTCTTAGACCTATTCATGGGACTCCACAAGCTGTCTCCGTGGCACCTTGAAAAGGCACCTCCCTTGGCCTCCTCTAGGATCCTTCTGGCTCCTGATAAAACAAAGACAACATATTTAGGCTGCGCAAAGCTCAAAGGACACAAATAAATAACGGGTATGCATACAGAATATGCATATGCAAAGAGCAACCTTTGCCTCTAAAATTGATAGATCACCTGTTAATCGGATCATGTAGAACACCGTTCTCAGACTAACATAGGACATGATAAAACTTGATTTACAGAATGATGTACTTTGTAAAATAAATGATTGCAAAACACTTTGAATGTATAAAGTATTATATGGACACATAATGATCATGGCAATTATTTTACAACTTAATTGTAGGAAAATGAAAGCAGAGCAGCTTAACGAATTCAAACATTTATCAGACTGTGTACTATGAGGGAGATAAAAAGGAGAGTTTGTAGCTTAATGTCACAGTCTGTGATTGTTAAACCTACAGTCAGACTTCTCAGCATTTTTTAAGAGGGAGAGAGTTACCAAATGACTTTGATTATGCAGATCATTAAGTGAAGCATATTTTACATTCCATAAGAATAATCTTTTAAAGAAACGACAAATGTTACAGGCTGACACAGCCCCGGAGATGACAGAGCTGATAAAATACATACATGGAGACTTGGGTGTTTGTGATGTGACATTTCCCACGAGTGGAACCTCGAAGCCTGTCCCCCAAATCAGCCCTGAGCACAGTTTTAATTAGATGCGTCTCTTAAAAAAAATCCATATATTGCACTAATAAGATGATGTAAACTTGGGTTTTGGAATGGATTTACTAAAGACAGTAATGCAGGTTGTAGATTTTGTCAAGGATTATAAGACACTGGACACTTGTTCCATCCACAGAATTTCCCTGCTGATCCTGAGAGCTGCCCGGAGTAAGCTGAATGCAAATGGAAACTCAAGTTTTATTGTATTTGGCTACCAAGTCTATTAAAGAAATAGCTTACTATGCCCGTTCACCAAGACATGCTTTTGGCCTTGGGATTTTTATACCTTTGGTCGTTGGTTACAGTAGTTCATACATAATAAACAGAGATTAAAGTTATTGCCTATCATGAGATGAATAATATTTAACATAGCTATTCAACGTATCTGACTAGTGACCTTTGACCAAATCATTGAAATAATTCGATTTTTAAAATCAGGTTTCGTTCTGCTTTGTCGTGAATTGATTCACTGCCTTCAACTAAAGTTTTGAAATAGGCATTTAAGTATACGTGGCTTTCTTAACCTATAAGGAAGGTCAGTGCCCAAATAATCTTTCATATTTGCAGTTCAGATTTACTCTCTCACAATCATTTTGCAACCCATCTGCACAGGGTTTACACCTTTGAGGTATAATCCCAAGTAATTTATCACTTTTTCTGAACACTAAAATTAAATGGTTTAATTCTCAGGGGATTAGTTGAGAAAACATTTGCTGTTTCGGCCAAGCCTCTACAATCTATATTTCTCCAAGTTGTTAAAATGTCAGATTGAAAGAGGGTCAAGCAAAGTAACAAAAAAGTTCAAAGAGAGTAAACTATATTCTCTCCAGTTATTGCAATTTTTTATCGGTCTCATTGATCCTGGATAATAAATGCACATTGCTGTAAGTTTCAGAAACTCAAGATGTTAAGACAATCAATTTTATGAATAAATGTATCACTAAAAAGAGGATTTTTGCTGCAAGGTCAAGAGCCAGCTTTCTCTGAAAAAATCCTGGCCTTGCATTTTCACTCAGATCTTTGACGATTTCCAAACATTTAAAATAATCTATCTGTTAAAAAGTATGTTTGAAAAGCTAATGTCTCTGGTTCAGCAGCACAATTAACAAATTAATGAACTCACTGTCCATTTACCCTTGAATTATAATTGCTAATTGGTTAATCTAAGCGACGCCTCGGGCCTTTATTGGAAGTGTTCGCATTTGAAAGCACCGAGGGCTTGAATTTCCTCAACTAACACTCAAGACTTGTGAAATTTCAACATACCTGTAAAATCTAGGCATCTATTAATACCCATCAATAGCCTGTCATCAAGGCCCAAATCTATTAGCAAAACAAATAAGCAGCCTTTGGAATTGAAAAAGGTAAATAGAAGAATTCATGAATATACTAATTGCTTTTTCATGTTACAGCTGTTAGCTCAAATTTGGCCCTCAGCAATGAAGAGAAACTCGTGTGAGTGTGTGTGTGTGTGTGTGTGTGTGTGTGTGTGTGTGCGCGCGCGCGCACGCCCTCCTGTGCACAGGCACACTTGTAGATATTACTTCTGGGAATTCACTCCTTCAATTCTGAAAAAGTATTATATGTTAACAATTTTACTTTTTTAAAAAATATTTTATTTATTTGAGAGAGAGCGTGCAGAGCCAGAGAGAGCACAAGCAGCGGTGGGAGGGGCAGAGGGAGAGGGAGAAGCAGACTCCCCCGCGGAGCAGGGAGCCCGATGCGGGGCTCGAGCCCAGGACGCTGGGATCATGACCCGAGCGGAAGGCAGATGCTTACTGGCTGAGCCACCCAGGTGCCCCAACAATTTTAGTTTTATGTGTAATTTTTGCATAGACAGATCCTTTCCCAACTTATATGATAAGTCTTCTTCCTTATTCCTTCTTAGTCATTTCCTCTTCTCTCTGACGCGACCTTGAATACCCCCCACCCCCCTCGGCATTTCCCCACGTTGCTCTCCGCCCTCAGGATTGCTGGTCTCCTCCGGGCTGGGCCCTGCACATCCCGACAAGGGCAGAGTCTGGGCGACTGCCAACTGCCAGGCAGCTGTTGCCTGCTGAGCAGCGGTGGGGTCGTCATGAGCAGGGAGGACTGCACTGCTTTAAGGATGTCCTGTTGGTGACCGAGAACAATTGCCCCTGACAGCCAGTCGGTAGGAGGCCCTGTGTTTCATTCTCTTTGACCAGATACCAGCCTTGAGCCAGTGGTGTCAGTAAAAGGTTGAACTGCAAAACGCCCGTAGCCTCTTCGGAGAGCAGTTAGGAAGTCGCAGGACTCTCTGGATAGCAAGATTCGATTGCTAAAGTATATATGCATTTATGATTTTCCATGTCTACAAAATGCATGAAGTAGACACACCCAGCTGTTGCCAGGGCTCTGAGACAGGCACGGCGGCAGGTACTTAAGACAAAGCTCTCCTGTCCTTGCAGGACTCCACAGACTGGAAGGAAAGACAGTCACAAAGCACCGGCATAGAGGGATGCACACGCTGTCCAGGGAGAACCCCCTCTAGGGCCCTTTCTCTTTGTTCGTGGTTGGGTGTGCTCACAGCAGCACTTCGTGAAGGGTCAGAGGACTCAGACTGTTCCAATGCACATGCCTGAGGGCATGGATTCTGGGGTCAGGAATGCCAGCCCGAGGCTACTAGAAGAGTCTGAGGGTTGAGGAGGACCAGGTCTGGGTGAGCTTGGTGGAAAAGAAAAGAGAAAAAGAAAAAAGAAGAGAAGAGAGGAAAGAACAGTAAAGAAAAGAGAGGGGAGGGGAAGGGAGGTGGGGGAAGGGAGGGGAGGGGAAAAGAAAAGAAAAGAGGTTAGTTACATATATTTTACACACACACGGGCAGGATTTTCTCACAAAAATAAATCCTTCTGAAACACAAACTACACAGCCCAGGGTGATTTTGTGGGATCTAAAGCTTTTGCCAAAGCATAAAGGGATGGGGGGGGTGTCTTTGTTAATAGCTCTCTTCCTGTTACAGGCTCTCCTTTCCAATGTAAATTTAGGTAAGTTGAGGGGGAGGCAGAGAGCTTTCCTGCATCTGCTGTGTTTTGATTACTTTTAACCTGAAATAATCTTTATGCCAAAGTGGCCCATCTTGGGGCAGCCTACCCTTGGCCCCTACACTTAGAACATCTTAGGACGCATTTCCACTTTTACAGAGCAAGACAATCTTTGGTCTTGTCCCTGTGTGTCACAATACAGGGTTTGGTAGGTACAGTGGATGTAACGAGCATTTTTTCCTACACAAAGAGGGAAGTGACTGCAAATGAAATAAACATTCCCACCAAATCCAAACTAAACATCTTCTCTAGTCCAGCTCCCCTTAGCCCAGAGTTTCTCTGCTGTAGCGTACTGACATTCTGGACTAGGTAAGTCTGTGTTGCCTGTCCTGTGCATTACGGCATCTTTAGCAGCATCCCTGACCTTTTACTCTGCAGATCCTAGTGGTGTGTGTGCCCAGTGGTGACAACCAAAGTGGTCTCCAGACGTTGCCGGACATCTGATGGCAAAGAGCAAAGTCACTCCCACTCCCCTGGCCTTTGAGAACCACTGCCTTGGACCAGTTCCCCCGAATGTCCACAGCGGCTCTAACACTGGTTAACCAGAGGGAAGAGTCGCAAAGCAGGAATTGCAAGTGGAACCGCTCAGAGCATTAAAGGAGGACAAGGCTAACCCAACCGAAAATTTCCTCCTTTTATGTTACTCATTTTAATTTTATGCCATTCCTTATTCCTGAAAAATAACCCTCTCCATATCTCCATCTCCATGATCTTCATCCTTAAAATCAGGGTTAAAAAATCAGACATGCCAGAATGTCTCATATGATTGAGTTTACCAGGTCGTGAGTATTTCCCTAAGCCTACACATGATCAGGCCATCCAGCAAAACTTTACCGAGTAACTACTATGTACTAGCCTCAGCAAGTATCTCTGAACAAAACCGACAACGAGAAAATCAATAGTTGATTGATATTGTATTGATTAAGGTGAACTTATCGGCATGTTTTATAGTCATTGGAGTGTTTTTGTATTTTGAGACACGTGATCATTTTCGTTAGGGGGTGTATATATTTCCTTACATAACTTGTGAATTCAGAAACATCGAGTCAGTCCCAAGTAAGTCTAGATAAGTACTTTCTTCCCTATTTTAGCCAGCCTCCATCTGAGACAATTATTCTTTTCTCCTTGAGATAGAGCCCATTTTTGCTCAAGAGGCCTTCATTCTCAAAGATTGTACCATCACTAAGGAATTTTAAGTGTTCTGTTGGATGCTACTTGAAGAGACCCATGTTCATCTCCACAATGCACCTGTTCCTACGGTGGCCTTCCTCACTACTCAGCTCAGCTAAGAGCACTACCTAAGCACTGCTCCTCTCTCCTGCTTCTTCAGAAGAGCAAAAATAGCTTGTATGCCCTAAGGGCTTATCAAGAGCCGAAACTGTCCTAAGCATTTTTATGTGAATTATCCCCTTTCATCTATAAAGCAGTCCTGGGAGGTAAGCAGAAGACAAAATTGAGGCTTCGAGAGATGGAGGCACTTGCTCCCCAGTTGGGAAACAGAGCTGAGATTCAAGCCCAGGCAATCTAACGGCAGGGTCTGAATGCTTAGCTTCCATTATGAGCACTGTGACTTTTTTTTTTAAGATTTTATTTATTTATTTATTTGAGAGAGAGAGAAACAGCATGAGAGGGAAGAGGGTCGAGGGAGAAGCAGGCTCCCCACTGAGCTGGGATCCCAATGTGGGACTTGATCCCAGGATTCCGGGATCATGACCTGAGCTGAAGGCAGTCACCCAACTAACTGAGCCACCCAGGTGCCCGAACCCTGTGACTTTTGCAATGATTTCTGTGTCAGTTATGTCCAAAAGAAAGCAAGGTGTGGCTCCGGTGATTGAACTAAAAGGGCCTTGATAAATTACCATATGACAGGCAGCAGCACTTCACCCGGATGTCTTCAATACAAATTACCCAATCACACGCAGTCCCTTGATGAAATATAATCCAGGACATTGCACCATTTCTAAACTGGAAAAAATGATTAGGTCATCTGTATGTCATATGTATTTCTCTGTGCAATATAGACAGATATACATGTATGTATGTATGCAGGAGTATCAAGGAGTCTTGATTCAAGAATATACTTGATTAGATGTAAACAGCATTCTTTGAAGGTGACATCTTCTTGATAAGACTCTTAAAGGATGCTCTCAATTTTGCATGTTGGGAATTTTTGAAGCCTTGTATGTATACGCGTGAGTGCATGCACGCTTCCATGAGGCTAATTCTTTTTCTTGCTGCTGTGGTACCGTCCTCACAAACCTATGATTCACAACAGGAATGTAGCTTGGAACTTCTGCTATGTAAGCAGCTGCAGATACTTCAAATACCATTGTACATGTGATCCTGGACTTGCTATAAATTTGCCCCTAAAAATAAAGTAACAAGTGACTGAGCAGCAATAGGAATTAATCACTGCAGTGCGTGAATGGAATGTGCTAGGCTCTACCTCAAAATCCTTTTATAAAAAGATTGATATAATTAAAACCCCAAAGAAACAACCAAGGATGCTATATTTGAGCAAATGTGCTGCAAAATTTTGGAAAGATTTCTTTCTTTCTTTCCTGTTTTTTTTTTTTTTTTTATAGGAAAGACGTAGTGAAAAAGGGCTTCCACACCTTCTACATCATTGGAAATAAGATAATATTATTACATCACTGAAGAATTTATCATGCAAAGGAATTTAAATTGGATTCAATCTTGGTACACTGGGATTTTTTTGAAGGCTGAGGGGATAATCAAGCTTCTCAATTAAGCTGTTTGCCATGACGGGAAATAACTTAACACTTAAAACTACTATAATTTGTAGCAAAGATTACCTCGGTGGTTCAGAAATGTGAAGAACCATTTGAAAAACCCAGACATCTCAAGCTTTCAAAATTAGACTTGAATGGTTAAATTCTTTAAAAAACAACAAATCAACCAACCAAAGGAAAAAACCAAAGAATTATGACTCTCGAAATCTGCCTTTTTCCTGTGACTATAATACATTATCCAAATCCAACAGCCCCTATTCCTCTTACCCCTAATACTATCTCAAAAAGGAGGAGAATGAGTAGGAAAGAAAAAAGGAAGGAAGGGAGAGAGGGAGGGAGGGAGGGAGGGAGGGAGGAAGGAAGGAAGGAAAGGAAGAAAAGAAAGAAAGAAAGAAAGAAAGAAAGAAAGAAAGAAAGAAAGAAAGAAAGAAAGAAAGAAAGAAAGAAAGAAAGAAAGAAAGAAAGAAAGAAAGAAAGAAAAGAAAAGAAAAGAAAAGAAAAGAAAAGAAAAGAAAGAAAAGAAAAGAAAGGAAGGAAGGAAGGAAGAAAAGAAAGAAAGAAAGAAAGAAAGAAAGAAAGAAAGAAAGAAAGAAAGAAAGAAAGAAAGAAAGAAAGAAAGAAAAGAAAGAAAGAAAGAAAATACTAACCAGAAGAAGAAAAAAAGAAAAAAACAATAACCAGCACTTTAAAAAAGGTCACTAAGTAGACAGTTCATAAAGGCCTCCGTGATTATGAGTACACCACAGGTAACAAAGTGTTTAGGTCATCTGAAAGAGAATTTGATTGAAAATCAATTTTTGGATATGGGAAAGTGGAAGAGATTTCTTAAACCCACTTGAATTACCGAAGATGAAAGGTTAAAAGCTTTAAAGACCAAGAACTGCATTAGCAACCGAACAGTAAATACCATCAACAGAGACACAGAAGAATTAGCAAAACAAATATTAAATGAGGAGGGAAAAAAAGAATTCATTTCAAAAGCCAAAAAAATTTCTTTTCTTTGTATTCCAAAATTGATTTTGCAGTTTTAGATGAAAGGACTAATGGGTAATTTCTATTTAATGCTTTCTACACAAGTGCACAGAATCACTTTTTGCTCCAAAGGGACAGGGATCAAAACAGGTAGATTTCCTTGGACAGCTTTGCCACGGTTCTACACTGCATTAGGAGCTGGGTTTCCACAGTGAAAGCTGATGTGTTATGGTCCGCAGCTCCCTTAATCTTACATGAATTAGGCTTAAAGCCACACACGATAAGCTTGGTTTCTGTGGCATTCTTTGGTTCCTAGAATTGCAGAGGAGAGAACTACTATGGCGTTGAGAAGCACAGATGGTTACAGTTTATTAATCTAACATTAAGACCTTTCCAGGTGGCTGACAAATACTCCTTTTAATAATGAACCTTAAAAAAATTAACCATTATTGTTAGAAGCAATAATGCACTTTCTGCCTTCTTCAAGAGGCACTTAAACGTGGTTTATCTATTTTTTTTTATAATTTCAGGGTCATCATTATAAACTTCATTTATTACTGGCATAATAACATGATACTATCATAGGCTGAAGGATGTCTTCTCTTACAATAAAAACGATGTGGCTCTCCAGACAAAAATACTACAAGAAAAGAAACTACAAACCAATATTGGTACAAAAATTTTCTTTTTTTTAAAAAAAATTTATCTATTTATTTATTTTAGAGAGAGAATGTACATGCATGGGAGTGTGGGGGGGTAGGGAGGAGTAGCAGAGGGAGTGGGAGAGAAGGTCTTAAGCAGACTCCCTGCTCAGCTTAGAGCCTGACTCGGCACTCAGTCTCACGATGCTGAGATCAGGACCCAGGTGGAAACCAAGAGTAACCAGCTGTGCCATCTGGGTGCCCCTGGTACAAAAATTTTCAACAAAACACTTAAAAGCCAAATTCAATAGCACTTTAAAAAGATTATACACCATGACCAAGTAGGATTTATCCCTTGGATGCAAAGGTCGTTCAACATGCAAAAACTAATCAATGTGATAAACCACATGAACAGAATGAAAGACAAAAATCACATGATTATCTCAACTGATGCAGGAAAAACATTTGACAAAATTCAATGTTTTTTCATGATTAAAATGCTCGACAAACTAAGGGAGAAAATTACCTCAACATATTATGCTAATAACCTTGGCATAATAAGATGCTAACATTCTACTCAATGGTGAGTAACTGAAAGCTTTTGTAAGATCAGGAACAAGACAAGGATTACTACTCTCTCCACTTCTGTTTGACATGGTATTGGAAATCTAGTCATTGCAGTTAGGCAAGAAAAAGGAAAAAAAGGACATCCAAGTTGGAAAGGAAGAAGTAAAGTGATCTGTGTTCACAGATGACATTTCTTACACATAGAAAACTCTAAAGGTTCTACAAAGAAACTGTTAGAACTAAGAAATGAATCTGTAAAATTGCAAGATACAAAACCAATGCTCAAAAATCAGTTGTGTTTTCATATACAAGCAGTAAACAATTCAAAAAGGAAATTAAAAAAACAATTTCATTTATGGTAGCATCCAAAGGAATAAAATATTAGGAATAACTTGCCCAAGGAAGCAAAAAATCGTTGAGGGTAAATTTATATAAACTTATATTTTTATTGTGTTTTTTAATGCCACAATTAAAAAACACAATTGACTGCTATATTTTCATAGATCTGCTAGCTTTTCAGATATGGTTTCTGTTTCTTCTTCAAGCTACCAGTTCTTCTTACTTGTGGATGTTATAGGTATATTTAATTTCTAATCCTCTGTCTTCAGTAATAAATAATATTTGGGATGAACACCTGAACGTGATCCAATCTCTTTTACAGAAGTGTGGGCTTTGTGGAGAGTTGCTTGCATCTCAAAGGCCTATTTCCCCACATATTCATAAATAGGCTTTTTAAAAATTGTACATACTAAGTTTTTTTTTAAATTACAAATATATAGGGAAAAAACTGCACAAAGGTGAATACAGTAAAGAGTAAGTCTTTTTTCCATCTCTATTCCCTGCCACCAAGACTTCCTCATCAAACATTGTTTTGATAATCTCATATAAACTTCCAGAGATTAAAACACACACACAAATGGGAGACTACTATAAAACTATTCTGCACTTATTTTTTCCACTAAACAACAAATCTTGGAGATGTGTTTATTATCTTATATTTGGACTGATCTCACTATTTTTATTGTCATAATAGATTTAGTACACAAACTGAATTAATTTAACTAGTTCTCTATTGATGGCTACTAAAGTTGTCTTCCTATTTTCCTATCACAAACTCTGAGAATGCTGTTTAAAAAAACCTGAAATCTCATGTACAACCCCAATGTATAAAGCAAGTAATAGAGGTAGTATGTAAGGCTATCATAGATATAAGGCCAATAAATTAAAACTATTCAAACTTACCATAGGAACAAAAACCTTCTATACTAAGGTATTTATGTGACCTGGGCCACCACTAAATATGAGGCTAAGATGAACACAGAGGCTGATGGGTGGCATCAGTGACACTTGTTCAAAGGTGGTTGACTTAGGAACACAACAGCTATGGTACCACGTTTGTACATGAGTGGGCATCTGAAAGTGTGAATTACAAAAATGAACCCTTAATTTATGGATACATGTACAAGTTGAAATACATGTACAAAAATGTCAGGGAAAGCTTCATTTGTAGGTTTGTGCAGGATGAATTAACATGTTTGAGACATCTAAGGTGTTAAAATTTGGCACTTAGCATTTTTTTTTTACTGTGTATTGATTCTATTATAATTTTAAAATATTTAAAAGAATGTAAATTTAAAAATGAAATCTCATTTCTCACTTCTGAGATGGGCAAACATGATAAAAGTTGATAACTCAAGGTTTGGCAAGGATGTGGGCAATCGGCACTGACATGCATTGTTTTTGAGAACATACTCTTTTAGAATTTTTGGAGAGAAATTTGGCAGTTTTAATAAAAAAATTAAATATGCATATCCTGTGATCCATTGACTACATGTGTTGGGACTTTCCCCAGATACATATAAAAATATATATGTAAAATGATTTTAATTATAGCACTGTGGTACTCATGAGAATTAGAAACTGTTTAAGTGTCCAAAACCATGGGGTTATTTAAATAATTTACAATATGCATATGCTTTATATTAATATGTAGCTGATTAAAAGAATGAATATATCTGTATGTATTGATCAGAAAGAGTCCCAAGATATTCCATTAAGTGAATAGAACAAGGTAGAGAATAGTTGTGTAAAAAACCATCTTTTTTTGTGTGAGATTAAAAAAAGATATATATCTGTATTCACTCATCTGTATGAAAAATGTCACAGTGAATTCTTTTTTTTTTAAGATTTTATTTATTTATTTGTCAGAGAGAGGGAGAGAGAGCGCAAGCACACGAGCAGGGGGAGTGACAGACGGAGAAGCAGGCTCCCCCCTGAGTAGGGAGCCTGATGCCAGATTCTCTCCCAGGACTCTGGGATCATGACCTGAGCCAAAGTCAGACACTTAACTGACTGAGCCACCCAGCTGCCCCATCACAGCGAATTCTTGATAGAATTTACTTCTTGGAGGTGGGTTGGGGGATCTGAGGGGGAAGGTAGACATACACTTCCAATTTTTCTTGTACTAGTGAATGAATTTACTTCATAATCACAAATATATATTTCAAAATGTAAATTAAAATATTTACAGAAACACTACACTTTTTGTGAAATAAAATTTGAAAAATATTTTTCAAAGGATTTTCACTCTTAGAAGACAGTGGTAAGGGGTACCTGGGTGGCTCGGTCATTAGACGTCTGCTTTCAGCTCAGGTCATGATCCCAGGGTCCTGGGATCGAGCCCTGCATCAGGCTCCCTGTTCTGCCAGTAGACTGCTTCTCCCTCTCCCACTCCCCCTGCTCGTGTTCCCTCTCTCACTGGCTGTCTCTCTCACTCTCTGTCAAATAAATAAATTAAATTAAATTAAAAAAAAAGAAGACAGTGGTAATAATTCAGGGGAGAGCAATAGCACTTTCAGGGTCCCTTGCTTTCCAAACCAGAAGGTTTTGAAATAGATGAATTGCATAAGATGAATTTTCAAAGATTTCTTCTGAGAAGGTATCATCAAGAAAAAATAAAGACGAGAAGAGGTAACTTCAGGGCCTAAGGTGGCTGGGAATTAGGTGCACGGAACATTTAACTGTCTTAAGGCAGTTGCCAAAAACTTAGCTTTGGTGGGAGGAGGAGGGAATTTTGCAGGAGTTTTTGTGACCTGCTCTCACAGAAGCACTTGGACCCTCATTTTTGTAGGCAAGAAATTTCTAACATATGGTATAATAGTATCTCCCAGATTTGTAGCACCAATGTACACATTTTTGCACTTGAGATGGGAGGAAAATCCCTGTTTTAATTATTTATTATATTTTCTCAGCTTTAAAAGATTATTTTAGGGGTGTCTGGGTGGCTCAGTCATTTAAGTGTTGGACTCTTGATTTCAGCTCAGGTCATAATCTCAGGGTTGTGAGATCAAGCCCCACATTGGGCTCCACACTGGGTGTGGAGCCTGCTTAGGATTCTCTCTTTCCCTCTCTCTCCGCCCCTCCCACACCCTCCCTCTCTTAAAAAAAAATTTATTTTATTTTATTTTTGTTGTTTGTGAAAAAGCATGAACAATATAGATAGCTCAAGAAAAATAGAAAAGAAGTAAAATTTCCATTGTCCAAAGGTAACTAACCTTAATATTCTGCTAAATTTTTCTGCCGTGGTTTTTGTTTGTTCACTCATTTAATTTGAGCTTTTATATGGATGTGTTCATACTGTCTCTACAATTCTATTTCCTGTTCAGACAGGCCACAGGAGTGCTCTTCAGGACCTGCACTATAATAAAGATGTAAGGGGACTTGGATTATTATTATGATTAAATAGCTACAGCCCACCAAAACGGTCATAAAACTCATCCAGAAAATATGGTAACAGGTTATTGAAAGTAGGTTGGAGAGTTGGACTGACAGAGGGTACGGATACAAAAATTAAATTCAGAGACCAGAAGGGTTTTTGGTTTACAATATGTAATAGCTTTTCAACTTGCAAGAAGGGAGACCATGTTGCCCATGTTCTCAGCTACAGCTCTTCCTGATCTGGCAGAACCATCCCAGTGAGGAAAAGAACATCCACTAAACCAAGCCATGATAGAATCAAACCATAAATGCTTTAACTTCCAGTCACACAGAACCCAACCAGTGGCGGGTTAAACAAATAGGGGTTTAATCTTCTCACCTGATAAGACTTCTGGAGGCAAGCTGCTACTAGCTTCGATTCAATGAATGGATGATATCAGGGCTGGCACTTTGTGATTTTCCATGCCTGCACTTTATGCTCACGAGATGGCTGCTGTACCTCAGACAAAATGGCTGCTTCTGAGGTAGAAAAATGGAAAGATAGGCACCAGCCAAAAGTGCTTCCTTTTACCAGGAAATCAAAAGCTATCTCAGAATTCCCACTTCTGCTTATTTTTTGTGGGCTGAAACTGTGACAAATGTCCACCCCAAGATGTTGGGGAGGCTGGGGAGAAAAGTGTTTAGTTGGTCACATTGCTGTGTCACACAGACTTGGAGTTCTGTTCTCATGGAAGAAGTGGGAAATAGGCCTCATGGACATGCAGACAGTTCACTTTGTCGGCCACAGGGGACAGAGGTTATCTACTTCAAGCTCCTTATTTCCAAGATGTATGCAGAATAAATGTTTCCTTTGCCTGCTGCCCCGGAGGTGGATGCTGTAGAACATGGATGAGAATGGGGCTCCAGGCTGGCTTTGGACCACCTCAGCACTGAGCATGGAAACCTGCCAGCAGAGGAATAACACATTCTTGCCAGCGGAGGGTCACCCTGAAGATGTAACTGAATTTCAAAGAGGCCATCACTGTCTAGAGGAATGGCCACCTCATGTCCACCTTGAGCCCATGTGGGGCTCCTGTGTTAAAGCCCATTCCTAGGCTTGGTCATTCCAGGAGACCACCGCATCTCATCACGTGCAATCATATGAGAGGGCAGTGGACATTTTCCTCTCCCTCCATTTTGACACAACACCAGAGGGGTAAGCTCTGGGAAAAGGAGAGGGTGCGAGAGAAAGCAGAGATTGCTCTTCTCCCCTAGACCGTGGAAGCTGCAGAGTAGACTCTGGCTTGGGGTGGGAGACTGAGCTTTAAATGACATACAACCACATGAACTGGACTGGATCTTACAAACCTAAATGGAATGGGATTGATAAATGTGAGTGTGCGATAACAACAGAATCAAACTGAGGTATTGTTAAGGGAGCTACTATCCAGGAGGAAAGGAGGGTTTGATGAACTATAGTAACAGCAACTGTATGGGCTGAATAGTGTCCGCCCAAAATATCTGTTGAAAGCTTAACCTCCCAGAACCTGTGAATGTGACCTTATTTGGAAACAAGGTCTTTGCAGATATAATCAAGTTAAATGAAGTCATATCGAATTAAGGTGGGCCTTAACTCAATATGAAGAGGAAAAATGGGACCCAGAGATGCAGAAAGAATCCCATGTGAAGCAGAGGCAGAGGTTGGAGGGATTCTGCTGCAAGCAAAGGAAAGCCAAGTGTTGACAACCACCATCACAAGCTAGTAAGTGGTGAGGAAGGTCTCTACCCAGTCTCTGAGGCAGCAGAGCCCTGCAGACAACTTGATTTTGAACTTCAGTCCTCCAGAACTGTGAGAGAACAAATTTCTGTTATTTTAAGTCACCTATTTTGTGGTACTTTATGGTATGATAGCAGCCCTCAGAAAGGAACAAAGCAGTCAATAGAGTAGGAGAAAAATTGTTTTATTTGTATACCCCTAATAACACGAGACTGTTCATGAAACCAGTAAACAGACACATCAGTGTGGATCCACACCTTCATCACTAAACCATTTTCAAAGACTTCTTAACTTAATGTCGTCTTCCTTACCTGGGCTAAATAGAAAACATCTTTCAGTTGCCTTGCGTTTTTTCCTAAAACAGAAACTTGTCAATCTGTTCTTGCTTAGGGAATGTGCGATGTTTTTGCTTTGGTTGTTAAGCATGTTTAATTAGGACCACAGAGCTTATTAGAGAGAAGGAATTAATTGCTTCTCCCCTCTTAATATTATCTGAGGAAGAGTATGTTTAACTCTTTTTTCTTTTTTTTTTCTTTAAAGATTTTATTTATTTGACAGAGACACAGCGAGAGAGGGAACACAAGCAGAGGGAGTGGGAGAGGGAGAAGCAGTCCTCCCGCAGAGCAGGGAGCCCGATGCAGGGCTCGATCCCAGGACCCTGGGATCATGACCCGAGCCGAAGGCAGACGCCTAACCGACTGAGACACCCAGGCGCCCCTAACTCTGTTTTTTCTGTACCTCTCTCCCTCTTGCTTGTTTTTCTGTATCTCTTTTTGCAAAAAGAAGAAAACATTTTATTTTCATGGACTTGAAACGCTTGTGTCCTTTTACTCTTATTGCAAAACTGTACATGAGGCAAAATGAAGGAGAAGCTCCAACCGTTCTAGTTGCCCATGATGGGCTTATTCTAAGACTCGTGGCTACCAATGGCAACAGAGCTTGGCCTTCAGCTATTCTCCCATCTCACCTAACTAGTAAATATATTTGCATATCTGGATGGGTAGGGGGGAGGCAGGTGAGAAGCTAATATTTACAGAGGGTTTAGGCTATTCAGACTATCTGTGCTACATGCTCTCTTTTATTTGGAGTTTCTTGCCTAACCTCTTTCAGTATTTTGCAACTTGCCTCACACTTCTTACGCAACTTTAAATTTTTTCCTAAACATTCAAAATCATATTTTAACACAATAGAACTTGGTGTTTTTAAGTTTACTATGATTTCCTCACATCTTCTTTTTTTACTTTAGAGGATACTAAATCAAATTTTAGCAAATCTCATTTTGACCTCCCTGACAAATATTAATTTTTTTTAATGGAAGTGACATGACAAATTCTTATACAATTTTTGGTTTAACATTTTTTTTTAATCTGGATGTTTGATTTGTTTAAAAGTAGAATACCCATATAATCACGGCACACTCATTCTATTGGGATATTTCTTCATGTCCTAAAGTCTATGTCATGGAAATGTATTCTTCATTTTAAGGATGTTTGAGATATTTGTTACGGCAGACACATTTTTAATTGGCCAATATAAATACTTCTTGTTAAAACTTTTAATTCTTACAAAATTCAAGTTAATATTTAACACATGAAACAAGAAATAAACCCTTAGTGCTAAACTTCCACCATTAAGAAGTGCTTTTAAGTTTTTTGAACTTAATTTGAACCTTTATTTTCATTTAGGCACCATTAAGTAATATGAAAGGGGAATGACAGAAACATTGTTTGAAATTTGCCTCTAAAATGACTTTAACCCTTTGAATGCATATTCCAGGGTAACATTAGCAGGCAATAAACCCAGGAAAGAATTAGGAGCGAGAATGATTTCTGGATCCCCTGTTCACGTCTGGTGTTTCTTCTCTTCCTGCTATATGAGTAACTGAGGTGCACAGGCATCTTGGGGACAGGGTGAGTGGTGAGGCCAGTCATCAAGATCAGGAACACATGAAAGGAAAAGTGGAAACTTTCTGCCCCACTTGCTTTGCCCTTCTCCCATTTTCCTCTCGGCTACTGACTCTGCTACCCAAGTCATGAACCTGGGAATGACTTTCATGATACTTCCTTGTCTCCATCTCTACTTTTGGCAGGATCCAAGTCTGATGTTTCCTCCTTTGTTCCTTCTCCTCTGTCCCTTGGAGTCCTTCACAAGGATAATTATGGCAGATTCCTAACAGGCCTTCCACCCCAGACCTCTCTCCAATCCAAATTTCATGTTGATTTCAGAGATATCTTTCAAAACCACAAAGATGACCATGTTACTTACATGCTTAAAAAAAGGCTTGAAAGGGCTCTCCGTGCCTTTAGGATAAATCTTAATTTCTAGAACTGGTCCTTATTTTCTGACCAAGCTTACCTTTCGTTGTGGGCCGCTTACACTTTTACTCATACCCAGGGTCACCGCATCTGCCATGGTCACTGGTACAGCTCTAACAGGGTGCTGTTCAGAGGCAGTCTATGTTACTGATGATGTTCCCTCTGCCAAAAATGCTTTTCCCTGCCCTATCCGTCTTTCTTTCATTTCTCCAAGTATGTCCTTTCTCTGAAAACAGAGCCCTTCTGCCTCTTTATCCGCCCCCCCACGTGCATTTCATATTTCTTTCAAAGTCCCTACAACTCTTCAATATTAAGTATTTGTGTACATGCTTTTCTACCTCCTTCTCTTCTCCACCCTAAGTAAGGAGTAAGCCTTTTGAAAACAGAGGTTCTTTTATTTGTTTTTATATTCCCAGCACTAAGCACTTTGCCCGGCATTTGGGGGTGCTTAGTATTTGGAATCAGGGTACAAGCAAACAAATGAATGCAATACAATTAACTTTGGGTTGGTGTGGGCGACTCTGGGTTATCTCTTTAGATCTTTTCTATGTGCATTCGGAGAGTTTCTTTCTGTACTAGCTGTGGTCCCAGCCTAACAGCACCTGTCCCTCCTGATTGTTTTCTAGTTGCCTCATCTACAGCTTCTGCCTCTGGCAGGATTTGGCTTTTCTCCTGGCAAGTATTGTCTGCCCCCATATGCTATTTGCTCCCTTGTACCATATTCTCCTTGGTGGGGATGAGCAAAGGTTTACTGTGGCTACACTGCGATTGGCAGCTGTCAGAATCAAAACTCATTAATAACAAAACGATAATGCTTCAAAGTACATTGCATTACTCCTTCAAAGTCCTTTGTGAACATTATCTTATTAATCATCACAATAGCTCAGGGGAAGATAAACATTGTTGGTTATCTTACCTAGATCATATTTTGAAGGAACGTTTTTTTTCTTGTTATTGTTTGATTAAGCTATGAAATCTGGATAGTAATTTTCATATTGGCTATTTGGATATAATTTGATATGCTGATGTAAAAATTTCCCTGGATCGGTAATGTGGTTTTTTATTTTTATTTTAGATGTCTCACCCGGACACTTGTCAAATTCTTTCCAGAGAGCTGAGCAAAGAATAACAAGCAAAAGACTCAGATATTTCTGCTCAAGGACTGCAATTTTCTGGATAGTGTGAGACTCATTAAGCCATCATTGGTTCATGTTCTAGAAACCAAAAGATGAATTATCTGCACACATAGTAGGTGCTCAAGTGATTGTTGAATGACTGAATGATGTACTAAATCTGGATGTTTAGAGGGAGGCCTTATGTAGGAAATTAGGATCCCAGTCAGGATTTCCACTAGTAACTGGTATCAAAGCGCTGAAAGAGAATTCTTTAAGGAAAGGAATTTTATTTAGAAAACTGGTTGAAAAAATTGACTCAATAGTTCTGTCCCCATCTCACCTCTAGCATACTATATTTCTTTTTCTCCTAACACTTTTCACACATATTATAATATATTTGTTTACAACTTCAGTTCCCTTCTGTGGCAGGGACCGTATGTCCCTATGTACCTGACATATATGGTCAGTTGAATTGACTGTTCAATTGAAAAAAGTTAACTAGAGAAATCTGTTCTGTAGAAAAATCAAAAGGAGGATAGGTTCAATTGCAAAATTATAGGAAGGGATTGTCTAATAGTTGGGCAGTATATTCAAATTGGACATCAGTTATCATCAATGCTCTTTATGTGAAGAGTTTGAAATCTTCCAATAATTCAACAAACTGCACCATCTCTGGAAATTTCGTTTCCTTTTAAGAGATGAGCCATGTCACAGATTTGGCACTTTCTACTTTCTGAGATGGGGTCTTATTTTGTAGGAGTGTCCGTCCAGGGGGAGAGGCCATTGGTGCAATTAAACCTCTGTTATCTTTGGTGCTGGGAAAGTGTGTTGGAGTGAGACTTCATGAGATTACCTCAAATTTTTTTCTAGTTCAGGCAAACATTTCTGACCTCATAGATTCTGTCAGCTCTGCCCACCCCATCAACATAGATTTAAAACACCAGGCTAAAGTCAGGCTACAGTGGTAATCAAACGTCTGCCTTTTCTCAACACAACCGTTTTGTGGCAATGGAGTGTGGAGACATGTGGAAGGGTGGAACATTTCTCCTATCTTGTAATTCCCCTTCCTGCTTGAGCACATACAGGCTTTCCACTGGCACCCCATCTTCCCAGTCTTTATATTATTATTTTTATTTTTTAGTAATCTCTATACCCAATGTGGGGCTCGAACTCATGACCCTGAGATCAAGAGTTGCATGTTCCTCCAACCAAGCCAACCAGGCGCCCCCCTTCTTTTTTTTTTTAATTAAAAAAATTTTTTTTTGAGAGAGAGAGTGTGGGGAGGGAGGGGAGGGCAGAGGAAGAGGGAGAGAGAGAATCTTAAGATCTCAAGACCCTGAGATCATGACCTGAGCTGAAATCAAGAGTTGGATGCTTAATCACCTGAACCACCCAGGTGCCCCCTGGCGCCCCCTTCTTAATGGCACTCCAGGCAGTGCTGGCACCCAGGACAAAGATGAAAGCTTTCAGAAAACCCCTTCAGTTTGAACACACTCTTGGAAACTTTCTCCAACCCCCAGGGAATTGTGACCCATTATTGAGAAATGCCTGAGTAGAACATGCAGGCTTCTATATGCCACTTTTTAAGACTAGGAGATAAAACATTTTTATATCTTTCTAAAATCTTGTTTATTCTTGCCTTTTTTGTCTTTCAGTAAGAAAGTTGGTACTGACATCCCATAGAGGAAGCATAGCAAAGAGGATTAAAGGTGATTCTAGATTCCAATTAGTAACGTGTACCTTCCACAACTCTGCTGTAGAGGGGAGAATCTTAGCCAATGGCCTCCCAGAAAAATAATGCTTTAAAAGTGAAATCCAAATTCTTGTTTTTAAAAAAAGATTCTTAATAAATCTAGATTCCTCAGCTTCAGCTCTCAAGCTTTGCACAGAGCAGAGCTCATACCAACATCTATTTCATTCTTTTAACAAAATACCATTGTTTTAACAAAGTGCCTGTGCCTCAGTTGTCCATGTGTTGCACAGCAGTTTTTAGGTGGGTATTCAAATCAATTATGACTGTGATTGCTATCCTCAGCAGTCTGCTAAATCCCCAGTGCTGGGTGCCTGGTGGCTCAGTCGGTTAAGCGTCTGCCTTTGGCTCAGATCATGATCCCAGGGTCCTGGGATAGAGCCCCACGTCAGGCTCCCTGCTCAGTGGAGAGCCTGCTTCTCCTTCTCCCTCTGCCTGCCGCTCTCCCTACTTGTGCTCTCTCTTTCTGTCAAATAAATAAATAAAATCTTTAAAAAAAAATCCCCAATGCTGAAACTTCTCTCAGGGAGATTTCTGTAGCTTTTGGGAGCTACAGAGCTCTTCATGTAACTTGATATTCAAAAAACTTTTTCTAAAACAGTGGACCCTATTTTGAAGGTAAACCTTGCAGCTAGGTCATGATTTGGGTGGAGGAGCCCAAGAAATTGACAATAAGCAAGCAGGACAGCTAGCCCCCAACTCGTTTTCAATCATGTTGGCTCCCCTGGTGATTTAGCCTCTCCAGTCCTGAGCTCTGTCATCTGGTAATCAGCAAATCAAATGTTTTCTAGAATTCTTGAGTCTCTTCCTTGCAAACCAAGCAGTCACAGTTTGAAAGCCACTACAGCAAAATTCTAGCTAGCACTTTGCAATTAGAAGACCAAGCAGAATTTCCACGCTGTTTACTTTCCTTCTAAAAGTTACAAATACCTTCTAATCTAGAGGAATATTGGACCAATGAAGCTTGGAAGACTGATATTAGAGTTGGCAAGTTTGGGGTTGTCATATCCATGACCTTTTTCTGAGAAGGAAAACTTGTAACTGGATTGTCATTCTGCTCCAGTCTTTGAGATAAACTTAATTTCACCTATAAGGGTCAATCCTTAACCTTTTGAGTTGCCAAATTAGTTTCAGAGTGGAGGTAGGGGCAGTTGATGTGAAGATTAAAGCTCAAACTGAAGCACTTCCCACACTTATCACACTTGTATGGTTTCTCTTCAGTTTGGACTCTTTGATGGGTATGAAGATTTGAGGTACAACTAATGCATTTACCACAATCTCCACATGTGTATGGTTTCTCTCCAGTGTGAACTCTGCAATGGATATTCAGATCAGTGCTATGACTGAGGTCCTTCCCACAACTTTCACATCTGTAGGGTTTCTCTCCTGTGTGGATAGGCAAATGGGCAAAAAGATGTGAGGTCTGGTTAAAGCTCTTACCACACTCAAGGCACGAATAAGGCTTCTCTCCTGTGTGGACTCTCTGGTGAGTTTGCAGGTTTGAGCTCTGGCTGAAACCCTGCCCACACTCATGACACCAATAGCGTTTCTTTTCTGGGTAAACACTTTGTTGAATGGGAACAGCTGAGCTATAACCAGTGTCCTTCTCATGTGCACTGGAAGAGGGGGGGACTTCTTTCCCGAGTGTACCTGCTGATGAAGTTCAAGACTGGGGCCATTGCTGAATGCTTTCTCACATTCACTACAGTGGTAGGTCTGCTGGATGAGGGGACACCTTTAAGATGTCTTTACCACAGTCACTGTTGTGAGCTTTGTCTCTTTTGTGCACTGTATCATCATCATGGTGGTGTGAAATACAACTGAAAATGTTAACATATGGAGAAAATATACATAATTGGTTTTTTAAAAAAATATTTTTTTCAAGCATCAACTATAAGACCCAGTTGAAAGTCTAACAAACGTGTCTCTTTCATGCCTTGGTTACCCCCCTCCCCCTGCCCCCGCCATCTTCCTTCTCCCATATCTATGATTCCAACTCTGATATAAATAGAGCAGTTATGTAACCTCTTAGGGTTCAATTTTCTCTTCTGAAAAATAAGCAGATGTTGCCTAAAATGATCAATATGGCTTCTTTAGTTGCTAGCAGTTGATAATTACATGGGGTGTGGTCCCCCATGACCACACAGCCATGCCAGCGGTGCTCTACACAACTTCACAGGCCTCCATTCTCTTAGATTCCCAGGCACCTGACCCTGGAGTTGTGCAACACAATGGCCCCATGTGGGGTGGTTTGAAAGGTGTGACCAAGTTTCACCTCAGCCTTAAAAAAATCCTTTCCTTCCAGATGCTTTGAAATGTTGCCACTGGAGACCCAAGTTTAAATATTATTCTCTCCAGTATGATTCTTGGACAGATAACACATTAAATCATTAACAAATTATGAGACTTGTTTTTATTTCCTCCATGACAGGAAGATCCTAGAGAAGTAAATGAGAACTCTGGGTAGATGGTGTAGGTGGGGAAAAACTTCCTTTTACCTCTTATGTTCTGTGGCCTAAGAATTAAGCTGACATAAAACAGATTAACAGGGGAAAAACATATACATTTTATTTAGTATTTTTGTGTATACATGAGTCTTCAAAAGGAAAATGAAGACCCAAATGGGCCTTTAGGCCCCGAAGCTTATATACCTTTTTTTTTTTTAAGATTTTATTTATTTACTTGAGAAAAAGAGAGAGAGAGAGAGCATGAGCTGGAGGGAGAGGGAGAGAGAATCTGAAGCAGACTGCACTGAGCACAAAGCCTGACATGGGGCTCCATCTCATAGCCCTGAGATAATGACCTGAGCCAAAACCAAGAGTCAGCCGCTTAACTGCCTGAGCCACCCAGGCGTTCCTTATATAGGTTTTTAAACCAAGAATGATACACTGTGTGGATGTGACAAGACAAAGGGGCTTGGGCTCAGGGCAATAGATTGTGGAACAGAGACTAAGAAATATGTGGGGGAAACTAATGGAAGATGGGGCTTATTTCAGTGGGTTTGTTTGTACAAGGCCATGTTGGCATCAAGTCTCAGTCTTCAGGGTTAAGAATGTTCTTTTCCTGGCATAGGAAGTGCATCCTTCTCTTGGGAGATCTCCTTACCTGCTTTAGGTAGAAAGGGAGAGGTCACAGAGTCCTTCCAGTATCTGCTATTTCTCAAGTGCCTTCAGCTCATAAGATCAAGATGTCAAACTGGCATATTTTGCAGTGGAATGTTCTGGACCCCTTCACCCGAGAGATGGTGGTGGCGAGGAAGGGGGGTTAGATGAAGGAAGAGCAGGAAATAACTAAATTCGAATCTTAGCTCCATTGATAAGTTGTGTGACCATGGGTAATTAATTAATTAAAGCATTGTGAGCCTCAGTTTCTAAATCTGTAAGGTTGTAGTATCTTCCCTTAGAGAGCCGTTGTGAAGACTCAACTGTGTATCGTGTGAAGCACCTGGCGTAAAGTAGGTGCTCACTAAATACGACTATTACCTATTTCTTCACAATTTTACCCGAAGCTGGATCTGCTATTAGACATTTTGATCATCCAGTGGAAAACAAATAGAAGTCTTGGTATTCAAGGGAAAAACAGACACACCTTCCCACTTGAGGAACAACTTTTTATTTCATAATCTGTGCCTGTGGCACAGCCTGGCTGGGATGCTAAGAAGTACTTGTTCTCTGATTTTCCTCACACATCCTCCAATACCTCTCAGTGGTTTGGCACATGTGAAAACGGGATGGTGCTCTCTAAACAGTAAAATCATTATGTTAAAAGCTCATTTTATTTTCTTGCATTTGAGTATCAACTATAACGCTGGAGATAGTCTTTGTTTTTGTTAGGCAGTGGGGGTTTTTTTCTCTTTCTTTTTTATCTGTCTTCCATTAAAGAAGTATTTTTTGATTGCTTACACCATTTATTTTGTGGAAATAAGAGTCTATTGTTCTATCAGAAAAAAAAAAACACTGCAATAACCATTTAGAATGAGAAGGAAGGAAAGTATTTTGGAAAAAAATAATTCCTTTCCCATATTTCTCTTAAGTTGTATATCTTGGAACTAGTTTTCCATTATAAGGACCTTCTCTTTTGTTTATGAAAAAAAAAAAAACTCTAAGAAGGCAAAACCCATAGGATTTGTCCATTTTCCTAACTAATTTTCAGGCACAATGCAAAGCTGCCATTAAGAATCTCTGTTCTTTGTCCAGTCCAATTTAAAAATATTTCTTTAGAGATTACAAAAGATTTCAAAAACATGTTAAAGGACTCTTCTTAAAAAGTGGACTCCCCTTGGGAACTTGGAAATCAGATTTTTAAACCGTTCTTCTGCTGCCTCTGAAATTTAATCTTGAATAGCATTATATTGTCTTCTTAGCAATGGTTCGCTTGATCTAGCTTTCAGGCAGTGTAAGCATGGAGAAGGAGCTGGCCACACGGTGTACCCCATTTGGAGGTTTTATTCCCATTTTTTATCTCAATTCACTGTGTGGATTGTAGAGGTAGGCTCTATTTCGTGGAGATTAATTCCTTCTCTCTATCTAGAAATGTTTGTACTGAGGCGTGTTTGTTAACAATTTTTCTTTTTCTGTCTTAGATGTGTTAGTGTTTTCCCTTAGCAAATCTATTTATAATCTATTTAGATTATAAATTCCCTGAAGCTGGGGGACCCTGTATAGTACTGGAATTCTCTATGGTGTTTAGTTCAGTTCTTTGTAGCTGCCCCATAAATACTGTACTTATCCATTTATTGGTTGATTATCTGTTAGTCAATCTGTAATTCGGTAGAAAATTAGAAAGAGGCTTGAGGCTCTCTCTTTATGTTCCATTTGGCTAACAGGAAAGAATTTCCAAAGCAAAATACCCACTTATTTCTCTGCCCTCATGACACACCCCTTCCCTCCTGATTAGGTATGAGCTGTAAAAAGCAAACCAAGGCGGCAGAGCCCAGGTTAGTCTTATGCTTTGACTGATGGAAAGATGGAGCAGGTTCTCAGAACTTTTTGTATTAGATCTGCCAATTGTAGGCAGACAAACATGGCTTTTGAATGATTTGCAGAGATGCTTCCTTCTCTTAGAAGAGATAATCAAGTATTGGCTGCCCTTCTGTTTCACTGTTTTGTTGAACTCCTTCTTTAAGGAGCAATGCCATCACACCAACCTATCAGCATTAGTCTGGGAGAGGACCTTAGCATTCATCTGATCCAATGATGCCATTTTGTTCACGAGAGGCCCAGAGAGTGCAAGTGGTTAATGAGGCCAAACAGCAGCAAGAGGCTTAACCAGGGTGAGATTTTTATCTAGCTCCCCTTCTACTTGGCTTCACTGCTTCTCTTGGATAAATAAAAGGATTGCCCCAGATTCAGAGACAAGCTTCATCTTTTCCTTTTCTGATTTCCCTTACTTGCTAATAAAATGGAGATACCACGATAATGAAAATGTTTGCAATTTCCACCTGTAACTCTTACGGAATTTCATGTTGAGAGTTAGATCAGAATGCGAGGCACTGTAAAGCTGCTTAGCAGAAACCTGCCACATAAGGTGTATTTTTGAGGTTAAAATTTTTTAAAAAAAGACAGTCGTGGAGAAAGGCCAAAGAGTAAATATCTACCATTGTTTTTCCGGTCACATCATGCTAATACATTTCAATTTGCATAACAACAAATACGTGATTTTTAGGAGATATATAAATACTAGCTCTGATGGAACCAAATAGCACAGACTTGTTATTGTTCTCATCACCACAGTTTGAAAGGTGTGGCAGGAGAAAGCGAACAGAGAATCTTAGATGAAATACAATACTGATATTTGGCATGCTCAGATGAATTTCCGCCCAAAGATACGAAATCCCTTTACCCACACTAATTATGCCTCCTCGCTGAGACCGGCCTGTGGCACAGCTGGGGAGCCAGGAGAGGTTGATTTGGGCCCCTTCTCTGGCTGTACCCCCTTTTCTTTTTGGTGCTGCTCTCACAGTTCCTCAAAGGTCGTTCCTCAAACTTTAACAGCCACCTGCAATCGTGCACTTGCCATGGATTGTTAAGAAAACAGATTTCTAGGCCTCGGCCGATCTACTGAATCAGAGTGTCTGTGAGTGGAGTCCAGGAATCTGCATTTTTGACCACATGCTCCCAAGACCACTCCCATGATCTTCTGCACACTGAGCTCTGAAACCTACTGAGCTCGTAACCTCTCCAGACTCCCAGAGGTTTGTGTTCTTTTATTGATGAATCTGCTCTTCTGAACTGTATGTGACAGATGTGATCTAATGGGAGTGTTCTCCAATGATCTTGGAAATGATTTCTTTGTTTTAGGACAGAGGAGGAACAATCTTTCTTTAAAATCTTTAGAATCTTAATTTATTTGTAATATTTAATTTTATCTTGCACAGAGATTTTTATTGCTAAGGAGGCTAGATCAGTTGAACAGACTTGGTGGTTTGAAATCAGAGAGCCTTGGATTTAAATCCTGACTCCATCCTTTATTAACTGGGTGATCTAACCAATTTCCTTCACTGTTCTTAGCTTCACTTTCCTTGTTTATAGAATGGAGATATTAATATGTATATGTTTATTGAGGTACTATTCTAAGAAGAAAATGAGATGGCTGTGTTTAGAAGCTTGCCTAGGATATGTTAGATGCCCAAACATACTCAATGCATACAGACCACTGAGGGCCTTATATTAATTGGTTGTGGTGGGAGGTAAAGTGAATAAAGACGCAGCTTCCATCTAACAAAGACCTTAAGTGAAATCAACGAGAAAGACCTGTAAATTGTTTCCATAGGATGTAAGTGTTATAACAACATTCATTCAGCCGACAAGTATTAATTGAATTTTTACTACATGTAGATACTCGTTCAAGTTAGGCATAGGTAACATAGTTAGGCATAAATATGACAAATAAGCTTCCTCGTGGAGCCTACATGTGGGGGGTGGGGGACAGAATATACACTAGCACACAAATAATTAAACGGATGACATCCGTATTGAGAAATGCTCTGAAAGGAGAAAAGCAGGGTTATGTTAGAGAGGTAGGTTAGTTTTGTAGGGCTGCTGTAACAAATTACCATAAACTGGGAGGCTTAAAAACAACACAGATTTATTCCTTCACAGTTTTAGAGGCCAGGAATCTAAGATCAAGGTGTTGGCAGGGTTGGTTCATTCTGGAGGTTCTGAGGGAAAATGTGGTTCATGCTTCTCTTAGAAGCCTCTGATGGTCGCTGGCAACCCTTGGCATTCCTTGGCTTGTAGGAACATCATTACCACTTCTGCCTCTGTTTTCCCATTGCCTTTATCTCTCTGTGTCTCTGTGTCTTCTCTTATAACTGCATCTGTCACTGGATTTAGGGACCACTCTAAGTCTAGGATCTCAGGATCCTTAACTTAATTACATTTGCAAAGCACTCCCTCCCTTCCCAAATAAGGTCAACTTCACAGACTTGGACATAATTTTGGGGGTGTCATGACTCAACCCACTGCAAGAGGAACTGGGCTGGATGAGAGGTGGGCAGGCTACTTTACATAGAATGGTTGGAGAAGGCCTCTGAAGGAGGAGACACTGAGCTGCGATTTGGATCATGGGAAAGAACCAGCCATTTGAAGAGTTCCAGTAAGAGTGAATAACATGTGTGAAAGTCCTATGCTAGAAATGAACATGGCAGGCTCAAGGAAAGGAAGGAAGGCCAGTATGGATGGAACAACCAGAGTAAAGGGGAGACAGGTAAAGATAGGGAATGAGATCAGAGAGGTAAGAGAGGGGCCAGATCATATAGGGTCTTATAGTCGATAATTTTGTGCTTGGTTTTATTATTATTGCACTAGAAAGGCACAGGAGAGGCTTTATTGGAGAGGTACAGTGGGCAGATATGCAATTCCGGCACTCAGGGGAAAGATCTAGATCAGATATATATTTGCTAGTCATCCAAGTATAGATGGTATTTTATGCAATAGGACAGGATGTGGTCACCTAAGGAAAGAATGGGAAAAGAGAAGGACAGAGTTTTGGTTCATCTCAATATTTATAGTCCAAGAAGAGGATTGGGCAAAAGAGAGTAGGAAAGAGTGGGCAGTGGATGAGAGGTAAACCAGAATCCCACGGGGTTGTGGAAGCCCACAGAAGACAAATTTTGAAGGAGGAATTGGCCGACTTCGTTGAATACTGGAGAAAGGCTAAGTAAAATGACACCACCACCAACTTGGCAAAATGCACAACTGCAGTGTCTTGAAAAAAGTGGCTTTAGTGGAGTGATGGAGTTGAAAGTCCAACTGAAGTGCTGAACAGAGAATGAGGCATGGGGAAATGGAGACAGTAGATTTAGGTAAAATCTCTGTTAAAAGTTTTGTTATGAACAAGGGCGCCTGGGTGGCTCAGTTGGTTAAGCGACTGCCTTCGGCTCAGGTCATGATCCTGGAGTCCCGGGATCGAGTCCCGCATTGGGATCCCTGTTCAGCAGGGAGTCTGCTTCTCCCTCTGAACCTCCCATGTTCTCTCTCTCTATCTCATTCTCTCTCTCTCAAATAAATAAATAAATAAATCTTAAAAAAAAACAAACAAAAAACAAGTGGACATATAATTTACTATCCAAGCCAGGACAATTTTGAGAGTAAAGTTGGGGGGAGGGGCGCATGTTAAGAATAAATAAAATTACAGAATTAAAAAAACTCAGGTTATTGAAGTATAATTTATATACTATATAATTTATCCTTTCAGATATACAGTTTGATGAATAAAATTACATAACTTTTGAAATAATTATTTGTTGGGAAATTGGTTTTAATAAACCTGATGGATTTGTACAAGTTTTTTTCAAAAGCCATTTTCAAAAAGAAAATTCTTTCTATTTTTCTAAAAAACGTACTTTTTCCAATGTGGCCTTATTATCTGGAATTTTTTCATAAAACTGCCTGCAATCTTCTTTAGTGTTAAATTTTATTATTTAAAATTTGAAATGGTGACACTTTATTTACTCTTCGTTGTGAAACACAATATTTAAAATGAAGAATATCCTCTCTTTACTAGCGCTGGGATGTGTGGTAAGCTCAGAGCAAATCCTTTTAATTGAGGACATCCTCAATTCTCATTTTTTTCTTTTTGGCAAGGGATAATAGACTGTTTAAATATTTGAGCTCTTTTTTTTGTACAGTTATTATCTTTTTTCCTTCATTCAAATGATCTTCTCAAATATTTTTGTAAGACAAAGCTCTCTAATACACTCATCTACGTTTGTAATTCTTTTGATTATTATACACATTTTGATGGTATAAAATAATACTTTTTCTCAACTTCCTTCTTACTTCTGTATAAAATATGAATTTTTTTCACCAACAAAAGCTCTAGGGGTGCCTGGGTGGCTCAGTCGTTGGGCGTCTGCCTTCGGCTCAGGTCATAATCCCACGATCCTGGGATCAAGCCCCACATCGGGCTCCCTGCTCGGTGGGAAGCCTGCTTCTCCCTCTCCCACTCCCCCTGCTTGTGTTCCCTCTCTCGCTGTGTCTCTCTCTGTCAAATAAATAAAATCTTTAAAAAAAAAATAACAAAAGCTCTATCAAAATATGCTCCCCACAAGCAAAGAGATGCAAAAATACAATCATGGGGGTGCCCAGGTTGCTCAGTTGGTTAATCGTCTGACTCTTGATCTCAGCTCAGGTCTTGTCCTGAGTTCAAGCCCCGTGTTGGAGCTACTCCCCAGTGTGGAGCCTACTTAAAAAAAAAAAAAATTAATAAAATACATACATACATACATACATACAATTATGGAATCTTACAATCAAATCTTGGATAAAGAGTGAGCCCTTATCACTTAATGTATTTAGTTCCTTTTTGCTTTTGTAAGGTTCAGTTTCAATGCCTTCATATCTGTAAGCTTTATTTCCAATCATTGCAGTTTGAAGGTTTTTTTGATGTTCCATGTATTGGCTGCTTTGATTAAAGACTTCCAGCTGATTCTAAAAAAAATACAATCAAAATTTAGAGGACTTGTTTACGGAAAGCACAGTAGCATTGCAGGGTGCTTTGGTTGATTTACAAAGTATATTTCAAAAAAGACACTTCTTTTTTTAAAAAAATTATTTATTTATTTTATATATATAGAGAGAGTAAGAGCGAGAGGGCATAAGTGGCGGGAGGGACAGAAGGAGAGAGAGAGAGAGAATCCCAAGCAGACTGCCTGCTGAGCGCCCAATGAGGGGCTTGATTCCATGACCCTGAGATCAGGACTTGAGTCGAAACCAAGAGTTGGACACTCAGCTGACTGAGCCACCCAGGCATCCCTTTGGAAAGACACTTCTAAACTCTAATTGATGTCAGGCATTAAGGTGTGAAAGAATTTACTGCTATACTGAAATAATTTTTGTGTTCAATATTTAGAAGTCCAGTTACTTTGTGTAAATATAAAAATATATCTATTATGGTCAGTACAGTACCACAAGCTTTTGCATGCAGTTATGAGCTATGGGAACACCAGAACCAATTCCTAGAACATATCTGCTCCAAAGTTCCTTCATTTAGTAGTAATACTGTGTTGAATCATGACACTGTGTTCTACCACATTTGCTTTTTTATCAGTACCACACACGCAAAACTTTTATCTTCCATGTTGAACTTTGGTGGATTCATAATAGTGTGCACCATGATGTGAAATATTTCAGCATTTTCAGAATGAACCTCCAAAAACATTATTATATTCCATGAAACAAATTAAATAACCAGATGATTATTGGAATTAACGTCATTGATTTTTTTATTTGGAATATTGAATATTACTGATGTAAAACAGGCGTTTTTTTAATGTTTACAAAAGTCTTCTGTTAATGCAATCAACATATTAATAGTCATCACTTCACTTTTCACACATGTAAAACAAAACCTGGAATAAAAATGGGGAAAACAAATTTATAAGAACAGTCATTTGGTCTAAATGAAAAGTCATGCCTCATAGAACGAAATGTACACACATCTGTTGCTGCACATGTGAAATGACCATCTTCGGGCATAGTCCTTTTAAACTCACTATTAAGTTTTGCAATAGATGTTGATGTTTTTTCCAACATACATGAGTCTTCTGGTTTTGGCCCCCATGGTGGATACTAATGTCAACAAACATTTTGTGCGATTAACATTCTGTGTTAATGGCAACAAACGCACGTCACCAACTGTTTTCTGAGAAATGGAAATTCTGAACTTAATTTTGAATGTGCATTTCTATTTGTTGAGTTCATTGCTACCAGAAGAGTTTATTGAAAGATAGAAATGCTTTATCAAACACACAAACAATAAAGAAGTAATTTAAAACTGATTTATATGCTTTAAGGTAGGAGTACTCAGGCTGTATTCTTTTATATAGTTCTCTTGTATCTGACTTATGATTTCTCACATTTCTCACTGACACCATTTGGGGACCTGGCAACCTTATGCTACTTGTACTTCATGATGTGGGCAACGGGTCCACTGGCTGGTGCATCAGGCCTGGCAAGGAAGCAGCCCCTCCTGGGTCCAGAAGGAATTAATTCTCCCCATCTGTTCCCATCTGAACGACTTTGTTTGACCAGCCAGCCAACGGCATGTTGCCCCCTGTACAAGGTGGTAGTTACATCATATCACAAAAGGGTCAGGGTAAAAGGGACACATTACCACTGCAGTCTTTCAGATTTAGCCAAGTGTTAAAGTGCAGTTATTGTCTGTGCATGAGGCTCACACACTAGGAGCTGCAACTGAGGCAGATACTTGAAGTACAAAGTGAGAGCTCTATCACAACCTTTCCAACTTATTTTGAAGCAACTATCAGTAATATTGCCTCGTTTTGAAAAATGAAAAAATCTGGAACAAATGGTAAACCAGACGACACACCAGGACAGCAGGAGTAAAATAGGAATGTCCCGGGAAACTGGTACAAAGGTCACCTTGGTTATGATAAGGAGCAGAGAAGTGGGGTTGTAGCCGGAGGGGGATATAAGGTCAAAGGAATGTGTTTGTTGCTGGTTTTTAAGATGGAAGAGACTAAGAAATGCCCTGAATATTACAAGGTTTGGGTTAAAAGCCTTATTATGCAGACAGAATCTTCCAAAAGAACTTTTCTGGAAGAGACCATCCTTGAGCTAGGTTTGACTAGAATAGTGTTGAGGAGGAAGGTTTGGGGATGGGTCATCACAGTGGAGGGACCCGCATAATAAAGACAGGTTAAATGAAGTGAAACCCTAAGCATAGAAGCAAATTTCTTAGGAGAATATATATAAAGGAGCAGAGAAATGGATCAAGGAAAGAATCCTAAAAATGAAGAGGCAAGGTGAAAAAAAAAAAAAAGGAGTCAGCGAGACAGAAAAAGGTCAAGGTCAGAAGAGCACAAGGTCACTGAAGTCAAAGGAGGAATTTTGAATGTGAGGGAATGTCCCATAGAATCAAGTGCAGCAGAAGACCAGGAATGTTAGATTTGATCACTGAGAGGTCACCTGGCAACTTTCGGAGTGCTGGGGTGGGGGCGGGGCAGCAGTGATGGAGGTCATTTCGAGGCTGGCTGTAGTCTTTCTTACCTGTAGGGGGCAGAACACTGTCTAAGACACAGAAGGGCAAAACAGAAGGGGAAAATGAAGTTTCCATCAGAAAGGGGCATATGATCCCCAGATGGTGTCACGGGTGTGTGTTTACGTTGCGGGGAAGGATTAAGTAGAATTGGACAGGTTTGAGAAAAAGGAGGGGAGATGTTAATAGAGGAAAGCCCCATAGGAAGCTCTTCTGCTTCTTGTCAAACAGAAAGGATGAAAGGGCAGATGAGGAGGAGCTGTTTTTGAACTTGATGACCAAATTACAATTTGTAATTATCAGTTTATTTCACTATTTGCTTCTTTATTGTCCTTGCCACCAATTAGAGAATAAGCCCAGGAGGATGGGGACTCTTTCTGTTTTACTGAATCCTGGTATCTAGTGCCCATGTTAAGTGCTCAATTAATCTTTGCCAGTGAATCAAATGAATGAAAATGCCGTTTTCCGAGAATGCGGGAGACTTCAAAATATGGGATTAGGCGTTCCGACAAAAATTATAATAAATATAAACGGTCAATCACACTACAATTTTAAATTGTCATTTTTATTCAGAATAGGGGCACAGACTATAATTCAACCTTGGGAGGCTAAAATTGAGACACCTCCCCCCCCAAAATATATATATGTTATTTCATCTAATATTTTCGAGAACTGTGTGCTGAGTACCATGTTTTCACTGATGAGAAAGCCAGCAGTTTGCCTGTGACAGTCACACAGCAGTTGGTGGGAGAGGTCAGATTTGAACCCAGCTTGGTCGGCTTCCTAAGCCCACGTTCCCATTCTTGTATAGGAGCTCTGTGGAGTCATCGTTTTTAATCGTTTCTGGATACTTTGATGTTTCGTTTGATTGTTGCTTTGAAGTGCTTCTCAGGTGACTGAAGATCAGCAGCAATGCCCCCTAGAATGTGAACTCCATGAGGAGAGGCAGTAATTTTTTATTCCCTAGCACTTGGATGACGGTCTGTGCTTAGGAACTGTTTGTTGAGTTGATGGAAGAATGAATAAAGTACTTCCGGGGACGCTTGTTTCTTCTAGGTGGTCTTTGAGGACTGTGGAAATACATGCTCCTGGGGGAGGTACCAGTTTCAGCTCTTGCTGTTCGCTGAATACATGTCAGGGGAGGTAGAAGAGACGATTTGGGGAGAGGGTCTGAAGAAAACAGGATCCATAAATGGGAATGATTTGGTGGAGTTTATCTGCTCTACAGTTTGGTTGAGGATTGACAGAGACAACCTGTCTGTGGGAGTTTGTCACTGATCATGCCAGTGAGCTTTAAGCTAGGGGTGTTTGGCTGGTCCTGATCTCCTATTCAATGTATGAGAACATGAATTTTTCCCCAAAGTTACTTTATAAGCTTCAAGTGGTAATCTACACCATATTTGTTCTATTCCTTCAAAAATAAAACAGTATTAAGTGATGGCAATAAGTATACGGAAACCTACTATGTATTTAGATCAGCCTAAGACAATTTAATATTTACAGTGATTCTTTTATTCATTCAATAAATATTTATTTGATACCTCCTATGGGCCAAACATTAACAAACATTATGTTCCTGTATATAGCTTATAGAGAGAATGCTTGAACCACAGCAGACTTTCAAACATAGTAATGAGGAACTAATTACTGATGCAGATTATTTAAGGCTAATCTGAATTAATTTTGAATGCAATCTATTTGTGCTATCCTGTTCCCCACCTGAGAGATGACTGTCTTAGAGTGTGGACCCACTTGGACCTCTAGAGTTGGTATCAAGATTATTTTATTTTTATTTTATTTTATTTTTTTTAAAGATTTTATTTATTTGACACAGAAAGACACAGTGAGAGAGGGAACACAAGCAGGGGGAGAGGGAGAGGGAAAGCAGGCTTCCCGCTGAGCAGGGAGCCCGATGCGGGGCTCGATCCCAGGACCCTGGGATCATGACCTGAGCCTAAGGCAGACGCTTAGGGACTGAGCCACCCAGGTGCCCTGATTATTTTATCTTTTAAAGATTTTATTGTAAGTAATCTTTACATCCAATGTGGGGCTTGAACTCACAACCCTGAGATTGAGTTGCTCGCTCTACTGACTGAGCCAGCTGGGCCTCCTGGCATAAAGAGTATTTTAAAGTGAAAATGTTTGGGGCACCTGGGTGGCTCAGTCAGTTAAGTGTCTGCCTTTGGCTCAGGTCATGATCCTGGGGTCCTGCGTGTTGGGCTCCCTGCTCCACGGGAAGCCTGCTTCTCCCTCTCCCTCTGCCCCTGTTTGTGTTCCTAAATAAATAAAATCTTAAAATAAAAAAAAAAAATAAAGTGAAAATGTTTGAGCCACAGAAGCTACAAAGAGAAATCTTGCCAGAACTTCCCCTGATCTGACTAAAACAAAGCCTCCTGAAAGTATACCTGTCATTAACCTCCCTCAGAGGAGTTCCCTGAGAATTCAGTATCATGGAAACAGACTGCCCATTCCCATAAGCATCAAAAACCTAAGTAGAAAGTTCCATACTCTCCTCCTGAAGCCCTAATCTGCTCCCCTTTTGTTAAGTTGGTATATATACACCTTACTCATTGCTAAGCAACTCCCATGTGCATGTGTAAATAGACCTTGTCTTTTCTCCTGTTAATCTGTCAGTTAATTTGCAGGCCCCAGTCACTAGACCTATTGGTAGAAAAACAGTTTTTCCTCCCAACATTAGCGTATTACGGCTAACAAGTCACAGTTTAACAGTACGTTTTTAACAATGCAGTATAGTAAATCCAAGTTAATGCTTAACATGTAGAACTTTCACTAGTGCTTGTAGAAAAAACACATCTGGGGACATAATGTTTAATGCTATCTATGTTTGAACACTGACTGCTCCATGGTTAGCTGTGTGATCTCGAACAAATTAATCTCTCTGTGCCTCAGTTTCCTTACCCATAAAATGGGAATAAAAATAGTAACTCATGGGACGGCTTTGAGGTTAAAATGAGTTAACAGAAGTGAAGCTCTTAGAATAGGGAGGGCTAGTATTAGTGTTAGTATTAGTGCAAGGTCTCCACAGCAGGGGTGGGGGGTCTTGGGCCCATCTCTTGCTGATACTCTTTATTGTTTATGGTTTCTGAATATCTTGGGCTCATTATAGAAACTTGCAAGGTTTTGAGCATTCAAGACCAACCCAAATGTCACTGTACTTTAAAAGGTCTATTAGCCATGCAAATGTGAAGCTGCCAGTCCTATAAATAATAACAATAAAGGAAGTAATTACAACCACTAGCTGGTACTTTGCAGGCCATTCTGGTTTCCAGAAGTTGACTTCGATGAGTTAGAAAAGCAAAAGGAAAGAAAAACAGAATAATCTGTTTCTGCGTGTGTAGAATTTTGCTAATCTTATTTATCTGAAGTCAGAGTCAATACTCCTATAGTTTAAATAGCAGTAAGAATGACTATCATTTATTGATACTTACCAAATGTCAGGATCTGGGCTAATCTTTTCATAAACATGATCTCGTCTGACCTTTAATGAAATCCAATACGATGGATACTATTATTTCTGCTAAGCAAATGAGGAAATTGAGCATTTTAAGGCTTAAATAACATGTCTAAATTCACACGTCTAGGAAGTGGTAGAGATTCTATTTGGAGCCACTTAGGAGTACCTAGTTCCAAAGCCAGACTTCTTAACCACCGCCTTGAGCAGCTTCTGTAGTTTGTTTGCAGATGGGCTACACTCAGAGTCATATTTTATCCAATACAAATCTTCAAAATGGGCATAAGCGTATATCTAAATATGGAATATAAACATACATTACCAAAAAATCCTTTATTTTTGTGAATGCAAAGGACATTAATTTCTCTTCCTTGTTCTCATTTCCCTCCTGGTCTTTATCCCTCCTCTTCCAATTCTTCCTCCTCCTTTTCCACAAAAGACTAGAGGGGCATGAAGACGGAATATCACCCTGGTTGCAGAGGTTGACCTGATCATATGGAAAGGAATAACTTCTGAACCCAGAGATGCTTTCAATTGCCCTAATGTCCTCATGCTTCGCTTTGTGAGCCGTCGTATTTATAATGCATCTTTCTTCTAAAGATCTCAAAGGCTCTGAAACTCATGTTATTGTCACGGGGTTGTGACTCAAATATATGCAAATTTAAGTTTAAATTTAAAAAGAGAATGATTAATTTAGGGGAAGCCTTGCTTACTTGGTGCTGACTTGCTTCTTTTTCCTGTGTTGAGCATGAAGTTTCTGAATCAGCCAGTGTATCCCTCTACAGTAGAATGGTGACCTAGCATCTCTCTTTGTTGAATCAGAGGGTGCTGGATGCTCGCATTTCCTTTGGGTTGAGTGTCTACATGAAGCTCTGCCATGCATACTTTTTCCTCCTGCATCGCATCAGGTAACAAGCAGAGCAAGGGGTGTTAAGTTGGTATATCCTAGGGATGCCAGCAGGACTACTCACTCAGAGGAAATGTTTGTGATAAAGAAGCCTCTGCAGCTAAACGCTTTTATTCTCCTTCCAAGCTTGTTTCACGTTTAAATGTTGCTTATATGGAAAAAAGCCAGTGATATTTTGAGTGTGTGTGCATTATTTTTTAAGTCGAGGTGATTCTAATATGATCAGCAGAAATCATGAATGACTAATTTGGGTTCTGCTTTTTACAAAAACATCTGTGTGATTTCTTTTTCTGATAAGTACATTTGATTGAGGGTATTCCAGAAAATTCTGCTTTTCACATCTTAATACTCTTGGTAAATATTTATTTATGCTTATCGTGTGCAAAGCTCTGTACTAGACACTGGGGAGGGAGGTTATTGGAAGGAGAGAGGAAAGATACATCAAGATAACTGCAACAGACTCAACCCTCAAAAGAGCTTATCTGGAGGAGGAGACATCACATACACACACCAGAAGGACAGGGAAAGTGGCTGGTCTCTTTTGTCGACTATATGTGATATGAAATCTCCAGTTTCCAAACTGGGACCTTAAAGTTGGAATTAGTGCTGCGAATACATTGGTTCTAGCAATAGCCTTTCAGAGCTTTTGATTTCAAATATTCATGCAAACATCACACTTCATTAATCAGCCCATGCTGGATTGATATTGTCCAAGTTAACCGGAAGTAATAGAAAATATGAAGAAGAGGGGGAAACAGCCTCCAAACAATTTGAAGCTTTTATTTTCTAGCTTTAGGGCTAGCTTAATGTGCTTTCTGTTCTGAGCAACAGTTTCCTAACTCCTCTCTTCCGTGTTCATCTCTACCCCAATCATAAAGCTACCGAGAAGCTCTTTAAAAATAATCGTTACTCAGGGGAAGAAAGAAAATGACAGAATGGTGTTAAAGTCTTTCCACCATGAAGGAGAGGGGAGAAGGGAAGAATTTTCTAGAGGTATGCTAAATACATTTTTTGTAGAATCTTAGACTCAGGATGATTCTTAGAGATTGAGTTGAATATTCCTCCAGTAGAAAATTCCTGCTTTCCAATCCCCAACTGTTGCTCAAGTAGTTCCAAAGCCTTCAAGTGCTTCAAATGGCTTCTAGATGACTCCTTTTGTGTGTCCCACTCACAAGGATTAGTCAGGTTTTTCTCAGTTGCAGGTGATAGAAAGCTGATTCAGTGTAGCTGACACAAAAACGGGAGTCTTTTGCTCTAGGCAAGTGGGTAGACATAACTGAACCCAGGGATTTGTAGACTGTCATTAATGATCTTGTCTCCTCTTTTCTCTGTGTGGGCTCAGTATCAGGCATCCTCTTCTCATGTTGTGGCAATGATAGCTACCAGCAGTGATAGACTTATATTGTCCTTTTCCCTAGGGATTATAGTGAAAAGACCAAGCCTTTTTCTTAAAAGAATTCCGGGGTAAAAAATCCCAAGAAGAGTTCTGATTGGGCCTGCTTGGGTCACATGTCTACTGCTGAAGCTGAGGGGAATGGCCAGTTCCACTCTGACTGTGTGGATTTAAGATGAGGCAGGGTAATTTCCCAAGAATTGTTAGGTATCCAAACATGTATATGTCTACTATTTACCTGAATTCAGTATGTTCAAAACATAATTCTTTATCTCTCCTTCCTAAATCATCTCCTCCATCTTTAGTCTCTTCTCAGAGAATGATTGTGCTGTGTTCTACCAAGTTGGCTAAACCAGGACACTTAGAAACATCCTAGCCTTTCCCTTTCTTTTAACCTCCATAACCAGTCACCAGGTCTTCTCAGTTTGACTGTAATATTTCTCAAATCTGTTCACTTCTAGCCAATGATTATACAATCTTTATTCAGGTTCATCATTATATCTGAATTTTTGTAAGCATCCTAACTGGTCTCCCTGCCTTCGGTCTAAAGGAGTACTTTGCAGTCTAAGTACATTCCTCAGTGGCAACACAGAGTGACCTTATAAAGTAAAATTCTGATCATTTTATAGGCCCAGTTTAAATTACTTCAAGAGCTCTCATTGCCCTCAGGATAAACACAAAACTCTTCACATGATTGCAAAGCTCTGTCATGATTTGATCATTGTGTATGCCAGTGCCATAGAATAAAAATGTATTTTGATTGTCAGTTTTGCTTGGTGGTCATTTAAAACTTTCTTTTTGTAATAATAGATTCAGCACGAAGCAGAATGCAAAATTTGAATAATTTTAAGATAAAATAATTAGGATAGATGTGCAGCACTCATGAAATCTGGCTCTCCTCTCTGGGCACACGGATGGATTACCCTTCTTGGCCCTTGAAGGTTGGATGCCTAGTTCTAGCTAATGATTTGTGAGCAGATCATTTAATTGTTGATAGGAGGCCTTCCAGAGCTCTCTTTTCTTTTGACAAAGTGATTTGTAATATTTTAGATAGTGGCCTCTTCATCAGCTTGTATCTTGATGTGGGAATGATGCTAATAGATTCTCCAGTCAGCTTGTGAGGAACGTTAAGTGGGAGCAAGAAGCAAACCTTTCTGTTTCAAGCAAATGTTGGGGTTATTTGTTACTACAGCACAACCTAGTCTGTCCTGCCTGAGGCAGTAAATCTTGTCCTCTCCAGTTCCATGGGGGTAATTGTTCTTACTATTCTATTAGAAATTCAGCTGCAGGGGCACCTGGGCGGCTCAGTTGTTAAGCCTCTGCCTTCTGCTCAGGTCATGATCTCAGGGTCCTGGGATCGAGCCCCCATCAGGCTTCCTGCTCGGCGGGAAACCTGTTTCTCCCTCTCCCACTCCCCCTGCTTGTGTTCCCTCTCTTGCTGTGTCTCTCTCTGTCAAATAAATAAATAACATCTTTAAAAAGAAAAAAAAGAAATTCAGTTGCAGTTCGAAAAGTACTGCTTTATGGCATCTAGCTTACTGCCATGTGTATACTAGATGCTCAATTAGTGTTTCTAGAAGAGAATTCATTCTAAATCTTGAATGGTTTAAATATGATCTTTTTTGAAGTTAGGAGAGTATATTACTTAGCTTTTCCATATAATGATCATACAGAATTATAAAAATGATCTGTGACACATTTTATTTGGACTTTTTCCTTCACAAATGGTGAACACTATTTTTGGAAAACATATAATCATTATTCCAACACATAGCCTAGTATTATTTATTCACTTATTTATTTATTTATTTAGAGAGAGGCAGGGAGGTGGGGGGAGGGGCAGAGGGAGAGGGAGAGAGAGAATCTTAAGCAGGCTCCGCACTGGGTGTGGAGGCTGATGTGGGGCTGGATCTCACCACCCTCAGGTCATAAGCTGAGCTGAAATCAAGAGTCAGACGTATAAGGGACTGAGCCACCCAGGGGCCTTATCCTAGTACTATTTAGAAGTCATATGCCAGAGCCTTCTCGCAATTTATTTGATAAATATCTGAGGAATTTTTAGCACAATTAAATGTGTTTCTTTCACCATGATAGAAATGTGATACTTTCAACTCTGTGAGAAACATGCAAAAGTAACTATTTGTGGATGTGTGTTTTACACATATATTACAACGTCTGTGTTTGAAGTTAATCTTTTCCTGAACAGGCTTAAGAGAGGTCTCAGTGAATGCTTGTAAATTTGAGTCAGTGTTGGAGAGCAGTAAAGAGCAAGGAATGAGCAGATTTCAACGAGATAGCCCTTTATTGCTATAAAAGTACACTATGCCCACCCTACCCTAAAAGTCATTGCAATAGTCAGCTATGGGACTCATAAAGAACTAAAAACACTTAAACATTGAACTACAGCAAACCCTGCCATTAACAATGCTGAGACAGGCCATAAGATTTCCCAGGGCTGGCCAAATTCTCTTTTGATCTAGGTAAAGATTGTTTTCCTGTTTAGGTATATATGTTTGGCCCCTGAACATTGCATATCCTTTACTGATTTTGCTTGCTGGTTGTTGTTTCATTCATTCATGGAGCGCAAATTCAAGTTTTTAAAGATAGGTATTTCCACATCTCTAAGTATGACAAGAATTTCTAACCTGGGATAAAGTGTAAACTTTGTTAAGGTATTCGTGTATATATTTCCCATACTGTTTAAATAGTCACATTTAAAAAAAAATTTTTTAAACAATTTATTCATTTGAGAGGGAGAGAGAGTGAGAGCACAAGCGGTGGGGTGGGGGGAAGGTCAGAGGGAGAAGGAGAAGCAGGCTCCCTACTGAGATGGGTGCAGGGGGGTGGGGGGTGGGTGCCCATCCCAGGACCCTGAGATCATGACCTGAGCCCAAGGCAGATGCTTAACTGACTGAGCCACCCAAGTGACCCTAAGTAGTCACATTTTTATAAATGCTTTTTGAAAGAATGTGCAGTTATAAAGATAAGTTTATATGGAAACACATCTTGCTTTACCTTCAAATTCAACCTTTATGTATAATTTTAGTTACAGGTATTTTGTGACTAGAAATTTGATTCAGGAGAAAATGTCCATTTTTATGTATTTGCAATGTTGATTCATTGATTCAACTGCTACTTTCTTTGAGAAGTTTTTCTGTTTCACGATATCCAAATACTGATTAATCAGAGCAATTTTATATACACACTATCTTTTTTCCTTTTTTCTCTTTCCTTCCACATATATACATATCTAGTCCATGTTACAGAAATGGAAATGATTTAAATCTAACTGTGTAAGTAGTAAATTATACATGTATTAAGAGATTTTCATACTGGTGTCTTTTCAGAAAACTTTCAGATTTTCTCAAATGTTTAAATCCTCTATTTTTTTGTGGTATAGTAAGCAAGCCTATATATAATAAGTATTTCTTTCATCAAGAAGGTATTAGAAAGCCCTCTAAAGACCGGGACTACATGTTTTTCAACTTATCCATTTCATAGATTCTAATATAGAAATTTCAAACATTTTCATAAATATATTTTTTCATTAAATAGATGAGAATCCTTCACTTTTTTTTTTATCGTGAAGCTCATTTAGGTGACACATAATTCACTAATTCTGAAATTCAACTGTGTGTGCATTAGATCTCAATAAAGCTGGGATAAAAAGAAACTTGAACTTTTAATTTCTGAAGTCCCAGAACACCTCTATTTTCATTGCTATTTGTCATCATCATTATAGAGAACTGAAGGGGCTGCTCATAGTGTGTAGAATTTAATCAGTGGTGTGCGTGGGAGTGGGTGGGTGGAGGTGTTCCACCTTGGGTGCAGGCAATGGGTAGTTGCAATGTCTGTGGAGAGCTTAAAAACAACTTAAAGCCAACTGAATGTCAGTGTGCTCTCATTATGCCCACACATCAGCATTACTAATCCATGTCAGTGATCACCGATTCCTCCACACCAGGGTGCACTGCTTCAAAGCCTTCCTCTCTCCTCCTCTCAGTATGCCAATACTTTGGACCACAATTTTTGTAAGCTAAATTGTTCATTCTTTCACAGAGGTTAGGTGTTTCAAAGCTCTAACATTTTATAAATAGAATTTTGGGGGGTGCCTGGGTGGCTCAGGTGGTGAAGCGTCTGCCTTCTGCTCAGGTCATGATCCCCAGGTCCTGGGATCAAGCCCCGCACCTTGCTCAGTGGGGAGCCTGTTTCTCCCTCTCCCTCTCCCTCTGTGTGCTCTCTCTCTCTCTCTCAAATAAATAAACAAATCTTAAAAAAAAAAAAAGAATTTTGCAGACTCTCAAGTGATCTTTAGTTTCAAAGAATTCAGTCATCTCAAGGTGGGGAGCAATTTTGTTTTCATTTGGTGACAATAAAGCACAGTCATTGACTAGGACTCTGGGCTTAAAAAGTTGAGGGGTATTTTTTGGTTAGAGGTGGGGGTAGGGGGAGCTAACCCTAACCCTAACCCTAACCTAGACCAGCCCTAGGTCTTCCGAAAGAACTTTTTGATGTCTTTCTTATTCCCTGCTGTGATCTTCTATCTATCTGCCTTACAGTAAATGTGGGCAACTGTACTTGGCAATTAAAGATAAGCAAAAGGAGCTGGCTAGAATTGAGAAACTGTCCACAAAGAACACATGCTTGAGTAATTAAGATATCAATACATCATTTTTATAGTTCTCATAATGTGTTTGCCTAGGACATCAGCACAAATTATTCACAGCATGTGATTTCACTTCATCGAAAACATTAAGGGAACAATCATAATAACGCTCTTTTTCTCTCACAATTTCTCGATTATCATAGCTTTTAATATTCTAACAACTGTGTGTGAAAACTTAAAGCAACAAGGTGACTGAAATACGTTTACGCTGCATCCATTTAGAAAGGTAGTATTTGATGGTTAAGAGGAAAAAAATGGACTCTAGATCCACCATTTACTAATTGTGTGGTAACTTTCAGCAAGCCAATTAACCCCTTACAGCCCACATTTCCTGGTCTGAAAAGGGAGAAGGATAGTAGCTAACATAACCCTCCTCTGGGGTTGTTGGGAAAACAAGGGAAACAAATGTATGTGAAATTGACTTTGAAAACTGGAAAGCAGAGTTGGCAAACTCAGAAGTCTACCGGGGCCAGCAGACAACACAAATGTGTGAATCAGACTCCTTATAACAATAAGGGCCCTGCGGTGTATGGTTGGGCTGGAGAGGGTGGCCCATGGCTAAAGCCATTCAAATGTAATTACTTATTTTGTTAAATGTACCCGTCAAACAAAGCAGTCAGAGTATCACTGGTTATAACTCTAATTCAAAAGGTTAATACAAATGTAAGGGGCATATTTACAAGGAGGTGCATCATACCTACCTCCTGAAATAAAAGAAAAATAATTAGCTATTGGATATGTTTATCTACCAGCAGAAAGAATTTAGATGAAATAATAGGGAAAACTTTCCAAATACTTCAAAATTATATTATCCAGATATCAGCTTGGTTATAGAGTCCCCACAGGTCTGTGTTGGCAGAAAGCCCTATATCTTCCTCTTGAGTCCTCTCCTGCCCCTCCTCAACTGTCAAAGATCCCTGAGAAGTACCCTGGCTGGGTCCGGGGGTAGGACACAGAGTGAACAGGAGACACTTCGCTTTGTTTTAGCTGCTGTCCCGCGTTACTGTTGAACATGAATCCTGCACGGTTCTGTCAGCACGCATCCGTCAGCTGTCTGTCCAGTGCTGACTGGCTCCAGGCCCTCCAAATTTCATAGTGATGTCCCATTCTTGGTGGGCAGCTTATAGCTGCCTTGATTTTTGCGGATAAACTCAGCTATTTTTTTTCCCATGTACAATTCTGTGTTGGGTGTAAAGATTCAAAGAACAGACTGAAACAAACAAAAACCTAAGGATGAGAATGAAAACATCATGTGTACAATAAGGTAGAACCAACTTGGAGAGGAACAGGACAGACGAAGTGATGGCAGAAAATATGATTAACACTTAAGTACTAGTTTTGGGGGGATTAGAATGATTAGGGTAAAAACCAATAACTAATGATAGAATAAAGAAAAGGTTTTTCAGCTAAAAATAAATATGAGTGTAGAAATTGAAGTCTTTTACAGTATTCTATATAAATCACTGAAAAGAGCTGAACACCTAAAAACTCTTGCAACATTTAAAGTAATCATTCATTTTTGAAATAAGTAAAAATCATCACATAATCAAAATTCAAAATGTACAGAATTGTTAGGGAGGAAAGTCTGTATCCCATCTCTGTCTCTTGTCTTTTTATACAAATGGTGGCATTCTATACATATTTTTTTTTCTGTGCCTTTACTTTTTTTTTTTTAAATTTAGAGTGTATACAAAAGACTGTTCCATATCTTCTAATTAATGAGCTTTTCCCTTCTTTTTCTTCTTCTTTTTTCCAATTACTATATAATGGGCTTTTATTTTTCCTGAAAAACAGCACAGCCAGCTCAAAGTCAATAAACCCTATCCAGGTGCTCAGAACTTTTAAAAGGCTTTTAGTCCCTCTTAATCATGAGCAAACAATTAAGGTTTACCACATACTGGAAGAATACTTTTTAAAAAAGATTTATTCATTTATTTGAGAGAGACAGAGAGAGTGAGTGTGTGAGTTGGTGTGGGGCAGAGGGAGAGAATCTTCAAGTAGACTCCCTGCTGAATGCGAAGCCTGATGTGGGGTTCAATCCCATGACCTGAGCTGAGACCAAGAGGGGGAAGCTCAACCAACTGAGCCACCCAGGTACTCCCGAAAGAATACTTCTGACATGAAAGAAAGAGACTAGACAAATAGAGCAATAGAAAAAAGCAACTTTGAGAAAATGAGATTATTCATCAAGAAGAAAACTTTCAAAAATATATATAGCACTTATAACCTTAGACAGATAAAGAAAGCACGCATCCATGAAACAATAACAGCATGATGTAGAAATGGGACATTCAGATAACAAAAGGGGTTATTAGATGTTAAAAATATGTTAGTAGAAATGAAAATCTCTAGAAGTATTGGAAAATAAATGAGTCTAGAACAAAAGACAAAGATTTGGAAAATAGAAAAGCAAAGATAAGAAAAAAAATCATAGCAGCATCTCAAAGAACCAATATCTGAATAGTACAAGTTACAGAAACAGAAAACAGAAAAAACAGAAAAGACAAAATCACTAATGATATGATTCAAGAAAATTTCTTACAATTCTGAGTTTCCTGATCAAGAGTTTCTATCAATGGATGAAAATAGATCCTTAACAAGATTTTTAGGGGCATTGTCTGAATTTTGAACCAATTGAGAAATAAGGCAACAGAGGACAGGGGGAATACCAAAATCACCTTCATTACTGAAAAGGTTTAAACTGGAGAACATAACTGTACTAGTCTCCCAAGGCTGCTGTAACAGAGTATCACAAATTGAGTGGCTTAAAATAACAGAAATTTATTATCTCACAGTTTTGGAGGCTGGAAGTCTGAAATCAAGTTGTCAGCTAGGCCACGTTACTTCTGAAACCTGTGTGGGAGAATCCTTCCTCACCTCTTCTCATTTCTGGTGTTTGTTGATAGTCTTTGACATTCCTTGGCTTATAGATGCATTACTCCAATCTCTGTCTCCATTGTCACATGGCCATCTCTCCTTGTGTGTCTTTCTTCTTCTAAGGTCACCAGTTATCCTGGAATCAGGACCACCCTAATGACCTCAACTTAAGTACATCGACAAGGCCCCCATTTTCCCAATAAGGTCATATTCCTTGATCCTGAGGGTTAGGACTTCAAAATATCTTTTGGAGACACAAAATTCAACCCATAATAATAAATTAGGGTGGGAGCCAGATGGACCAGCTACGGAAACTCAAAATATGGCAGACTTACCTTTATAGTCATGGTGCTGTACTTTGGGGTGGGATTTCAAGTAAAACTTATGGCATGGAGAGTAGAGAAGAGCTCTCACTCCCTGTAGTAAGTTAACTCTCAAGAAGGAAAAGTTTAGAGCAGAGCTAAGCATGCCCAGTCTTTTGCAGTAGACTAGCTTAAGCCACTCTTCTTCTCCAGGGAGATGTGAGTAAAGAGTGGAGAGTGACAAGGGCGCCGGGGTGGTGCAGTTGGTTAAGCATCCAACTCTTGATTTTGGCTCAGGTCATCATGGTTAAGCGTCCAACTCTTGATTTTGGCTCCAGTCATCATCTCAAGGTTGTGGAACCTGCTTAAGATTCTCTCTCCCTCTGTCCCTTCTCCACCCCCTCTCCCTCTCTAAAAAAAAGAGTGGAGAGAGACAGGAGAGTTTCTTGTAAAGAAACATCAGGAGTGAGGGAAAAGCCTTTCCTCAACACAAACATCAGAAACAAATTTGGAAAGAAAATCCATAAAATGTAAAAAAAAAATAAATCCATAATAATGACATGATTCTGAAACTCCAAATTATATTAAGAAGACTAGGAAGTCAGGGATAAATTTCTCATCTTGTATAGGTAAACTGAAAGTTAACATTATTCTTGACTTTGAAAACCAAAAAAATACATACTATAAAATATATGTTTTTTTATTTTATTTTATTTTATTTTTTTAAGATTTTATTTATTTATTTGAGAGAGAAAAAGAGAGAGAGAGCATGAGAGGGGGGAGGATCAGAGGGAGAAGCAGACTCCCCGCTGAGCAGAGAGCCAGATGTGGGACTTGATCCCCGGACTCCAGGATCATGACCTGAGCCGAAGGCAGTCGCTTAACCAACTGAGCCACCCAGGCTCCCAAATATATGTATTTTTTAAAACCAAAATGTAATCATTATAAGCATTAGAACATTGGGTATATACCTTCTAAAAAAACTCTAGAAAAGATAAAAATAAACAAAACACAGTTCGTATATTATAGAATAAAAACAAAACATCCAAGATGAAACAAGGAAGCATAAAAAGTATTTACAAAGAAGATTTTAAAAGGTTAAACATACCTGTTTTAACAGTAAATATAAACAATATAAAGACTCCATTAGGGGGGTGCCTGGTTGGCTCAGCCATTAAACGTCTGCCTTCGGCTCAGGTCATGATCCCAGGGTCCTGGGATCGAGCCCCACATCGGGCTCCCTGCTCCGCGGGAAGCCTGCTTCTCCCTCTCCCACTCCCCCTGCTTGTGTTCCTGCTCTCGCTGTGTGTCTCCCTGTCAAATAAATAAATAAAATCTTAAAAAAAAAAGATTCCATTGGATGTCCAAGATATTCAGTTAATTAAATCATAAAATAATAATGGCCAAAAGCTGATCAACAAGTATAACAAAAAAGGAAACAAGGATAACAATAGTTTATATAACAAACACATTCCTAAGATTAAATTTATATTGTTGAATAACAATAGAGAAAGATTTATGAAAAGAAACTTTACAAATAACAGGAGAAATTGGCAGAAACAATAACAATCTCTCAATCTCTCCAGAACCTCCTTCCTGCCCCTAATCTCAGATAAGAGCATACAGGATCTGAGCAATGAATTAATGAGGATAAATTGATAATTATAGAGTAAATAAGCTAAACTATAATTCTTTTCAAGTGTTGATGGAATATTTCCAAAATTTGATCAGTTATTCGTTCATATGCCTACATAAAACGCCCTAAGAAATGAACCACATTCTCTGACTGCAAGATAAAAAAACAGAAATAAATAATACAATTTAAAACAAAATTAAATCTTTTCCAAATATTGAAAAATGTCTCTCAAATCACCACTCATTCAAATTATTACAGTCTGAGTTAAAAAATAATCCATATGAACCTTTTGGGGAAAATTGGATGGTGCCAAATTCGTACTCTGAAGCAAATCCATAGTCCTACATTATATGACAAGAATAGAAAGAGATATATTAAGCATTCAACTCAAGGTGGGAGAAAAAGAACTATGAACCAAAACTAAAGAAACAAAAGTCGAAATACTCTAGAGAAGATTATTATTTTGACACTGAACATGTCTAGTTACTAAAAATAATTTTGTCTAAAACTCAATGGGATTGACAAACAATTTTATTTACTATTCCTCTTAATTCTATCCCTATTTTATAAGATGCTGTTGTATGCACTCTAGGAGTATGTTCACCTACTTACAGTATGGGTTCAGAGCAATTGAAAGAAGATGACGCATTGGAGAAAGGGCAAATGAGGAAATATGTAAAGTAGTAAATGTGGGAAGGCTAACGCAAATTATGGATAAGAGAGTTGTTTAGGTTTTACTGATGTTTAAAAAAAAAGTATTTGCAAATGACAGACCCTGCACATTAAAAAAATAATGCAACTACCTTTCAGAGGTAGATGGAGTCATTTGTGGGGTCGATAACATTTCTGGTGGTTAATCTATTCATTACCTATAGTAGAAAACCTGATAAAGGAATCTGTTGCATTGCTAAAGGTGTGGTCTCCCCCTGCCCCCAGCTTTATCAAGGTATCTTTGACAAATATTCTCTATATTTGACAAATAAAATTGACAAATAAAATCCCCCTGCCCCCAGCTTTATCAAGGTATCTTTGACAAATATTCTCTATATTTGACAAATAAAATTGTAAAAAATACAATTTTTTAACGTGCACACCATGATGATATGTATTCATCGAGAATTATACACCATCATCAAGTTAACATCCATCACCTCACATTGTTACTTACCTTTTTGTTTTGTTTTGTAGTGAGAATGCTTAGGATTTACTCTCTTAGCAAATTTCAAGTATACAATACAGTATTGTTCATTAAGTCACCCTGCTGTACATTAAATCTTTAGAACTTACTCATCTTATAATTGAAAGTTGGTATCCTTTAATCAACATCTCCCCATTTCCCCCATCCTTAGCCCCTGGCAACAAGTGCTCTATTCTGTTTCAACTTTTTTTTTTTTTCCCCTTAGAGTCCACATATAAGTGTTACCATATAGAATTTGTCTTTCTCTGTTTGGCTTATTTCACTTAGAATAAGGCCCTCCAGGTTCATGTATGTTGTCACAAATGGCAGTATTTCCTTTTTTTTAATGACTGAATAATATTCTAATGTATGTATATACCACAGTTTCTTTATTCATCTATCTGTTGATGGACACTTAGATTGTTTCCATATCTTGACTATTATAAATAATGCTGCAATGAACAAGGGAGTGCAGATTATCTCTTTGAGATACTGATTTCATTTCCTTCCATTATATGCCTAGAAGTGGAATTGCTGGATCATAGGGTAGCTCTATTTTTAATTTTTTGAGGAACCTCCATACTGTTTTCCATGGTGGCTGCACCAGTTTACATTCCCACCAACAGTGCATGAGGGTTCCTTTTTCTCCACAACCTCACCAACATTTGTTGTCTTTTGTCTTTTTGATAATAGCCATCCTAACGGATGTGAGGTGATATCTCATCGTGGCTTTGATTTGAATTTCCCTGATGGTTAGTGATGGAGAGTACCTTGAAAAGCTGTGCTTTAAAGATTGAAAATATTTTGGAATATTTGGAATAAATATTGGAATTCTAAAATCAAAAAGATTGAGAAAACTTGTAGACAAGAGTAGTTATGTTTTTGTGTTTACACTCCTGGTGATTAGCACTCTGAATTTGTGCTATAATTAATTATTGAATGAAGCCTCTTCGGTGTATATACATTTATAATTCCTTAAACAAAAGAATAAGTGAAAAGTATGGAGAATAGCCAAGTTACATAATAGAACTAAGAAGAAGTTCTTTGGGAAGGAGCATGAGTGATCTTTCCGAGATGATAACAATTTTCCATGTTTTGATCTGGCTGGTGGTTACAGAGTGTATACATCAGTAAAAATTTCTTGATGGACCCACTAAAGGTTTGTATATTTTACTGTGTATAAATTATACCTCAAAAGCTAAAACTAAAACCAAATACATGAAAAGAGCTTATTCTTTGGAATGTTTGACCAACTCTTGCTGCTTGTTTCTTTTCTCCTAATAAGCAAAACCACTTAAATTTGATTCAGTTTTGGTGTGGAATATATACAGTACCTTTGTGAAATTTGTTAGTATAGTTGTATTTCCAGAAAGTACATAACTGTAACCGAGGGCAATTCTGACAGTAAGTGCAGGGTAAATATGCAAGACCACGTTCACTTTTTCAACTTTACAAATTATTCCCTATACGAGGAGCTATCAAACTATGTGTTGCAAATGGAAGACTTATCTAATCAATTTTCTAAACACTTTGTTTCATTTATACTTTTATAATTCCCTTAATATTAGCTATCTTCTTGAGTCATAGCAGTGAGCAAACCATAAAGAGCACAAAGTAAGGCTGTTCAAGTGATTTGAACTGGGTGATAATTTTTTCTCTAGAGATGGCTGCTTTAGTCCCTTTCTCAAGTGAGGGTACACCTAAACTTCAATTCATTTTCTCTGGCTGGCTCAGTAGGTGGAGCATGTGACTCTCGATCGTGGGGTGGTAAGTGCGAGCCCCATGTTAGGCGTGGAGCTTACCTAAAAAAAAAAAAAGAAAAAATTCCATTTTCTGAAAACAATGTAACAAATTCACAATTGCAGATGGCTCAGATTTTCTTCACCTATTTCTAGCAGTGAGGCCCAGTTATCATTTGTTGGCATTAGTGTAATCTCAGAAGCATTTTTCCCATGGTCATGTAGGGTTTCAAAGATCACATTTATCAAGTCTTGGAAATTGACAAGCATTTTGGGTGGCGGATGTGTGCAACTTGTCTGTGCCCTTGACTCAGCCTTTTGGTATGGAGTTTTCATTTGAACACAGGGGCCTGATTGAGTTGTACTAGAACGGAATGTCTACTGAGATTGTTTTTTAACTATAGATCTGATCCTACTGAAAGGTAAATTTTCTAATGTTTGAATGGGTGTGTTGTTGGTAGAGCAGGAGGACAGGAATTGTACAAAATAATTTCTTAAAAATTAAGTAACAAAGACAGTTTTGAATACTTAACCAAATCCTTCCATATTTAGAACTCATTTATCCAGTAAGTATAAAAAGAGAATCTACTAGTTTATTACCTCAAATTGTGAACAAAATATTTGCCAGGACAGGTAAACACATGTGAATTTAATTGTGGCGTTAATGTACAACTTTATGAGTGTGAAAGGATTTTTTTAAAGAAATTTAATGCACTTCAGGCCCTAGGTGGTCACCCTTTAACCCTTTACTAACTCATTTATTCTACCTTGCTCAAAACTCGGCTTTACTAAAAACAACAACAAAAAACAACAACAACAACAAAACATTTCTTGCCATATTAATCCATTTGAATAATCTCACCTGATAGTTTTTTTAAAATTCTCTAAATAGATGAATTTTAACTAGTTCATCATTTTTGCTTTACAGACCCATTACTGGGCTCAGATTACCTCTCAAAGAGGAAAGTAATCAAACTATATCTATCAAATATGCTTTTTTTTAAAGATTTTGTTTATTTATTTGACAGAGAGAGACACAGTGAGAGAGGGAACACAAGCAGGGGGAGTGGGAGAGGGAGAAGCAGGCTCCCCGCGGAGCAGGGAGCCCGATGCGGGGCTCCATCCCAGGACCCTGAGATCATGACCTGAGCTGAAGGCAGACGCTTAATGACTGAGCCACCCAGGCGTCCCAAATTATCCAGTATGTTAAAGAAGATATTTCTACATTGGGAAAGCTGCTGGAGTAGACCTCCAAGACCCTTCTGACTCTAAGACTTCAGGCCTGGGTACTATTTAAGGCTAAAATTACCAACCAGGGCCCTTGCCCGAGTATCCTCCAGGCATTTCACTTCTTTTATCTCTAATCCTCAAAACAATGTGGTAAGGTTGGTGTTATTATCTCTGTGCTACAAATGAGGTCATGGACACTCAGAGAGGTTCGTTTAACTGGTGAGTTGTTTATCTGAAAGGCAGAACTAGGTCAGTCTGATTCCAGAGTTTATACTCTTTTCATCGAACCTGCGCTGGGTGCTGGAAAGATTCTGGGAAAGCACAGTGGTGTGGAGGGACATATCTTTCCATTATTGTGTTATTCTCTTTTATGACATAGTTTATCACATGGTTAAAATAAAAAGCAACACCAGCGTGGGTCTAAAGACTTCCTCTCTCCTCACCCGGAAGCTGCTCCCACGTGTCCTCTCGTGGCCTATGATCTAATGAGGCTCCCGTATGTTCTGACGGCGGTATCTCAGTTTCTAGTGTCACTGGCTTTCTGAGCAGCAACCAGAGTCAGGAAATAGCCAAAGCACCATGGAATGTCTGCAGGTAAGTGGGTTCCTGAGAAGTCCGAAGGGACCGTCTACGTTCAGCGAGTAATCCAGGCAGTACCATCCTGCACTTCTCTCATGGGGGCGATTCTCTCTGTCAGGAGATGGCCAACCGCCTCATCAGTTCTGCAGGGGTGTTAGTTGGGATTGCTCTGTTTTCTGCCTCACGAATGGGAGCGATTGGGCTCAGTAGATGACTGATGATCATAACCTAACTTTTAGCTGGCAATGATCCTGGGCGTGAGGGCGCCATAGTTCCATGGCCCTCATTCTGTCTCCTTTGTGTTGGCAAACAGATAATGCAGAATGCAAACAAATAAACCCAAACAATCCCCAAACAAATGCACAAACAAAAGAACCCAAAGACCATGGAAACAACCTATATCTTTGCAAAAACAAAAAAAAGGTATTAATTTTTGAACAGTACGGGAAGAACACACAGATGTTTAGAGTCTGTTAAGCCAGTCTAGATTTGAATTCATCCTTTCCATTTATTGTTTTATAATCTTGGGCAGATCAGCTAACCTCTTTAAATCTTTGTTCTTTATCTTTTAAGTGGGGGAATACTAATTTTGACTTTATAAGTTTGTCATGAGGAAAAAGGAAATCTGCGCCGAATGCACCTAACACGAGATATGGTCATGAACCCTTGGTATACTTGCCGGTTTCTCTTTCTCTCCCTCTGGGGTCACTCAGCTTCTTAGGAAAAGTTTGATTTAGAAGGTGAAAGGACTCTTTCTTCCCATTTGTTTAGAAGCATCAGCTAGTCTTTGTCTTTTAAGAATCTTGAATTGTTTATTTTGTATGAGCTTTTAAAAATAGCTTAGTTAGCAATTCAGGAAACACCATTAGAAAAGGATAATCTAGACCTAACAATGACTGTAGTGGAAAAAAGAATGAAATGGAAAACAAAAGAGAAAGAAACAAGGAGAATGCTGTATACATTATTTACAAACAGGAACACTTTCTACGCACAAACTCCAGACACCTCATTACTTTGTAAACTGTATATTCTTCTCAAGTATGGGGCAGTTTAAGTTAATGATGTGATCCATTCATCCTGCCTTATTTTATTTATGTTTTCTTCAACAGTGAAATGAATAGTCAGAAACAATGCCCTGCTTATTCTGTGAACAAGAAGAGGAAAGGGAAATGTGTGTGTGTGTGTGTGTGTGTGTGTGTGTGTATGTACACGTACACGTGTGTGTGTGTCTGTGTTTCTCCCCATGATTTAGGACTCAGGATGATTTAAACCAATGCTACCACAGGTTTATTTTTAAAACTTCTTAATAATGTTTAGAAACTAAGCCGAATACTAAGGACAGTGAATGGCAAAAACTTTGCAGACCTTTCTGTTGAAGACCAACCCTGTTCCTCTCCTGCTTCAGTCTGATTACCTCTGGGGAATGTGCTGTTCCTTGGAACGAATCAGCCCTGCACAAAATAAGAGAGGTTGAAAAGTTTAGGACGTGGAAAATATGTGGAATTTGCTCTTGAATAGTGATTTGTATTTTTCTTTTGCAATAAATATGACCAATGACCCAGATAGGAGGATGGCAATTACTTAATGAATCAAGCTTCAGAAATGTAAAAACACTTCATGATAAAAATGAAAGCAATAATAGTAGGAAGCCAAGTGAAGTAAACAAGTATAGTGCTCCTTGTATTTGTAGATGTACATTTACAAATTCCAAAGCTATGACTGTGGAAGGGATTATTCTAATGACACCAACATTCTCTACTTCCATTGTTGAATTCATTCTTTTGAATTTGTGAACAGATAATGTTCTGTGCTGAATTTCCTCACCTATCTGGGAGTCAGGTAGCTGGGACAATGTGTCACTCACGTAGGACTGATGTAGCAGCCCCACGGCCCTGACAGTCATTGACCTGTCTTCGAGTCCCCAAACCCTAACAGGCTGCTCAGGTCTTCAAAGTAAATCATTTCTGTTCCAGCTGGTATAGGAATCGCTTTTGTGCTCAGTTATATATTTAAAATCTGCTGTCCAGGGCGCCTGGGTGGCTCAGTTGGTTAAGCGACTGCCTTCGGCTCAGGTCATGATCCTGGAGTCCCGGGATCGAGTCCCACATCGGGCTCCCTGCTCAGCAGGGAGTCTGCTTCTCCCTCTGACCCTCTTCCCTCTCGTGCTCTCTATCTCTCATTCTCTCTCTCAAATAAATAAATAAAATCTTTAAAAAAAAATAAAATAAAATCTGCTGTCCATGTGAAGCTGTCCTTGACTACTGACCATTCCCTTAATTTGGGAAGTGGGTTATATTTCCAAACTTTTGAGAAGAGGAGTAGAAACTGTCTTTATAAAGGTGCGGAGGGGGGGTGGGGTGGGGAGAGAGGAGGCAAAGCTGTGAATGCACACAGTCTGGCCAGTATAGAGCCATTTTCTCCTTCTACAAGAAAAGTTGGCAGCTCTTTACCTTAAGTCCATGGCACCACAAGTTTGGCGACTTTGGGAAAGTCCCAGTCTCTCTTATAAAACAAAGGATTGAATTAGATGTTATTTAAAAGCATTTGCAGCCCTAAGATGCAGTGGGAACAAAATAACATTTTCAAGGTCAAGAAAAATCTTGTAGAAAAGGTAGAAAGCTATTTAGATGTTAAACAACAACAACACACTTGAGCGGCGTTATTTTCCTCCCTGTTCTCTGAGGAAACTGTAGTAGGTAGATTAACCTGAGTTACCTGATGCTGTATCTACAGTTGTGGCCAACGGTTCTCAAGTATTCACACAAGAATCATCTGAGAAGCTGTCTAAAAGGCAGTTGTATCTCCAGAGATTGGTTCAGTAGGTTGAGGGTAGAGCCCAGAAATGTGCATTTAAAAAACATTCCAGAAAATTCTAATCCAGGAATCACTAAAAGGGGACATTTTCCTGGGAGTTCTGGGGAGTTATCCAGCAGTGGGAGCAGGGGGCATGTTGTAGTAGCCTATCTCTGCTTAGGGAAACTCCGTCCTGATGTTGGAGGTAGGAAAATGTATAGTATTCCTCATGTGGGTTGAGGTTGAATCACTGCCAGAAGCTACTGGTTCCATTCAACTAAAAGCAACAAATAACAAACCTACTGAAAAAATACTGTTTGAGAAGAAAACAGTTTTAGCATCCAAGCAATTAGGAGAAAGTAAGGGAATTAATTGAAGAAGCATGAGGTAGGAAGGAATTCTTATCAAATTTCTAAAATGTGCCAGGTACTTTATATACATTTGCTCTTTTAATCCTTACAACAATTTATGAGCAAAGAATTAGTCTTGTTTCGCAAATAAAGAACTCTGGATTGATAGACCCAGTAATTCTCTACCTGACAGCACATTAGAATCACCTGGGGGGAGAGGAGGGCGCTTTGAAAACTTATCTATGCCTGGCCCACACCCCCAAAGATTCCAGTGTCATTGGCCAGGCACTGATACCTTTATACGTGCCTTGGAACTGTTGATATGCAACCAGGGGTCAGCACCACTGATATTAGCCCAGGTTAATAGTATTAAAATGATTCCCAAGGGAACGCTCACAATGGACCTCCTTCGAACAATTCATTCCAGCCCAAAACTGGACACTGGCCTACAGGTTATGGTTTGCTGACACTGATCTAGAGCAGCCCTGGCCAATAGAAATATAATGCAAGCTGCTTAGGTAATTTTACATTTTCAAGTCGCCACTTTTTTTTTTTTAAAGAAATTGCTTTAGAAGAAGAGGAAGAGAAGGAAGAGAGACAAAAACTGCGTGAGTATTTGCTCTTTGCTCTCTACAAAAAGAGTTTGCTGGCCTCTGCTCTGGATTCTTGCCACTGTGTGTTCCATGGAACGGGAGCATTGGCATCACCCAGGAGTTTGTCAGAAATGCAGAGCCCTGGACTTACTGAATCAGAGTCTTCATTTCCACAAGACCCCCAGGAGATGCACAGGCTTGTTAAAAATGTAAGAGGCACAAGTATAGATGATAGAGAATTAGTAAATATTAAGAAGAGAGAGTGGTGGGTTTATTCTCCCACATAACCCTTCCTTTGACACCTGGAATAAGCCAATTTATCTAAGCACTTTGTAGTATTTCTGTTGAGAGTATGGATAAATATCTCATTTTCCTGAATTGACACTGTGTCTGAAATGGATTTGGCTCTATATGAAGGAGATCAAGGTCGTGGAATTTGATCTGATTCAATGACTTTCAAATTCTTTTTTGACTGCGAACCACAATAAGAAATGTTTTTTTATTTTGACTGGACGTCAAAGTATGTCTATATATCTATAGATATAGTTGGATATGGATATATTTAATATGAAAGCAAAGTTTCACAAAACAGTATTTACCTTTGCTAGGGACATGCTGCCATATTTTCTATTTCTCTATTCTATTCATTCCAATCCATTCCATTCTGTAATATTCCATTTCATTTCATTCCATTCCATTCCATTCCATTCCATTCCATTAAAATCAGTGCTATTTCTGGTCAAGACAGAGTACCTGGTACTGAGCTAGCCTTCCCACTAGAAACAACTGGAACATTGGGTGAAACATAAGGAGATGACTGATTTTAGGCAGTCAACTCTTAGGGAAGAAAACTTAAGAGGTATACCCCACAGTCCCTCATTCTGCTAGGGATAATTTCCTTACTGTGTTGCAGAGAGTTGGGGTCTGAGCTGAGCATGGTGATTCCATTGAGCTGAAGACACAGAGGTCAGAGTTTGGAAAAGCTGAAATGGCTGGAATCCATAAGTCAGGACAACATAAATGAGAGAGCAAGGGGACCCCAGGAATCCATGCTGGCGACACCCAGGAGTGTAAGGCTGAGGGCTGAGCTAGTCGTCCTGTGCAGAGTAAGACCCACCTGACCCTTGAGAGCAGCCGCTATCGGATGAGGCGCCGACTGGGCTAGAATGAAGCAGGCTGAGGGAACGGTGTGCAGAAAGAGCTTGGAGTTCCAGCCCTGCCAGAAAGGGGAGATCACAACACCACCCCTGGAAGCCAGAGAAGATGGCACCCAGAGGAAGACCAACTCTAGACCTGCCCTAACAAACCAATACCCAAGAAACCTCCAGAGGAGACAAAGTCTGTAGGGTCTGGTCCTGTTAGCTTTGGTCACAAATTGCAGCCCTGTCCTATCTGGTCAATTTGACAAGCGCAGCCTTGGCAGAAGAGTACAGCTGGAACTGACTGGCTCAGCTATTACACCTGAGGTTGAAAGAGAACATCAGAGTGGATATTCTACTGCTACTCTAGCATTTTCATAAATGAAGGATATATGGTTAGTTGCCCCCTAAGTCATTCATTCATCACTTTGTTATTAAATAATTTCTGAAGAGCTAATATGTATCTGAGATAAGCTGGCACTAGGGATACAAAGATTTAAGAAGATAATTCCAACTCTCATGATGCATACAGTTAGTGGAAAAGATAATGTTTATCTATGGAGGTGATAAGTACAGTAGTCTCCCCCTTATGAATGGGGGATACGGTCCAATATCCCTGGGGATACATTGCCTGAAACTGGGGATAATACCGAACCCTATGCATATCTTAGCAACAGTAGAGGTTAGCAACATTAACTAATAATAAACAACTATAATAAAACACTGTAATAAACGTTATGTGAATGTGGTCTGTTTGTCAAGCTATCTTAAACTGTATTCATTCTGATAATGGTCATGCAAGATGATAAAACACCTATGTAATGAGGCGAGGTGAGAGGAATCATGTAGGCACTCTGACACAGCACTAGGCTCTTCTTGACCTTCCGACTATATGTCAGAAGAAGGGTCATCTGTTTCCAGACTGTGCTTGACCACAGGTAACTAAACCATGGGGAAGGGAGGGCTGTACTTTGACACTTGGTAATTTTCTTATATTTCTAAAACATACTTCAGAATCCTATTCTTTTCTTGGTGTTATAGAGAGAATAATGTTCTTCCCTTCCCCCCATCATTTTAACAGTTTTGCTGAAGCAATAATTTATGAAATATCTATTCTGCTGCTCAACCATTTATTGTTTTATTATTTTGGTAATATCTGAGATAATTATCCAAGGTGGTTTCCAAAACATCCTTGTTAAGTGTTTAAGCTGCATTCCTGTATATTCATTCAGAGATTTAAGATTCCACTGGAATATAATTCTAACATTTTGTTAGATTCAGTTAAGGATTCATCTTGGGTTCTATAAAAAGGCGATCATTTCCTCACGTTTGAAAGTAACTCACAGTAAGAGAGACTTACGGATTGACGTGCTGCTCCCGTGACGTAGAGCTGCAGGCCACATGGTAGAAAAGCCCAAGTTTATTACCAATTGTGAAGGCGCTGCTGTGTACCAAGTGTGTTGGGGGTTGTGATCCATCAGACGCAAGCTCTGTTCTCTGATCTCCTGTGACAGGGTGTATACGAAACAGATACACATTCCCGCCGTGAAAAGTATTGGGAAACAGCTCTTTAGCAACAGCATTACTTAGTCACTGTATATCTTTCAGACAGACCCAGTTGCATCTTAACAGCCGTTTGTCTTCATGTGCCTGAACTGTGTGAACGTCGACGAGTCAGCTCTTGTAAGGAAACTGAGTACAAAACTAAAACTAAAACAAAACAAAACAAAAGGTCTGCTGGAAAATAATCTCAGATGAGGGCCTCTTCTGGGGCCTCCTAGAATTCTTTCACATTATTAATTTGTTTTTTCTCCCCCCCCATGTTCCTCATTTTGGTTGGAAGGATAACTTGGACTAAAACGCTAAGAAGGAAGATGATCATAATTTAAGAAATTCAGTGGGGTTGTTTTTTGCCGACTTCTGCCTCAGTATGCGACGGGCCTGCTTGCCACAAACAGGCCCTGTTATAGAAAGAACATGGTGTCCTCAAGTCCTGCCACTTCTGGGTGAAAACCTCAAAGGGAATATAAATCACCTAAATGAAGAATCCTAATCCTTTCCACAGCTTTCATACTTATGAAAAGGCTGTCGATTTGTAGCATGTAAGAGAGAAGATGATTTTACTTTGTTGGAATAATTCAAACATCTGCTCCCTACTTTGAATAGATTCTGATTTGTGTGCCTGTACCAACTTGATATCTATAAAACCGACTAGCAATGTAATATTTTGAAATTTTATTCTCCCTTTGCTTTAGGGAGCTCCAGAACCTAGGAAGTGACTAATGATATTGCATGAGATAGATTAACTTAATTCTTTCATCATCAATTTTTGTTTGTGACTACATGGTAACAACCATAAAAATAGAGACTAAGTGTTCATTGCTCCCAGCAGTTTGCCTTCCCTGTTGTGCAGCAGAAAGATGTAGCTACGTCCCACAATTTAAAGATTTGTGCCTATATACTCCACGAGCATCACGATGATTCAGCAATTCAACTTTATGCAATGAAAGCAAAAAGCAGAAAAGTAGAGTATTCAGATTGTGACTGTGTGGTTGGAGGACTCCCCAGCCAAGCAAACTCAAGCTTTAAACTCAAATAGAGCACCTTAATAAAGAGCTGTGTCGTATGGAAAAGTATGCGTTCTGGCATGATGAGGTACTGTGGTCTCTCGACAGCTCAAGCCTTAAAAGAGACATTCTTTACTCTTTCTTCTTGCCTGGTTTCCCTGAAACTCTTTCCCCTAGGAAAAGAATATTGTTTTTTCCCCAGGCTGATGACTCCAATAATCTGTGTTGAAAGTTTGCAGAATGGCATTCCCACTTTAGGTCTATTTCTCGTGTTATTTTTCAAATCTAATGTTCTGTAATATCCAAAAGAAACAGTGTTTGCAAGTCACTGTTTTCTTTCTTTCTTTTTTTTAATCAAAGTGTTCACTGTTTCTTCCGTTCTTTCTCCCATTTATCACTATTTCCCCGTTTTTTGCTTTCTCATTCTGAGGAGCCTCGTATGAACTATCTTTAGTTAGGGTATAATTTAAGTCTGATTTCATAAGCCAAATGCTGCGGAACCAGATGACAGAAGAACCTCCCAAAAGAGCACACTTAATACAGGAAGTGAGGTTAATGATTCGGTCGGTGAAACTCTTATTTCTGACTCATCGTGCCACCTAATAAAATGCTATATTCACAGTGGAGAATTAGTAAATGTTTGTTGACTGATTACGATACCTCTGATAAATTCTGACTATAAGGAAAATGCCATGGTAGAAATCATCGATTTCAGGTCTAAAGATTAGGAAATAGAAGCACCAAGAAATCAAGTGACATGTCTGCTGTGATATGTGAAGGAATTTGTCAGAGAAACATTGCTATTACTGGCTCCATTTTATGTCCCTGCATGTTTTCCCTTTGCCTCTCTCTTTCCTCGTCTCTTAAAAATTTACATTATGTCCTTATACAAACTTATCTTTGAAAGCCTTCTTAGATGGTTTTTGGAACAAGGCAGTAAAAAAAAAGAGTAAGTACTAAACAGGTACCAAGACTTTAGATTCAGAGTCGTACCTTTGCCACCTAACCGAATTGAGTGTGACACGAATTGGAGGCCACGTTTCACGCAGTTGGTCAGAAACTATGTGGTGATCTGTAGCGGCCAGGTCAGTCTGTCGAAGACGCAGAACCGATTCTGCTATTGTGCAGTGATTTTCAATTACCCTGGCAGCCTCAGAGAAGTAGTCCATTCTTGAAAACATTCTTTCTGAATTACCTTGCATGATTTAGCAGTGGATCTTAAATTTTCAAAAGGCCTAAGATGTCATGAGAATGCACATGTATACATACTCACAATAATTTACACAGAATTTCAGCAAAATTAAAAGACCCTGAATCTATTTGAGGACTTTGCATGGCACCATAGCCTGTAGGATAAGAACCTTTGGTTTAAAGAACCAGTGCATAGATCTACTCTTGTGGGTTCATTTGCCAGTTTTAGGGGGTGGGGACCAAGTTGCCGAATCTTTAAATCTGTTTTATAAAATCAGTGGAAAAGTTATTTCCTTTCAAAGTACAGAGTAAATATGCAGTGTGCAGATTTAATTTTGCTACTAGAATTCAAGATTTCATCTCATATTGAATGTGATTCCTAAAGTTGAACTCCTACTATCAAAAAGTCATCCCCATAATTAGAATTCTTTCCAATTCCAGAAATAAAAATTAGAGGATTCTATAACAGAGAAAGGATTTATACCAGGAGTCAGCAAACCAAGGCAGGAGGGCCAAATGGATCCTGCCACCTTGTTTTTATAAATAAAATTTTATCAGCACAGGGCCGCCCCCATTTGTTCTTGTCCTTGGCTGTTTTTGTGCTGTAAGAGCACTTGAACAGTTGTAACAGAGACTGTGAAGGCAGCCAAGTCTAGAATATGTATTATCTGGCCCTTTATAGAAAAGTTTACTCACCCCTGTCCTATCCCAGTCTAATTAAAAGCATCTCAACCTCAGTGCTTTGATGTCTGGGGCTGGATACCCTTTCCTGTGGGGGGCTGTCTCGTACACTGTAGGATGTTTAGCAGCATCCCTGTCTTCTTCTACCCACTAGATACCAGAAGACCCAGACCACCCATCCCTGTGGTGACAGGCACAAAAGCCTCCAGGTAACTCCAAATGTCCTGATCGAGAAGTATTCTGGCTAGACAGATTCTCTCTTCTTGGCTCCTGGGGAGAGGAGTCCATACCTTCTCCATGACTCTCTTCCATTATGAGGTTTTCCACTAGAACATTCTTTCTTTCAAAGAAGAGATGTATTCTGCAATTTTATCTGTTTATCTCGCTCTCTTTTTTAAAGATTTAATTAATTAATGTATTGAGAGAGAGAGCGCTCACGAGTGGGGGTGGGGGCAGAGGGAGAGAAAACCTCAAGCAGAGATTTGACTGCAGGGCTCGATCTCAGGACCCTGAGATCACGACCTGAGCCGAAATCAAGAGTCACAGATGTTTAACCGACTGAGCCATCCAGGCGCCCCCCTCTTTTAGTTTTTGAAAGACTTGGAATACTAGTAATCTCTGTCTCTTAGCTAAAAATACCTTAAAAAAACCTTGTACTTGTTAAGAATTCACCCGTTCCTTCATTATTATTATTATTGGTTTGTCCTTTCCTATTCCTTCCTTCCTTCCTTCCTTCCTTCCTTCCTTCCTTCCTTCCTTCCATTTGAAATATAGCTGACACAACGTTACATTAGTTTCAGGTGTATAACACAGTAATTTGGCAAGTGTATATGTCGTATCCTCATTAGTATTATTATTAAGTGCTACCATCACTTCAAGCCCAAATAAATAAAAGAATTTTGATTTTCTACTATGGGAAAAGTAGTAGTTACATAAATGGAAGATATTATCACTATTGCTACTTTTATTATTAGTTTCTTCTCTGATGTGGCTTGAGGCCAATGAGTAGAACTATCTCCATTAAGAAATTAGTGAATGAGAAAGATTTATAACCAGTATCCCAATCAGAGCATCACTCTGAGAATGTGGACCTGCTTCCCTTTCTAAACACTTCAGTTAACTAATTCTACTCTTCTCTAAGTATTGCCTTAAGAATATAACTATATTACAAGTATTTTTCTTTCCACATCTTATCTTCATTTAATAACAAAGCCTACACATATCGATGAAGTTCTGAATGTTTCTTCCATCTTTTTGCTAAAACAAAAGAGTTGTTTAACAGAGAAACTACCATTCTTTACAAATTTTCTCTTAAAAGATGCCCTCTAAAAAACAAGTCTTTGTATTTATTTTTTGATAAGTAAACAGGGCTATAATTTCAGCCATTTAAATAATATTGTTGAACCTGGTGGTATGTGTACTTTCTGATCAAAGTAGATATTACCTTTTAGTATTTATCTTGAGCAGATATGGGTGAGTTGGTTATGTGAAAAAATCTTGTAGAAATCAGGCAAGAAACAATTTATTTCCTCCAGAGTCTAATCTAAGGTAGATGACATTTACACAGAGAAAATGAAGCTATTTCATTACTTCAGAATGAACTGACATGATCTATCACTGCAAATATATTTAAAAAAAAAACCCCACACACAGATTATTGAGAAAATGTAATTCAGTGGTCAGAACTAAATTAAATATTTAGAGGAGTGAGAAGTGAGTTAAAAATGAATTCATTTACTCCCAGGCTATAATGACCTGCACTTATCCTTTCTGACCTTTACCTGATGAGGTAAATATGACCTAATGTTCGGGAGGCTTGTTCCTTACGTCTGACGACTGTGACATTGCCATGGATCCGAGCAAAATATTGTTTCCTCGGCACTGTTTAGGCTGCCATTACCATTATGCAACCTGAATTTTCATATAGCTTACATTGTAGACCCATCAGAGTTTAGTCAAGTTACTGTGAAGCAATCCAACAGATTGTTTACCTTTGTATTAATAATTCTTTTCAGGGGAGATATGTTCCTTTCTAAAATAACTTTTAAAGGATCAGGAAAACAACAAACATTAACAACGTTTTCTCCAACACCAGTGCCAAAGCGATCAAAATTCCTTACGACACTGCAAGTTGGAAACATGTACTGTTTTCTTTATTTTGTCTTCAGTGATACAAGGTGGTCTCTTTTTTTCTTTTGTTTAACAATCAAATTTCCAGAGCCGGAAAACTCTTAGCCTTTCATACTTGGGTTGATAGTCACTCTGACCTTTTTACACAAGGAGTGAAAAAAAAAATCACTCCAAACCCACAAACCAGTGTTTGTATTTTGAAGAAAAACCAACTTTTTTTTTCCATGAAAGGGGGGGTGGAAAAAAAAGAAAGAAAAGAAAAAGAAAAAAAGAAACCACAGCAAACAAATGTTTTGTGATTCACGATTGCATGCTATTCACAGTTGGGGTGGTTATTATCCAATTATATGTGGTTTCTCTTGTATCTTCTCGTCTGTGTATTTTACGGGTGTCATTTTGTTTATTTTTGCTTTGATTATTTTAGAATTAGTACAACATATAGTGTGTCTGAGTGCATCAGTTCACTTCAGGCCCAATCTTGTGAATCTCCACACCCATTTTGCATAAAAGCTCCAACAGATCAGATAAATCATGTGCTGATGACTTGCATGGATATGGTTACTTGAAGAAAGTCCTAACGTTCCTCTTTCCCTATTTTCTTCCAGTTGCTTCATTTATATTCACTCATTCATATAATCAAAAGCCATTTAGATCCTCGTAATATGCCAGAGGTGGTGCTTTCACATTTTCTCATTTTATTCTTAGGTTGCTTCTGTGGTGTCACCATATTTATTTCCATTCTACGGATTAGGAAACCAAGGCTTTAGGAGGTGGATTTATCCAAGATGACACAGCTAGTACGTATGGCTCTATGATCTGTTAATCTCTGCAAAATGTATTTGTTTATCAATGTGGGTGGTTGCACATTTATGGGATGAAAAGAAAAGAGTTTAATCAGTGGATTATAATGTTCCGCAGCCGAATCACCATGAGGGAAAAAGATAAGGTGAAATAATTTATGCCCCAGAGCAGGAGCATCCATTTCTTAATTCTTAGGTTGTATATTCAGGATAATGCAACAATTGTATAGAAGGTGAAATATTGGTCAATCAAAAAATGTTTTTCCTATGTGACATTGCTGTGGTTTGGACGGACCTGAGGAGATGTTTTGGCCTTATGGAGTCAGTCCATGGCAGAGGCTTGCCTGTCTCCACCAGTGGGGGTCTCCGGCCTCCTCCCTTGTGTCCTTTTTCTGTGCAACAGAGGGAGAGATTCGCTATATATGTGGCATTTTACTTAACTTTGCATAAGCTGTATTGCATTTCTTTAAAATTTTAAAAGCCATTTAATTTTTTTTGATTGTGTAAAATATACGTGACATAAAATTTACCACTTCACCCATTTTTAAGGGTGCCACTGGATTCAGTGGCATTAAGTACATCCACAATGTTGTGCAACTCTCACCACTGTTTAGTTCCAGAACCTTTTCTCATCTCGGAAACTCTGTGTCCCTTAAAGAGTAACTCCCTGTTCCTCCCCATCCCCAGCATCTGGTAACCTGCAATCTATTTTCTAACGCTATGAATTTGGCTCTTATGAGTATCTCACATAAACAGAATCATACCATTTTTGCCTCTTGTGGCCGGCTTGTTTCACTTAGCATAATGTTTTCAAGATTCATCCATGTGTAGCATGTACCAGAATTCCATTACTTTTTAAGGCTGAATAATATTTCATTGTGTATAGACACCATATTTTGTGTATTCATTCATTTATCAATGAACATTGGGTTGTTTCCACCTTTTGCTTATAGTTCATGAATAATGCTGCTATGAACATTAGTGTTCATCTGAGCTCCTGCTTTCAATTCTTTTGGGTATATACCCAGAAGTGGAATTGCTGGATCATATGGTAATTCTATATTTAACTTTTTGAGGAGTCTCCAAACTGTTTTCCATAGCAGCTGCACCATTTTACATTCCTGCCAACAATGGACAAGTGTTCTAATTTCTCCACATCCTCGCCAATACTTCTTTTCTTTCTTTCTTTTTTTTAAAAAAATAATAGCCATCCTAATGAGTGTATCTTTAATTTTTTAATAAAACATTTTCCGTGAATTATAATTAAAAGATGCCCATAGATTTTTAGACTTACTTATTTTAAATAATGCACTCTCTCAATTTGCATCTTTTATTTCTGAGTATATGCTAAGGGCTTATTGTTGGGAGAATTTTCAGTGGGGAGGGTGTCCGTGTTTTGAAGCACCAAGCCTGTCCAATAGGACTCGTAATCAACTACAAACCTGAACCCCCTGAAATTAATTTATATAGTTTGGAACAATCTAATCCTTGTCTGGGTATTAGGCATAAACTATGCACACTATTAGAACACATTCTGGGACTCAAAACAGCAGTAGCCTTTGCAGTGTAAAATTCTAGGGTACATCAAAGACACATACACTGTTGATTCCTCTAGGTGAACCAAATCTTCCTGTCCTGGTGCTTAAAAAACAAAGCAGATATGGAAGATCGTAAGAACAATTAGCAACAGCCTTTATAATTACGCACAAGCACAAACGTAATGCGAAGAATGTCATCCATCCTCACCCAGGGGCAGGCATGAAATCAGATAAATGCTTAAGGAATTGCTACCCTGCCCCCCCTCCCTGCCCCCAACCTGCTGCCCTGCCTCCCCTGTAAACTGAATGGGGGAAAGAAAACAAGGCTTTTGGTAAGATGTCCAAAGAAAACCTACTGAATAATATTTCTTTCTCATTACACCTAGGTTTTAGGGAAAAAAAAAATTGCTAAGAAAAATATTCTGAGGCCTAGCTACAAGTACATTGTTGTCATCATATTATGTTTTAAGAAAATGGAGTTTTTAGCAAAAGATGTTTATGGCCTTTTATCTTATTCATCTAAATTGAATTGAAAAAATGCTTCTTTAAAAGCATCAAAAAGTTGGAAATGAAAATAAGTTCTTGTTTGGTCTACTTGTAAGAAGATACTAAAGCTAAGACGGAGTTTGCTAGAATTCTTAAGTGGATGGCCACATGTTAATAGATGTCAGGCCAAGGTCATTTTATTTTAGGAAATTTCTAATCTTTTATGACTTACAATGATTTTGAAATTTCTGAAATATTGTTTTCGCCACCTTATCAAGAAATCTGCAATAGAGACACAACTTTAAATTGTAAGATATGTATTTTCTTTCTCCAGTAATTGAAATTTAAGTATTGATTTGTCTGGGCATTGTGTGTATACATCAAGTAAAGTCTTGGCTAGGATTTTACCCAAATCCCAATTAACGCAGAGCCTGGTGTGGGGTCACAGTGCATGTGGGAGGGAGAAACGTCTTAATTTAGGCCTACAAGTTTACGGAGGGAAACAGTATTTCAGGCTGTAATGATAGGCGGGAGGCAATATCTGGGGTGCTTCTAGGCAGAGACTAGGCAGAAGGGCGGGCATTAAGGTGAGCAATCTGTGGGTCAGGATTGGAGTTGATAATTTCAGCACGGATTTTTTTCCTCATGAATTTTCTTCGGACCCATCCCAGGACACAAAGTTCTTCTAGCCTGATGTATGTGCTCTCCGCTTTGCTGGTCTGTCATACCTTGTATGTTCTCTGTCACAACACTGTTACTCTCCCCTGGCAGAGCAAAGATAATCTTGGAGTTGTGAAGTCTCTTCTCCAGAGTATTCTACGATACCACTTCTCAGCTACCACTGCTCAGTGGCTAGAGTGATTGATTTTGACGTGGGTGGGTATGTTAAAGACATCTAAGAATAGATCAGTCATTATGCACCTGAGATGTTGAAGATTGTGGCTAGCCATAGGCATTTTATCAGAGACACTGAACTTTTTTCCTTAAGTTAATATGGAATATTTTAAAAAAGCACAGCACATCTTAAAGTGATGGGAAATGGGCAGATAGAAATTTAGGGAGCCATGTGTGAGAATGCTATTTTTCAAATTGCCATTCAGTATTTACTTCAGTAATAGGGTCTATCGGTAGGTGGAAGGTTTGATTGTTGAAAAATCTTTGAAAACTTCAGGCATTTTGAGTTTCCTCTCCTTTTTGTGTATATATATTATATGAATATGTTATATATATATATACATATTGATATTTACATTTATATTTATAATCAGTCTCCAATCCCCACTCTCCTGACTTCTTACTCCCAGCAGGGTCAGGACTGGATTGAATTCCCATGTTTATTTATTTATTTACTTAAAACTTTTTTTTTTTAATTTCAAGTTTTTATTTAAATTCCAGTTAGTAATACACATACGGTGTAATACTAGTTTCAGGAGTAGAATTTAGTGATTCATCACTTACATACAGCACCCAGTGCTCATCATAACAAGCACCCTCCTTAGTACCATTTAGCCCATCCTCCCACCCACCTCCCCTCCAGCAATCCTCCATTTGTTCTCTAGAGTTATATCTCTTTTATGGTTTGCTTCCTGTGCTTCCCTCTCCTTTTTTCCCCCTATGTTCATCTGTTCTGTTTTTTTTTTTTAAGATTTTATTTATTTATTTATTTGTCAGAGAGAGAGAGCACAAGCAGGGGGAGTGTCAGGCAGAAGGACAAGCAGACTCCCTCTGAGCAGGGAGCCCAATGCGGACTCTATCCTAACACCCTGGGATCGTGACCTGAACGGAAGGCAGACGCTTAACCGACTGAGCCACCCAGGTGCCCCATCTGTTCTGTTTCTTAAATTCCACATGTGAGTGAGATGTATGGGATTTGTCTTTCTCTGACTGACTTATTTTGCTTAGCATAATACCCTTTAGCTCCATCTACATCGCTGCAAATTGAATTCCCATGTTTAGGGGGTGTTCTCTGCCACGGTGCTCCAGCCCCCTTCGCCTCTCTCCTCCCCCCTCATATATAAAGTCCGGGGCTAGTCCTTATTCTGGAAAAGTGTGTGTAGTGGTGATGAGGGTGGGAAAGAAGGTGCTTTCTCTAGCATAGGAAGGAAGGAGTTTTCCGTGGATTACTATTGCCTCTAGAGTTAGTTAGCTTTATCATCTGTGTTTCTTTCTATAGATTTTGCTCTTGTTGAAATTTTGTTTTAGAATTATTTGCAGTTCTGTACTGTATCTATCAAGATTATCAGACAAGATGCACTTTATTTCCAGTACTCCTGTGCTTATGTGAATGCCCCAGCTGCCCCTCACAGTGGTGACCCAGGGGCAGCCTCAGCAGGATACTGAACTGGGGACAGCAAGTGTCAAAGAACAGCCTTCCCCACAGACTATCATCTTCTAGACCAAGTTATACTAAGACGAATTGTACCCTTTCACAATGAAAAGTTTTTACAGAAAGAATATCATGAAAGGGGTGCCTGGGTGGCTCAGTTGGTTAAACGACTGCCTTCGGCTCGGGTCATGATCCTGGAGTCCCGGGATCGAGTCCCGCATCGGGCTCCCTGCTCAGCAGCGAGTCTGCTTCTCCCTCTGACCCTCTTCCCTCTCGTGCTCTCTATCTCTCATTCTCTCTCTCAAATAAATAATAAAATAAAAAATCTTTAAAAAAAAAAGAATATCATGAAAAATATGCTGTTTGGACACACAGTGCCTAAGGTATATCTATGTGGCCATTTTAATTAAATATAGTCAGTGATACTAGCCATGATTCATATAGAATATAAGAGACACAGCTAATCAGATATGACCCATTTCTGTGGTATTCACCATGTGACCATCCGCTAGGTCCAGACTGCTTTACAAGATGATTCTGATAAAATTAATAATAATAATGGCAGATATTTATTGTGTTCACCATATTACACACTATGCTAAAAGATTTACATGTCTGCGTCAGTTGGTTCTTCCAATACTTTATGCAGTAGGTACAATTATTATCCTCATTTTATAGATAGGGAAACTGAAGCATAGTAAAGTTAAGGAGTTTGCCAGGGGTAAGCATCTAGTAAGAAGCAGAGCTGGGAGGCACCTGGGTGGCTCAGTTGTTAAGCGTCTGCCTTCGGTTTGGGTCATGGTCCCGGAGTCTTGGGATCCAGCCCCACATCGGGCTCCCTGCTCAGCGGGAGGCCTGCTTCTCCCTCTCCCACTCCCCCTGCTTGTTTTCTGTCTCTCGCTGTGTCTCTCTCTGTCAAATAAATAAATAAAATCTTAAAAAAAAGTAGCAGAGCTGGTCGTTGAACCCTAAGTCCAAGACATGTCCTTATATGATACTATGTCCCCAGGCACAGCCAGGCTGTGGCCCCCTTTCCCTACCTGCTTCTATGCTGTGTTCACCTTAATCTATGAATCCATCTAAATGTGGTCTTGTTTATATCAAACACCCCAGAAACTGTCCTGCCCATGAAGCCTCCATGGCTTCAAGGAAGAAGGTTAAATGTTTGCCAAAATGAATGTGTATAAACTTGTAAAATAAGTTCATTAAGTGAAAGGCTCTGTTTAAACCCACTTTTTTTCTTCTTCAATTTTCAATATTTAAAGCTTCTTAGAGTTTTTACAAAAGACTTAATCGTGTATTTTTTTTTTAAATGAATAATGTGTTTTTAACCTAATAAAAAGTTAACCAAGCAGCCTCACAATACTTTGTTTGGAAGGAAATACAGTTTAAATAGTGACCTATTTTTCCAGCCAAGAGTAGATGTAAGCCAAGCTATAATGTTCACTATTTCCATTAGAATAGAATCATGTTAATTATAAATTCATTTTGGCTCAAAAGTATAGTTGTCAAACCAGGAAAAAAAAAAAGGAAAAAAATGGACATAGTGAACAAAATAATTCCCATTCATTACCAACCTCCAACTCCATTTCTGTCTTGTATGACTGTAAATAGAATAATGGCCATCATTATAATGTTGCCACCTGGCACAATCTGGTAACTCTGAAGAGAAGGGCACGTTTTTCCCTTGGTTTTCTTTTTGTCAGTTATGCCATCGATAAAATAGGAGAAAGTTGAGTTTGTTCTTGAGAACAAAGTACAAGCTGTGGGAGGGTGCCCACTGACCATGCTGTGACCTATAGGAATTCTGCTTAAGTTTGTTTGCAGGGAAGTCTGATGATCTGGTCTTTGGTTCTCTGCTTATATAAGCTCTGAACATAAGTTATGTCATCTTGTGACAGGGCATTTGAAGGGAGAAGTAGTATCTCAAACTCCTTTGCTCCCCAATTGCTTTTGGGATCCTTTGGAATTAAAATGAGCATAATATTGCCTCATATTCTATTTAAAAATGTTCAGCTTCATCTTTAATAACATTCCTCCTCCATTTCTCATATTGCTTCTTTACACTTCTTTCGTTTTTCAAACTTAATCTGAATTTGTTAGTTTTATTTATTTTGTTCAAAGAATTAATTTTGGATTTGTTGATGCTTTCTATTAACTTTTAAATTATTTTAAACCTATTATTTGATTTATTATTTATTATTAACATTAATTTTTTAATTTCCTAAATTTTGCTTTCTTTGGGTTTATTTTATTGCTATTTTTATTTTATTTTATTGCTATTGGTATTTTTATTGTTTATTTTTATTGCTATTTGTTGTATATTTAGCCCTTTAATTTTTAACTCATGTTTTCTAATATAAGCATTTAAGGTTACAGTATTATTTTAGCTGCATTAATGAGTTTTCATAGATGGCATTTTTTAATCATTCAGTTCTAAATGTTTTCTAATTCCCATCATATTTAGGATTTCAGTTATTCTGACAGGTGTGAAGTGATATCTCATTGTGGTTTTGATTTGCATTTCCCTGATGGTAAGTGATGTTGAGCATCTTTTCATGTGTCTGTTGGCCATCTGTATGACTTCTTTGGAAAAATGTCTGTTCATGTCTTCTGCCCATTTTTAATTGGATTATTTGTGGGGTTTTTTTTTTGATGTTGATTGTATAAGTTCTTTATATATTTTGGATAGTAACCTTTATTGGATATTTCATTTGCAAATATCTTTTTCCATTCAGTAGTTTACCTGCCTGTTTTGTTGATGGTTTCCTTCACTGTGCAAAAGCTTTCTATTTTGGTGTAGTCCCAATAGTTTAATTTGGCTTTTGTTTCTCTTGCTTGAAGAGACATATCTAGAAAAATGTTTCTGTGGTTGATATCAAAGAAATTCCTGCCTATGTTTTCTTCTAGGAGTTTTATGGTTTCAGGTGTCACATTTAGATCTTTAATCCACTTTGAGTTTATTTTTGTGTACGTTGTGAGGAAGTGGTCCAGTTCCATTCTTTTGCATGTAGCTGTCCAGCTTTCCCAACACCATTTGAAGAGACTGTCTTTTCCACTCTGTATTTTCTTGCCTCCTTTTTTATAGATTATTGACTATATAAGCATGGGTTTATCTCTGGGCTCTCTATTCTGTTCTATTGATCTGTGTCTGTTTTGTACCAGTACCATACTGTTTTGATGACTACAATTTTTAGCATATCTTGAAATGTGAGATTGTGATACCTCCAGCTTTGCTCTTTTCTCTCAAGGTTGTATTAGCTATTCAGGGTCTTTTGTGGTTCCATTTTTTTTTCAAAGATTTTATTTATTTATTTGAGAGAGAGAATGAGAGAGAGAGAGAGAGAGCACATGAGAGGGGGGAGGGTCAGAGGGAGAAGCAGACTCCCTGCTGAGCAGGGAGCCCAATGCGGGACTCGATCCTGGGACTCCAGGATCATGACCTGAGCCGAAGGCAGTCGCTTAACCAACTGAGCCACCCAGGCGCCCTCTTTTGTGGTTCCATACAAATTTTAGTATTATTTGTTCTAGTTCTATGAAAAATGTTGTTGACATTTTGATAGGGATTACATGCCTTATTTTTAAAAGTCGGCTTTAAATTCTTAAATATTTTTTAATTTTCTTTTGTTTTACTAGTTCTTTGAAATTCAATGAGATTTACTTTATGGTTAAATTCCATGTTTTTGGAAATATTCCATATGTGTTTGAAGGTAATATATTATCAACTTGATGACAAAAGATTATTACAAGTTTATTAAATCAAACTTAAGTATGCAACTAAGTACTAACCAGAAAATGACTTGAAGCTAGGGAAAGAGCCACCTGAAAGAATTAAAGGTGACAGTGTATTGAGCATCCGTGGGACTGAGAATAGTACCTATACCCACCAGCCAGACTGGAAAAACATCATGGTTCATGGAAGATTAGGTAGAGTACACAGAAAGACCTCTCATCATATTGGGGAATAATTAGCCCTAGCCTGAGCACTGCTTTAAACCTACATAACAAATCTTATAAGAAAATCTGATAGAGCAAACTGTATCTCAGAAAAAAAGATTGGGAGTATTTACAGGAAAACAAAAATATCAAACAAGGTATAACTCACAATATCTACTAGCAACAATAGAAATCTCTCCAGAAAGCAAATATTTAGAAACTAAATAACATGCTTGAAAATATGGGTCAAAGAAGAAATCAAAAAGGAAATCGGAAGGTGTTTTGAGCTGATTGAAAATGCAAACCCAGCATATCAAAATTCATGGGATGACATTAAAGCACTATTTAGGGGGAAATTATAGCACTAAATGCCCATTTGAGATAAGAAAATCGGTTTTAAATCAGTGACCTCAGCTTCCACCTTAAGAACCTAGACAAACAAGAGCAAATTATACCTAAAGTAAGGAGAAGAGAGGAAATACTAAAGATCAGAGAGGAAATAAATGATCTAGAAAACAGAAAAACAGCAGAGAAAATCAATTAAAACCAAAGTTATTTTTTTGAGCCTAAAAAAATTGATAAATTGCTGGCTATGCTGATCAGAGATGGCATACATTACCAATATCAAGAATGAGAAAGGTAACATCAGTATAAACTTTACAGATATTAGTAGAAATATAATCATTTTATGCCAATAAATTTGACAATTTAAATATACTAATTCTTTAAAAGATGCAAACAAAACTCAAGTAAGAAGAAATAGTTAAAATGAATAACTTTTTATCAATTTTAAAAATTGAATTTGTAGTTAAAACCTCCCTGCAAAGAAGGGAGTCCAGATAGCTTTATTGGTGTATTCCACCAAATATTTAAGAAAGAATACCAATTCAATACAAATTTTTCAGAGAATTGCAGAAGAGTGAATATTTTCCAATCCATTTTATAAGGCCAGGTTACTCTGATTCTAAAAAACACACATCTTATAGAAAGAAAACTACAGATCACAATCTCTCATGAAAATAGATGCAGAAATTCTAAACAAACTTTTAGCAAATCAAATCTAACAGTGTATAAAAGATATAATACATCATAACCAAGTGAAGCTTATTCCAGGAATGCAAGTTTGACTTTAGCATTTAAAAATCAATCAATGTAATTTACCACATTAATAAACTAAAAAGAAAGGGCATATGGTTTTCAAAATATATGAAGAAAAAGCATTTGACAAAACCAACACCCATTCATGACAAACTCTCAACAAATTAAAAATAAAAGAGAACTTTCTCAACCTAATAAAGAACATCTACAAAAACCCTACAGGTAACATCATATTTATTTATTTTCTTTTATTTTTTTAAAAGATTTTATTTATTTATTTGAGAGAGAGAAAGAGAGAATGAGTTGGGGGGCAAAGGGAGAGGGAGAAGCAGGGTCCACACTGAGCAGGGAGCCTGATGGGGAGGCCCGATTCCAGGACCCTAGGATCATGACCTGAGCTGAAGGCAGACCGTTAACCAACTGAGCCACCCAGGTGCCCGCTAACATAATTAATGGTGAAAGATGGAATGCTTTCCTCCTAAGTTTGGAAACAAGGCATAAAGATGTCTGTTCTTATGTCTTCTAACCAAAATTGTATTGGAGATTCTCAGCAGTGCAATCAAATTAAGAAAAAAAAATTAAAAGGTGTTCTGATTAGAAAGGAAGAGGTAATACTGTTTTTATTCACAGATGGTAAGATTGTCTATATAGAAGATCCAATGAATCTGTGAATAAACTACTGGAACTGAATGAGTTTAGCAAGGTTAAAAGATACCAGGTTGACAAATAAATATTAGTTTTATTTCTATATATAATTTGGTAGGTTTCCTATGCATTTCACTTCCAGAAATGCAATGATCAAATAGCAACAAGCCCTCCGAAATTGAAATGAAAAGGATATTACTTAAAACAGTGCAATGGACTGAATGTTTGTGTTCCCCCCAAATTCATATGTTGAAACCCTAATCCCAATGTGATGATATCTGCAGGTGGAGTCTTTGGGAGGTAATTAGGTCATGAGGGTGGAGCTCTTGTGAATGAGATTAGTGCCCTTATAAGAAGAGGCCATAGTACTCATTAGCTTTCTCTCGCACCATGTGAGGACCCAGCAAGAAGATCACTGTCTATAAACCAGAAAAAGGCCACTCACCGAGAGCTAAATTATGACATAAACCTGGAGAGTTGATATACCCTGGAGGTAGGACAGTGAAGAAGTGGTCCACAGTGAATGTAAACTGAATGTAAACTGCTTCTGGTGGTCTTTACTACCAGGTATTGAGAAAAAAACATGGTTGTCAGAGCACTAGCACATCCCAGGTACCAGAGAACATGCTAACTTACTGAACCAGTGAAACCATACACGGTACAGTACCTACAATTGGAGTCACCACCTGGTTAAACTCACGATCATCCACTATCATTATCCAATATCCTTCTGTCTCCTGCACAGGCCACATAGGCGAGTTGAATGGGTATAAGATAGAAACCACTACTGGTGCATCTTTCAAGTTCTTGATGGTATTGTCAACCTCTATAGTCTCTCCAGGGATGCAATATTGCTTTAGGCTTACTTTTTTCCTGGGTACTATTTCTTAGAGACAGTTGTATTGGCCTCCACTTGGCCTTTTCCACCCTAAATACCCTCACCTCACAGATCAGGGAACCGATGTGGGGATTCTGCCAGTTGTTAATTGTATCTGTTAAAGTTATGCGTTCTGGAACTGGTGAAATAACCACAGGATGGGTTCAGAGACTCACTGGGCCCAGTATGAGATAAGCCTGAGTTAAAACTCCTTTGATTTTCTGATCTCCATAAGCCCCTTCTATGATGGTAGGCCCCCGTGATGTTTTGGGCCTCAGAATTGTGTCAATTTAGACCCAGTGTCCAGTACCCCCCATAAAACACAGTTACCTTGGTAGAAGGCTGTAAATCCCTTTAGGGAAGGCTGGACAAAAAATCAACAGTATAAGTTTTTGGCATAATACCAAAGTCCTTCCAGGGGTTCTGGGTCTGTAAACTGGCTCAGTCTGGAAACTAACTGAAAGGCCATGACTCTCTGTTTTTATGATTCAGATTAGACTTTTGTTTACCTGACCTGGGAACTTTTCAGCTTATACAGATCAAGGAAGAATTTGGTAGGCTTCCTGTCCATTTCACTTCCAGAAATGCAATGATGAAATAGCCAATGCCATAGTTAGGCACAGGTCAGACTACCCTGATGGCCGCTTTTACTCTGCTGTCCATGATGGTTATCACCCCTCCACCTCCCCGCCTCCCCCACCCCCGCCTTGGCCTCTGGCAGTTGAGTGCTGCCATTTGGCCCTGCCAGCCTTGGATCCAATTACTTCCATTGCATGTAGGTTTCCCAAATTCAGTGACTTAGTCCCTACCTACGTCTAGCCTACAGAAGTGTGATCACAGAGCTCTCCAAGGATGCTGGGGCTCCCCTCACAGACTTGTTTTTCACAGTTGTGATAAAAAGTACGCTTTCCAGGCTCTTCAGTGTGGGAGAGTAGGCCTTCAATGACAAATTCACTCTGACGTTCCAATCTCCCCATGTCTTTGAATCCCTTCCTTTACAATAAGCCAACTCAGAGCTGGCATTTCTAAATCACTCACTGTGGACCACTTCTTGGCCCATTTTTAGTCAACCAACCCAACTGTCAGAACCCTTCTAACTCCCTGAGCTGCAACATTCATTGTGAGTCTGTATCCATAAATGTGGCTCAATCTCCACCATTACCCCACACCCTCCGCATCTATTCCTACAGGTGTCCCTCAGATTTCTATCTGTATAAATGAGAAAACTCAAGTATTTCTTCTGGAGTATAGCGCATCTCCTCATGGGTCACACTGTTTCCCTCACCTCTCGGGGCCTGATATGACTTGAGTCCAGTTATAAATCTAGAAACCAAAAGGCGTGGTAAGGGTGGGTTCTGAGGAGAGTCAGGATTGTCATTTATAGCACCTGCCTCAGGGGAGACCGTTACAGGTTCCTCAGGCAGTATAGAGTTAATCCCTTCAGACAGGGTTAATCCCCTCAAAGAAGACTCAACAGAATTTAGGGACTCAATGTTTCCAGCTCCATCAAGGTCTACTCACACATCCCATTCCAACTTACAGGCTCCCATCCAATACCCTTACTTTAACAGTATACACTCTATGAGGCTGCGAGCTCAACTTGCATCGTCATTCAGCCAGTCACAGGATAAGATTCTGCATTTGATTTTCAGCAATCTTCACCCCGTGGCTACAGAAGATAAAGTTCTCTCTAGGGCACACACAGAAGCTCTCAAGCAATTTATGCAGCACTTGAGCTGGGAATTTGAATCCCTGAGCTCATCCTTTTATTTTACCACTTTGGTGACATCAGGAGCAACAAGGCAATCTCATGAAACTTGTTAGTTTTCCAGAACATTCAAAAGTATCATCTACACAGTCACCCAGCTCCTTGATTCTCATAATTGTTGATTAGAAGTATCCGATCGAGATATTTTGTGTATCTCTATTGCCAGGTCAATCCATGGACTATCAGTGCTCTCTTTACTACTAGAAAGAGAGTAATTTGCATCTTTAATCAGATTAGAGGGTCCATTCCAGAAACCCCAGAAACAATTCAGAAAACTCTTCCTTAAAATTCTGTTCCTCAAAAACCATTCATAGTATCAAAATCTTTATTAGTTAGGTTCTCCAGAGAAACAGAACCCAAAGGGTGTGTGTGTGTGTGTGTGTGTGTGTGTGTGGTGTGTGCATGGAGAGAGAGTGATGTATTACAAGTAATTGGATGGTGGAGACCAAGATGTGTCAGGTTCTGCAGTTGGCAAGCTGGAGCCTGGGAGAGCTGCCGGGGAAGTCCCAGCTCGAGTCTGAAGGCCTGAGAACCAGGATAGCCGAGAGTGTAGGTTCCAGTGTGAGTCCGAGTCTGAAGGCAGGAGCAGACTGATGGCCCAGTTGGAAGACTGTCAGGGAGAGAGAAATTCTTTCTTACTCGGGGCAGCCTTTTTGTTCTATTCAGGCCTTTGATGATTGGATGAGGGCCACTCACATTAGGGAGGGCAGCCTGCTTTATCAGTCTACTGATTTAACTGTTAATCTTTTTCAAATCCCCCCTCACAGACGCACTCAGAATAATGTTTGACCAAAATATCTGGGTACCTGGTGGCACAGTCAAATTGATACATAAAAATTAACCATCACAGGGGCGCCTGGGTGGCTCGGTCATTAGGCGTCTGCCTTTGGCCCAGGTCATGATCCCAGTGGCGTCCTGGGATTGAGTCCCACATCAGGTTCCCTGCTCAGCAGGAAGCCTGCTTCTCCCTCTCCCGCTCCCCCTGCTTGTGTTCCCTCTCTCTGTCTGTCAAATAAATAAATAAATAAATAAATAAATAAATAAATAAATAAAATCTTAAAAGAAAAAAAAATAACCATCACAGATGGTAAGAGTTACAGTTGCTGTTGGACCAGGAGAGAGAAGCTGCCTGATGAAGTTGAAGTTGGCAGAAGCCCGTAGATGAAAAATCCTGGATTATCAGGACTCTGGAGTACTCATGCATACCTGCCCTGGAAGTTTCCATGGGGACTCCTACATGAGGAAACTAAATAAATGTATAGCTTGTTTAAGCCATTCTTACTTTGGTTTTTGTTACAGCCTTTTAACCAATGTCACAATTATATATTGCCTTTTGGGTTCTTGAGAATGTTTGGCTTTGTTTGGAAGAATTCAGAGTGAAGGAAAAATATTAAGTTCTTTTGGAAATGTTGTAGGTTTTTTTTTTTCTTCCCTCTATATGTGTGACAATTTCAGGGTTGCAGATGTGGATACTAAAATAAATTTGTGAGAAAAAGGGCCTGTGTTTTCTTTATAGCCTTAAGATAACCTACAAGGGTATTTTGCCAAATATATAATAGGATGTGATGTAGGGGTGAAATTCTGTCAGTAATTCTTAATCCTTTTTTTCTTAAACTGGTGAAAAGGCAGCAAGGGGGACACCATGTTATGGTCCTTGAGCAAATCCTAGCTCTGCCTTGGAGATGAAATATTTGTCTGGCTAATCTTACCTAACAGTGTTGAAGTTTACATGTGTGCTTGCTTTTTATTAGGCATGTACTGATCTGACTTGTTCGAGTTTTATTGGCACTTACAACCATGAGAAGATCACTGATTCATAACAGCAGAATTTTAGGTGATTCATTCAATTCATTAATCAAAATGATTATTTCAGCAATGATTTACATTTGAGAATCAGTAACTAACTTATCTTCTCTTATTTAAAGGTACTTTGAGGTATTCCCTATAAAAACACTGAAATATTTGTATTCATTGAAGTATAATTTACATAAAATAGAATCTATACATCTTGGGTATTTCGGTGCCATGTAACCTCTGTCTATATCATGGAGATATTTCAGAAGTAAACACATCAGGCTTTTACAAATGGGTATTGGTGGTGATGGAGAAAATAACTCAAAGACTTCTTCTAGAGTTCTTGTTTCAGCAACTGGCCATATGGTAATACTATTTCCTGAGATTGTGAGTGCTCAGGAGAAGGCTATATGTGAGTGGGAATGTGAGTGTGTGTATGTGTGTGTGTGTTTGGTGGAGAAAAGCATAGAAATGTTGATTTCAATTTTTAACGTATAAATTTTTTCAGTGCTTGCAGAACATTGAAATGGTGACGCCTATAAGACACTTGTCTGGAGCCCAAGAGAGAAAGAACTTGACTAGATATATAAATTTGCTCATAATTGGCAAACACATGGTTATTGAAAGATGTCATTGGATGAAATTGCCTACAGAGAGGTGTACAGCTCTTGGAGATAACTAGTGGACTATTTCCTAATATGGGTTCCATGGTGGGCTAGTTCTATTAGATACTTTGAATAAAATTATTTTGTGGTCAAATAAATTTAGAAAATGCATCCAAGAGTACCCTTCCCTTGAAAAGGTACAAGGTATGCTATTGGATTAAAGATCAGGAAATCCAGTAGTATCAAAATATGTTTCACGTTTCATACTGCTGTGTTTCCCAAATACCCCCAATTGTTATACAATGGAAGAAGGAAACCAAATCCTACCAGTCTTCTGCCTTGTGGTTTTACCTTGTGGATGCCCCACACTCAACCAACTCGGCCCTGGGCAAGTGGAGTTCCGATGCCCTTTCCAATAATAGTAGGATACGATAAGTCTCTGTGCATAGAGTTGCAATACAATTAAGCTTTTTTTTCTTTTATTGATTTCTCTCTGCTGAATGTTTTTTTCTTCTTTTAAAAAATATTTTATTTATTTATTTGAGAGAGAGAGAGCGAGAGATAGAGCACAAGCAGGGGAGAGAAGGAGAAGCAGGCTCCCCACTGAACAGGGAGCCTGACTTGGGGCTCAATCCCAGGACCCTGGGATCATGACCTGAGCCTAAGGCAGATGCTTAACTGACTGAACCATCCAGGCGCCCCTGTCTGCTGAATGTTTAACATCATAGTTAAGGCAAATTCTAGGTTTCATGTCCTACATATATACTCATTTAACTCAGTTTAATATTTGATGTTGGTGTTATTGTTTGAATACTAAGATAACTACAATTTTGCTTTATTGTAGTATTAGAGCAGAACACATTAAATCACTTAAAGATGTTTTTGAATATAGTTAATATCCTTCTTCTTCTTCTTTTTTTTTTTTTACCTAATATATTTATGGCTTTGAATAGGCTGTAGCAGCAGGGTGGTTGCTTAATCTTTCCAATGGTGTAGTGAACCCAGACTGTGAAGATACACAGTGCCTATTCAATTAAACAGGATTATTTTATGGTTTAACAGGGAAAAAGGCATCTGGGTTATGGTATTCTAAAATAAAATTAACTGGAATACTCTTATCCACTCCATGGATTCATCCAGTGCCTCTATGCTGCTGACCTTCAAAGGTCATCTAGGTCTCTCAGCTATATTCCAAAGTGCCGTCCTGGACCACTCTACCCGGATGTCCGCAGGCACCTCAACCCTGAAGTACCCAAAATAGAGCCTGTTCTCTTATTCTCACTGAAAGGGGATGTGGGAAATCTCCAATCATTTCTACCAGAGGCTACTTTTCCTCTTGGTTTCCCATCTTGCTTCATGACATTGGTTTTTCTCAGCTCAAGAAATTCAGTCAAGTATCGTGTCCCCTTGACACTTTCCTCTCTTTTTTCAAAACCAGTCAGTCTCCAATTCAGTTGGTCTGAAAATGCTTTTGCACCTCTGGACTCCACCCTGCCCTCTGATGCTAGATTGTCTTGAGTCAGATCATCATCTCTCACCTGGGCTCTTGCAATACCCCTTATCTGGTTTCTCTGCCTCTACTCTCTCCTTCTTCCAGTCCCTCTTCTGCCTCCACCCTTCTGCTAGAGTTATCTCTCTAAAACACAGATCTGACCAAGTACTTCTGCTTTTACAATCTTTAATGACCATCTACAGGAGACACTTAATCTTTGAGTGGATTAGAAATCCTAATCTGATCTCAGGTACTTTCTTAATCTCTTCTCCCACTTCTTTCTATTCTTCTTACACAACTTCTCCTAGACACAATATGGGTTTGTTATCCTCTGTCCCTATGCTATGCTCTGCTCCCATTCTCCACGTCCTTGCCCTTTTGTCACTTTCATTGCCTTCATTCTCATTACATATACTCATTAAATTCAGACTTCTACAGGTAGAAGGAATTTCCCACTGTTACCGTATCTCTGTTACGGCACTAATCATGTTCTGAAAACTAAGTGTATGTGTGTACCTCTATCCCACTATAGATGGTGAGCTTCTCAAGCAGGGGTTGGTAACCTTTTTCTGTAGAAGACTTTGCAGGCCACATTGGGCTTTGTGTAAAGTGCTCAATTCAGCCATCTTAGTGTGAAAGCATCCACAGGTAAAATATAAAGGCAATGAGTGTGGCTGAATTTCTATAAAACTTTATTTACAAGCAGAAATTTGAATTTCATGTCATTTTTACATGTCACAAATATTTTTCTTCTTTTGATGTTTTCTCCCCCCAACCATTAAAAAATCTGACAACTATTCTTAGCTCCTGGCCTATGCAAACACAGGCTTAAACTGTGGGCTGTAGTTTGCTAACCCTGATCTAAACGGTACGGCTATTTCATACTGATATCCATAATCTTCTGGTAGGTAACAAAATACCTGGCACCGAATGAACGTTTGCTAAAATGAATCCTATAGCAACAAATGGTTTTCATTTTATGTTCTATTCCATTACAAACTGCAGTGGTGTAACAGAGTAAAATTTTTTTAATTAACTGGAGATCAACTAGAAAACCATTTTTAAATTTCAACCTTTGTTTAAAAATCTTTCTGAGGTATGTTTTTCTAATTTTCTGCCCTAGTAAGTACAGTTTAATGAATACATTTAATGATTATCTTGCAGTGCCCCCAGGTCACGATTAAAGATAAGAATCTCTTTGTGCAGCCAACTAAATGTAGATATAGAAGGTATAGCTAATGGAACCCCAAATGCATAGAGGCTGGGATTTACTCCAGATACTGCCTTTTTGATGCAGAGTTTAAGTCTCTGCTATGCACTTGTTTTCTGGTGATCTCTTTTCTCTGTAAAGAGGGGCATGGGCACCCAAACCAAACCAAACTAATTACTTAAAGGTTCTCATTCATTGGGTTCTAGTTCTCTTGCTCTCTACATAGGAAACTCTGAATGTTGGTGTCATTGATTGCTTCTGTTTTTCTTCTTAACCCCTCACACAAGGGAGTTAAAAGTGCAATGTTGATTAAAGAGAAAACGTTGAAAGCAAGCAAGTTTGTAACACTGACCTAAGGACAAAAGTCACAGGTATCTATATATCTACAGCATGAATACCTGGTTTTAATGATCCAGTTGAAGTTTTATTTAAAATTAGAGTGCCAAAATGGAAATTCAGAGTAGTATAATACTAGAACAATCAAGGAGACCCTCCAGGTGGTAACAGCACAGAGGCTTGGGATTTTTTCCACGCAAAGTTGACCTGCATGGAAAAAGTTGACCTACCTCTCTTCTACTCATGGTAGATTGTCTACCTTATTTTTCAGTATGGTACAGTGGAAAAAGCACTCCTTTGGATCACAAGGACTTGAATCCCTATCTTTGTTCCATAAATTCTTAAGCATATGCTAATATTGATCCTTACTTATTTGAATAAATGCAATGTGGGATGTTGGAATAGATCCTGGGACAGAAAAAGGACATTGGGAGAAAACTGGAGAAAGTTGAATAAAGTTTGTGCTTCAGTGAATGGTATTATATTATTATTGCATAATGTTAATTCCTGGTTTAAATACCACATAGCTGTTATATAAATTGTAAACATTTGGGGAAGCTGAGCGAATAATAATTGGGAACTCTATATTTTGGGGGCATTTCTGTACATCTAAAATTATTTCAAAGCTAAAAGAAAGAGAAGAACAAGACCCAAAGGGAAAAGAAAGCTTATTGGACCTTCCTTCAAAATTTATGTAGAATCTGGTCACTGCTTATAACCTCTATTAAAACCACTTTGATTCAAAATATCATTATCTCTCACTTGGATTAGATTATTCTTTTTTAAAAAAAATTTATTTTTATTTTTATTTTTTAAATTTTTTATTATGTTATGTTAATCACCATACATTACATTATTAGTTTTTGATGCAGTGTTCCATGATTCGTTGTTTGCGTATAACACCCAGTTCTCCATGCAGTACGTGCCCTCTTTAATACCCATCACCATAGATTATTCTGATAACCTCCTTATTGGTCTTTTTGCTTCTATTCTTGGTCCCTCCTAGTCAGTTTTCAATGCAGTAGCCAGAATAATTATAAGTAAACAAATAAAAGCCTACAGTATCCTGCCATCAGTCTTAGGGTGAAACCCCAAGTTCTTACACTGGTAAAGACCAGCTACCATCCTGCCCTCAGCCCCCCTGGGGTCCCCTCTTGCACACCTTCCCACTGCTCGCTTGCTCTAGCCATGCTGGCCTCCTTGCTGTTCCCCGAAAGTATCAGGAACATTCCCGTGGTAGAACCTGTGCTCTGGCTAGTCCCTCTTACTGGGAACACTCTTCCTCCAGATACCATTATGCTCTCATGCTTGAATCATGTCCATGAGGCTGACTTGTTCTCTTGAACCATTTTATCCCCCACTGCCCACCGCTCATCTGCACAGGCACTTCCAATCCTCTTAGCTCTATTCTACCTAAAAGACTTTTTCCGTGGCACTTCTCATCTTCTAAGATACTATTTAAGTTTGTGTATTTATCATCATCTTCTTCATTATGACAATCTTCATTGTCATCATCATTATCACAATTCTTACTAGTGGCCTGGTCTCCCCAGACTCAAACGTAAACTGCAGGAGAGCAGGAAGCTTTTCCCATTTTGTTTGCTGATAGATCCCAAGAGCTTAGAACAATCCCTGGCACGGAGTAGGCACTCCATAAATACTTGGTAATGAATTGACTAAAAGGTAGGAGAGACATAAATTGGAAAATTATTTGTTGGTAAAGGAAAAAATAGAGTGTAGTTCAACTTTATGTCTCTTGATTTGGGTCACGGGAGGGAAAAATGCTCCACTAATCAATACAGAAAAATACATTTATAAGGGAAGGTGTTTGTTGGATATTCCTGTGAAAATGTCCAATAAACTGTTTCGTATGTAGCTCTGCAACTCAGGGTAAAGGTCTGCGGGGGAAGAGGGAAATTCGGAAGTTTCTTCTTGTAATTCCAGGCATGAGACAAATGAGAGAAAGAAGGTCTCTTGCAGTTTCTAATGCACTTGTTTATGACCCCTACAGGGTGACAGAAGCACATTTTCCTTACTTTACCATTTGCCATAAGGCTAGACGGTTTATGGTTGAGGAAGGGGAAGGATTCGAGAATGCAGCCAAGGCAGCTCCTTGTCATTTAAAGTGAAACAGAACCAAAGGGTGATGGGCAGAGCTCCTAATGCCCTCCCCCAAATGAATCAAATCAGTCTTAACATATATGCAGGGTTTTGTTTTGTCTTGTTTTACTGTAGCTGGGCTGGAGTTGGGACAGGGTAGGGGACTGAAATGGGGTGTGGAGGGAGGAACATGGCCTAGCTCTTACTTTTCTAAACTCTCAACAGTCGAAGGAACACTCAGTGGCATTTCTTTCAGTCTTTTAGACTATCACCTTGTCCCTTCCTTGGAGCATAATTTTGTCATTAAAGCTTTCACTTGGCAGGAGTCCGATTCATCAAGGAAGATAGAACTCTGTGTTTGCCTGCTTCAAGGCAGAGTTAAAGTCTACTTTGGCAAGCCGTACAAGGAAAGAGAGAAAAGAAAATAAGAGCCATAAATCATTGGAGGCCAGAATACAGGATTAAAGATACTCAATCCATCTCAGAAAGGACTTCTGCTAGCATGTGTTTACCTAATGACCCTTCTTTATTCCTATCAGCCTGTAGATCCTCCCACTTTGTGCTAAGGAAGTGACATCTTATGTGAGAGGCAGCTGTGGGGAAGGACAAGACTCAGTAAGACTGATGTAGGGCTTACTTCTTAGTGACCCTTCTGAGGGTCATTGTTCTTCAGCAGTGTCCACTTTGAGAATTTCACGTTCATGTTTGTGTAGCAGTACATATTCAGAAATAATAAACACTTGTAACTCAACCCCTGTTGGTCTGTGGTAAACAGGAGAATGGCAGGGTTCCCATCTTGCAACTAATCTGCTCCCCTTCACATGACTAATTTAAGTTGTGCACTCACAAAGTCCCGATGAAAATCAGATTTTAAGGGAACATACGCTTCATGAAATTGAGCAATTTTTAAAAACCTAGGCTTTCAGATTTGTGTTTTGTACACCTGAACTTTAATGAACTTTTCTTCCCTTTCAGATAGGCTAAGAAGAGCTCTACACCTCATCATGAGTCACCTAGGTAATTATTACCTGTTGATTTTATAATAAAATGTTACTTATCAAATCTATCATGTCACTCTTTACATTATTAAGAAAAAACAATTTATATGTGCCAAATGACACCTGAAGGCTGAGGAGAAAAAAAAATGTGTTATGATTTGTTTTTTTCTTTTTTTTTAATTTAATGATATTCTGTGTCAAGAAATCCTGTAAGGGACTTCAGATAGTACGAGGAGCTTTACTTCTCACGTACGGAAGGCCGTCCTGCCTTAACTCTGGTTATCAGTATCCACTTGGAAGTGAGGTAATTTGAACAAGGAATCAAGACTTTGGAGCCTCCCATCACCCTTCATGTTATAGCTTGAACTGAGTTAAAGGCAGTCCTCAAAGGATCGCTTGTCAGTTCCTTGTTTTCAATTAGAATGTATTTACACTGAGAGAAGAAAGAAGGAAACTGGGCATTTATTTAGCCAGGGTTTCCTGCTATAGTGTGTTTCCAGTGTAATGATGCATGTACCCAAGAACTTAGTATACTGTGAATAAATATTTGTTGAATGAATAAATAAGTCATTAGCCAATGGCAGAGTGTTCTCTTTGATTCCAGGGACCAGGGGAGCCTTTCAAGCATAGTCACTTATTGTTTCCTGGAGCTGAGGTAATTCATAGAGGAAGTACCCACGGACCTTCCACTGGTGGCTTCTCTCCCTCCGAATTAGCACGAGAAAAGTGCCCTCACATTTCCCTGCCTGCTCTAATGGACTCATTGTCCTCTAGCTGGGAATAGAAGGCCAAGGGTCATAGCTGTAATCTCTCTGGGACACTCAGCTTCCCCTGCGGGTCCCCAGGCCACACCTGGAGATACTCACCAACTTCAGAGCGGATGAATCTCTGCTTCCTCCTCTACCTCCCCCAAACTTTCACTAATCAACTGGGAGTTTGATTTTAGAGTTGTGCTTTAGAACGTCTGGCTTAGTTTTGAAATCTATCTATCTATCTATCTATCTCAATAACTATTTCAGATCCCCGCCCCCTTTTTTTTTGCAGCTTATTTGATCAGGACAGCCTAGGTCAGAACCATGAAGCAGCCAGATAGTCTTCACGATGTCACAGGAGTGGATTTTGGTTGCCTTCTTTACTTGTATAAGTCACAGAGACAAAAACTAAACCTGTTGCCTCGCCGTGGCTCAATTCATCCATGATGGGCCCTGAGAAGTTAGCCTTGCTTTCAGATGTGTGTAAGCAATCCATGGTGATTTGAAGTCGGGGAGAAGGCGATGTGGTTGATGACATTTACTGAGGATCTGTTGAGTAAACGGGAGACTCATGTTTCTAAGGTGCGTTCGGTTACTTCAGGTCAAAAAGATTTGCATGAGAAATGTGTGCACCTGGAAATATAAATTGCATGCTTAATAACTGCATGTGCAGTAAGGGAAGTTTTACGAGGGCCTCGTGGAGGATTGGACTTATGGGCCATACGTGCTAAACAGCAGTGCGGAGAAAGCACGGGGGTCTAGTTGGAAGGCACTAGGATCTGGGTTTACAGCAAGTGGGCACTCAGATTCCAATCACTACTTTAATGAGGAGGCCAGGACAGAGAGCTGGGAAACGCCTCTGGGCTAACTGAGCCCCAGCAGAAATCTCATGCTTTCCTTTTTTAATGTGAAATACTCAGGTTTTGTGGGAAAGATTAAGCTTGAAAAATCTAAGAACCGTTTGGCTGGTTACGCTCTGGAAATCTGGCAAGATGAAAGGTGCATGATTAAGGTGGTTTCGGTCTGAACCTAGGGAGTGCTCAGCACTCTTCGGCACAGCTCCGTCTGGCAAAATTGTTAGCACCCTTGTCGGGAGAGAAGCTCGGGGCTGGGAGATTCAGGGCACTGCAAGTCAAAGGTTAACTGTGTTCATGTATTTATTTAGGAAGGCGTACAAAAACCCCACCTTGGCTTTTGAAGACCGAGTTGTCAATCCCTCACTTTCATGATCACATTTTCACCTAAAAAAAATGTTTTTAAGCAGCCCAGTATCCAAACAGAATCTATGTAGCTCAGGTAGAAACATGTCGAACTGCGTGGTACCCGTAATGCTATGTACACTGGTAGCTTCGTTGGTTAGATACCTATCACGTGAGCTGCTCTTTTGTTCCTATAAATTTAGTCACTATTGCAGGAGAGAAGGTAATTTATTTTTAAAAAATAGGGTAGAGGGAATGTTCTCTATTACTGAAAAATAAAATCCCCTTTCAAAATTAAGCTTTCAGCTCCCTAATCTTTTTGGGGAACACGGACTCCCTGAAAAAAAAATGCTAGGTGTCTTTTTAGTCTTAGGGGGGTTTTAGCAACAAACCATTATTGTTTGCCGAGCAATTCTTCTGTCAGAAGGCCAGCTGCCTTAATGACAGCTTCTGCAATAACAATCCATGATATAGCACTGACTTGGATGTAGCAACAACTGCGCTCTAAGCCAAGACGAAGGAGGAAAAAAAGTCAGTATCTTGTGCGTGAGAAGCTTGTAGATACCCTGAGGTGACTTCATATAATTCTAAAATAGCAGGTAGCTTCTTGCATAGCTAATCAAGGCATCAGCGCCCGGAGCAAGTGGAGGTGGCTGACAGTGTACTTTGGTTTCAGATGCATTCAAGCTCTTTTTGAGTGATATGAGCTTAATTCATATTCTGGTTTCTATACTAAAAGTTTATGTGTTCAGATTTGGCAAATATCCTCCCCCGTAACCTGACATCTCATGCTTTGATAAAGCTGCTGATCTTAACGTGTTACTTGCATTTGTTTCATTATATGTGGTGAGAAAGTTCGTACAGATGAATAAAGGGAAGAGGGTTTTTTTCGGGGGGGGAGGGCGGGCATTGAGTTATACCCCACCCTCCACTTCCATTCATTGCTCAGCAAAAGACAAAGGTGGCTCACCCGAAAAACTTGAAATACACACTGTAGCTGAGTGGAAAGAGCTTACAGAGAAAGGAGTCATCCTGGCTTTGTAAAGTAAGTAGGTCCCTTCTGGAGAGAGCAGTCCCTTCATCAGGGACATGCTTAGATCGCTTTAATTGCCAGCGTCTTGAAGTTTTCCAAAGAAAGTCTAACGTCAGCGGGTGGCTGGACTCTGTCCATCCAAGATCTGGGCTACATTTTTGGTTCTGCGAATCCCTCTTCTTCAGAACGTGGAGGAAACCGTCTCTCGTAGGGGCCATTGGCCACTCGCTAGGCAATCACGGTCATGAGGCTGATCTGCTTTACAAAATGGAGGGCTCAGTTTCGATGCTCAGGAAGCTACAAGTGGAAACTCCACATGCGAAGAGCCCATAATTTGACTCTAATAGATATTTAGCAGCTTAAACGAAATAACAAGGAATACATTCACCCAGGCGCCATCCAGGAGGATTTGGTGGGTACTTTACATTCCACTCCTTGAAAGGAAAAACATAATTTTTTATACTTTCCCAAGATATATGAATATTTTGGTATGCAAAGAGATAACACATAGCATACCTTTAAGGTTGACTCAAGTTCTGTTTGGCCAAAGGGATTTACGGCTATCAGTATAATGCAGGCCAGTCAATCAAGTTGAATTTTTCTTCCAAATCAGCGCATTCGAGTTCACCCAGGCAGCCACTTGCTTTCTGGGGCTGCTTTGTTCACAGGCTGTTCAATTTTCTGGTGCACAGGATCAACACATATGAATGCCATAACTTGCCGCCCTGTGCCCGTTTCTCCCTACTCCCCAGCCCTAGCTCTGAGGGGTCGTTGAAGTCTAAGCAGTTTATTATCTCTCCCTCCTTCCAGTCTCCTACTCCTTCAAGTCACGGTCCTGATTCTTCTTCTGATTCCCCCCTGACATCCATCCAGTGCCCTCCCTCCACGGTGCTTGCCCTCCTGCAGTCCCTCCGGGTCCCCAGGCGGGACTTCTGTCACATTGACAGGACTGAGGGTCATGGTTACACTGGCAAAGCTCTCAGCCTCTGCAGTGAGAACGGACTTGGGGCAAATCTGCCTTTGCACTTAGTGTATGACTTCTGTTATTACCCAGCTGTGGTGTGGGGAAAGTAATAAGACCTGCCTCTTCAGTAGGAGCAGGGAAGTAAAATACTTAGCAGGTGGCTTGGATGGTTAGCACTCAATAAAACGTTAGTTATTATGAATGTCGCTGGTCTTCCTCACCACAGGCAGCAGAGTTGTCTTCCTTCCCCTTGACATCAATCAAGCTGCTGCACTTCTCAGAAATCCTTGGTTGCTGCTAGTTCTGCTGGCTCAGGTTTTCACGCCTTCCGAGCCATCCCTGCATACCTGCCTCACGCTCAGGTTTTCTCTGCGCCCTTCCAGCCCCATGGGGCAAACAGCACTGGCCCTTCCATTCTTGCACCTCTGTGCCTTTGAGCGTGCTCCACCTGGCGTGTCTCCCTCTTTCTCTGCCGCTTGTTAACATTCTCCTCGTCCCTTTAGGCCCTGTTCCAGGGCCACCTCCCCCAGGAAACGTTTTTATCTAAATATATTCTTTAAAAGATTTTATTTATTTATTTGAGAGAGAGCGAGAGCGAGCACAAGCAGGGGGAGTGGCAGGCAGAGGGAGAAGCAGGCTTCCCGCTGAGCAGGGAGCCTGACGTGGGGCTTGATCCCAGGACTCTGGGATCATGACTTGAGTCAAAGGCAGACGCTTCACTGACTGAGCCAGCCAGGCACCCCTATCTAAATATATTGTGGAGTCTAGTTTGGCCATCTGGTTAGAACTGATTACTCTTTTGGCCACAGTCTCATAGCACTTTGCTTGTTACCTCCTGTTAGACTTGCCCAATTGTGTTTGGTAATAGAGTTAGTTGCTCATATCTGTCTCCCTCAAGGGATGCTAAACAACTTGACGACAGGAATTGTGGCTGTAAAAATATCTCAGTATCTACACAATGCTTTGCTCATAATATCCGATCAATAAATGTTTTAGACTGAATTAAAATTACATATTATGTGGATAGTCTCTAAATATCTGGAAGTGGGCTGGGGCCACTGCTCTGGGCGCATTTATCGCAAAACTAGTACGTACACATGGCTCTGGTGATCTGAGTGGACCCTCCAATCTCTTTGCTAGTCAGCAGCAAGGGGAGTCCTCACTCATCCCAGAGCCTTCATGAGAGAGCAGATGCAATGTGAACTGGTGGGCGAGAGTCATCTTTCACTGCTCACAATGGAGGGGTTAAGGGAACACAGTTTTCTCCTCTACTAAGAGGGTAGAGAGAGGGAGAGGTACTCTCCATTGGTGCATAGTCCCAAGATGTGATTCCGAGTCACTCCGTGGTGAGATCTGGACAGGGAGAGTTGGGATCTATCCCTGGATGACAGGAGGTTGGATGTTTCCTAGAAAGCCCGATTCCAGCCTAGAGGATACTCTTTGTCATTGGATAAAAAGTTCACTAGAGTGCAGATGGGATAGGTGGCCAGAGTATCTGTGTGGAGGCTGCTGCTCATCCATGGGAAACCTCTTCTTCTTGTCTTCTCCAGTGACCAAGCAGCAGCTGGGATGTGGCCGTCTGTCCAGCTCCGGACTGCAGTTCCCGGCAAACTTGGCAGCTAGGTTTTAGGCAAAGAAATGTACTTAAAATTTATGTGTGCAACTTCTCAGTCATTTCCTGAGGGAAAGTCTCTGGCACTGGATCTCCACTTTTTCTTGTGTTCCTACTGGCTGGGATGGAAGCCATTGACCTGACCTTGGAAGCCACTTGTTGAAGATGGCAGAGCTGCGGCAGTCTGGCTCACTGGCTGCTGATGGGAAGAAGTGCCTCCTGTGGCCGCCAGGCGCCATCAGTCACTGCACCGCATTCGTTAGAGGAGCTGCCAGGTCCCCCAACACAGGATCTTTTCCTTTTCCAAAGCTGTGCCCAAATATTTGTTGAACACCGACTATGTGTTAGGCCCTCACTATGTGAGGGAATAAAAACAAGAATGCATGATTCCCAGTCTCTGCCTTTGAGGAGTTTATAGCCAGGTCCTACAGATAAGACACAGATATACAAGGAACCATGCAGGCATGCTCTCGCCAGACCACAGACAATGTACACTAGAGGCTCTAGGAGGAAAGACAGATTCCTTTAAGCTGTAGTGAGCTAGCGAGTCCCGTGAAGGAGCTGGTTTGGAAAGATGGAGAGATGCAAGGAAGACATTCCAGATGGCAAGTGCCATGTGTGCCTTGAGATTGGGGGAGGCGATAGTGAACTCACAAGTTTGCACAGACTCGAGCGATTTGTTTTGCACCAGGGAGTAGCAGTGGTTACCTCTGGAAAAGGTGTTGGGGTGTGACAGAGGAGAGTCTTGAATACCTGACTACCTTGGGAATGGGTGACTCCCTGGCAGCCAATGGGGAGCTGTCTACGGCAGCAACATTGCCTACCACTGTGAACCTTCCAGTTGGCATGTAGTAACCCAAGCAACATTTTGTTTGTTCACAGATCTGTTGTCCCAGCCCCTTGTAGGAAGCTGTGAGAAATCTGCTTTGGTCTCCAAAGTACAGTTTTCTACAAATAGCTGGTTTGTGTACCAACGGCCTAAGGCCATTGCAGAGAGCAAACAGCAGAGGAACAAATGCATGGATGATTGTGTCAGTGGTTCAACCTTTTCCTCTTCACTCTGCCTTGAAAACAAACTTCCCCTCATCTTCCTAGGCTCCCATTTTCTACACCAGTGACTTCTCACTGCACCTGTCTTTGTGTAATTACTTCTTTAAAAAAAGCGCAAGTCAACTTTGCATGTTCCATCTCATTCTTCTTACCTCACTAACTGGCATTTTACTGATTTACCTGTTCAAGAAGTCATGTGGAGACTCAGCTCTGCTGCAGTTACTCTTGTTTGTTTGTCTTTATTAACCAGCCTAGCAACACAGTCTTTAAGGGAGCCCTCCTTCACAACTGGTACCCGCAATGCATGGCGACGGGATTGTGTTGGCTTTTCCAGCTTTACATAAACATCTGTTCCTTTTGAACAGTGGCAATTATCTCAAAACTTGAGAAAGTCAGGCTCGGGGAAAGTTGACTTCTAGGTGTTTTTCCTTGTCTTATCTCCGAAGAGTTAGACGTCTGTGGTCTTGAAATGGCCAAAGTTTAGATGAAGGAGAGCTTCACTGCAGCTGGTAAAATTTGAGTCATGGCTTTCAACTTGGGCGGGCTAACATTAACTTCAACGTGTTCCCCAAACATGTGAGGGTGGAAGGCCAAGATGCCGGAACAGTATTCTGTGACCCTTTGTCCAACTGTGACCTTTCTGAAATGATTAATCAGATGTGGGAGAAGGTGGTGTAAAAATAAGAAGGCTTCTCAGATGTTTGAGTTGTACAAGACATTATCCTTGCCAGTATGATAGAAAATGTTGTATAATTCATTTTAACATTGCAGAAAATCAGGAATGGAAGCTCCTTTGGGGCTGTGGGGGAAGAAAAATCTCAATTTGTAAATGTTGCTATCTCAGTAACTTCCGAAGTTATGGAATATTCTGTGGCTTTAATCAACAGAATTGTGATCAACAGTGTGGTGATTTCGCTTCGTTTTTTATCCCATTCTGGCAAGTTGTGTTTAAACAGGTCTCGATATCTCATTCTTTAACTGCAATCTCTGTGTTTCCCCTTCTTAGAAGAGCAGGACTATCATTTAGAGAAGCGAGCCTATGTTGGAGCTGCCATCACAAGGATGCTCGCTGCAATATGGGTTTGGAGTGAACAGCATGGCCATTTATTTATCTCTATCCACATATGGATTAGCTTGTGTTTTCCTACCTCTCCCTGACACTTGCTATTTCTTCCTTGAGTTTCTGCCTTTTGTTCCCCCTACACAGTTTTCTTAGTTTTACCATATCATTGGAAACCATGAGATATGGACCCTATTCTCCGCATGATCCATCTCATTATTTAAGATGTAAGGACACCATAGGAATTGGTGAGACTCAGTTTCCACATTCAGATTTCTGGTTTGCTAGAAATTAATGGCATCACAGTATGTCCATGCCCTGTTTCTGGGAAGCAGCTAGCATGGAAGGGAAAGAACGTACTCTCTGAATATCAGTTTATATCCTGGTTCTGTTGTTTACTGCAAGGGCTTGGGCAAAACACTTCATTTCTCGGTTCGGTGTGCTAAGCTGTAACATGATGGCAGTAATCCATTGCTTTCAAAAGGAACTGCTTTTGAGTATTATTTGTGTGGGAGGTCACCTATATAGAGTAACTCAAAACATGGTCTCTTTACTTCTTTTCCCTTTTTTTCCCCGAGGAAGCAGTTGTCAGGTGTAATTTTATTGCTTATCAATATTGCAATTGTCGTGAGAACATGAAGGGAGGGCTCTGGTTCTGTGGAAGAGGCTCATCACCACGGTGCTAAATCGGGTGCAGAGTCCCGGCCTCCCTTTAGGCCTTATAGGGATCGTCAAAGTAGCCAAGGATTAAGGGAGTAGATGGGTTTCTGTGATTATACCAGAATCTCAACCAATGAAAGATATACGACCTGGGAGAAGTGAAAGTAAAAGCTGGCTCCGTTATAAGTACACTTGGAGGAAGTGGAAAAGGACTGACCTTCCATTCAGATGCACGCCTTTGACTTGGTTACACTTTGTTTCCTCTCCAAACTGGCACTTTATTTTCAGCCCTCAAAGAAAGAGCAACCATTTGATTCTGTAATGTAAAAACTATTATTGCCCTTAGGAAAAGGATTACTGAACTTTCTGTACCTAGTGTTTATGCCTTTAATAAGCACAGTGTTTCCAAGAGAATTGAATGCCTTTTTGTGTGATGTTTTTCTACCACTGCATCTGAGTTTTTGTACCTTAATGTCTGGGAAACTTGTTCTTATAAATTCACAGAAACCTGACAAACAGTAGGAATTTGTTCTCTGTCCTATAGAGATGGGCAAATCCCTAAAGAGCTTGTTGATTTCATGCTCACCACTTTGCTATGAGCCAGGCGCCTTTCTTTTCTAAGGAAAAGATTTATGGAGGGGGAATAAGTTTCATGGGAAATAGCAGACTCAGATATCTGCAACATTAGCAAGCAGTACCACAGGTGGTGGGCTCGTCCACTCACCTCTGCAAACTCTTACAGGCTCTAACATTGGATTGAGCTCTACAGTTTGCATCTAGTATTGCCTTTTGATTCCAACAATGGCATCATGAAGGGCAATGACATACAAAGACCTGTACTCTTTTTTTTTTTAAGACTTTATTTATTTGTCAGAGAGAGAGAAAGAGAGAGAGTGCAAGCACAAGCAGGAGGAGCAAGGGGCCTGATGGGGGACTCCATCCTAGGACCCTGGGATCATGACCTGAGCCGAAGGCAGACGCTTATCAACTGAGCCATCCAGTTGCCCAGAACTGGTACTCTTTTGAACAGTAAAAGCCAAAGCATGAAGAGGAACAATTTAAGACGAACCAGGAGAGATGATGGACTCTGAAAAACAAACTGAGGGTTCTAGAGGGGAGGAGGGTAGGGGGATGGGTTAGCCTGGTGATGGGTATTAAAGAGGGCACATTCTGCATGGAGCACTGGGTGTTATGAACAAACAATGAATCATGGAACACTACACCAAAACAAATGATGTAATATATGGTGATTAACATAACAATAAAAAATTAAAAAAAAAAAAGAGGAACAATTTAAGTGTGGAGCGATGAGACCAGAGAGAAAAGCAAGAGTCAGATGGCAAAGTGCTTTGTGTGCCAACTTCAAGAGTTTAAACTTTATTCTGAGACACTTTGGAAAGATAAGGAAAAATCACGGGAGGTTTGTAAGTCAAGACATGAGATTTTCAGACATATATTTTAGAAAGGTCTTTCTAAAAGAAAGGGCTCTGTGGAGGTTTGATTTGAATGGGGAAGCATGGAGGCAGGGAGACCAGGTGGGTAGTTGTGGAGAAATTCAAGTGAACAAAGAGAAAGTCTTGAAGTCAGTCCACAGTAGTGGGGATGGGGAAATTGGGGCAGAGTTGGGTGAATGACTCAATGAGGGAACAGTGGTAATTGGAAGACATGATTAATTCACTCTTTTGTCTAGACAATTTCTTAAACAATCAATAGATTAAATGGTGTCAAAAGAAACATTTTTGTAGTTGGTGTCAGCAAGACGGAGTAGGAGATACCAGCCTTCATCCAATCTCCCTGCCCTGCCTTCCCCCCCTCACGACCCCCACCCCTAAACATTAGGCAGCTATCCACAAAAGAAGATAGCCTTGGGAGGGCTCAAGAATCCAACTGAGAACTTACAGCAAGACAATGGAGAAAAAAGTGTGTCATACCTACACCGAAAGGCTCACTGGGAGGTCGGCTTAGCTGAGATCTCTGGAGATGGCTAGGCACAGAGAAGGCGGGGTAATCAGTCTCAGCTGCACAGCAGGTGCCAACATGGCCCCAGTAGCCTGCTCTGCAGAGGACTCTGGCAACCATGCCACTGAGGACCTCAACTGCCCCCACAGCAGCCAGACTCCCCACAGCTTTCACAGAGGAGAACCTGGTAGTGTTCATTGGCACAGACCCAGTGGCCTGCTCTTCAAAGGACACTGGCAGTTTTGGCCACTGAGGTAAACAACAACCACCGCTGTTGAAAATTCCCCAGAGAAAGAGTTGCTGCTCTGTGCCTTCCAGAAGGAACTGCTGTTTTGTCACTCTAGGGCCAGAGTTGCCCCTCAGAACCCCACGCACATGTTGGACCCCAGAGCCACGGCTGCTGTGCATGCAGCCCCATTTCAGACTCCAGCTCTGGGGCTGCTCTTTGTGTGAGGGCACTCCAAACAATGGCTCTATGGCTGCTCTGCCCTTGCCCATGTCTCAGGCAGCAGAGTTACCGCTGCTTCAGGCCAGCCAGTGCCCCAGAGCCTGCAGTTGCTGTCGCTCTGTGTGCACTTGCACTCCAAACCTCAGCTCTCTGGGTGCTCCATGGGGACCCAAGCATCAGATACCAATGCCACCACCACCGCTAGGGTGTCCATGAGCCAGACCCAGCACCTGGAGGGATTCCCCTAGGTCATGACATCCACTGTGGGAGAAAAAGAGATCGGATGGTCCCCAGCAGCTTTCCTAACCAAAGACCCCAACAGCCCTAGATACTTCTGTGGACACCCACAGTCTTAAATATTGAGGACCCTTGTGATCATTGCCAACACTAACATTAGCTCCCAGATCTGCACAGAGACTACACTACTGGTCCTTCCTCAGGTCAGCAACTGCCACAAACCACCCAGCCTGCACCCTCACACCCACCTGTAGGTGAAGGTCTTCACCTACCAAAACCAATCCAAAAGTCAAGAAGAGGTAACTGCTCCAACAAACATGCAGACAAAAAGCACAAGGCTACAAAACATGAAAAATCAAGGAAATAAGACATCACCAAATGAACACAATAACTTCCCAGTGACTGATCTCAAAGGAGTGAAACCTACAGATTGCTGGCTCAAGAATTCAAACTAATTGTTTGAAGGAAGCTCAATAAGCTGCAAAAGAACACAGATATTTGACACCAAAAGCAAAGGCAACAGAAGCAAAAATAAACATGTTGGACTGTATCAAAGTGGAAAGCTTCTGCACAGCGAAAGAAATAGTCAATAGAAATGAAGAGGGAACCCATGGAATGGGAGAAAATATTTGCAAACTATATATCATATAAGGGGTTAATATCCAAAATGTATAAGGAACTCATATAACTCAATAGTAAAAAATCAAATAATCTGATTTCAAAATAGGAAGAAGACCTGAGTAGACAATTTTCCAAAGAAGACATACAAAATGGCCAACAGATACATGAAGAGATATTGAGCATCAATAACAACTAGTAAATGCAAATCAAAACCACAATGAAGTGTCACCACATACCTGTTAGAATGGCTATGTGCCTGGGTGGCTCAGATGGTTGAGCATCTGCCTTCGGCTCAGGTCGTAATCCCAGAGTCCTGGGATCGAGTCCCACATCGGGCTCCCTGCTCCTTGGGAGCCTGCTTCTCCCTCTGCCTCTCTCTCTCTCTCTCTCTCTCTCTTCCCCCGTCTCTCATGAATAAAATAAAAAAATAAAATCTGAAAAAACAAAACAAAACAAAATAAACAAACAACAAAAAAAAACAAGGGATAAGTGTTGGCAAGGATGTGGAAAAAAGGGAACCCTAGTGCACTGATGGGAATGTAAATTGGTACATCGACTGTGGAAACCAGTACAGAGGTTCCTCAAAAAATTAAAAGTAGAACTACCATATAATCCAGCAATCCTACTTTTGGGTATACATCCAACGAATGAAATCTATCTTGAAGAGGTATCTGCACTCCCATGTTCATCGCAGCTTTATTCACAATAGCCAAGACATGGAAGCAACCTAAGTGTCCACTGATGGATGAATGGCTAAAGAAAATGTAGTATAAAATGGAATATTTTCTATAAAAAAAGGTTGAAATCCTGCCGTTTGGAAATCCATGACATCATGGATGAACCTGGAAGGCACTATGCTAAATGAAATAAGTCAGACATAGAAGGACAAAAACTGCATGGTGTCACTCATACATGGAATGTAAAAGGAAAAAAAATTGAAATCATAGGGAGTAGAATGGTGGTTGCCAATGGCTGAGGGGTGGGGAAAGGGGGAGTTGTTCGTAAAGGGTAGTCTTCTAGTTGTAAGTTCTGAGGGTCTAATGTACAGTACGGTGACTATAGTTAATGATACTGTATTATATACTTGAAATTTGCTGAGAAAGCCGATTTTCAGCATTCTCGGTGCATAGACACACAAAAGGCAACTTATGGTTGGAAACCAAATGAATGATGGTGACAGTAAGTGTCCAGGAGGGAAAGAAAGTTATGCAGGCCCAAGTGGTTTAGAATGGGTGGGTCCCAGTAGAGTCAGTATAGATGGAGATGGATGTGTTAGTTGATTATGATAATCATTTCACGATGTATATCTACATCAAATCATCATGTTGTACACTTTAAATAAACACGATAGTATTTGTCAATTATACCAATAAAGTTGGAAAGAAAAGAAACATTTTCATGTAATATTTACCAGGGGTGTTCAGTTTAGTTGTGGAGATTCTGTTATCCCTGGACAGAGATGCTTTTTCATTCACCTTCAAAACACTGCTTTATCATCATTCAGAATTGTTTTTTAGGAGATTCTCCCTCTGAAATACCAAATTTCATTAAAACCAACCAAAGGAAACTTAAAAGAGATAAAATATTGCATATTTATTTTACTTCTATGGATGTCTACTGTGATTTCTTTTCTTTTTTTAAAGATTTTATTTATTTGACAGAGAGAGACACAGCAAGCGAGAGGGAACACAAGCAGGGGGAGTGGGAGAGGGAGAAGCAGGCTTCCCACTGAGCAGGGAGCCCGATGCAGGGCTCCATCCCAGGACCCTGGGATCATGACCTGAGCCGAAGGCAAACGTTTAACGACTGAGCCACCCAGGCGCCTCATACTGTGATTTCTTTTCACCCTAGTAAGTTTTTAATGCTGATAATAGAGTTCATTTCATTGGTTACTTTCATGTTAGGGAACAAAGGATATCTAAATTGAAAGATACAATAGTAGTAGTACCTTTTTTAAATTATAAAATTTAGAGGGATGTTGAAACAGATCTGGTATCTTGGTGTGGGATTACATATTATTTGGATGTTTTCCACCTTGTGCCTTCTTTAGGAAGTATTTACAATTCCTAATTTACACTCTCTTGAGCCACTAGATAACAGATAAAGGGGTCATATCATCTATGAAGAACATAGATTGCTAGAAGAATGGGGAGATGTTGGTCAAAGTGTACAAATGTTCAGCTATAACGGATGAGTAAGTTCTTGAGATCTACTGTACAGCATGGTGGCTGCAGTTAATAACACTGTATTGTGTACTCAAAATTTGCCAAGAGAGTTGATCGTAATTGTTCTCCCACACACACCTGAAGATGTAACTATGTGAGGTGATAATTAGATAAGTTACTTAGCTTGAGTGTGGTAATTATTTCACAATTATTTGTGTATCAAAACATTACACTGTATACCTTAAATATATACAATTTTTAGTTGTCTAGTAAACCTCAATATAACTAAAAAAAATAAAGCAATACAAACACCATCAAAAGCTAGACTATTTACCATAAATATAAGAGAAGTTGTTTTCCTTACGATGTAGTTGATAGGACAATATATATCAATATACATCATCTGACTGACTAGAGTGTAATAGCAATACAAGCCAACATGGCAAGACACACCACCAAGCAACTTGTGGTTGGAAACCAAATGAATGATGGTGACAGTAAGTGTCCAGGAGGGAAAGAATGTTATGTGGGCCCAAGTGGTTTAGGATGGGTCCCAGTAGAGTCAGTATAGAGGGAGAGGAAGAGCATACAAAGACAGGTGTATGCCAGTTATGATTTTGTGGAATGGAGAAGTAAAGAATTGCAGTCTGAAAAGTAGGTTGGTGTCCAAGGCTAGAGACAATCTATCTTAGATATTAAGAGCACCTTTTGAATCTTGGGTTTGAATCCTAGAACAGTTCTCACTAATTTTCTTTGGGCAAGAAAGCATCTTGCTAATCCTCAATTTCTTCATCTATAAAATGTGGCCAATAATGATTACTCCTTAGAGGTATGTGTGTGTGTGTGTGTGTGTGTGTGTGTAAGTGTAATAACTGATATAATGCAGATTTCTTAGTAAAGTGCTGTTTAGTGAATGGCGAACTAAGGAATGTGAACCACGTGTGTCCACAGGTAGCCAGGGATGGTTTTTGATGTGGACAGTGACATAATGAAAACTGCCATAAAAAAGCATGTTAGGATAATAATGTAAAAAAAAAAAAAAGACGGGGTGTAGGGGGGAAGGACTGGGGAGGGGGATGGAGTTACAGGCCAAGACAGTGCCTAGGAAGCTACTGCATTAAATCTAGCATGAGTAATTTAATGTCCAAATTATAACGGTAATAATAGAGATTAAAAACAACAGCAATAGAGGGTTAGATTTAAGAGGTTTTGTGGAGAAGGAAAATAGGACTTCATGTCTGATTGAATATGGATTAAGGGACTAAAGGTAAGAGGAAACCTACACAGGTACTTCTGAAAGTTTGTCATTCTCTGACTTAGGAAATGGTGATCTTTTTAATAGAGATACGTGAGGGGGCAGCCAGTTTTCAGAAGGGGAGGGGTGGGGCTGAGTTTTCATACATTGTTTCGTAGTTAGGATGTAAAATAAAGTTGCTGAGGTATAGTTAGAGAGGCTCAGAAGGCAGGGCTACCACTGGGAGAGCCTCATACTTTGAGGAGCAAGAAAGGAACCTGCAAAGAAGGCAGGTGAAAACGCAGCAGGGGTAGAAGGAGAATCCAAGGGATGTAGTAGAAACACAGATCCAGCATGGGCTGCGGGGGTCTAATTTGTAGATGACACCACAAAGGTCCTTATGGGATGGACTGAGGCTGCAGTTATCAGTGAGGAGGTCATCGCTAACCTTTCCGTAAGCTGTTTCAGAAAAGGGGGTGGACTGGGGAGGGACCAAGGTGAGGTGAGATTGAGGCAGAAGGGGTGGAAGGCGGCAGGTGAGAAGTTTGACAATCAAGAGAAGCAAACTGTAGGCAGCGGGAAGCAGATGGGTTTTCAGGATGCCTTGTGGAAGGCAGAAGAGACAGAACAATTCAATGCGGGAACCTAAACATGCAGAAGAGGCAGGAGTTAACAGAAGCAAATTCCTGGAGCAGAAAGATGATAGAATGGAAAGAAAGCAAAGAACCAAGGTATCTCTACTTACTAGATCAGAAGAAAGGAAAAACTGATGGCTATAGAAACAGGTGTTTTGAACTAGGACTTTCAAGTGAAATTTGAAAATGAAATTTGAAATTATCTCCAAATTGGGAACAGAGAAAACAACAGGCAAGAAAAGGAAAATGAGGGAAGTTCTAGGAGAGAATGGTGGTATTTCAGCCATATTTAGGATAGTAAAAGAACAGCAAACATCATGTCCAATATTGTGGGGTGAGCAAAGGCATGGTCAACTATATTAACCCATCATAAGTCATGAAGCTGTCGGCACCTCATCACAGAGTTTTCAAATAAATTAACAAGGGCAATGGCAAAGTCAGGGTAAAGTGATACCAGGGAACAAGGTTGCTTTCAGCATTGGACTGTCCTACATTGTGAAGGCAGGGACTTGGCATTTCCTGATCAGGTGGAGCTATAAGAGATGAGAAGAAACAAAGCACAGTAGTGTAAAACAGCTCCGAGTGTTTTGATGTCAGTCAACAACCAGTGGGATTGCCCAGAAAGAACGTTGAAACAAACAGTGGAAGCGATCCAGAGAATAAGAAACTGTTATTTTCAAACCAGCCAATTAGAAAGTGACATTCCAGCCTATAAATAGGCAATATGTCAGCATTTTATCACCAAACATCCTAAGTTGACAACACAACCAACTGAACAAAATGTTACAGAGTGGGACAGGCCATTGTGAAGAGAAACTGCTGTTAAGCCAAAATAAATACTATTACATGTGACATTTCAGAATGGCAAGGCTTCAAAAGAATAGCAGATGAAATAACCCTTACTAATAATGAATGAGAAGAGAAAAATACCCTGGGATGATGAAGAAAGACAAATAAAAGAGAAGGCAGAATTTAGATCAATAGTGGTTTAAGAGCATGGACTGCATTTCAAGAAACCTGTCATTTACTCATTCTTTGTGTCTGAAGGTCCAAATCTGGAACTGGCAGTAGGCTATGTTTCTTCTGCCTTAAATGACAGCGGGGTCCTATGCAATCATTGCCCATTTACAAAGGAAGACAGTTGCAATGAAGATGCTTAAGGTCACTGCTAGTTTTGAAGTTCTGTGATATTTGATGGTTAGGCACAAATTTTCATGTAAGAACTCAGATACAATCGGGTATTAGAGGAACATTGCTTTAGGAATTGGAAGAATCAGAAACCTTGGATTCTAGTCTCTGCTCTGTGTGATTGTGTGGCTCATGACACACCATTTGACTTCTCAGTATCTCAAGTTCCTTCTGTAAAATAACAAAGAGAGGCTAAGTGCTCACTAAGTTCTTTACTATGTTTTAAAAATCCGTGTTTCTACAAGAGTGGGGCACCACACCATTGACTGCCTAAATAATAAGGTTGTTTTTTGACAAATAACATTAGGTGGATAACAACTATGTTGTGGGTGACAGAGCCCTTCTAGAAAATAAAGACTTCCTATGGGGAAGAAGACTTCCTTTGGATCCGATGCTAGTGCCAAAGCAGAGATAATACTAAAGCCATAGGACTGAACTAAGTGACTTAGGGAGGGAGTGCAGATAGAGGAGCGTTCTGAAGATTGAGCCCAGCTTCTTGACTTCCAAGATGGTGGACACCTAGCAAAGGAGACTAGGAGCAGCCTGTGAGGGTATAGGAGAGCTAAGAACAAATAAAGTCCAGGTGACCAAGGAAAGAAAGTATGTTATGGAAGAGGCAATGCTTTCAAATGCTATTGATTAAAGGAAGATAGGGTTTTTTAGGAAGAGAATTGTCTATTGGATTTGGCAATGTGGGGTCATTAGTGACACAGATAAGGGCAGTTTCATGGAGTGATTGGGGGACAAAGGCATGACCGAAATAAGTTCAAGGAAGAATGGGACAAAACGAAATAGAACTAGCAAAGCACAGAACCCTTTCGATGAGTTTTGCAGTAAAGGGAAGCAGCAACTGAAGAAAGATATAAAGTCAGGAAACTTTGTTTTGTTGTGCAATGAGAATGATGCAATACAGTAGAAAAATTAATGGTACAGGAGCCAATAGATAACAACAACAAAAATAACTAAGCAAAGTAATTTCAGATTGCAGTAGGTACTGTGAAGAAACCAAAGAGGATGTGGTAGGCAGAAAAGCATTGGGATCTTACTTTAGATAAAATGGTTAAAGAAAGCCTTTCTAAGGTGTTTGAGTTGGGATCTGAAGATTTTTCTTGTTGTTGTTGTTGTTGGGGTGGAGAGAGAAAGAGAGAGAAAGATTGATTCGCAGCGGAGATGTAAAGCACAGATGACCCAGTTCAGCTTAGAACATGTGGAGTGTAGGGAAGGAGGTCAGTATGGCTGAAGAGCAGTGAACAAAAGAGAGCTGAGGCTGAAGAGTGGGCAGGTCCCAGATCTTGTCATTGTTTGTAGATCATGATAGGTCTAGATTTTATTGCAAGTACAAAGAGAAGTCCCTGCAGGATTTTAAACAGGGGAAATGTTTTAATAGGTCATTAATAACATTGTTAATAACAATCGTCATCATCTTGCATTTAAAAAATACTTTATGGTTTCTAAGTGCTGCTCTCCCACGTGGAGGCTCACAGAGTACACATCAATTGCTTGAAGTTTTCTCACAGACCTGGGTGCCCACCTCAGTGGGAAGTACAGAGTATGGACTCAAACCCAGTTCTACCATTTGTAAAGCCAGTGATTTTTTTCCCCATCACTCCGCCATCTGCCATTTGCAACCTTTGTTTATACTCCCCAAATTCAAATCTGTCCCCATCAATACTGCTTCTCCACAAAAGCTCCCTCCTGATGTTCCTTTGTGCTTTTGTTTGATTCTTGAACACATCAGGATTAACCCCAAGCATAGAAGGCACTTAAAGAGACTTGTTTTTATTTTTTAATTAATTAATTAATTATATTTATTTTTTAAAGATTTTTATTTATTCATTTGAGAGAGACAGAGAGAGCACAGCAGAGGGAGAGGGAGAAGCAGGTTCCCCGCTGAACTGGGAGCCCAACCCTGGGGCTCGATCCCAGGACCCAGGGATCATGACCTGAGCCGAAGGCAGATGCTCAACCATCTGAGCCACCCAGAGACTTGCTTTTAATGACAGATTCGCTTTTTTTTTTAGATTTTATTTATTTATTCAAGAGAGAGAATGGGAGAGAGAGAGAGCATGAAAGGAGGGAGGGTCAGAGGGAGAAGCAGACTCCCTGCTGAGCAGGGAGCCCGATGTAGGACTCGATCCTGGGACTCCAGGATCATGACCTGGGCCGAAGGCGGTCGCTTAACCAGCTGAGCCACCCAGGTGCCCGACAAATTTGCTTTTATTGGTAAACTAAAATATTTGGTATTTCAAGCAGAGTAGATTAAGATTTATGTCAGATATGTAGGACTGGGTTAAGAGAGATGGATATATTTGATTAAAATCAATACGATGTGATTGAAACATATGAGTTGTATTTTTAAAGCCTGTAGCATAGCTCTTCAGTCAAAAGTATTAAATTCTCAGGTGTGTTTGCCAGGCATTTTCATCATTAGTTTTTGGCATAATTCAATGAACAGAAGGATCCTCTTAAATCTTATAAACAGAGAAAGAACTTTCAAATGAAAGACTATTTTAATTGATGTTTAGTTAAGGAAGATTTGCTTACCAGTCTTAGTTTTCTGTTTGGAACTAGTTGCATATGATTTGTTTTGAAGGACAAAAAGCATTTACTATAAAATAGAATGTGAAGATAAATATTAACATCAGGTCTTCACACAGTCATAAGACTGATCTAAGTGAAATTGCCTTGTAAGTGATTCAGGCACAACAAAGGATTTATCTGTAAGGCTAAAATCAGAGAATAAGTGACTAGAAATGTCGCATTGGCTCAAGTGGCCCCAACTGATTAAGATGCCCCCAATAGAAGAGCTGAGATGTCAGGTTGCCACCATTCCCACCATGGAAATGGGCCAAGGTAGATAAAACTTCTCTAGTATTTTATTCACTTCCAATCAGCTGCAGCCACATAGAAACAATATTATTATTATGGCTTTATTCATTGCAGGAAAGTTTAAGTTGTTGAAGATTTAGTGTAAGATATGACCATCTGTACCAAAACATTCAGTTTACAGGCAGACTATTGAACATGTGTTTTAGTGTGGGCCATAAAATAAGTGTGGTACAAGATTCATCTGCAGCGTATTTTTTATCACCTTATGTAGGAATAAAATAGTTCCTTTTGAGCTTAAAGGGCTAACATCAAGAGGCAAAAGGTAAAAAAAAAAAAACCCACCCTAAAACTAAAATTGTTTTACTCGTTCAGATAGAAGAATAACACACAGCTACAACCGTTACTGTACACAGACAAAATTAAGGAACTACGTTTACAGTAAGTCAAATTGTTAGGTCACATTTTTACACCATTAAATCCTAGTAATATAAAAAATAATCTGTCAGGAAATCTACAAATGATTCAACAGCAAGTTGAGACTTGGAAACAAAAAGGCTTGCATAGCACCCACCTGTATCAGCTTAGCTCTAATTATATAGATAGAATTATGTGCAATTTTTTTTCATTCAGTGGCCATTTATTCAATTCAATTCAATAGGTAATATTGGAGAACCTACCACACACAAAGCACTATGTTAGTTAGGTACCATGAGGGGGGCACAGATAAATAAGACACGGTCCCTGTTCTCAATGAGTTTACAGTCAAGCGGGGGGAGATGGCCAGGTACACAACGAAGTCTAACATGGGTTTAGCTGTGACAAAGGTTATAAATGATAGTATAAACGAAAGTGCCATTAATTTTGTGCAGAGGATTCAGGGAGGCTTCACAGAGATGAATGGTGAGTAGAACTTCTACAGGCAGAAAGGGAGCAAAGGGCCTTCCAAGGAGAGGAGCAATAGGAGGGAAAGTCTTTAAGTTTGGCTGAAGCGCCGAGTTCTGTTGGAGAATGGGTAGAGATGAATCCCTGTGGGGGAATGAAAGATACCGGAAGTGAGGGGAAGACCAGGGAAGCCTTGATGAAGACCGGAACCAAGGGTGTATCCAGTGGGAATGGAAATGAATAAGGGGCTTAGTGGGACTTGTGATTTTGGTCCCAATCATGTTCTTTTATCGTGCCTAACTTACCTCCTGGGAGTGTTCTGTTCTTCCTTCAAAACTCAGCTCTAAAAACCGCCTCCAGGTGAAGCCTTCCTCCACCTCTCAGTTGGCATATGTGTCTCCATTCTCGGTGCCTCCAGAGCACGTGGATCAGACCACGCTTGGAGTTCTTGGAAGCTACAGCCCATATGAGCAGCAGATTGGAAGGAGGACTTCATTTCGGATCCACTGTTTGCACGGGTAGTTTTAGGTGGTGGTGGGCAGTAGGCAGCTAGAATCCCCATCTGCGGCTCAGGGAGTACATAGGGTTTAAGGTAGATTGGGGAAGATTTGCATAGAAATGGCCATAGAATTAGAGAGAATTTAGAGAAAAAAATAATGACTCCATTTAGAACATGTTAAGTTTCAGAAGTCTGTAAGATATTCTTGTTCTGTTTTTTAAACTCAGGACTAGCTACGGACTTATGTCTTTGATGAACTTACAGTCTAGAGATGTCTGACCCAAAAATAAAGTGTGTCGTTTCATGAGTGGCTCAAAGGTTTTACTGGGGAAATTTAAAACATGTATTAATATAAAATAACATAAACCTTTTCTAAAAAAATTCTAGGTGTCAGTATTTTAATAAGATAATTGAATGCCTAATTGGGGCATAGACTACTTAGGAAGCTATAGATTATAATTATTATCAGAAAGATGTTGCTTTTGTGAAAATCAACAATTAGCTTTCAAGTGTAAGTCAATTCATGAATGAATAAATCCTGTTATAAGATAAACTCAAGGGTGTGTTGAAAGCAGCCATTGGTCCTCCACCCAATGCCAAATCACTTAGGACTCGCTCAGAAAAAGGGCAAATCTGTAAAACGAGGCTCTGGAAGACATAGTTGGTGAGTCTATGGCAAAAAATTGTGAAGGCTTGCAAGTTACTCTAAGTGACAATTTCAAGAAAAAAATATACCGAATTTCCTTTGCTGCCAACTATGTTGGGGAAAGTCTTCAGAAATAAAGAGAAAAATAAGTTATGTCTTTGCTTTTGTCACTTGCTGTTCCAAGTGTTGGTAAGTCTGGAGTTAGGATGTATTTTTCCATGTTGGATTCTAAGTAAGAGGAGAAAGGAGGAAACTGTGGGAGGAAAAGGGATACATAAGGCAGAACCTACCGCAGAGGAAGAGAGGATGAGAGAGAGTGAAAAAGCAGTTTGGAATGAAAAATTCTTGACAAAATTCAAGAAGGTGGGACTAGGGTCAGGAACAGAGGGAGGAGGAGCACTCAGAGAGGAAGGTGCTAGAGGGATGAGCATAGAGGCCGAAAGCTATTTAGGAAAGAAGACTGAGCATGAGTCAATGCCAGGAGAACAAAAGCAGAGAGAAAGCAGGCAACAACGTCGAAAGTAGGTATTACTGTTGGACCGTGCCATTCCATATTTATGGAATGCATTAATCTCTTGGGATGATGATGAAGATTACAAAAAAAGGGCACAGAGAATTCAATTATGAGACCGTTAGAGATCTCTAAGTAGTTTCAAAAATAATGGGACAGGACCAAGATTGGAGGTGGTCAAAGAAAGAGAAGTTGGGGTGAGCCAGAGGAGAAAGGGACCAACTGAAAACAGAGGGCTGGGGTTAAGTGGTGGGTGTGCTTGGTTTTCTTTTGTTTGAGCATGGAGGAGATCAGAGACCATTTGACTGAAGGCCATTGCGAGTCTCAGAAGAACCAAGAAGGACCTAAAAACAGAAGATCAGGAAAACTGCCTTCAATAAGAGCCAAGAATTTAAGCTATAGAGCAAATCCAGTAAAAATAGGCCAGCGTAGCATGCCTCAGCAATGACTCTTAAACTTTTTTCAGCGTGCACACATGACTGAGAATGTTCGTATGTTCTGTGCTATCATGGGAGTATACACTTTCTGGCATATTAGCTGTAATTTCACCTCATTCTCATCCACTCAAGAAAGCCTATCAAAGTGCAAATGAGAAAGAGTGACACTGAATCCCCCCTCATTTAGCCAAATCTCTCGCATGCATGAGCCAGAAAACAAGAGAAAGGGAAGGTCTGGAGCTACGGATTAAGGGGATAATGTGCTATCAGGGAAATGGATGGGGGCTTTTGTGTTTCAGCCATTTCAGGTTGAGAGAAGGAGAAGGGCTCTTTGCAACCGTGGGCTCATGAGAACCTCTGATGAAGAAAGAACTCAAGAACTCAAAGAACTGAGTCCTGAGAACTAAAAAAAAAAAAAAAGAAAAGAAAAGAAAAAAGTGTTAATGGAGAAACTTGGTTTGGGGGTGAGAGTAAAAACTGGGGAGCATGGAAAAGATGGAAAGACTATGAGCGAAACCCTAGGCGCTGCTACAGGGAAGAAATGGTGGTGAAGGCGTCCTTGGAGCCAGGATGGGACAGCTGTTCTGTCTGTGTTTCACTGTTGGGTAGAAAGCAGACATCACCCCAAGACCCAGGGGCCAGGCTGGGTGATCCAGGGTCCGCCCAAGTTGCAGGGTTGTCCAAAAAAAAACAGTCGTTTTGTTCTTTTGGTACAACAGACTGGTGGGTCAGATATACCTGTTTTTTCCCCCTCTGTCCCCCTCTGTCAAATTATGAGAGCTTCATGGACAATGTGTATTTTTAAGCTTTTAAGCACCACTCAATCAGAGGGGGTTTTCTACAAAGGCTTAACAAAAATGCAGATTACACTGTAAAAATGCTTTTCAGCCAATAAAAGTCCTGTTTTACAGAGCAAATTTATGATGTTTAACTTCCGTTCAGGTTCTGATTCCGAGAACTGAAATTTGGTGGAATGAGATGGAAAAACAACGTGGAGAGAAGAAAACCCCAAGATAGCCATTTAAAACCCCACAATCAGACCTTGTTTATGTGATAGGGACTCAGAGCTTTCTCTTCAAAAAATGCATGCGATTAAGAAAATACTTTGAGAACCTAATAATAGGTCCTTGAAACCTGAGATCCACCTCTCATCTTTCTAACTCTTGGGATCGCAGTTAATAAGAATGTATGTTTTTAATACACTGATTCTTAGCAACAAAGTAGTTCTTTAATTAGTACAAAACTTGAATAATGCATTGCCTATTATTGTGCGGGGCGCATAACATTCGGTAACTTGTACTGGCAGATTCGTTTACATATGTCACCACTGTACCTGTAATTTAGTTTAATGCCAGGCCAGTGTGCCAAATGTGTGTGTCTGTGTTTTTAAAGCTTTCCCCAACAGTTGTTTCATGGGGCTTCACGGTAGTAACGAAAACAGTGTCTATATTAGGAAATCATAATCAGTCAAAATGACTGTCTCTTGGAGGTTTCTCTTACTCTGCTCACAGGAGGGCATTGAGGGGTTCACTTTGTAGAGTATTATTTAATATTATCTTTTTAAAAAGATTTTATTTACTTATTTGAGAGAGAGAGAATGAGCAGTGGGGAGGGGCCGAGGGAGAGAGAGAGAGAGAGAGAGAGAGAGGCAGACGTCCCGCTAAGCAGGAAGACCGGCGGGGGCCTCGATCCCAGGACCCGCAGATCATGACGTGAGCCGAAGGCAGATGCTTAATCCACTGAGCCACCCAGGCACCCGGGATTATTTAATAGTATCTTAAAAAATGGGAAATATTGGCTGAAGGTGCAGTCAGTTAGTTGTCTATAATTTGCCAAGAGAGATGCTGTTTTCTTAAGTGAATTAAATCAAAATCAAAGCACGGGGACTTGAAATAAACTCGTGAGACCCAGTCGCATGGTTAATGCATAGGACAGACCAGATGCAGATGTCCCGACGCGTCTTTTTTTGGTTCTCATTTCTCGCATCATACCGTGCAGTTTTCTGATGTAGGGAATCACTTCTTGACAGAGTAATCAAGTTTCTCCCACGTGACCAACCTGCCTGAGAGGAAGAGGGCTGAAAAAGAATGCGTGCCAGTCCCTTTCTACCCAGATCTCAAATCAAAGTTGCCTCCACAGGTGTTGTAGCTGGAAGCTTCCGATGAAAAAAGAGTTCCCCCAAAACATGAGAAAAACCGCAATCACAGCTATGTAAAACTACCCTCCTGTCTCCTGATGAACTGTCCATAGGAAGTGTGTGGTTTATTCTCTCACTCCACACCAGATTTAAATGGGCAGATAGCGGCAGGATTTGAAAGGTTTTCATCATGACTTAAGTCGTTAAGATTTAGAGTATTTTGTTTGTCTGAGTGTCTCCCCAGTACAAACCTTAGCCATCAATATTAAAATGGAGAATTCCTTCCTTTGGTATTCACAAGCATAACATGCATAATCCTTTATCTCTGGCGGAGCTATTAGCTTTTTGGCCTTTGGCTGGTCAATGTATACAGTATCTATAGTTATTGCATGCAAGTGTTCTCAACTGACTTGCAAACCCTTTGATCAAACCAGCTAAACTTGATTTTCCAGATTATTCAAGAGACAAGGCACACATCTATCAGCTTTGCAAGTCCTGGCAAGCAATCAAGACCCCATGCTCCCCCACTCCCTTCATCGGAATCAAAGGTAAACGGGGAGCCAGTTCTCATTTAAATATGTCGCATCGGCATCTTGCCTCCACTTCCACAGTTGTAGCACCAGAAGAAAAACAACAGGCAAAGTAAGAAAAAGGTTTCCTTGGCAAGGAGGCCAAACTAAATAATGACACCCAAAGCCAAAACATGCTTCACTGAAACTCAACTTTAGTCAATTCAGCCTGCTGGAAACAAAGCTTTTTTTGTGATTTCAAAAGTGAACATTGTACTTTGCTCTGGCAGCCATTTCTGGGTTTTTGAATGATCCGATTATGCATAAATCCCCGGCCTACAGGTCTTTCAGCACCTCGATCCCACGAGTGATTTGAAAACATGACTGAAAATTTCTATATACTGCCTGCCCTTCGTGTCCTCCTGTCCTTTTGAAATATACACTTCAGGTTGCACTGTTTTGACATACATTGTCATTGTGTGCTTTCTCTCCCCCACTCTCTCTTTCATTACTTTGGAAATATTGCTAGGATGTCAGGTCTCTGCCTCCCGTTCCTTCGAAGCTCATGTTCTTCATCACCCTGTCGTCCATATTGTGCTTTGTTGATACTACGGTCCTCTTGACTTCCTGAGACAGAATGACTTGAAGTTGCCATATGGGTTTGCCTTTTGTGATTTGTCCAGTTTGTAGTAAAGAGACAGCAAGCAAAAATCAGTTTTTTTGTTTGTTTGGTTTTGGTTTTTTGTTTTTAAATAATTGGAGCAGTGATGTCAAGGTCTTTATTTGAACAGTGACATGTGTGCTTGGTTGGGGAGTAGCTGATGGACGAACAGTATAAAATAGGACCTGTTTGAGAACATGTGGTGGCTTGGAAGGGTTAAAGAAGCAAAGGAACACTTATTTGGCTTCACTTTTCTTTGGGGAGCTCAGAGCTAGCAACGCTGGCACAATCCGTGCTGCATACATCCTGAATAAGATCCCAGAGTAATTGTCAGTTGCCTTCCCCCCCCCCCCAACACTGGAGATATTCCCTATCATTTTGGCTACATTCCTAAATGTGCCATCACATTCTGTGTCTCGGGAGTTTCCGCTGATATCGACAGGACGCTTTCTTACCTCACTCTGCAGTGTCATCTGGTAGCTCTCTGTTAACTCTTATTTGTCCCTGCAGAGCAAGTTGTACAGCTGCCTTCCCCACTGGGACCATGCAGGTATGAGTGACAAGCATGGTGAAGCCAGAAAGGACACTTTTTACCAGGGCAGACGCTCCTTGGGGCTACAGAAATTGCAAGGCAAGTTCTCTGTAAGTCACCCGAATGCCCCAGTGAAGTCATAAATGGATCCCTCCAAGTCAACGCTGGGATAGTGTTAAGTCTACGATCCATCATGGGACTTTCCTGAAAGGTTATTGTTGCTAAGGCCAACCTTTAAGGAGAATAGATTACTATATTTAGAGATAGAAAATTCTGTGGATCTCAGCAGCTGTTGACACTTGTTGCTTACTCTATCTTGTGTGTGTGTGTGTGTGTGTGTAAAACAGCACTCTCCTGGTTTTTCCTCCTACCCCTCTGACAGCTTGTTCTCAATCTCCTCTGCTCTTTCTTCTCAATCTAGATGTTCTAGGGAGATAACATTATCTACTAGTACAGTTTCAATTGCTACTATATAGTAAGAACTTTCAAATCTAATCTCCAGGCAGCACTGCTCATTAGGGTTTCAGAATCACATATCCAACTAATTACTAGACAGCTGCACTTCGATGTCCTGGTGACCCCCTTCTGGCCTGTGGCCTGCATCCCAGTGAATAACATCACTTTTACCACATTTGCTCAAGCCATAAACCTGAGAGTCCTGATTCTTCCTCTTCCCTTACTTTACATGTCTAATCAAACCAGGTCCTATTGATTCTACCTCTCCAGAATCTCTTAGATCTCCCCATTTCACTCCATCTCCTCTGGCATGTGCATCCATGGCTCTGCACTATTTTCTGCCTGGCTTCTTAGCTGGGCTCCTGCCCTCAGCCTTGGAGACAGACCTCTCTAAACTATAACTCAAATCTCCCAGTCTTAAAACCTGCCTTAAAGCCATCAGTGGCTCCTCCTTGCTCTTAGGATAACAGCTAAACCTTCTTGGGGCACCTGGGAGGCTCAGTCAGTTAAACGTCCAACTCTTGATTTTGGCTCAGGTCATGATCTCAGGGTTGTGAGATCAAATCCCAGGACTCGGGTTGCATGCTCAGTGGGGAGTCTGCTTGAGACCCTCTCTCTCTCTCCCTCTCCTTCTGCCCCTCCCCCTGCCCATGCATGCTCTCTCTCTCTCTCTCAAATAAATAAATCTTAAAAAAGAAAAAGCTAAATCTGCTAACATCGCTTACAAAGTCTGTATATTCTTGGACTCTGTATTCCCCTATGGCCTTAACTCTTTACCCTTCACCTCTTGAATGCCACTCTTGAGATAGTCGGTTTACTTCTCCATCTCCCCATGCTGATTGTTGCCTTTTACCTGGTTATGTTTGCTCCTCCTTATATGTGGATGATGCACTCAGCCTTCAAGTTTTGTTTCTATGAGGCCATGTTTGGGAAGGCTTCTCTAATGTTTCAGCTCTGAGTTATAGCACCTCCTATTGCCCCTCTCCACTCCTGCACATCATAACATTTATCTCTGTGTATGATAGTCTCTTTAATAGTTTCCGTTTTTCATTCTCCCCCCCCCCCCCCCGGGAGGGTAACAACTTGCCAAATGTCCAGTATGTCCTATGTAGTTAATAAATATTTGCGGAAAAAAAGAACAAATGAATGCATCAAAACAGGGTCCATCAATGCTAGCAGGCTCTAACATACTGGCTGAGACAAATAATATGTCTCCTGCACTCCTGAATACAGTGTTGGTAGAATCATATTTAATTGAACAGAAAGGAAGTTAGGGAAATGTTAGGGCTTTCAGGATTCTTAGAGATCATCCTCATTTTATAGGTGAAATAACAAAGGCCCAGAGAGTGTAAGTCATTTCATTGTCATCCCATAGAATGACTTCTGTTACTCCTGCCCCAGTATCCATTTTTTTTTTTTTCCAGGCTTTAAAATTGTTGACACTTAAGGTGCCTGGGTGGCTCAGTCGTTAAGCGTCTGCCTTCGGCTCAGGTCATGATCCCGGGGTCCTGGGATTGAGCCCTGCATCGGGTTCCCTGCTCAGCGGGAGGCCTGCTTCTCCCTCTGCCACTCCCCCTGCTTGTGTTCCTGCTCTTGCTCTTTCTCTCTCTCTGTCAGATAAATAAATAAAATCTTAAAAAAATAAATAAATAAAATTGTTGCCACTTTGAGATGTATGAAATAGTGGCCCACTTTTTGGGTTTGTTTATTTTAATGTTTATTTCCCTGGCTACTACTGAGTTGAACATATTTCTAATATTTATTGGCCAAATGGGGTCTTTCTTTATTCAGTTGCTTATTTGTATCATTTGTCCATTTTATATTAGATCATTTTTTCTTGCACATTCTTAGGAATTCTCATACTAATTCTTAGCCATTTATATAACTTGTAAATATCCAGTAAATTTGAAAATATATAATCTGTGACCAGTAATTCTATGCTTAGGCATCTACTCTTGAGAGAAACTCTCACACATGGCCAAAGAAACATTTAAGAAGATTGTTTTTGTGGTGCTATTTGTAAAGGCACAAAATTGGAAATGGCCTAAATGTATATTCAGTAAATGAATGAATCATTAATTTATGGTATACTCACATATTGGAAATAGAAACTTAAGTGAATGAACTGGCTCTACACATCATTAGCATTGATGATATCAGAAAATGTGTTGCCTCCAAAAAACAAATAACAAATCGACACACATATAAATCAATGTCACAAAACAATTCTAAATAATGTTTATAAGCACATACATATAAGGAAAAACCAAAAGACAGAATGCACATCTTTCAGGCCTGGGAAAACAGGATGTGTTGGAGGAACTTAGAGAAGATGCAGAGTTCTAGTAATGGGAGAAGCTTCTAGTAAAGAGGGTGGTGGAAAAAAGCAGATCATGAAATATGGTGCTAGCTGACACAGAGCTGGGAAGAGTTGTAGACCTATGAGCATTATAGTTCCTGGAAGGAGAAACCTATCTGTGAGAAAAATAATGTTTTGATTACACATTTACAACCCATTTATATTGAATAGATTGTAGATGAAAAGGAACTCAAAGCTCATCTTGAAGTCCAACTCCATTTTAGCCACAGAAAAAAAATAAGGCTCAGGAAAGTCAAAGTGTAAAGTAGAGGGAGGGCACTTTGTACAAGAATATTGGGACACAACTAATCTAATCATTCAATATATTTTTACTGGCTGACTTTTTCAAATAATTTTTTTTTTAAGATTTATTCATTTATCCTGGGGTGGGAGGTGGTGGGAGGGACAGAGGGAGGGGGAGTGGGAGAAAACCGACTCCCCACTGAGCATGGGAGCCTGACATGGGGCTCAATCCCATGAGCCATGGGATCATGACCTGAGCAGAAACCAAGAGTTGGACACCCAACCGACTGAGCCACCCAGGTGCCACTTTACTGGCTGACTTCTTAATTGATGTAACAACTAATTGTACCATAGTGATAGTAAGTTTTTGAAAGACTGGTACAGAGAATAGATAAATTTCGATTAGGAGGTATGGGTATCGTTTTGACAAGTGGAACATAACAATGTAGACTTTTGAACATCAAACAGGTAACACCAAGTGGGCAGTTGAGTGTGATGTAGGGTGTTTAAGGGGGGAGACATAAGACACTGTAGGGGCACACTGGAGTTAAACTACCTCACAGTTTCGCCGGTGGGTTCTGCTTGCTGGCTGACCAATATCATGTTGGAACAATTTGGGCTCTAATGGCTCCAATAAAGGCTATCTCATTAGGTAGCCCAAGACCAAGAGATAACTGTAAGATCCTTCTGTGAAGATCTGCAGAAGGTAACCTAAGGGGTCACCACCACTGATGGGGTTATTTTTTATTTTTCTATGGGATTTTCTTCTGGTGGGACAGGTTGTGAGACCAGAGAAGCACCAGTGATGTCCATCTTGGCCTTGGTGACACCTACCTGAGGCTCACTGTCTGTTCCAGCCCAGATAAAGGTAAAGGAGGCAGCATAAACCACTCTGTCTAAGTTAATTCATTCATCAGCTTTCCTATCATAATTGACCTCACATTGCCTCAGTTAGAGATACTGGTCTATGGACACCAGAGAGGCCAGATATATCTCCTTTGACATAAACATATGGGGTTGAGTCAGAGAAAGGTTCTTTTGAAGGTATCTTCAAGAGTTTTTTCCACAACATATCAATACTATGATGAATCACATTAGCTAATTGCATTTCAAAAGGAATAGGGAGCTTTGTCCCAAAGTGGAGATGCAAGACCGGCAGGTTTCAGCATGTTGATGGTAGGTTAGGCCAAATAAAAAACATCACAGCCTTAAACTTCTCCTGGCCAACTCTTACTCAGACATCTTCTGACATCTTCAGGCTAAGTCCCTCTATTTTTTTTTTTTAAAGATTTTATTTATTTATTTGAGAGAGAGAGAATGAGAGAGAGAGAGCACGAGAGGGAAGAGGGTCAGAGGGAGAAGCAGACTCCCCGCTGAGCAGGGAGCCTAATGCAGGACTCCATCCTGGGACTCCAGGATCATGACCTGAGCCTAAGGCAGTCGCTTAACCAACTGAGCCACCCAGGCGCCCAAGTCCCTCTATTTTTTACACATTCTCGGAACTCTGCATTTTCCTTTGTAGCTCTTATCAGTTTTTTAATTAAATACTCATTCGAGTCATATGTGTTTAATGTTTGTCTGTCTAGATAGACTGTAAACTCCATGAGTAGAGGGACCACATCTGTCTTATTGTTTGCAATATTATGGAGCCCTAGCCTGCTATCTAGTTTATAATAGGCACTCAACATGGAATGTATAAGTGGTTAAGTGAATGAGTGTAAGAAAAAAAAATGGAGTCAATGAAGAATGAGTGAGTCAATGGATGGTATTGGTGGAGCAGTAGGAACACAAATGAGGAGGGTAGGACTATGTGGGCCACCATAGGTTGGGCCCTGGCCTTTAAACAATCAACTTGGGGTGAGGCAAGGAGCAGCAAATGTTTTAGGGGCAGGATGGAAAAAAATCTCTGGTTAGTTGGGGGTACCAAGAACCTGTTTCTGAGAATAAAGGAAATTAGTTATCCTTGGAGATATTCCAAAGTCAATTTTAACTATTATAAAATTTTTCCTGGGTTAGCCACACCACAATGATCTGAGTAGATTACTGCAATATTACCTGGCAGCCTCAAAAGACAATGATATCTAAAGGAGGACCATGAGAGTGTTTCTTCAAATGTAGATTTAGTCCTTATGGAGTTTGTAAGATTGGACCCTGGTAATCCTCAAAATCTTAAAACAATTGTTCCTTGTAGCTACCATTGTCTTTTATGACTTAACTGAACTACCCATTAGTGAGATGACTCAGGACATAAAGACATTGCACAAATATGAAATATTATTACCATACCATAACCATTTGATTCCAGATGACTTACCTTAATGAACAATGTATTCACTTCCACTTTCCCATGACATTTAAATCTGGATTTATGAGATTCCCAGAATAGGAAGTACAAAAAATCAAGAACATAGAATTCAGTTGTCTGTGTGATCTAGCTACCTCCCTGTTTATGTGCTATCTACACTGGTCAAAAATATAGTAGTCCTATACGATATGAAATATTTTATCTTTGTTTCTGGATTGAGGAATATAGGCATAGGTTTCATAGTGATCACCACTGATCTTTACTTTCAAAACCGATGCTTCAGTTCATTTTCTGGTTCAAAATAAACTAAGAACTCCATGTTAATATTGCTTCTTTTGATCATGTCACGTGCACTTGCAGGTTAAAGGGGTAGTTACAATCAAGCTTGGCTTTGATGTGCTGTTTTGTAATAAGGGGAAATCATCAGTATTTTCAAAAATATAATCTCCTTGATTTCCTTTTGTTTAAATTGAATTTGTTTATAGCAACATAAAAGCTTTCCCTTCTTTTTTGGACTAGGCAGTGATTTAAATTTCTTTAAATTAATAGACTTTATTTTTAAAAACAATTTTAGTTTCCAGAAAAATTGAGCAGAAAGTAGAGTTTCCATAAACTTCTCTCTCCTCCAGCCCCACAGTTTCCCCTTTATTAACATTTTGCATTAGTGTGGTACATTTCTAAGAGTGATGAACCAGTATTGGTATATCATTATTAATTAAAGTTCATAGTTTACATTAGGGTTCACTCTTTGCATTATCCAGTTCTATGGGTTTTGACAAACACCTAATGCCCTTTATCCACCATCACAGTATCATACAGAATAGTTTCCCTACCCTAAAATTCTCCTGTGCTTCATCTGTTCACCCTTCCTGTCCTCCCTCACACCCCTCAATGGTTTGATTTTATGAAAAGTAGACTCATATTCTTCTAATAGCAGCATAGAAGAATGCCAGAAACATGCCAAATACCAAAAGGACATGTATAATATTTTATTCTCATTCTATTATTATTTTCATCTTATCACTCCAAGTTCTGCTTTTGAACAATACATAGATAAATATGAATTTAATTAAATTCTCAGAAAGCTTATCAATGAATTATTTTCATCTATTTTTTGTCTCTAAATTCTCTGGATAAGACCAGAAATTTTCTTTCTTCCTTCCTTCCCCCTTTTATTGAAGGTGAGAGGTACTGAATTGTGGTTCATGGTTAGTACAATTAGCTCTCGTCCCCAAGTCATCAAAATAATCACACACCCCCATTAGTAATACCATGTTCAGCAGCAGCATCAACATCACCAAGAATCTTTATTAAGTACCTAAATGTGCACAATGCTGTTAGGCTTATCAGAAGGAACTGCTTGACAACCATTCTCTGGATCCCTGAGTCTTACCCAGAGCCTCTCCTGCCTCCTGGAGGAGGTACTGAGATTAGGGAAACCTTTCCCTTGGCATTGCCAGGCAATCAGGCATAGAGTCCTGAAATGGATACCCTTTCTCTTGATATTGTTTCAGTGTGTTGCAGAATTAAAGCACCTATAGAAGATGGTAGAGGCAGCATCTCTCCACCCTGGATCAAAGGAACCGGAATTTCCCAGCTCTGTAGCAACAGAACTCCCTAAAGAATAGCTTGTTTAATTCATATGAATATTATATTACCTTCTTTGGCATTCATAGACGCCAGCCAATATGTCCTCTAGAGCATGGTACTTAATTGTTTTTCTTATTAGTTCAAAAAATAAAACATGTTGAATACATTGCCATGGCTGCTCCTCTAATTAATAAAAGGACTGTGTTGAGTTTAAAAACAACTAACTCTTTTCATGTCCAAGTTACTTTTAGTAGTTATTATAAATTATTACCTTCCTCCACATCAGAGGTGTCTTATGACTAAAGGACGAGACAGCCCCCATGATGCTCTTTAACAATGACTCTTATGTTTCTTTTGGTAAACTCATAATGTTAATTACACTCTGCAACAGATGGAGTGCCTTCCATCAAGAACCTCAGTGCACCTTGCAAATGTCATGAGTCATCAAAGCCCTTCTATAATGGAGGGTAGTATCTGTGGTCACAATTTTATAGTTAAAAAAGCACAGGGAAGGTAAGTGTTTTTGTTTTTTAAAGTGGAATATGTTTTAGTCAAAAGACTTAGTCATCATTTAAGAAGGCAGAGACACTCAATGACTATTTACTGAATGAAACTCAATGAATGAAATGGTTCATCAACAAGATTTGGCTGTCCTGGCAATGAACACCTGGAGCATATTAATGATTTTGAAGAGTGATGAATAGGTCAGAAGTGATTTACTGCTAATTAACTGGTCTTTACAATGATTGGTATAGAAAATGGTGATTTAACCACCATTATGATATAGCAGATCTAGAAAATAGAAATGGTCAAACATTTTTTGTAACAATGATACAGAAACATGAAATTTAGAGCTAGAAACTTCCAGAGATTATTTAGTCAATTGCTTTCATATTTCAAATAAGAACAGTGAGATCCGGAAAGGTTAGTAAGGGGCTTGCATGAAATTACTCAGCTTTCAAAACCTTAATTTAATTTCTTTATACTCCCTCCTGTTTCAGAAAGGGTTTAATTTGGCTCCCTCAGCTAGTCAGTGGTATTGCTAACTAGAATCTAGGCTCCTGACCTTAATTGATCCATGTTCCCACTAATTCCATTAAAAAAAAAAAAACTTTCACTATTGTATTTCTGCATCCTAACAATCATAAAATCACAGCATTTGAAAGTTGTAAGGAGGTCACTTTTGTTGATCTTCCTTTTAATTGATGAGGGAATCTGATATTCAGGGAATTTAAGGGAATCACTCAAGGTTGCCTGGTGAACTACTGGCCAACAACTGGAATCTCTGTTCCCTCTTCTTTTGCTACATCAGGATTGGATTTTAATCAATAGCCATGATCCCAATAATCCATGCCACCAATATAATTTCATCTTGATTTTTCTGAAATCCTCTTTTACTAAAGACAAGTGAAAAATAGATGAGCTAATATTAAGGATTTAAAAAAAAAAATGTCCAGGGCATGTTGTTAGGTCAATAATAGTTAAAATTCCACCCATTTATGTTGATATCTTCCAAAGCTGTGAATTCAGACAATGATAACTATTATTCGTCATAAAGGCACAGGTGCTAAAGATCCTAAAGTGCTTGCTGAATTTTCAGAGATTGAACTATCTCCTTCAAGGAGATTGTATGTTTTTGTTTATGATGAAAATTGGCAGTCATAGGTAAAATGGTGATACCCCTGGTTTGAACAAGAACATCTAAGTAAAGCAACACGTTGATTCTTAACCATCCTCGAAAATTAAGGATTTTTAGCATTTTTAGGTGTGTTAAGTTTCCATCATCCCATTCTACAACCCTAATTCTTTAATTAAATGGAGATCGCCAAAGAAAACCGAAGACTGCTTGAGTGAGTCATCAAGATGGCCTTTTCTTTTATTTTACATAGCTTTCTTTCTGTAGAAGCTGTCACACCGTTCCACCCTTTGGATCAACTCGCCTATTTTTTTGAAAAAGGGAAAAATTCTAAAAAGAAAACACCCATATCAAAGAAATCTTGCAATATGACATTTTCCAATTGTATCGTGGTTTTAAGTGAAGCTGGTAAAGAACATGGGCAAGTCTTCAGAGATCCCTGAGTTGGTGAAGGAGACTGCTTCTCTTATTGAGATGGAAAAGGTGGGGACTGGGAGTGGGGGTGGGGTGCTGAGGGGAGTGATCAAAGCCTTCGCTTGTGTCACAGTTATCAAGTCCTCAAGTGCTCCTGCTGTGTCCTCAGCTTTCACTGTAGACAGAGCAGACCAAAGAGGTTGGATTGCACTCGGAGTCTGCAAATACTCACCTCTAGACTTACTTGCCATCACTGATATTTATTCTGCTGCCTTTGCATCTTGTTTCCTTGACACACATGAGCTCACCATAGGAAAATGATTCCATGCTGTTATTTGTATAGGAAATTAACCACAGAGCTCCCTGTTACTCTGTTTATTTCTCTGTGTATACTAGGGTCTTTTGAAAGGTTGTAAGTGGAATTTGCACTGTGAATTGAACATGAATAAGATAAGGACCAGAAACAAGTTTCTCTCTTCCTTTGGAGCCCCAGACTGCCCTGTGAGCAGGGCTATCAGCTCATACTGGTAGGCATAATGTCGTCCCCCCCGCCCCCGACCCCAGCCTATATCCAGTTCTCCACTAATACCTCATGGCAACTTCAAGAGATCCTTTCAAGACAGTTTGGGTTTTCTAAGTAAATCACTCAAGAAGTCAGCATCTTCTACTTTAGTCAAATGCTCTGTTTCATTAGGAGAGTTGGGTAATTTTAACATGCTACTCTTTTTTTACCTTCTTTATGAAGTATAGTAAAGGGTTAGCAATGATATTTAGCACAAGAAGCAAAGCACAAGAAGCAAAGAACTCTTTTAAAGAATTACATCAATCATCTCTTTTATTCCTGTATTTTATAAGTACAAATGCTTATTTTTATAGATTTTCCCTCTTTAACGTTCTTACCTCCCTTTCCTTGTCTAGGCTCTTAACTTCAACGTAAAAAAGGTCTATAGAAAAATATTCTAGGTTTATATGTAAAATGATCAGTAAGAGAACACTGAGATGGGAAAGTTGAGACTGCACATTTTTCTTTATTCTTCCCTAGAGCCGATCGATAAGGAGACCCAGAGGCAAAGTTTGAATCAGTGGCTATCACACTTTGCTGTTACAGCTCCCACCATCTGAAAATACCACAGTGTTTAACAGCGGCTGAAATGGAATCCCCATGACACCTTTTCAAATTAAATACATGGCTTGAATTACTAGCTTCATTTGATAGAGAAAGAAAGAAGGATATTAATGTGTATTACCTGAACCTTCTAAACACTGGTAATATAACTAGTAACTGAAAGTCTAACTTCAGGTTCTGGCCCTAAGAATTTGAATTCGGGTCCATTCAATAAACAGGTAAGGAGTTTTCAGCTATGTGCCAAGCACCAGGCCAGTTAAAAATTATAGTGTAGGTGGGAAAAGAGAATCAGAGTGAAGTCAAGGTTAGGCCACTGATTTTGCCTTTTAAAATTGTGACTGTTTAGAATTAGACTTTTCAATATACTGTGTTCTGTAGTTGGAAAAAAAAATGGAGAAATGTGACACCCACTAAATACTCAGATATAGAAATGGAGTGAATGATCAGTGACTAAATTATTTCAAACTGGAATAAAACTCAAATTTACTTTTTTTGAAGATATTTAAAATTATGTATTTATTTATTTTAAAATTCCAGTATAATTAACAAATAGCATTGTAATAATTTCAGCTGTACAATATAGTGATTCAGTAAATTTATAAACTACTCAGTGCTCATCAAGATAAGTGTACTTTTCTTTTTAATAAGTATTTTTATACTTTTATAAGTATCTTTAATCCCTATCATCTATTTCACCCAACCTCCCACTCACCTCCCATCTGGTAGCCATCAGTTTGTTCTCTGTAGTTAAAGAGTCTATTTCTTGGGTTTTTTTTCCTCTCTCTCCCTTTTTTCCTTTGCTCATTTGTTTTATTTCTTAAATTCCATATATGAGTGAAATCATATGGTATTTGTCTTTCTCTAACATAATTGCGTTTAACATTATACTGTCTAGATCCATGCATACTGTTCTGAATGGCAAGATTTCATTCTGTTTTATGGCTGAATAATATTCCATTATATATAGATATAGATATATACCACTACTTCTTTATCCATCCATCTCTCAGTGGACACTTGGGCTGCTTCCATAGTTTGGCTATGGTAAATAATGCTGCAATAAACATAGGGGTGCCTGTATCCCTTTGAATTAGTGTTTTTGTATTTTTTAGGTAAATACTCAGTAGTGCAATGACTGGATCATAAGGTAGTTCTAGTTTTAACGTTTTGAGGAAATTTCATGTTGTTTTCCACAATGGCTGCACCAGTTTGCATTCCTACCAACAGTGCATGAGGGTTCCTTTTTCTCCACATCCTCTCCAACATTTGTTGTTTCTTGGGTTTTTGATTTTAGCCATTCTGACAGGTGTGAGGTAATATCACATTGTGTTTCGATTTGCATTTCCCTGATGATGAGTGATGTTGAGCATCTTTTCACGAGTGTGTTAGCCATCTGTATGTCTTCTTTGGAGACATGTGTCTTCATGTCTTCTGCCCATTTTTTAACTTGAGTTTTTGTTTTTTGATATCAAGTTCTATAAGTACTTTTTATGTTTTGGTTACTAACCCTTTATCAGATATGTCATTTGCAGATATCTTCTCCCACTCATTAGGGTGCCTTTTAGTTTTGTTGGTTGTTTCTTTTGCAGTTCAGAAACTTTTTATTTTGATGTAGTTCCAATAGTTTATTTTTCACATTTATTTCCTTTGCCTCAGGAGACATATCTAGAGAAATGTTACGATGTCCTATGTCAGAGAGATTACTGCTTATGCTCTCTTCTAGGGTTTTTATGGTTTCAGTCTCATATTTAGATCTTTAATCCATTTTGAGTTTATTTTTGTGGATGGCCTAAGAAAGTGGTCCAGTTTCATTCTTCTGCATGTGGCTGTCTACTTTTCTCAACACTATTTGTTGAAGAGACTGTCTTTTCCCCACTGTATATTCACTCCTCCTTTGTCAAATATTAATTGCCCATATAATTGTGGGTTTATTTCTGGGTTTTCTATTCTATTCCACTGATCTATGTGTCTATTTTTGTGCCAGTACCATACTGTTTTGATTACTACAGCTTTGTAGAATAACTTGAAATCTGGAATTGGGATGCCTCCAGCTTTGTTCTTCTTTTTCAAGATTGCTTTGGGTATGCAAGTTCTTTTGTGGTTCCACACAAATTGTAGGATTGTTTGTTCTAGTTCTGTGAAAAATACTCTTGGGATTTTGATGGGATTGTATTCAATCTGTAGATTTCTTTGGGTAGTATGGACATTTTAATAACATTTATACTCCAATCAATGAGCATGGAATGTCTTTCTATTTGTTTGTGTAGTCTTCAATTTCTTTCATCAGTGTTTTATAGTTTTCAGAGTACAAGTCTTTTACTGCTTTGGTTAAATTTATTCCTAGGTACTTTACTATTTTGGGTACAATTGTAAATGGGATTGTTCTCTTAATTTCACTTTTTTTAAAGATTTTTTATTTTAAGCAATCTTTATACCCAACATGGGGCTGGAACTCACAACCCCGAGAGATCAAGAGTCACATGGTCTATCAACAGAGCCATCCAGGCACTCCTCTTAATTTTACATTCTGATGCTTCATGATTAGTGTATAGGAGGAATTCAACAGATTTCTGCCCATTGATTTTGTATCCTGCCACTTTACTAAATTAATGTATCAGTTTTAGTAGTTTTTTGGTGGAGTCTTTAGGGTTTTCTATATATAGTACCATGTCACCTGCAAATAGTGGGAGTTTTACTTATTCCTTACCAATTTGAATGCCTTCTATTTCTTTAGGTTGTCTAATAGCTGTGGCTAGGACTTCCAGTACTTTGTTGAATAAAAATAGCGAGAGTGGACATCCTTGTCTTGTTCCTAACCTTAGGGGAAAAGCTCTAGGTTCTTCCCCATTGCATATGATTTTTCCTGTAGGTTTTTTGTATAAGGCCTTTAATATGTTGAGGTGTGTTCCCTCTACATCTACTTTTTCAAATGCTTCTTCTGCATCTATTGAAGTGATAAAACTCAAATTTACTTCTCTATAACAGAAATTTAAAAATTTATTTGCCAAAGCTCCTGAATATTACTACAATTTCTAAGAGCCATTCTATCAATAATAATAACTGAATCTCTAATCATATGCAAAGCATGGTCCCAGGTGCTGAGAGGACCCAGAAATATGAACCCAAGGGGCTGATTCCAAGCAGTGTTCACCATGAGGTGCTGACATGGAGTACGTGCTAATATGGAGTCATGACTTCTGTTTTACCAATAATGGAAGTCTTATCTCATTTGTCTGCATTATCCATTCCATAGCTTTGGTTTATTCAATCTCCCACTTTCAGTAGAATCTAAAGAACTTTCCTACTGACTATTTCTCACTGTATCTTTTTAACATCCTTGTGATTAAAGCAATGCAGTTATCATTATCCTCATTTTATAGACAACAAACTGAAGTTATTAAGAAACGGAGTCAATCATTCAAGGTCAAGCAAAGTCTCCTGACTTCCCCATTCATTTCTTCTCACTAAACTTGCCTGCCTGAAGGATACTTGAGCTTCCTCACAAAAAGTTGGAAAGCACTTAATACATTTTTTTCAGTAAAGTTTTTTCTAGTTAAAATATTTGATTATAATACCATACAAAGAAAGGAAAGAAAGAAAAACACATCTCATCCCACTCACCCAGTTTCTCTTTTTAGATAATCTTTTACGATCATATCAAGTTTAAAAAATGAGATTGTATTACTGTATAGACTGTTTTGTGACCAATAAATGCAGAATGATTGTCTTACTAACTATACGAATGAATTATAAAAGAATTTTGCCCCTCTTTATGGCATGTGTTTTCTGCCGTCCATCATTTATTTAGTATAGTTCTTGTTTTCTAAATGAAATTTCAGTTTGGGGGTGAAGTCCATACCGGGTTCACCTTTATTTTTAAATTGCTTAGCACTTAGCAATGTATCCTGAACAGAGTATGTGCTCAATAAACATTTGTCATGCATTTGTTTGAATGCATGAATGATGACTTCCACTGGGGAAAATAAAACACGAACACGTCAGTGTGAGAGTAGATTCTCTGCTCACTGAGCTCCCTGATAGCAGTGGCTCTACTATTGCTAGTAACACAGCTGGTAACTGAAAGCCTAACTTAAAATTCTGGATGTCATAGTTCTAGTGTCTTCTTCAGCACCTACCTGGTTCCACACAGGTACTCCATGGAAGTGTCTGTGGGATGAAGAGAGCAAGAAAAGGAGGAATGGGAAAGTAGCTCATATTAATGCTGCACAATTGTTTCATGCTCCTGAAGAGCCAGGGACTACTCGAAATGCTTTATCCGGATCATGGCATTTACTTCTACAAGGTTGATTCAATCAGTATCCGCATTTACCAAAACCAAAGCAGAGAGAGTTAAGTAATTTGCCCAAGTTCACATAGCTGATAACTGGTAGACAATGGGATTCAAACTCAGTGTTCTTTATCACTGAGTTACATTGCCTCTTGATCGAGCCACATGGGTTTCAGTATAGCACAGGAGGAAAGAAGGAAAGAGTGGTTACTGGCAGAACATCAGTCATAACCAACATATTATAGTGGTGAAAGCACTAGAGAAAGATCCAAAAATCCTACATCCCAATAATAATTTTTCCTGATTCAGTTAACTTCATCGAATGTCTCTGGACTCACTATTCTAATCTGCTAAATGGGTATAATTATCCTAGAACCAATTTACTCAAAGTTGTTAATTAATGTAAACATAATTTGAACTGAGTGGAGTATTAAGTGCTGTGACTACATAAGTTGAGTATTTTGAGAGCTCTTTTATACACGGCACAGTGTCTTTTATCTGTTATTCTCAACACATCTTCACACAGCAAGGAAAATTGACTTTATTCAACTGAATAGAGGCACTAAAAGGAGCATTATTAGATTCTCCATAGATTCTTTACAAATGTAGTTCGATAAAAGATACACATTTAATATTATTATAGACTTTCTATAAAATTTTTATGATGGAGCATGGATGGAGTCTCAGTTTAGTATCTGACACATGGGACCTTACCCGACTGCCTGACAACACAATGGTGGGGGTGGGGTGGGGGAGAGGGCAAATGTATAATCAGAGGGAAGAGCTCCACCTACTGATCAATAGTACCACTTCCTCCCACACCCTTGGAAATCCTAATCCTAAACCGCAACTTTAGGAACACAATTACCTGCTACCATCACCGCATACACACGCAAACACACAAACCCTGTCATTTATTGAGTATTTACTATTTGACAAACAATTGAAAGTTGTTTCCATTAATTCTAAAGGCAACCTTAGTAGGAGTAGTGAACAGCCGACCCTGAACCCAGGCCACCGGGGCTCAGAGCCTACATCTGCCATTTTCTAGGTATGTGGCCTTGGGCAATTTACTTAATCTCCCCGGGTGTCCATTTCCCCATCTGTAAAACAGGGTTTTTAATAACTTCTATCTCACTGGGTTATAATGAAGATTAAATGAATCGATGTTTGCAAACAGCTTACAAAAATGCTTGACATATAATAGGTATTTGTGAGATGGATTTCAAAAAGGAAAGGATGGTTGATGAAGCTGAAGTTTATAGAAATTCGTCACAGAACTCTTGGGAGTTGCTGAACACAGACTCTCTGACCCTCAATGCCTGTGCTTTTAAGCTCTGAGCTATACATCTTTTTAACATGTGCTCTATGATGGAAATGTAACCAAAAGGAACTAAGGAGCACATGCATTTGGGATCTTAATTACTGATGATGGTTTTCTATTTTACTTAAGTTTAAGTTTTTCCATATTATCTTTTCTATTCTTATCTTGGATTCCTAATCATTGCTCAATCCCTTACCTTCATCCAATTGTTGCTACAAGAATTCTCATAAAAAAGAGCAATAATTCCCCTGGATTATGATGGTCATGGAACATTTCTCTATTTTCCTTGTAATTTTGAGAGCTATTCCTAAAGATCTCCTTGTTATTGCTTACAAATTTCTTATTTCAAGGTTCTGTCTCAACATGATTGTTGAAATCACTATTCAACTTTTAATATAAAGGCCTGCATTTGTAATGATAATTTGTTCTATTGAAGCTGCTTCTGGAAATGCTCACAAAGATCATAGAGGAAAGAGTTGGTGTTTTTTTTACAAACTTAAATAAGCACCAACTGCTCAGGCAGTGACTTCACACTCACTGGAACAATTTGGAATTTAGGTTGAATGGTAGGCCTTTGATGATTCATAACTGAGAGAGGTAAACAGGCTAAAGGTGCAGGGAGCTATTAGACAAAAGTTCTGAGCATCAGCAACCCCAAAATGAAGATGAGTAAGAGACAGATCCATAGAAAAGACTGAGAGCATACAGTTTCTTTTCCTTCCTAAATCAACATATAGAAGAGATAGTCACAACTTCATGATATGTGCAATGGGAAAAAAATATTTATTTGAGAAAATTTTCCCTAAATATTTATTTGGAGAAGCTGCTGGAGATTTATTACACCATTTTAAGTAGGGTTGGGTCTCTCCATATTATACATGGGATTTACAAAATTTGTTAAGCTTCCAGGGAGAAACAAAGATAATTAAAATGTTGGGAAATAGAGTAGGTAAGGAAAAAAAATAAAGGACTGTGAGGAATTTAATCTGGGGGAAAAGCAATTAGGGATAACTTCAGTGTTTTCAAGTCTATGGAATGCTATTTGTTGGAGAACCAAGTTATTTGTTCTCTATTTCAATAGAGATCAGAAATAGAAATGGACTTGTCGCAAGAAAGCTTATGTTTACACACAATAAAGAACTTCTTGTTTAAACTCTAGAACTTATGAGGGAGGAAAATTGTGGGTCTTTGCTTCAGGAAATCTTTAAGAATTGAAAAGGTAAGCCCTAGGTAATCTCGTGTGGTGTTGGGTTGAAGCAGAAGGCTTAACTGGAATTTCTTTAGGTCTCATCTAGTACTTAAATGCCATGATTGCATAAATAAGAATGTGTCCACAAAGCAGGAAAAGAAGTAGACAGAACAACCAGGCATGACCCATTTAGCAATATAGTTGCTACTCCTGAGCAAAGACTTTGGAAATCTCTGTTTTGAAGCAGAGTTACAATGTCCGATACCTTCTTCTTCTTCTTTATTTTTTTAAAGATTCCATCTATTTATTTGACAGAGAGAAACACAGCGAGAGAGGGAACACAAGCAGAGAGAGTAGGAGAAGGAGAAGCAGGCAGCGGGGAGTCCGATGCGGGGCTCGATCCCAGGACCCTGGGACCATGACTGGAGCCGAAGGCAGATGCTTAACGACTGAGTCACCCAGGTGCCCCTGTCCGATACCTTTTAAGTTATAATAGCCAAAACCTTGTGACCATTTTGGAAGGTTCTGGTCAACATTCACTTTTTTTAGCCTTATGGGTTGGGTTACTTTGAGTAGCAAAGGACATAGTCAACACTTTTCATTTGTGTGGAAATTTGTAACTAGTGTGTGTGTGTGTGTGTGTGTGTGTGTGTGTGTGTGTGTAGTGTGTATATCTAAACATAGTTCCTGTTATAATAAATACAATAGTGTAGATAAATGTGTCTGAGACAGGCACAGTTTAGTCACTTTTTGGTAGTTGTCTGATGATAGATTTTACCTTGAAATTAAAGGCTGATGTCTGTATCTGGAGGTGATGGTGAGGTGTCCCCGAAGAGTTTGGAAATAAGGTTGCTCTTATTTTATTATTTTTTTTAAGGTTAACCTTTAAAAAAATTAAAGTTAGAAAACTCTTGCACAGTGGATACAATGAGCCATCTAAATATGGCGAATGGAGAGTTTGGGACCAATTGACAGTTGAATCAAGGTGAATTGAGGAAGGAATATCAGAAAGGAGAGCTAGAATGTGGTTCTAACTTTTTAATTTAGTATGTAGAAATTTAGACATTTGCTTCCTATCCTGTCTTGGAGAAAGCCTCTATAAATATGATGAGGCTCATCAACTACCAAAGCTTAGGAAAGGCCAAGTCACAGAAGCCAAAATTATCAGGGGGCATTTGATAAGACTCTCCTCTATCGGCTGAATGCGGAATTTTACTTGAGGTTCTCTTAGTCCTCCTGTTCTGATTCCATCCATGCTCACCAAGCAAACTTCAGATGCTTTGGTTTCCACACTGCTTGACTGTGGGAGATAGTGTATTGATCTGCCAACTCAATCAATCTAAACTTTTTGACAGTTAAATTTTTCATTGTAAATGACTTATGGATCCATCCCTGTGAGCTGAATTAATGTAAATCTACTCAGGAGAGAGGGCTCACCATCGGCATGCCGATATGAATGGTCCAAATCTAGAGGTTTCATATCCTGGTATGTTTGCTAAGGTAAATGCCAACATTCAGGGGTTTGAGTGGTCTCTCTCTCTCTCTTTCTTTCTCATAACTTGCCTTCCTCAAGCTGAAACAAAAATACAATTTAAAAATATTTTCACGCAAGCGACCATGTCCTAGCTCATATACATGAGAGCTCCCTCACTAGTCCTAGAGGGTGGAAGTGAGAAGACCAAGTTAAGGCTTGGGAGAAGGAGGCGCTGGGAGAATCTCAGGCTATCCAGCAAGAAGGATAATTCTCATGCCACATCTGGGTGATAGATGACTCACAAGGTCAGCAGCCACACTTATCAGAGACTGTGCCTCGATCATTTTGAAATATAACAGCCCCGTTTCCTGCATGCTTTCCAGTGCTACACCAGAATGGCTTTGTCGAGATGACTGGAAACTATATAGTGCCATACATCAGAAAACATACATGCATTGGCTTCAGATGGTAATGGGTTTCCCGACTCTTGCACAGCACTGTGGTGGATCTCACTACCACACTACCTCCGCTTGTGACCTTATCAGATTTCATAAGCTAAAGAGACCTTGGCTGAGGTGGTTTGTGAATGGCAGTGGTCCAAGAAAAACCAGGTGCTACAGGAAGTGGAATGGGTGATTCAGTCAGGTACATTCTTTCTTATGATTCAGGCTGACCCACTAACTCCTCATTGTGAGTGGGCACTCTGCTTTCAGGGGTGCTTATGAATAAGATGTATAGTAAAGGTCTTAATCACTTTTGCTGACTGAAGAGCTTTCACAGAGATTGCTCTACACAGTGCCTTCAGAATTTCAAAATGGAAGAATCAATCCTATTGTGGTAATAACTGTTATTGCTAATACCATTTTAGGTATGCTATATGCTCTACTTCCTATCTTTACTCAATACTGAAATGTAGAATATGCTATTAAGTACTCAAGGCATTTTGCTCAGAGGTAGTTTTGCCTTTAGCCATGAGTAGAGTATATTTATTCCTTTTTTTTAATTTGTCAGATCTTTGGACTTTGAAACAATATTTATAAGTAAGGTTACTTGTTTCATTTACTTGTTTATGCTCTTTCCTTAGGATTTAAAAAGGACTCTGAAGTAGCAGCAGATACATTAATAAATAAGAAAACTGAGGCAAGAAGAAAATATAGCCGAGAAATTATGGCAGGAGAGGAGTGAGCAAACATATATTAAACTACCTATAGCACATATTATAGCTAACCTGTAAAATACAATTCACAACAAAACTATTCTTGCTTAATTCAGAATAATGATTGAGCTCTTGCTCTTTGCCATGAGACAGATCTGAGTTTGCATTTGAACTCTGCCATATACCTGCTTTGTTGTTTTGGGCACATTACTTGAGGTCTAGACCATGAAATGCAGATAAGAATAAGATCACTTCAAAGAGTTATTAATGAGTATTAAAGAAGACAGCCCATGTGACATATTTAGCACAATGTTTGATGCATAGTAGGTTTATCAAACGGTAGCTATTTTTATGATGATGATGATGATTATATTAATTCCCATTAATGTATGATTGAATGGAGAATTTCCCAGTTGCCTTTTTTTTAACGACTTTACTGAGATCCAGATGCTTTTTAAAAACACGTACGCTTGTGAAGATTAGAAGAAACATGAATCCAGCAAGCCACGAAGAATATGACATCATTCAAATCCATTTTTTTCCCAAGCACTGAGCAAGATTTCTCAATGACACCCCGGTCAACCTTCGGAGCTATATAACCAGGTTCCTGCTGTACTTTGGCCATGCCTTGTCCTTGTCATTTTCCACTTTTCAAGAGTGATATCTATGATACCTAAAGTCTTTGCTGGCCAATGCAGGGATCTCTTAACAATATATTCATTCATTTTACGAGCAGTGTCAGTTTGTAGGGACTGCAGTTTTTTGGTTTGTCTTCATTTTGAAGTGACTAGAAGATATACTTGTCTTGGCTGCCCCTCAGTGCCCATGGCCTAGAGAAAATGGAATCTTCCCAGGGTTTTGGCAAATATGTTGTACAACCTGCGGGGATCCTCACCTATAATCCTTCCGTCTGTTCTTCCTTCTTGAGGAGCTGTCCCTGATTCTCTGCCACAGGCACAACCACCTACTTATTTAGAGTGAAACTTTGATCCTGAAATACAAGCATTATTGTAATGAGCTGAAGCCGCCTTGGGCAGGATCACAGCTCACTATGAATTTGGGGAAATAAAAATCTGCCAAGGAAGGTACAACTAAGGGAGCAGGAGCTGGTTGTGGAAAGGGAGGGGACTTCACTATCCTTTCTAAAAATATTTTATGACATTAGGAAAAAAGATTTAATTCTAAGTACTGTTTATTTCTTGAGGGTATCTACTATAAGGAAAATAAATCACCTACCAAAAGTATCTTTTCAGGCATCCCATATTTTTCTTCCAACATTTCTTTTTAAAATGTAGTCATAAAGTTTACATATAATTGAGGTAAATTCAGAACTAGCAGAACTTCCCATCTGAAAATAGATCAGCCATATTTGGGGTGATAAGCTACGTGTTCACATTCTAGAAATGAGCTCATCAAGCCCTCCTTTACATTTCTCTAGCATCTTCTGCCAACCTTTACCTTTAAGCAGATGTTCAATTAAGTAGAATAGTTACATTGCTAAAATAACATTTCTGTGCTGGATGTATTAGTCCTAGTAAATTCTTACCTGAGCAAATCAGATCTTACATTTCAAACTTCTCTATGGTCTCAGAACTTGTTCTCTTCTCAAATTACTGAAGATGATTACTTTTGGTGGACTCCGGAGTCAGGCTGGGTTCAAGTCCCAGTTCAAGCACTGATTAGCTGTGCACCTGAAACCAGGCCATCTCCTTTTCTTAGTCTGAAATTTCCTCATCTGTAAGCTGAGCATTAATAATAAGGCTGTAAAGATTAATACCTGTCAATCACTTCTTGTGCCACCCAGCACATATAGCCCATGTTAGCTATGGCTGTATGACAATTCTTATTTCAGTGTTAAATGTTAACCTCAAAAGAGATCAATTTAAGGGATAGGAGTATATAATTTATAAAAGGAGAAATTCAAAAGCCACATAAACTGATGAGGAAACATTCAAATTCCCTAACAACCAGATAAATGAAAATTCAACATGGATTTTAACTACAGAATTGGAGGGGACTGTTGAAAATGATAATTTTCTACTCAGGCAGAATTACAGTTAAACAGGCAGGTACTCTCGTACCTAAGCGTGAGACTGTAAATTGTTATAACCTTTTGGGAATGCAACTTAATATCCATCAAGGGTTTTAAAAGTTTTCATACTTTCTGACCCTCTAATTGGACGTGTCCCTTAAGGAATTAATGAGCGAGGCTGTCAGAGATTTTTATGAAAGCATTATATATAATAATGATAAATGTGAAACTAATGTGTGAAAAGAAATGAATGGTAAAATCTACCAGTGGAATGTTATGAAGTTTATATGGAGTTCTCAAAGAACACTTAAGATTAGGAAAAATACTACAAAATTACAAAACTGAACAGAGTATACGATCTCACTTTGTTATTACATGTATATTATATGTCAGTATTAGTGATGCCTTTTAGACATCTCCACATGCATGGCCAATAGGCATCTCAAACTTTACCTGTCTACATCCAGATTTTTTCATTCCCAGCCCCTGATCTGATCCTTAAATCTCTCCTCTAGTCTTTTTCATCTTAATAAAGGGAAATCCCATCCTTCCAGTTGTTCAGGTCAAATCTTTCCTGAACTTCTCTCTTCCTTTCATACCCGCAGCCAATCCAGCAGTCAATCCATTCGCCTCTCCTTTCAAGCTGTCTCAAATTTGACCGCCGTCCATCTCCAACTGCTTCTCTGGTTCAAGCCTCTGTCACCTCCCGGCTAGGTCACTGCAGAAGTCCCCCATTTGGGGTGCTTGCATCATTCTTCCGCCCTCTGTGCTCTTTTCCCAGGACAACATCTAGAGTGAACTGTTAAGATATGTCCGATCACGTCACTCCCGTGTTCAAAGCCTCCAAAATAAAGCCAGCTCATCCTGATTGGCATTTCTGTTCTTTCTCTGAAGTCATTCTCTACCACTCTTCTCAAACGATTGTTTTCAGCCCCTCTAGCCCCTTGTGTTCCTTTCCACTGAGCTTTTCTACCCAGTCTTCCCTCTCCTGGGAATGCTCCACGTGGCTGGTGCCATCACTTTCTTTAGGGATTTACCTGTGTGTCATCTCCCCACGTGACCACTCATGTTAAAGGACCCCCAGCCTCCCCTGCTAGAACCTCCAAAAAAGCTCCCAAGGTCCATTTGTAGGAGAATGTAGGGTAGTCAAGCTTTTAAGACCCCAGACACATCCAAATGAGGCACTGCATGTGGCAGTCTGCCTTTCTTCAAAAAAAAAAAAATAAATGACAAAAAGGACCCCCAGCTTTACCCCAGTATTTCCTCTCCCAACCCCCTTAGATAACCTTTTAAAATAACACTTACCACCAAATGACTTCTTTATGCTTTTCTTATTCATGCTCTCTCCCTCACAGAATGTAAGCCCTCTGAGAGAGGATGACTTTCTCTTTTTGCTCACTATTGGCTCTCCATTACTTAGAACGGTGCCTGGCCTATTTGTTGAATAAATAAACAAATGGGAAAAATAGAAGACATATCTCTCAATAAATTTGATTTTTTTATTGGTTTCCTTCTTCTGTACTTAAATTTTTAAAAATGAGATTTTTTTTCTACTTTTATTATTAAAAAAAACCACTGTAAATGTTGTTCTTTTAAATTTTTAACTTGGTAATTGTTGGTATTCAGGGACTAGCTGAATACATAAATCTTCTAGTCTTTTCACTATTTTCTCTTGCGGAGCTCACTATACAGTCCAAATCAGCCCGATAAAAAATGAAGTTATTTGCCTTTCCTTAACTCTCATTCCCCCATTTTCATGGCATTATTGAAAAATGCCAGATGTTCCGCACTTTCTAAATCTGAATCAGTATGTATTAGGCGGGTGGGTTAATTCCTTGCTCATCCTCTCAACTTATTACTGCCATTACTAGTACTTCAATTGCTTTGCTGTTTGTAACCTCTCAATTTCTACCTTCCCTCTCCACTTCTTCTGATACAGCAAATGCTATGTTGCAGTCATGTATCTGTGAGCATTGGAAGAATGCTAATATCTATAGGACAGTCCAGGTTCTGGGAATCTGGCCTGGTCATTTTACATATACTATATCCTTTTTTTTTTTTTTTTTGAGAGAGAGAGAGAGCACAGGGAGGGGCAGAGGGAGAGGAAGAGAGAGAATCTTAAGCAGGCTCTACGTCCAGCACAGAACTCGACACAGGGCTCAATCTCACAAACCTGAAACCATGACCTGAGCGAAAATCAAGAGTTGGACGCTTAACTGACTGAGCCACCCAGGCGCTCCTATACTATTTCATTTTATTCTCAGAATAACCTGCTTTAGCAGCTATTACTGCCCTATGTGACAATGAAGAAGAAAGTGAGGCTCTGGCGTCTTTGGAAACTCATGAAAGAGCACACAACTAAGAAGTAGCAGAGAACACATCTAGCTGACTCTAAAGCCCACATTCTTTCCACTTTTTATAATACTCTATGGTTGCCTCCCAGCTTGCAATTTGTTTATTTATACACTTATACACTGCCTCCATTCAGAAAGGATTTGAAGGAGATGATGCTATTGTTATTGTTAACTCTGGCTTCTGCCGCCATTTTGCCCTAGCTCAGGAGGTTGGGGAGGATGGCATGGGCTGGAGATACACTGTGGGAGAAAACTCATCCTGGCCCCACAACCCATTCTCTTTAGCATCAATACCAAGGGCGGAGAACTTGCAGTTGAATCTGGGATGTGGGATGTGCCTGGTAGAGGCAGAGTTGGGGGTGTTTGCTATAGGGTGACTCTAAGCTTAGCTTGGTGACCACTATACTAATAGGTCTTTGACATAGAGCTTCCATTAGTCCTTTGGTGACAATTTTCTTTGCACAATTCTTTTTTCTTTCTTTTTTTCTTCTTTTTTTTTTTGTTAAATGTTAAAAACATATCCTTATTCAATCTTCCTTGTGGAAATAAACTTTATTACTTTTTAAGACGGCAGGAGGATGATAACTAACATCTGTGGAGTAATACTTTAAATGCATTATCTTGTTTAATCTTCACAAATCCCCATGAAATAGGTCTCATTATCCTATTTTTTTTTCAGCAGATGAAGAAATTAGGGTGGAGAAAAATTAAAAATTAAGTAATTTATATAGCAGGGCCCTAATGTAATTCTCTTGGACTTTAAAGTCTATTTTTCTGTCCACCACTCTGTGTGTTCCTTCTACTTTTACATATGCAAATATTGAGATATGTTGGACTATGGCTCTGACACTCAGGGTCTTTTTAAAAAAGAAGAATATGTTGGGGTGCCTGGGTGGCTCAGTTGGTTAAGCATCTACCTTCAGCTCAGGTCATGATCCCGGGGTCCTGGGATCGAGCCCCACATCGGGCTCCCTACTCAGCTGGAGCCTGCGTCTCCCTCTCCCTCTGTCTACCACTCTACCTACTTGTGCTCTTTCTCTCTGTGTGTCAAATAAATAAATAAATAAAATCTTAAAAAAATAAAAGAAGAACACATAGAATAGTTTTAGAATTTGAGACTGCTGAGGAAACTAGCAATATTTCAATCAAGTAGAGAAATGTAGCCTCACGCTGGTCTTCCCAGGAGGTCTGAGCATTGGCATGTTATTGATGTATCTAATCTGTGACTTGCTTCATGATTTGAAATAGGTCTCTACAAGTCTGTTTGTAACATAAAGATGATGATAGTCCTTACCAAAATTAACATTACCAGGCTGCTTTGATGGATAAACGTATGTGTAAGAAAATTTAAATGTTGACTTGTCTGGGACAACTTGGGAGTTAACAAAATGGCTTCCTCAGCTCCTTTTCTTATCTCGACGGATATAATTCTATTGCTAAACTTACACTGCACTCATATGTTATTAATGATATATCACTTATCTAGAATGTGATCTTCTAAGAGTTGCTTGCACTTGGGAAGAATCAAGTTCATCTCTGATGGTATTTAAGGGGCTGTAGAAGTAAACTAGTTCCACCAGTGTCGGGAAACTGTGAGTCATTTCATCTCTCATGCTATCTGACTCTGAATGAAGAAGGGCAATGTTCACATAGAAACCGTATAATTTGTCACGTTGAGAACAGACTGATCTTGTTCTGACGCTCTTGCAGAACTGCAGATATCTTTATATGAGGAGAAATTTTCAGAAATTAATAAAGTAAGGTTCAGCCTTAAGGAATGTGACTAATACATCTGAGATGAGTGACTCAAAACACGAGAAGGGAGAGATGCTTGCTTTAGCATTTAAATAGTTTTGAGTTACATGAAATTTTTTAAAAGAAGATCATAATAGTCCATTGTTTTCATATTTAAAACATACAAAAGATTCTTTAGTTCATAGGACTATGAACCATTGGACTTCTGACCATTGGACAGAAAAAGATAAAAAATTTGGTCCCTAAAGGATAATATCTTAGTATTATTATCTCATTAAGAAGGGCAAATACTTGATATAATTATTTGCGTACTGACCTTAATGCGTGATCTTATTCCCATGATAATTTCTTAAGATATTTTTCTAATGTCCACATTTCCCTGAGTGCTCAAGCCACTCCCAGGCATGTGTGTGTGTGTGATTAGGTCTGCAGGCTTGTGGGGACAAGTGTATATATGAGTGCCTGCACAGGTAATAGCCAGCCCATCAGGGATTTCAGATGTGCTGAACATTGGATATGGGCAATGTTCTCTGTTTGATGACCTTTGCCAAACTGGGAAGTGCAAATTGGCAAAGGGAGTTTGAACACTCACAGCTGTAGTTTTGGAGATGGAAGAAATACATAACTTAACTTGTCAAATCCCTAATTATATGGAGTCATAAAATGAGGGTTTTTTTTTTTATAGCCTATATCCATCCTTTTATAATGAAACATGCAAGAGATTGTTTACCTCATCACACAGTGGGGTCCATAGTGTTCTCTGTTATGTTCTCAAGACTTAGTGCTTAGCACATAGTTACTACTAAATACCTGTGAGCAACTGAATAAGTGAATACATGAATGAACGAATAAATGATAGAATGAGTCTCAGAGAGGTTGTATAAGCACACACCAGGAAAAGAAAGCCAGGTGTTTTCTTATTTTTCTATTATATAGTCCCTGTGAATTCTCTTGAGATGATTTAATCAATTCCTTATTCTCTTTTAATCTTTATTCCTGGAAACACCACCTGTTCTTAGCTGAACCAGGCCCTTCTTTCCCCTATGTTCACTTCTTTCCCAAAGTTTTGCTTGGTAACTGGGAAAAAAGCAATTTCTTCCTCCATTCCACTTTGCCTGAACATGCAGCCACACATGAGTCACTCGTCATTTCTAAGACACAATAGAGCTTTCCATTGCTCGTGTTTGCTATAAATATTTACTGCCCTGATCTCTGATTTACTTAATGTTAACAAAATATCTGGGTAACCTCAGACCTTTGATGTATCTGTACTAGCCTCAGTGTTTATTTAAGATCTCAAACTACTTTAGGTTCTAAATTTGGTAAATAAGGGATCCATTCCAGTTAAGTTAAAGTTCCTGACAAAGTTGAAAACACTATGTCTTTTTTTCTGGAATGGTAGGTGGTGTTCTAGAGAATGTCTGTATGTCTATCCATCTATCACATATCCTCAAATTCTTCTAATGGTCTTATGGAGTAGAAGATGTTAGCCCCATTTTTTTTTTTAAATGGGGTTGCTGAGACTTAATGAAGCAGAGTGACTTTTAGAAAGTACTAGATCCAGGATTCAAAGTGAGATCAGTTTGATTCTTCAGATCAAGTTCTTCCCATGACATTGTGAACTCACTTCTTCCCACTCCATATTTGTGGAGGCCATTTAAAGACACAGGGACCATTAAGAATTGACCACTGTGTGCCTACCACAGCAGACAGCTGCTCATTACCCCTTGCAGGCCTATCGATCCTGGGAAGGCATGAAGAACAGGGGAGAACAAGAGTGTAGAAAGCTGTTCTCTTGCCATGTCTCTCAGACCTGTTTATATACTACTGAATGGGGAATAAAGAGATACGACCCTTCATATTCTCAGATCCAAGACTCATTAATCTCCCCTCCATATCTATGGAGATGCTTCATTTTTACTCAGTTGAGTTCAGAATATCAAGTTGAGGTGGGGAGGTTAGGGCAATTGATCAGTTATGTTTTAGAAGGCATTTGCATATGCTTTAACATTGCTGCTATAAAAATATTCTCACACTTAACCATTTTCACAGCAATCATTCACTTTCTCCATCTGAATACTATCTTTATTCCACCTAAGTAGACATGCTGTGAGTGTCTACCTTATGAGACATGTGCCAAGAGGATATGAGAATGTATAGTGACACCGCTGCTCTTTCCAATGGAGGAGAAAGGCATGTAACCCCAGCAAGATAAACTGAGATCACCATTAGAAATTCCCTCATTCCTCCCTTCTATCAACAAACATTTATTAAGCTCTACTAAGTGGAAGACAAAATCTTCGTATAAAAGGCAGACTGATAACGTGAAGGATGGGCAGATAAGGAGGTATAGAAGAGACAGAACTTACAGAGATGAGAACAGAGTAGGTTTCATGAAGAATGTGGCCTTTGTACTGTATCTTAATGATTTGGGAAGGGAAAATATCTTGAGTAGAAAAGTCTATACAGATTTATAAGGCAATGGGGTCAGGTTACAAAAGGGGAATGGTAAGTTGGCAAGTTTGAATGAAAGAAATTTGAAGAAAACAAGTGGGGAATGAGGCTAGAAAGGATTAAACTCTTTCTGGAAGACAGGAACCATGTTTGACAAGATTATTTTATGAGGTTCAGTATATACTCGGAGTGATGCTCAAACCTCACAAATCACGAGTGTAGATCCATGTGCCAGAAAATATGTTTACAGAGGAACTTGGTGGCTATGGTAATGGTGATGCTGACAGACATGATCATGATGACGGTTGTGATCTGGTGTTAGGGGGGGCAGAAGAGGAAGAGGGTATACAGTAGGAAAGGCAGAGCATTGGAAAGGGAATGGAGATCCCACATTTTTCCTACATCACTTTATTGGTCAAAGTCTATCTTAATTCTACTTAAGGAATACAGCATCAAATGTGGTATTAGGCAAAGGGGAGATCATGGAATTGATAATGCAGTGGATTTAATAGTCAGCTAAACTAATTAAAGAAGGCAATGAATCTAATGAGAGTGATCAGGCCTCTTTCAAACAAAAGAAGACCCAATTAAAGACAAGTAAAACTGGTAACAAGGAAACAACCTAAGATATATAATTAACCTCTAAGACTTAGTGTCAAATGATAGAATTAATGGATAGTGTTAATTTAAGTAGAACTGTAAGATGTAAAAAGCATTTGGCACTTACATGAATAAGCAATGTTATTAGTATCTAATATCCCCAGAGATAAGTATCATTATCATTTGTTAATGTCACTTAAGATGCTGAAATATATATTCTATTGCTTCCCCTTATGAAGTTCAATAAATATAAGAATCTTATACAACCTTGAGTTAATTAGGAGCCACATGAATTCCATAGTAGAACATCACTGAAATAAATAGAATTGACATAACAATTAATCTATGTTTTGGCTGCCAGGATTGTTCTTCTTTTTTCAAAATTCCCATTAACATTTTTTTCAGCTGGTTTTCAATGTCCCTATGATGGCTTTCATTACTGCCCTAGGGAGATTATTCTTTAAAATAATAGTTGTTATTGTCTAGCAGCTTTTCTTTACTCGTAGGCCTCTTTCTTTCTCTATCCATCATGATTTCAGATGTATATTCTTAAAAAAAAAAAAAAAGGCCAAAGTCCTTACTCAAGTTTTATGTCTGTTCATTTCTTCCTTCTACTTTTTGCAATTCCGCATTCTAAAATCCTTTTCTCCTGAACCCACTTCTTGCATTCATTCATTAGTTTGACAAACATTTTGGAACGCTGACCAGCAGTTTGGAATGGCAGAGAGAGGGATGGCTTTGGAGTCTATCCATCTGATGGGTCAAAGTTTGGATCCTGGCTATAGTACATAATAGCCTGGTGGCTTGGACCCGTTGCTTGACCAGCTTGAGCCTCGGTCTTCATTTGTGAAAGTGGGTGGAAATGCCTCCCTAGCAGTGTTCTTGTGAAGGTTCAAGACAATGTCTGTCTAGCACCCGACATACGGTGGACACTCAAAAGGGCAGAAATGGTGAAGGCACTGGGCTACTTTAGTTTTGCCTGTTGTGCCTTAGGGGAGAATTCACAGCAACGTGTCTTTTAGCTCTTTTTTATTTCTGCTCCTTCTTCTTTTTTTAAATTTTATTTTATTATGTTATGTTAATCACCATACATTACATCATTAGTTTTTGAGGTAGTGTTCCATGATTCATTGTTTGCATATAACACCCAGCGCTCCATGCAATACGTGCCCTCTTTAATACCCATCACTATGCTAACCCATCCCCCCACCCCCCTCCCCTCTAGAACCCTCAGTTTGTTTCTCAGAGTCCATAGTCTCTCATGGTTCATCTCTCCCTCCGATTTCCCCCCTTCATTTTTCCCTTCCTACTATCTTCTCTTTCTCTCTCTCTCACTCTCTCTCTCTTTTTTTTTTAACATATAATGTATTATTTGTTTCAGAGATACAGGTCTGTGATTCATCAGTCTTACACAATTCACAGTGCTCACCATAGCACCTACCCTCCCCAATGTCCATCACCCAGCCACCTCATCCCTCCCATCCCCCACCACTCCAGCAACCCTCAGTTTGTTTGCTGAGATTAAAAATTCCTCATATCAGTAAGATTATATGATACATGTCTTTCTCTGATTGACTTATTTCACTCAGCATAATACCCTCCATTTCCATCCATGTCGTTGTAAATGGCAAGATTTTTTTAATGGCTGCATAATATTCCATTGTGTGTGTGTGTGTGTGTGTGTATATATATATATATATATATATATATATATACATATATATATATATATATATATATATATACCACATCTTCTTTATCCATTTATCTGTTGATGGACATATAGGCTCTTTCCATAGTTTGGTTATTGTGGACATTGCTGCTATAAACGTTGGGGTGCAAGTACCCCTTCGGATCCCTACATTCCTACATTTGTATCTTTGGGGTAAATACCCACTAGTGCAGTTGCTCGATCATACAGTAGCTCTATTTTCAACTTTTTGAGGAACCTCCATACTGTTTTCCAGAGTGGCTGCACCAGCTTGCATTGCCACCAACAGTGTAGGAGGGTTCCCCTTTCTCCACATCCCCGCCAACATCTGTCATTTCCTGACTCGTTAATTTTAGCCATTCGGACTGGTGTGAGGTGGTATCTCATTGAGGTTTTGATTTGGATTTCCCTGAGGCCGAGCGGTGTTGAGCCCTTTTTCATGTGTCTGTTGGCCATGTGGAAGTCTTCTTTGGAAAAATGTCTGTTCGTGTCTTCTGACCATTTCTTGATTGGATTATTGGTTCCTTGGGTGTTGAGTTTGATAAGTTCTTTATAGATTTTGGATACTAGCCCTTTATCTGATATGTCATTTGCAAATATCTTCTCCCATTCTGTCGGTTGTCTTTTGGTTTTGTGGACTGTTTCCTTTGCTGTGCAAAAGCTTTTTATCTTGATGAAGTCCCAATAGTTCATTTTTGCCCTTGCTTCCCTTGCCTTTGGCGATGTTTCTAGGAAGACGTTGCTGTGGCTGAAGTCAAAGAGGTTGCTGCCTGTGTTCTCCTCTAGGATTTTGATGGACTCCTGTTTCACATTTAGGTCTTTCATCCATTTTGAGTTTATTTTTGTGTGTGGTATAAGGAAATGGTCCAGTTTCATTCTTCTGCATGTGGCTGTCTAATTTTCCCAACACCATTTGTTGAAGAGACTGTCTTTTTTCCATTGGACATTCTTTCCTGCTTTGTCGAAGATTAGTTGACCATAGAGTTGAGGGTCCGTTTCTGGGCTCTCTATTCTGTTCCATTGATCTATGTGTCTGTTTTTGTGCCAGTACCATACTGTCTTGATGATGACAGCTTTGTAATAGAGCTTGAAGTCTGGAATTGTGATGTCGCCAGCTTTGCTCTTCTTTTTCAACATTCCTCTGGCTATTCGGGGTCTTTTCTGGTTCCATACAAATTTTAAGATTATTTGTTCCATTTCTTTGAAAAAAGTTGATGCTATTTTGATAGGGATTGCATTAAATGTGTAGATTGCTTTAGGTAGCATTGACATCTTCACAATATTTGTTCTTCCAATCCATGAGCATGGGAACGTTTTTCCATTTCTTTGTGTCTTCCCCAATTTCTTTCATGAGTGTTTTATAGTTTTTTGAGTACAGATTCTTTGCCTCTTTGGTTAGATTTATTCCTAGGTATCTTATGGTTTTGGGTGTAATTGTAAATGGGATTGACTCCTTAATTTCTCTTTCTTCTGTCTTGTTGGTGTATATAAATGCAACTGATTTCTGTGCATTGATTTTATATCCTGCCACTTTGCTGAATTCCTGTATGAGTTCTAGCAGTTCTGGGGTGGTCTGCTCCTTCTTCTTGCATTCTAGATCTTTTACTTCTGGAATCTCAGGTCATGCCTAACTAGACTCTGAGTCTCCTCAGTTCCTCCCAGGGCTCCTCCCTATTTTCCAGAATGTGGTATATTTTCATTGGTCGACTAGGCTACAGGGAAGGCCACCGTGCATCCTCAGAGAGTTCACCTTGATGCAGACAGTTTTTCCTTGCCCTTTCTTCCAGATTTACAGGCTATCATGATGATAGGAAAGCAAAAACTTAATCTTATGAAATAATTTTGTTTGATTTACAGGAAGGAAGAGACTTCATAAGGAGCTTTCTTCTAGTGTAAAGGTTCAAAAAGACATGAATGGTATTTCTGGAGTAGTAGGAAAATTTTATCTGTTTGCTTTGTTGCTGGCTGCAAAATAGATAAAATATTATGAAGCTGTAACATAACAGAAAATGTACCTGCTTCTTTTCTTGTTGCTAGCTTATATTTTTCGTGCTTGGCTGTGTTTTAGCTTTGGGTTGTTTTAGAACTAGGTCAAATAGATTTCACACACAGACTTGAAAATGGGAGAAAAGCAGAGAAACATCTCCAGAAAAAAAGATGAGAAACAGAGATAGAGAGAGAGTGGAACAAAATTCAAGTTGCTAGGGTGCTAGGAATCAGTGAGTCCTGTAAGTTTTACTGAGAGGTCAGAGTTTGCAAAGCACAGGAACTATAAGTGTGGCATTCAATGCCTGGCATAGGGCATTCACTCAATCCATATCTGTTGACTGACTGTTGGCAACCACTTGCCCTCTTTCAGTTCTCCATAGAGGAGAGACCACATTCTCCTATTCCTTTTATTCAAACCTCATAAGGCAAAAACGTATACCTTCTTGGAACTATTGGGGAAAGTCTTCCACCTTTTCCCCTCTCAAAGTCTCAAGAGCAACATGCTGAGGTAGGGCAGGAAGACTTTTCATATCTAGCTACGGGCTCTAGGTCTCCCCCCTTTTCAGTCTACTCTCCCTAGAGTGTGTGTGGGGGGGGACTTGTCCTGCTCCTGTCCCCCCCAGTCAAGGCACGCTGGTCCAGGGCCCAGCACCTACTACTTAGAGACCGGTCAGAGGCCCACCTGGGCTCTGGGCCCGGATGGATGCCCTTGTTCTGCAGTCCTAGAAGTGCCTTTCCACTTCACAGTTCTTCCTATAAGGGTTTCTACATTCAGATTTCTGGGAAATTTGAAAAAAGTCTCTTTTCAACTAAAATCCCAAATCTTATTTTCCAGTCCAGGTTTACAACTAACATAGGAGATATTTGGATTCCTGGCTGACTTTTGAGTATATGTTTCAGTAGGTGTCATTCTCAGAGAGGGTAAGGGGATAAGGTGTGTTTAACGATCCTCCTTACAAAATGCGAACCTTCAGACCTCATTATCCCATGGCGAATTCACTAGGAAAGCCTGAAAAATCGGCCTAAGGGATAATTTGTATTACCATCAGCAGCAGCAGCAGCAGCAACCAACACCACCACCACCACCACCAACAACAACAACAACACCACCACAAACCCTTAGAGAAATAAATATAGGCTGTGGGCTCAGAAGAGGTGGAGGTGTGGGTGCTTATTAAAGCATACTGTTCATTGGTCTTTTCTTAATGTAAAATTTCAATTTTATGAGGTTGTTTATTGAACACAATTAAATACATATGTGTAGTCTAAAGTATGGTGTAGTTGTATGAGGCTTGTTGAGACGCATGGCTGCCCAGTGCCCTTCTACCTCCTCCTTTTCTCTAGTGGAAAACACTTTTCAACTCCTATGACTATTCTTTTGGTATTTACCTCCCAATGACTACTTCTGAATTTTGAAGTTTAGACATTTCTTATTTACTCAGGCTTTATTTATTAACTTTCCACTTTGGAAAATAAGGATTTGGGTCTCTTTCACACCCCATCTTCCACCACACAAACAACGTTCCCAGGCCCCATTCTCCTACTGTTATGTTGTAATGTTGGTTAGTTCAATCTTCAGGACTGCATTATTGTGATCATAAAAGAATTATTGGCAGATAAATTCTATAGTATAATGTTATTGCTGTCCTTTCCTGCACCGCATTTTGGTTTTTCATGGAATTCGTTTTTGTTTTTCTTTAAGATTTATTTATTTATTTGAGAGAGAGAGTGGGGGGAGAGGCAGAGGGAGAGGAAGAGGGAGACAAGCAGACTCCCCACTGAGTGCAGAGCCCAAGGAGAGACTTAATCTCACGACCCCAAAATCATGACCGGAGCTGAAATCAAGAGTCAGATACTTAACTGACTGAGGCACCCAGGTGCCCCGATTTTTCATTGAATTAGTAATTGTCATTAATTCAAGCCAAAATTTGTGCTTTTTTAAAAAAGATTTTATTATTTATTTATTTATTTATTTATTCATAGCAAGCAGAGGGAGGAGCGGAGGGAGGAGGGGAGAGAGAATCTCAAGCAGACTCCACGCTGAGCATGGAGCCCCACATGGGGCTCGATCTCACAACCCTGAGATCATGACCTGAGCTGAAATCTAGTGGGACATTTAACTGACTGAGCCACCCAGGTACCCCCCAAACTTATGCTTTAATGCACCAGTTACTATTCTATCAGTGTAACTTTGGGAAGATGTCTCTCCTGGAGATGACTGATCTCTCTAGTATTGACTGGCCTCCCTTATTCTTGGTGCTCTCCTGTCATCTTGGGATTTCTCTTCACTGTAATCCCGAGGACTCCCTTCCATCACTTTTGTGTTGAATCCTTTCCTCCCTGGACCCTAGGCCTCCTTTGTTCTTTACAAGGAGGACATCCTCCATTAGCTTCTTGCCGAAAACACTCAGTTTGGAATAATCAGAGGTTATTTTCCCCAGAGATGAGTCTCTAGTCATAGAATTTTCCTCAAAGTTAATAGAAGTGAGTTACTTCTTATGATTCAAGATTTTCCAAGCAGTTTTATAATACTACTGCGTTATACTCTCATAAAAAAAAAAATCCATGAGAACTTCATGTGAATTTGGAATTTGGCCCATTATCATGATTAAAAACTCAGATTTAATATCACTGAATACACACACACACACACACACACACACACACACACACCCCCCTTTACCTTTGAGAATCCCGTATGACTAACTGACAACACAGTGTTTCATCTTCCTATTGCTGCTGTAACAAATTACTACAAACTTAGTGGCTTAAAATAACACAAATTTATTATCTTACAGTTTTGGAAGTCATATGTTTGAAATGGCTTTCACTGGGCTAAAATCAAGGTATGGGCATGGCTGTGTTCCTTTCTGAAAGCCCTAGAGAGGATCCACTTTTTACCTTTCTTAGCTTCCTGAAGCTACTTTCATTCCTTGGTTTATGGCTCCTTCCATGTTCAAAGCCAGCAATGGCCAGGGGAGTCTTTCTCATGATGCCATCTCCCTGGATCTGACTCTTTTGCTTACCTTTTCCCCATTTAAGAACACTTGTTCTTAATTACCTGAGGCTCACCCATGTAATCCAGGATGATCTTCTTATTTTAAGTTCAGCTGATTAGCAAACTTAACTCCATCTACAAGTTTGATTCCTTCTTGCCATGTAATATAAATAGTCACAGGTTCCGGGGATTAGGACATGGACATCTTTGGTGGTGGCCATTATTCAGCCACAACTTGCAGGAACTCTTCTTTCCTCTAAATTGTATTCATTTTTGGAATAAATATGGCAGTCTTTAACTTTGCACCCTGAAACTATTAACTTAACAGTCTAGGACAAAAAGTGAACAATAATTCATCCAATCCGAACTTGGGCAATTCAAATTGGCAAACAGCCAGCTGAGACACTGCATTTGTCCTCAGTTTACCAACTTCCTTGGCCTTAGTAAAGACAGATACATTTCTGTCAGCATAATGTAGATAGAGAAAACATCATTTTAAATCACTTGGTCCTAAAAAATTCTCAATATAAGTGGTTTGATTCATTTTATAGAAGTATAAGCTTTTACATACTTCACACTCTTTTGGGTGGTTTTGCTTGTGGATTTATTTCCTACAGTTTATTTAAAATAAAGTCATTAGTGTCATTATACCAACACTGAAAAGGATTCTAACAGTAGTATGCACCACACAATTAAAATAGACACACACACACACACATACATGCGTACACACACAGTGACACACATAGGACCACATACCTCCCTATTGTTAGTGGTCTAGAAGTCAGAGTCAAAATGGAGAGATTTGTTGTAAAGATATTAACACACTAATAATCATAGATTATTGCTTCAAGAGTATGTTGAAAGTTAAAATAGCAGGCATTTTCCAGGAAAATGAATATGTATACTCTGAAGGGCTGCATCTTTCATTGGTCCTTCTAATAGGCTCATGCTTTCATTTCCTTTGTTTTGCTCAAGTCAGTAATGCAAATGTTAAGCTCCCTCTCTCTATTAGTGCCCCTTAACAGTAAGTTGATACTTTGGAGCTTTTAAGTGAACCTAAATGGTTTTCAGACATTTTCATTTCTGTTTTCTACCAGCCAGGGAGACCCTAAGGTGGAGAGTCATGCCTTCTTTGTAACTTCTCACAGTTCCTATAGAGTCTATTATGGACTTAGTAAGATTTTATTCACTTGGGAATACAATAGTTGGTCAGTACTTGTCTGCAGAAAGGAACAGGAAAGAAATATTGTTTACATGGGGAAATGGTACAGTTTCTAAACTAGTTACTAAAGTATGTTTCCAGGCCTATTTTTGAATTGAGACTCTGAGTATAGAAAACTAAGGTTTTACAAGATATCTTTGTACAGGATTATCGTACTTAAAATTAGTGATGTTTTTTTCTTTGATTCCAGTGATTCAAGAATCAATTAAAATGTGTTAGAGTTGAGCTTGAAACCATTCATTCTCCCACTCCCCAAGTTTCTAATTGTTTCAGTTGCCCGATTTGGAGACAGTCTATAAGATATTATGGTTTTCTAAGCTATAAAATAACAGGCAACTCAGAAAATGTGTGTGGGTCATCTTCTATCTCCAAAGTTGGTGAAGTAAATTGCAGTGGATGACTCATTTCTCACAGATCCAGCATGTTAAATCAATGAGTGTGTTTGCTTGACTCTTGTCTCCTAATGAGCTGAAACAGATAGAACATTTCTCATGCATCCAGATGGGATTATTTTGGAAAGTAAACTAATGCACATGCCCACACAAAATTCCTCTGCTATCTCTGGCCAGATTCTGTTAGCTGCTCCCCAAGATGATTTGCCAGCAATATGAGACCGAGTTGCTCCTTAATGTTATTGGTACCATAGGAATTCTTCCAGAGGACAAATTTTTCTATTTTGCTCTGTTCAATTTATTTTGTTTTTTTTTTTTAAAGATTTTATTATTTATTTATTTGAGAGAGTGAAAATGAGAGAGAGAGAGAGCATATGAGAGGGGGGAGAGTCAGAGGGAGAAGCAGACTCTCCGCTGAGCAGGGAGCCCGATGCAGGACTCGATCCTGAGACTCCAGGATCATGACCTGAGCTGAAGGCAGCCGCTTAACCAACTGAGCCACCCGGGCGCCCTGCTTTGTTCAATTTAATAATCCCATGTACAATTTTTTTTTTTTTTTTTTAGATATTGTGAGTTTGTGTGTGTATCCATGAGTGTGGGGGAGGTTTAAGTTTTATTACAGTAGGTGGAATTCATTTAGTATAGTTATTTGACTTGGGATTGATGATTTATGTCAATGATTGCTGACGTTTAAAATTATTTCACTGGGGCGCCTGGATGTCACAGTTGGTTAAGCATCTGCCTCTTGGTTTTGGCTCAGGTCATGATCTCAGGGTTGTGAGACAGCCCCACGGTGGTGGGCTCTGTGCTCAGCATGGAGTCTGCTGGAGATTCTCTACTTCTTCCTCTCTGCCTCCCCTCTGTTCCTCCCCCAAATCGTTCCCAATCTTTCTCTCTCTCTCTCTCTCTCTCAAATAAATAAATAAAATCTTAAAGTAAAATAAAATAATTTCACTAAGTTTACTGCCCTTAATATGTAATATGTAAAACTCTCTTATAAGTCACTAAGAAAAAGTGTAAACAACCCAAAAGAGAAAAAGGATTTGCTTTGGTTATGTAAATTGGAACAACTTCTAGAGGGCATTTCTTCCATGTATATTAAGAATTTTAAAAAAATATACTTCCTGTCTGCCAGCAATTACACTTCTAAGATTATCTACTGAGGAATTAATTTAAAATAGTCATGGATAAGACTTACAAAATTTCATGGCAATGTTATTTATTAAAAATAAACAAACACAAAAACTTGAAATTGCCCAACCTTCAAAAATAAGGAATTGGTTCATGTTAGCTCAGGTCCTCCAAAAAACAGAAGCCAAGATAAAATCAGCAATACAAGAGATTTATTAGGATAAATGCCAGTGAGGGGAAAATAGGAAGGAAGAACCATCAGAGACCACAATGCAGGTCTCACCCTTGTGAAAGAGAGGGGGAAGGAAGGAAGTTTGAGCGGAGGAGACTTAGACAGTAGTGCAGTTGAACAGTTTTGGCAAGGTTGTGAGAGTCTTCAAGCCAGATTTGCCTATCAAAGAAGTCCTGTGTCTCTCAGGAATGCTCATGGGAAGTGTGACCTCTGCTCAAATTCAGTGGTGATTCAGAGAACAGCAGCTGAAGCCATCAGTCAGTTACACTCTATGCGATAGGAGCTTTGAAAGGAGTATTTTTACAGCTACCAAGTGTTAAACAAGTTTTGGCCTGACCACACACCGACCTAATCATTAAAGTGAGGGAGATGAGTAACTGTTGACAAGGAAAACGATTACAATTTATTTTTATTTACAATTATACGTTTCAATTTATAATTAAAATATTAATCTGCCTAAAATGTTAACTAACTTTATATCCTTTATCATATACATAAAGTAATCCCAGATCATTTTTATACCTTTTAAAATTTAGGAAAAGGAGCCAAGTGGGATAAGAAAACAAACTAGAAAGACACTACAAATAAATTTAGTTCAGTTACTACTGAATTTAGTTCAGTTACTTCATATTTACTCTCATCTTTGCTTTCCTAACCTCTGATGCTAAGTTTTAATCACGATAACGAGGAAGGAACTTAAAATTCAATACTGGGTATGGGTCAGTCGTACATGAATATTAGACTGAGGAAAGTATTCCAGTTAGAGTCTAAGGCTGTAACTGAGGCTGTTGCTTTAAAAGATTTTAAAATAAAATTGATCTTATTTTCTGGAAAAGAAATGATGTATGTGTGGTGGATATAATGCTGAGTAGAGAAACAGGCCTTGTCGATTACTTAAACTTTATATTGCCCCTAGGAAAGGCAAGGAGAATAACAGGGTACAATGAGTAATACCAGTAATGAGTAATACCAGTTTACATTATGACGAGTCTTGGACCTTCTCTCTCTGACCAAGGCCATGTGTGCATGGGAGATCAGCCCCCCAAGGGTGAAGAGAATAGGTGGAGAATAGGAAAACCCTCCTGCTGAGGTAGGATTTTATATATGCCTGCTCTGTTCCATGTTCCCACACATCCACCTGCGAAGTACATCATTCAATGATGATTAATAATTGCTGTGATGATGACCTTTGTACATGTGCCAATTTGCAATTAGCTACTTCAGATTGAAAAATGGAATTTTAGAGCTGGAAGCAACCTTAGATTACACTAGTCCCATATAGTCTATCAGCAAGAGTCCCATGGTCAAATAAGCTTGCATGTTGCTACATAGCATAGCCCCCCAACTTATGGTAGTAATTAGTATATTACAAGATATGAGAAATCCTGTTGTAAAACTCCATTTAACTTTGCTTAATATAGTGTTTCTGAAACATAGAAGTAAAAATCTTTCTCCACGTAATACCTACTAACCCAGTGTGTTCATGAAACGCCCTGGGGGAAACCAGAATCTCATCCTATCTTTTCGTTTTTACATGAAAACTTTGAGCTGAAAAAGGTCAGATGACCTGTCCACAGTCACATAGGTGGATTCTGAGAGTTGGTCCTAAGGCCACGGCTGACTGGTTCAATAGTGACCCTGTTCGAGCTCACATAGCCGTTTGGCCATCTGTAGATAAAGGTAGTTAAATGACGTAGACCTTTGGGAACTTGAATAAAAACATCTAAAGTGGCTGCTTCAGAAAGGATCCAAATTATTGTGAAGTCTACCAAGACGACAAGTAGAAAATAAGATTCGTTATCTTTTTCCTTCCTCCTCAGCTACTGTTTTCATGATGTGTTTTAGATTATTGGGCCGAAGAGCAAACTTCCTTGAGGAGCTGCTTCTGAGTAGAAATTTATTAATTGCTTCTGAAATGATTTTGAGTTGTTTCTTTTATTGGATTCCATTGTGGAATGCAACAGAGTGTGCTGCTTTTTCTTTGATGCTTTTAGAGTTATTATGGAGGCATCTATTTGGCCAAGTTGAAAGCAGATTAAAAAGCAACCATCGAAATGTACGCTTTGGGGTGATTGCAGATTCTTCATCTCCTCAGGGAGACCGAGCAGCTGTACCCTCAGGTTGCCCCTTCTCCTGCCTTGAACGCTGAACTAATTTCCCAGAAGATTCAAAGTAGATTGATGTAAGGGTGTGCAGGCTGGGGGTCAGACCATAGGCTAACTGGCTCTTTCAGTTGTTGATGTTTTTGTTAAAGTTTCCAGTGATCTTGATGCTTCATGTTGAGTAAGAGATCCAAGAATGTAGCCAGGTCGCTGGCCTGAGACCAACTATACAAATTCTGCAGCTCTGCTGGGCTCGCACCAAGAAACACAGGTGGTCTTACCGAGCCACTTCAATCTTAGCCTGGCCTGAGAAGAGCAGCAAATACCTGGGTGTGTTTATTATTCTCTAACAAATATTTTCCCATTTATTTCATTTTTAAAACAACCAAAGACAAAGCTTATTCAGCTGTAAAAATGAATTTATGTCTTGATTCGGTTGACTTTTCTTTTGTATTTTTCTCAGTAAAAGGGAAAGTGCTGGGGAATAGCAATTATTTATACAAGGCCATCAGTTACGGAGCCCTTAAAAGAAAAGTGTAACCTGACTTTTTTTTTTTTTTTTTTTTTTGCAGGGGGTGGAAAAGGGTCTCCTGGCTTACTCAATTATTTCTGGACTCTTCCACAAAGACCCTCTGAATGTTTGTTTCCACAGAGATCTCGACAAACACTAGAGACTCATCAACTGGAGTGAATTCCCTCAGTGAAATCACTCTCCTCTGCCAAGAATCAAAGGTCATCCCAGTGGAGTGCCGTCTTCGTGTTCAGCCACTACGGAGTGTCTGGAACAGAGTGAGAACAAAAATTATCCTCGTTCAGTGCCCCCTGACTCTTTCGGGAAGAATCCCAACCAAGCTGCCACTGGGAATTCAGAGAACACATTTGAAGACTGGGGAAGGGCCAGGCTAAACAGAGGAGAATGGTGATGCAGAGACAATAAGATAAAGAAAATAAATGACTCAAAGAGGAGTTTTAAGCCAATATTTACACCCATATTGCCGTATTTACAGCTTAAACACCATGCCCCTAATATGCAGGAAGTAAGTTTTTATGAGTCTCTTAATGAATGTTAAGTCAATAATATCCCAAACAATGGGCCCCAGTGAACTTTCTTATGAAGGCCATACAGTGAGTTATTCAGATGTAGTCAGAGTTCGTTGAACTCTGTCATGCACACTTTTAGAAGAGGGATTTTCAAATCCGCCATTTCTGATACGATAGAAAGCTTTGTAGACCGTGACATAGAAGAAATTATTAAAAGAAACCATGGCATAGAATTAGGAGACGCCTCATGATGCCTGACTAAAAACATCCACACAGCAGATTTTATTGTCAACAGAAGCGATGGTCAAAGAGCAGGTGCCACCATCACCACCATCCCCAGAGAATAATTACCCATGCAGATAAGACTAATTAAAGGGCTAATTAGCAAAATCATATGCACCCCTGGAAAGTCCATGGCAGCCAGGCAACTGAGCAGATAGAGCGGAGTTTATCAGTCGCTTGGTGCCATGTAATCAGGGACTGCTTTTCTCCCCCTTTTGGTCTCAGAGACATCTGACCCATATTGGCTGATTGGCACGTCCAGATGAAGGATCAATAAGGCAGAAACACTCTGAGCTCATAATGCCCCAGCCCAGCCAAACTACCGCTGAACTCTTTGATCTCCGTGAGATGCTCAGAGAGAGCACTTCTAAAACTTTTATTTATTTTTTGGGTGCCCCGTTGTTCAGTGTCCTCTGGTCACGTTTAGAAGCGTAATAGCAAATGACAGTCCTGCCGGTCTTCCTGAAAATGTCGAGGACCATGCCAAACCAACCTCAGTCTGAGACATTCCCCACACGTGCATATCGTGCCAGATAACCAGCATCGCAGAGGAGACCTCATATTTTGAGAACATTCAGTCTGAAAAATTCTGACTTTCTAAGAAAAAAAAAAGTCCCTCTGATCAAAAGTACTCGGATGGCTCACATACAAATGAGTAGAAAATTATTGCATCTACTGACAGTCAAATAGAGCATCACATCCAATACTCTACCTCGGAAGACTCAGACTTCATTATTGCACAATTTAGAGGCAAACCTCATTATCACCCAATGTAAAGAGAAAGTTGTTTATATAGCTGCTAGCCCTTCTTCAAAGGAAAATGTCATTATCCAGGCCAATGTTACTGGAGAGGTATAGAGGTAAAACCATTGGTGATAAACAAAAGTTCAAATGCTGGCTGGGGGGAGTGTGGGGCTGTGCAGGTCACAGATGTACAAATACATCCCCAGGGCCTCAGTTTGCTCATTGGCAAAACTACTATAGTATCTGTCTCTTAGGGTTGTAATAACAATGAAATATTTGTGCCTATGAAATTATGAACTTATTGCCTGGCAACTTCCATTAATTGAATTGGGACAACTGGTTCTTACTACCAGAGATTTCTATTGATAGAAACCTGTGGTGGGTTTCCGAACGTGTGCACTCATGAAGGAATGTGAGAGAAAGAAGCAGTTAATAATAATCATCTTAATATTATTATGAAAAGAGTTTGGACTTCACCCTTCTCAGGGTTCCGCAGCGCAACCTTTGAATGCCATTAGAATAGGCCAGGCAGAACCCTTAATAGAAGCCTCGAGAAGGAGAAGTAAGAAAGCGGGGGGAAGGAATTGAGTTGAATCCTCCTCTGTTAGGTATTTTTACCAAAATCTCCAGGCAAAATGTGTCATGGTGGGCAGGTGCCAAAGATGACATGGTTGCTAAGGAAAGACAAATTAAAACATACATTGATGATTCTCAGGAAGATGAAATGAGTTAGCAGATAAGAATAGGTATTTCCCCCTCTAGGCTCTAGCCCCTTATTTTTTTCTTTTTAGCTTCATCTATCATGTTTTTAAAATCAATGTTTCTTTAAAATTGACCCCAGTTTATATTATTAATTGACTGCTGCACTTGGAGGTCTAGACACGGCAGGTGTAAGAGTCTGCATGGGAGGCAAACTCTGGCCTGGAGAGAAATGAACTGATCAGGGTGATGGTCTCATGCGAGCTTATGGGAGCCATGCTGAGAGTGGAAGGTGGAGCCCGGGGTTGGTCTCTGCAGGGTGAAGGGGATCAGAGGGTGCCCAGGCTAGGATGAGGCTCTGGGAACACACAGTAAGTCTAGAGGACCAGTGCAGTTATCTTTCCTCACATGTGTAATAAGCCAGGAATGATGCACAGCTTAGAATCGCTCATCCTGCGAAAGCACACGTTTCCATTATCGGGATAAAGGAACATATCCAACATTTTGTTGTGGCAACCAGAGCATTGTGTTTTAGGTGCTCAGTCCCTCTGTTCCTTCTGTTGAGAACTGCAAATGATCTATTCAAGCATGTTTATTCTAAATTAAGAAAGTGTGAATCTCTGTTGGAGATCCTGTGACATTTTCAAACTCCAAAAGATTTTAGGAAAAGATGCTCATGGAATAGCCATATTTCAATGATGGGAGTTTGGAAAGAAAGTGACTTTTTTCTATCTCAACTATTTTAATAGGTCACAGAATAAAAATCAATGGGAAAAAATTGGCCTGGTGTGTAATTCACAGCTTCACATATTAAATTCAGCATTGTAGTGTCTTAATTTTGAAAGTACAGTTTGTACTCAATATGGCAAATCTAAATGATGTAAAAAAGAAGGAAAACTATTATTATCCCATTATCATTCTAAGGGAAGTATAAATGATATTCAATAAAAATAAAGTATATTAAGATACATTTATATATAGGTATCCCCAGCTTTTAGAAAGTTTGCATTATGCCACTTCACTTTTATGAAAGGCCTATATTAGTACATGTTTTCACTAACAGAAAGAAATCAGATGAGGAATTTCACTTTTAAGAAAAAAGATGAAAAGCAAAACAGAATTTTGTGGTGAACCCTTATGGAGGCAGTGCACACTCCCAGTGGTGAGAGTGGTCCCACCAAGCTCCCTCCCCAGGAATGAAGCTCAGCATCTCAGCATCAAGCCACCAGAACTTTGAGCTGTCTATGAGCATCTGTGCGTTGTCTTTTTTTTTTTTTTTAAGATTTATTTATTTATGAGAGAGAGAATGAGCAGGGGAGGGGTAGAGGGAGGAGGGAGAGAGAATCTCAGCTAGACTCCCCACTGAGCTCGGAGCTGACATGGGGCTTGATCTCACGATCCCAAGATCATGACCCGAGCCAAAACCAAGAGTCAGGGGCTCAACTGGCTGAGCCACCCAGGCACTCCAAGCGTCTGTGCTTTATCTTGATTTATTTTGTGCATCCATTAGTAAGATGTGCCTTAAGGTATCAGAAAAGCCTAAAAAGGGTTTTCGGGACGAGGCCTGGAAACTCTAAAAAACTTTTTCAGGGGCACCTGGTGGTTCAGTGGGTTAAGCATCTGCCTTCAGGTCAGGTTATGATCTCAGGGTCCTGGGATCAAGCCCCACATTGGGCTCTCCGGGGCTCCCTGCTCAACGGAAGTCTGCTTCTCCCTCTCCCTCTCCCTCTGTGCTCTCTCTCTCTCAAATAAATAAATAAAATCTTAAAAAAAACCTTTTTCATATATTATTGGCAACTGATTCTTTGATTTATGTCATTTCGGCTTTGAAAGGTTTCATAGGAATGCTCTGCTTTTGGATAAGGGGGGAGACCTGTATTCCATTGTCATCTTAAGCTATAACCATAATATTGCTTGCTCACAAATTTACTCTTCCAGTGACTTGTAACAATTTTTTTCAACACAAAGTAATGGAGTATTATTAAAACACTCTGCTTTTTATGTGGATTTTTCCTTTTACATACAGATATAATAATTCCCTCATTCTTATTCGTTAAGCATAGTATTCCAAAAATATGTTTTGTAGACATTTATTCTACAAGGTGCTTGTGGGTGTTTCTTAAAGAAAGTTTTACTGTCAAAGAAGTTTGGAAAATTATGGGTTCAACAAAGAAGTTTCTTAATAATAGTACTTTCATGAGCTTTTGTTATGAGTATGTTCGTGAAGAAATTTCAAGAAGGTTATCCAGAAAGAAATGCTTCCAAACGTACTTTGTTTGAAAAACTTGATTTCATGGGAGGTCTATTACCATCTCTCAGGACTAGTATTCTGAGCAAAAGGACATGAGAAATGTTGCTTTGTGCTAATAGACAAAATGACTAGATTTGTGTTTCATATGTTTGCAGAGCTACTGGGTTCTAAGGTTCTGGAAGGCATCTTCATTAGGGCTAAGGAAAACCAAAATGCAACACGAATATGGCAGACCTGTTACCCTAATATTTTGTTGCTTTTCAAAATGAACATTGACAAAAGAGCTTAAATTAAAATAATCGAGTTAGGAAAATGTCACAGTAGAAATTCCATTCCTCCTGCTCTCCTACTACCAGGGGCAATAGATCAGATAATAGAGAGACAATGCCTCTGAAAAGGAGCATGCTCTTGCTGTGGTGTGTATGTGTAATTCCTTTTATATGTACATAAGTAGACAGTAAGGGTTTAATTGTCTATAGGTCAACTGTACAACTTTCACATTTGCTTTTGCTCAGGCTAATGCACGTACAGCATTGGCTAACAACATCATCAGTTTCTTGCATGGGATGAGGAGCAAGGAAGGATTGTGAAATTGATGGAATGGGGAAGATGGCTGGTCCTCTACCTTCTTCAGAATCGGGGCTTTGTTATTTCATTTGAGGTATTTCAAATGCCCAGGATTCGGACATATTTACAATGAAATAGAAACCCAGAAACGCTTTTCAAGGAGAAATATACAGGATTCTTTTAATGTCTTCATTTTCAAGTGTTAGCCTACCATTTTCTTTTATGGATACGGTTGCTCCAGACCTGGCTATCCTTCGTTTGTGCATATGCTTAAACTAAATCAACAATCTAGTCAAAATTAAACTGTTCCCATTTTAAATGGGTTCAACTAGAAAATAGCACAAATTAAATAAAAAAAAAAAAACCCACCCCACTACAGGAGTTTATGATTTAGTTAAATCATTGTACTTCTCTACAGAATTCCTAACTGCCACATAACCCCCCTACTCTATGGATCCCTTCAGCTATTCTGAAAAAGCCTTAATTTCTTAACATACTTCAACAACTATATGAGCCCATTTGGTCTAAAGTATAAGAGTATATGTGTGTATATATATGTAGGAGAGGAAGGAAGTCTAAAGTCTAAACCTAACCAGTTCAGAAAGTTGCCAGCACAAATGAGTTAATATCTTCTTTTAATCGCGATAGCATTTGGTTTTCTAAGTTTATATTCGTCTATCCTCATGTGTACAATGTAAGCTTTGTTATGCTGTGTCTGGTAGTGTTTTGCACCCCTTTATGACAGGTAGTAATTGGAGCTAGTACGTAATGTACCTGGGGGTGAAAAGGTGCTGGAGTCTCGTCTTGGGCAGGATTCTATCTGGCACAGCCATGGTATTTTCTCCCTGCCTGCTCTTCCAACCCGTCTCAGTTTAATGACAGTCTTATGTTTTATTTGTTTCCTCTGATCCAACATGTTTATTTGAGGGCAGTTCTAGAATACATAAAAGTCAGTTGCAGGGTGGTAATTATTGACCACGGTGTTACATGGCACCTCATGTGGTAAGAAGATAAATGTATAATCACCCGGTAATATGAAAAACTCTGACTGAAGGACCAAAGGACTTTGTCATTTTACTCCACCCTCCCGTGAGTCAGTGAAATGGATTGAATTATAAACCAGAAACCAGCACTTCAATTTGATGAAACTCATCCTAAAGAGGAAAGTGTCACTACATGTTGGCAGTTTATGAAATGTGATGAGCTACCCTAATCCAGTGGAACCGACATGTCTTTAATAATAGCAACATTCTTTGCAAATTAAATAGCTATTAATTTTTTTAAAAACTTGTCAGGATATGCTTATGCAGTGATGCACATGCGATCATAGGCTTTTCCTTTGTGTCAAATATATAGAAAAATACAACCCTTCTGGGAATTTGTAAAACAGTGTCCGCATCTGTGTATCTAAAGGCACGGATGGAACAGGATCTAAAACTTGGGTGTGATTTTCCACATCTGAAAGGACTGAGTCCTGAGATGGTGGTATATGTCACAAGGCTATTGTGCATCAGAGCCCCCAAATTAATCATTCAACAAATAAATTTTCCCTGAGCACCTATGCTGTTCCAGGCACAGTGCAAGGGTGAAGCATAGAGATGGCTGGGATTCTACCTATCTACCTCCACCCCGTTCTGCTCGTTTACCCCTCTCTAGTCAGCAACAAGATACTCTGGTTCCTTCCTTTCTGTCATGTGAGGAGGTCCCCTTTCTCCAAGGAGATGACCTTCCCTGGGCCCTGGGTTTTCAAGGCTGTCCCTGCAGAGGACACTCGTCCCACAGAAAAGGAAGGAGTGGGTTATGTTGGTGACTTAGCCAAAAAGGAATGTTATTTCTAGCATGGTGCTAAGTTAACTCTTTTTTTTTTTTCCTTCTTGTAACCACATGGACCTCAAGAGAAATTCCCTAGAATTATGTTAGAACACATGAACAATTCTTTTGTAAGGCTATTTAATTACCTGATGACTAGTACACATAGAGATTGTAACATCGAGTCACCTAAGACAGGCTTAAAATAATTTGATAATACAGAGAAATCTCCGACATGACTTACAGATAAACCACCGCAAGAGTCATCTTAAAGGAAGGCTTTATCTTTCATACATCTGCTTATAACCTTGGTAATGACGTGTCTGAAGCAGACAGGATATGGCAAACTGGGATGTAATTAGGGGGCTTACTATCAGCAGATCTCACTTAATGGACTGTTATCAAGGTACTGCTGAAAAGTGCAAATGGTAAGCTTGAAAAAACTGATGGTTGCGATGTTGTCCATAATATTGAAGTGAAAACAGCAAATGAACAGTGAAAATCAGAACTGTTAGGTACGTAAGCTGTGCCCTGCGTAAGAACACCCAGTGGCGAAGGCAGTTGGGTGGGGGTAAAATCCAGCTTGCACCATGCTCACTGGGCCGTATGCCCTGTGGGGAGGCTACGTCTTCCCTGAGGGTTCCTTTATCAAATTTGTGCAGGGGCCGTATGGAGTGACTCTGGCGCTAGCATACTTGTCTTCCCAAGGTAGATTTTTGAAAGTTCTGTCAGGCCTGTGGGAAAGGAGGCAGGCTTGACATGGCTAGGATTTGGAAGAGCTATCTCAACTGCTTAATGGGGACTCATTCCAGCTAGGGTTGATGTTCATTCTCCAAGCAAGCTGGGCACACTCCAGTGATTCCAAGTTCCTAGGCAAACCTGGGGGTTGAAGAGCATTGTTGCCCCACCCACCTCCTTTTCCTGGAGAATTGTCAAGAATCAAGATTTCCCCAGAGCCAGAATAATTACTAAGCAGAGTCCAGCCCTGGCTGAGAGATTGCAGAGTAGATTTCCCCTGAAGGGGCTGTCTCCTGCATTCTGCCACCTGAATCAGAGTTTAGTTTCAAAGTCTGGCCCAAAAGCATGGCAAAAAAATGTAGAGCCCAGACTTAGAGCTGCTCCCTGCACAGTGCAAGCATATTAGCCTGTAAAAAATGCCCAGGTTTCCAGTGTTATCGCACCCCACTTCCATGAAATTAGCTTGGATCTCACTGGCTTTGTGGAATGTTCCATATCTTAATGCAACCCTCTTTTGTGCGTGTGTGTTACATGAGAGTGTGACAGCTCAAGAACTACCACACTGTTCCACTCTACATTTCCTCGCTCAAACACACACACACACGGCAACCACTATCAGTACCAGTAAAATTAAATGAGAGAAGCTATCAGGAAATAGATAAAGAGGCATACAATAGAGACTTTTTTTTTTTTTTTTGGAGAGAATGAGGCCAGGCAAATGGATTTTAAAATTCTGTTTCTATGACTGCACTACATTTATAAGCTGAAGGCGTCAATAGTTGACACCGCTCATAGAATACCAAGGGAAAATTCTGAAAAGGAAGTATCTATTCTCTTATTACCCAAATGTAAATTATATGTGCTCTTGAAGTATGCCCTTTATTTAATTTTAATGCATTTTAAATTTTAATATGGATTGCACTACATGAATCACCCTCTTTGTTTTCAACACCATTAGCACACAAAAATTGAGGAAAGGTTTCTATTTTCCGGCAATTCCAAGTATTTTATGAAGTGTGGCACATAATATTGCATCTTGTATAGAGGAGGGACTCAATATTTGTTGAAGCGATTTCAATGTGATATGTTGGCTATGGTCTATCATGAAGAGGTAATGATTTCCTAAATTTCCAGCTTAAAAGGATTCTCCTATTGCCATTGACATTAAAAAAATTCTTGGTTCTCAATAAAACCGAAGCAGTTTTATTAGAATACATTGGCATCTCTCAAAGGCTTATGCAATCAAAGAGATTCAAAGTCAATTGTTCTGTGCCAAATTATTTTCTTATCCTATAAAGATGCTCTACAAAGTCTGAATTCTTTTTCATTTGGATAAATCCAGGGATCGAAGAACCTGTATTTTGAAGCATGGATTATTTGAGTTAGTGGCCTAGGTAGAGGAAGAGACAAACGTATTTTAAAAACAAACAGACAAAAAAAGATTGGGCTCGTGTTTTGTTGTATTTTCGACTTTGGAAAGGAGAAAAGATAAGTACACAAGTAACTGTGTTGCAAGTTAGAATATGAAATACATGAGACAAAAGACCACCAAAATTAGGAACCAAGTTCAGAGTCAGATCTGGGGCAGGATGGAAGACATCATGGAGGAGGTGGGGAATACAGCATGGAGAAAGGCAGAGTGGTAGGATGGCTTATAGCCATTGGAAGAGCCCCGAGTAGTCTCATTTGGTAAGAGTAGAAGACATGCAAAAGGGAGAAGTTGGAAGATCAGGCTGCAGGATAGGTTGCATCCAGGTTGAAAAAGGACTTCAACATTGGGTATGGCAGGAGTGTCTGTTAAATGTTGAATACTCAGATACCGGGTAAGGGAAAGAGTTGCTAGGTTCGTATATGTGCTGATTTTCTATCCACATGTGAGGCCGCTGTGTGTGCCATCAGGAAGAGGTGCTAGCAATCAGCTCTCACACGCTGGGCCAAGGTGGCTCTGACACATCGGAGCCTGTTAGTTGAAGCTGTGAGAAGGGAGGAAATTGCAAAGGGAGAGTAGAGAAAAAAAACAAAAGAAACCATCAAACAAAAAGAGCAAGACAATCTGTAGATTGCCCGCATTAAGGACAGTGAAGACGATGTGGAGCCAGACAAGGGGACAGGTGCTAGAAGTTAAGAAAATGGGACATCAAGTGTCGTCAAAGCCAAAAGAAGAGAAAGACCATCATGACAGGAGAATTATTGCTGAGTTTGGCAATTAAGAGAAATTTTAGGAAATTGATAGTGACAGAAGTCAGAATATAAGGGATTCAGAATTCGGTCAGTGGTGCACGGATTTATATTTATTAGCAATCACCATTGGGTCATATTCAAGCAATTCTACTATCTCAAGGAAAAACTGTAGAGGGAATGAAAACAGACATACGAATGAATCCAAAAAGTGAAGTTAAAAATTCCACAGTCAAGATTTTGGCAAACTCTCCATGACTCAGCTGATTTGAGATGCTTCAATGCCTTGCACATTCTTCTCCATTTCTCAAATTTATCCTTTCAAAGAAAGCCTCCTCAAGGCTTATTCGTGAGCAATTAGGCATGATATGTGAGGTAATTTTTTTTTCCTTATTCCACATTGAAAAAAATTTTCAAAATGATTAAATCCGGAGAGTCTGCTGAACTCTTACAAGGCCCATTGACACTGCCCACATTTAACCATCCACCTCTTCGCCTATCACCCTTCTGAGACTTCTACTGCTGCCCGCCTCTCTAAAGGCTAAGGGCACAGAGACTCAGCCTTCAGAATGCTCCAAGGGCTCCGGCCCACAGAGGTGTCATAAATATCAGGTTCTTCTCTCTGAGGTCCTTTTCCAAGAATGACCGAAAGGTTTATTTCACAAATGAAGATACTGCGGAGAGTGAAAGTAATAGTCATTACTCCAGCACCATAAGCCTACAGGGGCCTTTACCTCATGAGATGGCTTGCCACCTGAAATATAAGACACCTAGTTAAAACTGAGCTTTATGAAGACAACAGATGACTTTGTAGCCTAACCATGTCTCATGCAATATTTGGGACTTATACTAAAACTAAGTGTCTGGATGTTTATTTGCTAAATCTGGCAACCCTATTCATGAACCCTTTGCCCATTTACATGAGCAACATACTGTCTCTACACCAAGCAGCAGAACTATTCTGACTCCAAAGTGGCTGTGTAATTTTCCAGGCCTGGTGCAAAATGGAAATACGAGGTCTCCTTGCTAAAAAATTATTACACATTTTAAGACAGTGATAACGGAGCATTAAATTAACCGTGGGGCCCTTCTAAGTACGGGCCCTGGGTGATTGCACAGATCACACACCCATGAAGCTGGCCCTTTCCTTACCATTTGGTATGGTGTGTTTTGCTGCAGTGAAATCAGAAATATTTCCTCTTATATATAAAAAAACAGAAAACTAGTATGCTTTAAACTGGGGACTTTGAGGAAACATTCCAAGTGCTAATTGTATTTGGAGGGGAGTTTGATTATAATGTGCCTGAGAGTAGGGATTATATCTGCCCTGCTCACCCAGTTCTGTGTATGGTGCCTGACTCAGGGAAATCACCTAATGTGTTGAATGAATCTTATAGGCACATATATACTATATGTTTCCCTTGATGTGACATTAAAATTAAATAAAGGACGTATTTCAAGAGGAATTATAGTTTTCCTTTGAATAATAAGAGATCAAGTGGCAAAAATGCACAATAACATTACCTATACCAGGCCATATGCACGTATGTACATTATGTAATACATATGTATGCATATTAGGTAGTGTTATGTGTGTTCCTGGCTTTCCTAGTTGGGGAATATATGTTTCATTTACAGTAAAGGCCCACATTTTGAGGCTCTGAGCTCCTCCACTGATAATAGATAGGTCCTGACTTTTCCGGATTCCCCTCCATCAATATCTCTGAGAAATCTTAGAGCTATTATGTGTAAGTCAAGTGTTCCCTACGCCACCTTGTTGGTATTAGGCAAGTCTCTTGCCCTTGGAAGTGTCAGGAGGGGGACAAACGGTGAATTTCCCAAGCCGGAGGCTGCGGCTGTCACTCTCTACCCTTCTCATGGTCACTCTGCTGCTTTTGGACTTGGTGTCACTGATGCCTCTCTCCTCTGGACCGATAGTTCTCACGCCGTCTGTGCCCACATCTTTCATGGTGGACGCCCATAGCAGAATGGTTGGGGTCACATTTATATCATGTAGGGGCTCCGGGCATGAGGGACACTGGGTCAGTGGTGGCCACACACACAATAGGAGTCAAATGATGTTCTCTTTACTCCCAGGGTCCCGTTTTTTCCGCCTTAGAGGGGAAGGAGCGTTGTTTCACACATATCAATCTAACCCCGAACTCAGTTATAGTCAGAGGTCAAGATCTTTCCCAGGGAAGCTTGGGCCCCAGGCAAATCCAAGATATATTGGGCTTCTGTCGTCCCAAATAAGATTATTTGATAGTTACTCATAACTATATTACTCATAACTCTGCGCCAGTCTGCCTGGTGCACCTGAAGGACATCGAGGTGTTGGTGGTGTCTATTTTTCTAATGTTACAAGGACAGTGAAAGAAGCCCTCAGCCGGTTTTGTAGGACGACAAGTGAATAACTGTGTTAAATATTAAACTTCTGGAAACTTCATTTTTATACCATGTTACTTTACTCCTAATTGTATTACATAACTGTTCCTTAAGTTTTTACTAAGTAATTTTTTCTATTTCCAAACTTATTCACAAAAAAAATAATCTCAGATGAAACCAGGTAGGCAGTGCTTTCTTATTCTCCAATCCAGCCAAATTAGAGGTTTACTCAGGAATCAACTTGAGTGCAGGCATTTTCTCTGCTGAAATATGATTCATAAACTCTTCAAAAACTATCAACTTATTTTAATGGATTTTTTTTATGTACACAACTTATTTAAAAATTAATCACTAGCATTTCATGGTTAATCAACAACTCAAGATGGCACCAAAGTAGCCGTTTTCTGGTATAAACATGCAATACCGTTAAGTTTTATATTGAGTGTTTTTAGGTTTTTTGGCGGTCTATATATTAATCCTTACACTATAAGGGTTCTTATGCATATCTCTATGAATATCTCAGCCCATCCATCCAAGCTTCATATCTATACATGTATGTGTATGTATATATCTAAGAGTTTTCCTTTTTTCTATATGTGGGCTAAATTGAATGATTATAATAAGTTATTAAATGTTGATCCACAATGTCAATGTTAAAAGGTGATTTTCATGGTGCACTAATGTGTATGTTTTCTGGTGAGAAAATTGTATCTAAGCGAGAGCATTACTGCTTATTTCTAAACTAGATATACCTGAGTAGATGTTGCATAAGGACAATATGACAGATTATTATTTTTTTTTATTTTATTATGTATGTTAATCACCATACATTACATCATTAGTTTTTGATGTAGTGTTCCATGATGCATTGTTTGCATATAACACCCAGTGCTCCATTCAGTAGGTGCCCTCTTTAATACCCATCATCAGGCTGACCCATCCCCCCATCCCCCTCCCCTCTAGAACCCTCAGTTTGTTTCTCAGCATCCACAGTCTCTCATGGTTCCTCTCCCCCTCCGATTTCCCCCCCTTCATTTTCCCCTTCCTGTTATCTTCTTCTTCTTCTTCTTTTTTTAAACATATAACGTATTATTTGTTTCAGAGGTACAGGTCTGTGATTCAACAGTCTTACACAATTCACAGTGCTCACCATAGCACATACCCTCCCCTATGTCTATCACCCAGCCACCCCATCCCTCCCACCCCCCACCACTCCAGCAACCCTCAGTTTGTTTCCTGAAATTAAGAATTCCTCATATCAGGGGAGGAGGGAGGGGGGATGGGTTAGCCTGGTGATGGGTATTAAAGAGGGCACATTCTGCATGGAGCACTGGGTGTTATGCACAAACAATGAATCATGGAACACTACATCAAGAACTAATGATGTAATGTATGGTGATATAACAATAAAAAATTAAAAAAAAAGAATTCCTCATATCAGTGAGATCATATGATGCATGTCTTTCTCTGATTCACTTATTTCACTCAGCATAATACCTCTAGTTCTATCCACGTCGTTGCAAATGGCAAGATTTCATTCCTTTTGATAGCTGTATAATATTCCATTGTGTATATATATATACCACATCTTCTTTATCCATTCATCTGTCGATGGACATCTTGGCTCTTTCCATAGTTCGGCTATTGTTGACATTGCTGCTATAAACATCGGGGTGCACGTACCCCTTCGGATCACTACATTTGTATCTTTGGGGTAAATACCCAGTAGTGCAATTGCTGGGTCATAGGGTAGCTCTATTTTCAACTTTTTGAGGAACCTCCGTACTGTTTTCCAGAGTGGCTGCACCAGCTTGCATTCCCACCAACAGTGTAGGATGGTTCCCTTTCTCTGCATACCTGCCAACATCATGACAGATTATTTTTAAGACTGCATCATGAATTTCAAGTGTATCATGAGTTGAAGACCACATATTTGTCTTAGTAGGGTATTTCTTTTCATTCTGTGCAAGATTAAGGTTTTGGAATTCTCAGGTTTTGAGGTAGCAAGATATGGTGGAAATAACATTGGTTTGGTAGTGGGTAGTCCTCAGCAATAATCTCCAGCAACAACAAACTGTGTGAACTTGGGCACATTACTGATCTCTCTAAATCTCAGTTTATGTACTCATTTGTAAACTCAAAGGTTATAAGGATTAAAGGAGCTAATGCAGGACCCATGGCTCTAGGAATGAAGACATATACTATTGACTGAATAACGAACTTTTCCTCAAATGTGTATAAAAATGTTTATTTTCCATAGATACCCCACCCTTACTTCATTCTATAGATACTCCAACCCTTCCTCATTGGCTGTCAATTGTCTTGTCCTCTTGTTATTCCTTCCCAGACCAGCCCATAAACGGTGGGTCTAGCTCAAGAATACAAACAGAGGCTCATATACCATATGTTTAAATATTTACAAGCTATAAATCAAGCTAACACACTGCTAAATTAAATACATGCTGTCTTCCAACTTGATAAATCTACATTCACAATGGCCCGGAAGGCTAGTTTGATGTAGAATTTTCAGACTCCATGAGGGATGTGAGAGGAGGGTGAGGAGATATGGCCCCAGTGTTTGGTTATTGGTCTGCCAGTTTTCTTCTCCCACCCTTGCTCCCACCCACACTTATGAAGATCCTCATGCATATCTGTATGAATACTTCAGCTAACCCATCCAAGCTTCTTTCACGCTTTCCATAAACAGTCACTTCTTGACCACAAGTTTGGCCCACTGATGTGTACAGTAGAGAGTAGATACACTTGGCCCTCAGGAGAATGGACCAGGTAAGGGGCCACACAAGCCCTGGATGCAGATTTGGGACTGTGAAGACAGCACATTCTGGGATCCCAGACACCCAGAGCATGGTCTAGATGTGGAGGTAGGGGTGGGACAAATTCCTAGTGGATATATACACTAATTCTATGGACTTTTCATTCTATAGGAAAGGCAACAGTTAGGGGAAAGCCTGGGTGGTATCCTCAAAAGCACAGAGCTCAAGGCTGGCCATTTTCTCTAGATCTAAAAGCGGTACTTTCCAGTCTTCATCTGAACACTGGGATTGTATTTTTCAGAAATGCGATCGAAGATGTTATTAGTCTTTAATATGGTAATGCATGTTTTGAATCTCCAAGATTTCTAACCATGGAACACTGTGTTGCGTGTGTGTGTGTGTATACATGCACATGTGCCCATGTGTGGAACATCTCCATAGGACGGGGGTTTGGCAAAACCTATTCTAATCTCTAATGGCACGGAGTGTGTATTCCTCTTCCTCCTACTGCCTCTTAAATGTAGGGGACTCTACCTTCACTTGCTTATGTTTTCTTGTTCCCCATTCTTGCTAGATGATTTCATCCATATCCAAGGCTGTAATCGCTAAATATATTCCAATGATTCCAAACCCTCCTTCCTCACATCTCTCTTGAGCTCTTTATTTACTACTGAATGGCTCTACCTGGATACGCAAGTTCCACATGTTGGAAACTGAACTCATTATCTCCCTCTGGTCCTGCTTATCCTGACATGCTCGTTTAGTGAGTTACTCCTCTCCGTAAATGCTTCATCATCTAACACCATTTTGCTAATTGCCCTGGCCAGAGTCACCTTTGATTCTTTTCTTGACCTCACCTCCTTCCCAATTTATCTCCATATTTTGTTGATTTTGTCTCCTCAATATTTCTCCAGTCTCTCAAATCTATAATTTTCCAAGGATCTTATCATTTCTTGAGCACATACTGACAGTTTTCTATTTCACTAAACCTTCTTTTACATCGTAATGAGAATATTCGTTTATAAGAGACTGAGGAAGTTTTTTATACATAGATATGAAAAAAAATCTCCAAGATACATGGTTAAGTAAAAAGGGGGTTCAAAACTGGACATAGATTTTGAGTTTTATGTAAGAAAGGAAGAAAATAGGAATATATATTTATATTTATTTGTATCTGCAAGCAACTAAGAAAAATGTCTGTTTAACAAGGGCATTTGAAAAGAACGTTTCAGAGCAGGGATGGACATGAGATAATTCACTGTATAATTTTGTCTTGATTTTTGAAAATGTGAATCTGCTAAATGCAAAAATTAGAGTTCAAAAATTATTCAAAAATTTAAAAAATATTTAAAAGTATATTATGTATTGCTGTGCAATTATTGCATATTATAATACATAATAAATAAGTTTAAAAATTAAAGAATGTAAAGGTAAATATATATATATATATATATATAATCATGCTATTGCTTTGCTTAAAACGTTTCTTGGATCCACTATTACCTTCAGTACCAAATAAAGACCACTTAGAGTGGCATAGAAATCTTTTCGGGATATGGATTTTGTCCACCTCTGCAGCCATTTCTCTCCCCACACCTTAATAGATTGTAAGCTATGGCCATATTGACTGGTATGAGCACCCATTCACATCACATATCAAGTCTCTCATGTCCACATGTTTCCATTATTTGGAATTCCATCCTATCTGATTTGGTCTGCCTGTTAGTCCCAACTCAGCCTTTAGAACTTGGCTCAGACTTCACCTTCCTTCCCCTAAGTGCTCTTCTTCTCTCTCGCTTTGTCACCCTATACCTCAATTTCTTATTGTGCTCACCTCTCCATACTGCATTGACTTATATGATTTCTGATCTAGGTTGTGCATACATTAAAGATGAAAACTACCCTCTCTTCATCTCTGTGTCTGAAGCACATAACATAGTGCCTGGTTTAGGCTTTGTTCAATTAATCCATACATGGAAAATAAATGAAAGTATAAATGAGTCAATGAATGGAGGAAGGGTATCTCGATGCTAGGAGCCCGCTATGGACCTAGATAGAGTACATGAGCTGAAGACATTGTTTTGCACCTGACTTCTGGACCCTTGAGTTTGGTGCAGCTTCTACACCTGATTCACATTCTTGCCAATCCCTCATACCTAAATCAGAATTATTCTTTGGAAATCAGTCCCAAGTGTTTTTGGTCCTGACCTGAATAGTTTAGCTTTATATTTTCATTTCATTTTAGCTTTCTGAGAAAGGGTTAATTTCCCTAATAATCTTTCCAAATTTTCCCTGAAGTAGTTTTTGTTGGGGGAGATTATAATACTCCCATCTCAGTGTTAGGGGTCAGCCCTTGAATAAGAAGACAAAATAAAGAAAAAAAATAATGTGTTTTTTTTCCCTTTCATAAGTAATGCTCATTTATAATAATCAAATACAGTATTTCATTCTCCACAGAAAACCACCAAAGAGAAGAAGAGGACAGTTCAGTGTCCTGGGAATTGAGATTTAAATTTTCCATAGGTCATAGAACAAATATCCTTCTAAAATTAAGTATTTCCTTTTTAAGTTTTGAGAATACATTTTAGTTACTTTTGGAATCAACTCTCACGGAAGACACGATCTTTCCAAATAATACCAAAGAATGAATTTTGATTAGCAAAATCTTAAGTATGAGGTCAATAACTCACGTTTTATGCCAGGTTCTAAGTAAACCTAATTCACAAAGGGTGGGCAGATTAATCTGGAACTCTGAGCAGAGTCAGGCCCCACTTATCTGCTTCCTAGGCAGCAGATCCTGGCTATGGGACTGCCCCAGGGGCTCTGCAAAGATGCTTGCTACTTGGGTCAGGTGGTGAAAAGCGCCCAAGGGACCAAACCCTAGGCCACTGGCCTCGTCTTCCAAGGATTTGGTTTAATTGAATACGATTTTCTACTTTGACATTATTCCATTTATTTTGGGTCTGGGCCCATCAATACCACAAGTTTATAAAGATTTTAATAGTAAAAGAGATTGTGTTCATGGACCACACTGAGAAAGAAAACTATTCTCTTGGACCTAATTGCATGAAACCAACTGCTTGTTTTTTGCAGTTGAGCTCAAGTCTCATGCTTTGTCTCTCATTGCTCCATTGAGATGTGAAGAAATTAGGCCATATTTTCAGAAATGTTTAAAACTGAGTTAGGGAACATGCACTCTGAAAGATGTGTTACTATTAGGATTTCCAACTTGTGACTGAAACAACAGAAAAATTAAGTAACTTGCCCAAAGCCACTAAATGAATCTTTTGTGGGTGTTAATCTTAGTTTTGGGCTGAAATTTCTGTGCTCATTAATGTTTACATTCAAGTAATGTAAGTGTTTAAGTTCAAACACATTTCTCTTTCTCTTTCTCTTCACACACACACACACACACACACACACACACACACACACACGTGCATTATATTGTACACAATAAGGACATATTTTGTTACCTATTATAAGCTGAGCTAAAAATGCTAACTTTATGTTTTTAAATGTCACAGTCCTCAGGAATGTGAAATTCATCGTTTGAGCATTTAAGCTTCTATTTTTCTAAAGACCAAAGGGTAAATTTAATATAAATGTTACTACCTATGAAAGTCATCAAATAAAAAGATACAATGTCCCTTTTCTTCCATTTATGCACAGAGTAGCTATTTAGCTGCCCTGACCACATACCGTTCTGGTAAAACTAAGGGCACTTGAGGCATTTTGGTACCCTCTGTTTGGGAAATTATTTGTGTTTTAATAAAGGTGAATCTTTTGGGGAGATTTGGACTAAGAAATGAATGCATTTTCAGTAAGATTCCTAACTAGATCCTCCCCTAGACATGGAAGCCATGATGACTCCTTCAGCAGTATCTTCACGTATGACAAGTGTATTTGTTCATGACTTCTACACTCTGCCAAAGGGCAACACAGCTTCATCCCTCTCATCTCAAAGCTTTGGGCTGGCACTGGGGTATATCTGTGGGATCTGGTTGTATGTACCTTTTGTGTTCCAGTAAAATTGGTTTATTATTAATCACAGGTTTTGATCGGTGATTTATTAATAATTTGTCCAGTAGCTTATTATAAACCTTGTCTGTAATACTATGTTAGGTCATTTCTTGAGTGGATCCATCCCATAAGAAAACATTTATTAGGTACTCTCTGGCAACATCTGTCAGGCTTGGGCTCCCTGTCCTTGGGTGTGATATTGCTGCTACAGGCCAAGGTAACATGGATTGGAAGAGGTATAAATCTGACAGCCAGAAATCAAGAGAAGAAGTGAAATGAACATGCAGAGCCAGTTTGTTTGGGGGGAAGACAGGAATAGTCATAATGAGCACCCCAAACAACATTTACTTAGAAGCAGATCTGAAACCTGAGAGAGTTCTAGAGTTAAATACAACTTCATTGCTTTGTCCAAGTGTCGATTTATGAGTCAGTTTTGAGAGTTAAATGAAAAACTTTTCATAAAACAGTTACTAGAATGTAGAATTATTAGTTTTCTCTATGCGTTAATTGAATTATTTCATTTCCATCCTGTGGCTCGGCAGCATTTTCATACATAAATATGGAATAAACATCTACGTGAGCACATTGAAAAGGCAGTATTGATGCTTTAGCCAAGAAATTTGCCAGTTTTGTTAATATCCCAAAGCTTTCTTTTCAGATTTGTGATTATGAGTGAGCCTGCACTCAAGTTAAATATCTTAATCTATGAGATTAAGATATTTAAGATATTCATACAACGTGAAAAGCTTTGATTTGGAACTAAGGACAAGAAGCAATGGGGAAATTTTCTGCAGAAAAAAAAAATCAAGGAAGCAATGAAGAAATCTAAGGTAACCTTCTCTCTGTGTTTGCTACCGTGAGCATTGGTCGACCCACATCCCAAGCATTCTTCTAGAGTGAGAAGGGTTGACAGAGCTTTTTATAAATGGGAACCTTGCAGAGAAGAGAGTAGACTTGGAATTATGGACACCAACCAGCTTTTTGGTGGGCGGCCAAAAGCCTTGTTGGAAATGCCCATGTCTTTCCCAAACCATTTGGCTCCCCTCCTGACGTAATTGCAACTGAAAGAGAAATATTTAAATGGGCTGGAGTGAGGGTAATGGAAGGATTTCAATTACCAAGGTACATACTAGATTACTTTAAGTGGCATAAATCGGCCTTAAGGCAAACTCACGGATCAGGCCCAGCGTAGCTTTCCAATGCACTCTGCCTCTACCCTCTCTGAAGGTAACACTATGTGCTTTTCCGTAATGTAAAACAAAGGTTAGGAGTCAAGATGTAATTTGAGCACCTATCTATTGGGAAATACAAATCATAATTTCAAACGTGGAATAAAGCCAAAATAATTGAGCATGCTGAAATAATGGTCAAGGGGTTTTAGGTAAGTTTGAAATGATATAAATGATTTTAAAAATTCATGCAAATATATATTGAGAAATAGTTGGAGGCACCAATAAAAAGTGGTTCCAAAGTTTTAGAACAAAACATAATATCTTGACTATCCAGCCAATAATAAAAAAAAAAAATCAGTAACTTTGCATTTAAACACTTAAGCGAAATCGAATGGAGCTTAGCACTAAATGTAGAGATACATGTTTTACTGTCTCACGTCATTGGCCGTGTATGAGCAAAGCCTACTTATCAGGTGCTGAGGGATTTAGCTGGATCCGTTTCCAGTCTCAGAGATAACTTGAGCTGTGTAGAGTGAATGATGCAACTCTCTCTCATGCAACTTATTCCTCTCCTATTCCTTGCCTGTCTTGTCTCTTTGTTTTCCTCTTACACACATTTTCTCCTATGGCACTTCCTATATTCACTCGTCTTCCTCCCCCGTCTAAGACCCTACCCCTGACTTGGGGCTGGCCTCCTCTATGAAAGCATCATATTCATTTGCCCACCTGCCAAAGTCCACTTGATTGGAATGGCATCTTCCAAACTCTTCCTTATTTCCTCTTTTGAATTGCCTTATGTTCTGTCCGCTAAACTTTTTCGCTACTGGGTCAAGTCAGTCAGGAACAACATGTGTATTTTAGATACAATTGTCTGAAAAGGGGGTTTGAGACAAGACTACTCTAAAACAGCCTGTATCTGGGAAATAACAATAATTAAATAATATAAGGGTACAAAATAGGCATATGGGTTGATGGCACAGTAAAGGAGGCCAGAAAGGGAATCTAATGAATTTTCAAGTGTCACATAGCTAACATCTACTGATTACTTACTATGTGCTGGATGCTGAGTTTACTCGTCACAGTGAGCTGATGAGAACGTGATTTGAGATGAAGAGGCTGAAGGCTGCAGTAACTTTTCCAAGATGAGCTGGGGCTGGAGCTCATGTTAAATCTGGGCCATTGCTCTCCAGAGCCATATCCTAACCTTTACACTCTACTGCCTCGGAAAAATGAAGTTTAATAAAGCAGTTGGGAAAGTAATGATTAACTAGTAAGTATTTGGGGTATAATTAGCCTTATGATATTTTATCCCATAAGCCAAAATGAACCAGGAAAAGTGTTACATATTTCTTCAGCCATGGAAAAAACACTAGAAACCACAACATAAAATTCATTTCAGCTTTGTAGTAAGGATCATTTTCTAATTATTGAACAATGAAAAATATTACAGAGACAAAGTCACACATTTGTCTGTATCATCTATTATAGTATTGAATTTTAGACTTCACTGCAATTAAAAACAATAAAATAAAACCTTAAAAACCAACAGAACAAGAAAATATTTGTGGGGAGCCTGGGTGGCTCAGTCGGTTAAGCATCTGGCTTCAGCTCAGGTCATGATCCCAGGGTTCTGGGATCGAGCCCCGCATCACCGGGCTCCCTGCTCGGCGGGGAGCCTGCTTCTCCCTCTCCTGCTCCCTCTGCTTGTGTTCTCTCACTCTCTCTCTCTGTGTCAAATAAATAAATACATAAATCTTTAAAAAAAAGAAAATATTTGTGATAAATACCATTAGTACAATTGGTGACTCCAGAGTATAAAAGGTTTAATATTTATAAAAATACAAAGATCTCAAATAGCTAAATTGGAAAAGGTGATTCACATGTGGGGAAATACAAACACTAATGAATAAATGTATTGGCCAGACCACATACAGAGTGTTACAATTATTTCTTTAAACTAATTTTATTGTAAAAGAGATACAGGGAAATTTAATTAATTAATTAAAATGATGAAGCCATCTGAAACAATTTTAAGCAAGGAATGGCTTGCAGAGAAGTTACCAAGGGAAGGAGAGATGGAGTCCTTGGAAAGTAGCAGGAAAGGATGCCAAGCAAGATGCCCAGGTGGTCACATGGGGCTCACAGGACTGCTGGACCTTGGCCTGGACGAAGGCTCAGAAATGAGGATGTAGCTTATGGCTGTAGTTATCAAAATTTAACATGCATCAAAATCACCTTTGAGCTTGTTAACGCAAAGCTGGGCTTCACTCCCAGAGTTTCTTACTCAGTAGGTTTGGAGTGGAGCCTGACGCCACATTTCTAAGAGGTTCTCAGGTGATGCTGATGCTACTGGTCTGGGGCCCACACTTTGAAAACTGCTGGCTTATAGAATCGCCTGCAGACATATAGCTGAAGATGGGAAGTACAATAAAATCAATAATGGAGAGAAAGAGGGGTGGAGGGAAAGAAGGAGACAGGAAAGGTTGGAGAAAGACAGGGAGAGAGAAGCAGTTAAGGAGGCAGCAATTAAGAAGGAAAAATTTCTTCTCATCAGAAAGTATGGAGCCAGGGCAGCTGAGTGGGGCTAGAGTGAATTGTAGGACTGATATCCCTCTAACTTTATAATCACCATTCTCTCACCCTGCTCTACCCTCCTTCCTTCCCTTTCCTGCTTTTGAATGACTAATAATCTACTACACGTCAGTCCGCTGCCCCCCCCCAACTGCACTCCAGCCTTCACCTCTTAACTAGCACACATTCCATAACTCTCCAAAGTCCATCTCCTACCTTCAGCTCACCATTGAAATTATTTCCTTAAAAGTCACTGAATCTATAGATCTGGTCTCAGTCCTATATCCTCAGCACATGAGCAGTGTTTGATAGTTCTGTCCGTTCACTTCTCCCTTAGTTTGCATGACACACTAACCTGGTTCTTCTTCCAAATATTGGGTCTCTGACATGCATCTTTAGTTTTCTCCTTGTTTACAGTATCTTATATTTTAGAGTAAAGCTTCTGGAATAAATTCTTCTAAGGTTCTCCAAAACTGCTTTCTTGTACCGGAAGAGATAAGTGTATTTTGCCCAGTTTGGCACATCAAGACAGTAACTCTCAGTATTTATCAGCTAATAACTATTTATTAAGTGTCTATGGGATGTCATGCCCACGTCGTGGGACACTGCAGCGCACTAGCTTGATAAAGCCTTTGCGCCTCTGAAGCTGACATTCTACAGGAGAGGATATAGGCAAGAAACTGACTAACATATGAATACATGAGATAATTACAGCTGGTGAAAAATCCTCTTAAAAAAAATAAATTGATACAGTAGAATGTCCTGAGGTGGGCAGTACTTTGGGTAAGGAAAGTCAGGAAGGTTTTTCTGAAGAGGTGATATTGAGCTGAGATCTGAATAACAAAAAGAAACAAGCACTGTGAAGATTTGAGGACAAAGCCCTTAAACGACAGGATGGAGATCAGTGTGGCCGGAGTAAAGAGGGAGGGGTAAGCGATGGGAGAGAAAGACAAACTGGGCCAGACCATATGGGTCCTTAAAGGCCATGGTGACATGTCTAGCTAGATCTTATTCTTTTTAATTTTTAAGATTTTTGCTTCAGATTTTTTTATTTTTAAGTAATCTCTACACCCACCAATAATGGGGCTCAAACTCACAACCCAGAGATCAGGAGGCACACATTCCACAAACTGGGCCAGTCAGGTGCCGCCTGGATCTTATTCTTAATGTGATAAAAATTCCTTGGAGAATTTTAAACAGCAAGTGACTTATTTTGGATAAAGATGTAAAGGGTGAATGTTTGACCACATGTAGTTTTCTCCTTTTCTTCCAAAGACTTTGCTGAAATAGTAGTAAAAGAATAAAAAAGGCATCAAGCTTTAGGAACAATGAGAAAAGGAGAGGAGGGAGCAGGAGCTAAAGCATTACCACATATTTTTGGAAAATGCAAACAGATGGATAGAGGAAGGGTGACTGATTTAGTTGGAAGTGGGTAATTATAACCTAAAGTATGTGCAGAGAATATCAAAGATGAGGGAGTCAATTCTCACTGACCAGCACTTCAAGTCATGGCATACCACAGAAAGGAGGGTAGGGGAAAGGCCTGGAAATAAACGGATTGGATGAAAGTTTGTATACCAAGCCGTTAGTCTCAAGATAAGCATGACCGTTCATGCATCAAGGTGATGTCCGCTATGGCAGAAAAGGGGCATGCACTCTATGGAGAATCTAAACTTGAGAGGTGAAGGAATTAGGGGCACATGGGAAAATGGAAGATGGGTTTGTGCGACTTAGGGATGAAAATAGATTAATCTAAAGTCTACAAATTGAGTAGAGTAATTCTCACCCCCTTGTACTTGCCTGTTGCATGAATGTTGGTCTATACTACACAGGCAGGAAACTCAAGGAAACTTGAATCAGGAGAAATGGAAAAACTCTAGAGAACACACATTCACATAATTTCCTGATTATTCAGCCTCCAGGGAAGCTCACTACTTGATCACTCCTGATCATGGACTGGATCTGATTTCTAAGCATTATTAAATATAAACTAGGAAATAATAATAATCAGACATTTGAGAAAAACCTTTGATTTAATCTCTCTAATTACAAAAGAGAGATAAAAGGCAGAAAGAAAAGAAAATCCTGGAGGAAACAGAGGTAAGTCAAAGCACAGCACTGTTATTTTTTGAAGTCTTTAATATCATTAGAAAGATAAGATATTGCATATCTAATACAAGATCAGAAAGCTGTAAGAAAAGAAACAATGAAGAGAAAATCTTAGATGAAATGAAAATACAAGAAACTAGGACACTAGAAAAAATAAAGTTGAATAAATCTTTCAAAAAACAGAACAAAAACCAAAATGATGGAAAAAAGAAAAGGGAAGACAAGACTTGGAGGATCAAGGTGTCTAACATTTAACTCAGAGTATTTCAGGGAGCTAAGAAAAGATAGGAGATCATGAAAAAATAATACAAGAACACTTCCCCCAATTATAGGACATGAACATTTAGATTGAGAAAATTGACAGAATACCCAGGAGAACGAATAAAAAAGACCCACTTCAAGACACACCATTCTGAATATAAGAGTACCATGGTGAGAGAGGCTTCTAGAAGCTTCCAGAGATAGAAAAAAGTGGGTTACAGAAAACAATATGTAACACACCATTCAACTTTTCATTTGTTATATTACTGACAAAAGGCCCCAGAGGAATGCTTACAAAATTATTTTCAACCCTAAATTTTATACCTAGCCAAATAAGATAAAATTATTTGCAGACATTTGAGTCATGCAGGATCTTAAAAAAAATTATAACCACAAGTAAAACCCAAAATATGTATAAAAATGTAACTACCCAGTTCTAGAATTAAAATATATTTAAGCAGACTCATGAGAACCTTGTTAAGTTGTTTAAGAAGAAAATAGTAATATTACTATTCTGAGGGAAATGGGGAGGAGAATTGGGGGGTGGTAGGTGGATTAGTAGAGTCTTCACCAAACATAAAAGGAAGCCAATAGAAAATATCCAAATTCATGGAACCAGAAATAATCATATTATTTAGAAATATGAAAGTAAATGCCAGGAGAAACAAGATAATACAACACAAGAAGTGATGAGATAAGGAACTTCTATTTTACACTGAAGATTTTAATTACTATCCTATATTTCAATATTATGTGTGTATATTACTTTGACCAAGAATAAAAACCATTTAAGGCAAACATTTCTTTGTGGCAGAGTGGAGACTAGGTTGTGGAGTGGGAAGAATTGAAATAGATGGCTATGTCCCTGATCTGGGTGAGAGATGATAGTAGCTTGGGTCAAATGGTAGTGGTGGAGAGAAAAGTGGACAGATTCAGAGTGTGTGATAGAACTGACTTTATTGAAGTATTGGCTGTGTGGCATGAGAGAAAGAGAATCACCAAGGATAACCCCTTAGATAGTAGATGGTGATACCTCTTGTTAACGTAAATAAGCCTAGAGAAAAATTCGGTTGGTGAAAGCACCAATCAAGATTTCTGTTTGTGCATATTAAGTTTGACTTTCTTATCCAAGGGGAGGGTCAGAGAAGCAGTTAGATGGTGTTATGGGTTGACTGATGTCCCCCCCACCCCCAAATGCCAAAATCCTAACCCCCAGTATTTGAGATTATGACCTCATTTGGAAATAGGGTCTTTGCAGATGATCGAGTTAAGGGTGAGCCCTAATTCAATATGAATGTATTCTTATAAAGGGGTGACATTTGGGCACAGAGACAGACACACATAGAGGAAAGATGATGTGAAGACACAGGGAAAATGCCATCTATAAGCCAAAGAATATCTGAAACTACCAGAAGATGGAAGAGAAAAATGGGACAGATTCTTCCCCACAGCCCTCAGAAGGAACCAAACCTGCTGACATTGTGATTTTGGACCTCTAGCATCCAGAACTGTGAGACAATACATGTCTGCTCCTTAGGCTACCCAGTCTGTGGTACTCTGTTACAGCATGCCTGGGAAACTAAGACAGATAGATCTGCCTCTGGAGATGGCAGGCAGAGGAAATGGTGGAGATACACATTTTGAAATCATGTGCATGTAAGTGCCATTTAGAGCCATGTGATTGGAGGGAATCACTTCAGTAGTGAGTGCGGAGGGAAAAGAGGAGAAGGCTCAAGAATCAGGATTGAGACCCATGTGCTTTCCTATTTCGAGATTGAGCCAAGGAAGGAGGAGTCCATGAAGGAGAATGAGACAATAAATGGCCAGGGAGGTAGGGGGAAGCCAGAAAATAAAGGTGTGTGTTTTTGGTTTTTTGTTTGTTTGTTTGTTTGTTTGTTTGCTTTAGAGGGAGTGGACAGCTGCTCAGGTGACGAGGAAGATGAAGACAGAGAGACCACTGCTTTTGGAAACATGAGACTCGTGATTGACTTGAGAATGACACTCTCTTGTGTGTGAAGAGGGTTGAGGATAGTTTGGGGGTGAGGAGGGGAGAGCAGCCACGTCAGAAGGCTCTGGGAGATGATTTGCTATGAGGGCAGTCGGAGATTGAAGCGTGGCTGGAGGGGACACGGGATTGGAGGGGCAGCATAAACCATGAGGACAATGGTGTTGGGCCAATCGTTTTTATGGAAGTTGAGTGACGAAGGTGGGCCAAGAGCTGTCCCAAGTGAGTTTAAATTCTCAATAAAAGAAGATAATTGGCCAAGGGAGGTAGCCAAACTGTGGAAAGAGCCGAGATGCCCTTCCACAGAGGAATGGATAAAGAAGATGTGGTCCATATATACAATGGAATATTACTCAGCCATCAGAAAGGATGAATACCCGACTTTTACATCAACATGGATGGGACTGGAGGAGATGATGCTAAGTGAAATAAGTCAAGCGGAGAAAGTCAATTATCGTATGGTTTCACTTATTTGTGGAACATAAAGGATAGCACGGAGGACATTAGGAGAAGGAAGGGAAAAGTGAAGGGGGGGAGATCGGAGGGAGAGACGAACCATGAGAGACGATGGACTCTGAGAAACAAACTGAGGGTTTTGGAGGGGAGGGGGGAGGGGGGAGGGTTGGCCCAGTGATGGGTATTAAGGAGGGCACGTACTGCATGGAGCACTGGGTGTTATACGAAAACAATGAATCGTGGATCACCACATCAAAAACTAATGATGTACTGTATGGTGACTAACATAACATAATAAAATTAAGTTAAATTAAAAAAGAGAGAGAGAAAAAGTAGATAGATGGCCTGTATACATCAGGGCTCTTGTTGGAAGGAGAGAAATAAATGACCTAAAAACACGATGTACCCCAACTCTGGTTCTTGTGCACAAAGATGCATGAGGACAAAAAAGCCTCCCCCCGAAGGCTATGGAGGGACCTGTGACCTGGGGTCAGAACCCCTCACTTGCAACGGGCCCCACCCAGAGCTGCTGTGGGCTTTATATATTTGTCAGTTTTATGCACACTGCCCCAGGTATTTTCTATTTTCTTCTGTTACTTACTTTCTTTTCTTTAAAAAGGTTCCCCAAATTGTATACATTGCAGGACTCTAAAAAACCCGGATCCACCCTCGCTAGGAGGGATGGGTGAGGTGGGACTGCAGACGGTTTCAGTTAGTTTAAGAAAGTCAAGAGAGCATTCAGGGAACAGGTTGACAAAATAGGGGAATTTGCCAGTGACACATGGTGAGATTTAGAGAGCATACTGGAGAGCTAGAGAGAATTGGTTTCCCAGGGCACTCACTGATTACCATCAGCAGAGAAAAAGTGAAACACAGATCTTCAAAGCTTCTCCTTGACTTCCTTCCTGGAAGTTTCATTTTGAAACAAGCTATGTCAACTTATGACACGTCGAGGGCAGAATTTGCCATGGTCCGCTGGTTGACCGACTTGATGCAAAAAGATAAAAATAAAAATAAACCTCTGATAGCGTCATTTCTTGGCATAGTGAAAGAGTGTTTAAGCAGGACATAAAAAGTGCTCATTTAAAGGGGAAAAATAATAAATTGATCTGCATTAAAAATGATTGCTGTTCCTCAAAGAAAGCGTTAGAAGAGTAAAAAAAAATCAAGACACAGGTTGGGAAAAGACACTACTTGAAATATTATACTGACTAACGATGTGTAAGAAGAATTATCAAAAGCTGCAATCTATGTAATTTTTGTTGTTTAATTCCAGCCTTTACCTTACATGTAGGTTTTTGTTTTATGACTTGTTTCTACTTTATTTAACAAAAATTGGATCATACTGTGCATGTTGGTCTGTATCATCCCCCCCCCCCCAGTTTAGTAAAATATAAGTAATTGGATCTTAGAACTATAAGGCTCAAATAAAACCATTTCGTCTAACCATTTAAAAAAATTTTTTTAAAGATTTTATTTATTTATTTGACAGAGAGAGATATAGCGAGAGAGGGAACAAAAGCAGGGGGAGTGGGAGAGGGAGAAGCGGCTTCCCGCGGAGCAGGGAGCCGGTTGTGCGGCTCTATCCCAGGACCCCGGGATCGTGACCTGAGCCGAAGGCAGATGCTTAACCAACTGAGTCACACAGGCGCCCCTCGTCTAACCATTAAAATGTCAGTGTCATTTCCATTTTTTTTTTTAACTGAGTTGTTATTGACATGTAACATTATATTAGTATACGATGTACAGCACAATGTTTTGGTATTTGTATACACTGTGAAACAATCACCACTCTCAGTCTAGTTACCATCCGTCACCATACGTAGTGACGTATGGAAAAAAAATCCATCCGTATGGACGGATGGAAAAAAAAATTTTTTTTTTCTCTTGTGATGAGAACTCTTAAGATTTACTCTCCTAGCAGCTTTCAAATATGCAGTATTGTTAACTGTCGCCACCATGCTTTCCATGACATCCTGAGGACTGACCAATGTTCTAACGGAAGTTTGAACCTTTTGATCACTTCTACCCATTTTGCCCACCCCCCTGCCTCTGGCACTACCAACCTGTTCTCCCATTTCTTATATGGAGTTTTGGAGCAGTGAAGGGACTCACTCCAGATTACATAACTGGTTGATACTGGTGGAGTACTGTGCCCTGACCCCTGGTCCACTTCTCCGCCTCCTGGGAAAGAACATCTTCCAGAGGGCCCTTGCATTCATCCTCTGCTCTCACCCCAGGTTGTATCCGAATGGGTGCCTGCCTCTTTTTAAAAACTATTTGTGAGGGCGCCTGGGTGGCCTCGGTTGGTAAAGCGACTGCCTTCGGCTCAGGTCATGATCCTGGAGTCCCGGGATCGGGTCCCGCATCGGGCTCCCTGCTCGGCGGGGAGTCTGCTTCTCCCTCTGACCCCTCTTCCCTCTCGTGCTATCTCTCATTCTCTCTCAATAAATAAATAAAATCTTAAAATAAAATAAAATAAAATAAAAAAATAAATAAAAACTATTTGTGAAAGCAAATTTCATCATTTCTTTCACTAGCTCATTTTTTGGGGGTATCCAGATTCCTGTAGGGGATGAAATTTTGATGAATTATAATATCCTTCAGCCCCAGGATAAAAAAAGAAAAACTCTTCAGGAGCAAGAAGGAAGAGAAACATTCACTGCTAAGAACGGTTTCAGGTTGCAAATTTCTCTTGCTTATTTATTGAGGTGAAAAGTTAAACTGGATTAGGACAATCATATTTTTTCTGACACATTGACTTGCTTCTTAAGAAAACATATTTAGCTTTTCTTTTTCATGAATCATTTCAGTAGAAGAGCCAGGAGTTACGTTCTTATGCTGAGTAGAAACACTGGAAGGCCCCTTTGTGAGGGATTTAGCTAGCTACATGTATTTATTGGCTCATTTCCCCCCCCTCTGGGCTAAATTTTGATTGAAAATTTATGTGTGGACCAGGAGGGAGAGGTATTTGGGCTCATTTTTGTGATTTTCCATAGACAAAATTAACACCAAATTGATGGGCCTGATAGTGTTGTTTTCCAAGCCACGGGCAGGAAGTTTTTCTTTTTGTCATCATATCCTTCTTTCCCAGTTCCCTCCAGTTTCTTTTTCTTCTGATTCCCAAGATCTGGTTCACTTTGTGCTATGAAGTAAGAAGAAGTGGGGCTGAGAATAAAATTAAGAGGTGCCAACCTTTAGAATAACAACAATTTGATATTAAGAAATCTTCCCTCCAAATGGCCTGCCCCACTCACAAAGCTGATTTAAGCCATCTCATATGGGAACTTTCATTTCACAGGACCCTTTTGTTTGCAGAGGTCACAGCCTCACATGTAGAAATTTCCCATTGTCACTGTCAGAGGTTTCAGGTAGGAAGCACACTTTCCATTTAGGTTTTCAGTAGAATATAAATATGACCTTTTTTTTTGGACAGAGAACCAAACTTCACAGCGACCTAATAAAAAATGACCAGAAATTACTTACCAGGGCACTTAACCCCTTCATAATAGGGAAATAACTTTATCACTTTTATTCTGATTGTAAATAATTTAAGAAGTACAAACAGACATAAAGGAGAAAGTAAAAATTCTACAGAATCCTACCACAGAAAAAGATACCTGATATAATTTTAGTGTATATTCTTTTTTTTTTTTTAAGATTTTATCTATTTATTTGTCAGAGGGAAAGAGAGAGAGAGCACAAGCGGGGGGGAGTGACAAGCAGAGGGTGAAGCAGGCTCCCCACTGAGCAAGGAGCCCAATGGGGGATTCGATCCCAGGACCCTGGGATCATGACCTGAGCCGAAGGCAGACACTTAACTGATGAGCCACCCAGGCGTCCCAGTATATATTCTTCTTTTTAAAAATGGGATCCTGCTATAAACATTCTTTTGTAACTAGTTTTTTTCAGTTAAGTATATATTCGTATTTTTGTGTGTCAATAGATTTAAATTTATATCCTTAATGAATGAATAATATTCCATCTATAAATGTACCATATTTATTTCATTCAGTATTGATAGACAGTTGACCCTTTACCAATCTGTGGGAATCCCTGTGATGAATACCTTTATATATCATACTCTGTGCTCTTCTCCAATCAATTCCTAGGAACAATCCTTAGAAGGAAAATTTCTCTCTCAAATGATTTGTACATCACTAAGGTTTTTAATGCATAGCACCATATTTCTCTCTAGAAAAGTTTCACTGCCTTACATTCTCACCAACAATGTACGAAAATGACTTGTGTCCTTCAACCTCATCAGTATGGATATTATCACTCTAAAAATTCTTTCTCTGTCTACTAAGTAAAAGCACTTTATCCCATTGTTATGTTAACTTGGATTTCTTTGATTATCAGTGAGGATGAATACCTTTTTTATTTGCTATTTGTAAGTCTTAAGATGTAAATTGTCTTTTGAAATCTTTGCCCTTTTTTCTATGAGACAATTTTTTAAATTGACTTTTGAGAACTCATGTATTCAGTGTAGCAACCTTTTGTCCAACACGTATTTTACATATTCTGGTCCTAGATTTTGTTTATGGTGAGCTTTGCTCTACAGAAGATTTTGTCTTATTTGGTCAATTCTACTATACCTTATCTTAATAATTTCTGCCTTTGGGTGTCATGTTAAGAAAGGCCTACTAAACTAATTTTTAAAAAGAAATAAAGAAATATGTACTAGCCTCCTTGTACATGCAGTAATGGAAAATATTAATAGATTAATGTCAGAAGGGTCTCTGGATTACCAGAGGACTTCAGATTGGGTATTTTTTAAGCATAGAATTTACAGAAATTTTTACTCATAGAGATTTACTTATGGCAAGTCAGTGAAAGACAAAAAATATGTGATTCACAATTACTTTGTGATTATAATTTCCTAGAACTCATTAGACTTAATTTACATTTAGGTCTTTGTCATTGGCAGCCATCTATTCTTTCTTCCATCCCAAGATATCCATTTTGTTTTCCTGATGAGTATTAAATTCAATTGAGGTGAGGCTGAGCAAATAAATAACTTTGAAAAACACAAGGCTTAAAACTCTGTTTAAAGGGATAAGTGACATCATAATAAAAATTATTATATTCATACTTCATAAACTAATGTTTAAGTCAGCATAACTATTGCTTCCATAACTTACTTAAGTTACAAAATGTAATAGATTTGGATTTTTCTCACAAGTTAGAATTAATCCAAAAATCTCAGTTTTTAATAGGCAAAAACATGATCCCAGTTTCTCTCCCTTTCTTGGTAATATGAAGTTTATGGAGAAGAGCGGGGCAGGGAGGGGGGAACAGGAGAGGAGGAACACAATGGGGGAGGGGAAAGGAAAAGCAATCTAGACCCTGGATATTTTTTATAACCCAGCATTCTTTGGATTCAATAAATCATTCAATAAACTCATCTTCAGGGTACAGGACTCTGGAATTCAAAATAAGTTAAGTTTTGAACTCTGTTAGTGTTTTTTAAAAATCTATATATTATGCAATTTTTTTTCAAAAATTGCACATTTAATGTCCAAGTTCTCCTCACAGCCCTGGCCACCAGGAGCCCTGCCCCCAGTGACTTGGCACAGGTTTCCATTTGCTTTGGTCCTCTCTTGGTTCTGTACATCTTTCTTGCTTGCTTGATCTTTTTTGTTATATTGCAATCCATTAATAAAATGTTAACTTGAAAATTTGCTATGAAAACATTTCACAGTCTTGGTGTTAATCTGTAACTTTTCTTTTTTTCCAATCTGTGAAATTTGGTCAAGTTAATACCTTCTATTGCATCGCATCTAACTGTGGGTTCTCATGAAAATTCAAGCGTAAAATGCTTTATATAGGATGAGTATACTTATTATCCAAAGTAGGATACCTTTAAGAGTGGAAGGATATTAGAGACTACTACTAATTAAGCCAGAATCATAGGAATAAACTGGAAGTGTCCCAGGTAGACCAGGGCAAAGGAGCACCCTATTTAGAGAAAGATTATAAAATACATGTGGGAATATTGGCATTACTGAATGTAAACTCTTCTTGAAATTGCTTATTTAGATACACTTCTTAATCTTTGGCTATCTTAAAGGAGAATTTAAATTCGATACTAACACTTTAATCTGGTTATCTTTCATTCACTTCCTTTCTTCCTTCCTCCCTCCGTCCCTCCCTCCCTCCCTTCCTTCCTTCCTTCCTCCACAAGGTTGAGGAATGGAAGCTAAAAAAAAATTATGGAAAATTTATAGTAAGATACCTCAACCTGAAAAGGCTTTTTTGTTTGCTTATTTATTTAATCTGTATATTTGCTTGTTTTTGATGATTGTGAAATGTTTGTAAGCCACTAGTGAGGGACTTAACTGGATTAGAATGTAGTTTATGTATAGTAAATAGTAAAAACAGTAATAGCTAGGCTCTCCGGAAGTGATTTTCCGGAAGAAGCATGGCTGCTCCCTAGATCTGGCCAGGCTTTGCATTCTGAACCGCGGACGCCATGCAGTCAGATGATGTTATCTGGGATACACTAGGAAACAAGCAGTTTTGTTCCTTTAAGATTAGAACTAAGACTCAGAGTTTTTGCAGAAATGAATATAGCCTGACTGGACTGTGTAATCGGTCGTCTTGTCCCCTGGCAAACAGTCAGTATGCCACTATCAAAGAAGAGAAAGGACAGTGCTACTTGTATATGAAGGTTATAGAGCGAGCAGCTTTTCCTAGGAGTCTCTGGGAACGGGTCCGGCTTCGTAAAAACTATGAGAAAGCACTGGAGCAAATAGATGAAAATCTAATTTACTGGCCCCGTTTCGTTCGACACAAGTGTAAGCAGAGATTCACCAAGATCACCCAGTGCCTAATTCGAATTAGAAAACTTACACTAAAGCGACAGAGGAAACTTGTTCCCTTGAGTAAGAAGGTGGAACGGAGGGAAAAAAGAAGAGAGGAAAAGGCATTAATAGCTGCTCAGCTGGATAATGCTACTGAAAAGGAATTGCTGGAGAGACTGAAACAAGATACGTATGGTGACATCTACAACTTTCCCATTCATGCCTTCGACAAGGCCCTGGAACAGCAGGAGGCAGAGAGTGACTCTTCAGATTCTGAGGAAAAAGATGACGACGATGAAGAAGATGTGGGGAAGAGAGAGTTTGTGGAAGATGATGAGGTGGAGGAGAGTGACGTAAGTGATTTTGAGGATATGGATAAACTGGATGCCAGCAGTGATGAAGATCAGGATGATAAATCCTCCATCGAGGAAGAAGAAAAGTCCCTTGATACCAGACATAAAGGCAAAACACCCTTGAAAGGACCCTTGCGGAGAAAACGAGCCTAGGTGGAGATAGAGTATGAGCAGGAGACAGAGCCTGTGGCCAAGGCCAAAACAACGTGACTTTTCTTTGGACATTTATAAATAGGACTGAACATGAAAAAAAACAAAACAAAAAAAACAGTAATAGCTAATGAACGGTATAGCAGAGTATGAGTAAACAGATAATAATAATAGTCATTCTGCATATATTATCATTAATCCTTATAAAAACCCTGTAAGTTTGTAAGGTACCATTAGCCCCATTTTACAGATGCAGAAAATGAGGTTCACTAGCTTGCTAAGGTCACAAAGTTGGGATGAAAGAGAACCAGTGTCTGAATCCAAACCCCATGATCTTCACAGTACGAGTTGTGTCTCTTAAGAAAGACCTGGAAATTGCCCTTGTCTACTCTCCATCATCATCTCAAATTTTCTCCACGATGATTAAAGACCTAAAATTACAATATAATATTATGTGTCTTTTCCAGCAAAAATAAATATGTTATTTAGGTTGTCTATGGACTTGATTTCCTGGTCTACCTGTTATGCCTGCTTTTAGCCAACATGTTTAACCAAACAGAATTACAACAGCTTTCCATAACCGGTGGTTGAATACCAGGGACTGGAGTGATACTATTTACTCACTTAGCTATAATAGTTTGGGAGCTTATAATGGATGAAAAAATAATAATCTTTTCCTAAAACAGATTATAGACCTGCTTGTTTAATCTCCAAAGATGGCAATCTGCCATGGTAGCCAGTTGAAGCCACTTCTTATGTAGTTCTGTCTATTGTTCCCCACCCCCACAGCAGCCCTGTCTCCCTGAGCGCCATTTAGATAACAAGGTGTACCAAACAGGCCCCTGATTTCTGTGGAAACTGTTCATAGGAACGCAGTCTGAAGAGTGGAAATGACACACGGATAAACAAAAATACAATGCCATTGATTACATACAACAACGAGATCTTACTCAGGACACCTGCCTTGGTGTGTTAGTAACCAGGAGGCAGGCTAAATCAGAACCTCCTGTAGGAGTCGATGTCCAGGACTTTTGGGAACATTGGCCCTGAAAATTCTAGTATCTGTTATGTCCATTCCCGCTAAGATTGATTTGCAGTCCACCTACTACCACATTCTAGAGTTACTCTGAGGTGAAAGAGCACATATACTTGCTTTGAAACATTTGCAACCAACTTCCTGAAGGCAAAAGTGTAGGCTGCTGGCCTCTTTGCCAAATACTTTCTTTCTGCTAGCCCATGAAATTTAGCATGCTGAATTGAATCATTTATTAGACCGGGTTCCAGGTGTATTTTTCTTCTAACTTGATTCTTCTGCCCTACCTATAAGTATATTAACATTCTCTTCATTCTAAAACACAACACCTTCCCCCTCAAAAAAGTCTCCTAACAAAAACTTCACATTTAATAATGCCTCCCATTCAAATTCTTGCCCTATCTCTAGCTTTTTAAATTGATGTTGACATACTTTTTTAAACTTCTTTTTCTATTTAAAAACATTTTCAATGATTTTATTTTTAATCTGAAGCAGCTCCAGTCTTTCAGAAAATGGGCAAATATACTATAAAATACTTCTTCTCCCTGAGCTACTTGAGAGAAAGTTGCCATTGCCCCTATACACTTGTGATTTGGGACAGAGACCTCAGTAATATTCATCTCTGTATTCCCGGTAGTGAGAAACCACATTGGTTTCTCCACTGTTCTGCCATTGGTACTGCTGAGTGTGTAATTCACTAGACAATATTAAAGTCTTCTCCAAAGCAGATGCCAGACTTTCTGAAGTAATCTTGTGTCTTCCACCTTCTTCATTAACTGATCTTTCTTTAAGTCCAGTCAGGTCGGCCTCTACTCTGGCCCTCTACAGGAGGGGCTCCTGTGAAGATCGTATCAGACCCCTTACTATTCACAATCTGGTGTTCTTACTCGCTATTCTCACCCTCCTTGGTTGCTTTGTAGCACTTGACATGTTTTACCCCTGTGTGCTTTTTGAAACTGTCCTCATGATTGGTTTCATTCATTTGCTTATTTATTTACTCAACAAACACCTATTTGTTGAGCACCTGTTATGATCCAGGCACTCTGTTAGGTATTGTGTGTTCAATGGGGAGTATGACAGAGAAGCTCTCTGCCTTTATGGAGCTAACATCAAACAAAAATAATTTTCCCAAACCACATTTTGCATCATGCTGCTATGGGCTCGTGTACTTACAATGCCTTCTTCTAAATCAAAAACAAACTTTATGGTCCTTATTCAACAGCTCCTGTAATGATATCTTAGACTACTTTTCTAACCTTGCCCTCCATTACTTCCATATATGATACCAGTGGTTTCTAAATAGAGGACCAAAGACCCCTGCCCCGGGGAAGACAGTTCTTATGTCAATGGATCCATGAATCCATGTGTACCTCAACATTAGACTGAATCCATACTAGGCCTTGTACGTTTCATCTCTATGTTGTTCAAATGTATATAGATGCTGTGGTAAATTTATTCTGAACTGAATTTAGAGTGACTTTGTCTACAGTAACTTTGTCTTTGTGTGTTATTTTCTATGAAAGTTTACTAAAACTACAATAATTATCATATTGGGTGAGAGACAAACTTTTTTTTTTAAAAGATTTTATTTATTTATTTGACAGAGAGAGAGACAGAGAGAGAGGGAACACAAGCAGGGGGAGTGGGAGAGGGAGAAGCAGGCTTCCCGCGGAGCAGGGAGCCCGATGCGGAGCTTGATCCCAGGACCCCAGGATCACGACCTGAGCCGAAGCAGATGCTTAATGACTGAGCCTCCCAGGTGCCCGTAGAGACAAACTCTTTTGATGCTTAAGAGTGGACCTAACTTTTCAAAAGTCCTTATTCTAGCAAACTTGGACAACTTTTCCCTCACTATGCTGCCTTCAAGTTTTTGCTAGAGTTCAGTTTCCATGGCTTACTTTGTCCTTTAAAAATTCTATCGAGGGGTCAGTTTTTTTTTTCAAAAATTCCCTCCTGTAAAGTGTCCTTTCCTGTTGCAATCTTTCCCAGTGCTATCCTTTTCTATGGTTGTCCCAGTGCTGTGTGTAAAGACTATGTTTTACTTGTCTTTGGGTACCTGAAACACCCAGCATAAGGCTGCCACATCATATGAGCAGAAAAACTTGTCACCCTGACATAAAGATTGACCCATGAATAATCAGCATCTATACACGTATAACATAAAACTTGTACACTAGAATCAACAGAAATAGGGTGACATATTTCAATTATTGTTTACTTTATTGAGAAAAAAACATTGCATGAATCCATCATTATGCTACTTCAGAGCTTTTAGAGCTTTAAAATTCATCCTGCTTTAAACTATTTTTAGCCCCTAAACCTAATGCACAAGAGGCTGAATTTGCTCATGTTTATTTCACATGCAAAATAAATTTTCTCTTATAGATAATGAACCTAATAATCTACCTCCCAACAATATGGCTTAATGAGTGTATTTCTCTGAAAGACTAACTTATGAAATTTAAGGCCAGAGTTCAGACTCGGTATTGTGTTGTGATAGAAATTGTATTACCATTATTTCCTGTACAACTTTGACGGATTTTTAAGTCATCACTGGGGACAAAGTTCCTATCTCTTTCATCTCTGTATTCCCCTAGTTCTAGAGAAACCATACTGCTTCACATGCAGAGCGTGTTCAAAGTATCCAGTAGATGAATACACATATGGGGCAGCCATAAGAAAAGCTCTATGCTGACCAAGGATTGGGTCTAGTTAAGCCAAACAGGCCCCTGTGTGATCATGACTTACTATCAGGGCCCAAGAGCTTAGATAGGCCTTTATTTCTAGTTATATAAGAGAAAAATATTAAACCCCTTTATGCCTCTTTTCTCGTATCTTTTATCAAAATTATATGATACATTTTTTCTCACTCTGTTCCTAGAGATTTGTAAGAAATTTTGATCAAAAAAGGTATGTGCCTTCCTTGGTAACCAGCGTTCAACTACCTAGTACTTTTAGATCTGTTGTAGCTGGAAAGGTGCACATCTGAGAATAGGAAACAGCAGAGCAATCCTTGGAGACCTTCCAGAATTTCGAAATATAATTTTGGTTGGTCTACATCAATCAAGGGAAACTGGTAAAGGAAATTCGGAAATCAATTTTTCCCTTGCCCTTTATCTGTGATTTACATTTGTTAGAGCATGGGTTATTATCAGTTGAGATTCAGAATATCACTTCTTTGACAATTTAGAGACCAATAATTCTGACTTTAACTGGGAAATCATCTCAAAATTATAAGTGACGCTTCTGCATAAAGAAAAATTTCTTTTTGTCTTAGTGTTAATAGAGTGCTGAAAAAAAGACATGAGCCCCAAATAAGAGAGACTTTTCTTGGGAAGGGTTGATTTTTATTTTTATTTTTTAAAGATTTTATTTATTTATTTATTTGACAGAGAGAGAGACAGAGAGAGAGGGAACACAAGCAGGGAGAGCAGCAGAGAGAGAGGGAGAAGCAGGTTCTCCACTGAGCAGGGAGCCAACACGGGGCTCGATCCAGGGACCCTGGGATCATGACCTGAGCCAAAAGGCAGACACTTAACTGACTGAGCCACCCAGGTGCCCCCGGGGAAGGGTTTAGAAAGGCAAGCACTGGTGCTCTTTATACAACTGGGACCCTGATTCAGAGCAGCTCTGTGAGACTCACTGAAACCATCCCCCCTCCCATCACAGAGCTAGGAACAGAATTTGGGAAATCCCAAAAGAGAGAACTGGGACCACAGTCAGAATGATAGGCCTATAAATTTAGAAACTAACTCCTCATGGCAGTAGGATTAGGAAAATGTCCTTAAGTTCAATTGATTCTATCATCAAACAAGCTATTTTTAAAAATGTTTTTTAAAACCTCCATATAGTCTTACTGGGGTGCGGTGCTTATTTCCTCCTTCCTTTATCTTGGCAGAACATCCCCATCATCAGTTTCCCACAAGGAAATGCCAAATCCTAACATCAGACAGAGCAAATACAAATTATTCCACATTTTCCTTTGCTGAAGAATCATTATTCTTATTACCATTGTATTTGTAAGAATATACCCAATAGTTGAATGCTTTTCTAGCCACTTGAACATATGTATATATAATTTTTTGGGTGGGGAGAGGAACTTGAGTCTTTATCATTTAAAGTTTACAGATTAAGAAAATAGTATAGGAAATTTTAATTTATTTTTTATTATGTTTAGTTAACCAACATATAATACATCCTTAGTTTTTAATGCAGTGTTCAACGATTCATTAGTTGCATGTAAAACCCTGGGCTCATCACAACACGTGCCCTCCTTAATACCCATCACCCTGTTACCCCATCCCCCCCACTCCCTTCTGCAACCCTCATTTTGTTCATATATTTTTAAAGATCTGAGCTTTAATAAAAATCTAACCAAAGAAGACAGTAAAGCTTGATCGTAAATGAGACAACTAATTAGACATACTTCAAAGGTCACCAGGATTCATCAGAAAGGAGGATGTTCCAAGCCAGGCTCTGTTCCTGCAGCTCCTCAAATCCAAGTGTGCGCTGGGGGTGGGGGGCGGGAAGGGAAGGCCGCCCGGAGGTGTCCCTGTCCTGGAATCCAGGGGCTCCGATCATATTGGATGATATTCCAAGTTACTGAGATTTACAGTCAAGCCGAACACCTCCCTCCCACACTGAGACTCAAACAAGGATCATGTACAGTCCTCAGTCCCAGGAGTGAGCCAGAGCAGCCTGCGCTTCCAATTATCCATCTTCCAGATGCTTAAACCTCCGTTCAATTGTTACCTGTCATTTAACCCTAGTTCTGGGAGGTTGCTTGGTTTTTCTTTATTAGTTAAAGGAAAAAAAAAAAAGGCAAGAACTCATTGTTTTTTAGGTTTCACCCTGACGTGTGTCCCCACTGGATAATCCAATTTAAGGATACTGCCTCGAGTTTTCTAGTTCTGTTCATGGCAAAATGAAGTAAGTAGAACATTCAGACTTGAACTTACAGCAGTACCAGTGCTTTCCATGCCCTTCGGAAGGGACAAAAATATTTTCCACCAAAATAGTGCAATCTCTTTCCTTCCCATTCTTTCTTAAACAAACAAACAAACAAACAAACAAACAAAAAACGCTCCAAATATCCCTGCCATTTATTATTATTATCCCTCTTAGGATTATGTGAGAAGTGAATTACAGTCACTCATTAGGGCCATCCACTGATGTCCTCAAGTGGTAAGATGATGTTCTTTACATTTTATCTGACATTACCAAAGCCCCAAACTCCAAAGCACAAAGCGGGACATCATTAGTGGTTTCAGTGAGCAAGTTTAAACAGATTTGTGTAAGAGTCATGGGTATTTTTTATGACAAATCATCATTTATTTAAATCTAAGTAAATATCATCCACCAGCTTGTGTCAAAACAACGTGTTCAAACTTTACTTGATTCTTGAAGCAAATCACGTTATACGGACTCCTCGGGATTGTGCTAAAAACAATAGTTTTCTTAGGCAGTATGTCCTCCGTGAGAAGTCAATTCCGAGTAAGTAAATAGGACATGAGGCCATTTTATAATCTGTGCCAAGATAAAACAAGAAAGCACCTCCGAAGTTAAGCCAAACAAAAACAGAAATATGTGGCAGGTCTGTCTACTCATAACTCCACATCGTTAATTCAGGTTATCGCTATTTAGTCTAAAACTGCTTGTCTAAAGCTGCTTGATTTAATCTGGTTTTATAAAATGTCTGTTACTAAGTCGATGCCAAAACCTGCTTCATGATGTACTCTATTTTTTAAATGCTGGAAGACAGAAAATATACTTCGAACATATCAGTATTATTCTTTATTTTTGGCTTATTTACTTGTAGAATGTAATAGCAAAATAACACGGACCCAGAAAAGGCCCCATTTTAAGATTGGCATGTTTAATACCTAATACCATGTTGCATTACTTTTATTTTTTGCATTTTATTTTTCCATTTTATTTTTAAAACACTTTATTGAGGTACGATTGACATACAAAAGCTATACATATTTACTATATACAACTTGATGAGTTTTTTTTTAACGAGAATACACTATGAAACTATCATATCCCCATGCTCAAGGCCATAAACTTATCCATCACATCCAAAAGTTTCCATCCATCCTTCCTTCATTTATTTATTTATAATAATTTTTGTCTATTGTGGCAAGAGCACTTAACCTAAGATCTACCTTCTTAGCAAAATTTTAAGTCTGAAATACAGTGTTGTTATATATCTATAATATACCTATAATCTCTGTGTGGCACAGTAGATCTCTAAAACTTATGCATCTTGCATAACTGAAACTTTGCAACTTTTAACCTATGCCTCTTCATCTCCCCTTTCCCCAGCCCACGGTAACCACAATTCTACTCTCTGGTTCTATGAGTGTCACTATTTTAGATTACTTATAAAAGTGTAATGCAGTTTTTTGTCCTGTGACTGGCTTATTTTACTTAGCATAATGTCCTTTGGGTCTACCCGTGCTGTTGAAGATGGCAGGATTCCCTTCTTTTTTAAAGCTGAATAATATTTGATTGTTTGTACATATCATATTGTTTAACGCAGATATAACTGACATATAACATTATATCAGTTTCAGGTGTACAACATGATTTGATACTTGTATACACTGGGAAATGATTACCATAATAGATCTAGTTAATATCCATCTCTATACTTTGTTACAAATTTTTTTCTTGTGCTGAGAACTTTTAAGTTTTATACATACATATAGTTATGTATGTATAGAATATATGTATATGTTATATATATATACATACATACATTTTAAGTTATAGACATACATATATATTATATATATATTTTTTTTCCTTATGATGAGAAGTCTTAGGATCTACTCTCCTAACAACTTTCATATATACCATACAGCAGTGCTAACTATAGTCATCATGTGGTACATTATAGCTCTAGTACTTATCTTATAACCACAAGTTTGTATATCACATTTTCTTTATCCATTTATCCTTCAATGGACATTTAGTTTTTTTCCACATCTTGCCCATTGTGAACAATGCTGTAGTGAATATAGGAGGGCAGACATCTCTTCCAGATCTTGACTTCAATTCCTTTTATATACCCAGTAGTGGGATTGCTGATCAAATAATAATTCTATGTTTATGTTTTTGAAGAACCTCCCTACTGTTTCCATAGTGGCTACACCAATTTCTATTCCCACCAATAATGTACAAGTTTCCCTAGTCTCTGCATCTTCACCAACACTTGTTATCTTTTGTTGTTATTGTTGTTGTTTTTATAATATCCATTCTAACAAGTGTGAGGAGAGATCTCGCTGTGTTTTTGGTTTTTCCTGATGAGTAGTGATATTGACCATCTTTTCATACACCTGTTAGCCTTTTGTGTATATTCTTTGGTGAAAAGTTTATTCAAGTCCTTTGCCCATTTTCAAATTAATTTATTTGCTTTTTACTATTGACTTGTAGGAGTTTCTTACATGTTTTGGATATTGACCCTTTATCAGAAACATGGTTTGCAAATATTTTCTCCCATTCTGTAGGTTGCCTTCATTTTGTTGATTTTTTTTTCCTGTGCAGAAGCTTTTTGGTTTGATGTAATTCCACTTGTCTCCTTTTGCTTTTGTTGTCTGTGCTTTTGGTATCACATCCAAAAAACTCATTGTCAAGTCCAATATCTAGAAGTTTTTGATGTTGCTTTAGTTTTAAAACATTATCCCATTTTTGCTCCTTAGGATCTTAGTGTGTTTAGGTTGTATATTTCTCAACTATTTGTTAAAATAAAGGTCTGGTTAATGCTACACTGTTCAATACTCAGTTCACTGTGAAGCCAATCTAGAATTCTTCTCCATCGCCCCATGACCCTCTGTCCTAACCCTTCTGTCACAGCAGTTGTCATGCTGAATATATATCATTACTTGCAGACTCTTCAGAGTCCTTTCCCAGATGGTCATTTCTGGATGTCTATTCTTTTGTGTATGTCCCGTAACACCTTACACGGTGCCTGGCATATAGTGGATTCTCACTAACTCCTCTCAATAAACAAAAGAACTAATTAATACCATAATTACTTCAAGGCCTGGAATTGAGCCATTTTAAAATCCCATGAAGAGTGATATGTATTTTAGAGGTGTGTATTTCATAGACAGGAAGCTTCCTTGTTGCTTATGGCCCTTTCGAAAGGCTAAAAAGAAAACAAAATAATAACCTATAAGTCAAACAGTAGTTTTATTGGATTATCAGATTGATCAATTTGGTTTACTTTTTTTTTTTTTTTTTTAGAAAACATAACTAGCCAGAATGTTTTCACTCTTGGCATTCTAAATGCTGATATCAGTCTTCATGTTCTGAGATGCCCATCTTTGGTGATGGTTTGTTTATTTTCATTGGTACAGAAAACATGCTGCTGTAAAAAAAACAAAAAACAAAAAAACAAAAAAACAAAAAAACAACCCACAAAAGACTGTGTGAGATGGAATCTTGAGTATCTAAAGGTATTTAAAATAAATATTTCCACCCTAAAGTTTAACAATTTTCAAAACAGATGTCTTCTATCAAAGAAAGTAGCAGATTTTTTTTTTCCTTTTAACTTGGCAGGGACGTTTGTACTTTCTACATTCTCGATTCCCTGATAGAAAAGGGTTTTTGTTTTGTTTTGTCTTTTTCATTTTTCATGTTTTAGAGTTGTCTTCTAAGAGATGGAGGTAGCTTGGTGCACTGGTGAAGGACGTGGGCTTCCTTTAGACAGAATTCTAATGTCAGACCATGTAATAACAATGGCTAACATTTGTGGAGAGTTTACTAAGTGCCAGGTCTCAGGATACTTTGTATGAATTATATCACTCAATTTTCACAACTCAGAAGATATTGTTATGCATATTTTTTACATGAGGAAACTGATGTTAAAGTATTAAGTAATTTTCCAAGGACGCTCAGCCAGTAAATGGAAAGAGAGCATTTGACTCTAGGTCTATTTAACTCCAGAACCCATATTTGAACCATTACACTCCTAAATGACTACTAATTGTGACTTTGGTCAAGTTTTTACACATCTCTGCATCTTGTCATCTTATTGGGGGATTATATAAATGAACATTTGTAAAACACGGGATGGTGCTTAGTACAAAGTAAGCTCTTAATAAATTATATCCCAGGAATAATTATTATTTTGCTTTTAACAGCCAGTTGTCTGTTAGACAATTAGAAAAGAAGGAAAAATAATCTTTTCTATTGATCCACGAACATATTTCATGTATCCCTCATGCCGTCCTGTAATTTCCATCTGGTATTATTTCTCTTCAGCCACCCAAAGAACTCCTTTTGCCTTTCTTGTGGCATGGATCTACTGGCATCTTTATTTACATTATCTTCACTTTTGCTTTTCTAAAATGTTCTCTTTTTTTCAACTTTATTGAAGTAGAATTGACAGATAAAATCATACGAAACTTAAAGTGTGTATCGTGGTGGTTTGATATACATTGTGCAAGGACCCCTACCGTCTAGTTAACATATCTATCACCTCACGTTTATCTTTTTTGTGTATGTGCGAGAACATTCAAGTTCTCCTCTTGGTACACTTCAATAACAGAATACAGTTTAATCAGCTATGGTCACTGTGTCTTATGCTCTATCTTCCTCTATTATTCATCTTACAGCTGAATGTTTGTACTCTTTTACCAACCTCTTTCTATTTCGGCCATACCCCCTGTCCCTAGCAACCACTTTTTTACTCTGTTTCTAAGAGTTTGAGGGTTTTCTTTTTTTTTTTTCTTTTTCTTTTTTTAGATTGCACATATAAGTGATATCATGCAGAATTTGTCTTTCTCTTTTTGGCTTATTTCATTTAGCAAAATGTCCTCAAGTTCCATCCACACTGTTGCAAACGACGGGATTTCATCTTTCTCATGTCTAAATAATATTCTGTTGTATGTATCTGCTACATTTATATATCAGCATTGTGCCTGACGATATTTTAGAGATTCCATATTCTGCAGTTTCCTCTGAAAAGTATTGAGGGCTTTTTGTTTGTTTGTTTTTGTTTTAACAGACAGTTAAATTACTTGTGGATCACCTTGATCCTGCCCATATTTAGTTTTAGTTTTAAGCTTAGTTAGGGTAGAACTATTTTAGTTTTAATCTTAGTTTTGGAACGTGATTCTTACTCCTAAAGTGTGGCCCTTTTGGGGTTTTACTAAAAAGTTCAAGATGTATACTAAGCCCCATTAACTTAAAGAGACTTGATTGTCAAATTCTGCTCCCCCAGAAGTAGGCAGGAGATGTTGAAATCTCTGCTAGTTCTTTGAGCCTTCCTGCATTCAATTTCCACTGAAAACATGGCATTCTTTTTTTAAGTAGTTTCTGCACCCAGTGTGGGGCTCAAACTCACAACCCCGAGATCAGGATCCACCGACTGAGCCAGCCAGGTGCCCCAGATATATTGCATTCTTATTTCTCATTTGTGCAGCTCAAGATTTAGCTAAGAATCTAAAGGTAGTCTGTGTGCAAATTTGAGGATCTGCCCCCATCGGTGACTGCTTCATTTGCAGAATTTCTTCCTTCAATTTCCAGCTGCTCTGGAAGCCTTGAACTCTGACTTCTGACCTCTCAGCACAGGACTTCCCCTTTCTGATTGAGTTCTAGACACCATATGTTGCATGGACTGGGGATTGCCCTAAAAAGAAAATAAATAAATATATAAGTAAATAAGTAAATAAATGATATATATGTTATAATATATACGTTATATATATATATAAAATCTCATCCACTTTGTTTCCCTTATTTCAAGGATCATATTGCTTCCATTTTCTGCCCACTTTCAGTTGCTCATCAGTACCTTAAGCAGTTGTGTTTGTAAATAAGTAATTAATAAATAAGTAAATAAATAATATATGTTATATATATGTTATAATATATATGTTATATATATATATAATTTCATCCACTTTGTTTCCCTTATTTCAACGATCATCTTGCTTCCATTTTCTGCCCACTTTCAGTTGCTCATCAGTATCTCAAGCAGTTGTGTTTTATATTTTGTCCAGAGTTTATAATTGCCAATGGCAGGCGGATTATTTAGGTATATGCTACTCTCCCATTACCAAAAGCCAGAAGCGTACATGTTCAATAAATTATATTACAAATATTAATCATCCTTTTATCAATAGGGCACTATCAATGTTAAATTTGGCATAGTACCACATCTGGCCATAGAAAATCCTTTCTAGCTCTAAGATCATCATTAGAGAGTGACTTGGAGCTTATCGGAAGGAAAGCTAACGAGTAGGAGACAATCGCAGAAGAGACAATCACGGGACAAGCAGAGCCTTCCAGCAGTCTGAACTCACCGTAACCCACCGTCATTCGCGCAGCATCCACTGCAGCTATCTTGTGAAGTCCTTCTTATAGAAGATGTCGCTTCAGAAAAAAAAACATTGTAAAGTTCATAAACTCAAGCAAAGACTTTTAGTTCTGACCTGGTGTGGCTAGTATACTCTTCATTCAGCAGAAAGAGAAATCAAAGAAAAATACAAGGCTGATGAAATTTAGAAATAATACTATTCTACACTGGAATGAACAAAACTCATTGGCTGCAGATCATATGCTCCTACTTCAGAAGGATGGAGAAAATTCTGTCCCATAATGTGCTCACGTAGAATGTATAGCACATCACCTACTCATGGCATCCTATCTAGACTATAGTTGAATTAAAGGCAGCTATGAAAATAAACACTGACTCACAAAATCACAGCCAGAAAAAAGGTCAACAAATATTTATCAAATGCCTACCATTAAAAAAAAAAACTATACAGAGTACCCAAAACACTGACCTTGTTTGAAAAATTGTAAGTGCAATCAAAACTTTGTGGAACAGGACTAGACAGATAAAAAGGGAGTACTACAACTTGAACTAGAACTTGAAAGTGAGAGTAACAACTCATAAGAAAGGGGGATAGTATCTAGATGTGGGGCTAAACATAACCCAAATCTAAGAAATAAAGTGGCATGGGACAAGAAAAAAGTCGGTGTAATTGGGCTGGTGTAAACACGGGAAGACATGAGACTGAGTTTATAATGTGAGGTCAGAGAAGGGTAGAGAGTGTTAAATATTAGGGGGGTGAGTTTAATCCTGGCAATAGGACATTTTCCAAGATTAAGAAATAGTAAATGGGGGGGGGTGCCTGGGTGGATCAGTTGTTCAGCGTCTGCCTTCGGCTCAGGTCATGATCCCAGGGTCCTGGGATCGAGCCCCACGTCAGCGGGAAGCCTGCTTCTCCCTCTTCCACTCCCCCCACTTGTGTTCCCTCTCTAGCTGTCTCTCTCTCTCTCTCTGTCAAATAAATAAATAAAATCTTAAAAAAGAAAAATAAATAGTAAATGGAAACTACTGTTCTTAAAGAAAATATCTTTAATGGGGAAGATGTATTTGTTATTATGATAATATTACACATTTGATTTTATTTGGTATTATTTCTGAAGTTTTTCTTAAAAAAGAGAAAACACAGTACATTCAAGCAGTAGAGAAAAAAAAATGAGAGATTCTATACTTAATGGAAGCATAATTACTGTGATAATAATGGAGATAATCATTATAATGAAATATGAAAGGAAAGGCATTTTGCACAGTGTAAGTTCTCACTCTTGCGTTTACCCTTTTCCAGCCTGCATATTTCCACTCTGGTATAGTCAGAGATTTTTAACAGCCATTTTATGCAGCACACACTGAGGTTGACACAAAAGTATTCGTGTACTATACAGTATTTCGTGTACTGAATTGTACAAGTTCACCTTTTGTGAATTCATTATTCAGCCAACCATTTATTATTTTACACATACTAACTGAGCCTCCACATCAGGCCAGGCATTATTTTAGGCACTGGGCAAGCTAGATGGGTTTCTTCCTTCACGGAGCCTACTTTTCGGGGCTTCCTCCTTACTCTGTTCCCTCTGCCTCCCAGAGACCACAGGCTTGCTGCCCATCCTCGTTCCATTAGACTGAAACACAATCCAGCCTGTTTGAGCTTGAAACATCAGCTTCCCTGTCTTCTCTCCTCATGTCTTTTTTTCTTGCTTTCCTCTAATCTTGGAGAACTTCCAGAGTAGAAGACCTAGGCTTTCAGAGGTACTCTTTTTTACTTCCCAGCCTGCATGAAGAATATTTCCAAGGTCATTTCAGCCTCCTGAGGGGGACCCGGCCCCAATATGTTGTTAGGTATTAGAAAAATAAGCTGGAAAAGAACTACTTACTTTCCTTTGAACAAACCAGTGACGATGTTAATTAATAGATTCGAATTTAAGACGTAGTAAGGGTTTTTTATGGCATACTCCATATACTTTTCCCCTTGGTCTATTGCTTAATGCCTCCTCTTTAATGTTATCTCTTGTTGAAATGAAGCAACAACCATAGGTCTGTCATGCAGTTTTATTTTTTTATTGCTCTTTTATAGGAGGGACAAATAATGTTAAGATGAATCTTAATGTTCTCTGCCACGAGAAGAATTTAATCATTTCTTGAGGCTGAATTATTTTTAAGAGGATACTGTACAAGACTAATTCAAGGTAGAACCCAAAGCAGTAGAACCTATTAATAGTACTTCAATCTCCATGTATTCTGGTATTTCGGTGACCGACACGTCTGGAGTCAGGAGAAGCTAGCGCCAATAGGGTATTGTGCTGACAGCAGAGCAGATGACTCATGGCTGATGAACATTGATCATTGCCAGCTTGATCTTTAGAAATCAGTTTTATTTAGGGCTGACCATACTGATATCCACAATTGTAAACATGTCAGTACCTCGCTTAGAGCCTTCCAGGCATATTGAGAAAATGAATTCATGTAGTGTTTATTGACAGGAAGGACATCACATTTGGCCCCTCGAGTGGATTTTCTATTAGTAGCAAAGAAGTTTTTGTGGCAAAAAGAAACCTGCATGTAAATAAGTCAATTGAGTTCAGAGATCTTAACAAAGTCCATAAATACTCGAAGTAATAGTGGACATGCTCAGAAAAAGATTTATGAGAACGAGAAATTATATTTTACTCTGATTCTCATTTTTTAAAAAGGGATAGTTTCTGCTATAAATCAAGAACAAATTCCAGAATAAAATGTCTATGAGTGGAACATTTAACATCTTCTGAATCTTAGCTAACACAAGGTCCTCTTAATTTCTTTTTCATGATGGACCTTATTTTCCCTTTCACATCTGGGATCTATAAAAAATAATTCAACTGTATAGTTAACCATACAGTATGGTGCACTTTGAAATATCTTGAGACGATAGGTCTCACCTTAAGTGTTCTTATAAACAACAGTAGCAGCAACAACCACACAAAAGAACACAAGAAAATTTGTGGAGGTAATGAATATATTTAGTACTTAAGTTATGGTGATGGTATCACAGATGTGTGCATATGTCTGACTCATCAAGATGTATACATTAACATTGCAATTTTTAATATATCAGTTATACTTCAATAAATCTTTAAAAATGCAGCTGTGTTTAGTCTACTTGATTTGATCAAATGGTAAGTTTGTTATTCAGTAAGGATGACTCTATAGTCCTCTACTACTGGAATCCTCAATCCCCTATTCTCCAATTCCAGAGCTCAGGCCACCTCAACCCTGTCTGATTGGCATGACTCTGCCACAGGACATGCCATCCTTCAAATGGGGAGTATATATCCAGGCTTCTTAATAATTCATTAAAGCAGCCTAATTCATTAAATATTTTATGGTCAGCATATGTGTGAATCCAGTGGAATTAAGAATGAGAGTTCATGTATATAAGTGTAGTAGACACACATTGACCTCCCTTCTCTGGAATTCATCCTTTACCCTCATTCACTCAGTCCCAGGAGCAAGTTTCTGCCAGACATCTCTACACGTTGTGAGAATGTTCAATAGACTCCAGTGTTATTGCTCCAGGGGTAGGCACCGGACATCAGCTGAGCCTAGCAGAATCCCTTTCTTGACCATTTTGAATGGAGCCCAAGAGATTCCAACCTTAATCTGGGCTGCTGAAAGAAGGTATAAATACTTGGGCCACATAGATCAGGGAGCAGACAAAATAACTTGGAGAGAGACAGAGGGAAAGAAAGAGAAGCAGAAAGACTGGAAGAAAACTTTGGTGGGGAGTTGGGGGCTTTGGAGAGATTCCCCATGACTATCTTTTTTTCTGGCATATTGTGAATGCTCATATGTTCTTTTAAATTTCCCTTAGACCCCTCAGGGTTCTAGGGGTTTCCCAGCATCCATATAATAAATCCATCTCTTTTTTTTTTCATTTTAGCTATGTCAAGTTGATTTATATGATTTGGACTTCAAAGTCCTAACTAATACAAGAAGAAAAGTTAATCTTGAAACAAAATTTCAACGACATTTAAAGTAGAAGTTCATCAGCCATGTCCATTTTTCCTATTCCTATCATGTACATTCCCTTGGTCTAATTCACTTGGGAATTCCACATCCTAGACTTGTTAAGTCCTTCTTGCCTTAACATGCTCTTTCTTCTGCTTGTCATGCCTCCCATTTTCTGCCTAACCATCAAAATCTGGGTCAAAACTCAGGTATTCCAGGAAGTCATCACAACTTAATCCAACCCATCCCACTTTCTTCTCAGTTCTGTTTCTGCATCTACCCACAGTCCAGAGACCCTTATATTATTTTGCATGTGTTTAACGGTTTCCTTAAATTGCCTTTTTTTCTTAATATTTATTTTCTCCAAAGAGACAAGAAACTATTTGACAAAAGGGATAAAGTATTTTATTCCCTATTTTACTATTTAACTTTAAATAGTGCCGCTACTATGAATTGTATACTTCAGGTGCCCGTAAGTATCCTTGGACTGTCTCTTAGCGATCTTCAATGAGTCATCAAAATCCCAGTTTTATAAAACCAGAAACAAATATTTGAAAACTATTAACATCAAGGAGATAAGATAGTGATGACACCTAGAAAGGCCAAAACGTTAACCATCTAAAGCTTACCTATGATGCATTACTTCCCTCACAGATGTCCATTTCTAAAAGAGAAGCAGTGTCAGAGTTCTAATGCAAGTTCTTTTATGCATAATATATTTAGATGACTAAGCACAGAGGTCCCTCCTTCTAAATGAAGCAAAGCCAAGTACAGCTCTCCTAAGAGTCTGGTGCCTTGGATTAGATTTTCAAGGTCTCACTCATCAACAGATGCAGTGGATGATAAACTCTGTAGAAAGAGCAAAGAAAACACTTGCAGAGAAAACACCAAAACTGGAGAGAGTGAAACATCGTAACCTCTGAAAAAGTGTTTGAAGAAAATGTAAAGGGAAAATTTTCAGATTCTACTTTATAATCTATAGTGGGCCATGAAAAAAAAGATTATCACCCCTACTGATGAGACTATTCTTTAGTGGTAGATGGGTCCTAAGACATTTTTAAAATTCATCAGCAATTAGGAAATAATGCAAACCACCTACAAGAATTCTTCCCCCCGCCCCAGGGGATCAGGAAGAAAGTGGTGGATAGGGCTGAAGTATAGAAATTTTTTCTAAAGAGTCTCAATTTTTATATTGTCACATGCCCTGAAGCAACTGGGACGAGAACATTTTTGTAAATCTAAAATAAATAACTGGAGTAGGTCTGTTACTCACAGAAAAACACAGCGTGTTTACATGAATACCTTTTCTACTTGATTCTTTTGACCTGAGAACTTGAGTGAAACTCTGAAAAAGCTGCCAAATTCCAAAGCTGGGAACAGACCCAGCCCAGCATGACTTTTCTTCTCTTCCTCTAACTACCTGGAAACATTACCTCAAGTAGACAGGGGTTAAAATTTTACAGCTCCATTTTAGCAATCAATATTTGTGAAACTTTGAGACTGCATATATCCTAAGAATGACAAGTTATTCTGTTTTAATCATCTGTTAGGTGTTAACAGATTTAACTCACCCAGTTTTCTTGCTTTTTTCTTCCTATTTCTCCATCTCTGTCTTCTCAAACCTACTATTCCTTGGATTTTCATCCTGCGTTTGCCTTTCCCCCAACATATTTTGCTCTGTCAAATCTGCTTCTGGTTAAGTTTGTGGACAGCCCGTTTCCCCCCAGTTGGCATCTCTCGTCATCTCTCAGTTCAAAGGCTTTCTGAAGATTTGTCTGGTTAGGAAAAGCCAGCAAGGAATAGGCATCTGTATCACCCACTGAAGGAAAGGTAGGTGGAAATCCAGTGGAGGAACTATACTGGCAGCGGATTCTTCTGTGGTAGGGTAATGGCCACAACTACTCCTTTATTGTGGCTGCCCTGAGACCCTCTAGGCCCTTCTTTTTTCCCGGGGTCTGCTCAGGTAATGGCCACTTTACCCACTGGCATGTCTATTGCCCTTTCTTCTATAGTCTTGCCTCAGTGCATTTGATTTCACTATCAGCAAAGTAGACATACTTGCTGTCTGAATCAGAGGGTACTTGACCACTTTAGAAGGCAACAGTTCATTACTCTTCCCAAATTACAGTCCTGTTGGCTAACTGGACAACCATCAGAGGGCTTGCCTGGTGCTTACTTGACCAACCATAGATTGGGATTTTTCTAGCCAAAGTTTCATATAAGGAGTCATGGAGCTTTCAGGCAAAGCCATTCCACTACAGTCTACCAACTCTTAGTCAGTGTGAGGAAAATCTTTCAAAGATAGCTGTTCTCTTTTCAAGAATAGAGCTCCAAAATGGTCACTACTCAATGCCCCTCTCCCTTCTTCCCTGACTCTCCTTTTTTTAAAAAAAGATTTTATTTATTTATTGGAGAGATACAGAGAGAGAGCTAGAGAGCACAAGTGAGGGAGAAGGAGAAGCAGGCTCCCCACAGAGCAGGGGAGCCCAATGCGGGGCTCGATCCCAGGATCCCGGGATTATGATCCGAGCCGAAGGCAGATGCCTAACGACTGAGCCACCCAGGCACCCGCCCCCCCCGACTCTCCTATCTTAACCTGTCTCAAGAGAAGCTCATGAAAAACATTTCTTATGATGTGCTTCTGGCTTAGGTAAGATATAATAATGAACCTGCAATCATCCAACCTTAAAGTAACCTAAATAAGGAAAATGTAACTTTGACTCCATAAACAACATTTATTTTCCTTTCTTCTTTATATCCTCTTAGAATGACCCATTTCACAGCACCATTTCAGTTGAAATATTTTTTTCCACATTGGTTTTATGCTTCTCATGTTTTGTGAATGATCTGCCATTTTTTGGTGTATATTGGATTTCAAATTTTTTAAAAATAAAATTATCTAATTTGCTCTTTTAATAAATTTTTGACCTCTCATGCCTGTAATAATATTTTCCCGTGTGGGTCATTACACTCTTTATAATAGGAATAAATAACTTTCAGATGCAGGGAGCTTTTGGAATGTAAGTTTGAGTCTTTTAGAAATTCAAATAACCCCAACTTTTGGATGCAAACAAAATACAGAGACTTGCAAATGTTTGTGACTCATAATAGAAATGTGCCCTTTCATCCAAAGAATTTTTCAGCATTTAAAAAATGCTGGTGAGAATGCAAAATGGTACAGCATCTTTATAAGATAGTTTGTCAGTTTCTTACAAAACTAAACATACTCTTATCATATCATCCAGCAATGTGCTCCTTGGTATTTACCCAAATGAATAAAAAACTTATGTCCATAGAAAAACTTGCACACAAATGTTGATAGTGGGTCTATTCATTATTGCTCAAATTTGGGACTAACTAAGATGTCCTTCAATAGGGGACTGTATACACAATCTGTAGTATCTACAGACAATGGGAAACTATTCAGCAGTAACAAGAAATGAGCTACTAAGCCACAAAAAGAGATGGAGGAAACCAACATGCATATTGCCGAGGGGAAGAAGCCAGTGGGACAAGGCTAAATACTGTAGGCTTCCAACTACATGACATTCTGGAAAAGTCGAGACTACGAAACAGTAAAAAGTTGCCAGAAACTCAGGGGAAAGGAAGGAGGGATGAAAAGGTGGAGCACAGGAGATTTGGGGGGCAGGGAACTCTTGCTGTGTATACCATAATGGTGGATACGTGTCATTGCACATTTGTCAAAACCCATAGGATGTGCAAAAAATAAGAACGAAGCCTAATGCAGTTTGGTAAAGAATAATACATCAGTGTTGGCTCCTCAGGGGTGGCAAACACACCACAGCGATGCAAGATGTTAAGAGGAGGAGAAATTTCAGGCAGTGGGGGTAGGGTGGGTAAGAATCTCTCTGTACTTTCTGCTCCGTTTTTCTCTAAACCCCAAACTACTCTAATAAATAAATTCCGTTAATTTAAAACAAAACAAAACAAAAATGAGCTTGCTTTTTCTGGACCATGGCAGAGTAAGAAAATCTTTAAGGGCTTGCAAGGACGCGTTCCGTAACTTCATGGCCCTTCGATCGGACACTGGAGAGAACAAACATTAATCAGTAAGTGCATCTGTGGTGCCAGCCCCTTTGCTAGGTGCTTTCCTGCATTACCTCCGTGGAGCCCCGTGAGGGAAGAATGGCATGAGGTGTTGAGGCTTAGAGAGATTAAGTAATTTGTCCAAGGCCACAGGGCCAGGAAGGCCACAGTGACAGTTAAGAACTCCTTGGAAACCAGTACCATAGCAAGGTCGATGACTGCCCCGTCCCCATCCCAAGTTTTCCCTGCTGGGCAGGGTGCAGCTGGGATTTGGGGTTTCTCCCTGAGGGAGCTGGGAGCTCCTGAGTCAGAGGGAAAACACAAAACACTTAGGAGGAAGGCCGACGGAGATGATCTGGCATTAATATTCTATAACACACTTGCAATATTTGCAACATCCTTTATGATCCTCTCAGGATATTTTTATTACAATTATGGGTAACAGCCCCTGAAAGGTAACACCTGCAGTGCTCAATTTACCCAAGCAACTATCATATTCTTTTCTTTACTTCTGCTCTTACATTAAAAAAAAAAAAAGTTTCAGGGCTTACATATTACCTTTGCTGATTTTGAAAGAGAAGGAAAACCTGCAGAATCAAAAGCTCAAATAGCTCACTTTAGAAGCACTTGAGAACAGGAGAAAGTTTTATGTGATTACATTAATAGCAGTGACAAATGCATGTAAAACACTTAACCATGGTCTGTGATGCAAAGAAAATCCATTTAGGTGTCATTCATCTTTTTCACATTAGTACAACGAGTACTCTCTGCTCTAGCTTTCTCCTCAGACAGCACTGGAATTACAGAGCTGCGTCAGCTGCGTTTTCCAGAAGCCAGCTTCCTCACTTTTATTTGTAGTGCCCTTTTACAGAAATGGTGAAGACTCTGAAACCCAAAATATAAAACAAAATCTTCTTTTCTCTCCAAGTCTCTCTCTCTAAAAAAAACCAAAAACACATAGGGAAACACTTTCTCATTGAAGGAACCTAATTTTTATTTACCAATTGGTTATCTCTAGTACTCTTCCTCCAAAGGAAATCAACGATGAAAAATAAACTCTAAGTCTTGATAAGGTATCTTCCCAAACGGAGAATCATGAATAGAAAGGAAATAGGGGAGAGAAAATAAATGAGTGATGGGGTGTGGAGAAACAGGGTGAGGGAGGGAGGAGGCAAATGAAGGAGGGACAGAGGGGGTGAGAAATGGTTCCTCTGAACCTGCTTCCTACATGCCCTGAATCCAGTTTCTGCTGGTCACGGACTTGTACAGCATTAAACTTCAAGAAACTTTAACATTTGTCACCCGCCCCCTCAGCCAAGCACACACGTGCACACGTGCACACACACACACACATGCACACACTCTTGTCTTATAGGTGAGAGAAACTATATGATATGATGGAGAAAATGTTTTTACTGACGCTCAGGAGACCTGCATTTAACTAACTAATGATCTTGGCGGGTTACTCGATTGCTCCTACCTTCCATATCTATATTAGAGTGGGAGTTGGGCTTGAAAATTCCGTTGTTCCTTTCATCTCCGGCTTATCTGAAAATCAGTCCTGGAGAAGTTACTTGTACAAAGCCATATAGCTAGTTAGAGGCAGGGCCAGGGTAGATCCAGGGTCCCTGAGGAATCATTAAGGTTTTTATAGCTTCCTTCGGGTGGAGTGGTTTATGAAGAGGTTTATTCCTTGGGCTCTTGCAGGCACCCATTTTTCTGAGCTGCCTTGTATTTCTCTAAACCTCTTTACAGTTTTGCTGTCTGTTTACAAATTTTCCTTGGCGGGTCAAGTCAGCCTGTATAAGATATCCCAGCACTAGCAGCCTGGCTCATTTCTAATGTGAAAGTGAGAAGCATAGAAAAGAGCAGCGTGTTTACTAATGGGAGCAGGAAGACAGTGTCTCACTAGAGCAGAAAGGAAATCAGGCAGGTAAGTACTTTGGAGTGCAGGGGTAGAGAATCGGACCCTCTGTCTCCCTGACCCAACTGTAGGATCCCCATCCCCCATCGCCGTACAGAGAGACTCTGGGATTCATGGGCAGGAGATCCAATGTTGGCTGTCTCTCCTCTCTGCCCTCCAAATACACATTTAAAGACTCCCAAAGGGATTTCTTGCAAACTTGAATTTCTGATGTGGAAGGAAATGTTTCCAGATATTAAAAAAAAAAAATCACAACAAGCTCCAACATCACACAAAAGAAAAGAAAATACTTAGGTTTGAAACTTTGAAGGAATATTAAATAAGAGAGAGAATTTTGGTTATGCCAGATATGAATGCCAGTACTATAGGAAAGAAACTCATAAAACACATCAAGCCCAGGCAAAAATAAAACAAGCAAAAATAGAATATCATTTGAACTATAGCAGGCCCATAAATTCAGCTCCAAAATTACAAGCCAACACACATACCATATTGTACAACTGAGCCTGAAAAGGGGGAGATTAGCAATAAACCAAAAAGCTTTTAAAAGGAACATAGTGAAGTAGAAAAAAAAGCCCCACAAAGCTACAAAAGTCAGAATAAGTACTATCTGGGAAGAAACAGCAACAAATTATGTGATTTTCCTTTTTAAAGATTTTGGATTACAGAGTACATCTAAGACCGTGGATGAGTCAATATGGGTGGGTAGGTTCAGTGTGTTTGACAAATAAGTTTTGCTTCTCACCAGGACATTTGGATACTACATAAATAGAAACCTTCTTTTCATCTCCAGAAGCATAAGGAAGTGCTTTCTCAGAGTGAATATTTTCCTCAAATCACTTGGAAAAGAGAAAGAACATTTATTTCCATGTTTCTCATATCTAGCAAGCTCTATTGACCGAAGGGTGAACTTGAAAAACACTGTTCTAGTGTAATCTCTCATTAAATTCCAAACTTGCCTTTCTTTACCATCTGTCCTTGGTCTTCGAAACATCATCTCCTGCACTACCTCCCACACTTAAGAATGCTGTTTTGTTCCACGGGGAATGGGGTAGGATCCCCTCTGGGGGCGGCACGCCTCCGGTGTGTGCAGCTGGGCATGCGCGACCAGAGTCAAGGCCAGCCTCCCAACCAACCTCTGGTGGACGCAGAGGTTTATGATGGCTGAACAGGCGTGGGGGAGGGGGTGGGTTCTCAATGCTGGCGAGGACAGACTGCCGGTCCCCTTGACAACTACTTGTTAAAGAAGATGTTGAGCCTGTAGCTCCTAGTTTCTGGAGCCTGAAGAGAACAGATGACCCTTCCTACCCCCCTTTTCGCCCCCCCTCCCCCGGCCCAGGGCAGTGTTGACCGCGCTGAACCCTTCTCCCCTTTCATCCCCACCCTGTGTAGAAAGCAGTGGTGCGGGCTCCCGGGGCTGCCATGCGCCTAACCACCTGTTGCCAAGGCCCAAATTTTGTCGTGCAGGAGGAGGTGGGTTGTGTTTTCGGAAGGTGAAACTCTACTCTCCAGTTGCTCGCTTCTTAACTTGCAGCACTCAGAGCCCTTCGAAATTTAAAATTCAAATTTGCCATCCGCAGCTGGTGTTATTAGACTTATTTATTTCAAAAAGGGAGGGAGGCAAGACGAATCTAAATATGCCCTAAAGAGCAAATGAAATTGTCTGAAGGAAACAAATCAGGTGCTTGTGTTTTTCAGTTTATTTGTTTCTCTGCTGCTAGTCTCTTTGAGTTTCTCTTATTTAGTCTCTGACCCACAGTTGGATCTAGAATACAGATCAGTATCCTTAGGAGGAAACTGAATAATTAAAGGTCATTCAATATACTGTCGTTCTTTTATATAACCTCCAAGGGAAAGGCACTTAGGGCTAACAATGCCGTCCGGTTCAATTTTGTAGAAGTAGAATTATCATTGTAATCCTAGAATGCCATGCTTTCTACCCAGCCTAGGCCCTCATGCTCATTCTGAAATAGTTGCCTTTATGTTTATTTGCCAGGGTATATAATAGGGTGAACGTTCTGAGGTGTTTCATTTCTTCAAAGAGCTGATGTTTGAAAATCTCAAATATCTATACTTAATTGCCAAATGTATTTGGAATTGGAAAATATATGTGTGTGTGTGTGTGTATACATATTTTACAGCTAAATGTGTGTGTGTATTTGATTATAATATGAATGTTTTCTTCTTAATGACATGTTCTGCTTTTGAAAAACTCAGATTTTCTCTTGGATCACATTTTAAGTATGAGATAAGTTAGAATTGAATTGTTATTCACCTATTAAACATAGAAATTCCATGAATATTGACTATTCCCTGAGTGTGGTAGTGAACATAGGAATCCCATGGGTTACGTAGGGTAGCCCTTTCTTTCTTGCTTACCTGTAGAAATACTGGGGGGGAAGGTCAGACCACATACACGCCTCTTTCTCTGTTGGGGAATGTCTGGCTGAACAGGGCAGGGAGTTTCTACTTTTGGGCAGAGAGCATAAGCCAAACGAAGGGGAAGCTGGGATTTAAGTGCTCCAACAAATCTAGATCCTATAGCTCTGCGTTGGGCCATATGCAGTAGCAATGTTTGATTTTACATTAGCTGTTGCTTCCTGTCTGGAGGGATTCCAACATTTTTCACAGGATGCTACTCATAGAAAATTAAATATTTGTATCACAAACTTAAGAGCTTCTGGAACACTGACGATCCTCTATGCTCCGAGAGACTTACTCAGGATCTTGGACCACCTCTGACCCTAGGTGGCTGCCCAGGGTCTGCGAGCATCCTTGCCTCGCAAGACACCAACTGGAATCCAGAGGCTAATTCAGCAGCCCTGGCTAAGCCCATTGCAAAGCAGGTAAGCTTTGTCTTTCCTCCTATCCTGATCATTTTTATTTAAATCAATAAAAAAAAGACACTGTCACTGAGCTTTTAAATAAAGTCCCATGTGTAATGATCAGAGCAGCTTAAAGTATGAAACACAAATCTGGTAGTTTCATATATGGAGTTTTGCTTATTCATTTAAAAAAAAAAAGTATCAAAAAGAAAAACATTGTTTTTCATCTTTACCTCCAACTACTTTATGTTCTGGCTGTCCTGCATACCTTAGCCAGGCTTGCCACCGTTCAGAAATCATCCTTTTCTTGGCCCCAGTTAAAACTCCCATTCTCTGATAATTGAAGAAATTCAGGTTAAGATGAGAATAAAGTTTAGCTCCATCCATTTAAAAGAGTTTGTGACCATAAATCAATCTTTAATTATCGGAACACACAGTGAAGCGGCAGGCGTTCTTAATTTCCTCACAAGTTCTCTGGCACTCTCCTTACCTATTTATCTCATTTTTCAGGGAGTGGAGTATGTGGAAGCAGTTTTTCTGTGCCAGAGAATCTCACAAGCTTCCCTGTCCTTCCTTTCTGGAATCCTGCTGTTTCTTCCTAGCTTCAGGAAGAGAAGAGCCACCAATTTGCGAGAGTGTGTATTGGGTACAGGTAACTGAATTCTCAAAACCCAAGTCTTGAGAAACCTTGAGTATGAGGGAGAGATGTTTTTCTTTTATCCCTTATAAAATTGTCTCGAGAGATTCACTTTTGGGTTAAAAACACCAAAGTGTCTGAAAGCTCAGCAATATCCTCAAAAATGGAGACAGTGATCATAATATCATGGAGATAGACTGGTTTGCCTCCCGCTTATGGCCGCTGCTTGGTTGCTCACTGGCATTGTGGCGGTGTGTTGAGGGTAGCTGGCCAGGCTAAGAGAAAAAAAGGGCATTTGGAATGAGAAAGCCTTGAGTTTAAATCCTCATTTGGCCACTTCCCAGAAGGGTGATCTTGCGTTGATTACTGAAGCTCTCTGAATTGTCTCTGTTTTCTCGTCTATGAAATGGGCTATTAACCCTAGCTCAAGAGGTTGATGTGCCAGTGAAATGAGATGTGAAGTTTGCTGAGCACATAGAATCCCATTTTGAAGAACTGGTCTGAAATTAAACGGATGGCACGAAATTGTGGTTTCCCAAAGACATTCCTCAGGCTTCCACCCTGCTCCCTGATTTTGGATTCTGATTTAGGGGAGTCCAGAGGTAATTCTTTCTTTCCACCCCACCGTTGGGGGTAGGGAAGAGAGAAGGTAGGACTTGTCTCCACATTTAGTCTGGCCCCAAATCTGGAATCCAGAAATCCCTGCCGGGCTAGTTCTGCCCTCCGGGACAGCTGCTGTCTTGGAAGGAAAGCTGGACGGCCACATCTTGGGGATGTCTCTTTTCCTCTCTTATCACGACCCACTCTCCATTCCTGCTGCATATTAGAAATTCGTATGGAACTTTCAAAAACACTAATAACAAGGCTTTCACCCCAGAGATTCTGATTTAAATGGTCTGGGTTTGGCCCTGAGCAACAGTATTTTTTTTTTCTTTTTTTTAACTGCCTCATGTGATCCTAGTATGTCTCCAGAGCTGAGAACTGCTGCTCCAGATGGTGCAGATCTACGGGATCGGGAGATGTTAGAGAGGTCAAGGTTGCAGTACGAGGTGCCTGATAATTTGATGCTGGAGAACCCTCCCTCTCTCAGGTGCTTCAGTCATTGAGGACAGGGCAAGAGAGAAACAAGTGAGGGTAAAATTAGCTCTACCTGGAGCAAATCCTGGGCAACGTCTTCTTGTCTGCTTGCGGGTTCCCATTTTCCGAGTAGCTGTGGAATAACAGAGCACTGCAGATTTTTTTTTACAACATAACTCCAGAAGCCTCGTTTAAGCTGATATCATTATGGACTTTTAAATCTCCTGCCTACATTTAGTTCCTTTATTTCTGAATTAAGAAGTACTTAAAACGTAATGACTTACTTGAATTGCTTGTTCTCTAATGGTGGTTACAGAGCTGCGCTCTTAAAACCACTGCCCACGGAGGATATTTTGATCAAGTCAGAAAGAGCAACATGGAAGCCTTCGAATTGTGAGAACAGAACCAAGATGTCTCGAGTTCCAGTCCTCCCTGTCCATTACACTACAGAATAAAACTCAGAGAGGGCTAGTCCCCTCCTTGAAATAGTGAAATGTACATGTCTTTTCTCTTTCTTTTACTGACATAGATCTCTGACCAGCCATAATGACCACATTTCTTTTCTGCCTCATCCGATGAAAACCTTTCTCGCCCAATGAAATCCAACTTCTACTTTCATTCCTGTTTATTTACACCTCCACATCAACTGAATATCCTTTTGCTAGATACCATGGCTCCCCTAGGTGGCTAGATACCCCCTCCCCTCCCCAATGAACAAAGCCTCAAACTGAGTAATCTTAAGCATCTTCAGGGAACAGAAACAATATTTATTCTGTCACTGTTAAATAATTAGAAGCCACCTTAAGGACTATATAAAAACTAAAATTTAATGCAAAAATAAATGTTTCTGACTTAGATATCTGTACAAGGAGGGGATTCATTTAACTACCTGATCCCAAATTAAAGGGCTTCACTCTCCTTACACCACCCACCCTTGTCTCCAAAAGGTATTAATATCAATTATCAGGGAGAAAATTTATAACATGGAGTTCTGGTATAACCAGGATGGATTTAATTACCTTCAGTCAATTTGGGCAGGAGAGCATAAGGGTAGTCGTGAAAATAAGCTCCTACTAAATCAGGAGCTGTCTCTAATCCTAATGACAGTAGGGCTAAAGAAAAGAAGACCTTTTTAACATCTAACTTGCAGATGGCGACTGTCATAGGAGCTGTGGGTGATATTCCCATAGAGGAGAGGGTTGCAGAAAGCAAGCTCTCAAGGTTAATTGCTGGTTCACTCTGCACAGTGGATTCCTTCATTCCATAAATATATATTGAGTGCTAGTCACTTATTAGACACAGCACAATGAGTTTATCGGAGGCGTAATATTTTGTTAGGCAGGCGAGGTGACTCTGTTAAGTAGATCAACTGGACCTACTTGGGCTTAGTGTACCCTGAATTTAAAATGATCTCTGCATCCAAGGTCCCAGGGCAGCCTTATAAATAATTTATGAGTTTCTTGGAAAATCGTCTATTTATTTCCGGTTTCAACTTTGTTTGTATGGTGCTGGGCTCCATAAACTTAAAACTCATTACAATTTCTGTCTCTAGTCACTTCATTGATCTATATCCTTGATTTTGTGTTCTCTTCTTGTATTTGCTAGAGGCTCATCAATATGTTGTAGTATTTATCAGGATAAAAATCAGCTCCACATACAGATTATTGTTCTATACCATAAACATATAAAGTGAAAAAACATATATAAGTGAAAAAACAAGGTACAGAACAGTATGTATTGTGTAATGGGGAGTATCGGGGGACTGAAGAAGGAAGTCAGCTTTTATTCCAACTTCTGTATCATTTACATTCTTTATCATGATTAACTTCAATGACAACAATGAGAATATCTGTTTTAAGTGAATTAGGAAGTCTGGACCAACATGAAACAGGGCTCACCTAGCCCACTGCTTGGAAGTCCAGGCGTGTCAGCCCTATGGGCTTAGGCTTCAGTTTTACTGAACTCGATTGTGCTTTTGATAACTGGCAGTGTGTCATCAGGGTGGATTGCCAGAACACTTAGGAGAAGTCACTTGAGCAACTTGTCCTTGGCACAATGGCCCTTCTGAAAATAGATAGACTCAAATGAAATGAGTTATGCTAAAAACTTATCCCAAATGTTCAGTTCACCGAGTGCATGTTGTATTTGAAAAACATGTTTTAAACTGTGGAATTGTTTTATGTTTAAGTGAAAAAGCGCTGCCTGATTTACAGTATTTGGTTTGGAGACATGTCTTCTTATGATCTGGAGTGCTCTTCTGGGCTGGCTTGCCCTTGCCGTGGCCGTTGAGGGATTTCCAAGCACTCGGGGTATATGCCAAAGCAGGAAGGAGTCCTATGACTGGAAGGGAGAGAACAGGTAGACAAATTTGCTACCACAAATAACACATGTACACAAAACTAGGAGAAATCTTTTTGCAGCAAATGTGGCATAAGCAAGGTTAGCTTTTTTATAATACGATGAGCTTTTCCCAAATTTACTCAACATACGCGAAGATAAATGGGCAAAGTTTATAAATCAACAGTTCTCAAATGAGGAAATATGGTTTATTCATTCATGAATCTGTTACAGTTTTGTTTGAGTCCTCAAGATGGGAGCCTCACCTATTTGTCACGAGGTCCCTCAGGGAGACTTATAAATGTTCCAAACGAGGAGGAGAGGCCCTCACCTCTTACACATCAGGAGGCTCCATCAGTATTGCGGGACTTGTGACCACAGAGAGCAACTCTTTAAGACAAATGGACTTTCTAGAATCACTGCTGGTACTTCCCCACCACAGAGGAGCACTCTGTACTGCTGGCTTACTTAGTTTGTAGCTTTCAGATAGCTAGACATGCCATAATTGCCCACAAGAAACACCAAGTCATACCCGGTGGCATTCTTTTGCCTCTGGGCCTCACTTCCAGCATGTACTGTTTCCATGGGGCTTCATGTTCTTGCTCGTCCCTTCCTCACCTTTCGCTGGCTGGTTATTGTGCAGTAATTTAGGACACAGAGATTAAGGACATAATTTAGGATAAGAGTAAAGTGGAAGCAATAGGGACAGAGTGTGTAGATAAATTCATAAACTTCTTCAGAGACTCTCTTGACAGAACTTGACGATTTATTGGATGGGGGCTGTGGGTGCGAAAAAGGGAGGAGTGATGATGGATGGCACCCAGGTTTTTGGTGTCAGCACCTGGGGGATGGTAGTGCCAGTAACCAACATAGAAAAATTACAGGAAGAAGAGTATGAGAAGGAGATGAATGCAGTTCTGAACATGTTGAGTTTGAGGTATCTGTGAGATACCGGTGAAGAGATGTCGCGAAAAGTTTGGTTATATTTATCTGGAGTGAAACAGGCAGATCTGGGCTGGAGATACATACGGAGTTGTCATCAACATAAAGATGGGCATCAAGCCATCCATGGGTGTGGATGAGCTTGCTTAAGGCATGTTTTGTAGTATGAGACGATAAGTGGGCCCAGTATAGAGTCCTGAGTAACCCCAATTATTTAGGGATGGGTCAAGAAGGAAGAGCTAATAAAATAGCAAGAGAAGTAAAAGGAAAATTGGGAGTGTGCCTTCGTTCATACTGATCCCTTTCCCTGGAGTGACCTCCCTCCTTTGCATGGTAAAATACAGCCAATCCTTCAAGGCATCTCAAATGTCTCTTCAATGAAGCAAAACTTTCTTGATTCACTCTCTACTTCCCCAAGTGCCACAAAAGCTCTTCTCTTTTCTCTGCTTCTTTAGCACTCCGAAAAAAAGCAAAATTGTGAACGTAGCCACTGAGGACACTGACAGCCACTATCCCCACCACTTCCTGAGCTAGGATCCAGGAAGAATATGACAGGCGGTTCAAATTCATCTATGTTTCCTAGCACCAAGCAGCACCTATGAAATGGTCAATAAGTGTTGAATTAATTTTATTCGCCTGGCACTGAAAAGTTTGTACCTCATTCTGACAAAGGTTTCAGCCCAGTGGGACACATTATTCATAAAAAATATCCACAAGTTTTTAAGAACTCTTGATAACAAAATCTATTTCTTGTATGGCTTTAGAAGTTAATTTAGTTTGTTGTTGTTCATGCCACACCCACTTCCAAAAAGGATTTGAGATAGCTTGCAATGAGTCATTTGAAAAATTGCAACTTTAAAACAGCACGAAAGCATCATGTAATGAAAAAAGGCGATAACATTGCCTGATAAGTTAGACCATGGAAAAGTTGCAGCGATTGAGAGTAAGATAGAGTTTTGCACTTCTTAGCAGACAAGGTGATATATTCTCATTATTTGAACAGCCCTGGGATTTTCGTGGGACTTCGTGTAGGTGGAGGATAGCACATTGGTACATTACTCAGACCAGCTAAAATTCTGCTGGGCTTAATTATATCCTTTAACTATTTATTTGCAATGTTATATATAATAAATATGCTTATAGGTAGTCTGTGAATTAGAACAACAACAACAGCAAAAAAAAAACAACAACCCTAATAACTGTCTCACTTGCAGAAAAAACTAAACAGGCCTTCTGTCCTGCAGAAGAGGATTCTTTTTTAAGGTAAAAACATTGTAAGCTATCTCATAATTGTTCTTTTAGAATGTGTTGCTTGAGACCATATGACCAGAAAATTCCATAAATTTATAACTCTGAAATGTTTTTTCTATTTATTAAAACATAATAGTATCTTAATGTGTTCTAAGAGATGGCACAAATACTTGCCCAGGATTAGGTGTATAGTATAGAGACATCGCTCAGTGAACACACGGGTTGTAAATGTTTCTGCAGTAATTCCAGGAGTCTTCTCATCAGACACTGGGAACCATTATCTAGTTTAGTGGTTTTCCAATTATTATAATAAGTGTTTGTTTAGTTGTAATTGGCTGTGTAGCTCTTTGTCCAAAGAACTCCTACTCTGAAGATCAATAAATCACAGCTCTGGTTAAGACTGAAATTGGAGTCGACCTGACTGGGGTCCAGAAAGGCATTTATCGAAAAGTCTGTTTTCAACCTGCCAAAATTATACTAAAGGGAAAATATTAAATATCACCAACTTTCCTGCATGATAAGGAGTAGCTTGGCATTTAATTTAGCTTCAGCACATTCATTTAAATATCTGTGGCTTTAATATAGGCACTGTCTTCATTTTTCCATAACCCAAATTACCAATGTCTTCTGAGAACTGTCCTAAGGTCCTAGAAAATTCTTTAGGTGGCGCGTTAGTCAAACACATGGACTTCAAGAAGAAAATGATACTTTACTCTACAAAATCAGATGGAATTCAGATTTTCAAACTTCTGCCAAAAGCAAGGGAACTCTGAGGTAAATTCTTTCTCTAAGTTTTTAGGTTTCACCTGCTGCTACTGCATCACAAGGCATGCACTATAATTTTATTCTGTGACAGAATTTCCCTCTTCCCGATATTGCTAGAGTTCAAAAGAGATGATTTTGATTTCTGATTTCTTTAGAGCACCTTCATTTATTAATTTTGTTAGAATGCAAAGAATTCGAGAATCTCTCTTGTGTGTGTGTGTTTTAAGGATTTATTTATTTATTTTAGAGTGTGAGAGAGAGAGAGAGAGAGAGAGAGTGGGGAAAAGGGCCAGAAGGAGAGGGAGAGAGAATCTCAAGCAGACGTGCACTGAGCACGGAGCCTGAGGCGGGGCTTGATCTCACGACCCTGAGATCAGGACCTGAGCCGAAACCAAAAGTCAGGCACCTCACGGACCTGGCCCATACAAAGTCACAGCTAAAATCCATTGGTCCTCAGTCACAGTCCTCAAGTCACAGCTAAAATCCACTGGTGAAAGAACGACATTTTTCTTCCTTCACCAGCCAGCACTTCTGAGTCAGCACTCAGTGTCACTGGGGCATGTCCCACATCATGGATTTGTTCTGTGATTTGACACAGATACTAGACCCTGAGAGGCTGCTACCACTCGAGCTCCTTGAGGGCAGAGACAGTTTCCTCTGGAGCTTGTATTTCTGGAAGCATTTAACATAGTCTGGGTTTGCAGAACTTAATTCAATTAAATGTCGATCCCCATCCAAGTACACAGGAGGGTAGGGGCCCCCCACCCCCAACACCTCCAACACCTCCACTCTTCTGATCCCATCCTCCCATCTCTCATCCTCAGCCACACCTCTGCACGTCCTCCCCATCCCCCTGCCCCATGCCATCCTCAGGAACTTCCTTTAGTTCCCAGCATGCTTCTCCCTGGACTTGCCTTTGGCCTTCTGCAAATTCTAATCCCTTCGACTGGAATAGCTTTCTCCATCTTTTCCCTGGATGGGTCAGACTCAGTTTTTGGGTCTATTATTTTGCCTCTTCTCTGGGAATCCTTTATAACTCTCCAAGTCTGATTAAGTAGCCTCCAAAATTTGCTCCCATAACACATTATGATATCATAGCCTCATGAAACTTGTCATTGAAGTAGCCCCACTAGATTTTAAATTTGAGGAGGGCAGGCAGGGTTTGTTACTCTATTTACCCACATATCCTCAGGACCTTGGCACAATGATTGAGCTTTAGTAGGTGCTCAATAAATATTGGATGGATAAACAAATGAATGAATGAGTAAGTAGAATGACTGGGAACCCCTTCTCCCAGAATCTCTTCAGCAATTACGACTTCAGTGTTGGCACAGTGACATCGTTTTCGGTAAAGTCCTGTTAGTTCATTTACTAAAAATACTGCTGAAATTGCTTATGAAACTGGAAGTGCAATAGGATGAAATCTTGAAGCCATGTTCACAGCATTCTTCTGTGTAGACAAGGATGGAACTTGGGCTTCTTGCCTTCGGCTGAAGGATATCAACTTAGCCTTTCTCCTGCCTTCCCACTTTGTCAACTGGTATGCCACTGGATATGGGGATATGCTCTTTTTAGTTTCATTCGTTCAGCAAGTATTGATGGAGGGACTCTTGCAAAAAAAAAAAAAAAAAAAAGCCATGATTTGGGAGCCACTCAAGAAGGAAAATTCCACTGAAGTATGCCATCATTTCAACAATCCTGAGCTAGCACATGCTAGGTGGAGAATGCGTAAAGGGAAAACCCTGACAAACCATTCTGAGAGTGCTCTGTAAGTTATACATATGTATTGACAAAATCCTTTGATCAAGTCTCAATATGCATGTTTCCTCATAGTAAGGGATCTATCTTCTCTTAAAAAAAAAAAAAACAGATTAAGCCACACTTGAGAGCCATCTGGAAGAAGATGCTGGCTGATTAGGGCTCAGTCTCTCCCCTTACAGAACAGCTTACACAAAATTACACTGACTAGAGTTTCAGAATCAAGCTGCTTCTCTCTTTTCCTTTTACAATATGTACTTTACAGAATGCATAGTGATCTCTTAAGACATTTTTGTCTTTTATTTCCAAGTCTCTTTCTGACAGGAATTCTTTTCTTTTCAGAGAAATAAGGCTTTTCTTTCAGTGCCTCTATTCCCTTGATGACATGAAGTATTCAATCACAACCAATTTACAGATAATGTTGTGCTAGTTTCTTGTGTGTGTTTGTCAGTTTCATCACCTGTGCCAGATTGTCAAAGGCATGCCCTAGATAACGTCGGTACCTTAGGTCAACAAGTTTCATCATGCTTCTCAACGGAAATGTGGCCATTTTCCTCTCAGCTTGTTTTTTTGCCTGTGCTTTTTTGGGTGACTGGATTGGATGTTCTTTGCCTGGCCACTGCCTCTTGCTCTGTAGTCCTTCTAGTTACGGAGTAAACCTGGTTGTTAGCGATTTGTCAATCAACTCACGAATAAAGTGTCACCTTAATTCCCTGAGTCACTCTGGGTCTTCAGCTGGGAAATGCAGAAGAGATGAGAACAAAGCAAACCTTATGCTATCAGGTCAGAAAAGTGTCTGGAGGGTCTTCACTCAGCGGATCTCTCCTGATTTTATCAGTGGCCGTCAGTTCTTCAGGTGGTTTCCCGCTTTCTTTCCCCTAAAGGAAAGGAAAAATCCAAATAATATGAAACACCACAAAGAGTCTAGTCATCCAATTTTTCAGCATCGTTTGGGTAAAGCAGCTTGGTGATTTTTACTTGCAAATGCAGGGTTGGGAATAACTTTGGTTTTGGTGTGGGTGGGGAGGGCCAGGCAGAGGGGAAGAGCTTAGTGCTAGTTTTGTTGATCTCATCAATATTAGTGACCTAAATTACCTTGCTAAAAATAAAGCGAAAGTTAAGAAGCCAGGGAGCTACAGACTACAGATTTCTAACCTGCAGATCTTGATCTGTATATTTATGCAGCCAGGCTCTCGTTTTTTCTCTTAGTCAATAGCAGGGACTGTGTGGGCATGCTTGCTGCCTTGCCCTTGGAAAGTTGACAATATAACAGAAAAGTTGGCATGTCCCTAGATTGCAGCACAAAAGTGGCACCTAGCTCTATGATCAGCTAATGACCAGTCAGTGGGAAGCAGCTATGGTTGGGACAAGAGTTAGAGGTGAAAGTACTGAGTTCTGTGGTCTCTATGCAGGGCTGATTTTACAAGCATGTGACCATAGGCGGTCTCTTAAAAGAACCCCATGCTCGCTTTAATACTCTGCTGTTGCCTTCTTGAAATTCTTAATACTTTCTAAAGAAGGGACCTCGTATTTTCATTTTGTGCTGAGCTCACAAAATTATGTAGTCAGTTCTTTCTTTAAGGTATATTGTCGAGACATAAAAAAAAGCAGTGCAGAAAAGTGTGTATATCATGGGTGAAAAAGCAGCTCTATGTATACTTTAAACTGAGGCCACTCCCCCCCAGCCCGCCCTCACGTATGTATTGAGAGACAATTTTGAGGGTAGTTAATTGTAAAGACTCTGTAGCTAGATTGCTTAGGCTTGAAACTTACCATACCTTTTGGTGCCTCAGCATCTTCATCTGTAAAATGGGCTAAAAAAAGTGTCTTATCTCACAGAATCTCTGTAAGGATTGAGTGATTTAACAAATAGAAAGTCCTGAGAGCACAGCCTGGCCCCTTAGTAATGCTAGATTATCTATTGTATTGTTATTATTAATTTAGGTTATGCCATTTTTATTTCATTGGATTATGTTTGGAAGACTATAAAATAAACTAATAAAAATGGTTCCCTTTAAAGAAGGAGACTAGAGAACAGGAATAGGAGCAGAAGTGGATTTTGTAAGACTCAAACTTAAGGGCCCCTTTAGGAAAAACAATAGATATTATAAATAAAAATAAGGTAAACATTTATTTTTTTAAAAAGATTTATTTACTTATTTCAGAGAGAGAGAGTAGGGGGAGGGGCACAGGGAGAGGGAGGGAGAAAATCCTCAGGTGGAATCCCTGCTGAATGCAGAGCCTGACGTGGAGCTCCATCCCAGGACCCTGAGATTATGAACAGAGCCAAAAATCAAGAGTCGGCCCCTTAACGACTGAGCCACCAAGGCAAACATTTATTTTGAAAAAAAAAAAAAGCGTTTTTAATGCTGAAAAACACTAAAAGTGTAGAAAAAATAGAATGATATCTTTATTAATTGACTAACAAACCTCTAAAACATTTCCCTCCTACTTTTGTTGTATAATCTTTGCCTCTTCATGTGGCAATTTTCTTTTCTATGAGAAAAGGAAGATATTTCTATTTCTGTGAGAATGGAAAGATAATTCAGTTTTTTTCTATCTATATATATTTTAATCATTGTTATGGTGGTATAATTAACATACCATAAAATTTATCATCATGAGTGCAGTTTGGTGATTTTTTTTTAGTAAATTTATATAGTTGTACAACATACTTTAAAACATTTCCATTAACGCAAAAAGTTTTCTTATGTCCATTTGCACTTGCTTTGTTAAATTTCTTCTTTAGTGTTCTGATGCTATGTGAATGGAACTGTTTTCCTAATTTTATTTTCTGATTGTTTGTTGCTAGTATTTCATACAAGTGATTTTTTGTTTATTAATATTGTATCCTGCAACTTTGGTAAATTTGCTTATTATAGTAGTTTTAAGAAATATATTTCTTATGATTTTCTACGTATAAGATCATGTCATCTTCCAATAGTTTTACTTTCTCCTTTCCAATTTACATGCCTTTAATGTTTTTATTCCTGCATTGCTGCATTGGCTAGAACCTCCTGTACAATGTTGAATAGAAGTTGTGAGAGGGAACATTCTTACTTGTTCCTTTTCTGTGGGAGAAAACACACAATATTTTACCACCAAATGTGATTTAAAGATAAGTTTTCTTATTTTGTTTTTAATGCCAATAACAGGTTGCAAAAATTCCCTTCTATTCACCATTTGTTGAGAGCTTTTATCACAAATGAGTACTGATCTTGGTCAGAAGTTTTTGCTACTTTTATTGAGATGATCACGTAGGTGTGTCTTTTATTCTGTTAATGTGATATATCACATTAATCCATTTTCAGATGTTAAACCAACTTTGCATTCCTTAGAAAAAATGTGCAGTCCTTTTTCATGTGTTGCTGAATTTAGTTTGCTTATACTTTGTTGCAGATTTTTGCATTTACGTTCATGAGGGACATTGTCTTACAGTTTTCATTTCATGTAGTGTTTTTGTGTGGCTTTGACAGCAGGATAATAATGACCTCACAAGAATGAATTAGTTAGTGTTCTCTCTTGTTTTCTGAATGAATTTCGGTAGTATTGGTATCATTTCTTGCTTAAATATTTAAGAAAATTCACCAGTGAAGCCGCCTGGACTTGGTCCATTTTTCTTTGAGGAAAAATGCTTAGTTACTAATTCAATTTCTCAATTTCTTATAGGTCTAGCCAGATATCCCATTCTTGGGGAGATGTATAAAACAGCTGTGACTTACACACAGTTTGTATTCACTGGTTTCAGAACTGCTAACCTTTGTGATTAACAGATTGAGGAGTTCTTCTACATACCGTGCACGAACCAGTTGTGCCACAGGAACTATTACAAATTGAGGAATTCTAATAAAGTCTATCTTGTGCAATTCCCATCAGAAAAGGGGGAAAAACAGTGGAATATTTGTAATTGCATATACTATATGATTGAGTATAATCCTGACAAGAGACAACTTCAGTGAGCACAGAAACTTCTTCCTATAATTTTACTTGTCTGCCATAAGAATTTGCCACTAACTAGCCTCTGGTTCCATATAATTCATAACTGGTTTTACTTCTGCTTTTCATATCCTCCAGTGCTGAGTGCTTGGTATTCTGGTGCATCTTCCTAGTATATGAGATCTGGTCCTCTGGTCTGGATACCTTTGTATCATGGATGACATGTGGGCTAGAGAAATGGGCAGTAGGATTATCTGTTGAAAGTCAACTTTACTTTGAGACTGCTAGTAATAATGTAACTCTATGCAGAAGCTGTTGCCAACCACATAAAAAATATTGGGGTGCCTAGGTGGCTCAGTTGTTAAGCATCTGCCTTCGGCTCAGGTCATGATCCCAGGGTCCTGGGATCGAGCCCCGCATCAGGCTCCCTGCTCAGCGGGAAGCCTGCTTCTTCCTCTCCCACTCCGCCTGCTTGTGTTCCCTCTCTCGCTGTGTCTCTCTCTGTCAAGTAAATAAATAAAATCTTAAAAAAAAAATCACACTACATCCAAGCTGAGAGTATCCCCAAATCAGTTTCCCCCTTAGCTAGAATCCTAAAATGCCCGTGGCCACGCCCGTGCCAACACAAAGAGAGAAAGCATGACAGAGCAGTACTGGAAAGAAACCATTTTCTGTACCAACTATGATGAAATTATCTAACTTCTGCAAATATAAAGATTTTGCGAACATATTTCTGGGTCCATCTTAGAGTCATAGAAGGGGTCCATGCAAATGAGGAGCTCCAAAGCTCACTTTATGGATTTCATGGTAAATAGTAAATCAACTTCAGCCTCTGGGTAGGAAAAAGACTGACTCCAAAAGTATTGGGTTTCAAGCCTTCTTCTTGGCATCTTAGAAGGTGTGTAACTGATTTACTGAATTCAACCTTCTGGCTTTAAATTTCTCATGTGTAATAAAATGCACAACAGTACAATTGTTGACATTTATTCACCACTTCCCACACGCTATGCACTTTAAGTGCATTATCTCAATTCTTCCAACCTTTTGAAATAGGCTTTGTTAAAATCCCTATTTTACAATGAAGGAAACTGGGTAACTTTCCTGCAACTTACCAGTGATTACCTCATATCATTGTTCTGTGCAGTTAATGTGAAAATAAATAATAAAGGTGACTTGTAAACTCTGAAACACTACACCAGTCCTTATCAGAGAGAGACCTTGTAAGTGTGAGAAATCCTCCAGCTCACCTGTAAGTCAGGGGAGCATTAAAAGCCCAATCAGACTGAGCAAAGTTAGGTCCTGGAGTGTCTCCAGCCAACCACAACTGCTCATCAAGCTACGAATCCAACGGGCAGGATGATGGACAATTGCATATAGTGTAGTATAGTATATAGTATATAGTATATAGTATATAGTATATAGTATATAGTATGTAGTATGTAGTATGTAGTATGTAGTATATAGTATAGTGCAATTTGTTTTCAAACTTTACTCGACATATGAATCATGAAAAGGGAATTGTGCTTTTTTGAAATAAGGATTTCTGGGACTTATCTCCAGATATCCTGATTCAGTCAGTTCAGGACTGGGCATTCAGGATCTGCATTTTCATTAAGTATTCCGGATGATTTTGATGTATGGGTTTTTGGGTTACAGATTTAGCACAGAGAAATTGGCTCATTGGGAAGGGAACTACTGGTCAACTTGGTATTATTTTTTTTCTGTCTTTATATCCCAACCTCAAAAAGAGAGAATGAAAGAAAAATTTGTTTACCCTACCTATTTGCTAATGCTTCTAGAACTTCAATCTTTCTGGGGAGGTGATCTTGCATTGTTATATATTATTCATATTTTACTGAGTGAGTTTCATATGTTTTCTTGTGAGGGCAGGTTTTGAGAAGAAGAGACTATGAGGACAGTAGACACTGCCTTTCAAGGAAAGAAAGGGCATGCATCTGGGAGGACAAAGTAGCCAATTTCTTCATTTTACCTTTACAGAATAATGCCAGGCAGGGCCAGAGAGTAATTTGTTACTTTATGGAACAACTATGGGTGAACCATGGTAGTAATTCTGACAGCTTGGAATCCAGCTAAAGGAATAGGAAGATCTGAAACTTAGGATTGATTATTAAAGTCAGAGCCTAAAAACAGGCTGAAGTCACTCTTATATGGGACATTATATGTCAGATTCCCCCAGATTAGGGATATTGATATTTTCTGTCAAATTTGTTTGTGACCAGATATTAGTGAGGTACCTTGAGATGTAAATAAAATTCAGTTGGACCGTATTTCAGGTGAATTGGGAGCCTCTGAATTCTTTATCTTTCTAGAGCAGGGATCAGCACATTTTTTTTTTCCTGTAAAGGACCATATAGTAAATATTTTCAGCTTTGTAGCCCATACAATCTCTATCATAATTAAACTCTGCCATTGAAGCAGCCACAAACAATATGTAAAAAAAACGAATGTGGGTCTGTTCCAATAAAACTTTATTTCTAGAGACAGGTGGCATCCAGATTTGGCCCAAGGACATAGGTTGCCGACACCTGTTCTAAAAGGTAGAGATGGTTTACTGCTTACTTGCAATATCTCTAGTTCTGAGTTCCTTCTTCTGCTGAATTAGTTCAGTTTATTGGTCATTTTATCATCCCATGAATCTGTCCCTATTCCACAATTTGTAAGGCAAGAAATGGAGCTCAAACAGCCTATGGGGAAGGTCGTTTACACTGAGATCCAGTCAGGCACCCATGCCTAACTATGAGATATTTCTTGTTGGTAACTGGCCTGGCATGTCCAAACTGTTATATAATTCTCAGCTGACTCACTCATTTTGATGTGGAAAACAGGTTGTACCACCTCATTCATACTGAAGGAGGTAGGAATGGCTTCTTAGCAAATTCTTGGGGTGGGGGCAACATACAGGGCTCCAAATATTACTCTGTAAACAAACAGTTGTCAAGTTAGTGTCCCAGACTAGGCTGGGCTGCTATCGAATGGTCTTCTCTGACTGAAAAAAAGTATGGGTTGATTCCTAACACTTGGAATTCAAGAAGTGTCACATTTCTAAATCATATTAAATACAGCTTGAGTTTTTATTTTCCAAGATCTATGAGAAATCCAAACAAAGTGATTTTCAGTGCTCCTTTCCCCTTTTTTGGGATATAGAAAGACCCCAAGATTTGTGGGGTACAGGAAAATAGAGGAAAGCACCATTTTTCAAGCTCTGAGTGCTTGTGGCTGCCATAGCCCATGTTTTAATGGTTTATTTCAAGATGGACAGTTGTCAGGCAGTGCCATTGTTGCATACATGAGTGACTTGAGGACCTTCACCAAAGCTCCCAAGATCACAGGACTTGGTTCACAGCCAGGGGCTGCATTTTAATGGGCTCTGACTTATGTCACTGGTGCCAATCAATCCTCTTACCCTCCTCAGTAGCAAGAATCAAACCAATTTCCCAAGAACTTGATTGTTTCCCTTATCAAATTTTAAACCAAGAAGGCTCTGAACCCGTTTCTTTTTCAGGTGATCCAGTGTAATAATCTTATCAGGTCCAGCATGTCAGAGGTACAAATTGTTTGTCTTGCATAGTGACTTATTTTTTTAAAGATTTATTTATTTTATTTTTAGAGAGAGAGAGCGGGGGTGGGGGCAGAGGGAGAGGGAGAAAGAGTCCTAAGCAGAATCCACACTGAGCATGGAGCTCAACACGGGGTTGGATCTCATGACCCTGAATCATGCCCTGAGCTGAAACCAAGAGTCAGATGCTCAGCTGACTGTACCACCTAAGCACCCCATTATGACTTATTTTTTTTAAGTGAGCTCTACACCCAACATGGGACTTGAACTCATGACCCCAAGATCAAGATTCCCATGCTCTACCAACTGAGCCAGCCAGGTGCACCATGACTTACTTTGTTTTAATGGAACTTCAATTCCTTTACACTGAGCATGTAATCTCCAGTTTGTAATCCCCACCACTCTATTATCTTGGTCCAACTAGCCATATTTGTTGCAATTATCTGTTTAGTCTTAGAGGAATGGTGTTTCTTCCTGAAGAGTTTATAGTATTAAGAAATGATAGAATTTGATTTCTCTGTTTATAAATTTTTAAATAAAACACTCTGTTGTAAAGATTCTGTTTATTCAAGTCCCGTGGTTCTCAAGGTATGAGTCTTGGACTAGAGGTATCAACATCTCCTGGGAACTTGTCAGATATGCAAATTCTCAGGCCTTACCCTAAATCTACTGAAATAGAATCCTTGGGTGGGGTCTAGTGATCTGCACTTCAAAAAATCCTTCAGGTGTTTGAGATGCATGTGCAAGTTTGAGAACCACTGTTCTAGAATATGTCATACTTAGGGAGTGTTAATCCACTACAGGAAAATCTGTCCTTTAGAACTAAAGGTAAACCTCAGATTAGTCCTTAGTTCTCTGTCCTTTTATTTTTTCTTTTTTTAAAGTATTTTATTTATTTGACAGAGAGAGACACAGTGAGAGAGGGAACACAAGCAGGGGGAGTGGGGTGAGGGAGAAGCAGGCTTCCTGCGGAACAGGGAGCCCGATGTGGGACTCAATCCCAGGACCCTAGGATCATGACCTGAGCCACCCAGGCGCCCCTGTCCTTTTCTTTTAATACTGTCTTGGAGTGCATATTCTCTCAAAATTTTAATTGATGCCCTCTTGTGGCTCTGAGAATTCCCAAACATATAACTATATCCCTGACCTATTTTTTTCCTTCTGGCTTTTTATTATTGTTTCATTCCAGGAAAACTCAATTTTAATGTTCTGACATGATTGGAAACCACATTCTTCATCTGGGCCTTCCACCTTTCTCCTTTATCATCCCAAGGACCCTGTTGCAGGAGTGGGCTTAGCGAGGATAAGTTGAATGAGTCACTGACCTCAGGTGCAAAATTTAAGAGGGCACCAAACTCTTAGTAATCAAGATAAGTAATATTTTAGCTAAATATTTTTTTCAAAGGTAAAATTAATTCAAGAAAATCCATGAAGAATAAACTAAAACAGTTTTGAAAGACAGGATTAGTACCTTATACCAAGCCATATCGGCTTGAGGCAAAAGGCAAAAATCAGCAATACTGATCCTATTTTTATTTAAACTTTTGATATTTTGTTCATTATGAATATTTTTGCATAATTTTTTATTTTAAAAAGTACTGTATTAAAATATTACCTATCGTGGTTACTGAGATTTTGGTACCCACTTAAATTTTGTGTCCAAGGTACAATTTTGTGCCTTACTCACTTCACCAAATCCCTGAAAGTTGGAGTGTCAGGGTCTCTCCTATGCCTTAACTACAAATTCAGTTTTTTCAGAAAAGTGCCTCTGAACTCTCCTCTGTTCTCGTAAGTCTCTGTTGATTATAGCAGGAAAGAACATTGATTGGCATCACAATTCCGGACTTACAGCTCTATTAAAAGCTGTCATCATCAAGACAGTATGGTACTGGCACAAAAACAGACACATAGATCAATGGAACAGAACAGAGAGCCCAGAAATGGACCCTCAACTCTATGGTCAACTGATCTTTGACAAAGCAGGAAAGAATGTCCAATGGAAAAAAGACAGTCTCTTCAACAAATGGTGTTGGGAAAATTGGACAGCCACATGCAGAAGAATGAAACTGGACCATTTCCTTACACGACACACAAAAATAGACTCAAAATGGTTGAAAGACCTAAATGTGAGACAGGAGTCCATCAAAATCCTAAAGGAGAACACAGGCAGCAACCTCTTCCACCTCAGCCACAGCAACTTCTTCTTAGAAACATCACCAAAGGCAAGGGAAGCAAGGGCAAAAATGAACTATTGGGACTTCATCAAGATAAAAAGCTTTTGCACAGCAAAGGAAACAGTCAACAAAACCAAAAGACAACGACAGAATGGGAGAAGATATTTGCAAATGACGTATCAGATAAAGGGCTAGTATCCAAAATCTATAAAGAACTTATCAAACTCAACACCCAAAGAACAAATCATCCAATCAAGAAATGGGCAGAAGGCATGAACAGACATTTTTCCAAAGAAGACATCCAAATGGCCAACAGACACATGGAAAAGTGCTCAACATCGCTCGGCATCAGGGAAATCCAAATCAAAACCTCAATGAGGTACCACCTCACACCAGTCAGAATGGCTAAAATTAACAAGTCAGGAAACGACAGATGTTGACGGGGATGTGGAGAAAGGGGAACACTCCTACACTGCTGGTGGGAATGCAAGCTGGTGCAGCCACTCTGGAAAACAGTATGGAGGTTCCTCAAAAAGTTGAAAATACAGCTACCATACGATCCAGCAATTGCATTACTGGGTATTTACCCCAAAGATACAAATGTAGGGATCTGATGGCATACGTGCACTCCAATGTTTATAGCAGCAATGTCCACAACAGCCAAACTGTGGAAAGAGCCAAGATGTCCATCGACAGATGAATGGATAAAGAAGATGTGGTATATATACATACATATATATATACAATGGAATATTATGCAGCCATCAAAAGGAATGAGATCTTGCCATTTCCAATGACGTGGATGGAACTGGAGGCTGTTATGCTGAGCGAAATAAGTCAATCAGAGAAAGACATGTATCATATGACCTCACTGATATGAGGAATTCTTAATCTCAGGAAACAAACTGAGTGTTGTTGGAGTGGGAGGGTGGGAGGGATGGGGTGGCTGGGTGATAGACACTGGGGAGGGTATGTGCTATGGTGAGCACTGTGAATTGTGCAATACTGTTGAATCACAGACCTGTACCTCTGAAACAAATAATGCAATATATGTTAAGAAAAAAAAAGAAGAAGATAGCAGGAGGGGAAGAATGAAGGGGGGAAATCGGAGGGGGAGACAAACCATGAGAGACAATGGACTCTGAAAAACAAACTGAGGGTTCTAGAGGGGAGGGGGTTGGGAGGATGGGTTAGCCTGGTGATGGGTATTAAAGAGGGCATGTACTGCGTGGAGCACTGGGTGTTATGCACAAACAATGAATCATGGAACACTACATCAAAAACTAATGATGTAATGTATGGTGATTAACATAACAATAAAAAATTTTAAAAAAGAAAGAACATTGATTATATGCAGTGATTTGAGAGGTCCTGAAAAGTTGCCTGACCTGTCAAACTCATCTTCTGCCTTTGTTTTAGGTTATTATGACATAGTTGGTACTTTGGTCCCAGGGGAAATAAAACACATTTTTGGTTCCATGTTTCAAAGGGGTTATAGAGGAAAGTCTTGGATCCCATAAAGCTCCCTTATATTGGATCAACAAGTGATGGGGCTCTTGGAGAGCAAGTGCCCAGGTGAAAGGAGGTTGAGATGGAAGGGAGGAGCATGGAGGAGAGGAGAAAGACCATCACTTGCCCAGGGCTGATGGCTCTTTCCTCGTCATCTCTATAACAATCGCACACTCGGTGTGTACTAAACAATTTTATACTTGCTCACATACTGCTTTGCAATTAGTCTCTAGATGACTCAGATGTGTATATTTATGTTTACCAAGTAGAATGCATGTCCTAATTTTAGGTATCATGTTTTCTTCTGCACCCTCCCATTTTTTTTTTAGTAGGCTCTATGCCCAACATGGGGCTTGAACTCACAACCCCTAGGTCAAGAGTTATGTGTTCTACCAACTGAGCCAGCCAATGCCCCTGTTTTCTTTCTTTTATTGTGTCCTATTCTTTGAAGAGGATGAACCAAGTAGCCATTCCAGAAACATCATCTATGCTACCTTGGCTTCATTCAGTCTTTTCTTTTTTTAAATTTTAATTCAATTAATTGAGGATATAGCATATTAGTTTCAGAGGTAGAATTCAGTGATTCATCAGTTGCATATAACACCCAGGGCTCATTACATCAAGTGCCCTCCTTAATGCCCATCACCCCATCCCCTGACCCCTCCCCCACCCCAGCAACCCTCAGTTTGTTTCCTATGATTAAGAGTCTCTTATGGTTTGTATCCCTCTCTGCTTATGTCTCTTGCTTTATTTTTCCCTCCCTTCCTCTATGGTCCTCTGTTTTGTTTCTTAAATTTAAATTCCACATATGAACGAAATCATATGATAATTGTCTTTCTCTGATTGACTTATTTTGCTTAGCATAACACCCTTTAGTTCCATCCATGTTGTTGCAAATGGCAAGGGTTCATTTTTTTTTTTAAGATTTTATTTATTTATTTGAGAGAGAGAGAGAATGAGAGATAGAGAGCATGGGGGGGGAAGAGGGTCAGAGGGAGAAGCAGACTCCTCGCCGAGCAGGGAGCTGGATGCGGGACTCGATCCTGGGACTCCAGGATCATGACCTGAGCCGAAGGCAGTCACTCAACCAACTGAGCCACCCAGGCGCCCAAATCATTTTTTTGATGGTTGAGTAATATTCCATTGTATATAGATACCACATGTTCTTTGTCCATTCATCTGTTGATGGACATCTGGGCTTTTTCCATAGTTTGGCTGTTGTGGACATTGCTGTTATAAACATTGGGATGTAGGTGACCCTTCAGATCACTACATTTGTATCTTTGGGGTAAATACCTAGTACTGCAATTGCTACGTCATAGGGTAGCTCTATTTTTAACTTTTTGAGGAACTTCCATACGTTTTCCAGAGTGGCTCCACCAGCGTTCATTCCCACCAGCGGTGTAAGAGGGTTCCCCTTTCTCCGCATCCTTGCCAACATTTGTTGTTTCCTGATTTGTCAATTTTAGACTTCTTAATTCTCAGTCTTTTCTTTTTCTTTTTTAAGAGTTTATTTTATTTTATTTGACAGAGAGAGATAGCGAGAGCAGGAACACAAGCAGGGGGAGTGGGAGAGGGAGAAGCAGGCTTCCCGCTGAGGAGGGAGCCCAATGCGGGGTTCGATCCCAGGACCCTGGGATCATGATCTGAGCCGAAGGCAGACGCTTAATGACTGAGCGACCCAGGCACCCCAATTCTCAGTCTTTTCTTTATTCAGTTCACAGTACACTTGAGATCAAATAGAATTTGTCATTGAATGAAGCAACTCAGCATTAGAAGTTAAAAGCCTAAGTTGCCTTTGGTGTCTACTAATGGCCGACCATTACATGGAAATAATCTCAACTCTCCAAGAGCCTCTGAAGCATGCAGGTTAGATGCCTTCAATGCAGACATATATAAATAGTACATATCTAATAACTTAAAACATTAAATAAATGTATCAGAGTAAATTCATAGTTAAATCACATTCTCAAGGAATAGCAGTGTTTCTTTCATAGGTTTCCAAACCAAATGCTACATGTACCCACAGCCAAACTCATGGGCCTTTGAAGATGCAAGCATTCTGAGCACAAATTTACCTTTCATGCAAAAATTCCAGAACCTAGCCCACAAACATGCCTTTCATAAATCACCAAGGAGTCTCTTCAATAGTAATATACTATATGAATTAAATTGTCAAGAGTGTTTTCCTTTTATAGCAATTGATTCAATACCTTTTAAAGTCCTCAAAGCTGTCAGATTTCTACAATTTGAACTCCAATAAATAAACTTATGCCTTTTTGTTTTGGTATTTGGAAGTTTACAACATAGAATTTCAGGCTCTGACCTGTTGAGAAAGTTACTTTAGTAGAATGAGATTTTATTACTATGGTAACTTAACAGGATGAAGGTATTAAGAGTAATTTTCCCTAGTGCTGTCAGAGAATTTGCCATTTAGGACTTGAAATCACTGTCTTACATTAAAAAATAGAGAGAGAGAGGGAGATTATCTTTAGATGGAGCATTTGTTTTTATATTCTCTTACAGTCTACAATGAATTTACAAGTATATTGAACAGAGCGAGCATCTTTTGGAACATTTTTGCGCCGGTGAAAATGGTTCCGTTCTAGGGGTTTTGTGCCATCAAGATAGCAAATATGCCAATCTACTGTGCTTGGCTCAGCAACTGCAACAGGCAAGGAGGAAGCTGCATCAACTGTGTGACGACTTAATTTGTTTGGAGCTGATAATAGCCATGAGAGATGCCAACGATTGATGGCAATTTCCACATCACTGTGAGTCACAGAGATTCACCTAGAAAGCCACACGTATAAATGTCTTCTAGAGGACAATGCCCCTTTGCTCAGTTCACTGCGATGTAGGGTACAGAGACCTCACTGCAGCTGACCTCTAAATCTGTGGACATGAGATCTCTTTCTCCATGTTATATTTACAGAAGACTCAGCAGAAGCGTACCTGGATGCTTGACACTTAGGAAGGACTCACACTGGTATCAAGTACCGACTGTTCCAGATTGTGAAGCCCATGACCTGATGGAGAGAAGATACCGTCCAGTGGCAGCATTGTCCTTCTGGGGAACATTTGAGTGACAACAGGAAGAAGCCCAAGCCTTAAGAATCATTTTGTACAACGCGATGTATAAACAAATTGTGTGGCAATTTAGAGTGGCTATGAGGTTTAAAAGGAACTTTTCCTTTTAAAAGCTTTAAAGTGATCCCCAAACATCATCACAGCAGAAATGGGAGAGAAAAATTATGTGGCTGTGTGTCTATGTGTGCATGTATGTGTGCGCTTTCCTTGGTTCTTCCTCTGAATTTCATCCTTCCCGGGTTTGTCTGCTAGTACACTATCTGCTGAGGATGAGCCAATTCTCTTTCAGTTGGATATAATTTGCAGCCACATTAGCCTGTCTAATAGGAACAAAAAGCAGCCAGAAAGATTTCCTGAGCGGCAGCGGGCACATGCAAATATGAGGCTGCTCATTTTAATTTTGGTTGTCATGACATTTCCTCAATTACCTCCTTGACCTGAATCATGCTTCCTTGCACTGCTTTCAGCCTTACTGTCTTGAAGATACAGACTTGTTTCTTATTTTGATAGCCCAAAGGAAAACCATGAGCAAGTCTGGATGTATGGTTCTCTCAAATGTTGGGCATATGCAGAAAATGTCATTTGAATTTGTAACATACCAAGAGTATAATTGAACGAGCCTGCCAGTCAAACATTCAATGGGTTTATTTCTTTGCCAAAGAGCCATTCTTGGATGATGTCTTCGTTTTACAAATTGAGAAAGATATGCTCATAAATGATAAATGTAGAGTGCAAAGTACATATGGCTAAGAGAAATAATAAAACATGAAAATATTCATGTGAAACCTACTGGACAGCATGGACACAAATTTATGTATTTTTATAAAGCAAAAAAAGGGGTCTGCCCTCGTTTCTTCAGGTCGATGCTTAAGAAATGCTATTCCTCATCTTCATGATAGCTGGCATTTACAGGAGTGGTAATAGCTCTCAGTTATGTTTCAAAACACAGAGCAGAAAAAGACTGGTCAAATCTTTGCAATCATGTAATTTGTCCTTAGAAAGACATTCAGTCCACATTTTAGCTTTTTTTTGATGACAGTATCAAAGATTTTAGTATGCATTAGACAAATACATTAATCAGCCACTGACACATAAATATATGAGAAACAAATTAAAAATATAAGATTTGTTCTCATAGCAAGAGATACAGCATGGCTTTCAGTAAAAAAGGGAATTAATTAGCTCTGATCGATAGATACATGGTCAAATAGTTATACATAATAAACCTTTGGGGAGGTGTACTATGGCAAAATAAATGAAATCAATAATTAGAATAATAAGTATCTGCTTATATTATGAATATATGTGAAAAAATTAGATTTCTTATTAGCTATGTTCTACCATGCATTTCTAATAAATGGAGTTTACTAAACTAGTTAGCTGGTGGAAAAGTGGACAAATACAAGGGGAACCTCTGTTCATTTTCATTATGTCCAACCCGTAAAAAAAATGCAGACTGGTCTTTCCCAGAAATGTTGAGGGTACACTGTGTCTGAGATCAGATGGTCAGGTGTGCAGCCTTTGTGAATAGGCCTGTTCTGCTAATATTTACCAAAAACCACAAGTTCCTGTAGCTGGAAGATCTAGGAGCTAGCCTATTGTTTGAGCAAACTGAAGCTTTCTTTGGAAAATCTTGGCAATGGGAAGTGCATTTGCGTATTTATTTATAACAACTGTCATACATTTTTCTGTCTAAAGAAAAATAAGTCTTTAATTTGCTATTGAAATTGTTCAGTTGACAGAAATTTTTTTACGCAGCAACTTCATGTATAAAACATGAAGCAGGAACAAACTACCAGGACTATATGGAAATCTTCTGTAAGAAAGATCTTTTTGGTTTGAATCATTTACATTGGAAACACAAAGGTGATCTTATTGAAAGCAATGCTGTATGAACTGGATGGCAGAAATGTTTGAAGTTTCATCTTTTTAGGGCCCAGATAATATGATAGTAAATAAAACAAGCACTTGATGATAATTTTAGGAATGGGTTTGTGACCCAATTATGACAACATTTTTTTCATAGCATCTTTTAGTGTGGTATTTTCCAAATACCCACAAATAGTAGAAAACTCATCAGAGAGATAGCTGACCTATATTATCTGCATGACTTTCAGTAGATCATTTGCAGCTACCAACATATATAATTTCCTAGACTGTTTTGGTACTTCAGCAATGCTTTAATGTACATGCTTGCTCATACGGAGATGAGGAAGGGTGCTAGCTTATCAAAGCACTCTATCCCCAGTCTAGATTCTAGAGGGCTCCCAAACCCCTTTATTTTTTTTCGACTCTCTTTTACTTGCCCAACTGGCTATCCCCTGGTCTCTGGGTTCCACAATTACTCATTTAAAGCTTTGGGACTGGGTCAAGTCAGAAGACCCACAGTTAACACCAGCAGGTCCTTTGAGCCTAATACATTTTTCAGAAATTCTGGATGCTGCCTATTTCCCTTGACTCCTGTCCCCATAGTTATTTGAAGCTAGAGTAGAACTCAGTGGTTTTGAACCAGCCTAAAACCACATTTCAACATTTCATATAAACCTATATCCTCCAAAATGGACCTAAGTTTTCTGAGCAGGTCTTGGCTAGCTTAAGCAGCAGTACAAGAAATCTCTGGAAACAAAACAAAATAAATATGATACTTTGCCAGCTAATTAGCTTTCTGATTGTTGAAAAGGAGTTTTATGTTTTATGTCTTCCTCCTCTCCAACATGCTGAATTGGTCTGGTATTAGTTTAGCCATATTATGGCAAAAACAAACAAACAAACTAACAAAATGTGTGTCTTAACCTGTGTAAATATATTCTTTCAGCTTGAGTCTATCAAATATTTTTATTTAGCTCCCTCTATTGCTAAGCATTGTGTGAGGTGCTATGGTTTATACAAAGAGGCAGAAGATTCAATCCTGAGTGTCAGGTTTATAATTCAGTTGGTAAGACCAAATAAATTGAAGTTGAAAAAGCAGTGGGTTGCTAAATGATCTGGTAGTGAATTTAGCATGACAGAGGTTCACAGAAAATGAAAAGATGTATGAGAGCTGAGCTGGGAAAGTTTCAATGAAGAATGTCACACAGGAGCTGGTTATTGAAGGAGGATCTCAACAGGCAGAGCGGAGAAAGGACTGCCCTCCAGCAGGGGACCACTATGACTCTGTATTAGCATACCCTAGGTTTCATAAAGTCATGGTTACCTTTCATGTTTCTACAGGGTTAGTGCCCAAAACGTAAAAAAGCCTGGCTTCGCATAGATTTTTCACGATGGCAAAGATCATGTGAAGTTCCACTAAGGATATTATAGTGTCATAGAGTTTGAGTTTGAAGATACCCTAGAGATCATTCTCTAATGCTTTCAGATTACAGTGAAGAGCATTAAGCCATATTAGAAGTATCGTCTCCTCCGCTCTCCTGGAGACTCTGATCATGATAGATTTCCTTCTAAACCTCCTCGGTTGTAGACATCCTGAAGCCTGCATCCTAACACTTGGACTGCCTTGGAGTCCTGCCAAGGTGTGACTGGACTCTCAGGACTATGAGCCTTTTCTGTGCCAATGACACTGAGGGTAGAGAGTGGAGACCACAGGGCTTCTGGGGAGTCAACAAGCGAGGAAGCAAATGTGTGAGTGACAGTTACTATTGTGAGTGTGAAGTCACAGGAATGTCCTGCTTTCCTCTCTTTCCATGTGAAATTTAGTCCTTTGACTAAAATTGGAAAAAAAAATCTCATGAATATAGATGTGGAGAAAGGTACCATTTAAAAGTTGCAAGCCATGTTCTACCTTTAGAGAGAGAAGCTCAAATTTATACAGCAAACTGGGAGAAGCCTTATAATAGGCATTTTTTTTGTTATATAAAAGATATAGCAGAACTCTCTCCTTTCTTCTCAAAGAAGAACCTGCATGTAGTGAAATAAATTACATTTAGATGTTTCAAACTAAAAAGTTAAGTTCCCTCCTGTTTAATGTGAATATAGTGTATGTTTTAGCACTTGCTACCTAGCGGCTAATGTTTGTTTTCTCTGTGCTGAATTAGACTCTCCTAGCATATTTATTATTGAGTGGCCTTGGAGAGTCATTTCTTGTCTGGGGAGCCCCCAGTCCTCCCCCCGTCCCCAGAAAAGTTGGAACCATTTCAGTGAGGAATGGCTTTAAGTAAGGTAATACTTTACCCTGGAGGAGTCAAGAAATTCACGGGGTTTGGTTGTATGGAACCTGGACTAAAAAACTGGTGTCTATTTATGGCTGAATAAGCCAGATTTGGGGAAATACATTAAAGTTGGGTGCCATTTATGGGTAGTGAATGATCCATGGCCCATCACCCTGGGAAGAGGTGATTCTTGAAACTACAAGTAAGAACTCAGGATTGTGGGCTTTAGACTGTTAGGTTTGGGGAGGTACTGGGGTGTTTTCTCATTTCTCTGAAACCTCATGGGATCCAAGTAAAGTGGACATGCTAGAGGGCACACCTGTTGAAGGGTGGCTGGCTGTTCCTTTTCCAGATGGTAGCAGACTGGCAGGACGGCAGAGAAGTATCATTTAGGGACTCCCTAAGGAATGTTGTCCCGGCCTTGGGGCTGAGGGCTCCGAGCACACCCATGTGAAACATAATTGACTCTGTATATAAATAGTCCCATCTATGTTCCATAAACTTTCAATAAAACCTGATTAGATATTACCCCTTGGTATCTTCTTTGCTGGAAGGAGAGAGCAGAGAGGGACCCAAACCTGAGCAATTGTGGGAGAGAACCATCGGCCCCCTTCAGAAAGAGCCCAAAGACAATTTGAAATTGACTAATTTGTGGTAAGTAAGTAGGTAGGGCTCAAGCTATTATTTTGGGAACTTTAAAAGGAAATGTGATCCTACTTAATATTCATATGTATCTGAGGCTTATACATATTTTTATATTTTTTGCATAGTAAGTACCAGAGACTGCTCTCTTCTTTACTGATGATCATAGTAAATCATCATGCAACAGACCATTTTTGAGAATCTCTTGAATGGTTTCCTTAGTTCAATAACTATGGAGTGACTACTGGGTAGTCTTCACCTGGGGGAAGAGTATAATGGGAGCACTTTGTGGCCTGACGAAGGCTAGCTCCCCACTATACCTCTTAATTGTGATTGCTGGTCACTAGAGGTGAGTCTGTTAAATTACAGATGGGAACCTAGGGGCCCCAGTCCTGTTCATCTCTTCAGGTGGACGAGTATGGGTAGACCAAAGCACACAGGAAGCACACCAAGATTCTTCAAAGAGAAACATACCAAAAAAGAATGAGGAAGGGGGGGATGGTTATTATGCTTGGCATATACTAGAGAAAGGCTATCTTAGAAAAAATATATATGGCTAAGATTGGCATGCCCTTAGGATCCAGCCATGCTGGCATACTGTTGTGGTTTTGGAATAAAAGCTGAGCATTTGAACGTGGGATGCTCTATGGTTAAGTATGAGGTGTCACTGCAGGATGGACATGCTTTTGTGGCACCGTGAAGGGCTAGTTTTGAACAGTGACACTCAGTGGTAGCTGAAAAGCAGACTAGTAAAGGCGAGATTAAACTCTTTCCTCCATGGTACTGAGTAGCTTGAGGTTCTTTAACTTAAAAGGGGTCTCTGTTGGGGGGGAGGGGAACATTTTCCAGGTGAGGTCTCAAGAGTGAGATGCCAGACTTCCCACTAGCAAGTCATGTGGATGCTCCCTGGAAAAATAAAAGAATATGATTGCTTTGTATTCCCATGTTAATGAATCAGGACCTGCCTCTTACTGTAAAATTAAAGAGAAATCACAATGTTACATTGTGTAGGGTAATCCCAAATCACAATACATATTGAGATTTCTCTCTTACGTTTATTAACTTGAATGTGAGATCCAGAGAACCTTGGATTAACAGAAACCCTAGAAATCTCAAAGATTTGGTCTCTTCTAGGTGGTCTATGAGAGTACGTCATAATGTAGAAATTTTCTTGCATGCCTGACTGCAGACTAATTCCTAAATTTCCCCTTTGAACGGAAGTCTGAAAGAACATAATAAGAATGCTGGGTAATCAGTCAACCTGTGGCTTCTCATTATATAGTTGGTTCAATATTTGAGTTTGTCGCATTTATATACCTCTTTAAAATTGACAGAGCACTTTCACATAAGTTGTTTGTGCCTCAGCGCAGCACTGATGGATACGTGGAACAGTTGATTATTAATTCCATTTAATACCTGAGGACACTGGGGCCAAAAGAGATGAAATTATATAACCATAAATGAGTGAAAGAGAGTTTAAATTTAAAGAATAGATACTTAAGCCATTGCAAAGGAGAAAATAGCAACTTAACTGGGAAGACACATGGGAGATACCACTTTGACAAAGTGATCAAGGTTAACATCACCAATAATGAGACAAATCAATATCATGTACCTCCTGACATTACCCACATCACTTACATAGGATTCTAGCCCAAAATACTAACCTCAGTCATGACTAGATATCAGACAAACTCAAACTGAGGGTCATTCTACCAGATTAGCCAGTACTCTTCAAAAGTGTCAGGATCATAAAAAGGAAAAGAACGACTGAAGACCTGTTCCAGATTGTAGGATACCAAAGAACCATAACGACTAATGTTATTCAGAATCTTGGATCTTGGACCTGAAAAAGAACATTAATGGGAAAATTGGTGAAATATAAATAAGATCTGTAAGTTAGTTAACATTATCATTGTCAGTATTAATTTCCTGATTTTGCTAATTGTACTGTGGTTATATAAGGTGTTAACATTTGTGAAAGTTGTGAGAAAGGTACACAGGAATTTTGTGTACTGTTTTCCCACTTTTTTATGAGTCTGAAATTGTTTCAAAATCATAAAGTAAATTAATAAATAGATTTTCTCCTGAAGCCAAATCAATTTTTATCTTCAATGACAATTAGGTAAAGTTCAAAATCGACTGGAAATCTGAATAAATGGAACATTTTTTTCAAGTTTTTTTGGGGGGGTTTCTTTTTTTTTATTATGTTATGTTAATCACCATACATTACATCATTAGTTTTTGATGTAGTGTTCCATGATTCATTGTTTGCATATAACACCCAGTGCTCCGTTCAATACGTGTCCTCCCAGGCTAACCCATCCCCCACCCCTCCCCTCTAGAACCCTCAGTTTGTTTCTCAGAGTCCATAGTCTCTTGTGGTTCGTCTCCCCCCTCCTATTTTCCCCCCCTTCATTTTTCCCTTACTGCTTTCTTCTTCTTCTTCTTCTTCTTCTTCTTCTTCTTCTTCTTCTTCTTCTTCTTCTTCTTCTTCTTCTTCTTCTTCTTCTAACATATAATGTATTATTTATTTCAGAGGTACAGGTCTGTGATTCATCAGTCTTACACAATTCACAGCGCTCACCATAGCACATACCCTCCCCAATGTCCATCACCCAGCCTCCCCATCCCTCCCACCCCCCACCACTCCAGCAACCCTCAGTTTGTTTTCTGAGATTAAGAATTCTTCATATCAGTGAGATCATATGATACATGTCTTTCTCTGATTGACTTATTTCGCTTAGCATAATACCCTCTAATTCCATCCACGTCCTTGCAAACGCCAAGATTTCTTGTTTTTTGATGGCTGCATAATATTCCATTGTATGTATATACCACATCTACTTTATCCATTCATCTGCTGGTGGACATCTTGGCTCCTTCCATAGTTTGGTTATTGTGGACATTGCTGCTATAAACATTGGGGTGTATGTACCCCTTCGGATCACTACATTTGTATCTTTGGGGTGATTACCCACTAGTGCAATTGCTGGCTCATACAGTAGCTCTATTTTCAACTTTTTGAGGAACCTCCATACTGTTTTCCAGAGTGGCTGCACCAGCTTGCATTCCCACCAGCAGTGTAGGAGGGTTCCCCTTTCTCCACATCCCCGTCAACATCTGTCGTTTCCTGACTTGTTAATTTTAGCCATTCGGACTGGTGTGAGGTGGTATCTCATTGAGATTTTGATTTGGATTTCCCTGATGCCGAGCGGTGTTGAGCACTTTTTCATGCGTCTGTTGGCCATTTGGATGTCTCCTTTGGAAAAATGTCTGTTCATGCCTTCTGCCCATTTCTTGATTGGATTATTTATTCTTTGGGTGTTGAGTTTGATAAGTTCTTTATAGATTTTGGATACTAGCCCTTTATCTGATATGTCATTTGCAAATATCTTCTCCCATTCTGTCGGTTGTCTTTTGGTTTTGTTGACTGTTTCCTTTGCTGTGCAAAAGCTTTTTATCTTGATGAAGTCCCAACAGTTCATTTTTGCCCTTGCTTCCCTTGCCTTTGGTGATGTTTCTAGGAAGAAGTTGCTGTGGCTGAGGTGGAAGAGGTTGCTGCCTGTGTTCTCTTTTAGGATTTTGATGGACTCCTGTCTCACCTTTAGGTCTTTCCTCCATTTTGAGTCTATTTTTGTGTGTGGTGTAAGGAAATGGTCCAGTTTCATTCTTCTGCATATAGCTGTCCAATTTTCCCAACACTAAATGGAACTTTTTTGTATTATTCAAACCCATGGATGATGCTCCTATTGGACTCTTCTATGTTCTACTATAGAATTTTAGAAAGATACAGAACATGGTGGTAAAAACTACAGGTCTTGGATTTGGATAGATGAATCCCAGTCTTGCCATTTTCTATGTATGTGAATGTCAGTTTCTCTATCTGAAAAGTGGGGATACATAATGGTATCATAGGATTGTTGAGGGATTGAATGAGTCAATGCATGGTAAGTTCTTACCACCATGTTAGGTACATGTTCTAGCTTTTGAATTATGATTGAATTTAAATAAAAGGGTGAGAAAAGATAGCTTCCTGGGTCAGTCACCACTTTGTGTCAGAATGGCTCCTTTGTTTGGTATTTCACCAACTTAAATGGACATGCTTACTCACAAGCTGTTTAAAGCATGCTCACTACTAATAAAAAAGGGAAAGGATGTTATTTACACAAATTGCCCAGGGATATTTTGAAAACAATAAGCAAACTGTTAAAAGCTTGCCATGGAAAAGATCACAGCTGTTACCAGCACATTTCCACCATATCAGTAGTTGGTCGGGTACTGTCCTGGGAAGAGAGAGCGGAAAATGGAAACTCTGCCCAAAGTTCTGCGCCCGTGGAGAGCAGGGAAGAAACCATGACTGCTCCCGGAGTCCAGCAAAACTTGCCCTGAGTGGGCGGACAAGGCTTTAAACAACTTGGAAAGGCTCTTCAAAGAACAATTAAAAACAACCTCCCGTGGTGGGAGGTGAATCTGGCTGGGAAACTCCTGCTTTCTTTCCCCAGGGTAGAATTCCCAGGCTTCTGGATCCTGTTGGAGCGCCCTTGGCAGTGGACAGCGAAGTATGTTCCTTTTTCACTTTCCTAGGGGCTCAGAGCAGTGGTTTTGAGTACACAGGGTGAAGAACATCTGGCTCTCCTGAAGCTGAAAGAGATTTGCCATCAGCAGGTGGGGGTTGGAGGTTTATGAAAATAGTGAGGTGAAGTTCATTTTGTGGATAACTCTTGGCCATGGGTGTTATTTATTTCAAATTTAATGCTGCTGAGCTCCTGTGGGCCTATTGCAGATCAATTCATAAACAAACACACACTAAGTTGTGTCCTGGGGATAAGTGATAAGTTTGTGTGACTTTGGGGTTGCATGCTAGAGGTAAGAGGGGAGCCACAGCTAAGGACTCAGAGTAATAAAGGGAAATTCCAGGCTACACCCCTATTCGGGTAGAAGACTGCAGAAAAGTCCATGAACTATGCACAAGTTTTGAGGCACTGAATTAATGTCTTCAATATTTCTAAAAAGAATTACTATGGAGTGAAGGCAATAAGTAATCCCACAGAGTGTTCAGCTTTCCTTAAAAGTATATGGAAAGATAAAATAAATACTTTGGAGACTTGACACATTCTATAAAATGACTTTAATATGTACTTAACATATACCTCGTTTAGTATGTATTTCTAATAGTAGTGATCCAAAATCATCATTTATTAAATTATCTTGCAAATTATCTATTGAAGGTCCACTATGTGCCAGAACTATATATGAGCCAAGATTCTAACTAATTTATGGTCAATATTTTTTGATATCTTGAGAGTTTCTCCTTTATAAGAGAGCTTTGACTTTTTGATGTAATGAGCATCAAGAGACATCCTTCCCAACTCAAAATAGATCCCTGTATAACAATTCTGTGTGCACACACTGTTATCTTTGTGTGTTCAAAGTGGTGGAAACTCACTGGATGAAAGGATGAGTAATTGTGAGAGGGGTATGTGTGGCAGTCTTGTCTGAGCAGAGCAGTAAAAAGGAGGCTGTACATTCCCAAATTATACCTGAAACAGAGAGATGTTTATTTCTCACTGTGAGGTCAATGATCTGGACTGTGACAGAACGATCTGCACTGTGACAGAACGATCGGGAAATCTAGGTAGGATACAACCCCAAGATTTGATGTCAGGTTTAGTGAAAGATCACTCTGTGAAGTTGACTCTAGGTGAACAGCAATATTCATTAGATAACTTTTGTTGTCTGTGGAACAACCCAGAGTGGGAGATGGTTTGTAACTGAGTTGTTGATGGGATTAGCATGTTTCTCAGTTCAGTCAATAGAACTCTTCATTATATTGCAACATGTTCAGTGCTGAGGTAATAGTGATTTTGGTAACTAAAAACAGTAATTGGACAGTTAAAAATTTCGTAGTGTAACTTGTTAGTGTTTATTCATCTCAGTCCATGGGAAGAGGTACTCATCTGACAAAAAATAATTATTCCAACTACCACAAGGGTGGATTTGGTCTTGGGACAAGGATTCCTGCCCCCCTTACCTTATATATCAACTATATTCAATTTCTTCTTGCCACTACAAATTTGTGGTCTTCAAAATGAGTTCAATGTTCCCTGACAATCTTTTTCCTTGACCCTTCTAGTTCTCATAAAAGTTTCTTGCTCTCACCATCTTCATTAAATTTATCACTGTCACTACTTCTGCTTTTGAACTACCTACCTATCCTTTCTGTTTAGGGACACCCTAATTCCTTAGCCCAACGTCAAAAGCTTCAGTCTTCAGTACCCATTTTGTTGGAATTCTCTGAGGTGTTTCATACAACTCTTTCCGAAACTCTCTTATTATTTGTTTTCTAGAATATCACTTTCTACTTCTCCCCTTACCTCTCTGACTTTTCCATTTCCTGTAGTGGATGTTCCCCCCAAGCCTTCCCCTTCAGTGCCATTGTTTGCTAGAGCTCTGTCCTGGGCTCTGTTCCCTCAGCACACTCTCGCTGGGAAACTCATCCTTTCCCCCATGTAACCTACTTACACGCTCAGCACTCTCAAATGCAAACTTCCAGGCTGGGTTTCTTCTCCATCATTGCATGCCAAGGTAAGTAAAACTCAACATATCTGAAAATAAACCGTTGTATTTCCTCCCAAATATGCTTCAACTATCTTTCTTGGCGTGGTGAATAATATGTCCATCTACCAAGTAATCCAAGGTCAAACATGGGTTTCTTAGACTCATCTCCTCCTTTCCTCTCCCACATTCAAAGCTTTACCTTCTTAACATTTCCCAAATCTGTCTACTTCACCCCATCATCACTTCTATGCCTCAGTTCAGGTCCTTATCATCTTTTTATTTTGGAGAATTTAGACATTTTCCCAACAGAATTCTTTATACCTCTATTCTTTCATACCACTAATTGATTATCCACACATCAGCCAGAGCGATTGTTTTAAAATTCAAATCTAACTAAATTATTCTCTAACTTATAATCCATTATTGGCTTCTCATTGTTAATGGCTCTCAAATGCTCTTAGCACAATGTACAAGGCCTGATACAGCCCACCCTCTAGCCTGACCTCCAGCTTCTCTTCTTTCCACTGCAGAGGCTATGGTCCAGCTGTAGCCCAGCAAAAAAATCATGAACTGAACAGCTAGAGCAGAAGATTCTACAGGGTGTTGTCATGTCTGAAAAGATGGTCTTAAATGGCTAAGAATAATTAGGCTTGATATTTCCTCTGTCTCCATCAGCATACACTCTGATTTATAGGTTTTGTTGAATTTTGTCATTATTGGATGTTCTTTCCATAGCCTTCAATCTTACCTACACTGGCTGTTGAGGGCCCATGTGTTGATCTCACACCATATCTGATATTTGCTCCCACTGAGTAAAGAAGCCTTCTTCATGTTCTAACAAAAAAATGGAAACATTTAACATCACATTGACAGGATCTGAGGATCTCTAGCAATGGCATATGTCATTAATTTCAGCCTTTGATAATCCAAGAAGTATGGAAAATTCCCACCTCCTACTCTTCTGCAGGATTTGCAATTCTGCCAAGTTGTGTAGCTCATCAGGATATTTACAAGCTAAATGTTGAGCTGTGGAAAAAAGAAATCTTTATGTCTTTAGTTAGAAGCTTTATAAGGAGCATTCAAATAAGCAGTGTGGTGAGGGAGGCAAAACAATGGAATCCATTTCCAGCTTTTCCAGGAATAAGGGGTGTGATCGTGGATGAATTCCTAAACCTTTCTAGGACTCAGTTTCCTCATTTGTTAAGCAAGAATCTTGGCTGACCTCTAAAATTACTTCCAGCACTAAAAGAAAACAAAACAAACAAAAACTTTGATAATTTTCTTTCAAATTCCTGCTCTAGTAGGTGAGTGTAGAATGTTTCCTTGATGTGGAGAAGAAATATAAATAGACTTTTTGTATTTTTCAAAACTAAGTGTCCCTTCTTTGGGGTCTTCAGCCATTCATTGCCTACAAATCAAGTTATGTCCATTTTTAAGTAGTTACTGAAAAATTGAGGGCATTTTTTCCCCTTACCAACTGATCCTATAGATAATACCCTTTCATAAACACTGACAACGTGATGTACAGCCTAAAGAGAACTTCTTCTGTTTGTTTAAGAAGGAACATCAGCTTTCCTCTGGGTGAAAAATATCCTAGGACTTTTACTACCCTGAAGTTAACATGGAAAGATGAATGTTTAAAAAAAACTATAAGCAGTCAGTGGCTGGCCCTGATGAGTGAGGACTCAGGATCAGCATGAAAAGTGAAAAGGATGCAGAGTATGCATGGAAGGTGACCTGATGGAGTGATTTTTCTACAGAAGCACTTAGTATGTCACTTAACATCCTCAACTCTTCAACACTTCCTCAGATGAATACAGTATTCTTCCCTTTCCTTTCAGGAATATAACAGATGTATAATGTTTGGACGAAAACCAAACAGAAACCACAGCCAGCATTTCAGCTTCATCCAAGTTGGAAATCATGATATGCCATGCTCTGAGTGACTATGTTTTCTGTCACCCAGAAACACAAAGTATAAATAGTTAATAAAGATATATCTGAAAGAATTCCAGACCTTTGGAAATTAATGTATATAACATAAATATAGGGAATCATAATGTAAATTAGAAAACACTTAGAACAGAAATATTTTTTAAAATTACATGTCAAAATTGTGGGAAGAAACAAAAGCAGTAATGAAATTTAGTTTTAAATGTATATTAGAATGAAAATTAATGAGTTAAATAACCAACCCAAGAAGTTAGAAAAAATCCAAATGAGTAAACACAAAGAAAAAAGAAACAGAAGAAACAAGAAAAACAAAAATTATCTAAAACACATTTAGTGCCTTAGAGAAAAACAACAAAATCAACAGCTTATCCTTTGAAACACAAATAAAATAAACAGATTTTTATTGAGATTTGCCAAGGGGAAAAAAAGTAACAAAAGATAGGTCATACCTGCAGATGCACCCTACATAGAAAATAATTTTTATAAATGCTATAAATAATTTTGTGCTACTAATCTACATATTTTAATGAATGGACAATTTCCCGGAAAACAAATAACTGACCCAAGAAAAAATAATACATCTAAATAGTATATACCCCTCAACATACATACATACATATAAATACCAAACACTGCCCAGGTCATTTTACAAGTTCTACCAACAGTCATGAATCGGATCATCCCTGTCACATCATACTGTTCCAGGAACACTAACAAAGAGAAAGCCCCCTATACTTTATATGGGCTCATGTAGAACTTGACCATTAGTGAATAAAGAGTAATATGAGAAAGGGAAATATACATTGATCTCCTTTGTCTTCATAAATGTAAACTTTCTTTTAAATAGAGTAAACCAAAATCTAGCAATGCATTTATTTAAACACATTTCACCACATTAACAAATTAAAAGACCAAAAGTTATATGAGTATCTTATTAGATACAGAAAAAAGGATAAAATTTAGCAACTTTTGATTTGATAAATACTCTTATCAAATTAGGAAAAAGAGTTACTGCCTCATCCTCGTAAGGAGTGTCTTTCAAAAAAAACTATAAAGAACATACAATTTAGGGAAATTTTAAAGCACTCCTTTAAAATATGGCAAATATGGAACACAGAAATGATGCCCACTGTCACCATTTTAAACTGGAATTCTCATTTATCCAGCACAATAAGGAGAGAGAGAGAGATTAAAAAGAAGAACAAAATACCTAGGAATAAATCTAGGTATCACAACAGTGTACAAGACCTTTCTAGAAATGATTATAAAATTACCGAAAGATATTAAAGAAGCTCTAAGTACGTGGAGAGATATATTGTGTTCAGAAGTAGGAGGAATCAATATTAGAAATGACGTCAATTCTTTTATAAGGCAGCTGTAACTATGCAAAGCATGGCCCATTATCTGATTCATTACATTAGGAACAACCAATGCCAAACATTTACTTTGTTCTTTTTTTTTATATAAAATAGTATTAACAAAAGCCACATTAAATTGTGCCAGTTTCTAAGTAGGTACTGAAAAATTGAGCTCACTTTTCTTTCCCTCACCAGCCAACCTTGCCGTGGTATCATTTCACATACACTGACAGTATGTGTACAGCCTCAAGATCATACGCAACACTCTTTAGGAAAAGTTTTCTTTGGGGGATTTTTATTAGTCTGGGAAGAGTCTTGGTGGGCCAGTAGGATTATAAAGGTCCCATTGCTTCTGCTCACTCTCCTACTCTGATCTGCTGAGTGCTTTTTCCCCCTCTGCTCTCAAAGTAAGGGAGAGGCTCATTTTGTTCTGCCGTGTTTGGTAGTCACGGAAGCTGAAGATCATCCACTTCTCTGTGTGGGGCTGGTTTTCTACCTAGTGAGGAGCAGAGGAGCTTCTAGTCAAGAATGGTCCACCTCGGCCTCAACCACATTAGTGTTGAGAACCCTGTCCCACTCCTTTAGCTTTCCAAATAAAGCCAGGGGTCAAGGCTAAGATGGCAGCAGGGCTCCCAGGACAGCTGATGGCATAGAGCTTTTCTGCTTGGCTCACAGATACCGCTGAGAGTCTGTCCTCTTGCTCAGGACTGGGACTTGACCCTTAGTAATAGGTGCCTGACAAGGGCTCTCCATGGGCTATGGCAGCCACACACATTTGATCCCAGGATCAAAACCTGAGGGAGAGCGTTGGGAACATTTCACTCTGTCTTTCTCATTGAACCCTCTGCCTTCTACTTGTAAACATCTTTCTTTCTCTCTTTCTCCTCCATTTCCCCCTGTCTTTCCTTCTTATTGTCATCTGTACAACATCTTCCCTGTCATTTTCACTCTGTTTCATTGTTGTCTATCTTTTCATCCCCGTTGGTCCCTCTCTTTATCCCCATTTGCTCTTTTTCTAGCCTCTGCTACCTCTCCCTGATCCTATGTTCTTCAATGTCTGGGTGTGTCCTCATAATTCCACCGATTTCCCCAGGTTCTCTTCCTCCTCAACCCTATTCCCACCCCCTCCTTGAGCATTCTTCTAAAATGCTTCTACTCATCATCTCACGACAATATATAGACCACCATTCTAAGAAGAAGAACTAGCAAGGCTCCCAACACAACAGATCCACATTAATAAAACAAAAACATCATCCAGATTAAGGTCTGTGCTCCATGAACTTCCAAGCCTCCTCCTCTTTTGGCAAATGTATTTCTTTATTTTCTTTTTTGTGTAGGCAGATAATATTTCATATAATACTCCAGAGATTCATTATCATGAATTAGCCCAATGCAGTTTTTATGGTTATGTTTTTTATTGTTTTATAGTTAAATATTGGGTTAGCTAGGAATCCAAAAACTCTCACCAGAGCTCCACACCTAACTTACCAGCACGACTATTTCACAAATAACTAGATACTCGTGTGTGCTTATGAAAATTATAATTACTTATGTGTGCCTCAAGAAATTAAAGGCCAATGATTAGCCTGTATTTCAAAGGGAAACCATGTTCTGGCTGATCAATTTGGAGAATCGTTCATCTTTGTATCCTCACACCTCACATAGTTATTGGTGCCTAAGAGAATCTCAGAGAGTGCTTGTGGAAACAAATATTGGTTTCCATCCAATGTATCCTCCTGGGATCCCTAACAACATAACTGAAAGGGTCTCATATGACTACATATTTCCACTCCTGCAACAAATAACAAAATTTGCATGTAAAAGATTAACATGACTGAATTATTTCTTGGCATTTGAATAGCCATTTATAATAGAAAGCCACTTGGTAGTTTATACGAACTGGCTATTCATCATAAAAACTCTATGGAAAAAATTTTTACAAATTTCCTGATGGAAAATCCAAGGGGGGGAAGCACATAGATCCTCACAAGGGACAGTTTTCCACATAGTTTAAAGAAATACTAAGAATGTAAAGGAAAATTATCTATTGTGACATTCTACAAACCTAGCTTTTCTAAGAAAGAACAGGAAGAAATGGTATGAAGAGGAAAAGAAATAATGAAGAATCCCCAAGTGACCTAAAAAAACCTCTGGATTTGTTCAGTTCACTTGACCCCCCAGGTTTCTCCCAGTTTTCCTGTAGATAACTAAAGACATAGAGACTTCACAGCAGAGCCCAGGGCTGGATTGCCCTGTGGACATTGTTAGTACATGTTGAGAACAATAGCAAAGCAGAAGCATGAAAACTATTTTTTAAAATAATATTTCAAAAAAATTTCAAAATAGACACCCCAAGAGTCAGAATTTGGGGGGATCATCCTTTCTGTTATATTATAGTTTAGGGATTAAAAAAATTTTCTGAATTACATATGGCAGGGGACAGGGGAACTGCAGCGGGTGACGGTGTAGAACCTCTAAAAGGCTAACCCAGCCGGGACCCAGTCATAAAGCTTGGCCATTGGTTCCCCTCTAAAGTTTTACTAAAATTTTAGTGTTTGGGGCAAATAATCATACACCTGAGCAAACATGAGCAGGCCATGTAGTCATAAAGAGCATAATCAAAACTGCCAAAAATACTAATTTAACCCATATTGCACACTATACATAATCCTTACAACACTATCAAGATACGAAGCACAGAGGGCTCCTGGGTGGCTCAGTGGGTTAAGCATCTGCCTTCAGCTCAGGTCATGATCCCAGGGTCCTGGGATAGAGTCTCACATCGGGCTCTCTGCTCAGTGGAGAGTCTGCTTCTCCCTCTCCCTCTGCTGCTCCCTCTGCTTGTGCTCTCCCTCAAATAAATATATTTTTAAAAAATCTTAAAAAAAGACATTTAAAAAAAAAGATATGAAGCATAGATAGTGTGAGATGCTGATGAATTCCAAAAACAGTCTTGCTCACAATCATGCCCAGGATCACTTTGGGCCCTTAGCTCTGTCCCCTGCATCCTGCCATCAGAGGGCTGAGACTAGAGATTTGGAGGCCAGGGCTGATCCTGGGTTTCTCCCTGGAGCAGGAGGTCAGGAGGAGGAGAGCAGTACAGAGTCACAAAGAACAATGGGCTCAGAGAGACCTCACTTTGAGTCTTGGCTCTTTTACTTCCTAGCTGCATAATCCTGGGTGAGTCTCTGAAAGTCCCTGACTTAATAGAGACAGTAATACCAAGCTCACAGACTGTGGGGAAGATCAAAGAGAGACACAGAAAACATTTGTGAAAGCTGACTTATTCCAGTGAGTAGGTGTTCAATAAATGATAGGTGCTGCCATACAGCTTTTTATATGATTGTATGATTATACGGTCCCTAGACAAAAAGTTATTCATTTATCCCCACCAGTATTTATTGTGCACATACTAAGGGCTACACACTAAGGTGATGAAATGGGCTGTAGACCATTCCGAATGTGAGGGGAAAGGTGGTATGGAAACTGGAATTGAGGAGAACACATGGAATGTATAGGAAATTGCTCTCAGCTGCTTTACAGAGGGAGCCAGATATTCCTGCTGCTACAGCATGATTACCAAAAAATCAGAGCATCTGTAAAGTTGAGGAACCCAACACCAGGCAAAATTGAAACAGGCATTTGCATTTCAGGCATAGTTTCCTTATTTTGAACTTCTCCTCTCACGGGTGCACTATCTCTAGTCATTTAGCTGCTAAAGCCAGGCCCCTACCAAGGTGGCGTGGATCTTAGCTCCAAACAAAATGGATTGGATAAGGAAGGGAAAGCCGAGCAGTTCCTGCCCCTTCCCTACAACAGAAAAAAGTCTATGAAGTTTTCTTCCCCCTCCCTCCTCTGTCTCCAAAGAGAACAATCTAGTTGAAATCAAGAAGTGTACACCTGGGGCTCCTGGGTGGCTCAAGTTGGTTAAGCAACTGCCTTCAGCTCAGGTCATGATCCTGGACTCCCGGGATCGAGTCCCGCATCGGGCTCCCCGCTCAGCGGGGAGTCTGCTTCTCCCTCTGACCCTCCCCCCCTCTCATGCTCTCTCTCAAATAAATAAATAAAATCTTTAAAAAAAGAAGTGTACACCTACCCTTCATATAGCCAGAAACTCGATCTGTTAGAATTTTTTTAAAGTTTATAACCCAATGCCACAGGAAACGGTAGACTCTGTCAACTATGACAGTCTTAGTGTGTGAATCTATGTCATTACTGTCTCCATAATGCCCTTAGCCAACAGCAGAGGGAATGAGATTTGCTGGGGGTGACGGCCTTTCATTCTCCTGTAAGGAACCTGAAAGCTCTAATCACCTCGGGGCAGTAGACAGAACAGCTCCAAAAGATGGTCCTAGTCCTCAGAACCTGTGCATATGTGACCTTACAGGGTGAAAACGATTTTGCAGATGAGATTAACTTCAAGATTTTGAGACGGGGAGATTATCCTGGACTATGCAGGTGAGCCCAATCTAATCATGCCAGTTCTTTAAAAACAGAGACGCTTTCTCAGCTGTGATCAGAGAAAGACATGTCACACCGGATGCAGGGGTCAAAGAGATGCTACACTGGTCTTGAAGAAGGAGGAATCAAGGAATGTTTGGGCCTCTAGAAGCCAGTAAAGGCAAAGGAATTGATTTTCTCCTAGAGCTTCTGGAAGGGACATAGCTATGTTGATGCCTTGATTTTACCCCGGTGAGACCTGTGTTGGAATTTGGTGTTATAGAACTATAAAGTAATAATTTGTATTGTTTTAAGCCAATAAATTTGTGGTAAGTTGTTATGGCCACAATAGAAAAATGAAGGCATGGTGGGGGACGGGGAGGGAGACACAAAAGTGAGAACTCTAGGCAAGCAGGGAAGAGGAAGAGGGGTCAAGGCAGAGCAGGGGGAAGGTCGCTTTAGTCAGTCCCCTTCCTTGATCCAGAGATGGCACAGCAGGAGCACCATGCTGGCTGACTGTGGACAAAAACAGAAACTGGGTATTGAAATATAACAAGTCATTGTACACATGCTTGCTCACTTTAAAAGAACTTGGTTCTCCGTTCTGTGGTCTTTCTTCTGTAAAGATCTCTGTCCTTACTGTATATCACTGTTGCTGTTTATTATTTTCCTAGAACTTCTCATGAGGTGTCCCCATTTTGCTTCTTTTCTAGATTACTTGTGTAATAATTTATTTCATATTTGAATATAAGCTTCCTTACTCCCCATTAGACTGCAAGCTCCAAGAACAAAAGGACAACAGGTGTCTATTCATCATTGTGTTTGCATTGCTCATTCATCGCCGAATGAATGGGGGCATTTCCATCTGTCTTATGAGGCTGTCATCCCCTCCAGGCCTCTACTGTCCTCTTAGACCATTCTCAGGAAGTTAGTTATGAATAAAGAAGGAAGTTTGTCCTTCAATATTTCATGGTCGAGGAATTGATTTGTTTACAACAGCTAAATCACTTAAAGTTCATTTTGTCCTTTGGGGTTAACCTTAATTTTCAGATATGTAAACCATGGAGTGTTAACTTTTAATGTGATCATGGAACACATTTTGAGAATGAATTTTGAGAATGAAAACACTAAAATAGTCACCATACAACAGCATGAAAATATCTGGTTTCATTTAGTGAATCAACTTGACACATGAAATCCGTGGAAATTACAAGGAAATTGAAGTAAGGGGAGCCCAAAGTGAGAAGATTGGACCAGCCAAAGGTCATATATAAAAAGACTAGGTGGAGCTAGAAATAAAGTATCCAGGAGTCATTATTTTCAATTCAGAAGTTTGGGTGTTTTTCCCTTGTTTTCCTTAAGCACCATCTTTCCCCAGCAGGCCCATCTGCAAGTGGGTGGGGCCCAGACAAATCCCAGCTACTGGCTTTTTGCAACACTTCTCTCCCACTCCTCCAAAAAAATGTGTTTATACTGGTGAAATCAGGTGACTGATGAGCCTCAGTTCTTATAAGCACCAACTGGCCAGGATGCAGAGGTGGGAAGGAGTCCCTCTCTCATTTACTACCTCCCTCAGCCAACATGGGGCATGTGCCATAAGGCCCTCCCAACCTTGCCCTAGAGACCCATGTTCAGCCTTTTAATAGATGCCCAAGATGGACCCGCCCACAGGAATTATGTTTATTTATTGCTCTGTTCTTCACCATCCTTTCGCCGCATTTCCTGCCTGTCTTCTTGTTGGTGTCTCATGTTTGCCCTCAGACTAGAGTTCTGGTAACTCCCCTTCTTCAGCTCTTGGCCTTTCTCTGTCCGAATGTTCAGAAGCTCATTCTGACCTTGCTGCACTACTCCACCTCTTGCTTCCCAGACGGGGCTTGATATTCATCCCTGGCTTCTCAGCCAAGGACCAGCCTGCTCCAAGTTTCAGTCTTACTAACTTTGCATGTGACAGGCTCCCTTATGCTAGGGACATCTTCTCTGTTTCATTATTTTTCTTTTTTTTTTTTCACCTCCTCTGATAATCAGTGGGTGAGATAGTTATGATAGAATTCTCTTTTCTTTCCTTTTAAAAATGTTTTCTCCTTACAGACAGATAGTAGAATGGTAGTTATCAGGGACTAGGGGCAGGGGAAAAAGGGGAGCAGTTGTTTAACAGGTATAAATTTTCAGATTTGCAAGAAGGAAAAAATTCTGGAGATCTGTTTTTGCAACAATGTGAATATACTTAACACTACTAAACTGTACACTTTAAAAATGGTTAAAATGGGGGTGCCTGGTTGGCTCATTCGGAAGATCATGCAACTCTTGATTGCAGGGCTGTGAGTTTGAGCCCTACATTGGGTGGACAGATTACTAAAAAAAAAAAAAAAAAAAGCTTAAAAAAGTAAAAATGGTTAAAATGGTAAATTTTATGTTATTTTTAATAACATAAATATACCCCATAGGTAATGACTTTTTTTTAAAAGAAGGAAGTTTAAAACATGTTTTCTCTTGAGCTCTGTTCTTTATGCTTTTGGGTACTGAATTAGGTACCAAATTTAATCAAATGTTAATTCACCTGAATTCTTTTAGAAATAGAAGCTACTAGTGGAGCTATCTTTGGGTTTGCCCAAATCATTATTTCTTACTTCACAGACCTGATCCCAATGATATGGAAGTATACATTCCATGAATAATAGTCGAGCACCAACTATTTGCTAAGCACTGGCAGAAATGCAAAGATGAATTGCACACAAGCCATTACTTACTAAAGTTTATATACCTAAACAATAGTAATAATAAAGCTGTCATTTATTGGATTATTCTGTGCCAGAAACTATGCTCTGTGTTTTTTTGTTTTGTTTTTGGATTTTATTTATTTGACAGAGAGAGAGAGAGAGAGAGAGAGCACAAGCAGGGAAAGCAAGCGGCAGACAGAGAGAGAGTGAGAAGCAGGCTCCCCAAGAAGCAGGGAGCCCGATGCGGGGCTCAATCCTAGGACCCTGGGATCATGACCTGAGCTGAAGGCAGACACTTAAAGGACTGTCACCCAGGCACCCCTGCTATGTGTTTTACATACATTATTTCTTTTATTCTTTCAACAACCTAATGAAGTAGGTAATTTTTTTCTGATTCTATAGTCTTTCAGGGGACTTGACACATACCCACTCAGAAAGCGAAAATTGGATAAAGATCTACTGAAAATGGAATTAATATGTATTTATGTCTGTGTGCCAAGCAGAGTACTGAAGAATCTTCCACATGACATTTTCTCTCCATTTTACAGATAAGAAAATTGAGGATCAGCCATGTCAAGAGAATTGCCAAAGGCCACTTAGCTAATAAGACACAGAGACTTATTTGAAACCAGCAGCTGGCTAATCCCCAAGGCTGCATGAATTTTATCATCATACCCACATGGCCTTCCTATATAGCAGTAATGCAAGTTAGAATGGTGGTTAAATGTGTTAGGAAATCTATATGAATTAAGATAGGCAAGGAGAAAAATAGAGATTTACCTCTAGCTGGAGTTGGTAAGGTGAGAAAAGCAATCTAAGAAGGAGGAACAACATAAGCAAAGAAGCAGAAGGAGGAATGCAGGGTTTGTATGTGGTAAACAAGCAGTAGAGTTGGCTGGAATCTTCTAGGCAAGAAACAGAGCAATAGGAGATCAGACCAGGAACCCACACAAAGGCCTGGGCCTCCAGAACCCAGATGTCCGTTTAAGGGGTACAGACTTCATTACCTATGGCTTATAGAACCATAAAGATTTTTTGAGCAGAGAAACTATAGGACCAAGAGCTGTGCTTTGGGTATATTCACGTAGCAAAAGTACATAAGGTGAACTGAGGAAAACATAGGAGAATAAAAAACAAAAACTAAACTCAATTTCTCTCTCCTTAATTCTCTTTTCATGTTAACATTGGCCTTGACACTGTGAGCATGTCCCCAACATGTTGAAATTAAGGATTCAAGAGTGTATTTGCCTAAAGCTACTTGTTTTTAAGTGAATTAAATATGATTTTCTTTAATCTTTTCCCTTAAAAGTCTGTAGGTTTAAAACATAATTTGAAGTTCATTTTCCAGGGAGGAATCCAATTTGGCTTTTGTTGTTTCTGGTCGGATATTATATGATTTTATTTTTTTTTTATTGCAAGCCTTTGGAATGGTTCACAGATGTTGCTGCTAAAATAGATTCTCCTGGAACTATTTGGTTTGAGAGAATCTCTGTTACCATGGATTAAGTTAATAGGAGGTCTTGTTTAAAATTCAAGGCTGTACTCAAATTTAGGAAATAATAGTATTTTTTTTTAATTTATATAAGGCTGTCATGGAGACAAGTGACATTTGGAACACTAACTGTAGCTCCACATCATTGTACTTATGGTCGAGTTACTTTGTGTTCAAATTAAAGACCATCTCTCTGAAGGAGAGAGAGATCAACCAGGCTAATGTTTTTATCAATTAAGAAAGTCATGCACCTACTTGGTCAGTTGTCCTGGAAAAATACAGTTATTAGAAGAATATCTATGCCTTAAATTTTATATAGGATATACTAAAATTTAATAGACCATTCACTATCAGAAATAATTTAACAAAATATGATCAAATTTAAACAGCAACTAAATTTCAGCTGAGTTCTGCACAAATTGACATTGCATGTGAGCAGCACCCAAAATATCTTCCTTGGTCTTCCTCTCTTTTGTTCTTCCCCTTAATGAGCTCAGCTGTTGCCACTAAGCTCATGGCTTCATTATCACCTGCATATGAAGGATTTGCGTGTCTGCATCTCCAATTCTGACCTATCTCTCGAGACCCAAATCTACAGTATTCTCTTATGCATCTCCCTATCAGGCATCTGACACTCAATGTGTCCAAACCACACTTACATCTTACCCACAGTACTGTTGCTCCTACATCTGGCATCCAAGGTAGGACCTCTACAACAGCATTTGCCAGATTGTTTTCCGGGAACACTAATCCCCAAAAAACTTAAAAAGAAAGAGATCTATGGTCAAATAAGTTTTATAAATTCTACATACTGTATCATACTTTCTCAGAGATTCTCAATGAAAATCCTTCTAAAGGATCTTAATTTTCCTTCAGTAGAAAACATGTTTACTTTGTTTATCTTAGGATTTTATTTGATATTGGACCCCTTTCATGCCTAACATCAATTAACATTCTGAAAAACTAGTCTTTACAAAAGACACTCTGAGAACAACCAAACTGTAGATCATTTTTGACTCCTCCTATCTGTTAATCACTACTAAAATTCATCACTTTCTTGCGTAGTTATACCTTAGGGTATATCTAGAGCCAGAATCTTCCTAAATCTCCTTCCTGACATCATCACCAGTTGTGAGATCAGGGCAAGTTACTTATTCTCTTTGCTCAGTTTTAAAATGGTTAACCCTTCTTAAATTAAAGGATTGTAAGAATTAAATTAATGCGGGACGCCTGGGTGGCTCAGTCAGTTAAGCGGCTGGCTGCCTTCGGTCCGGGTCATGATCCCAGGATCCTGGGATCGAGCCCCGTATCGGGCTCCTTGCTCAGCGGGGAGCCTGCTTCTCCCTCTCCTTCCCTCTGCTTGTGCTCTCTCTGTCAAATAAATAAAATCTTTAAAAAAAAAGAATTAAATTAATGCATGCAGTGCTCTTAGAATATGGAACATAGCAAAAGCCCAACAAAGGCTCACTTGTTAAAAAAGTTTTATTTATATTTTTAGTAATCTCTACACCTAACGTGGGCTTGAACTCAGGACCCCAGGGTCAAGAGTCCCATGCTCTTCCAACTGAGCCAGGCAGATGCCCCTAGCAAATGCTCACTTTTATTATTATTATTGTTACCTCTAAAATGTCTCAAATATTTGCTGTTTTCCATTGCCTTTGACACATTTTTTTAAGATTTTATTTATTTATTTGACTGAGAGAGAGACAGCGAGAGAGGGAACACAAGCAGGGAAGTGGGAGAGGGAGAGGCAGGCTTCCCGCGGAGCCGGGAACCCGATGTGGGGCCCGATGCGGGGCTCGATCCCAGGACCCCGAGATCATGACCTGAGCCGAAGGCAGTCGCTTAACCAACTGAGCCACCCAGGCGGCGCCCTGTCTTTGACACTTCTGTGGTTTGGGTACTCATCATTTCTTTCCTGGGCCATACAATTAAAATAGCAATTTACACTTAATGTGGTTCTTTATGAATTACCTTGATATTTTCAGGTACATTACCCAATTAACTTAATAAATACTCTGTTTACAAACCCTCTGTTTACAAACCCTCTACCTTGTAATTCATTTGCCACACTGCCACTTAATTCTTTTTAAAGCACAAATCTAATGATGCCCTTCTCATGCTCAAGGACATTTAATGATCTCCTGATATCTATGTAATAAAGGAAAGTAAGAGCTACTCATCAAAGTGCACACACCCCAGACTTCACACTCACCATTACAGAATTTTATAATCTAGCCACACTGCACCACTCCTCAATTTTAAAATATACAATGGACTTTCAGATCACTTGGCTTGGCTGATATGGTTTTTTGTTTCACTTTGAATACCCTTCTTTCCTTCTTTTACTTATTAACAATCCTACTCATTCTTTAAGGTCCACCTCACATTATGTTCCATTTCACACTATTAATTGTACAAAGACTATCTTCCACATTAAATTGTGAGCTCCATGAGAGGTGATGTCTGATTCATTCTTTTGTACTTTACAAATCAAACACAATGACTTACATGTAGTAGGTGTTCATATAGATTATTTATTGACTAAATTTGCCTACATAGAGGGCTTCTTACTACTCATTAGTGTATACCACACCTTAAACAAATATCACACTTTAAAAAGTCAATTGGCTGGTAATTCTCTCCTTGCCAAAAAGTTTCTGTTCTTTACAAAAGAGCTCACAGTAGGATTCCTTCAATAGGGAAGTGAGCCAGTATGTTTAAATAAAAACACAATCACATGGAACTTCTGTAAAACCCGCCTACAACACGCACCTGTATCCACCAACCATCCCAGGATTATGACTTCTTGGGATAATACCATGTTTTTGTTGAGATTCTCTTGGAATAAATATAGGGCCAATTAATACACTGGCTCCATAATAATAATAATATCATATCTTCTTTTTTCCAGTGGAGACTTCCTGGTTGGCTCTCAGAGAGGTGATCTAATCTATAGTCTCACTTGCTAATCTAAGTTCACTTTCAGGTCAGAGGTACCCAGCTTGTTTCTGATTCAGTGACCTCATCTCCTTCAAGAGAGCTATTCTTCCTTCAAAGGCTGCTATTGGAAAATCACACTGGAGACTTACCTACTACAGAGACACATTTTCCAGATCTGAAGTACACTATTCTCCACTGTGCATTGCTCTCAACACCTCCTTCCCGGGCTGTTCGTTGGTCTTAGAAATACTGGCTAGAAGTGGGAGGAGTGACACTTTTATAAACCCACCATTCTCCTACAAGAGTACTTAATTAATTGGTTTCCCAAAGAAGCTTAAATGCTTATGCTTGAAAAGCATATTTTCAATTTTTTTTCCTTACTCTATGACTGCCAAATGACCCGTGCCAGGTTTAAGTAGGAGACGTTTCTGAGGCATGAAGAAGTTTGGGGCCAGTGTTGTGTGTCACATTCTCTTTGTTCATCCTAATATTTACTGATTCGCACCTATTACACACAATGTAATGCTCTGGACCTCTTAGCCATTACTGCTTCCCATGACTTGGATTGTTTGATTCCATTTTGTCGGTTAATGATAAACTATTATCTATGCCTGCTACACCTCTGCCAAGAGCTTTTATCCAGAAATTACTTTATAGTTATTATCTAATCTTTATAAAACCATGGAGGAAGTTCTCCCATCTAACAGACGGTAAATGATTAAGGAGAAGATAATGAAAGAACCTGCTCAAGGTGACACGGTAATTTAGTGATGGAATAATACTGAGTGTTCCCAATGTTCACTTTCTATAGTTTGAGCTGCAAACCTATTATCTGAATTTGAGTTTATTTACAGCTGCCTTACTTTTCTTAAAAATCATTGAATAGCAAAGTAATTTTACTTTGAGAGATGCATCTGAATGTATAGAATAGCATTAAAAGTGCTCCATACAGAGTTATGGCATGATTCTATTATTGTTCAACTCTGGTTAGTATTCATGTATTTTTTAAAAACAATTGCTTTATAATAAAAGCGATTATGACCATAGGTATAATTAAGTACATAAAACTCTTAAGGCTTTCCCTGGAAATTATGTAAATCACCAAAATAATATTGAAGGGTGTATTTTATTCTTTTAAATTAAAAAATAGGGTGGGGGGATGGGTTAGCCTGGTGATGGGTATTAAAGAGGGCACATTCTGCGTGGAGCACTGGGTGTTATGCACAAACAATGAATCATGGAACACTACATCAAAAACTAATGATGTATGGTGATTAACATAACAATAAAAAATTTAAAAAAATATTCTTTCCTAGAATATGTTTATATTCATTTATTCATTGGTATACTACCTGTTATTAAAATTATAACTTATTGCTTAGTAGCAACTGGGTGGAAAAAACGAGAAAAAAACCTTAGTCTGAAGGGTATTTTCACAATTCTGATAGCTATTAATTATTTCAGTAACTTTGTGCACAAGTAGAAAGTGCATAATTAGTAAGTGCTAAGTGTTTTCACTTTTTTTTCCAAATTTCATTTTATCAGGTTGAACATACTCCATATTTTCTGGAGGGTTAAAGCCTAAAGTCTCCTTGTCTTGTATAGTTTATAGGAAATCAATTCCATCCCATTTTGCAAGTATTCATAAAATTTGAACACAGGACTAGATACTGGAGTGTAAGTCGACCAAAATGTAAGTCCCACAGTAGAATGTAGCCTACATGAACAAAGAAAGTTAATTGTCCCTGAGGGACTCTCAGTATTTAAAGAAGTGCCTAGAATATAGTAGGTGCTTAATAAATATTTGTTGTATAAATAAGTAATGCTTGATAGAAAGATGAATATTCTGTCTTCTTTAGAGTGTCTGAAGAGCATTTGGAGAGGGTTCTGCTATTGATAATTAAGAGCAAACCTATTTTCAAAATAAATATTTAATTTTACTTTTTTTTCCCAAATCAACAGAATTTTGTATGCATGCAATTATCTTATAAACAATGTGTATGATTTTATTTTAAAGACACTCATATAAAATGAACATGGTGAAGATGGGAAAATTTAAATCTTTTCAAGTGCATTCCCATACCCTGTAAATCATGTTACTCCAGTGTTTCCCATCCACTGTGGCAGGCTGCCTCAGTGTAAGCACTCAGCTTTGAGTGGCAAAGTAGATTTAAAAAGAAAAAACCTTGCTGTGAGAAAATGGGCTTGAAAGTCAATCATTGCCAAGAAAGGTAGACTTCTTTTTTTTTTTATATTATGTTAATCACCATACATTATATCAGTAGTTTTTGATGTAGTGTTCCATGATTCATTGTTTGCGTATAACACCCAGTGCTCCATGCAGAAGGTGCCCTCTTTAATACCCATCACCAGGCTAACCCATCCTCCCACCCCCCCCTCCCCTCTAGAACCCTCTATTTGTTTTTCAGAGTCCATCGTCTCTCAAGGTAGACTTCTTGTAAATTATTTCAGGTCCTTCTGCATACTATACCAAAAGATGGGCCCAGCTGAACTTATGACAGAATGTGTGGTGATCGTTGCCCACCAATGGCCTCTTCTCTTCTTTGTCCCGGGTCCACAGAGAGGCTACATCCCCATGGACATGACCATGTGGCTAAATTCTAGCCCATGGATGACTTGAAGTGCTGTGTGCCATTTCCAGACCATGTTAAAAATGCCCCATAGGTGCTCCTTTCTTCTTACAGATTTCTGGGATGAAGGTCACTTTCAAGATGACCTTGTGAGCTACACGGCAGAGCAACGGCCACACTGAATCCCTGAATGACTGCATGGAGCATATGGCTCCTTATTTCCTAAGATGGCCACTATCAGTTTTTTCCCTACCCACATGTATGCACAGAGATGCACACATCTCTAAGACATAGAGCCGCTTCCTCTATTTCTGTGCAATCTGGGCTAATTTAATTGACTTGACCATTTAACAGAATGAAATGTCATTGTGAGACTGCCTTGCAGCTTCCATCAAGGCTTCTTGGAACTCAGTCACCACACTGTTAGGAAGCCTAAGGAGCCCTGTGGAGAGGCCCCTGGGAACTAGTTTTAACTTGTCAGCCATATGTGTAAATTATCCTGGATGGCTATCTTCTAGCCCCAGGTGAGCTGTCCCAGCTGATATCATGTAGAGCAGAGAACTGACCAGCAGATCTCAAATTCTGAATTCACAAAATCCTGAAATATAATAAAAACAAGTGATGTTTTAAGCTGCTAAATTTTGAAGTAATTTATTATGTGTCAATAGAAAATTGAAACACTAGTTTACCTCCACCCAAATACTACCCTGGAATGTATATGTATAAGCAATAAGCTTCTAATTTTTTCATCTCTATTAAGATATAGTTAACAAATAAAATTATATACATTTAGCATATGCCACATAATGATTTAACATAATATACATTGTGAAATGATTACCACAATCATCAATTAACACATTGTTAATTGCATCGTTACCTTTTCTGTGTTGGTGAGAATATTTAAGATCTACTCTTTTAGCAAATTTCAAGTATATAATACATTATTATTAACTATAATCATCATGCTATACATTAGATTCCCAGAACTTATTTATCTTATATCCAAGTTTGTATTCTTTGACCAACATCTCCCCCTTTCCCCCACTCTCCAGCCCCTGGTAACCACCACTCTACTTTCTGGTTCTACAGCCTGACATTTTTACATTTCACAGGTAAGTTATACCATACAGACAAATATACAGTATTTGTCTTTCTGTGTCAGGCTTATTTCACTTAGCATAATAACCTCCAGGATCACCCGTGTTTTCACAAATGACAAGATTTCTTTCTTTTTTATGGCTGAATATTATTTCATTGTATATATATGCAACAATTTCTTTATCCATTCATCAATAGAGACTTGGTTTGTTTCCATATCTTGGCTATTGTGAATAATGCTATAATGAATATAGAACTACAGATAATCTCTTCTAGATACTGATTTCATTTCCTTTGGATATATACTCAGAAGTGGGATTGCGGAATAATATGATAGTTCTTTTTTTAATTTTTTGAGGAAGCCCCATACTGTTTTCCATAATGGCTATACCAATTTACATTTCTACCAACAATGTACAAAGGTTTCCTTTTCTCCTTATTCTCACCAATTTATAGCTTGTCTTTTTGGTAATGCTCATCCTAACAGATGTGAGGTGATATCTCACTGTGGTTTTAATTTGCATTGCCCTGATGATGAGTGATATTGAGCACCTTCCGTATATCTGCTGGCCATTTGTACATCTTTAAAAAAAAAATCTTTTCAGGTCCTTTACACATTTTAAAAATTGGGTTATCTGTTTTTTGACTATAGAGTTACATAAATTCTTCATATATGTTGGATATTAACCCCTTATTGGATGTGTAGTTTGCCAGTGTTTTCTCTCATTGCATAGGCTGCCTTTTCATTTTGTTAATTGTTTCCTTTGCTGTGCAAAAGCTTTTTAGTTTGATGTAGCCCCATTTGTCTATTTTCGCTTTTGTTACCTGTGCTTTTGGTATCACATCCAAAAAATCACTGCTAAGACCAATATCAAGGAGCTTTTTTCCTATATTTTCTTCCAGGAGTTTTGTAGTTTCAGGTCTTTCATTTAAGTCTTTAATCCATTTTGAGTTCATTTTTTGCATATGGTGTATGATAAGCATCCAATTCCACTCTTTTGCATGTGGATATCCAATTTCCCCAGCACCATCTATTGAGGAAGCTATTGTTTCCCATTTGTGTATTTTTGGCACCCTGGTTGAAGATCAGTTGACTATATGTGCATGGGTTTATTTCTGGACTATCTGTTTTGTTCCATTGGTCTGTGTTTCTGTTTTTCTGCCAATACCATCTTGTTTTGATTACTGTAGCTTTATAACTAGTTTGAAATCAGGAAGTGTGATGCCTCCAGCTTTGTTCTTCCTTCTCAAGATTACTTTAGCTCTTTTGTAGCTCCTATTATTTTGAGCCTACATGTTTAGGTTGGCTTAATTGTCATTACAGAAGGAGGGAGAGGTATTCCTTCCTCTTCTAGTACATATATTGTAAGAAGAGAAAAGTAGAGAGTGCAAGAAGAAGCAGAGCAAAAGTCAAACTGTCCTGATCGCCCCTCTCTTGATTGAAGTGTAAGAGGTAAGGAAAAAAGCACTTGAAATACACTGAGGAAAACACTCAGGAAAGAAGGGCTTCTGTCAAGCTTCCTATTTACGATTCTTAGAGGAAATAATATTGCAGGCTGTCTTTGCAGTCTTGGGACACAGCACAGTATGATATGCAGGGAGAGAGCTTGCACAAGATAACCTCAAGTCACAAATGGAATATACAGAACTCAAAAGTTTCCGTGTGTCCTCAGGGTGGGGGTGGGGTGCAATTATCTGAGAGTTGAGATAGATAACTTTGGTTGGAGTTACCCTTGTGGGGGCAAACTGGTGCCAAAGCCAAGAGCTAGAGAGTAGACAGGGACAGTTTGGAGCCACAACCATATCATAAAAGAGGTAAGGGGAGTCGTGCCTTTGGAGTGTATGGCCAACCCCTGTCAAACTGAGAGACCAGCCCACAAGTTATGCAAGCATCAGACCTTAACAGCAGACACTCCCAGACCAGTCCACGCACAGCCCAGAGCAACTGAGGACCTGCTGTCTTCCCTACCACCATGAGGTCACTTGAACCATATTTCCTTATGTGTCCAAACACCATCCTTGAAAGAAGCAGAGGAGCGTTCAGAAAAAGAGAGTCAATGAATTTTATCTGAATGAGACTGGAAATTTATCTAATGATATTGTTTAAGTTGTTGTATCAGAAAACACTTACTGACTTGGTCTATAATATTTCATTACCTAGCATTGTGTAAACTTATGAAGGAAATCAGATCAGTTATAGGAAAAAAATAACACATTTTCTCTACACAGTGGAGTGCATTTTGAGCACATGTGTGACCCCACTGGATATATGTCATCAATTCTGTTTTCTAGATAAACAAACCAAATCATCAAAGTCAGAATGATATCCATGACACAGCAGACACTAAACCTCTTTTAAACCTCAGCTGTCCTCATATTCTTTTTTCTTATCCTGCTTGTGCCTTAGATCTTAGATACAAACCTTAGACTTAGTTTTGGAATCTAGTTTTGGAATGATGCAGGGAGAGAGAAAGAGTACATGGTGTTTTGAGGGACTTACAACACAACACATACACACACACACACACACACACACACGCACCCCACTTGAATAGTAAATATTTTCTATGTATTTACATACACACACACACACACACTGATAGAGGCAAATGTCACAGACTACATGTGTGCATGTGCACAAAGTTGTATCATAGAATGTAAAGAATTTATTTTGCATACCTATCCTGCGGAACTATGGACACCTGGTGATTTTTCTTAGGCTCTGGGTACTTGTTGTTCCTGTGCCCTATGGAGGAACGTCTGAAGAGGAATGTGTCTTGTTTGCCAAATACTCTAGTCACCTGAGGTCCACCACTTCTGGGAGGAAGTGAAGAGTTCTACATTATCTTGCCCTTGAAGGGATATTCTTGGGAAGTGTAAAAGCTCCCCCCAAGCTAAAAGAGAGTTAGGGAATCTATAATCTGCCTCTGGGAATCATAAATGATTATTTAAAAGCTGTTAAATGTGTGATGTCTTGAGCTCCATGTAGATTTGCCTCCCCAAGCAACTTTATAAGACTGTGGACATTCTTTGTAAGAATTATATGGTCCCACTGGGCTGAAAACTGTAAGGATGGCTCTCTTTGTATGGTGATGTCATACTCCCAGAGGGTTCTGGCAGTTCTTGGTATATGAGGAAGTGAGAAACAGTGACGAACTTACCCTACAGAAGACTTAGCTAAAGAGAAGTACTATTATCAACCATTACTCAAAGAAGTCCACTCAGAGGGGAGGACCTGCCTTGGGAATTCTAAGTGGGAGCCAACAGGAGTGCCTAAGGAGCATCACAATAAGAGGTTCACTAGAGAGGACTTCTCTGCAGCTCTCTTTTAGGGTGAGTTTATCCTAAGAGAGAATGAAATCAATCCACATTTTCTATTTATCATCTTAGGGGGATAAAAGTAAATTTTCTTACAAAAAAATTAGTGGAGTTAGAACCTCAAAAATTCCAAGTTAGAGCTTAAGTCAACACGGGGACTCTGCCCACAGCTTCTCAGCCTTGAGAATAGACTCAGGAAAGAGTGCTGTGTTCATAGAAGGGGGTGAGTGGTAAGCCATTGCTCTTGTAACCTTGTATGAAAATCAACAGAACTTCAGTTAATAGTCCTTTACTTCTCCATTTGAAGTACAACCCTGCAAAATTGTTGAGTTTGAAGGGCTTATTTTGAACATTGCTGGCACCTGTGAAAGGATTTTTTAAAAAAAATCACTCCCAAAACAAAGCAGAAGAGCAGCAGGCTCCCCAATCTTTAAGAAGCCCCAAAAGTAATGAGGGAAAGAAAAAAGACTGGTGCATAAGAGTGTTCAAATAAGATATTGGATCTTATTTAATTTCTAAGGTTTAAATAGGTATGAAATTTATCTGCTAGAAGTACTCTCTGTGTCTCTCATCTTTGTTCTTTGGTATAATCACAACTCTTCAATTACACTGGATCCATACCTTCTAATTTATCCATTTTGCTATCCTTGACCTTCACACATTTTAAACGTTAAATCAGTCATGCTCCCAAATTCATTTTTCAGATACATGTTTTTCAAATGTTAATTTCAATTATAACTAAGAAAATGATAGGTTCAGGCTACGTACAGTAATATTATTGCCACTTGATAGACAATCTAACCTCTTGGCAAGTCTCCCATAATCTTTTTTTTTTTTGTATTTAATATCTTTTGACCCAATAGATTAGTTTAAATGACAAGTTGATTTAAAAGGAAATCTAGAGACAAGAGCAATGTTCTTTTTTAGAGGACCTTAATCAGAGAGGAAGCAAAGAAGCAGAATCAGATCTCGAAGGTTTCTTTATTTCTATTTCAGAATCTCCTAAGTAAAATAAATCCCTATGTCCATCTGTCTTATGGAAAATAAAGAGACTGGAAACAGGAGCTCTTTTGGACTACGATGCTAAGATTTGAGAGGCTGGAGTCTATGATGATTTTGGCTCTTAAGCTCCAGGGACAGTAACCTTCATAGTCTGTCATCTATGGCAAATATTCTTTAGTAGGATTCTTTTTAAGAGCAAATAAAAACAATTCAGACATTTTTCACGTAAGTTCCCTTTTACCTGTCCCTTTGTACAGTTACATGTAGAATGGAAGTACACTTGATCCAATCAAATGACTCCTACTGGTTGTTTACTTCTCAATATTTAAGGGACAAATTGAAAGTGTTGCTTGTCTATTCTGATTACATATGGTAACAAGACTATATAATATGGTTGTAGGATAGAGAGGGCAGATTAGAGCTAAATAGATAGAAAGGCACTTTAGAATTCACTGGAAACAGAAGAAACAGTTTGGCCCAGATAGGAAACATAGATCGAAAATAGAGGGAGAGAAAATAAGCAACAACGGGGAAGGATTTAGGTTTTCCTTCACCCTGGCAACTTTAGAGGCATGGAGAGTAGACTCTAGTGGAAAGTAGACGACATAGGCAAGAACAACTGTGCAATCTATGTTTTCCTAAAGACAGGAACTGAAGCTATCCTAGGACTTGACTGGTTAGGAAGGAGAAAGGGCCAGCACCAGTGAAGAGAAGAGAGTTGACAGAAAAGACCTTAAGGAAGATCTTGGGCCACTTTGAGACTGAGACAGATGCACAGTTTGGTCTTGGAAAACTGGCAGACTAAACACAGAAGTAAATGTATCCTAAGGTCATGTACACATTTGAGAAAACAAATGAAGAGTCTTTGAGAGTGCTGAATACATTTTGCAGATGAGATTTCTCAGGAATTCTCAGTATACCTATAGGTAACCTACTGATTTCATGAGTCTATGTACAACAAAAAGAGATGAATAACTGAAATAGTAAATACAGTAAAATTAAAAATAAATTTATTTGTTCAAAACATTTTATTGATTCCCTACTACTTACCCATTCTAAGCACTTGGGACTCAGAAAAATCTGTTCCTTCATTTAGTTTATGCACTTATGGGAAAAGACAGGTGATTAACCCAAGTAAGTAAATTACATATTATATGTAAGTTGGTGATACATGCTATGAAGAAAAGCACAACAACCAAAAAAGTTCTCACTGATAAGGTCATATTTGAGCTCAAATGAAGGAGGTGAGGGAGCAAAGCATGGGGATAAATGGGAGAAAAATATTCCAGGCAGACATAAGAACAAGCATAAAGGCCTTGAGGTGGGGGAATGCTTGACAAATGAAAGCCAGAGGAGACTAGATGAGAGAAATGCAGAACTGAGGTCAAAAAGGTAATGGGGAATCTTGTTATGATGGATCTTGTAGGTCATCAATAGTGGTTATGTATTTTTACCTAACAAACTACCTTCAAACCTAGTGACTTTAAACAACAGTAATCATTTATTTTGCTTACAAATGTGCAATTTAGGCAGAGATTTATGAAAATGGCTAATCTTTGCTCCACATGGCATCAAACGGTGCTACTTAGTGGAGGGTGGGGGGTGGGGGGTGGGGCTGGAGCATCAACTTAAGTGATGGCTTATCACATGCCTGGCATGTTGGTGCTGGCTGGAAGTACAGTCAGACCTATGGGCCATATGCCTTATTTCTTCTCTTCGTGATCTCTCCATAGGTGTCTTGGACTTCCTCACAGAATGATGGCTGCATTCCAAGTGTGAGCCTTCCAAGAGAATAAGGGAGAAAGGCATGGCATTTATATGACCTAGTCTTGAAGTCACAGAGGATCACTGCTGATGTACTTCTTGGTCAGGTCAGCCTTAAAGGTTCGTACAGTTTCAATGGGAAGGGATATAGACTTCATTTCCTGGTGGAATGACATAGCTCTATGAAAGCATGTGGACAAGAGATATATTATGTGGCCATCTTTGGAAAATACAATCTGTTGAACCACAATAATAGCTTTGGAATTATTCTGAGTGAAAGGAGTGACCATTGTAGGGCTTTGCATTGAGGAATGACTGAAGTTTTCAACAGGTCATTCAGTCTTCTGTGTTGAAAGCAGGCGACAGCGAGCACGGGCTCAAACAGGGTCAATAGTAAAGAGGCTATTGCTGTAATAAGGTGAGATGCGAAGGTGGCTTGGACTAGAGTTGTAGCAGTGGAGATGGTAAGAAGTAGGGAGACTGAGCATATTTTGAAGGTTGAGCCAACATGATTTGCTGAGAGATTAGCAGTGGAGTGTGTGAGAAAGAGAAGAATCAAGAATGGTCCCAAAGAGGATATCCTTTCCTGCTAAAAATGACTGGCTTTTCTCAGACAAACTCTCCCCCAGATAACAATTAGACAATTGAATAAAATGCACACACACACACACACACACACACACACACACACACAGCCAAAAACATTTGTTTGAAGGCAGCAGAAAGCTCCCAATGCAGACAGTAAAGACTTGAGGATCGAAGATGCCAAAGGGAAATCAAACACATGGTGAGCCCAACACTTCATGCTACTTTTTCCTTTGGGTCATTTTCTGGTTTATAATTGGGGCATGTCTAAGAACTGAGAAGCTGAGTGGAAATATGATGCTAACTGGCAAAGAAACATCAAGGCTAGAGAGACAAAAATTAGAATTCAAGGCTATGAAGGCGGCCAGGAGTAGAGGGAAAAGACCTCAGACAGAAGGAAAGTGCAAAAAGATACCCAAAAGGCGAGCTAAGCGTTTGGTGCCACTTTCTCTTTTAGGAAGAAGGCATCCAAAAGACCTAGAAGCTGAGCAGCACCATTATAATGGTGTTAAATTTTCTAAAACTGTAAGAACTCCCCAGCCACTCATTCAAGAAGAACTACAACCTCGATCAGAAAAATATAAAGGAACTACACTGAGTCACAGCATAGTAAAACTATTGCTATCCAAAAGCCAACCAAACATTGTAGAGATAACCAGAGAAAAAAGAAACATAAGCTCTAAAGAAGCTATATTAAAATAGCATGATGTCTGATTTTTTAATAGAAGTGAAAGCTAGAAAACAATAGAAAAACATCTTTGCTGAAACACAGCACAGGTTTCTAGAAGGGTATTTCTATGTCAAAAATATACCTATTTTATGGATTTTGAAATAAATTTTAGAATTACCCTCCAGTCAAGTTGTGTTTATTTACATCCCTACAAATGATATTTAATTTTAATTTCCTATGAATCTATAGTTATATGAACTTTCTTATTACGTTGTATATTTACAAATTTTTCTGTTTTTATTGATTCAAATAGCCAGATTTTTTCTATACTTTTTACTGAAGCTGATCTTAGATTTTTACAAATCCCATTTATTTTTAGTTTCTAATTTATTATTTTCTGCTTTTAAAGTTATGAACTCCTTTCTCCTGCTTTCTTTTGGGTTTATTTTGTTCCTACATTTTTAGCTTCTTGGGTTGAAGCTTTAATTTATATAATTTTATTCTTTCTTATTTATCAAATAACATATTTGAATCTCTGAATATTTATATCTCAACTGTGCATTATAAGTATCCATCCTTTGTATATGAATTTATACACAAACAAGAACTTTAAATGTCAGTTTTTGAGAAATGTACCTAAAAGGCCCATACTCAAAGGATGTGAGTATGAAAGAAAGTTTGAACAATTTGAAAATACAGTGAAATTTCTGTTAGCTATAACCAACTAACCAACCATCCAGTTGGATTTGTGTCTTGTTTTTTGCTTTTAAAGGCAAACTGTATTGTGGGTGGGCAATATTACATAAGATATGTGTTAAATTTTTAAAAATCTTCAAGGGGATTCCTTGGATCAATTACTGTTGATTTCAAATTCTCACACCCTTTTCAGTTCTTTATAATGATCAGTTGGGTTTAGAAGGATGTCCTGAGGCATTGCAAGATTACAATCAGTGATTATATTATTTTTATTATTTTAGTCTTAGGAAATGTCATGAGTACATTTCTAGAAGGATTGGAGTAATATTTACAAGGATTTTGGCAAAAAGAAGTTTCCATTTAATTCTGGATTACTTAAAAAATACTTCATTGCCTGAGCATTTAAATGAAACATGATTTTATAGTCTTTCTTATAAGCTTACACTTACTGAACACTTTCCATACTGGTTAGTATTCTACCACTTTGGGTATATCATCTTATTTAATCTTCATAACAACATAATGAGAAAGGCAGTGATGGGGAAACCGAGGCACACAGTGGTTCAGCCACACAGCCAGTAAACGGCAAAGGAAGGACTCAAATCCAAACTGTCTGCTCCCAGAGCCCGTGTTCTTAATTCTTTACAATACTATCTACCAATGGGTTAGAAAATGTGAGGCCACAAAAATCACAAGAGAAATCCCTGTGTAAATTGACCTCTGGCTGGGATGAGACAGGAGAGCATGACCCAACAGTATGGCAGTGTAACTTTTTTTAAAAGCTTTTTCACCACCCTGGGTGACAGAGTGCCTCCTCCGTGCAGGGACACTATCCTGTAAAGAAGGTGACACTTTTATGACCATTTCAGGGAGGAATTCTGTCCATGATAACATTAGCACAAACACCTAGTCTGTTTCTGTTTTGTCTTCCAAGTCATGTACAAATGTTCCCATTCAAAGGAATCTGATTTAAAGGAGCCCTTGCCTCTCAGTATGATACCACACCCAAGTGAAGTATGTGCTTTTATTTGTCTGTGGCATCAGTGTTGGGAACCAGGTGCAATGTCCCTAGCAGATCACAAGATATGCCCTCAACACAGGCCACCCTCAAAGGATGTTTTCTTTCACTTCCATAGGTTCTTTCCAACTTGGCATGGGATGGGAACCTTGGGTTTGCTTCTGGAGAATCCTTTGTTTTTAAAAAGCTAATATTCATTTCCTCATTTTTCTTGGCAAAAAATAAAACAACAATAATTGTATTAACACTTGGGACTAACAATGAGAACCCAGAGAAAGATTAAAAGTGACAATTAATTAGGCTACTCCACTGGATAGCTGCATTCCAGAGGACACTCAGAAAATGCACTTAAAAACACCAATTTGTGCAAAGTCTCAAACTTTTCCATTTCATATATTTATCATGATTTTACCATCCTTCAGTAACAATCAGTTACAAGATGATGATCTTACTCTGACTCTTATTCAGGATTACTTATGAAGTTTTTGCCACAGCACAAGATTTCCTTTGCAGGGACCAAATGTATGAAACTTTTATCATGCTTTCTACCTTGCCTGCCAGGTGCTCAGGAGTTTCTCTTAGTTCTTGTACTTGCATAGTCACGCAATGTCTTCTTTAAAAAGGAAAAATAAAGGAGCTCAAATAAAACAAACAGTTGATATTGATCTAAGCTCACTACAAAGGAAAGTAATTAAAGGACGGATCATTATTTCTCTGATGCAATTTTTAATCACTCCCACAATAAATTCTCTACCCTGATTATCCCGCAACATTCAGAGATTTGCACTATTGTATTCCAGGTTTCATACAATATAGTTCAATTGAATGACCTCATGAATGTGATCAAGGCAGGTTTATTTGGTTCTTGTTTTAGTAAGTACTGTCTTACTCATCAGATGGTTTTTTTTTTAAGACCCTGGATAAATAACTTCAATAATGAGAAAGAGTTTACAGAAATGTAGCTGTGTCAACAAGAAATGAGTTTTCATTGACTGCTAGTGTAATTATGTCTCATATTTACTACATTCAATTCAAATGAGAGGGAACCAAGTCTTTAAATTTAGGTTGTGTCTTTAGTAATTTTCCAACATTCTATATAGTGCAATAAAATGGAATAGTTTAAGTTCTTGTTGAAAGGATATTAATTTTGTTCCAGTATAATAAGATCTTGGAGCATATATTTCTCATATAAGAAAAATAGAATAAAAATATGTGTAAATTATTGTTTTCATTGCATTGATTTTCTATTTATTGCCTTCTCTTCTAAATATTGAGCTACTCATAATTTTGGAATAACAGCATTAGATATTATAACACAGCATTTTACATTTAGCATGGTTTCATCTTTCATTCCTTCTCATTAAAGTCTTTTCTTTCTATTTTTCCCATTAAATTATTTCATTCCTAGTCTAAGCATGGTCACGTTCTGCCACTTATTGTCTTTTGGATGTGTTTTGCCTCTCCAATTAGATGACAATCCCCTTGCAGAAAGGGGAGCATATCTTTCCCTTTTTGTTTCTTTACCTTGCAGCCCAGTCCCCTAAACAGGGGATAAACAAGAAATATTTATTGGTTATGATTTGGAATTTGCTCAATGAAAATTATAAAAAGTCAGAAAGAGAAGATAATAGAATTTACATGACTTACATTATGAAGATTAGTATTTATGAAACATGCATGATGTACCAGGCACTAGATATACATTATGTAATTGAACCCTGAGGTAGTTATTTATTCATTTCACTTTTCACTATGGAAATGGAGACTCAGTGAGGCGAAGTTCAGAGACTTGATCAGAGCCAAACAGTTTAGTTGCTGCAGAGCCTGGATTTAGGTCTGGCTGACTTCAAAGAATGACCTTTTTCCACTGTACCGTGATGCCTTTCATGAAAACATTAAAACATAAACCTCTGTATAAAATTAGGCTTCTCCTTTGGTCTGCAAGAAGTGAATGATGCTTCTTGCTGTCAAAGGTAGTGATTTCTTCTCTTCTTCCATTGAAGGCTAGAGGGGAAAGCAACTTGTCACCTTACTCTGCAAAATTAGGTGTGCACTGTAGACTATTTCCTTCAAAAATAAATAAAAATCAAAACTAACTAAATTAGACTGTTGTGGTTTCATAAATATCTCTTGAACTCAGAAAAGAAAGGATATGTTTAATAATAATAGTAATAACAACAAGAAGGTGTTGTATATATCTGAAATACATAACTTCAAAGTGCTTTTGCATATATTTTATAATTTAACCATAATTCTATATGGCTTACCTTATAAGATGGAGTATTTTTAAACTATATTTTATAGATAAAGAAATTTAGATTAAGCAACTTGACCCAGGTCACAAGCAACAGTTGGCCCCTAATGTTTTGACTCTGGAGGAGTTTAGTGCCTCCATTTAGTGCCTCTTCTAATTTAGAATTAGAAGAGTGTCTCTAACCTGTTATAACAGGGTAGACAGAGTAAAGCCCTGATTAAGAAAAAGCTAACAAAAATGAACAGACTGCAAAATTAAATATATTCAGAACAAAAACATGAATTTCATAAGCTCTCTGCTTGTGAAAGCCGACAGAGGGAAGATGGGCTTGTCCACATTCTAATTTGCTTTTATCATCAACATGATAACATGATTGGCTGAAAAGAGGCAACACACTTCAGAAGGGTTAACTAAACCCTGAGACTGGTTAAGGGATAAAAAGAGTGTATGTAATTACTCTCAATGAGCTTGGATTTCATTACCCATGCAGATTACATCCCAGATACAAAAAGAGCTTGTGTTAGTGATGCGTGGTAGACAAGAGAGGTGCTGAGAGGCTGTGTATATGTACACACCTGATCTTTAAGGTGATGAAGAAAACAGATCTTGCAAACTGCATGCCATAAACTGAGCTATTGATTCTAGACATCAGTCTAGAAAGGATTAATAAAGAATAGCTTGGAAATTCTTAAAAATGCCCTAGTCACAGAGTGGAATCAAGTGCATTATGTATTAGTTTGCCAGGGCTGCCATAATAAAGTACCATACACAGGGTGACTTAAACAGAAATATATTTTCTCACAATTCTGGAGAAGAATCTGAGATCAAAGTGTTGGCACGGTTGGTTTCTTCAGAGAGCTTTCTCCTTGGCTTATAGATGGCCCATCTTCTCCCTGTGTCTTTGTATGGTCTCTCCTCTGAACCTGTGTTCAAATTTCCTCTGCTTATAATGATAACAGTCATATTGGGCTAGAGCCCAGCTTAATGACCTCATTTTAATTTAATTACCTCTTCAAAGATCCTATCTCCAAATGCAGTCACGTTCTAAGGCACTGAGGGTTAAGACTTCAACAAGTGAATTCTGGGGGATACAATTCAGCCCATAACAGATTAAGTCAGATTTTTTTTGGCATTCTTAATAACAATACACCTGAAAAGAGGAAAACTAAATACGACTGGTTCTTCACCAAAATGTAGGAGTAGTGTGTTAAAATCAACTAGAATATTTTTCCAATATTTTCTCTGTCCCCATCACCCACATGGAGATTCTGATTATTCAATATTCTCCCCCTGCTCAGGTTGAGAGCTACCATTATACATTTTTTAAAAGCTAACACTTATTGGACACTTGCTATCTGTCAAGTACTATTAAGTACTTTATGTGTATTATTTTATCTAATCCTCATGAAAATCTTATGAGAAAATTCTATAAGATATTAATATTATCCTCATTTTATAGACAAGAAATCTGAGGCACAGAGAGGTTAAGTAATTTGCACAGGTCTCAAAGCTAGTAAATTGAAGAACCAGGATTCAAAAGCAGCATATCTGGCTCCAGATCCAAAGCTCTTAACCACTGCACCTTTCTCTCTCAACATAGTATATCTGAAGTTTAGCAAAGCACTTCTCATGTCTCATGAACACAATGTATAATAGAAACTGAATTATAAAGCAATTAAGTAGGTCTATAAATTTTGAATGGCTCTTCCTAAAGAACATTAGCCAGTGGACTGATTATAACATGGAAACATGGCTTCCACTTTTCCTGCTACGGGACTCTCCCTGGTCCTGCTCTAGTCTATATTTAAATCAGTGATTTACATAAGAACATAAACAAACAAGATTACCAAATGAACAAATAAAATTGAACTGGGAAATATGGAAAATATTTGTATTTTAGAATTAGGATTTATATTTCAGCTCTATGTGGGAAACAACTGTGAGGTAATACACAAAGGTGATTATTTCTTTTAGGGCTGAGGCCAGTGGAATGGGGATCACTTAGCCTGTGGGTTTTCAGGGGAATTACAAAGGGAGGCCTCGTGGTCTGCCTTGATGTCACCTTCAAGTCCTCATGGTAGAAAGGACATGAAGAACATGAGAACATGGAATCAGAAGAGGTATAAAAGAGGTGACTTAATAAGCCCCAACATAGGCATGGAAGGATAAGACTCAGTCAACACCTCACTTGTGAACCAAAAATCTTAACTCCAAGACTTCGGAAGCTTTGAAATTTTCTCATTTTTAAAAAAATCTTGTTTATTTCTTTTTAGTCACTAGCAGGAAAATTCCCAAACCCTTGAAATCACAAAGGATCTATGTGATCTATGAAAAGAGTAAGTAAAGAAGTGCTAAGGATATGGTTTGTTGCTCCTCAAATTCCAGGGCAGGGATGATGGGAAGATCCCAGGGAACAAAGTGACTGGTGACAGAGGCCAAGTGTCTGAGGTGTGCTTGCAGGCAAGAAAGAAAGGCCCATGAACTATCTAGAGTGGAGAAGGGGGCACATAGGATATAAAAACTGAAAATCCTGACAGGGCCTCTAATAACTCAAATTATTTAGCAAACGGACAGGAGTATTTTTAAGGCAATGTGTTCCTTGCAGAAGATGAATAAAATTGTAGAGGGGTTTGTGTTAAGAATAAGCATGGTTGTAGATTCTATTATGAATCTATTGATTCTATTATCTATGATTTTATTATCATTGAGACATGAAAATTAAATATTGAAGTGTTAATTATTTCAAAAGATAGTTCAAATGTAGAGATTATGCCTAAGACTACACATTAATAAGAGTCTACTATATATTTGTATATTGTATATTTTGTATATTACAATATATAAAGTGTCTTTGCAGACCTTGTATCTAATATTTACATTCTCTCCTTTAATTATTCATTAGTCCAGTCACTCCAATCCAGCTTCTACTTCCACTACTCTCTTGAATTGTTTTTAATTAGTGACCTCCTGCTTTTAAATAAAAATCAGTTCTTTTTCATCCTATCTCACAAAACTCAAACTCTTTCCCATTCTGCCTTCCATAACAGCACACAGTTCCACTTATATTCCTCTCTCTGTCCATTCCTTCTTGATCTTCTATTTCTACTGCAGGCTCTTTCATCTGACAAAGTTGGACATCCTTGGGGTTTTGCCCTTGGTCCTGTTTACTTCTCAAACTCCAATTCCTGTTTGGACAATCAAATCTAAATCCAAAGACTAGGTACCAATGTTTCCCAAATATCTCCAGCTGAGTCACTGTTGCTGACCTTCAGACCAGTTTTTCCTACTGTATACTGAACATCTTCACATGGACATCCCAGAGGATTTTCAGATCTCACAGCCTAAAATGGAATGAATCATCTGGTCTTCTAATTTCCTCTTCACTCCTCATTCAGTGTTTCCAATGTTGTTGGATTACAACATCGTTTCTCCACTGCCAAGCCATTAACCAGGAGATTGTTCTGGACTTTCCTTACTTCATACTCATAATCAGTCTCCCAGTACTGTTGTTTCCTAATCATCTTGAACTTGTTTCCTTTTGCTATAACTCTGATATTTACCATCTCTTGCTGGACAAATGGAATAACTTCCTGCTCCAGTCCTAGATTTCATTAGTCCAACTTCCACATCCCAGCCTAAGAGATCTTTCAAAAATACAAACCTTATGGAGCCACTGTGCTGCCATACTTGCTCACCCCTGCCTTCAGGTCAATGAACAAACTTTGCATTTTGGCATGGAGTAGATTCTGGCACATTTCTACATTCATACCTCACTATCCACCCCTCCTTCTTAGACACCACATGTGCAAGTCACATTATGCATTGGATAGTTTCCAATCACACCATCCTCTACCACACTTCTGTGACATGTTATCCCCTCCATCTTGACCATTTTTCTCATTCTCTCTTTTACTCATCTCAGACATCACTTCCTTTCTGACTCTTTCCTAGCTGTCCCTTCCCCCTGAAGAATTAATAATGTCTTCCACACTCCTATGGCACCCTGTACAAAGTTCTATATTTGTACTACTCTGTATTTTCACAGCCCATGTATGCATCTATCTCCTTCAAAGACATAAGCTCCTTCTCTTTGTGCCCTGGCAACTAATACAGTGACGGACTTGTAACCGATTGCATACCAATTCTCTTTGTGCCCTGGCAACTAATACAGTGACGGACTTGTAACCGATTGCAAACATCTGTTTAATGAACAAAGCACCTTCTGCCTAGAAAAAAATTAGCCAAAATTAAACTTAAAAAAATCATAGGAGAAACTTAAAAAGAAGTGACGGTGTCCATCACAGAGCATTTGAGCATTAATGCAGTTCATGCATCTCTGACAGGCATGCCTTGTTTTCCTGAGATTAGTGACCTCCCAAAGTTATAACACTGCTCTTGCCTTCTGCTACTGCCAGAACTCCAGGGGGAAAGACAGAAGTGAGGCTGGGGGGAGGCTCTCTGATCACTTGTATTATATTCAGTGCCCTTGAGTGACCTCCTAGATACCCCTACCTCCACCTTCATAGGCTTTACCAAGAGATGATAAACAGGATAAAAAAAGGGACATGTTTAGAAAATGAGGTGGAAGGGCACTTAGGAGAGGCCCAACTTGAACAATCAGGCAGCGGAAGTTCAGCTTTCTACAAAAGAAAGGGAGCATCATGCCTCATGGCTCCCAATGGCAAGTGGAGCTGCTGAAACCAAGTCACAGGTCCAGCAATGTACCAGAAGGGAGACCTTGAATGTCAACTGGCAGGGTAAGAAACTCAGAGACAAAATGTTGCATATCTCACCTGAAAGTGGGTAATTTGTGACCCTAAAGAAAATTACCAAGCAGGCAATGCAAGGCAGGCTGAATGCCTGCAGGACCAACAACAAGTAGGCAGTTTCATGGTCACTGTCAGCTTACCTTTTATGGACAAACAACCTCCTAAAAACTCAGGGCCTGTGGGACAAATCCAACCCACAGCCTATTGAACAGCCTGTGAACTAAAGTGATTTTTACATTTTAAAAATATTAAAAAAAATAACAGAGAAGAGTATGCAACAGAGAACATATGGCTGCAGAGACTAAAACATTCCCTATCTGGCCCTTTACAGAAAAATTTTCCTGTCCCTGTGTAGATGCCTCTGTACAATTAAGCTTCCATTGCTTCCAGAATAGTTCATAAAACTGCATGCATTGGGATGAAATTTTTGAAAGTTATGCTCTCTCTACGTTATTATAACCAGCTTGGATTTCTTTGTGTTAAAAGTTAAGAAGTAGACTTTATTATCTTGCCTCTATGGATGATTTCCATTTGTAGAGAGCCTCTGTGTTCTGGTCAGGGAAAAACATAAGACAGGAAGTTAAGAGATCTGGTCCAAGTGACATCATTACTGGCTATAGACCTTAGGCAGCTCACTTAACATCACAGAATTCTAATTTCCTAATCTGCAAAATGGGGATAACACCTGCCCTACTGTACCTTCTATGGTTTGAGGATACAGTGAAATAATAGATGTAGCAGGCTTTGCAAACTTGAAAGGGAGCTACAAATAGAGGTATTATTATAGATGTGACATCATCAACACTTAATTATGGCTACTTGGGGGAAGATGAAAGACAGATAAATTAAGTTGTTAGTTATTAGTGGAAATTTTACTCATTTATTCTTTTATCTCCTTCTCATTAAATCTTTAACAAAATTAACAAGTGTCAGGGCCTATTGAGTTGAAAGTTTTTATTCCTTAGTTCAATAAGTTAGTGTATCTGTTGATTGTGTATTACATGCTCAGTACCTTTGGGAGGAGGGAAAATGAGCAATGAGTGGCCAAAGGCAGTACTAGAATTAGAGGAGAAAAGAATGCAGGAAAACTTGAAAATTAAAAATCAAATCAAAGTAAAGCAAGCAAACCAACAAAAACCCACTTTTATTACAAAACGTATCTCTTTAAAGCTGGTTAAATTGTTTCCATTCAGGACCTAACTCAAGGTTAACCTGGTTGGCAGTGCCATAAACTCAAATACAGTTTGACTTATTTCTCTATATCAGAGAAAATGCTATTATTTTTCTAGGTCCCATTCCTTTTCCTAAGTACACAGAAAGACTATATTTCTCAGCATCCCTCACAGTTAGGTTGGGACATGCAACTAATTCTGGTCAACAACCTTAAGCATAAGTGACATGAGCCACTTTCCAGCCAAAGGAGAAAAGAAAAGTGAGTTTTCCAGTACTCTCTTTTTCCTTGCCCTAGAAAGCTCCTGAAAGTTCCATGTCAAGATGGCAGAGACATAAAATAGAAACAGCCTCAGTCCCTGAGAGATTATTTGAAGGTGAGACATCCTGGCGAGCTGGAAGCATCTTGTTTGTATGAAGAATTGGTTTGTTTGTTTATTTGTTTTTGCAATAAGCCACTGAGACTTAAGATTTGCTTGTTAATGCAGACTTACCTAGCCTATTCTGACTAAGGCATTTTCCCTCGAAACTGGATATCATAGTCAACACACAATTCTATATTAAAAACAAACAAACAAAAACTGTTCTGAACTTCTGGGGAAGATGGCAGAGTAAGAGAATCTTTGGCTCACCTTGCTCCACTGATACACCTGGATAACACCCACATCAGTATAAATAACAGAGAAGATGACCTGGAAACTGGCAGAACAGACTCTCCACAGCTAAATGTAAAGAAGAGGCCACATCGAGGAGGGTAGGAAGGTCAGGGACAGAGTCGGGAGCTAAAGGGAACTGCAGAACTATCCACAGGAGGAAGGGAAACTATGGATTCAAAGAGAGGAATGAACAAGCCCCCACACCAGGCACCCCAGACACAGGGAACCCACACTGAGAAGATGAATCCCCATAATATTTGGCTTTGAGAATGAGAGAGGCTTGGCTTCGTGAATTCCACCATCAGTGGGGCTTAGCACCTGGAATATTAAAAATCAGCAGGCTTTGGGAGAGCCAGAGAGCAATAAGAAACTGAGTCCCTTCCGTTAAAGGGACAGCACAACAAACAGCCCCATAGAGATACAGCATAGGAGCTGCAGTTTGAAAAATGCCTGGGGGATACAGGAAGGAGATTTGTTTACAATCTCAGAGCCTGTGCTGGAGGGGCAGGGATCTTTGGGAAATGTCTCCAACAACAAAAGAGCTGACAAGTGCCATTTTCCTCCTTTCCCCTCCAGCCTAGATACACAGACACCTGTGGGAACCAGCACAGCAGGAACATTCTCTAGCTAGCCAACAGTGCACTCTGCCTCCCCACAATTCTTTGGATTTATTTTCTCCAACACAGTGGCCTCAGCATAGACCTTGCTGGCACCTCACACTCTGCCCCTGTATTCTCCTGTGGACCCTCATACCCTTGACAGGAGGCCATCCAAGGTGGTGCCACAAACCTAGTACTGTATAAGCAGCCCTGATGGGGCCAGCACCACTCCAAAGTGATTCCTACCCCAGGGAGAGGGGAAGATAACCAAACACACTAGTCTGACTGTGGTCCAGCATTGGGCTGGGGGCAGATATTTGGTCTGACTGTAGGCCCCCCTACCAACAAAATCTTCTGGGACAACACAGGGAGAGTGCCCTAAAGTTCAGTGCTACCTCATCTCAGACAAATGCCTAGTTGGACTCAACTTAAGCCCAAGAAGGCCCCAGACTAGCCCACTGACAACACAGGGACCAAACTGCCTACAACAGGCAAAGAGAATCATTGCAGATGACAAACTGAAGACGAAGGTGGCTCAGCCACAACAGTAGGGCACACACAACACACATAGGAGACACCCCTGAATTGCTAGGTTCTGTGAACAGGGGACATTGAATTACAGGGTACTACAGGATCTCTTCTTCATAAGGCCACTACTTTCAAGAGCAGAAGACATAGCTAACTTTCCTAACAAATAGAAACAGACACACAGAGTTAGACAAAATGAAGAGACAGTGGAGTATGCTCCAAATGAATGAACAGGACAAAATCACAGCAAGAGAGCTAAATGAAATAGAGATAAGTAATATGCCTGCACTCACAGGATTTCAGAAAAGAGTGGAGGACCTCGGTGAGTGCTCCCCAATAAATAAAGAGAAAACATAAAAAGTAACCAATCAGAGATGAAGAACTCCATATCTGAAATAAAAAAATACGTTAGAGGGAATAAATAGTAAACTAGAGAAAGAGGAAAAATGGATCAGCAACCTGGAGGACAGAGTACTTGAAAGCAATCAAGCTGAACAGGAGAGAGAAAAAAGAATAATGAAAAATTAAAATAGATAAAGGGATCTCAGCAACACCATCAAGCATAATAGCATTCCCGGATGGATAAGAGAGAGAAAAGGGGGCAGAAAATTTACTTCAAGAAATAATAGCTGAAAACTTCCCAATTCTGGGGAAGAAAACAGGAATCCAGATCCAGGAGGCACAAAAAGCCCCCAACAAGACCCAAGAATGTCCACAACAAGACCCATAATAATTAAAGTGGCAAAAATAGTGATAAAGAAAGAATTTTAAAAGTAGCAAGAGAAAAGAAAACAGATATGTACAAGGGAAACCCCATAAGGCTATCAGCTGATTTTTCAGCAGAAATTTTTCAGGCCAGAAGAGAGTGGCATGATATATTCAGCGTGCTGATGAAAACAAGAATACTCTATCCATCAAGACTATCATTCAGAATGGAGGGAGAGATGAAGAGTTTCCCAGGCAAACAAAAGTTAAAGGAATTCATCACCACTAAACCGGCCTTATAAGAAATGTTAAAGGGGACTCTGTGAATGCAAAGGAAAGACCATAAGCAGGAGTAAGAAAAGTAGAAAGCACAAAAGCAATACAGTTAAGTATAAGAACTGATTCCTTGAAAAGATTAATAAAATTGATAAACCTTTATCCAGACTAACCAAACCAAACCAAAACACAACACAACAAAAAGAGGGGACTCAAACAAAATCAGAAATGAAAGAGGAGAAATCACAACCAACAACACAGAAATACAAAGGATTATAAGAATATGAAAAATTATATGCCAACAAATTGGACAGCCTAGAAGAAATGGATAAGTTCCTAAAAATATATAACCTCTCAAAACTGAATCAGGAAGAAACGAAATTTGAACAAATTATCAGCAATGAAGTTGAATCTGTAATCAAAAAACTCCCAAGAAACATAAATGCAGGATCAGACAGCTTCACAGGCGTTCCACCAAACATTTAAAGAAGAGTTAATAACTATTCTTCTCAAACTATCCAAAAAATAGAAGAGGAATAAAAGATTCCAAATTTATCTTATGAGGCCAGTACTACCCCGATACCAAAATCAGATAAAGACACTAAGAATAAAGAGAACTTTAGGCCAATATCTCCAATGAACACAGATGCAAAAATCCTTAACAAAATATTACCAAATGGAATCCAACAATACATTAAAAAAAAAAATTCACCATGACCAAGTGAGATTTATTCCTGGGATACAAGGATGGATCAATATTTGTAAATCAATCAATATGATACATTAACAAGAGAAAGGATAAAAACCATATGATTACTTCAATAGATGCAGAAAAAGCATCTGACAAAGTACAACATTCATTCCTGTTAAGAACTCTCAACAAAGTAGCTTTAGAGGGGACATACCTCGACATAATAAAGGCCATATATGAAAAACCCACAGAGAACATCATACTTAATGGTGAAAAACTGAGAGCTCTTCTCCTAAGTTCAAGAACAAATTTTCCCCTGAACTCTTACCACTTTTTTTCAACATAGTACTGGAAGTCCTAGCCACAGCAATCAGACAAGAAAAAGAAATAAAAGGCATCCAAATTGATAAGGAAGAAGTAAAACTTTTATTGTTTGCAGATGACATGATACTATATATAGAAAACTTGAAACACTCCACCAAAAATCTGCTAGAACTGATGAACATGATGAGCACTGGGTAATGTATAGAATTGTTGAATCACTATATTGTACACCTGAAACTAATATTATACTGTACATTAGTTATACTGGAATTAAAATAAAATTTTAAAAATTTCTATTATTACTGAGACAACTGGAAGTTTTATTTTTCCATGTTGTCGTTCTGCATGCCCTCTATACCCCTAACACTAACTCCAATAAATCACAATTATTTGTGGGTTTGGCTATGTTAAGTGACTACATATATATTATGTGTGTGTGTGTATATTATATTATGTACATATATTATGACTCCTGCCATATATATATATATGTATGTATATACACACACACACTTATATATGATATACACACACACACACACACACACACACACACACTTTTGTCTCAGAAACCTTAGTTGTTTCTTCCACCTAAAATGTTCCTTCCCTAGATATCCTCTTGGCTAACTCCCTTGTCTCCTTTAACTCTTTCCTTTGGTCTCATCTCAATGAGGCCTACTCTGACTATCCTAGCTAATACCACAGCCTGTACCTACACCACACGCACACACACACACACGCACACGCACGCACACACACGCACGCACGCACGCACACACACACACCCCCCCCATACTCTACTTTTACCTTTTTCTCAAAGAAAATTTTACTTCCTACTATATAATTGTTTTTTAAAAAATTCCATTCAATCTATTGTACAGCTCAAAATAATTACTATTTAATATTACCCCAATTTTTAATTGATTCTACATGGAAAAGTCATAGTTCCTGATGGAATATGTAGCAGTAAGAAGAAATTTATTAAATGGACACCTATCAACATAGGAGATCACAAAAATAAAATATCGAATGATATAAGTATGAAACTGAATGAAGTTTATAGCACTAATCCATTTATTTGCATTTAAAAACAATATTTATGTAAATTTAATAACACTACATTTTCAAGGATGCATGTTTATTTAAGTAAAGAAGGAAAATGGAATGGAAGGACATACGTTAAATATAACTAGAAGTTGCTATCAATAGGGATGGAAGAGAATGGGAGAGAGGATAAAAGAGAAAATCAATAACAAATAATGAAATAATATCAAAACTGTACAGGGTTGAATAGCACCCCTCCGAATTCATGTCCTTCTTAGAAACTCATCATGTGACTTTATTTGGAACTAAGATTGTTACAGATGCAATTAAGCTGAGGTCATACTGAACTATGGTGGGTCCCTTAATCCAATGTGACTGATGTCCTTTTAAGAAGAGGAGGGATACAGAGACAGACCTGCACAGAGGGAAGACAGTGTGGAGACACATCGGGAGAATGCCACGTGACAACGGGGATGGACTGGAGTGACACACCTACAGACAAGGGCTGCCAAGGATTACCAACAACCATCAGAAGCCAGGGAGAGACAAAAGGATCTTCACCTAGAACCTTCAGAGAAAGCATGGCACAGCTGACAACTTGATTACAGATTTCTCGCCTGCCAGAATTGTGAGACAATAAATTTCTATTGTTTTAAGCCACCAAATTTGTAGTACTTGATTATGGCAGCTCTAGCAAACTAATACAAAAATGAAAACAAAGAGTCCTGCCTAGACCCATGATAATGACCATGAACAGATGTTACTAGAATAAGTAGAGGCTACAGTGGAATTTTGTTGTTGTTGTTGTTCTGGATTTGGGGAACACCCATATGAGAAGGCAACACCATGCTATCTAAGACTTGTACTACATAGAATTGCTCTTTGCCAGGGTTGTGGTCTGATTTATGCTGCCTATGTGGTTATCTAAGAGAAGCTACCACAGAAGGGTACTCCTGTATTTGGAAACATAGCCCAAGCTTGCTTAATCAGGGTATGCGTAGAAAAAAATGTTTAGATAACTTTGTGTGAATCATTTCCACAAGAGGTTCTTAGGTCCCTGTCAATAAGCTGTATTTTCTGAGATTTTAATTTTGATGAAAAACGAAAACACCCAAACTGGTCCCAAACTTCAGTTAACTGTTGGCACTTGAGGAAAGGTGAGAATCTCAGATTATACCCTGAAATCTGACTGATTCCTAAAAAAAGTGGACACAAAATTGCCCCAGAACTGATGGTCTGAGCATCTTCTTTAAAGTTAGTATGATTTTGACTTAGGGAGCAGAGTGTGTGGCTTCATGACTGAGTACTGGTGCCTGTTAATATTCACAGCAGCCCTACCCTCTGTTTCCGACCCCTCCCACAGCCTTTCAGAGCCAGGACCTTAGCAATTTCAGAATGAGTCCTAAGACGCATTCTTTGTAACAGTGGTTCTCAACTTACTTTTTTCCCATTTATTGAGGTAAATTGACAAATAAATTGTAAGATATTTAAAATGTACAATATGATGATTTGATATATGTATAAATTGTGGAAGAATCCCCCCACAGAATTAATTAACACATCAGTCACGTCACATACTTACCCTTTTTCTTTGTTGACAACACTTAATTTCTAGTCTCTCAACCAATTTCAATTATATGATACAGTGTTATCAGATAGAGTCTCCATGTTATGCATTAGCTCCTCCGACCTTATTGATCTTATGGCTGAAGGTTTGTACCTTTCTACCAGTCTCTCCCAATTTCCCCCATCAGCTGGTTCTCAGTTTAGATGCTCATAAGATTCACTGTGTGGTCGCTAAACTCTTGATTCCTCCCCGCAACCTTCACCTCCTACCCTCCCAGTCCCCCAGAGATTCTCATCAGGAGCTAAGTTGGGGCAAAAACAACAACAACAACTGCATTTTCTTTTTAAAAAATGCCTCGGGAAATTTTAATGTAAGTTCTCTGACAATACTTTGAGAAACAGTTTTCTAGATTTTCCAACTTTAATGTGCCTATGATTCACGTGAAGTCTCATGAAAATGCAGATTCTGATTCCCTATAGGTCCAAGATGGGACTTGATTTCCAGCCTTTCTAATAGGTTCCCAGGCAACGTGAACATAGCTGGTCCATAGGCAACACTTGAGGTGGGAAGCTTTTAAAATCCGGTGCATCAGCAGTATCACAGATCAGGCATTTTTCTAAATCAGGTATTTTTCTAGCACCGGGATTTTCCTAAAGCTCCCAGGTGATTCCAGTATACGGCTAGGTGCTAGGCTACAAAGCTGGTAGCCTCTGACAGGTGTAATAGTAGCTTCTAACTCACAGACTTTCCCCAGGTAGAGATTACCCGTAACTGATATTTCAAAAGAAGAGGTGACTCATTTCAAAGGAGTGAAATTTAAAAAAAAAATTACAATTATGTGACTGCCTCAAAGAACACTGGAATTACTCCCCACTATATCATTTCCAGCTAATTAAAAACTGACAGTTGTGTGTTGGTGAGGATGTGATGAAAAAGGAACACTTGTACCCTCCTGGTGGGAATGTAAATTGGTGCAGCCACTGTGGAAAATAGTGTGAAGTTTGCTCAAAAAATGAAAAATAGAAATGCCATATGATCCAATAATTTCACCACTGGGTATTTACCCAAAGAAAACAAAAATATTAATTTGAAAGGCTATATGCACCCCTATGTTGACTGCAGCATTATTTACAATAGCCAAGATATGGAAGCAACCTGAGTCCATCAATAGATGAATGGATAAAGAAGATATTATATATACATGTTTGTATACACACCCATGAGATATCACACAGCCATAAAAAAGGATGAGATTGTGCCATTTGCAACAACATGGATGGACCTACAGGGTATTATGTTAAGTGAAAAAGTCAGACTGAGAAGGAGAAATACCATATGATTTCACTCATATGTGGAATCTAAAAAAAAAAAAAAAAAAAGAATAAACAAAGAGAAAACAAAATCAGACCTGTAAACACAGAGAGCAAACTGATGGTTGCCAGAGGGATGGGGGATAGAGAGACGCCCGAAATGGGTGAAGGGGAGTGACAGACACAGGCTTCCAGTTAGGGAATGAATAAGTCACAGGACTAAAATGTACAGTGCAAGGAAAAGAGTCAATAGTACTATAATGGCGTTGTATGGGGACGGATGGCGGCTACACTTGTGAGCGTAGCGTAATGTTTCAGCTTGTCAAATCGCTATTGTCCCCTGAAACTAACACAACCTTGTGTGTTTTAACTACACTCAAATAAAAAAAAAATCAACTAAAAAAGTGACAGTTGTGGATAGACCTTCTTATGTTTTTTTTGTCATTTGAGAGTCAGTATTTAGTGTGATATTTTTCTTCTTTATATCAGATTTATTCCTGATTTCTGAGCCTCTTACTGTATAGGTTAAGTTGCAGGGTAGTGGTTCTGAGACACAGCTAGACAGCCTTCCATATGCCCCAGTGGGTCAACAACGATTAGAATGTAAAAGACATCGGGGCAGTCTCATACTCAGCACAATTATCCCTCGATTTCCCTCCATCATCCCCAATTGAGTACTCATCTTGGTCAGGGGCCATCTTCTGGCAGCAGATATTTGATTATTCTGCCCAAATCTGGAGTCCAGGTTCCAGCTCTTTTCTTTTCCCTCCCTTTCTCTTTATGTCTTTTCCTTTCCCCAAAATGATTCATCAACAAGAAAACGATTTTATATATAGTTAAATTCTGATTTCTCTAACCCCCACCTGCTTGTGTGGTAGCTTCAAAGGGGTTTCTTCCAGGACATTTGCTTACAGGAAGGATCCAACCTTCTTTACTTCAGTTCCTGATTATTAGAGAGGATAATACCTGTGGAAAGTACCTTGTAGCCATATTATGTGAGGTCCCTTATTGTTGCTGGTAGTAGCAGGAACTCAGGAGAAGTCTTCTGAGGTGATCAGAAAGAGCATTTGGCCAGATAATCAAAACATTTGTCTAAAACAAGAAATTTGTTTTTAAAATGATGTAATGTATCAAAATGTTGTATTTTTTAAGTTGTTTATTTATTTTTTTATTTTTTATTTTTTTTAAGTACACCCAATGTGGGGCTTGAACTTATGACCCTGAGATCAAGGGTCACATGCTTTTCCAACTGAGCCAGCCAGATGCCCCCCAAATGTTGTATTTCAACCTGACACGTTTGTAGACATAGCTGACGTTCAGCCAGCATGCACTGGCGCAGCTGTGCAATCATTTGAGGATCCTTTCTGCTGGGACAGGCATTCGTTCTGATTGGTCAGGGTCAAGACCATACTGGCTGTTAAAATATTTGGATATCATCCCTCTATATTCATCAATCTTTTGACGTAGGATTAAATCGTTTCTTGACTATAGGTCTTCTGATAGGACTCCTAATTCTTTCTTTCCATAAACCGCACCCATAACTTAGCATCCTGAATTTCCAGCGTCAGTATCTTTAGTGTACCCTGAGCATTGAAGGTCAGTTAAAATGCAGTGTAGACGTCACAATTTTAAGATTCCACTCCCCCCAACCCCAAACTTTTAGAACAGCTCACCCTGACCTGATTTAACAGCAATTCTTAAATCTCACCATAATGAGTCCCGACAAAGCGTTCAACCTAGTTGTCATAGAATCAACAACTTTCTTTTCATACTCATGTTTATATTCTATGGGTTTACATAATATCCAGTTAAATTATGCAATTACAAGAACAAGCACAATGGTCATAAAATGTTTGGGAACAAATTCAACTGATCCTGGTCAACATATAATTCAGCTGGTGGGAATGGAAGTCTGTAGGCATGCTGGAATTTAGCCTTCTAGTTCCAAGGGTTCAGTCTGCCAGAGACATGGATGTTAGGTAGAAATACATGAACATGCTGGTATGCCATCATTTTTTGACCTATGAAAAACCAGCAGTTCAACATGGTCCGGCCAGTATATTTTATAGAGTGATGAGTTTAGTGCAGGTCAACTAAGGCAGCTTCATTTACAATGGTAAAAAAGAAAAAAAAGCAAATAAATAAATAATAAAAGAACAGAGCTGTTAATTAATTAATTAATTTACTTATTTACTTATTTATTTGAGAGAGAGAGAGTTGCAAACAGGGGGAGGGGTAGAGGAAGAGGGAGAGAGAGAATCCTTGAGCAGACTACCCACCGAGCGTGGAGACCAAAGTGGGGCTGGATGTGGGGCTGCATCCCAGGACCCTGAGATCATGACCTCAGTGGAAACCAAGAGTCAGATGCTTAACAGACTGAGCCACCCAGGTGCCCCAGAGCTGCTTTTCAACACTGTGCTTCCTCTTTAAGATTTTTGGACTGTACTTATTAATGGTGCTTATCCTTTTGCCAAGCATTTCACAAAAGCCTTCCTCTGACCTTAAAAGAAAAGTTCAGGGCGCCTGGGTGGCTCACTCGTTAAGCGTCTGCCTTCGGCTCAGGTCATGATCCCAGGGTCCTGGGATCGAGCCCCGCATCGGGCTCCCTGCTCCGCGGGAAGCCTGCTTCTCCCTCTCCCACTCCCGTTTGTTGTTCCTGCTCTCGTTATCTCTCTCTCTGTCAAATAAATAAATAAAATCTTTTAAAAAAAAGTTAAAAAAAATGCTATTGTTAAATAAGTTTGGGAAATACCACAAACCATACCCATCTAGGAGATTCATACGCTCATCAGGATATTAAAGGCTCTGAGAAGTCCTGTAGCAAAGGCCTTTGTTTAACTTTGTTTACCTTAGGGTTTCATAAATGTAACAAAAGTAGGTCATTTCATATAACATCTAACCCTGAAGAGCTAATGTTTAATGAAACAAACACAGTTTAGTAAACACTACCAACTAGCATTAAAGAAAGTATTAATCTGATTTTGAAGTAGATTAAACAAATACCATCTTAATATCAGTTTGAAACAGCACAATTTGTGCAGGTGTCCCAAAGCACTGTACAAATTTCATTTAGTGGTAATGTTCTCCCCTGTACAAATAGAGAAACAAAGGTATAAAGAAGCATTAGGTTGCTTGCCAGAGTACACACAAGATTGAGACAAACTGGAACCGTAGCCCACATGTCCGAACAATGATTTCTCAACTGTGTTTACAAACAGCACCAAATTGCAAATTGTAGCCACTCACTCTTTCTAACTGAAGTCTCCATTTCAGTAAAGTTCTGCCTTGGTGATTGTATTTTCATTTAATGAATTTTAACTGAACACGCTGGTAAAATGAACGCATATTAATTTTTGGTAATTTTCACATATTTACCTCCCCAGGGACAGTCAATAGTCCCTTTTGTTAACTGCATGGTGAAGAAGGGAGAAGACACTCTGCCTCTCACTTAGATAAACGTCTTATTGAGGAGTAGATAATATTTCTCCATGTGATGTTAACATCAAATCCATTAAAAATACGAACAAAGATAAACAGTGTACTCCTTGAGCCAGAAATAGAAGACAGAACTTTGGAGCTCATGGGACAGAGTCACATTGACCTATAGATTAGATAGCTGGTGACTTTCATCAATAATCGAGAGCAGGGACTCTATAAAATCTCCAGCAGCGGCAGGGACTCATGGATCTACTGTCTTAGCTCAGAAGCTCATTGATGAAACAAGGCATGAATATAGGGCTTTCTGTTGGCGAGATTCCGACCTTGAGAGAACGAGTTTCAGTCACTTGTAAGGCTAAATAGATTTATGTGTTCTGAAGTTTGTCAGCATAATAGGTGTTTCCCAGCATTTTGGAACTGTGTGCTACGTGACAGAGGAATGACTTTTAGAGCATACCTGCCGACCCCCTCTGCCAGGGGTGGGAGGTGGGGAACAGTGATGTGTGACTTCACAAGCAGATTTATAGACATCCTCGCTCTCTGTACGTTACCTTTGAGTGCTCTCCCCCACCACCGACCTCATCGCCTCGGTCACAAACAATATCTGTTATTTCAGAATGCTGCAATGCTTTCCCTCAAGGCCGAGCCAGAGTTGTCAAATAGAGATGAAGAGCCTTTTGGCCAAAAAAAAAAAAAAAAAGAAAAAAAAGTGCTCTTAAAATGTTTACCTTCTCATACCTAATGGTTTTAGATCATATCTTATTAGTCTAGGAGACCATTATATAAAGTACAATTAAGATCTCCTTGACATTTTCTAGGAGTTCCAATTCAGCTTTGCTAATGGCTATAACTTCATTGCCTTTTTTTTTTTAATTTAATGCCATACAGTGTTGGAAATGCAGTTTATAATAATGTGGACTACCCAGTGTGCACTTGCAATAATTACACAGAATGTCAACAGCCTCTCAAGCTGGATCCTGTGTTGATTGCATCTTGTGACATTTTCATTTGGTCAACTTGTTGGAATTACACCTCTACGGGCAGGCTCCTGCCCCTCCAACACTGTTCAGTTTGATCTTGTCTATTGAGTTTAACATTCCCCCGATTATAGGAAGAAAGTAGAGCTGGGCCTAAGAATAGGATCATTGTTTCCATGGCCAGTATCCCACCCATACTGTCAGCAACTTTCATTCAGGAAACACCTCGTGAGCATCTAGTATATATTCATCCCTGTTTTAGGCACTAAGGACACAAAGCTTAATAAGATCCTCTCCTGCTGTCACTCCCATGTGTCAAAGTAAGAAACTCTAGTTATAAATACACTTCATGTGGACCATGATTTGGTAAATAAATAGCTGAAATTTATGTGGTGCCCATGCTCTATGGAGTTCTGTTATAACCTCTTCTACATAATCTCCACAATGAATCTATATGGCAGATATTATCATCGTTTTACAGACAAGGAAACTGAGGCACACAGAGATTTTTGTTTTGTTTTGTTTTGTTTTAAGTCTTGCACAGCTAGTGAAGGGAGAACCTGAAGTTTGAACTTTGGTTATTTGCAAAGAGCCTGATACTGCTCTGCCATTAGGAGGAAAGTCCTGATAAAGGGTCAGTATGGTAAATTAAACAATACAGTCCCCAGAAGGTGATTAACACAAGTCATAAAACCAGGATGGCTGAAAACACAGAGGGTCGGGGCAAGAAGAGAACACAGATGTTTCCCTTAGCCATCCGTGCTTCAGTACCTATGGCAGCAATTCCTTTGTAAAGAGGGGTAAGGGTTAAAATTATAACAGCCCCGAATATGATCCACATTTTGTTTTAAACATACTAACACTTAGGTTGACTGCTTAGTGTACGCTATAGTTGATCCCAAAGGAGAGATTCGCTCAGTCAAGCTAATTAATTTTGTTCTATTTAGAAAGTTCTGAAATAAAGGAACTTCTTCAGGTCAAGGGGCACCTCATCTAGCAACTGCTGCCAGGATTCTGGGGAGTGATGTGGGCACCTCTTACAGAATCTGACGGGATCAAGCTCATTTGGGTGTAGGACTTCTCCATTTTATTTGTACAACTCTTATTATTTTGATAATAAATTAAAAGAAAGAAGCCAGAGGAGGGAGCAAATTATATTATGCTCCCAGGAGACTAAGGAGAAGCTGCAAATTTGGAAATGCTCACCTGTTTGTCAGCCCATTCTGAATCTGGAAAGAAGGGGTGAATTGGCCAATACATTAACTGGTCAGGTTAACACTAGATCTCAGACAGCCTCAATTAGATGCTGGCAAGTGTTAAACCATTGATCAAAGAGATGTCCTGCCTGTTACCCAAGAATTACTGGGGTTAGAATTTCTCTTTACAGTATCGATCATATTTTTTACTTGCTGGACTGGTTAAAGAACAGGTTTGGTCCTATCCCTAGATCTCTTTCACTGCATAACAGTTGTGTTTATTTGAATGGGCTCCTATGTAGTTCTGTCTTTGAGTAAAATTTATTACATTTCTTTTATGTTCTTTTTAAGCTAGTCGATTATCTTTTTTTTCCTGACTACAAATCCATTTGAGTCTGGCTAAAATAAGCTCCAACATTTACTTATGATTTTCTTGGCCATTAAGTTAGATTTCTTTTGGTCATGCTTTAGCTATTATCATGCTGCAAGTTATTGGTTATAAAACTTTTGTATATTTTTATAATGATCTTGACTAAAAAACTTAATGTTCCATCAATACATTTGAAAGAGTCACAGATATATAGAAAAAAGATGAAATATGTTTGAGAAGTTTCTTTTTTGCCATATATTTATATAAGAAAGGCTTTTTACTATGTTTCTTTATACTTAGTTACAGCTGGCTTTATAGTCTCAGATCTATGTTAAACACCGAGCATATAAAGTTTTAATGCAATCTTCTAAACTTCTATTAATTAATATAATGTGGATATGCTTACTGTATTAAAAATAAAATGAAAATGCGGGGTCTTACTATACTATGGATGAAACAAAAAGTAAAATACTAAAAAAATTAAAAAAAAAGAAAAAGTAAAATACTACCTTTAAGTATTCATTCAGATGAGACGGATTAACTAAGTCACTGTCTTTTACTCTTGATTAAATGACTGAGTACATAGGACAAATAAACATGAAATCATAAGAAAATAAGATGTCCTGGCATCACTGAGGTGAGCTATAATAGCATTCATGATGGGAAAAAAAAATGACATAAAAGGTGTATGTTTCTCAAAAGAAACAGATCTAGAACCCTATGCCAAAAGTTATACATCTGTTATGTTTGTAAAAACGTGTTGGCTGATACAATTAAGATTTATGCATTTTACTATGTTAATTATTTTCTGAAAAAGTTATACATTATTTAGAAACTTAGGAAATGGTGACTAGAAGTACACTAATGAGCAATTTACTGAAAAAATTTTTTTCTTTTTTTCTTTTAAAGATTTTATTTATTTATTTGAGAGAATGAGAGAGAGCATGAGCAGGAGGAGAGGTAGAGGGAGAGGGAGAAGCAGGGTCCCCACTGAGCAAGGAGCCCCAAGTGGGGCTCGATCCCAGGACTCCAGGATCATGACCTGAGCTGAAGGCAGACGTTTAACCGAATGAGCCACCCAGGCACCCCTGAAAATTTTTAATGTTATTTAAAAAATATATACAGTAAAATTGAGTATTTTACGCACAGTTGTATGAATGTTAACACATGGATAGATTTATGTGGCAAAAAAGAGGGACAGCTGAGTGAGCACACGTGAAACTGCCCCGGCGATTCCTCCTTCTCCCTGGCGCTGGGTCCCTGGAGAGAGATCCTGTTGATGCTACTGCCACCAACCACATCAGTTATGTTGCCAATGTCCTTCGTACGATCCCTCACCAGGGCCCACTGATCATGCCCACACAACAGCTGTCTGTGGTGTCTGTCCTGAAGCCATGAATGTCCAAGACACTGGTTTCTCTGTAAGGCTGGCTTGATCTTCCAGAGCTCCCGGACGTGTCTTTCAACATTGCTAAACCGGAGCTGCCACTTTGCACTCCAAACATTTCGAGCTACTTTTAGGAAGTTCTTCCCCAGTGATTTTGTTTTGTTTTGATTTTTGGACCTTTTTATTGACACATCATGTTTTTTGGGTCAAGGATTCTTTAGGCACTCAGCCAAATATCTGAGCGGCAGGCATGGTGTGGCTCTCACAATCCTTCTCCCTCTCCAACATCAGCCCTGTGCCGTTGAGTCCTTCTCTGTTACTTAGAATGAGTCTTTTCATGGGATTCCTCCTTGGCCCTTCATTCGACCTTAAAGGGCTCACCTCTGTGATCCCACAGACATGTCCAGATTTGCCAAATCCTACGGGCACACAGCATCACTGGCTAGGTTTGTCTGTTCTCCCAAGATTAGCTACATTTCACATTTCTATTAGGCAGTCATTAACATTCTCAATAGACTTGATTCCCATATTTTAAAAGAATAATATTAGCAAGGATTTATTTAGCACCTTCCATATAGCAAGCACTGTCCTAAGTTCTTTGCAGGCCTCATCTCATTCAATACTCTCAACCCCGGGTGGGAATGCTTTCGTTGTCCCCAATCTACAGATGAAGAAACAGATACCCCGAAAGGTTAAATACCTCCCCAAGATCACACACCAAGAGTACATATCATGGCTACACATGAAGTCGATAAGGGGATCCTCCAGACTGATTTAATTTTATCTTAAATACTGTTTTGAAATTGGCATCCTTGTGTCTAATTGCAGTTTTTCTAGGTTCGGCTTCATCATTTTCACATTGTTTCTCAGTTTATGGCCTTTTGCAGAACAGAAATTTGTTAAAGAAAGTATTTCATAAGGAAGTTCATACAGTAAGATTATATAAAATGGGATCTCTCTGGAATTTCACGTCCAACTTGCACCCCCCTCCCAATTTGGTTAAGCATGCTTGAAAATGTTCTTAGCTGGAATGAAATTGCTCTTTTAAGAATCAGAGACAAACTCCAACAAACAGTAAAGCATTATGTCTCTTTACACTACTAGTGGAAACTTCAGGTCAACAGAAGTACCTCGGGAGCTGGGTGGGGGAAATTATGCATGGTGCATTGAGGGGCCTGCTGCCCCCTTGAACCTGAGCCAGAAGATGGGAAGTTTCACGGCCCAGGTCTGCAAATCTTCTGTCTTGTTGTTTGGCAAGCTGCGTGTGTTAATCATTCACCTCAAGGATTTCTTAAAGAGTACTTCTTCCCAAAATAGAGAAGTGGAAGTCAGCCTATACCACTGGGCAATAATTCCATCTCCTGTAACTTTCCCATAGGAGTAAATCTGATCAATGTCACTGTTGTTAAAATTTTACAAGTGAACCAACTATAGAGTGCAATTTCCCCCCTGGCGCCCTCCCTCTTGTTTTCGTGTACTTTGTAACCTGAGGAGAAGTTTCCATGAGGAAGCAGAGTCTATGTTGAAGTGACTGAGTGATGTATGGAAGATCTCAAACACAGAGGCTGCCTTTAGACTTGAAAAAAGAATAAAACCCTGTTGTGTCCACGACCGACCTGTGCAAGTAGAATGCTAAATGTTTTCCTTTGCAGAGGGCTGGCAAAGTTCATTCCCTCAGGTGAGGATCTCACAAGATGCCCACTGTTCTCCACTCTGACGTCCCCATGGTGATAGATCTACCTAAATAGCACTACCCATGGGCTTTTCATCCCTTGGCAATGATGCTCATTCATGATTGTGGGCAGCGTTCTTTGCTTTACTTAGGAAAAGATTTCCTACTGTATTGATGCCTGCCTAAATATCAGCTAAATATAAACCAAAAAAAGAAGGGGGGGAGGTGAATCGAGTTAATTACCCACTCATTCTGGTTATATATTTAGATTATTTGAAACAAAAGCAAGTCAGCTTTTCTTCATTTTTTTCTAGAGTATTTCTTCAACACCATGTAACTTTGCAAAAGTAGTTATACCTGAGATTAAAACTGTTGAATCTTCTTCCCCCCATTTCTTCTTCATTCAAGATTATTTATTTTTTATCTTTCCCATTTCAGTTTTATTATGGAAAGTAGTACAATTGTGTGGACATTTCCAAACCACACCATTTAAGAGAATTGAATCAAGAAGAAAGAAGAAAAATATTTTCTGGGAAGTTTTTCACATTCCACAGATGATGTTTACATTTATTTATTTTCTAGGAGAATAGCCTGAAATCTAACTTGAGATCTAATTTTGAGGGTCTTGCTTTGGGTACTGGTGCTTAGACTCACAGGATATATTAAATTCCATTTAATCTTTATCTTTGGAGCCAACTTGGTTCCAAATGAAAGAGAAATTGTTATCATAAGCATAGTCTACTTCCATAGAAATCAGAATCCTGGATCCCCACATCCATTACACCAGGAACTTTTCCCTTTTCTTTATATATAGGTGAAATTGTATTAAAAGGACTTGGGAGGGCTTCTCAGGTGGGATATTGGACTCCTTGTTTACCTTGAATAGGCATCATGTGTTGGGTTCAGTCTCTGACACAGGAAAATAAAGTTTAGCTGAATGAATAGATAAAGGACATATCCATCTAGAGAAATAATTGTTAATCTGTTTAATTTGTTAGATTTTGCCTGTTGACAGTTTTATTCTCAGATGAATGGCTGTGTCATTAAATGGTGGCTGTTCTTCCCACTGGGAGCTAATCATTCTGAGGCCATACTAGAAAGCGTATTAGCGAACAGCTCCTGGGTGCTCCAGTGTGCCCGACCTGGCACTACACGCTTTACACATACTCACACATCCATACCACCACCCTACAAAGTTAAAATAAGTTCTATTTTTTTAAAAGATTTATTTATTTATTTATTTGAGAGGGAGAGAGGAGGGGCAGAGGGAGAGGGAGAGAGAAACTTCAGCAACTCCAGGCTGATTGTGGAGCTGAGGTGGGGCTCCATCTCCAGACCCAGAGGTCATGAACTGAGCTTAAACTAGGAGTGAGGGGGCTCATCTGACTGCGTTACTCAGGGGCCTCAAATAAGTTCTATTATTATCCTCATTTTTAGATGAGGAATTTGAGTCACAGAGACATTTGAGTGTTTATTAAATTTGATTGATGGGGAAGGTGGAACAGAAGGAAAAAGAAGCTGACATGAATTGAGTGCCTAGTACCTGCTAGGTATATTACACTCAGTGCTTAATTGAAACCCAAAGAAATACCTAGAGGAAGGGATTTTTAACCCTCTTTTAATGTTCTGAGAAATAAAATCATTTCCTGAATATACTTAGCTAGGAAATGAGAGTAAGAGATAAATCCAGGATTGCTCACAACCTCCCTATTCAAGATACATGATGGATCCAATTAGCAGGCTCCCGGCATCCTGTGTACAATTTCACCTGACTTCTACATAAGTAGACTTCACTTAGAATCATAAATTTCTCCTCCATTTGGAACCACATTGACTCTAGAAATAAAGCTTAAATGAGATTTGTATTAGTTTCCTAGGGTTGTTGTAACAACCTAACCACAAACTGGGTGGCTTAAAGAACAAAAATTTGTTGTCTCACGATTCTGTCTTGATTCAAAATCAAGACATCAGCAGGATTTGTTTTCTCTGAGGGCTGTGAGGGAAAGTTCCCTTTAAGGTCTCTCTCCTTGGCTTGTGATGGCTGTCTTCTCACTGTTCTTTGTATTGTCTTTGCTCTACGGTTGTCTGCTTCTGTCCAAATTTCCACTTTTTATAAGGACATCAATCATATTGGATTAAGACCCACCCTAATAACCTCCTTTTAACTTGATTACCTCTGTAAAGACTATTTCTAAATAAGGTCACATTCTGAAGTACTAGGAGTTATGACACCAACATATCTTTTTTTTGGAGAAGAGACACAACTCGACCCATAACAGAATTTAATGTCTGACTTACAGAAACTGAGATATAGTAAGCCTGTGGTGGGGCCCAGGACTCTAGATGTTTATGCATCTCACTTGGCATTTGATCCTGATATTCAGGCTTCGTTGAGAACTAACCACTGGCTAAGTAATGAAAACAAGAGAAAGAAACACAGACAGCGCCTGACTCTAGACACTAGAACATGTAACATCAAAATTTTCTCCTAGCCGAGAGGTATGCTGCATTTCTCCTGTGAATGAGACCCCAGGAAGAAAAAGGACATCTTACTTGGGTCTCCTACCCATGAGCTTCTAGTCTCATTGACACAGTGGTTGACATCCCTTCCCAGTCCAGAGCAGTGCTGAGGGTGGGCTCAGCTGCTCTGCTGCTTAAGCAGGGAGATCTGAATTGGCTTATCTTCCTTAAGTTCTTCAGATCCAGCGCCGTAGCATCTGGTTTCCACACTGTTTGTGCTTATCTTTTAGTGATAAGCTGTACTCCCTCTTAGAACATTTGCTTTCCCATTTTGCCTAGGTGGCATGTAAGATAAATGTAATTTGGATATTCACTTGATCTCCTGATGAGGGACACAAGGCAGAACCCAGGAGACACCTTTAGTACAAAGATTCAGGTGCAGATTTATCTGGAAATATTTTCAATGGTCAAGGACATGTGTTCTCTGTAATAAGATTCTGAAAGCTCACAAGAAAAAAGAAAGATCTCTGAGGTCAAATTGGTGGTAAATATCACATTGTTATCTCTGCTGATAACTTACTGCTTATTATGGGATGTGCACTATAATGGTGAAGGGGTGAGCAAGGAACTGAGAGAAACTGGAAAATGCTAAAATGAGGGGAGAATTATTATTTTGTATACATGTGGTGCCCATGTATGCATGAGAGAGAGAGAGAGAGATAAAAGAAACCCTTTAGAAGTATTTTTGATACATTCACAGCCTGTCCTAGAATGCACGAAGTTATAAGTAAGTCAACAAAATCTCCTGAGAATCTTCAATTCAGGAAAATCTGTTTTGTTTTTGTTTTTGTGGGTTTTTGTTTTGTTTTATCACAGGACCCAAAAAGCCATAGTTCCCAAAGGTAAGGGATTTCCTAGCAGTTGGAAACACAGTCATATGTTCCAGATCCCCCTAAAGTCTGATTTGTCTCACTTACCTGATGTCCTATGTGTAGATCCATCTCCCCCTGATGATGGACAGAAAGAAAAACCTTATTTTTTTTTATGTGAGATCCACTCCTGATTCTGACGGTGAGGCTTGACCTTTGTACATCCCAAATGAAAAACCACATCAGAACACAACCCAATCACCTCCACATTCACACAAGAGATGTACATGAACTGTCATGGGTGTGTTGAGAGTTCACAGTCTCAGTGTTCATTTTCATTTATCCATAATATTGTTTCTAGTGTGGATTGTGACTGTTAGTTTTTTGCCTTTATGAATCTGGGGAAATGAGGCCTACTTAATACGTTAGGAGGGATAGAAGTATGTTCAGATTTGGATGGGAGAGGCTCAAAGACCAGTTGCTAAAGACCACACGACTCAATCAACCAGATGTTATTATCCATATCTCTCTCCTTCTCCCAGCTCCTGACCATCCACAGGTATCAGCAATTATCAGAAGATATAGTCCAGCTAATCTGATTTCCCAAGATCCAGCCCCAACTCTTCTCTCTCTGGACCTTTCCACTTTTAAAGCAACTCATTTTCATGTATAACTTTTCAGAATTACATGAGAGACTCAAAATGGGTGAAAGACCTAAATGTGAGACAGGAATCCATTAAAATCCTAGAGGAGAACACAGGCAGCAACCTCTTTGACCTCAGCCATAGCAACTTCTTGCTAGACACATCACCAAAGGCAAGGGAAACAATGGCAAAAAGGAAATATTGGGACTTCAACAAGATAAAAAACTTTTACACAACAAAGGAAACAGTTGACAAAACCAGAAGACAACTGACAGAATAGGAGAAGATATTTGCAAATGTCTTATCAGATAAAGGACTAGTATCCAAAATCTATAAAGAACTTACCAAATTCAACACCCAAAGAACAAAGAATCCAGTCAAGAAATGGGCAGAAGACATGAACAGACATTTCTCCAAAGAAGACATACAAATGGCCAAGAGACACATGAAAAAATGCTCAACATCACTCAGCATCAGGGAAATACAAATGAAAACCACAGTGAGATACCACCTCACAGCAGTCAGAATGGCTAAAATTAACAAGTCAGGAAACAACAAAATTTGGTGAGGATGCAAAAAGAGGGGAACCCTCTTACACGGCTGGCGGGAATGCAAGCTGGTACAGCCATCCTGGAAATGTATGGAGATTCCTCAAAACGTTAAAAATAGAGCTACCTTATGATCCAACAATTGCACTACTGGGTATTTACCCCAAAGATACAAATGTAGTGATTCAAAAGGTCACCTGCACCCCAATGTTTATAGTAGCAATGTCCACAACAGCCAAACTATAGAAAGAGCCCAGATATCCATCAGCAGATGAATGGATAAAGAAGATGTGAGATATATATATATATAAAATATCTATAATAGAATATTATGCAGCCATCAAAAAAAATAAATCTTGTCATTTGCAATGACATGAACGGAACCAGAGGGTATTATGCTAAGTGAAATAAATCAATCAGAGAAAGACAATCATCATATGATTTCACACATATGTAGAATTTAAGGAACAAAACAGAGGAGCATAGAGGAAGGGAGGGAAAAATAAAGCAAGACGAAATCAGAGAGGGAGACAAACCATAAGAGACTCTTCATCATAGGAAACAAACTGAGGGTTGCTGGCGGGGAGGTGGGGGGATGGGGGTAACTGGGTGATGGGCATTAAGGAGGGCACGTGATGTAATAAGCACTGGGTGTTACATGCAACTGATGGATCACTAAATTATACCTCTGAAACTAACAATACAGTAGATGTTAATCAATTGAATTTATATAAATTTTAAAAATTAAAAAGAAAGAATTACATGAGAGCAATGTGCAAGTTTTACTCTTTCAGTCATTTGTCTTAGTGAAATTAAAGAAAGCATTTCCCTTTTTTTATACAATAAATATCAACATTTATTTGTTCTCTTTGGTAAATGATTCCTATAACTATACTCTTAAATTGAGGTGGATTTTTTTTTTTTTTTTGCAAGGGAGGGCTTTCTAATGATCTAATTATCTTATGTTTGGAAATGTTTGAAAACACTAGTGGGAGATGTGAATTGATTCAGAAAGAGATACATTTTCCCAATTTTTTAATCAACAGGGTAAAAATATTTTGCCCTACTTATGCAATTCTCTAGATTTCAATAGTTTTTTTTTTCTATCTAATCTAATTTACGCCAGACTCTCTGATAAGGCATGAGGGTATGAGAAGCTTTGAGGTATAGAAAAAAGTCTAGCAATAAGTGATGTGTAATTAGTAATATGCTACATTATGGTTCAAAGGGGGTTTATGATATGTTTCTGTGTCTGTGATATGCTTATCCATGTTGTCTCCTTACACATGTTCTGAGAAGGTTAGGGACTGTGATTTATTATGCATTAAAAAACTAGCTGATTGTGGGTACAAAAAGAATGCGCTTTCATTTTCTTGTGTATATTTTATCTAGTCAATAGGAAAGAATCTTGTTTTGAAAGTGATGATATTATTAACAAAGAAACCATACATTAGATTTCCCTAAGGGGCATTTTTGATAACAAGCACCACTCCAGTTCTGGGCACACAGCCCTATAGATATATAAAAAGAAAGTCAGTCTTGGCATTAGTTGTGTTAAGTTGTAAATATTGAACAAAAACAAAACTTCTAAGTAGGAATTGTTCAACAATATACAAAATGTAGGAAAAGCTTCACTAACTTCCCAGAAGGAAAAATGTAAGGACTTAGGAATAGAATTAATACACTCTTGAATCAGAAGCTTCTATTGAAGTGGAATAAGGAGAATCCAGAATATTTATGCAATAAAGGCACAGATTTTCTCATATTTGAGGTCAAACAATGTTTTACCTAATCCATAATGGTAGCTAGGGCATCTTGTCACTGAAAGGATCAACACAGGGTTAAAGAAATCGTAACAATTTCATATTTTAAAAAATTGTGAAATCTAAAAAAATCATAGTTAGTTACATATGAAAAGTGAAAATCAGCCAAAATTTGTATCTGATTATTTTGTGGTCACAATCCACATTGAGGGGACATCTGTAAGGATAGCAGCAACAAGCAACAGTGATAGAAACCTAAGGTTGCAGATGTCTGCTGTGATATCCGTCTCCCTTTTCCTCTGCACATTAGCCTTAAACCAGGTTATAGTAATATTGTTTAGTGAACTATGGAGGTATTTCCAAGTCTAGCATTGCTTGCTTTCTAGCGCTCTCTTTAATAGTACACAACAGAAATTCACTTCTGCAGAATGTAAAGCTACAAGGAAGAAAATTAGAGCCAGATGGGGGGCGGGGAGGTCCAGGAACTATAGTTGCAGACAAGCCTGAAATTGCTTCTAAATGCTAATTAAACAAACAAACAAACAGTTTGAATCTAAATTCTACTTGCAAAACCATTCTTGGAGTAGTCCATTAAGATCATGGAGGTTCCAAGGAATATTGGCAGCAATCTCCAGTGTCGATGCTGCATGTTTGCTATCCCCTAGTGGCCCCTCAGTAGTGAGATCCCACCCTACAATGAAGCTGTGTACATTTCTTTAATAAAATGAGTTTCCTTGTCTGAGCCTACACTCACTAAAAGGAAATCAGAAATGTGTGAAATACCAAAGGAAGAAAACTCATATGTAAAAGCTGAGGTTTAAAAATTGGCCTATAAATGCAAAAATTCTCAACAAAATACTAGCCAATAGGACACAACAGTACATTAAAAGTATTATTCACCACGACCAAGTGGGATTTATCCCTGGACTGCAAGGTTGGTTCAAGATCCACAAATCAATCAGGGTGATACAATACATTAATAAAAGAAAGAACAAGAACCATATGAACCTCTCAATAGATGCAGAAAAAGCATTTGACAAAGTACAGAATCCTTTCTTGATCAAAACTCTTCAGAGTATAGGGAGGGTACATACCTCAATATCATAAAATCCATCTATGAAAAACCCACAGTGAATATCATTCTCAATGGGGAAAAACTGAGAGCTTTCCCTCTAAGGTCAGGAACACAGCAGGGATATCCACTATCACCAGTGCTATTCAACATAGTATTAGAAGTCTGAACCACAGCAATCAGACAACAAAAAGAAATAAAAGGCATCCAAATCAGCAAAGAAGAAATCAAACTCTCACTCTATGCAGATGATATGATACTTTATGTGGAAAACCCAAAAGACTCCACCCCAAAACTGCTAGAACTCATACAGGAATTCAGTAGAGTGGCAGGATATAAAATCAATTCACAGAAATCAATGGCATTCCCTATAAGCCAACAACAAGATAGAAGAAAGAGAAATTAAGGAATCGATCCCATTTACAACTGCACCCAAAACCATAAGATACCTAGGAATAAATCTAACCAAAGAGGCAAAGGATCTGTACTCAGAAAACTATAAAATATTCATGAAAGAAATTGAGGAACACACAAAGAAATGGAAAAAAGTTCCATGCTCATGGATTGGAAGAACAAATATTGTGAAGATGTCAAGGCTACTTAGTGCAATCTACACATTCAATGCAATCCCTATCAAAATACCATCCACTTTTTTCAAAGAAATGGAACAAATAATCCTAAAATTTGTATGGAACCAGAAAAGACCCCAAATAGCCAGAGGAATGTTGAAAAAGAAAAGCAAAGCCAGTGGCATCACAATTCCGGACTTCAAGCTCTATTACAAAGCTGTCATCATCAAGACAGTATGGTACTGGCACAAAAACAGACACATAGATCAATGGAACAGAATAGAGAGCCCAGAAATGGACCCTCAACTCTATGGTCAACTAATCTTCAACAAAGCAAGAATGTCCAATGGAAAAAAGTCTCTTCAACAAATGGTGTTGGGAAAATTGGACAGCCACATGTAGAAGAATGAAACTGGACCATTTCCTTACACCACACACAAAAATAGACTCCACATGGTTGAAAGACCTAAATGTGAGACAGGAGTCCATCAAAATCCTAAAGGAGAACACAGGCAGCAACCTCTTCGACCTCAGCCACAGCAACTTCTTCTTAGAAACATCACCAAAGGCAAGGGAAGCAAGGGCAAAAACGAACTATTGGGACTTCATCAAGATAAAAAGCTTTTGCACAGCAAAAGAAACAGTCGACAAAACCAAAAGACAACCGACCGAATGGGAGAAGATATTTGCAAATGACATAGCAGATAAAGGGCTAGTATCAAAAATCCATAATGAACTTATTAAACTCAACACCCAAAGAACAAATGATCCAATCAAGAAATGGGCAGAAGACATAAACAGATATTTTTCCAAAGAAGACATCCAAATGGCCAACAGACACATGAAAAAGTGCTCAACATCGCTTGGCATCAGGGAAATCCAAATCAAAACCTCAATGAGGTACCACCTCACACCAGTAGGAATGGCTAAAAACAAGTCAGGAAACGACAGATGTTGGCGGGGATGCGGAGAAAGGGGAACCCTCCTATGCTGTTGGTGGGAATGCAAGCTGGTACAGCCACTCTGGAAAACAGTATGGAGGTTCCTCAAAAAGTTGAAAATAGAGCTACCATATGACCCAGCAATTGCACTACCGGGTATTTACCCCAAAGATACAAATGTAGGGATCTGAAGGGGTACGTGCACCCCAATGTTTATAGCAGCAATGTCCACAATAGCCAAACTATGGAAAGAGCCAAGATGTCCATCGACAGATGAACAGATAAAGAAGATGTGGTATATATATATATATATATATATATATATATATATATATATATATATACACACAGTGGGATATTATGCAGTCATCAAAAGGAATGAGATCTTGCCATTTTCAATGATGTGGATGGAACTGGAGGGTGTTATGCTGAGCGAAATAAGTCAATCAGAGAAAGACATGTATCATATGACCTAACTGATATGAGGAATTCTTAATCTCAGGAAACAAACTGAGGGTTGCTGGTTGGTGGGGTGGGAGGGATGGGGTGGCTGGGTGATGGACACTGGGGAGGGTATGTGCTATGGTGAGCGCTGTGAATTCTGTAAGACTGATGAATCACAGACCTGTACCTCTGAAACAAATAATACATTATATGTTAAAAAACAAAAAAGAAGAAGAAGATAGCAGGAAGGGAAGAATGAAGGGGGGGAAATCAGAGGGAGAGAGGAGCCATAAGAGACTATGGGGAGCACTGGGTGTTATATGCAAACAATGAATCATGGAACACTGCATCAAAAACTAATGATGTAATGTATGGTGATTAACATAATAATTAAAAAAAGGAGAAAAAAATTGGCCTATAAGCAAGCAGAGAATGGATCACAGAGATTGAAGGAAATATTGATGAACTGACTGTGATGATTGTTTTCAGGCTTCTAAAGTTTATTTTAAATTAATTGCTACCTGAAAGCAGTTAGAACTCACTTCAGGTGGCACTGTTACTTTAAAATCCACAGTAGACCCAAAGAAGAGTCAGAGATCAAAAAGGAAATGCTTGTGTTTCTTGAGGAATTTGTCTCCGGAGAGAAGTCACCCACCTGCTACACACATCATTAATTAGGACTTCATTAGAATACTATGTTCTCGGGGCACCTGGGTGGCTCAGGAGGTTGGGTGTCTGACTCTTGGTTTCAGCTTGGGTAGTGATCTTGCAGTAGTGGGATAGACTCCCACAGCATGGGGCTCTGCACTCGGTGTGGAGTCTGCTCGGGATTCTGTCTCCCTCCTCCTCTGCCCCTCCCCCTGCTCTCTCTCTCTCTTTCTTTCTCCCTCTCACCAAAATAAATAAATAAAATCTTTAAAAAATGTTATGTTCACTTTGAGGTCTCATAAATGAGATGTAACTTGGAAGACTGTGTATTCATTTCTGTAAAAAGAACCTATAAGTGAATAAAAACCAACTTTAGAGCTACTCATCTACAATGGAAGCCCGAAGAAGAATAAAGGATATAGATTATTTTGATGTTACTCTGCTCACTGAAATAAATACAAGAGGATAATTAAGTCAATGCAACTTAAAAATCAATGCAAAGAAGAAAGGATAAGCCTTATGAAGAATATACTTGCTTTACACAACTTGGAACTTTAAATAAGGAACCATATTTTTTGCAGGTCGCTTAAGAAATAGCAACTCAGCAGACTTTGTGGTTTTCATATACTTTTGATTTAAGGGAGAGGGTGGACGAGATAACCTCTTGAGTTATTTCCAAGCCCCTGTGACAAGTAAGGTTTAAATAGAGGTAAAATTTATAACAAAACACCATAGGAAATATAAACATATGCAAATGTCCAGCTGGCTCCAGTAACACTCATTAATATGCTAAATATAAAGCAAAATTATGCCTTAATATTGCTGATTTATTTTAATAAGGCCACTCATGGAAGATGTATTACTGTAGAAGGTTAAAATGGCCTGCTTTGCATGCACAATCTAATACACAGCCTAGGAAAATCCAACCACAGTCAATCTCAACTGATTTGGATGTTGACATTATTATTTGAGTGGGTATACTGCAAATACATATTTGAAATCAAGAGGGTTTGCCAAATGAATTAGAGGATGACTGGACATGTTTGGATTTTAAGTAATAACAACATGAAGACTGAAAAAATTCTGGAAATATAATGTTGCTTGTTTTTCTAAAGACTCACAAACTCAGTCCAAATCTTATCGTCATTCATTCATTTATTGATTCGACTAGCATTTATTGAAGCTTACTGTGTACCAAACACTGTTGCAGCACTGGAGATTCAGTGGTGAAAAAAACAGACAAAAATCCCTACTTTAGACTTTTCGCTTAATTGGGAGCTTAAATACTTGTAAGAAAAGACAGTCAATAAATAAACATTATCTGAGGGTTTCATGGACTCGGTGAAGGAAATAAACAAGGTGATTTGATAGACAGCAATTGGGTGGGGTTGAAGGAGGTAGAGTCAGGCGCTACTAATTGTGTGGTCATGGATGGCTTGGCCCAGAAATCAGGAAGGCTGGATTTTTACCCAACTTCTGCCACCAACCAGCTGGTTGGCCTTACACAAGGAACACCTGTGAAATGGCTAGACTAAATAATTCCAGGAGCTTTATAACAGCCTATGGTAAGCAGAATGGCTCCCCTAAAAATTTCCCCCTAATTTTTAGGCCCCCCCTAATCCCTGGAACCTGTGAATATATTGTGTTACAGGGTAAAAAGGATTTTCCAGATGTGATTAAGGTTAAGGACTTTGAGATGGGGAGATTATTTTAGATTATCTAGGTGGGCAGAATCTAATCCGACTAGTCTTAAAAAGCAGAGAATTATTTTGGAGCTGAGGAACTCTATCTGCTATTGCTGGAAGGGGTCCATAGGGAAAGCATGAGAAGGAATTCCTGCATGCTCTAGAAGCAAAGACCAGTCCCCCAGCTAACAGCCAGCAAGGAAATGGGGGCCTGAGTGCTACAACCTCAGGGAATTGAATTTAACCCACAACCTGAACCAGATTCATCCCTGAATCTTCCAGAAGGAAATGGACTCCAGCTCTATGAGTCTTTAAGCAAGGGACCCAGCTAAGATGTACTGGGAGATGATAAATTGGTGTTGTTTCAAACTGTTGAATTTGTGGTAATTTGTTGTGACAGCAACAGAAAACCAACACACAGCCACTGAGCGAGTCATCCCCTACCCCCTCCCTTGTTTTCCATCCCTCACACTCTCCCACCCTCAACTCCAAATAATTGATAATGCCTATCAATTTTACCTCCAAAACAGGTTTTAACCAACTTCTCATTTCTGCAAAATTTAACTTCATCTCTCAACTGGACTGTTCCTAAACTGGACTTTCTACCTCTAATCTTATTTTGACTCCTGATCATCAATCTGTTCTCCAAACTGCAGCCAATAATCTACTTTAAAAAATGTAATCATGACATTTCTTTTTGCGAAATCTTTCAATATCTCTACTAAACCAACAGATTCAAGTTCAGCCTTCATGGATAAAAAGAATGTCCATCGCATGGCTCTTATCTACCCCCTCAAGTCTCCTATCCCACACTCTGCCTTATTCTTTACACTCTCATGATGGAGGTTTCCTTAAGTATCACCCTTAGACGCAGGCATACAGGGTATCTGTTCTAAGATCTCTGCTTTTTAGGGGGCCTGGTTCTCCTAGTCTTCCTCACAGGTGAGCTGTCCATGTGACCAAGGGGAAGAACTCACCTGGAGTCCATCCTTCCTCCTTGTGGTCCACACTGCTGATATCTGGTCTCCTGAATTCCCTGGACAAATAGCCCAAAGCCCTTCCAACACCTGCATGGGTCTCTTCCCCTGAATTTATGTTCCAAGGGCTAGACTTTGACCCTGGGCAAGTCTGAGGTGGGCTACCCAAGGGCAAATGTTGCCATTGTTGCCAAAGAAAGGGAGGTGGGAGATGGAGCCAAAGTGAGAAAAGAGAAAGGTAGGTGATGGACTAAGGGCTGACTCTCTTCACCATCACATTTCTGGCCTGGAATTCCAAAAAGTTCCAGTATTCCAACATATAACTTGGCCTTCTATGATGTTATGAAGGTACATTTGTCAAGATAGGAGGATAAAACTTAATTTCTATAGCAGGGTGCTGGCTTATTACTTCTAAATATTTAGACATAAGGTATCTAGTCTCCATTTTTACCCTTGCCCTGATCCCTGCGAATGTCAAGGGTGTTTTTCCCCCCATACCATGTCTTCATATTGTTTCCTCCTGTGGAGGACCTGGCCACCATTCCTCACTTGGCTAACACTCACACATGTTTCAAGAGTCAGGTCAGTGGTTGCCTTCTCCAGGAAGCCTTTGCTGACTCTCCAGCACCCCTTCCCTGTCAATGGGTGCATATGTGAAGTTTTTAATTAAGTCTCTCCTACACTGTAAGATGAAGAACAGAGACTACATTTTATTTACTCTATTGTCTCTTATTACCATGGTGTCTGGTACATGGTTTGAGTTTAATTAAAGTTTATTGAACTGAAAACTGAGAGCAAATGGTTCATTCATAATACATTCATCAAGTCTTTATTAAGGAATAAAATAGCACAAAGGGGGGAAGAAAATTAGTGTGTGTGTGTATGTGTGTATGTGTGCATGTGTGTGTGTGCGTAGGTGGGGGAACAGATGTGGCGAACACATCCTTCCAGGTCACATGATAGTAATAGTTGACATTTCTTGAACACTTAACCATTTGCCAGAAATTGCACTAAGTTGCAGTTACCTCTGGCAACTCTATGATGTTGGCACTATCGTGCCCTTCATTTCATAAATGAGGAAAGAGAGGCATAGAGAGGTTAGGTGACTTGCCTAAAGACCCAGAGCCAATCAGTGATAGAGCCTGGGGGGGGCTGCAAAACTTGGGCTTTATCCATCAGGACATGCTGCTTCCTGATGCCTCCTACACAGAAAAAGAGAGTTATGGCCATTGGGAGGGTATGTGCTATGGTGAGGACTGTGAATTGTGTAAGACTGATGAATCACAGACCTGTACCCCTGAAACAAATAATACATTATATGTTAATATGAAAAAAAAGAGAGTTAGACCCACAGTGCCTTTTTGAAAAAGAGAAGATACCAAAGGTAATCCTTAAGGGCATGTGTAAATGTTAGCTGAAAATTAATTGCAGGCACTTTGGGAATAAATATAGAAACATCTGAAATGTGTAAATAATAACATCGCAAAGCAAGAAGAAAAATTTGGATTAAAATAAGAAAATGATAATGTACTCTATTGAGTGAGTGGGGGGGTGTGTCCCAAAGGAAGTTGGGAGGTCTTGTCTAGAGGCCCTCACTCCAGTAGAGTTTCTGGAAGCTTCATAACACAGGATGTAAGATGGGAATGTATGGGGGCTGAATTGGTCTTCAAATCCAAAATGTAATACCAACACAAGTTTTGCATTAAAATGTCTTAAGACATAAATTGTTCTTCACAACAGTTTTTCATTTAAAAGAGGAGTGGCCACATTTCCTAAAATGATATTTAGGGCCATTTTACATGTGAACTTACTGGGTTAAATCATTATTTTTAAGTTGAATTCAGAGAAGCAACTATTTTGCCATTTGGGAAAACTACATTTCATGCCAAATAAGCAGTAATATTTTTAGTGGGCAAAAAAGTCACCCACGGACTCTTTTGTACAAGAAATTTCTCTGTGAGTGAACTTAATGTTTATTTCTATTTGTTACAACAGAACTTAATGTTTCAGTTTCTCATTGGGCCAAGTGGTCAGAAACTTGATCTCAGTCTCCATGGTGGGGTCTTCTACCCCCACCTTCACCTACTCTCGGCTTCCCCCAGGATTAGGTCTACATTTAGGATGGTTTACAGGGTGTTGAGACATGGGAAGGGCAGGAGAGGGGGACAAGATCCACACTGGCATCTCTGAGGCGTCCTAGTCTCAGTCTTGCCTCCAGTCACCATCTGTCCGTGTAGGTCATTGCTGCATCCCTCCTCATTCACAATCTCACACCCTTTCTCTCTCCCACTTTGTGTCACGTTTGTCCCTCTTGGATGCAGAAGATCCTTCCATCAATTGTTCCACTGGACGATGGAGAACTTGGTGAGGCTGTTTGGGGCCCATCTGTGCAACATTGCTTCTGCATCCAGCCATGAAAGCTAGAGACGCTGGAAACTTGCTCACTATCCAATGGCTGAGGAATCTGATCCACTTGTTCTTTGACCTTCCAACTGTATTCCTGATTTCTATGGCACCCTTGCCTCTAGGCATTTGGCTAAAGAAAAGCAGATCACTGGTTCCCTTCTCAGAAGTCAACAATGTGTAAGCTCTTTGCATCTACCTTTTGAATTTCTCCTTCCTCACTCCAGATCATCTTTATCTAGCTTGGGGCAAGAAGTCTTGTTCTTATATAACTGTGCATTGTTCCAAATCTTTTGTCTCATTCTAGGGTCTAGGTTTATGAAACACCAAAGCCAAGAATAGACTTTCTCGACTTTATCATCTCTTCTCTATTTTGACACTGTGTACAAGAAATTTTCAACTTTCCTGGGCTTAAGGAACAGCCATAGGGGTGGGGAGGAGGCAGGGAAGCCATAAAACTTACAAAACATTACATCATTGTCATAGTTCAGAGAAAAACATCAGAGAATCAGGAGATTGGGAGTTTGCCCATGCAATCATTTCCTCTCTGGACCTTGGTTTCTTCATTCATATAATAAGAAGTTAAGAGGAGACAATATTCCATGTTCTTTTTTGACTCTAGAAATGTTACTTTAACTGATTTCTTTGGGAAAGTTTTTATCTAGTTCTGTGCCTTTAAAACTCTGTGATCATATATTCATGGGATTGACACCTTACTCCCACCCATTTGCAGCACATAGAAATTGGATCCCTTACACCCAGTTCAGAATTATTTAACTGAAGCTAATATCTAATTTCCATAATGAAAAAAGTCCATATAATGGATTTGTCTGATGTAACTTAAAAGTTTAATTCTCTAAAATTTGAGACTTCAAATATATATAGGTTTCTCATCACCCTCTTTTAATGTGTATTAATTATTAGTAATAATTCTTATTTTACTTTCTATGAACTTTTTAGTTTTCTTGTTTTTAGAACTGGGAGAAAAATTGACAAGTACCTGACTGAGAGGTGTTTTACAAAAGAATTACAATTATATTACAAACATTTGAAAAGTTATTTGCTTTTGGAAATTGTGAACTATTCTAAACAAAGTCTCCAATTTTAAGAATAAATGTCTTCTACTAATCCATCAGACATGGTCAAATGTACTTTTGACAATACATTCCAAACTTCAGCAAGAAAAACCCCCACCAAGTAATATAATAAAAGAATAATGACTGGCTTCTAGGCCACCAAGAAAAGGAGAAATGAAGTTATATAAATACCACACAATGCTCTACATCCATGTGGCAGAAAGTCTATTTATGTTGCCTGCTAGCTCCCCTGTTATTATGTTGTTCTTACTAACATAGTTGGGATGTTATATATAGTATATGTGCTATAAAACACCAAGGCCATGTTTTTAGTTTTCAGACAGTGTGAAAAAATAATTCAAATAAAAGTCTAAGTTCAGCTTTGACACCAATTACTCCTGTGACTTTAAGAAAGTCTTTCAACTCTATCTGCATTGAGTTTCAATGATTTCTAAGAGCAAATTCTAGACTTAAATTAAAATTGTTTGATTCTATACTGTTTCCTTAGCTGTAAATAGGAAGCATAATATCAGTACCATCTGTCTCACGGAGTGGATATGGGAATTAAAGTTTTTCTTAATAGTGAATGGAAGTTCGCATTCATGTAATTATTTGCTTAATGCTTATCACCTCAGGAGGCCATTAGCTCTGTAAGGGCAGGGGGAGTGTCTGTCTTCCCCACTGATGTATTTCCAGGGCGTATTACAGTGCCTGGCCCATCACAGACGCTCAATTCATAAGTCTATTAAGTGAGAAGCCTTATCCTAACGGGGGTGTTTACCCAGGGCATTGAAAACAGGTGAGCAACACCTCAACCCTGCTTTCTCAGAAGAAAAAACACAGAAACTTATGGGCATGGCTGGAATCAACCATTGGCAAAGAAATCAAACTACTTTTCTAAAAGAGAAATACCCTAAATTTGTGCCACTTGAAGTATGGCCCACAGACCAATCACAGCAGCATCAACCGAGGACAAGTTCAAAATGCAAATTCTCTTTCTCCACCCCAGACTTACTGACAGACACTCTGGGATTGGGAGCCAGCAATCTGTATCTTAACAGGCCTTCTGGTGGTTCTAATGTACACTGAGTTTGAGAACCACTGTCTCAAACAATCGTCTTCACATATCTTCTTTGTGTATTATGTACATATTCTTCTACTTCTCTCAGCTAAACTTAATATAGTCAGCCTGAAGTTGTCTAGTTTCATCTTAGAGAACAGTAATAATTAAATCAACAACAATATATATAGGTTTCTCATCACCCTCTTTTAATGTGTATTAATTATTAGTAATAATTCTTATTTTACTTTCTATGAACACTGTAAACAACATTTACAGCAATGCTCTTGAGTACTTACTATGCTCTAGGCCTTGATTGTAGCACAGAAGTCTCATGCAAACTTATGAGGCAACAAATACTATCTTATCTATTTTATATATCAGAAACCAGGATTTTAGTATATTTTCCTAGGGTCAATAAGCTAGTGTTTCAAATCTCAGTAGCCTGGTGCCAGAGCCGGACTTTTAACTACTGCATGAGACAGATTCGGTGCCAAGCCCCTGGCTGAAGGTAAGCCCCTTATGTTTTGGATCCCAGCCATACAATGAGGGGCACGTGTGAGCAAGTCCATGCAGCTGACCCAACTCCCCATTCTGATAGAGAGTGAAGCACCTTCCCAGGAGAAGGGTCATGGGATGCCTGACGTTGAAGTCAGATTTTTCCTAAAGAATTATCTTTGGATCTTTTCTCATGCAAAGATGAAATTGTTTAGTGTTGTCTACATAAACTTTGGTGAGTGCCAAAAACTATGATTATTTTCAGTTTGGCAGAGTTGCTACTGATCAGTCATTTCTGGAAATACTTAGACAATGGTATCCATTGTTTTTTGAGATTTATTTTCTCCCTCATCAATCTCAAAAGAGAGCTTAGAAAATGGAAGAAAGGAATATGTTAAGGCAGGATCTAGGAAGGGAGGAGGAAAGAAGTCAGAGGTTGATGCTTTACCCTCAGTCTTTCACTGCTGGTGGAGGAAATATCACCCGTGATAAATCAGGAGTGGTGAGGCAGACGGAGGCCCACCTGGTCAGACAATCTCGGCAGAGAGGGTGCAGTGGAGGTGCAAGTGGTGGCTCTGGAACTGGACGTGGGCACCTGGGGAGACCTTCCCAACTCCACTGGGTGCAAGAAGTCCAAGGTTACATGGCAGCTGTGGCACCATGACTGATACAAAGAAGGGGCAAGAAGGCAGCAAACGGATCGTGGCCAGGAAGCAACAGCTGATGGAGCTGCCGAGGAGAAATTGTGCTAATTGAGTGGCTTCCTTAAGAGTTTCCCTGGGGACCTGCCTTTTCGATACCATCCCAGGTGGTCTCTTCCAGGGGCCCAGCCCACGGTAGTGAGAAAGACCAAAGAGCGACTATGGACTGAGTGCCTACAATGAAAGGCATTTTGTTACTCACTTTACAGCTCTAATCCAGTAGAACTTCCCCAAATATCTATGGGGTAGGTGGTATTACATCCCCCATTTAACAAATGAGGGCCCTGAAATTTAGAGGTGTTAATTAACTTGTTCAAGATCAAGCTGGTAAGAAGTAGAGTCACTCAGCTGTCTCTGACTCTTTTTTTTTCCTATCAAATGCTGTCTTTTAAAATGATGGGACGGAGAGAGGAGAATAGGGAATTTTAGGGAACACAGCTACTTCCTCAGACTAAATAGGGAACACTTGAGTGAGATTAGACCTCTCCAGTTATGACTGGAGACTTATTGCTGTTTTAAGGTATTTTTTGGAGCTCAATTAGGTGCCTGGTTGGATGTAATAAAAAAGTAGCTTATGAATTTAAATAATCACTATTTATAATTATACATAATATATATGAAGATATATAATTCATAACGTACATATGAATCCTCTTTTGTTTATAAAACTGATTGGTGTTTTTCCAAGAGCATCAGTCTGGGGGTAAAAGTGAGATCATACTGATAATTTTTCTTTGGCTTTCACCCTCATATACTATTTATAGGTCCCCTCGTGACCACCTTCAATTCTTATGGAGTCTCCAAAGGTGCCTCATGTGGGCTCACTAGCAACTCTTCTCATCTACTGTGCGGTGTCCGCCATTTTTCTCCTTCCTGCTCTGCTGACATCAGTGGCTAGGTCCTCAGCACTACAAGCAGAATTGCTTGAATTGGGTTCACTCTTCTCATAGGGATCCATGCCCACCTGGAGAACACAGATGGCCCTCTGGTGCCCTCGGAGCTGCCAGGGCTGCTGGCACTACTCCTGTGTCATGGACCAGGTAGACCACCACCAGGAAGCATGAACATGCCTGCTTTTGGCCCCCAGAGGCATTCTTAGTAGACCAAATCCATGGCCAACATGTCTCATGATGTACCTCATGCTTCTATGTAAGGAGACATTTTTCTTGCATGGATTTTCCTACCAGTTTGTCACATGTGAGCAGACATGTCTGAAATGAATAATGTATGCTGCATAGATTCAAACGAGGACACACCCACACATGTACACACACAAATCACACTTCATACGTAAGTGGTCCCGTACTGTTGGAAAGCTGCAAGGAAAAATCAAGGTTGTATAAAATAGAAGTTGGTAAAGACTACACTTTCCAAACATGTAACTATATTAATTTCTCTTTAACCCTGAGAAACTTGGCCAAGATTTAGGAAGATGAGGAAATTCTCTTAGAATAGGACACATAAAGTACATAACAAGAAAATGTTTAAAGGGTATGTACTTATGCTCTTTTTCTAAGTGATTTCCACTGGAGGTATGAAGCATTTTGTTTCTATTAGAATGGGGTATCCTTTGTTATGGTCAAGATGTCCTAAAATCCCTAAATACCCAAAGGCACAGCCAGCCTCCACTGCAGGTTCACTGATATTGACAGAGCAATAGCAAAAAAACAACACAAAGTATGCACAGTACTGCACTCTGACATTCTGAGTCTTGGGTTCTCAACTCCACCACCGACTTCTTTTTTTTTTTTTCCCCACTACCGACTTCTAATGAGCTGGACAGGGCCACACAGAGAGGACTCCTTTGCCCTACATTAATAAGACATAAACCTATGCTAACTAAAAGAAACCAGACACAAACAGCCACCTATGTATAATTCTCTATATATGAAATGTCCAGAACAGGCAGATCCACAGAGACATAAAATAGATTAGTGATTACCAGGGGCTGAGGGAGGGGAAATTGAGAAGTGACTTGTCATGGATAAGAGGTTTCTTTTTGGGGTGATGCGTATGTCCTGGAATTAGATAGTGACCGTCGTTGCACAACATAGTAAATATACTAAAAACCACTGAACCACACTTTAAAATGGTGAATTTTATGTTGTGGGAATTATATCTCAATAAAATTTAAAAAAATAAAAAGGTTTGGTTTATAGCAGAGGCTATTTTGTTTTCTTCACTGTCCCCAATTCTAAAACCAAAACTCAGCTCTATTCCTCTAATGGAAGGAGATGTTAGAGCCATGTCTTTCTGCCAGAAACAGGGAAAAATGAAATTAGAAAGAAAATAAGCAGGAGCAAAAAAAGAAAGCAGAATTTACAAGGAACATGTTTACCTCTAGTGTCCAAGACCAAGTTGGCCTAAGCTGGGAAGGATCAGGAATCTTGAATTGGCTACCACACCACCAGAGGAAGGGATCATCAAAGGAGAGAGAGCCAGAACCAGAGCCAGATCAGAAGACCCTACATCCTCCCCTAAACGAGCAGTCCCGGCCCTTAGCTGGAAAGAACAGAGAGCAGATGGCTGGGTGGATGTGTAGAAAACACGTTCCACTCAGTGCCATGGGATCAGACACCAATCAGAATCTGTCCTCCTTGGATGAGAATTGACAACCTATCTGAGACAGTAACCCCCACCTGGGATTTCCTGTTCTACCCTGAGCTATTTTTTTCCCTAGCATTTATCACCACCTGATAGTACTTACATGTATGTTGTTTTGTTTTTTTTTTAAAAAGGCCCAAAATGGAGTCACTTGACCCTGTGACAGCAAAACAAGAATAAATTGCAATTTCAGCCACTCCCAGGTATGTAACCTTTAAGCAGTCAACCTGGAATTACCTGATCAGCACTACTGAGGGAATGTGCATGATAGACCCCCATCTGTCCCCCAAAGGAAGGTGACTTTGCCTGAACTAATCCTTTTTTTAATGACTTCCTTGACCTACCTTCTTTCTGCTTTTAAAAACCTTCTGTTTTGTACAGCCCTCTGAGCTCCCTTCTATTTGCTAGATGAGCTGTTGCCTGATCCATGAATTGCTGAATAAAGCCAAATAAATCTTTAAGTTTACTCAGTTGAATTTTGTTTTTTTAACAATATTTACTTATATATGTATGTATGTGTATATATTTGTTTCCGTGAAAGCAGAAACTGTTTCGTTCTCTGCTATATTCCAGAGCCTGAAACACTGCCTGGCACATAGTAAGTGCTAAATAAATATTTCTTGAATGAATAAATGTAGGGATAATGTCAGAGCAGCTAAAGCCCTTCTCCTTCAAATTCTGGAAAAAAGAGGATGGAACCCCAGAGAGACGACAGTTGATTTCCCACCATTCCTAGTGCAAAGGAACTTGTATGAGAATAAACAAAGACAGTTTTCCCTCTTGCAAATTGAAGTTGTGATTTCAGTTTCATAATCATTCACAAAATAAAAGTTCAGTCAGGAGACATTTATACAATACTGAGTACTTGTCAACTTTTTACTTTTTTAGTCCCAACACACTTGATAGCTATAATAAACTTTGATCTGAAATTGGTGGCTAGTTCTAACATATGGGTTGGGTGGAACGAGGTGGGGCACATGTGGGGATGGGAATTCTGGAGACTCTCAAGTTTCCTGAGGAGGATATGTAGTCTGAAAAAAAGCTTAATGATTTTGAGACAACTTGCTCTACTGCTTGAGGACACTGGTTTCAGGGTGATAAGACGATTAAGGTATCATGTAAAAATAAAGGCACACCTCAAAATACTTCAAAGTATGCAAGAAAAAAAGAAGAAAAGTGATGCTCGTTTTGAGATGTAAAAATAGACAAATTATGGTGTCACTGAGAGAAGTTTCATACAATAGAAAATTCCTTTAAGAAATGATTTTTGGAGGGAAAAAGACGTCAAAAGTAGGTAAAGGTAAGAATAAAGAGAAGTCTTACATGGGTGAAGTATTTACTAGACAACTTTTTATTTCTACTAGCACGATGATGAGAGACTGAGGAAATGTACATATCCATTTAATAAGCATTCGTTTCATCACCCACTCAGGCTCAAGAATGGGGTCAGTGCTGAGCAGCCTGGGAAGTCAGAGGAGCCCAGGGACAATGACAATACGATATTGGGCAACTGGGGAGGATATACGTATGTATGTACACACACACACACACACACACACACACACACACACACACACACACACAGAGTGTTCTGCACACATGGGCAGAAGTACCTCTCCCAATCTTGGGAGGGGGGATTGATGCTGAATTTACCAGCAAAGGTTTCTCCAAGGTTACAACAGCTGAGAGCAAGGAGGAGTTAGCCCAACAACAAAAAGAATGGTTAAGGCAATTTGGGGGTGGAGGAAGGCAGGCAGGAGTCACAGGATTCAATTCCTAACAAAGGCACGGTAGACAAGAGAAAGCAAGTGATTCGGGAGCAGAAATCCCAGCAGAGAAGCAGACTCTGGTGTTGTCTGACACAATGGCTGAATGCCTCCTGAAGCGTGGCCCGCCGGCCCACACCTTCGGCCACCTTCTCAAACGCAAAGGGAGAAAGATGAAAATGACCAGCCTCCTGACAGAAGAAGTGCTGCCCTGGCTGGCAGGGGAGGGTTAGAAAAAGACAGAAGGAAGATGGTAGAAACAGATAGATAGTGGTTATAAAATCACAGGACCTATAACTTCAAGATGGAGGGTTAGAGAAAAGCACGTGGTCTACTTAAATAAGAAAGGTGGGATAAATATGTATTATGGTTCGAGCAAGAAAATGTCTTTGTTAGGCAAACTAAGGTTTTCCAGGTGGAGGAATTGAAACTGCAGGAGGATGGGGGATGTCGACAACACAGAGGGTGTGGCATCTGCTCTCAGAATAGGAAATGCTGCAGGCCCACTCAGCTCCTGACTCTGGGCCCTGTGGATCCTCCCCAGAGCCAGTGTGAGGGCACCACCTGGGAAAGATAAAGAAAGGAACTCTCTCATGGACACCACTCCATTGTGTCTTTGGCAGGTGTTGTCATGCCCTAATGTTTAAATACTTATGGATGTGTATTTGAATGACAGTGACTTGTGAGACCGGAAATCAATTAAACATAAGGCAAGTCCATCAAAATGAGGGACAGGAAGATCACCAGGGAAAGAATGGAGGAAGAGTATTTGCTTCCTTAGCATACATTTTACAGGGGAGAAGATACGGAGACTTGGGGACATAGAAACAAACAAATGGAAAAAGAACCTAATGGTTGGGGGGGGGACTTGGAAGTTGCCAAAGAAACGAAGGTGAAGTCCATCCAGCCTTCTCTGCTGCCAAGTCACCACCAGGACACCTGTTTTATGGCCCCTGGAGCACAAGGCAAACAGTTAGAAGGAGATTATGTAAAAATGTACTGACTGCTTCTCGCCTTTGTTTTCTGAAATCCACAACGTGAGGCACTACCTCTTTCCTCAGTGCATGCAGAACGTCCAGTCACAACCAGGACAACCACCTGGATGTCACACAGCACCCAGGAATCCAACGTGATCTCATAATTTCCTTCTCTTGTTCACCCATCTGGCTCCTTCCTATGTTTCCTCCCAGAAAATATCACCACAATCTAGTTGTGTTGGCCAGAAATGGAGAAATGGTTGCACTCCAGCCCGTTCAGTCCTCACACCCAGTCAACACTCAGGTGCCTCTGCACAGTCACTTAATGCTGATGCCAACCATACAAGATTTATAGCTTTATGTGCATTTTAAAGATGAGAAAATTAAAGTTCAGAAAGGTTCACTTTACATACCTAAGTATGGCTAAACTAATCAGTGATACAGGATATTGTAAGACAAATTGTAAGACAAAATGACTTCCATCACACTCAGAGTAAAAGCCAAAAGAGCCTTTAAATGACCTCCAAGAACTAGCCTCCAGACATCCCTCCTTGCTTCTCTCCTACTGCTCGCACCGTCCTATGCCCTGTCCCAGAGTCTAACCATTTTGCCGATCCAGGAATTCACACTGAAGTTCCTTGGCATGTGCTGGCTAGTCTTCTGGAAACACCTCCCTGCTGGGTGGGTCCCCACGGCTGCTCCCTCATGGACTCTTTGTGTCACTGCACTAAAGATCCCCACTCTGAGTGGCCTCTCTCAGAGAGCAGCTCCCCGCACAGGGCTGTCTTTCCCCCTTCTCAGCTCTGTTATCCTCTCGCACATTCGTCTCTCCCAAGGGCAGGACCTTCGGCAACTGTGTTCCTGTTCTATCTTTGGTACCTAGAACATTTATTGCAAGGGAATGGATACTTTGTGGATATTTGATAAACGTGAATTCAACCTGGCAAACGCCTCTTGGGTCCATGATACCTTCTCCACTCCTGCTGTTCTGCCAGGCCTCACATCATCTTCACAGCTTGTCAGGACCGTTGCCATGACCCGAAATGATCTTACATGATCTCCCCCACTTCCAGTCACTCTTCATTAGAATCCATTGTTCACTTTTTAAAAAAAAAGACTATTCATTTTAGAGAGAGAGAGGGCACGCAGTGAGGAGGGGCAAAGGGAGAGGGAGTGAATCCTAAGCAGACTCCACGTTGAGCACAGAGCTCAATGTGGGGCTCGATCTCATGACCCTGAGATCACGACCTGAGCCCAAACCAAGAGTAAAATGCTTACCTGACTGTGCCACTCAGGTACCCCTAGAATCCATTATTCACTTTTATCTAATTTTTACACAGGTGCCAAAGTTACCTTCTTAATATGCACATCTGTCATGTCATTTGCCTCTTCAGAGACTTTCAAAAGCCTTCATTGCCTACATTAAATCTGCATTTCTTACTTCGGGATTCATAGTCCTTTATCACTTGGCTTCTAATTACCTTTACAAAAAATTCCTCCAGTAGTATCCTATGTTCCAGACACACTAAGCTGCTCACTAGTCTCTGCAAATATCACAGATGATCAGATTTATTGCATTCCCTACCTACTGAAATTCTTCAGGAGCCAGTGCAAATGTTACCATCAAAAGAAGGACTTCATGGGGTAGTATTTGAAGAAAGGGAGAAAAAAGAAAAGAAAAAGGAAAGGGAAAGTAAAAGAAAAATTCTACTGATCTTAGAGCAAATAAGACCAACTCATGGATGAATGGAGCAAAGATTGGGGAAAAATACAGAAAAGAATATAGGAAACAGGCTATGAACACGTTGACTATGAGAGCACTAAGACAGAAAGAAAGCTGTGTTTGGCTGGAAACTTTTTAGTTTTATTTGGTATTATAATAATTACTTATTTTTTCCACCTTGTTTCAAAAGGTTGAAGTTTTATAGTAATAGCTGTGGTTTTTGAGTAGAACATGTTCTGGGCCAGATCCTGGGCTAAAATGCTTTGTAGGCATTAACTTATTTAATATTTACAACCTTATACAGAAGGTGATGTAACCCCATTTTTCAGTAGAGGAAAATGAGATTTAAATGCTTTGTTTAACATCACAGCTAGTAATAGTCAGATCTGTTTTTGGACCCACAAGAATCTGAATTCATGTCCTGTGCTCTTTTTTAACATACCACACAAGGCCCTTAAAATTTGGGGACGTGTCCTGAATTTCTTCCTTCTCTTTTCTAGCAAGGCCACCTCATCCATGGCTACCCAGAGTAGCGAACTTACAAGTGCTGTACTCTACTACATTACGGAGTCCAGAGCCACAAACCACACAGGCAGGATTTTATTACAACAGCTACATCTGAATTTCTCCTTTTAAACTTTCCTGTCTTTACTCATGTTGGCTTCAGTTGTCCTCTTTTAGTAGAAAGAAATCATAGCTCTTCCACATTATATTTATACCTAAATTTTAAAGCAAAAATTCTGAACTGAATACTTCGTGGAATGATTTACATTTAGGGGACAGAATATAGTGAGGCCATTAGTGAATGAACTTTGGAGTCATAGTGCCTGGGATCAAATCCCAGCTGTGTTGTGTACTTGCTAGGAGACCAAGGGCAATTTTCTGAATTTCTTTCTAAGCCTCATTTTCCTCATCTACAGGTTGAGGAGAGAGTTTGAGACATGTCCGACTTCGTTGGGTGAATTGATGACATTCTCTCAAGGAATCTATAGGCAACAAAAAAAAAAAAAAAGAAAGAAAGAAAATCTCACAATATAGGAAACAGTCAGGTGGACAAAACTTAGTCACCAAATGGGGCTACCTGAACATGAATTGGTCATCAATTTGGATTCATCTTCAGATTCAGTGTTCCTTATAACTCTTCATCTACAGCCAATGGACCCGTGATTGGTGGGCGTGGGAGGGAGGCTACATGGAAAATCTACAAGTGTGTTTCCGAAACACTCTGAGACACTGAGGGACAAGGTGTATTAGTATTCCATGAAGGGAAGACTAGCGTTCCTCCACAGTGCCACAGACACGGGGTAGCTTCATGCCAGAAAGACTGCTGCATCCATGGGAGGGGAGCTGGAGTTAGCAAGATTAAATGCGCTTAAGGAGAGCAGCTTCAGGCAGATCTGGGATACCCAGTGAGAGGAAGTGCTGGTGCCTCAGGTAGGAGGCAACTGAGAACAATGAAACACTCTTTGGGGACCCTGGGAAGGACCCTCAGGACTTTACAAAAAGGTGGAGATCCTCAAATAGCAGAGATGGAAGTGGTGAAAGGTTATCGGATAACAGCTAGGGAAACAGCCTAAGAAACTCTTCAACAACCATCATGGGAAAGAGTTTAAGCTAGCCCAGATGGTGGTAGATTGCAAAACACGACCATAAATTCTTCCCATCTATTTGCAGTATGACTTTGCATCTCCTCCCATCAAGGGTAGAGTTTCCTTTTCTTTACTCTTTGAGTCTGGAATTGGCCATGTTACTTGCTTTGGTCGGTGTCGTGTAGCAAACATGATGAAAGGACCTAAAGAGTGCTTTCAATGGGAATAGCTCTCTTATGCTACTCTCGGGAACCCTACAACAACCACCATGTGAAAGAACCTTGGCTAGCTCAGTTACTTTCTTTGTCCCTGCCAACAGCCGACAGCCAACCAGAAGTGTGAGCAAGGACATCAGCTTCCACCTGACCACAAGGCGTGATTGGCTCCAGCTAATACCAGGGATGAGCTGTCTTGGCTGAAGCCATTCCAGCACAAATTGCTGACCCACTGAATTATGAGCTAAGAAAGATTTGTTGTTTTAAACCACTACATTTGGGGTTGGTTTATAACCAAGGTTATACCGAATGACATCCAGAGATTCGCTATCCATCTATCTATCCATCTAGCCTCCTACTTCTTATTTACCTTTATTTTTTCCCCCAAAAGGAACATGAGATTGTTTATAATAAAGGACTGGATACCAAATAAAGTTAATATAATAGAAATATTAAAAGATAGAGAAAGCATATATCCTGGTCATGGGGTCTAATATGATTGCTATTGATTAGCATTATAGGCATACTTTGCTTTATTGTGCTGTACAGATATGGTGTTTTTTTTACAAATTGAAGGTTTGTGGCAACCCTGTGTGAAGCAAGCCTATCTGCCCCATTATTCCAAGAGCATTTGCTCACTTGATGTCTCTGTGTCACATTTTGGTAATTCTCACCATATTTCAAAATTTTCATTATTATATTTGAATTGCTGCAATCTCATGATAAAACTTTAACGGATGAGGAGTTACTTCTTAATGGATGAGCAAAGAAAGTGGTTTCTTGAGATGGAATTTACTCCTGGAGGAGATGCTATGAAAATTGCTGAAATGACCACAAAGAATTTCGAATATTAAGCAGTGGCAGGGTTTGAGAGAATTGACTCCAATTTTGAAAAAAATTCTACTGTGGTTAAGATGCTATCAAACAGCATCCCACGCTACAGAGAAATAGCTCATGAAAGGCAGTCAATCCATGTGGCAAACTCCAATGTTGTCTCATTTTAAGAAATTGCCACAGCCACTCCAGCCTCAGCAACCACCGCCCTGATCAGGCTGCAGCCATCAACTTTGCGGCGAGAAGATTATGACCTGCCAAAACCTCAGATGATGGTTAGCACATAAAGTATTTTTAAATTAAGGTATATACATTAGTTTTTTAGACATAATGCTATTGCACGCTTTGTAAGCTACAGTATAGTATAAACATAACTTTTATATGCACTGGGAAACCAAAAAGTTCATTTGGCTCACTTTATTGCAACATTTACTTTATTGCGGTGGTCTGGAACAAAATCTGCAATATCTCCAAGGTATGCCTGTGCATTTGATTCTGCAATTCCTGAAATCCAAACCAAAAAACAATTAAAATATGTGAGTAACTAAGACAGGTCAACCACAAAGTTCCAGTTACACGCTAAGCACTTTATATTGTTGTTACTGTTTATAGCTTTGCGAGCTGGATATCACTATTCCAATTTTATGGATAAGAAATTGAAGACTTGAGATATTTCCCTACTTGGCTAATCTGTGGAGAGCTAAAATTTAAACTAAGGACTGTCCAATTCTAAAATCCATGCCCATTTCAACTCAAACCAGACAAACTTTTTCTAAAATGTTATACAGGGGACAATGGAAGGTACTCTAAATCTGTTAAATATCTCTTTTCTTCATAACATACATTGTTGCCTTATTTAAGACCTCATCGTTGCCTAGATATGCTGTTGGGCTCAACTATAGCTGGTTTCTCTCAATCCAGTCTTACCCCTCTCCTCCTTCCTAGCTTCTACACTTCTGTAGGAATGACATTTCTAAAATTCAAATATGATTGTGTCAGGTCCTGAGTGAAAAAACTTTAATGGCTCCTCATTATCGCAAAGATCACAGCCCTCTATCCACTTCTTATTTCCAACCACTAGCCACTAGGCTTCCCCCATTCCCCAGCTACACAGACCCACTTGCCAGTCCCTGAGCAGACGTCATCTCTATTCCTTTGTGCTCTGCAGTCCCGATTTCGTTTGTCCTTTCTCACTGCCCACCCCCACCCCCAAGACTTCTTAGTTAATACTGCTTCTTCAAGACAGCTCAAACATCTCTGAGATGCCCAGGCTGTATTAGGCCACCGATGGCACCCTGGATGTGCCTTTTGAAAGACTCATCCCATGCACCGCATCATATTTTCTTGAGTTAGACATGTGTCTTATTCAGCAGTTTGTCCCTGGCACTTAGTCTCATGTCTGGCACAGACAGTCATTCAATAAATATTTGCTGAGAGAAAGAATAATTGTCTTCAACAGCAGTGTTCCCAACACATGCAGAAGCAGACCCCATGCAGCTGATTTGAAGAACCACTTCAGTTTCTCTGTAAATTCTGGGCCCAATTATATTAAATATGGAAGGGATCCTATTGCTTCAACTATGTAGACTTCTAAGATCAAATACAAAAAATACCCACTTTAAGGAAAAGAGAAAGGAGGAAATGATTCCTAAATTAGAAGTTTTCGGCTTTGGGTATTTTCACCTGATTCTCCTGCATTGCTGTGCCATCTTTGGCCCTTCATGACCATCATGACCCCCTATGCTGCAAACCTACCTCTCCTGCTAGGGCCACTCGCCAGGTGTTTTGACAGCCACGCCTTCCATTTAGGGCCACTAGTGCAGCATCACAGTCACACCTGCCACTGAGATGCCACTGAGAACTGTAAGAGAGAATAGAGAACCCTGGGAGACAGAGTGAATATGGGGAGGGAATGGAGCATTTTGAGAGAGAAAAGAGAATTCTGGGAGAGAAAAGAGAAATGTGGAAGAACATGGAGGGTTGTGGGAGAGCACAGAGGATTATGGGAGAGCACAGAGGATTGTGGGAGAGCACAGAGGATCGTGGAAGAGGGGATTACAGAAAAGAAGATATTGTGGGAGAGATTAAAAAATTAATCTCTCTGTACAAATGCCCATGAGCTAAGCTTCTTCTACCTACCTTTCCCATAGAGTCCACACCCACTGCATGCACGCATGCACACACACACACACACACACACACACACACCCTCACAGTCTGTGTGAGTCATGTGCCTCCCTCCTAAGCCACACCACCTTGGCTCCTTCCTGACCACTCAATTTCCAGCCCCACAACTCCTCCTGCTTGGACCGTACACAGTGGTTTTCCAAGGCCATAGCTAGCCCTCTGGCATGGCCACTGAGAACTGTAGGAAAGATGTGGAATTAGGGGAGAACACAGACAATTCTGTTTGGGGAGAGAATTGTGGGAGAGAACAGAGACTTGTGGGTAAGAAGAATTATGGAAGAAGCAGAGGGAAGAGAAGAAATTGCAGATATGGATAAATGGTCTTCTGTGCTTTGTCTGGTCCCTCCTGTAGGGCTCATATCCCCTCCATTATAGCCATATCCCTACACTCATTCTGGGTCATGCTCCCTCATACCCCTACCCCACTCCTTTCTATCCAGCCATATACCCTTGTGCTTTTTCATGGCTATGCCTAACCTTCTGAGGCCATGTCCCTTGGCTCCACAGGGCTCCACTTTTCCTAACCGGGACACACCCTTTCTCCCTATCTATTATGCTTCTCTTTTCCAGACCAATCCTCCACACTCTGCCTTGGTCCTGCCACAAACTCCCAGGCAAAGCTCTTTTCCTTCCCTCTGGGTTGCTTCCTACCTCTATTGCCCTCTTACTGTGGCCTGCCTGGGTCTCTAGAACTCAGCTGTGGGCACACCCATGCCCTTTGGGCCTTGCTTCCTGTGCTCCGTCATAAACATGCCTTCTTCAACACACTACACCCTTTCATAGGGCCATGTCTCTACCTACTGGGCTTTGGCCAATGCTCTCTTTCCTAACTATGTTCCCTCCTTAACTCGCCATTTCTTTTCCTCCAAGGCCCCTTTCCTGGCTAGCTCCTGTGCTGTCCATGGTCACTCCCTTCCCGCCATAACCACACCTCAATCCCACCTTTTGGTCTTGCTCCTATCATCCAGCCATGTTCTACCCCATCATATCTGCCACACCCCTCCAGCCCCTCTCTTTGCTTCAGCCATGACTCTACACTCCATCAATGCCATATCCCTGCAATACACCGTGACCACGCACATCCGGTCCTGAAAAGTTAGGTGTGCTCTGTCTCAGCTCAGTCCCTACTGTGAAGGGCCACATCTCCCCCGGCCCCTTTTCTTTTCTTAGAAACCCTGGAGGGGTGGGGCCTCCAGAGCTCCTGAAAAACCCACTCAGACCCAGAGCTTAGCTCATGGGCATTTGTACAGTGAACTGAGTCTTGTGGTACCCTGATCCTTGCCTAAAAAATCACTTGCTTCAGGTTTCTCCCAGCTCTAAACACCACAACTTGATGAGTAGCAACTCCACTGTTCAGTGGAGAAACAACTAGTGGATGGGTTTTGGATCATGTTGCCTCCAGCAAATTTTCAAAGCCACTAAATCTGTGTTTCTTCCAGCAAGGTTTCATGTATCTAACCCAACATGTGGACTGTGTTCTTTCCAAGCCCTTTAGCAGACTTTAAATGCCTAGCATTTCCTAGGCATCCAATGCTCTGTTTCTGTCTAGGGCCTGTCAAGAAAATACCCCACTTAAACATCTTCTGGTTGCAGCTCTGAGCTCTAAGATTACTCTGTTACCCTTACTCCTTCCATTTACAACTCTGATTCCACAAGAAAACCATGAAGAGATTATGACCAGCTTTCTTCCCTGAACAATTCTTAGGAATACACTTAACCAGGGAAGCGAAAGACTTTGTTGTCTTTCACAAGGTGAAAACTGTATAGATGAACTTTATAGATGAAAACTATAAGGCATTGAAGGTGGCTGGTAGTTCAGTCGGTTAAGTGTCCGACTCTTGATTTTAGCTCAGGTCACAATCTCAGGATCCTGAGATTGAGCCCTGCAGGGTAAGCTCCATGCTCTGTAGGGAGCCTGCTTGAGGATTCTCTCCCTTTCCCTCTGCCCCTCCCCCTGGTCATGTGCACATGCACTCTCGTTCTCTAAAATAAATAAATCCTTAAAAAAAAAAGGAAACTATAAAGCATTAGTGAAAGAAATTTTAAAAGACACAAATAAATGTAAAGATATCCTGTGTTCATGGATCAAAAGAATTAATATAGTTAAAACGTCCATACTACCCAAAGTGATCTATAGATTTAATGCAATCCATATCAAAATGTCAGTGGCATGTTCTTCAGAAATAGAAAAAGACAATCCAAAATTTATATGGTACCACAAAAGACCCCGAATAGCAAAAGCAATTTTGAGCAAGGAAAACAAGGCTGATGGTGTCACACTTCCTGGTTTCAAACTATATTACCAAACTACAGTTATCAATAGTATGGTGCTGCCATAAAGATAGACATGTGGATTAATGGAACAGAATAGAGAGCCCAGGAATGAACTCGCTCATGTATGGTCAACTGATCTTTGACAAAGGTGTTGAGAATATACAATATGGGGGCGCCTGGGTGGCTCAGTCGTTAAGCGTCTGCCTTCGGCTCAGGTCATGATCCCAGGGTCCTGGGATCGAGCCCCGCATCTGGCTCCCTGCTCTGCGGGAAGCCTGCTTCTCCCTCTGCCACTCCCCCTGCTTGTGTTCCCTCTCTCACTGTGTCTCTCTCTGTCAAATAAATAAAATCTTTAAAAAAAAAAGAGAGAATATACAATATGGAAAGAATAGTCTCTTCAATAATAGGTATTGGGGAAACTAGATATTCACATACAAAAGAATGAAATTGGACCCTTATCTTACAGCATACACAGAAATTAATTCAAATGTAAGACTTAACTATAAAACTCCAAGAAGAAAACAGGGGCAAATCTTGACAATGGCCTTGACAAGATTTGGATATAACACCAGAGGCATAAGCAACAAAAGTAAAAATAGATGAATGGGATTACATTAAATTAAAATGCTTCTGCACAGCAAAGGAAACAACAAAGTGCAAGGATAACCTACAGAACAGGGGAAAATGTTTACAAATCATATATCTGATAAAGAATTAATATCCAAAATATATAAGGGACTCCTACTATTCAATAGAAAAATAAATAAATAAATAAATAGCCCAGTTTAAAAATGGACAAAGGACCTGAATAGATATTTTTCAAAAGAAGACATACAAATGATCAATGGGTATATGAAAAGGTGTTCAACATCACTAATCACCAGGGAAATGCAAATCAAAATCACAACAAGATATTACCTCACATCTGTTAGGTGTTGGTGAGGATGTGGAGAAAAGGGAACCCTTGCTCACTTTTGGTGGCAATGTAAATCAGTGTAACCACTACGGAAAATAATATAGAAGTTCCTCAAAAAATTAAAAATAGAACTGCCATAGGATCCAGCAATCCGCTTCTGGATACCTATCCAAAGGAATTGAAACCAGGATCTTAAAGAGATATCTGCATTCCCAGGTTCATTACAGCATTATTTACAATAATTAAGATATGGAAGCAATCTAAATGTCCCCCTATGGAAGAATGGATAAAAAATGGATAAAGAAAATATGGTATTTACATATAATGGAATATTATACAGCCTTTAAGAAGAAGGAAATTCTGCCATTTGTGGCAACATGGATAAACCTGGAGGGCATTATGGCAATAACACAGAAGAACAAATACTACATGATCCCAGTTACATGAGGAATCTAAAATAAACTTATAGAAGCAAAGAGTAGAATGGTTATTATTAGGGCCAGGGTGGTGTGAGGGCGAGAGGGAAGCAGGGAGGCTTAGATCAAAGGGTTCAAAATTTCAGTACTGCAAGATGAGTAAGTCCTAGAGATCCACTCTATGGCATGGTGCCTGTACTTAACAATATTGTGTACTTAAAAAATTTTTTAAGAAGGCAGATCTTCTGTTTAGTGTTCTTGTTGCACATATACATACATAGGGAGGAAATTTTGAAGGTGATGGATATGTTTATGGTATTGATTATACCATATGGTGGTTTCATGAGTGTATACTTACCTCCAAACTCATCAAACTGTATACATTAAATATGTACAGCCTTGTGTATGTCAATCATACCTCAATAAAGTGGTTTTTTTTTAAAAAAGAACTTCACCAAGGATCCAGAATAATTGTCATTGAGAAGGGTATTTTCTCAAAATTCTGCCATAAATAAGTTTGATTCTTGCCCCAAACTCCTTTCTTCATCTTTTTTCATTTGGTTTCACAAAAACAGAAATGGAACACAAAAATGAGTAGAATGAGAGAACTGTTGCTTTGGATGTGATGAATGGAAATATTATTCTGTTTTATGCCGTTCTCCTGGAATGGTTTGCTTTTTAGAAGAATATTATTAAATAGCTAATGAAACATGCCAAGAGGCTAAACATTAGTTTAACTCTATTCAATCACCTAATACTTGTATACAATCCAAGCTTTTAATGGCATTACAACTTCACGCCCTGTTACTAGAGAATACCTTTAATTTCAAAACACAATACTCTTATGCCTTCCTTGGGTTTCAAAAACCACTCCTCTACTGCATTTTAGTGACTACATATTTTTTTTCTTTTCTGTTCTTGTATATGAATCATGTAGACAAAAGAGTATATAGTGTACATATATGTTTATATTTATTTAAAGATTAATAAATACTGTAAAGCAATCAAACAAACAAGTCTCTGAACAGACCCTCCTGGGGAAAGAGCACTTTCCACTAGCCACTCAGTCACTCATTCGTTCAAAACATTTTATTTATCAAATACTGTGTATGTTCCATTGACAAATAAGAGAAGCCTAAAGGAGCTTACAGTCTGCCCCATCTTGGGTTTTGATAAGACAAGAAATGACTAGAAAGTTAAGGATAGGGTTGATAGGTGGAAAAGAATTTGGTAATCACAGATCTTTCTGATTCTATGAATGGAATATTTTTGGGTAGCAAACATAGGAAGCCACTTTTACAGTACTTACAACAATCCTTTACACCATAAATTCTCAATCATCCTTCACTGAATGTTAAAAAAAGAAGCCTTCAGGGGCGCCTGGGTGGCTCAGTTGGTTAAATGTCTGCCTTCGGCTCAGGTCATGATCTCAGGGTCCTGGGATCAAGCCCTGCATTGGGCTCCCTGCTCCGTGGGCAGCCTGCTTCTCCCTCACCCCTGCCCCCATTCATGCTCTCTCTCTCTCTCTCTCTCTCTCTCTCTCTCTCTCTCTCTCAAATAAATCAATAAAATCTTTGGGGGGAAAAAAAAAGAAGCTTTCAGCTCTGATGAAGAAACACTAGTTGCGAGGTCTGTCACAAGCACTGGAAGCAAATTTATTTTTTTAAAACAAAAAAAATCAGAACGGATTCAAGATTATCACTATTATGATGTTGCTTTCAATCATTTGCTTAGTTAAGCAGAGAGAGAAAGGGGTGTCGTTAGGGCTTGGGAGTGGTAACTGGACTGGGTACGGTCATGGGAGAGCTTCTGTAAGGTGAGTTTCACCCATCGTGAGAATTCTGTCTTAGACCATCTTTGTCATTCTCTCCCTCAGGCATTTGAGAGGACTGTGCAGATGACAATTGGAAGTTACACTCTCTAAAAGGCATATTTCACCCTGAGGCTGGATCCGTGTGCTCCAGAAACCAACCAGAAGGCCAGTAAAAAAGTGAGTAATGTCTCTTTAAGTCAAGAAGCTAGATTGACACTTCTTTAGCATATTGGTTTTCTATTGCTACAGGACAAATTTCCACAAACTTCGTGGCTTAAAAGAAATCAAAATTTTTAACTTCACAGTGTTGGTGGTTCAAGAATCTGGGAATGGCTTACTAGGTCCTTGCTCGGGGTCTCCCCAGGCTGAAATCAAGGTGTCAGCCAGGGCTCTGATCTCATCTGAGGCTCAGAGTCCTTTTCCAAACTCACTGGCTATTAGCAGAATTCAGTTCCTGGTGGCTCTGGAACAGCAGTGTTCAGCAACTAGAGCCCCACAGTCCCCACTATGCGACTCTCTCCACATCATGGAGGTTTGCTTCTCCAAGGCCAATGGGAGAATTGATCCGACTTCTTTTCAGGGCTCACATGGTAAGGTCAGGCCCTACATAATCTTAAAGTCAACTCCTAGGGACTTAAATTATATGTATAAAACTTCTTCACAGCTGTACCTAGATATTGTTTGACTGAATGACTGCGATAAGGTGGACATTGTAGCAGTCAGGAATCTTGGGGGCTATATTAGAATTCCACCCCCACACCTGAAATGGAAAACATTTTCCTATTTAAATATTTGTTCCTACCAGTGTTGCTGCTGAGATTCTTGAAGAATCCAAGAATTGCCTTTCACTATTTCCATTTTGGGGAAAAATTATCTTCACAAAACTAGTGCAGAGAAAAGTTGCCTCTTTTTGGCCACTGGGATATTCTTCAAATAGAGGATCTTGTTTTTTTAAAAAAATAGATTTTTCTATGATAGTTAAACTGTGGGAAGTCATGTGGGAAAATAAGACTAGTTAGTTGCAAGAAATGTAGCTCATGAAAGAGACTCCACAAGAAGAGGTCAAGGTATCACTAATTAAGAAAAGATTGTGTTGAATAGCCAGTCACCTGGATTAAATTAAGTCCATTTCCTTGGATACAAAGCGCCTGGACTCTGACAACCAGTCTGTTCTAGAATCCCTCTGTGCCTTTTCAGTAACCCACAGAAAATTTGGTATTCAATACTTTGAGTCCATAAATCCATTAAAAAAATAAGAATGCACATTACTCTCTGGGAGGTCTGTTTGTTCTAATGAGCAAAGAATAAAATAATTATCTCACACAATGCTGCAGGTGTAGAACGTAAGAGCAACTCTGTATGTGCAATTGATAATAGGTCTCTAGTGAAAGAACATTTTTAGATCTCCCTTTTCTCATAGTTTGTTTTCTTGTAAAGTAGCTGATGCCAAAATTAGTGCAATTGCTCTTTTTGGAGCCTTCAAAAACTGCAGTCATGTTATTGGTCCTTTTGTTTAGTACATTCTCTCCATATGCTGTTGGCTGGCCTATTCAGAGAGCTCAAACCGTTGTGTTTGCCCTGGGGAAAGATGTGTGGCCTCGGTTTTGAGTCAGGAAGTGTAGCTTCTCAACATGACTGCCTCCGACTCACGATCAATTGCTTTGGTTCAGCTGTTAAATGCCAATAAAGCTGAAAATATCAATAGTGTTCCCCCAATAAATCTATTTTTGTCTAAGAGTAATTGTGGGGAAGTCCTTGTATTAGGAACTATGAAGTCTAGTTGGGGAGCGTTATTCAAAAATGCATATATGTCTGATGTTATGAGCCACATGCAGAAACGGATTCTTTTGAAAGTCATTGTCCTGTGGACAGTTTACGAAAGGCTAGCTGCTCAAGTAAAACAAAACAAAAGAAAACAAAACTTGGCTTTGGATGTGAAAAAAAATTTAAAAACAGAAGGTTAATTTTAAAAATGAAAGCACTTTTATTGGATTTAACCAACAAGTCAATTGAAAAACAATAAAAATTAATTTAAAACACTCTGAAGTTCCAGAAATATAATTGCTAACTGCCTTCCTTCTCCTCCCCACTCTCAGTAGATCATTTATGTTACTTCACTGAGAAAATAGACTACCCCAGGCAAATTCCCTTCAAACTCATTTCCCAGACCTGACCCGTGGGAGCTCCATGAATGGCTGCTGGAAGAGGAACGGACCAGAGAATGCACGGTCCCATTCCTGACTCCTTTCCTTTTGTCAAGTAGAAGAGAGCCTCTCCTCTTGCTTACCTAAGCCTCCTGGAGACCAAGTCCTCCACCTGTGCTTTGGTTCCATCCTCCAAAGCAGTTCTTAGATCCTCCCTCATTGGGGACCTGGTTCCTTCAGTCAATCCTTCTCTCACATAGCTTCCATCTCTCCTGGTTATTTCAAGCTTTTCCCATTAACAAATCAACATGCTTTGGCTCTTTCCTCTGATGGGAGTGTGTGTGCGTTGTGTGTGGACACATATATATACATTATTACATATACAAACCCGTGTATGTCACAACTTATTTAGACATTCCTTTATCAATAGCCATTTGATTTGTTAACACATTTTTGCTCTTATAAACATGTTCTTGTCTCCTTGCACACAAGTGTGACAGTTTCTCTAGGACAATCATCTTCAAGGGTCCTATCCCAGACCTATCAAGATAAAATCTCCAAGGCTGTTTCTTAAAAACCTTGCAGATAATTCTAATGAGCAGCTTCAGTGGAGAACTCTAGCTCTAGGGCAAAGAGTAGAAAATCTGGGTAAGAGGGAATGCACATCTCACAATTTATTACACAATGCACAATTGCTCCCCAGTGTAGTGGGACCTATCTTCTATCCTATCAGCATGAGAAGATTTTTTTCCTGCTTTCTTGTCACTGCGTGGTATTGTCAGACATTTCCATTTTTCCCATTCCAGTGTGAAATTGCATTTCAAATGATGTTTGTTTTTACTCCACTTACTAGTGAAGTGGAGCATTTTGTCATATATTCTTCCCTTCTGGTTTTTTTTTTTTTTTTTTCTGTAAGTTGCCTGTTCACATTTCTTGTCTATGTTTCTGTTGGTGTGTTTGTCTTTTTCTTGTTGATTTATAGATGGCCTTCAACATACATTCTGTATAATAATCTTTTTCTATATATTTATAAAGTATCTTCTCCCAGTCTGTTGCTAGTCTTTTAAATTTGTAGTTCTTGGGCAATACTATCTGGGTACGGTTTCCAGATCTATTGCTTATGTTAAGTTGTTTTTCTTTTCTAGAACTGAAATTGACTATTCTTAGGCTCTTTCTATTTCATGTGGATTCCAGCATCAGTTAGTGAAGCCTGATGAAAATATTCTGTTGAGACTCTGTAATTGCATTGAATTTGTAGACTCATTGACATCTTTAAGACATTGAGTCTTCCCTCTCTTGAAAATGGGGTATTTCTCCATTTATCTTGGTCTTTCATGATGATCCTTCACATCGTTTTAGTATTTTAAAATTTATGCCTTGATATGTGTCTGTAGTTTTTATTGCTTTTGCAAATTGGATCCTTTTATTGTGACTTTTACTTGGTTATTACTGATGCTGAAGAAGGCTATCAATTTTTATATGTTGATACTTATCAAGGAATCTTGTAAAGTCTTACTGTCTTGAGAATATTTTGGGTTCTTTATGTAAAAAAATCTTATTGACTGCAAATGACAATTTGGGTTTTATTTACTTTTCAGATCCTTCTCTATCTTATTGTTTTTTCCTGTCCTTGTTTGTCTGTCACCATGTGGGATAGCAGTGGTAAAAACACTGTGATGTGTGGCCCAGATGCCCCTCCAAGGATGAACCTGTTGTTCCACCTGCTGAGAGAACTGTCAGCAGGCAGCCTTCACCTGGTAGACCCCTTCCTTCCAGGATTGCTTTGGTTACAGAGAGCTGCCTTGTCCAAAGTCACACCTCTCCCTTGGACCACAGCACATCCAGTGGTGATGGATCATTCCAACTTGGGACAACTCAGAAGTCATTCTAGCTCCAAAGCTTCTCAGGGATTGGCTGTGGTTGTTGTTGGGTCTACTTCATGAATCAATGTTTCCTTCATCCAATCCTGCCTCCCTCCCCACTCTCTCATTGGTTTTGATCCCAAAGGCACTGTTTGATAAAGATCTGGAATGCCAAAATCCATCTCAGACTCTGTTCCCAGAACATCAACTACGATACAGTGATTGGGAGCTTGGCAGGGAATACCTCACAGTCAGAATTTGGGTTACAAGCAACAGAGAATGCCTCTGGGTTGTCTGGGCAGAAAGTAAGCTCCAATAAGCTTTTGTTTACCAGTGTACTGTATGCATGTACAAAGGAAAAAAAAAAAAAAAAACTATGTTGAGGGCATATAGGGTAGCTCCTAAATGATAGGGAAAACCAGAGACAGGCTTGGAAGAGCAAAAAAGAATAAAAGAAGTTTTGGAAGCCAGGGCCACGGCCAAACTCATACGGTGAGGATGTTGTTACAGCAATGGGCATCTTCACTTCCGCCAATGCCTCTGAATTTATGGATTCCACATGTTGCTGCCTCCCCTGCTGAAAGAAATCCTCCACTGTCCTTTTTTATTCATAGCATAGAATAAAATTATATTTTCAGAATTACATTTCAAAATTAGTCCAGAAAAGAGTGTCATGTTTTATAACCCTAGCTGCCACAGGCATGGATCTTTTTAGCTTTGGATGTGGGAGATGGGCTCTAGTCCTCACCAGGGCTTTTGAAATCAGGAACTCCCCAAACAGCGATGGGAGTTCAGATGCTGGGCAGCCAAAAACATGAAAAAAACCATCGTAGCTTCTAAAATTTTACTAAAAGGCAGTAGCATGCTAGGAAATGTTTAACAGTTGGCACTCTGGGTAGGGGGGGAAGGCATTGATGTGTAGCATTTGCCAATTTCTGGGTGAAAGTATCCCAGCGAATTTCAAGCTACCAGAGTGATGTTTCTTAACACACGGTTGGGAAGAGATGAACTCAAGCCTCTCTTACAAGTTGGTATGAACCAGCTCCTGAAAACCATTGCAATAAATATGATGATCATTATAAGCTTGATTTCTGTATTTCATGGAGCACTGGGTGTTATACGCAAACAATGAATCATGGAACACTGCATCAAAAACTAATGATGTAATGTATGGTGACTAACATAACATAATAAAATAAAATTTAAAAAATAAGCTTGATCTCTCCTTTTCCACAAAATAAATCTCCTGTTCCCCTTTAGTTACAGCCCTTCACAGCTGTTTGTAATGGAAAGACTGTCTACGCCTGCTAGTTCCACCACCTCAAATCATTCATTCCTCATTTTTACTCTAAGTCCATCCACTCCAATATATATTATCCAATTAGGCTGTGGTGGCCAAACTCCCTGAACACTTTTCTGTACTTATGGTAGCATTTTCTACCATAAACTTTTGTGTCATGAAACTCTTCCATTAGTGTCTGCAATGCCACATTCTTCAGTGGTCTGTCTGATTCTCGGTCTGGTCTTTCTCGGTCTTGTTTATAAAACCTCCCTTTTTCTGTCCTCCCCTCAAATGCCATGATTCCCCATGGCTCCATCTTGTCCTCTCTTCACACTCTGCACCACCATCTATAAAATATAGGCTGCTGATTCTACATCTTGAGCCTTGTTCTTTCCCTTGAGTTCCAGAGCTATGCAAGTAGTTCAAATTGTTTTTTGGATAATTTTACCTGGAAGTCTCCTTGGCACTTCAAACTTGACATGCTTAAAACTGAACCTATCACTTTCCATTCATCTTACTCCTTCCTCTGTCCCCTACTCTCTTCCACCATCCCAAGCCAAAACCTTCTTTTCCTTATATGCTCCTTATCAAAACCAGAAACATGTGAGTGGTTTTTAAGTCCTCTCTTTCCCTAATCGAATCCAATCAAAATCACTTAGTCTCCTAGATTCTTCCATTTGCAATCCCATGGCTTAAGATGAAGACACCATTGACTCTTGATGAATGCAGAATCTTCCTCATTGGCTTTCTTGCCCCACTACAAGCTATTTACCTCCAAACCTAGTGTTCTTATTCAAAGGCACATCTGATATTGCCATCTTTTTACTTAAAATCGTTCAATGATTTCCAAAAGTGCTCAGAAAAAAATACACTTTAGCAAGATATCCATTGTCTGTATTGCTAATTGTAACTGACCCCTCAACATCCATTCCCAATCCTATCCTCTGTTAAAGAACAAAAATTCAGCTGAGTAAATGTGAAGATCTAATTGGCTTTATTAAGTGGTATGTGAATCAGGCAGCATGTCATCTAGCAAACACAAAGGCTGAGGAGTTGCACAGGATGGAAAGTTTTTATAGGAAGGAGGATGGGGCAAGGGAGTTATTGGCAAAAGAAAACAAAGGATTTTTTCGGGCAACTCCTTAAGGAGGAAGAGCAGAGGGTCTTCTCATGCAGATCACCTAGTCTTCTTTTGTGGGGTAGAGAGGACTCCTGTGACAGATTACCTCACTGGTACTGACCAGAACATTTCTGACTGACAGGTTAAGACTATATTTCTGGGGGAGGTTGAAACTGCAAATAGGTTAGGAATTGAGCTCTGCTGTGGTGACATGGCCCAGTATAAGTGACTCCATTTTGCACCTGTGATTTTCTTTTTGACACCTTCCATTACACAGCAAAGTGATTTTGGGAATGGACACTTCAGAGGTAGATGCTGCTTAGTCTACCCCAAAATGATGATCTCAGTCACCCTTGTCAACGATTGATTTGGGATTCCCAGGGCTGAGACAATTGATGCTGGGCATCCTGCTGGTAATATTTATTGATGGAGCGGTGGATATGGTGACTAGGTTGATCCAATCTAAAACTGAAATGAAAAGTTTCATTCCACAATTAGGAGAGTTCTTTCTCTTCCCATGTTGCAGTAAACAAAAAAAAAAAAAAAAAAAAAAAAAACGTAGTTTTGGGTGCTATCTTAATAGTCTGCTACCTTACTCTTGATTACTCTTGGCTGCTCTCCTAGTAGCCTAAAGTTGATACTATCGAGAACAAAGCAAAATAATGGAAGAAACCAAACAACCCTGAACATTCTTTGACTTATTTTTTAAAGCTGATCTGAAATCATCCTAAACATTATACGGCTCTTCATGATCTAGTCCCTAATTACCTTTCCAGTGGCACTTCTGCTTATTTGTCTTCTTACACTCAAAGCGTCATTTGAGGACCAGCAGCACTGGTATCACCAGAGAACTGGTTAGAAATACAGGACCTCAGGCCCCACCCTAGACCTACTGAATCAGAATCTGCATTTTAATAAGATTCCTAGGTGGCCATGTGCATGTTAGAGTCTGAGAAGTATTGGTCTTGACCAGTGGTTCTCAAAGCATGGCTCTCAGACCAGCAGTGTGAGCATCAATTATCACCCTGGGAACTCATTAAGAATACACATGCTCAGGCCCCCAGACCTATTGAATCAGAAACCCTGGGGGTGGTGTTCCCAGCGATCTGTGTTTTAATGGTTTTGTCACTACTCCTCCAACACAATGCATAAGATTTCCATTTTAGGTGTTGTTGATACTGTCTGGCTCTAGAGCACTCTTTGAGAACCGCTGGTCTCTATCACTGTTTCCTAAACTTACTATACACAGAAATCACTCAGAGAACCTTAGAAATGACTGGAGTCTGCATGCCACTCCCAGAGAATTTGAACTGAACAGATATGGAGTGGAACCTGGGCACTGGGGCATTTTCAAAGCTCCCCAGGTGATTCTAACTTCCAGCCATTTTGAAACTACGGATCTACACACTAACCATACTGAACTGCTTTTGCTGTTTCTCCCAAACCACAAAGCTCTCTTTTTCAGCACCAAATCACTTGTTTCCCCCCTCTCTCGCCTTTCCTTTCTTTGCCTCACTGACTGGTATTTGCCTTTCACAACTCGGTGCAGGTATCACCTCCTGCCAGAGGTTTTCTCTGATGGCCGAGTCTGGAATAAGGGCCTCTGCCCTGCACCTACGGTAACCAGAGCAGTTGTCCCACTGTGTTCCACTTTATTTCTTCTGACCCTTCTTCCTCACAGAATTATGGTTTTTTTGAGTGTGGGAAGCCAGCCATATATGCCATTTCCTTCCTGTGTCTTAATAAGACCTGGCACAAAAAAAAAGGGACTCAGTAAGCATTTGTTGAATAAATGCACCAGGACAGGAATCGTGTCTTCTATTTTCTTGGTGAGTATCATCGTTCCTCAAAAAATACTTCCTGGATTTTTTAATCATTGCTTCTTAAAGGAACTCGTTTCATTGAAAAGCCCCCAAGTAAAACCAGAAGAATGTTATAAATACAGGAAAATGAGGGGAAAATAAAACTAGGGGAAACTTGGATAACACCATCGATTAATTGCTGTATGAGGGCTGCGCCTTGTGTAAATTGGGTGACTTTTCACTGGGGCCAGGATGTGGGTTCTGACTAAGACAGGATTACCTGATGACTATAGATAGTATCGGTGTGGTTAAGAGCCTGGGTTGGGGGCAGACAATTCCAGATGTGCCACTTACTCATTGTGTGTCTCTCCTCAGCTCCTCAACTTCCTTTAGCCTCAGGGTCCTTACCTCTAAGGAGCGTGTGGTAATGTCTGCCTCACAGGGATACGTAAGGCTTCAGTGACACGATATTTTTCAAGCATGTAGCACAATGCTTGGCACCTAATAAGTGCTCCATGTGTGGAAGTAAGAGCTAAGAGAGTATTTCTAAATTCTATTTAGACTTGTGAGTAGAGTTTGGCACCAAACTCTTTGCTGTTTTTTGGTGTCTTTGTTGATCAGATTATTCTCAAAATATCGGCTTGGTCTCCTCGGGTTCTTTGCGTTTTATGTTTAACTTCTGATTATCCAGGAGCAAAAACAGAAACTGTCTCACACCTACCCCTCCCGCGTCATTCTCACAAACCTGTGCTCTTACAGATACCGGTTTCACTTCTTGCTCCAGAACAAGAGGTGCATGCCAAAGTGACGAAAACCCTTGAAATATGGTCGGAAGGGACAGAAGGATGAGAGGGCTAATTTGTGGGTAACTGGCTCACAAGCAACAAATTCTTGATTCTAACTGAAAGTCCCAGGATGTCAACCGCCACAGCAGACACCAACCTGTGCGAGAGGGAAGGAGCCGGGCAATTTCCCTGCAGGTTGAGCTGTAGTTCCCAGCTATAAAATAGGGCCCTTTGTGTGCCAAATGCTGAATGAGGATACACGAAGACAAGAAATGTTCATTTATAGGCGTCAATAAAGTGAAAGCATAAGCTGTATGAACGGAATTGAGCTGGTCAAGGACAGCTAATTCCTGCAAATACCTTGTTACTCATTGAATGTAAATGATCTACTTCTGCATTTTGTCATGTTTACACAGTGATATTTTGTGGCGGCTGCTTCCAGGTTTATGTGTATCTTTAATCTGGGAAAGTCCAGGGCTTATTCACTCCTATGTTGAATAAAAGGTCACTGGTAAAAATCAGGAACTAATCTAAAACAAGAGAGGGATGGCAAGTTTTGGCAAGTGTGTACCAACGTATTTCAACATATTTTTTTAAAAAACTCCATTGTCTTGAAACAAGAAATGGCTTCTCACATTGCAAATAAAAGAGCAGATATTTCAAACAAAAAAGCCAGACCCCAAATGATGCCCTCTACTTTTATCAGAGCCACAGAGAAGTAAGTACCTCGGCATGGATGTGGAGGGCAAAAGGGAGTGAAATGAGGAGAAAAGGAGCAGAACCCCAAACTTCAGGGATCATATTTTATTAAACTATCTATCATCCTATGAAGCTGTTAGCACGCATTATCCCCATTTTACAGATAAAGAACCTGAAGATCAGCAAGCCTGATTTTTTTGCCTAAGACTCACACAGCTAGTAAGCCTCAGGTTTGCCACCAAGCATGGTCGAATCCTGAGCGTTCCTCTCTATTGTGAACATTTTTTTTTGTTTCTTTGGGGAAAAAAAAATGTTGTGGGCACATGTGTGTTTTCTTTGTTCATTGTATCACTCAACACCTGCAGTAGAGAGTTCATCAGCACATGGGGTCTAGACAAGAGTTTGAGTTCTAGGTCTGTCTCTTATTTGTGCGACCTTTGACAAAATTTAAATTTTGTGAATGTCAGTTGCCTTATCTATAAAATGGAATAATATTAGGAGCAAGATTGTTAAGCAGATAAAAATAACAATCATGCAAGTCCCCAAGCAGAGCTCGGCCTCTGATAAATGCACAAGAAATGTTAACTATTGCTTGCAAGTGAGTTCTGTGCTTAAGGCTTTTTTTAAGGTCCTTATAGAGGATAAAAGGTGAAAAAGACTATTGTCCTTGAGGAAACTGGTCAGAAAATAGAGGGAACATGCCTTTAGATATAGCTTAGGGGTCTTATTAATACAGAGAAGAGACATTTGGGAGGATTGGCATTTATATGCTGAGTAAATGTGGGCTTTACATATCTGAAAAAATCATCACTTTTCATGGAATGTTTACAGCATTAAAATTCATCCCATTGAATTTCAGATCATTAATATTATCACACAGAAATTCTTTTTTAAGGATGGAGACAAAAGTTTTGTCTCCCAAATGACAGACACAGAGTGGTTGAGAAAGTTAAGAAGGACAGAGTGAATTTACTTATAAATTCATGACTATTAATTTACTCTCATATACAAGAATAAATATATTTATGGGGTAGATAGATAAATAGATAATTTATATAATCTAAAATCTGTTTTGTGATGCAACATTTCTAATGTCAATATTCCTGGCAAGGCATTAGCAAATTAAAAAAAAATTTTATTAATCCTTTCGCTGCCTTGACCTGCTCTCAACCACACCCTGAGAGATATTCAGGTCTTCTAGAGGAAAGAACAGAAGGTCACAGAAAAAAAGAAGTACTCTACAATTCTCCAAACCTATGCTTTTGCATTTCTAGTCTCTTTCCCTTTAGCTTAAAAAAAAAGGCATTTGGTCGCAGTCTGCAATTGAATAACAGACTGAGTAGTGAAAACTAGTATCAATATAGGTTTGATTCGCCCAGAACCCTCAAATAAAAGATACACCTTCAATAAAGCAATTTGTAGGAAACTTCTTTTCTGAACATTTTCCATCCACGTATTACGTGGTGGAATAATCCACTTGGGTATTAGATTGTGTGGATGCTGGTGCACGAATGTGTATTTTGACAATTCCTCCTACTCAATAGGAAGTACGCAATTGAGTAACATGTCTTTTTGTTTTTAGGCCGAATTTCCCTGAGCAAAACCATAAACTAGGTAGAGATTATTTTCCAGGGCTCTTATCTCTCCCTCACAAACCTTTGTACACTTTTCCTCACCCCTTACCACTTCTGTAACCCCTAAGTACTGCAAGCACCACAACCAACATCACAGAAAGAGCACAGTCACATGAGGACCGTGTTTGTATGATTTTCCTTCCTCTCTTAACTCAAATCTGCTCTTCTAAATACATTTAAAGACTCCTTCATACTAAGGTGTGACTGTTGATAAGACTACCACTTTTGCCCTTCCTGGCATATTTAGTAAGTGATAAGAAGCCTTAGGCAAATAAATGAAGTCTAATGTGTAATTTCAAACAGTAAGTGTGCAGATACGGAATATATTTCCTGGGGCGGTGGGCTAGCAGGGGTATTTTTAGCGGAGCTGCAGCAGAGCAGCTACTAATCAGTGTGTGGTCAAGACAGGTACTGTCTCATACTTAGTAGTTATGATCTTCTTTGTTCCAACGTTTAAAGCCCGCACTCACAAAGGAAAATATCACCTTTGCCTTCCTGGAGATGGTAGGGAGATGGCCTCAGACTCCGAGTAAGGCCATGATGATGAGGAAAGGATCTCTGTTTCAGATCGGATCAAGAACCTGGGAGCCCTAAGGGCAGGGTGTTCTGAGACAGAGGGATCGAGCCGCTGTGTGCTCACTCACTTGAGTTCACAAAACATACAAGTGACCCCTGTTCCTTTGAGGAAGAAACATAGAAGGGTGGAGAATGGCAGGGGCTAATCCTCCTGAAATTTCCCTCCTGTGGAAGTCCCTTCCCTCTATGGAGCTAAGGGGCTAGGAATGAGAACAAATCCCTTCCTGAGGGCCAACTTTAGGACAGGCTCTGTCCTGTGCCATCCTGCGTATACCTCGCAGGGCAAGGGAGGCAATGCTACTACCCACAGTGTAAAGACGTGTCTCCTGAAGCAAGCAACTTGCAGGCCTCATTTTGCTGGTAAACTGAATAACCAATATCCAGAAACAGTTTGTCCTGGCCTTAAAGCAAATGCTCTTTCACTGGGCGAACGTTTCAAATATCTTCCACCTTCTGTAACAAAGACTAAAGCTATAGCTCTACCAATGTATTTCATCAAAAGTTTTCTTTCTAACCTCTAACCTGAAAACATTCAGTTACAACCTTCTACCTAGATCCTTTGGCACCAAGGGAGAAGAATCTACTTCTATGTTTGGCAGACAGTTTTTTTCCCTCTTATCATAAAACCAAAAATGCCATGACCACACCATTTATCAACAAGCGACTGAGGCCACTTGCGACGTTCTTTACACTGCCATCAAACACGTCCTATTTGTGAATTGATGCCAACAGGCCGATGGCATTATCTTAAATCTAAGGTAGAGGAATCTTTCATCGATACTACATTCAAAAGAATAAGACTAGAAGAAATATGATGGGAGGCAGTCCTTTAGTTGATAAGAAAGTGAGGAGATACAAACACCAGTGCCTCATGAAGCTTTATGGAGCAGTTAACCTGGAGACTGGGCTGTATGTAAAGATCAAACTGCAACTTCTGGTTAACAGGTTTATAGAGCTTTACAAATACCTTGGTTTCACTATTTGTGCTTTTATCTACTTCTGGACTTTATTACTGCTTTCTGTCCAGTGATATTCTTTATATACACAGAATGCCAAGAGATTAAACAATGAAAAGAAGTCAAAAGGTTTCCTTTGTTATCTTTAATGTCTTAAGGTTTTAATAGACAGGCACACCTTCCACCAGTTAGAAATCCACAGAAAATGCCACCCGTCTCCCCTGCAAGGGTGACAAACATTTCACAAGTCACAGTCCCCAGATAAAGGCAAAGAAACCGTCAAAGTAGTAGCTCTCCAGGGTCATGGTGGAAAATAACTAGCCCATGATTAGCATTTCACTGCACATGCACAAAAGCTAAATAAACACCTCATGCGATGCAGTTGACATATTGGTAAATAAATATATCACAGTTACACATCGTAAAAAAGAGACTATTATTTTGGTTTGATGTGAATAAAGGCAGCCACATCAATGTAGAAGACGAATTTTTAAAAAGGAAATGCAAAAATTTTTAGGCCCCATCTGGGCTGAATGATTCCAATATTACAGAAACCTTCACAAAAGACAGGAAATGACAATTTTAGAATAAAATACACGAATATTGGAAGAAGAAAGAAAACCTCAATTAATGGTGTGAGGAAGTGGCCTGTTCTCACTTGCCTTGGCTGTGAGGAAGTACTGTGTAAGCTCATGCCTTCTTGCTCCAGAGGCGCCTTCTATCACAGAGCAAGCTACCCAGCCCTGTGAATGCTACGACTTGAGGGAAATCAACATTTCTGACTAGAAAATTAAGCTTCTCATCTACAATTCTACCCACTCAGCAAGAGCTTTAGTCAACACTTTTTTTTACTTGAAGAAAACTATTTTCTGATTGCAGTGAATTTTGTATACCAGCTGTCATTCTGAGTTTCAAAAAATTCTTTATTATATAATATGTTTTAAAAACCCACTCATAAGCAAATAATCAAATGAAAATAATTTTTTAAAGATTTTATTTTTAAGTCATCTCACACCCAATGTGGGGCTTGAACTCACAACCCTAAGATCAAGAGTCACAGGCCCCACCAACTGAGACAGCCAGGTGCCCTGAAAGCTATTTCTAAATAAAGACTATGTTTCTAATAAAGCTATTTCTAAATAAATTTAGGGCTTTCCACATATGAATTGTCTTGAAGATTTTCTTGGGAAAGATGCCAAAGTATTAAAGTAACAGAAATAAAAAGACTTTTTTATTGTCATAAGACTGTGTGGATTGAAATTGTGAAAAGAAATCGAATGCTAACAAGTATGGGCACTAGCAGTCTGAGTAGAGACTTTCAGGTAAATTTGTACCTTGTAATTTTAATAATTTGTGAACTTTTTACAATATTCTCTACCCATGAAGTGCTTTGATATGTTGATAAAAGTCCATTTTCTAATTTTAAAAAATTTCATATATTACCATAACAATATGTATAGGGAAGTTCCAGTGAAAGATTATGGAATACATTTGAGAAGTCTCCTACTGATGTTAATTTTGATGTGAATAATTTTAAATTATTGGTTATTTTACTGTGCTCTTTCTTTAAGAAAATCTAATATATTTGTGTGTGTGTGTACATGTGTGTGTAAGAGAGTGCATTTAAAATATGACTTAACTTCCAAAAAAATTTACCAGGACATTCATTTTTAGAAATAAAAATATCACTCACTGTCTATTGCCTAAATAATAAAAACCAAATTCCAGAATTTAGCCTTCATGGTCCTCTGTGATCTAGTTCAAAAGTACCCATTCAATTTCCTTGTTTCTATTCTCCTTGTTAAAATCCTTTCTATAAATTGGATCATTTATGTAGCCATCAAATATATATTGAGTGCCAGGCTAACCACGTGCCAGGCTCTATGGATTCAAGACAAATAAAGCACAATTTCTGCTCTCAAACAGCTCACAATCTAGCTTAAAATCCTATCTATAAATTGGATCATTTATGTAGCCATCAAATATATATTGAGTGCCAGGCTAACCACGTACCAGGCTCCATGGATTCAAGACAAATAAAGCACAATTTCTGCTCTCAAACAGCTCACAATCTAGCTAAGAAGAAGATATGTAACCAGCTATTTACAGCATTCTAAGTGCAATGTTCGAGGTATGTTCAAGGCACAAGAGGAAATGCTAGTCACTTCCTAGCCGGATAGGTAATAGATTCAGAGAAGATTATATAGGGGAAGTAATGAACACATTAGAATTCACTAAATAGACACACAGAAAATAATGTTCTAGGCTAGGGTGACATGGATGTAGGCATGAAAGTCTGAGATTAGGAATGTAGGTCTGTTCCAGTACAGATGTTTGACTGTTGTTAGAACACAGAGTGCAGGGGTTAGCCATCTCCCCAGTACCATCTATCTATTCAGTTCTTTGTTCAGGGCTTCTTCTGCCATTTCTGCAGCTTAGAGTGAATACTATTGGTTGCTCCTGGGAACCTAATGACTTTGACATGACCTTAGACCAGAGTTTGTCAACCTCAGCACTCCTGACAGTTTGGACCGAAGAATTCTTTGTTATGGGGAACTGTCCTGAGCATTGTCAGATGTTTAGTACCATTTTGGGATTCTACCCACTGGGCCAGTAGCACCCCTTGTCCCAGTCATGACAATCAGAAATGTCTCCAGTCATTGACAAATGTCACGTGGCAGTGCAAATCGTGCCCCTCATTGAGAACCATGTCTTAGATCTATGTGTTCACATGGTCACTTTAATACTGACAAGGGTTATAACCCTACTTGATAGGAAGGATTATAAGAAAAAAAATCCATCATATTCCAAAGTCTTTAGGACTATATGGGTATAATCAGTGTAAAAAGACCCAAATAAATGCAAATCCAATCAAGTAGAATTGCACTGGGAGTGTATGTGTGTATATATGGCTATGTACAGACTTCCCTGAGAATATGGAAAAATTAGATAATAAAAAAAAATTAGCCTAGGGATGTGACGTACATAATCACCCAGTTAATCACCCGTGCTAAGTTATAGATTTCTTATTCAACGTTATAAATAGAGCTCCGTGTTTATAACCCAATAGGTTTTCCATCCATGTTAATACTATATCAGTATCTCAAATGAGATCTCCAGTCTAATGCAACTTCAACCATCTGAGAAAGTAATCCCCAAACTATTTGAAATGTTCTAATTGTTTCCTTTTAACCCCAAGACAGTTTATGATTAAGTATAGAAATATTTGAGAGTCATAATCACGGTGTTAATATTTTTGCATAAGAAATTTGTGCACAGGGCCACCTGTGTGGCTCCGTCAGTTAAGTGTCTGCCTTCGGCTCAGGTCATAATCCCAGGATCCTGGGACCAAGTCCTGCATCAGGCTCCCTGTTCAGTGGGGACCCTGCATCTCCCTTTACCCCTCCCCCCTGCTCATGATCTCTGTCTCACTCTCACTCTCTCTCTCAAATAAATAAATAAAATCTTAAAAAAAGAAATTTGTGCATATTTGACACTTGTAATAACTAAGAGAGTAACTAAGAGAGTATGTCCTGCTAGAAACTAAACTTATGAATCTAATTGGAAATATGGAATTTAAGCAGTGACTTAAATTTTTTAAATTTCAAGTTGAAATCTTATAAAATTTATACGCAAAATAAGAACATTTAAGGAATTTAAGAATTACCATATCTAAAGTTTAATAAATTTATGAATATTTAGTTCTTGGGGATGGTTTGTTGTTCATCCATTAAAGTTCTTAAAAGAGAAAGCATATATATTAAATTTACAAATTAAGTTTTTAATGTTCGAAGGGATTTAATTGCCTTGAGCAACTTACAAACAAGTGTTACATTTGTTAGATTTATAAATATAATAATAATATTTGGATGTTAAAGTAAAAGGTTAAGGTAGAACTAAGCTTTGGAATCTTTACTTTAATAATTATATATTTATTTTAAAAATGAAATAACTTCTGCAGAGTCTCTTTTAAGGATGTAAACTCAACCTCAAGGGCCAAAAAAAGCCTCAAGGATATAACAAAACCCACATAGAAAGATAAAGTAAACTTCTGTAATGGTGAACAAATTTCACATTACCAACCATGGGAGAAACCTGCCCCATATCCCTCCTATGCAATGCACTAAGGAGTTTACATTACCTGTGTAGTGTCCCTGCTAACAAATGTTTAATCTGAATCTAATCATAAGGAAACACACCTAAATTGAAGGACAATTCAAAAGAACTGGCCCCGATTCTTTTAAACTGTCAGTCAGGAAAGACGACCATCAAAACAAACAAGCAAAAAACTAAACAAACACAAACACCAATAAAGAAAAACAAAAAGAATAGGGGAAAAGGCGGGGGGGAAGGTGGGAAGGCTAGTGATTGTGTGACCCTTGACTGGATCTGGGTCCCCAGACTACAAATCTGTAGAGGACATTATTGAGACATTCTTAAAACTCTGATGGGAAGATATCCTTGTTAAAGGATAGGTGCTGAAACATTCAGGGCAGAAGTCTAAAAGACACCCTCAATTTGCACTTAAACAGTTAAAAAATGTGTATAGACGGTGCGCTAGCTGATGGCTATATGGATGTTCACTGTTGTATTTTTGAGCTTTTCTGTAGGTTTTAAATTTTCAAAACAATTGACTAAAACCCGCAAGTCACATTGAACCCATTTTATTCCCCTATGAAGCTCATGACCCTTAGGAAGAGTTGACCCCAGCCTGTGGAACAGGGGAACTGGCCTTGTCTAAGGGTTCCCTTGCCAAAGATTGGCTCGGCGCTGTGCTTGTTTCTGAATTGGACCAATGAAATAGGAAGAGAGGTTTGCTACAGGTTTTCCTTCCTGTTGCTGCTTCTGGGAGCAAGTCCCTCTTTTCCTCTGTTACGCTTGTACGTGGGTATGATGCCTGGGACTTTTGCAACCATCTCCCAGCCAGCCTGAGGCAGAAGCTGCCAAAAGGAACAAGGATGACAGAAGTTTCGGGGGAACCTCCATACTGTTTTCCAGGGAGAGTTCCTCAAAAAGTTGAAAATAGAGTTACTGTACGACCCAGCAATTGCACTACTGGGTATTCACCCCAAAGATACAAGTGTAGTGATCTGAAGGGGTACGTGCACCCCAATGTTTATAGCAGCAATGTCCACAAGAGCCAAACTATGGAAAGAGCCAAGATGTCCATCAACAGATGAATGGATAAAGTAGATGTGGTGTATAAATATATATATATGTATAATGGAATATTATGCAGCCATCAAAAAACCTGAAATCTTGCCATTTGCAATGACGTGGATGGAACTAGAGGGTGTTATGCTGAGTGAAATAAGTCAATCAGAGAAAGACATGTATCATATGACCTCACTGATATGAGGAATTCTTAATCTCAGGAAACAAACTGAGGGTTGCTGGAGTGGTGGGGGGTGGGAGGGATGGGGTGGCTGGGTGATGGACATTGGGGAGGGTATGTGCTATGGTGAGCACTGTGAATTGGGTAAGACTGATGAATCACAGACCTGTACCTCTGAAACAAATAATGCATTATATGTTAAAAAAAAAAAAAAAAAGAAGATAGTAGGAAGGAAAGAATGAAGGGGGGGAAATCGGAGGGAGAGAGGAACCATGAGAGACTAGGGACTCTGAGAAACAAACTGAGGGTTCTAGAGGGGAGGGGGTGGGGGGATGGGTTAGCCTGGTGATGGGTATTAAAGAGGGCATGTTCTGCATGGAGCACTGGGTGTTATACGCAAACAATGAATCATGGAACACTGCATCAAAAACTAATGATGTAATGTATGGTGATTAACATAACATAATAAAATAAAATAAAATAAATTATATACTATAATAAAAACTAAAAAAAAATTTTCAGGGATAAATCAATAGTGAAAAGATTATGGTACCGTGGTCTTCCAGTTATGAGAATCAATTGATTTAAGCCAGTTGAAATACTACCGCCAAACACATCATCAGATACGAGCCACATCCCTCATGAAATAACTTTCCTATCTCCATTCCAAACTGTAACTGGCAGCAGAGTTTTCGTGAAGAAGGAGCTACCTTTATTTAGCAAAATATTTGGGTTGGTCCTAGAGCCGAAAAGGTAAGACCCTTTGGTCAGGGAGATGAGAACTAGCCTGAGCAATCAAATAGAAGGAGGCATTAGCCAGGGTTCTCTTGAGAAACAAAACCAGCAGGGTGGGGTGTGTGCGCGCACGCGCGTGTGTGTGTGCGCGTGTGTGCGCGCGTGTGTGTGTGTGCGTGTGCGTCTATATCTCTATCCTCTATATCTCTATCTATAGACAAATTTATTTTAAGGAATTGGCTCACACGATTGCAGAGGCGTGGTAAGTCCAAAATATGATGGGGGTGGTCTGGCAGGCTAGGGATTTAGTGACTCAGTTCAAATCCAGGGGTGTCTACTAGCAGAATTCCTTCTTTCTTAGGGACAGGCAGATTTTGTTCTATTAAGCCCCTCATCTACATTATGGAGGGTAATCTGCTTTACTCACAGTCCATTTCTAAATGTTAAATTTATCCAAAAAAAACCCCACCTGCACAGAAACAACCCAAATAATGTTTGGCCAAATATCTGAGCACCATAGCCCAGCCAATTTAACATATAAAATTGATCATCACAATGGATACACTGCTCAGTGTGAGAAATGAACACACTGGGACTTGCCCTGGGAGATCTTGGGCAGGTCAAAGGGAGAGAGATGGACCAACCAACCAGAGGCTTTCAAACTTGACTTTTTACATGGGCCTCCTCTCGTGCCCGTGTATACATAACCAAAACAAAAGCTACCCTTCATCTTCTCTGCTCGCTCTTCTCTTGCATTCCATTCCGGTCCGTTCCATCCTATCCCATGTCAAACCATTTCATCCTTTACCTAATTTTGGAAAATGTTCATCTTGATCATTTAATTAAATTAAATGAATTTAATTGCCGCTAGTGGGACACAAAGCTTCAGTTTGCAAACAATAAATCTATACTTTCCACATGCTTGTGTTTGTGTATTTGTGCACTTCTGTAGTAAATCAAGGAAGAGGCCGACAGGACAGAAAACACAGCAGACCCTAAAATGATCCCCAAACCAGGAGACGGAGTTGATTGTGAAAATGCAAGCAGCCCTGCCCCCTTTTCTCCCAGTGCTGCATACACCCTCAAAGTTCACAGACATCTTGGGGAGGGCTTTGGTATGGATGCAATTAGGGATCGGAGCATCCTCATGCTATATAGCTCTCAGGGAACACGGGGGCCCAGCTGATTACCTGTGTTATAGAAGCGATTCTGTCTACCTTTAGGCCTCCAGGACACTAGCTAGTTTCAGTGTTGCTAATCCATTTATCTTTTCTTTTTTCTTTTCTTTCTTTCTTTTTTTTTTTTTTAAGATTTCATTTACTTATTTGACAGAGAGAGAGAGAGAGAGAGCACAAGCCGGGGGGAGTGGAAGAGGGAGAAACAGGAAGCCTGATGCAGGGCTTAATCCCAGGACCCTGGGATCACAAACTGAGCCATAAGCCAGATGCTTAATCGACTATGTCACCCAGGCGGCCCTCATTTATGTTTTCTATAGAAATTGTGTATTTCTCTCTCCTAGTAGGATGTAACCTACTTTTGGTTAGAGATTATGTCTTAGATACACATTTTATGTCATATTAATTAGTACAATATCTGCACAGACTAATAACTCAAATAATGTGCTTTTCCTTATTTTATGCATGTAAAAATTGTTACCAGTAAACATAATAACGTTGACGTGTCATGCATGAGTGTCTAAACAAATAAACTTTATGAAATTTCCCAACCTATTTTAGATATATTGCCTATAACTTAAATGTTCACGTAAGATATAGAATATTGTTATATATACTACAAGAGAATCAACAATCAATGCCTAAGTCACTGTGTGGATTCATGCTAAACATATTACAAATCAATGGTTCCAAATCAGCAATGAAATGTGAAGTAGGGTCCAGAGACCCTAGTTCAGCAACAGAATGTACTGGTCACACTAATGTCAGCTTAAAGGGCCCCGAGGATGATCGACCATATTAACCCTCAGGACCACATCTACCTCCCAACCTAGCCTATGATCAAGCTTAAGAGTTCATGGGAGTCTGGGGCAACAGCAAGTTCACTCTCGAGATGCTGGAACTGGCCTGAATCTTTGGTACAGTCTGAAAGCTCCAAGGGACATGGATATCACAGTAGCTCGTGGCACAGACTTGCAGTGCCTTGCAATTCTCTCCAGGGTAATGGATTCTAATATATTCACATAAACTGTAGCCATAATAAAAGGGGGCATCATGATGGCTATCCATGTGTTTAAGCAATTCCGGGACATTCTTGAGTGAACCTGTTTTTAGCATACCTGCTTGAGTCTAATGTTGCTGATGTCACTATAGACTCATAAAAGTTTTTCTCTCTCTCTTTCTCTCTTCCCCTCTCTCTCTTTCTCACACACACACACAGAGGAATTTAACACAGTGAAACTGTAAAAGAAAAAGATTGTGTAAAAATTGTCCTGTACAAGGAAAATATAATTTATTTCAGAAATAGATAATCAAGTGTATGAGCTGTGTAGGCGTTCATTGGTGAATTTAGACTAAACAGGAAGTGATGTAAATTATACTTATTACACTGCTGGGAGGGAAATATATTAAATCCAGACAGCACTCAGACAAAGTACAAGGAACTCATTGTGTAGAAGGAAACCGTGCAACTTTGGTGGGAAGACAATGCACTATATGGTATGAAAACCATCAGTGGCCATCTGGGACTAAAATCATTTTTTAGGGAGCATGATTTTGTTCTAGCACTGATATATTTTTTCTTCTTTGATAAAGCCCCAAGGAATTCTACTCCCAAGCACATTGCCAATTCTGTACTTTTAACCATTTCATGCTCTTGTTTTGTAGTCGTTATATTGCAGAGAGTAAGAAGCAATCAATATTTGGGCTAGAAATCTTAGCTATGATGAAACACCCAGAGTAAAGGAGAGGACTGAGGAGGTTACAGAATTATCTAGCCCCCATATAATCCCACCTATTACTGAAGTATCCGGGAATCACTCAGGAGAAGAAATATTAACAAATAATTTACCTTGAGAGTAAACCATAAATCATGTGATTTATTCCGTGAAATTTGTCTCATTGGTCTATTCTTATGATAACGTTTCCTGGGATGAACTGAAAAACAAACAAAAAACATAACTAGGGAGCTGGTTTGACTGTTGGCATGGCCTAAAGAGGACTCTCGGAAAATCAGGCCAGAGACATAAATTTAATGTTCAGCTTACTGTTTTGTTACAAAGTCATACCCAAAATGAAGTAATTGAATGAATTAGGTTCAGCCTTACAAGTTACTACCATGCGTCATTCACCACAGTGTAGAACAAGATAGATCCCTCTAATTTATTGGCCTCTGCCTTAATGGAGTATTTCTAACATGGCGTAACTAAAATCTTCACAAATAGTTTAGTAAAAATGTACTTATGGTTTAAGCCTCAATTTTCAAAAAAAAAAATCTTAGAATCTTTCAGTGAGTGATTTCTTTGGCGAAGTTGGGGTTGTGATCACCATGGAACTACCAACAAGGCTCTGTCTGGGAGAAAAAATCACTCCCCTGGCAAGGACCCCTTCAGAGTGCTCGAAAGAGCTAGGTCTGGCGAAGTCAGAGCAACAGTTCATGGAGTCTCCCGCCTGATGCAGAAGTGTGTTTGTGGAGGGGGATGGGGTGGGACGTATGCCCCTGTGGCTCTCTCCACAGTTTGAGTGGAACAGAGCGATTTTGCAGAACTCCACGTTCATTTGGAAATGGATTTCTGTCAGTAATAAAGTAAGCCCAAAATGATTTCAGTCTCTGATTTTTATGAGTGATTAAACTACACGATGGTTTGCGGAGTCTGAGATAAAGGGTAGTATTTTGTTGTTTTTTTTTTTTTATATTTGCGTGTACATATGTAATCAGAAGTATCTGTTGAATGTTTCTATGACATTCAATGCTCTTAACTCTCTCTCCCACCTCAGACCCTGCTCCCCACCTTCCATCCTGTCTCCAGCCCCTTAACCCATAGCCCTTTAGTGGCTAAGGACACCAATCCTAGAACCAGACTGACGGGGGAAATTGCCTAAACTCAGTGCCTCACTTTTTTTCTGTAAAAATTAGGATAATAATGGTACCTAACTCAGAATTTTTCATAATGAATTAAAAGAAACAGATATAATGCTTAGAATACTGCCTAGTATCTATGAAGTTTTATTATTTTATTTTATTATTTTAATTATCATCTATCATCTATCACCTTTCTATATAATTGTTAGTATTTATTACCATTCCAATTGTAGAATGGGTTTTTCTAGAGGATCTTCAATTGAAGGACACTATGCAAGAGGATACTTAAACAGATTCTTCAAGTGCTTATTTTAGCAATTATTCAAAAGATGTTCTACTCATTAATGGTCTTATTTTCAAAGCCTTATAATACAGTTTTCTTAAAAATATACAGAAACAAACTAGCTTTGGCATGTGCTAGATGGATCATTCTATACTTAGATGATACACAAAATCTGAAAAAAATAATTTATTCAATTAGAGAGATTGCATTTTTGGCTCTGAAAGATACAACTTTTTCATATCACTTCATATTTCTGGACCACTTTTTAGTTTTATATTCAGTAAGACATTAAGTTAGGAGTCCTTCTTTAGGTGCTAGTTGTTATGAAATAAAGACCCTGTTCATTTTTGAGTATACAGTATATCTCGTTCTGTGTTTCAAATCACTATACACAAGTGGTAAAACTTTTCATAACAAAGGTTTAATTAGAATGGTTAATAACTATGATTTCCAAAGTGTCTGAGTCAGCCTTAGTAATAATTAGGGAGTTTTGTTCCATACAAAATGCTTTATTTAACCTTCATGCCTTCATTCAGATAATTATACAAATGCATACAGTTAAAGGTTTAAACTCTATTTCGGTTCACAGCTCAATTCATAGGAAAGTTGAATACAGAAAAGCAATGCACCAACAGAATATGTCTGAGACACCATTAAAAACGATAACACTTGTTCATTTAAATCTCTGAGAATAGACTGGAATAATCATCCTCTGAGAGAATCTCATTAGGAGGGTCTCCCTTTACATTATCATAGGGCAAAAAAAAAAAAAAATCACCATTTTACAGTAAAAGGAAAAAAGCTCTGAGTATATTTACAATACATACACTATACATAAATACAAGAACAACACTTACATAATATTAATAAACTTATAACAGGGGTTGCCTAAACACTACAGAGTATATAAATGCAGAGGAAACTATTGGGAAATTAGATCTTTAGATAAGCTGGAGAAATAAATTCATTTGCAATTAAAACTCTGAACAGAAAACCAAATGAAGATCTAAGACATGAACACCTTTGCTTGCCAGCATCATTGGGGGGGTTTTTGTCCTTTAATGCGTAGGACCTCCTGTGGGCATTCTAACTCTCTGGGGTCAGAGACCCAAGAGTCTTTTGTGAAATTACATCTGTTAAGTGAATCAGACGCAGCACATCTATTCAATTTGCTGTTCAGAGGTTTTCGAGCCTCGGATAACTGTTTTGTAAACTAAAGGACGTTTTTGTATTTTTCCACAGATGGATCTTGTGATCCAGTCATCATGTATAATGAGCGAAGTGTCAAAAGGAAAAGGAAAAAAAGATGCCTGCTTGATTTGGCCAAAGATGATATTTTTCTTTATTCCCATATATTTTTTTTTCAAATACGAGTGAGAGATTTATTCCAAAGAACGTGACATTTGAACTGACCCCCACATGCCAAGAGCAGCGTCTAGACTACTACTAATTATAACTAAGTCATTTTAAGTGGCAGGTGGGTATCTTAAAGGTGGTCTGTTCTCATCGTTTCACAACACAGAAAGTTCTGAGTACATTCTTCAATGGACAAACACGAATTTGCTGGTTTCTCTCTTTTTTTTTAAATGAGCATGTTATGATACACATAATTGCATTATGAGGCAGGATGACATAGTACATAAGACGATGTTTTCAAGCTGGTTTTGTAAGTAGTTATCTTGTATCCACAGAGAGTTGGTTTGCCATGTGATGCAATGGGTCCCACATAGACATGGACGAAACAATACAGCCACCATTCCGTGGGGGCGGGGGGGGATGGTGATTTTTTTTTTAATGGATTTTTAAACACAACAAATTGAGGACAGACAAGTTGATAGGAAAGAGCCTTGAGTATAGGCACCAGTGCCCCAGTTCAACAATACCCATCCAACGTAATGAAGTTCGAGGAACAAAATGTATACTGCAGTCTGGATATAATTACAAAATCCTGCAATGGGAACATTAGAAACACAAGTAGGGCAAAAGCATTTCTCTATAATGTTTTATGCTGTATCTTTGGAGCATGAAATTAGCAAAGGGAAGATGTTGGTGTGTCCCTAAAATGTCTTACTTTTTGATTACTTGAGCACTTTGACTAGAATTTGACCCAAATCCTACCCTCCTCTTCACCCTCATTTCTCACCAAAAATGAATCTCTGTGAAAGTCTTGGTAGGCCTGCTTTGGAAAAAGCAAGATAGTATTCACACAGGATCGTTGGTTCTTGCTTTGCACAAAGGGCAGACTCTGTTGTCTGAAACATTTACCATTTCTAGAGATGAAACCCAGAAAGAAAAAAAAAAAGTCCTGATGTGACTATTGCCACTATTCATCTCTTTTCAACTCACTTCAAGTTGTGGTTTGGTTGTTGAGAAACTGTTGCTTGTGAAACCCAATGAACGGGGAAGAGAGCCCCTTCCCACAGCGGCTCGTGCACACGGAACACTTGCTCTCAGCACGGAAGGGAATTTGTTTATACAGGTTTTATCTCTTCCCCCAGCCAAGGAACAGGGAGAAAGATCATAATTCAGGAGATTCATTTTCAGAAAAAAGAAACACCATGAGAAATGACATTCTCTTAATGTTTTCTAAGCCCATTAGTATTTCCATGGATCAATGCTGTCAGGGACCTTGTTCTACACAGAAAAGGGATGGGGGTTGACTCCTCTGATGTTGGACAGCTTCTTACACAAAATTCAATTAAACTAACAACAATACTATAAACAAATTATTCATAAGACTACTTAAAACATTCCAAGGCGGTACTACTGTCAGGTGAGAAATCGGAAAAGGCATTCTCCGTTCTCTCTCCTTGCTCAGCATCTGAATGTTTGTGATTGCCACCCTGAGATCAGCCGCCAGACTAGTAAGTCTGTTAGTAACGACTCGATCGAGGGAGGTGAAAACTTCCAATGCAATTTGAGCAGATTCTAGAAGGTCTACAGGTGGAAAGGTTTTTACTATGCCTACAAAAAATCCGTAGAATGGAGAAAAGCCACTCTGGCTAAAATGCTACCCAGCAGGGGAGACTGTTCATGATTTGGGATCTCCAGGCCAAACATTTAGGAGGAAAGTGACAAGTTCAGGGAGACTGGTCGTTGCTGTTTGTTTACAATGATCCTTCATGCATGACTTTCCAGGAAAAGACCGATTTCAAACCTTAGCTACCACTGTCCTATCATGTGCTATCTTGTACTTGGAAAATAGGACCACCCAGCCATAAAGCAACTTCAGTTAGAAATATGACAACTTGGCAGCTGGGAAGGCACATGCAGTGTGGTGCAGGGGGGAAGAATACAGGCTTCAGAGCCAGAGATACGTAGCTTCTTTGCTTTCCCACTCTGCTGTTCACTGTTTCCATGTTTGCCGACAACTCAGCCAACTCTCTCTGTGCCTCAGGCTCCCAACCATAAAATGTAGACCTGTTTACGGGTGGGAGGCAATGGGTCCCAAAGTGGCCTACTAGAATGCTTGGTATAGAGTAAGGATTTAAGAAAGGATAGCCATTGGTTTTCGTGGTTTGCTGAAATTTGGACCTTCCCATTTAGCACTTCTAGACACCTTGCAGCAAACAGCCCAGTCAGAAGACTTGACTGTGGTGAGATTAAAGAACCTGGCCGCTTTCCTTTGATACTTCATTGGCTCTTTTACACCCTATCCTGGCACATTTCCTTCTCCTTTTCATTCTTTCTGAAACTTAGAGGAGGAAACGGTAGATGGTTTTCTAGGCCTGTGGTCTGGTTCTGGAGAAATACGTAGATCACTGTCCATTGTGGTAGTCTTCACTGTCTAAAGCCTGAGTGTTTAATCACAGTCATACTTTCTAAAATTGCTCTTACCAAATGTTTGGCTCTGAAAGAATATAATTTGACTGATAGCCCTCAATAGCTTGTTTGGGTGGATTTGTGCTCTGAGATGGTAAGGCTGGACAATTTCCAGGGCTCTTGTCTATTCGTATAATCGCATTGTATATTTCTATTCATGACTCCACTTCTAACAGTAAAATAATTATAGGAAAAAGTAGGGAAGTTCTGAATGTAAATCTGGTAATTTCCAGGACCAACTGCAAACCTTGGTTAAAGCTAGGTTTACTGAGTGTCAGCAGTCTTCAGCAGGCTTTTTAGGGGAGAAATGATAGTGTGGCTATTCATTCCAAAATGGTTCTCGTATGATAACAGAAAATATTATGGAAAAAGGAAATGAAGAAATGTAAAGATGAATTTGTGCATTTGCTATTAGTGGACAAAACAAAGTAGAAAAAACAAATCTCTCTAGTGTTTTGCTGTAAATAAATTGGGCTTTTGTTAACTGAGCAAAACTTTTTGAGCCATGCACAGTGCTTTGCAAGTTTGGGACAAATCCGTGAAGTTTTTATCTTAAAATTATAATTGCCATATGCCAGAGTGTATGTTGAAGAGAACCCTAATGTTCAGATTTGCATTCTTACATTCTGTAAGTAAGGTTAAATTAAGAAATACTAACATAAACAAGATTAGCGTATATTTAAAAATCACAAAAGATTTTTTGTGGCTATGTGAACATATTCAGTTTACTATGTGCATATGTTTATTCTGTGTGTGTGTGTGTGTGTGTGTGTGTGTGTGTGTGTTTCCCAAATGTGGAGGAAAAACCCAGTAATGAAGAATTATTGCTGTGTAAAAGTATAGGAATATCTCATTGGTCATAATGTCTATTGACAGGCACTTTCAGCTTTTAATTCATTTCTGAAAATGGGCATTAGCTTATTCCTATTGCCAGTATAGATTCATTTAACATGTGGCCATAACCACAGCACTTAATCTTGTCAACATGTAGCTACTCTTAAAACTCTTCATTCCCTCTGGAATTAAACAAGAATAAACACCTTACCGTTGTTTTGTTTCTTGTTCTCGTCAAGAACTAGTTCATCGAGGAGGAAGATAATTGAGAAAAGAGAACAATTGCTAGATGCTTCTCTTTAGCACAAGTAAAACCCTATGCAGCTATTTCCCCCTTCCCAGGCAAAGACATTTTGAATTTGGAATCAGTTGTTTGCAACTTAAAATGACTTCATTGTGTTTTAAACCATCTTGGCTAAATGGAGACGAGTGGCCTCTCCATTCTGTCAGAGCACAAAGAATGTGCTCTGCCAGAGGAGAACAGAGTTCCCATGGCAATATTGCTAATTGTAAGATATACAAGGCATATCTGAACAAGTTTCTTTTTTTTTTTATTGTGATGAAAACTAGAAGCTTTTTTCCCCCAACATACTTCATCAAACTATTTACAACCTCTGTAAAATTTGCGAGTTTGAAAATACTTTTCCACTATCACATATGTTTACGAATACAGCAAAATATTTTCACTCTATTTTTTTTTAAAGATGCAGTATCCTCCTATTTCATTTTCTTATGAAAACCTGAATTTCTATTGCAACTGCACAGTATTCAGCATAAAGTACCAATGGACATGGGTTGCTAAACAGATATTACTCTATAATGAAACTGTGAAAATAGAGCATTTTTAAACGTTTTATGTACACTTCTTAACTATAAAATGCAGGCAAAGTCATATATAGCATCATAAGCTGATTCCCTAGTAAGGTAAATAACTTACATTTCTAGACAGCATGGATTATTACAAATTCATTCTTTTAAAAAAGGCCTTTGTTGATATTTGCTAGCCCACTGACTGCTGCGTATGCAGGTGCGTGCTGGCAGTGCCTGTGCAGGTGAGTGGAAGGCAGTGTTGGGTAAGGAGAAATGCATATGGAAGGCATGACTTACCAAACCCCTTCTCTAGACAAAACCAAATTAAACTGAAAGGCTGTTTTTAATGAGATGCACTCCCTCGGAAAAAGTGAAGGAAGAGGTTTGGTTAATGAAGTTACAGAATACATACATTTACCTCCTCAACTTACAGGCATGAGTACAGAGCAACATCTGAGACTGGACTATGGACTCCGAGTATGAAGGCTTCCCAGGCCTACCATGATCCATGAGAGTTCTCTCACGTTCAGTCCCTCACATGAAAACTCAGTGTACCGTGGGTGCTGGTATTCTTAACACTGCTTAAGTTCTGTCAGTCCTCGCTGTAAGTGTGAAGACTCCTTTCTAACAACATCATGGCTACACTTCTAAGCAGTCGTAACAACTTAACAAAGGCGTATTAGTATATCTGAAGGCCTCACCTCACCGGATCTTTTCAATTGCAGCTTTGGTAAGTATAATAAATAAAGTACAGAAGAGGGAATACTGCATCTTTATCCACATATACATGTTGTCGTTCGAATGAACTGATCTCAAAGTGCAGAATTATATTTACGTTCGAAACACAAATGGCAAAAATTGAAGTTAAAAAGAGTTGTATAAAAAGGAACACAACCTTGGTATAAGCTATTCCAGATTTCAAGCACAAGGAGAATGGCCTTCCTAATCACCTAGAACTGGCATCTGTAAACGCTGCAGCATCTCATCAGTTCTTTCCCCCCACAATCCTCTTCCCGTTTTCCACTGAAACTTTCAAGTGAATCAAAAGTGCTCTTTAAAAAATGTGGTTTGTGTTACTGTTACTCCACTGCTTTTGAAAATAAATGTCCTATAGTGTTTTGTCGAAGTGATGCCAAGCAGTAGTATATTCTTTATGGGAAAGCCATTAGGAAGTTCAGTCTAAACGTCTTAATAGAACTTAAGACAAGTTATCAAGCAGGCTTCTCGGAGTCCACACATAACTGTCAGGATGGGGCTGGACGTGGATGGGGAAGACTGAATCTGCTTCCGAACAACTTAAGGTCAGAATATGGGGAAGGGATCTATCAGAACCTCAGAGTAACTCATAACTTTTCAAAGAACGCTAACTCCCTTGAACTCCATCTCTACAACGCACAAGATCGCCAGGCCTACCGTAGCTTCTCAAGCCATCACGCTGTCTGTGGAGAAGTTCTCAGATGCGCACACACGTCCAACTGCGAACTGAACAGCTCCAAAGTTAAAAGCAAAGAATGCTTCTAGTCAGGGGATGGACCAGTCCTGTGGATTCTGCGCCTTTTCTGGTGTTCGTCATTTACTACTGTGCTTTTCAAAAGAGGCTAGAATGGACACAGATGAAATGGCGGAGGCCTCTCCACGCCTGAAGATATTCCTCCCTAAAAACCCAATTCCTTCTCTCCCCAACCGCTTTCCTTTCCGTGGGGAAACAGGAGTAGAAAACTCACCAGGGAGAATCTGCTATGTTCCAGGACGAGCCCTGGGTACGTTTCAGTCCTGGGGTGAGATCGGCAACTCACTCACTCACTGTTTGTGCTTGGATCCTTCTTTAGAAGTATTGAGCATGTCAAAAGGGTGGGTGGGTGGGGGGATGGCCTAACACTGTTTAGCGGCTAACTTACCATCTCAGTCTGGTTTCCACTTTCAGAGGATGAGGAGAAAAAGCTCACTTCCCTGAACCTTTCCTATGTGATCAGAGAGGAGCAGCCTATTTAGTTCTGTGCTAAATTTAAATCAAGCTGTCACTCAGGAAGCTCCCACTGCCTGTCAGTTCTATGAATTCTAAAAACCATTTCTACCTGTAACACTCTCAAGACATCTCTGTGCAGAGAAGAGATCGGCCCATCTTCTGAAGGCAGGCAGAATGAAATCAAGTCTACACTGCAGCTGGGTGATTCACCTACTGACTGCCAACCGGGTTCCAGGACCAGCAGGGAGGGCGGTCACTCTCCGTGTTGGCCATTCTCCGTGTTCTTTGTCACTGACCAGGAACCAACGCTGGCGTGCAGCCAGAAACCCTTTTCTACCCAAAATGGTCACAGGCAATGAGAAGTAGGAATTGTATACAGTACAGATAGAAAACTTTCCAGTTGGTAAAAAACAAAACAAAAACAAAACAAAAAACAAAAAAACAAAAAAAACCAAAACCCACAAAAAAAAACAGTGCTTGGTGGGGAGTAGACTGTGTAGCAAAAGAAGTTATTTATCAATAGAATCGAAGCCCTTGTTCGAGGGAAATTGCCTGATGAGTTTTTTAGACCTGGCAGAAAATGCAGAGCACATAATTTTGAAGACAGAATTTGACCTGAACATCATTATGCTGTTGCTTGAACATTTAAAACAATTCCTTCTTAATACCATCCAACACAAACTGTCCTTATTTCAATGTTTTATCGTTCCTTGCCTTGTCAGAATAAGATTCTCTGAATGAGGAGATGATCCTAAAAAGGACAGTTCTGCCACCGGAAATTATTTCAGAATGTTCAAACATTTAAAAAATGAGCTAGGAATATTGTGAGGTTAATTTGTGCAATTCCCCAAATCAAATGTTTGTAATTAAAATATATTGCAAAGGTCTATGCTGGTAACTCCTTATACCTAAGCTATAAAAAATCTTAACAACAACAATAACAACAATAACAAAAAAATGTCACCAAGCCCCTTAGCCACATAAAGCTGAAAAAAAACCAGCTTTTAGTGGGGAAAAAATATGGTAATTTTTCTGAAAGAATGCTTGTTGGTGATGTATTGCTTTGTTTACTGTATACGTCGCTAGTTGCAAGAAAGGCTCATAATTTTAGGGGGTTGATGGGACTGTGATCTCCCCTCACCCTCAGCACAGGATGAGTGGGTTCAACATCCCTGTCCATGCCAATGCAGAACCCCTGGGGTCTGATACAGTTTAGAAAATGAAATTTGTATAGAAGAACCTAATGGAGAGTCACTTAGCCTTGGCTCTCCAAGTGAGGAAATTAGCACCATGTCAGGCTTTCCTCGGGGAGCACTCCCTTTCCACTGACTCGGTTCCAAGGAGAACTGACCCACTAACCCAGGGGTTAATTCCCTGCTATGCCTCCTTGGCCTTTCTGGTCACCAAATAACTGTTTTCAAACAAGAAAAGGGGAGCATAATCTTTAATTGTGGTACTCAACCAAGCAGGACAACAAACAGCAGAAAGATTACCTCAGTGCTGTCAGTGTAACCAAGACCTCTAAAATGCTGGGGTGTTTTTTACAATCCCTTTAGTAGGTATGAAAATTGGTAACGTGAGTCCTCAGTGAAGTTATTGTAGGAAAGTCCTTTTATTCATTATTGCTTTTCTCCTCAAGAGGCACATTATTCCATCTCTGCTTTGTCTGATTTTTCATGTTCACTGACTTTGCCTGAGCAGCCCCACCTCTTACCTTGGTGCCAGTGTGTCTAAGCAAGTTTTGTTTTTTTTTTCCCCCCTGATTCCTTGTAATCAAATAGTAGGGGCAGGAAGAGATGATGCCTAGGGGACAGAACACTGCGATTTGAAGTGGGGCAGCAGTTTCTTTAGCCAGGCTCTTCCTATTCAACTACAGAACACCTCTGTGCCGGTCCACGCCAGGGCAGACACCGGGACTACACTCCACCTGAAATGTCGCTGCCCCTCTGCTCGAACAGATGAACAAAACAGAATCAGAACAAAACAAAAACAATCAATGACAAACAAATGAAAGATTCAATGTCGGTTTCTCTTCAGGGCATGGCATAATGACAAGTGGTGGGTGGTGCTATCTAGAATGCTGTCACACTGTGGCCAAGGGCCGCCCGAGTGCCCCTTTCTTTTCAGGGAACGGAACTCTCCAACAGGCTGCTCCTTCTCTACGTTCGTGCTGCTCACTGGTAACAGACTGGATGTGTGTTCTATCTTACTGAGACAGTAACGAAAATTTCAGTAAAAAGGGGGGAAGGGGGGGGTGACGGGAGAAGAATCCCAATTTGAAAGGTCCTGCTCTAGCCATCGGTTGGTGGTAGATGACCTTTAAGGGATCAATAACAAAATGTCTGACAGCTCAGAAAACTGGTCCAAGCTACAAACATCTTGAAATGGCAGAGTACACGGCTCGGGAGACAATGCCTGTCTCTTCAGCGTTTGGGTCACGGATCTCCCAGGCCAGCGCGAAGACGGGTTTCTCGTGGAGTCGTGATGGGGGTTACCTTCAGACCAGAAGGAGAAGGGTTCCTTCTTTTTCCTGCTCTGGTTTCAGACATCGTGGGATGGTGATGCCCTTTCATGTTAACACTGTGGAGGGGGTTCAGCCCTGCTGAAGGGGGTGCCGCTAAGAGATCCAGCTCTGCTGCTTAGCTGGACAGGTAGCAGTCCTCACACCAGCATGTGCCTTCGGCGGTGCAGTGCCAAATGATCTGACCGGGAAAAGCTGCGATCACAGTCCGCGCACTTGAATGGCTTCACTCCCGTGTGTTTGCGGTAATGCCTTGTCAGTTCGTCCGAGCGAGCGAACTTCCAGGTGCAGCCTTCCCAGGTACACTTGTAGGGTTTCTCTCCTGGAAGAAAAAGGGACACACGCTTTTGGTGCTCCGTCACTTTCCCATAATAACCAAGCCAGCACTACGTGTGGGGAGACTGGCTGCGCTCAGCAGGTGTTCCGTGTGGTCATCTTTGGTCGGGAAACCTTACCATCCTGCCGGCGGGCTGGGGGTCTGTCAGGTCGGGGGAATGGAGGGGGGCGTTCGATCTCGTCTCTCCTGTTGTGACATCTCATCTGGCAAGTTAGTTAACACCTGCCTCCTCAATGACGGGGACATGACTTTTCGATCAAAACATCCAAAGGCACAGAATGACCACTACTGGATAGAATCACCACTTGCTCGACTAAAAAAGGCATTTTAGCTCTCTGCCTAGGCTGATGTGGCTCTAAAGCTGAGACTCACAAAGAATTATAAAGGGTCATTAGTTACGTTTAGTTTCAATACTCCTCCCCAAATGTGCATCACTTAGATGGTTTAGGGCTATTTTAGGACACGATGTCCATTTATCAGTCATCGGGAACAGGCACAAAATCCCATCAAAAGGTAAAAGCATTCCACCACTCCCCAGAAATTAGGTGTGAAGTACACATCACTCATAAACATCTACTTTTTGCTTGTCTGTTGGAAAAGAATCCTAGATAGCTTAAGAGTGTAAAGTTTAAATACTCTTTTCAGTGATTTAATTAGGGTGAGCTCTGAGGAATCATCAAGTTGGTTTTAGTGTTGAAACTCATGGTGAAAAGCCATCTGAAGAAGCATGTAATTTGACCGGGTCCTTCAGTCAACTTGTAAGGACAGTAAAATACGCAAAGGCTTTGCTGGGAAAGGATACACTAACCATTGTCCAAATGAACTCCCAGGGGGAGAGAGACAATGGTTGACCCAGGTGTGTTTTTTTTTTTTTTTTCCTGGCTCTCATTCAGAATGGATGCCCTGTCCCCATGCAACCCCACAAACAGTGATCTCTCCTTCTGTTCCTCCTATCCAAGAGTGAACAACAGGCTTCCTGGCCACACACAGTCTTGGTGAAAAGGGCCTAAGTCAGGAAAGGAAGCTTTTTGCTGATTCCTATGCATAGAGCTGCAGGGTGAGTATTGTTAACCCCACTTTACAGATGAGGTCCAGTGTAGTAAAGTAACTTGCCCAGTGTCAGAAGAAAAGGTGTATTTGGCTCCAAATCCAGTGCTTTTCAATATGCTGCAGTGGAATGTATAATTCTTTTCCCATGTACACTTTGTCACATCCTCAAAGTTGGTTCTACTTTCTCAGGTACTCCCAAATCATTCATTTCTTATTTCTATTATATCATCTATCGAAATATGTCATAAAGATTTTATTCAGATGCCTTTTTCCTCTACCCATTCATTTCTGAATACATGGAGGTCAAGGACTATGCCTCTACCATTTCAGTATCCTTGGAGCCTAGGATAAGTGTCAAACAAATGCTTGTACGAATCAGTGAAACTGACACACACACCACACCCACACCCCCCCCCCCACACCCACACCCACACAGAATCACTAAGCTCTATAAGTGAGCGTACAAGTGATGCCTACATGGGAGAACTAGCCTGAACTGGACCCAACAATTTTCATTCAACTCTGAAATAAATGCTATCTATATGGGTCCTTTCAGGATCAAGTGACCCTTTCAGAAGGGAGTGAATAGCACAGACCAGTTAAATCGAGAAATATTGATGCACTGTGGACCACAGAAAGCTCCAGGTTCCTCTGAAAGGGCTCCTTTCAAGTAGAAGCCTACTGAGTGGATTAACCCAAAACCTCAACCTCTGACTCATTCTAGACGTCCTACAGAGACAAAAATCTTCATATGCAGGTGTCTACTGACCCAAGTTGAACAGAAATTAAAAAAGAGAAAAATCAGCAAAACCCCTAACTTAAAAAGATTGTCTCCTACACAGTATATCAATGGCAACTATTAACATGCTTTTATTTACATGTCCTCCCTATGTGTTTGTGAATTCACATCAGGAGCACGGGTTCTAACAAGCTGAGCTTGATATAAATCACGTCTTCAAAAACACATCCGTCTTTGGGGCACTGAGCTCAGCTGGTGGACTCTTTGTCACCAACAGGCATCTCCCAGTCCTCTCTGCTGTCACTCTGGAACCAGCTACCAAGAGTATAAGGCCTAGGAAGGAAAGAATAGCGGGTTTTCTTAGTTGAAGGATGGATGTGGAAGTGTCCTATGTGTATGCCTCCCTTGGCCATTCTAGATAGAGAGGAAGGGGACCCATAGCTGGGATGAGCCTGGAAAGTAAGTAAGTAGAGACAAGGAGTGGGCGAGAGCCTCCAGTCTGCTCTCAGAAAGGATGGTAGAGTTCGAATGGCCCACCATGGGGACAGTATATCGTCTCAGGTACTCTCTGGATTTCCTTGTACACCCAGAGTAGGCACTTAATGTTCTCTAATTCCTGCCTCACAATTATAATAGTCTTACTTTTCCTTCCATTTTGGCTGTTTAATAACGGCATTTATGTCCTTTCCACTTGAAAATCTAAAGCAGAGAGTGGCTCTTCCAGGCTAAATCCAGTCTGTGGCCTGTTTTTTGTGCAGCTTAGAGTGGTTTTTACACTTGGTACGTGGTTGGAAAAAAATCAAGAGGACTATTTCACGGCATGTGAAAATTACATAAAATTCAAATTTTAGCGTCCATAAATACGTTTTTGTCAGAACACGAGTCTCCATATTGTTTAAGGCTGTCATCCAGTGATGCAGAATTGAGCCCTGTAACAGAGAACGTCTGGCCTGCAATGCCTAGAAATTTACTATCTGGCCCTTTACAGAAAGTTTACTGACCCCTGCTGTAAGGGGTCACCTGAGCCTTCTGCAGGGTTCCTGATTATGTTAACTTATTGAACTGGGGTACATAATGCACACTGTTAATTTGGGATGGGTGGGTGAGGGAATCTTTTGGCTATAGAATAACCACTTATTCTCCACTTAGGACCCCAACTAAAATTCTCACAGCCTACTCAGTAATAAACACACATGATATTTCATGTCAAATTCTTTAAATTGAGAGTTCTGGAGTGATTGACTCTCTGAAAAGGCTCACCCAATCCGATCTGAGTTTTAAAAATATCTTTAGGATCGGGAATGTCTCTATATACTTTTATTAATGAGGCAATAGGGGCAAGGAATATTGTGCTTAAGTTTTTATGGATAGTAAAAAGAAAGTATACCTTTTTATAAGAAATTTTCAAGGAAAATTCACTTATCACTCAGACAATTAAGTTTATTCTTATCTGGTAACCAAAAGCACAGTGATTCTACATAGTGATGGAGGCTCCTCCCCAAGGCCTTTTAACACAGTCATGTTACAAGGTCACTGTGAATCATGACAAGTTACTATTCTACTGAGTCTGGGAAGGAAGGCACAGGGAGGTAGCTTGGCTGTATGGCATCGTTTCTAACATGGATGTTTCCGGGCATGGGGCACAGGGGAAGGAGGAACTGATGGTACGGATTTCTGTGAGTCCCGTGGAGCAGGAAGACTTAGTGCAGAACTGGAGAAGTATTCTGTGAGGTAGAATCCAGGGCAATAAGCAATCAGGAAAGACAAGGCTGGGTGAAATGGGTGAAGTGGGTCAAAAGGCACAGAGAAACGAAGTCATGGGGAGACTAGAAAGTTGCTGAGAGTAGATCTTAATGAAAAGTTCTCATCACACACAAAAAATCATCAGCATCTGTGGTGACAGATGTTACCTACACTTACTGTAGGGATCATTTCACAACCTATACAAATATTGAATGTTGTACACCTGAAACTGATTAAATGTTCTATGTCGGTTATATCTTGATAAAAAAAAGATAGACAAGGAATAGGTCTCAAAACTACCAGAAGTAGACATGTCCCTACTCTTGAATAAAACCAATGAAAATGATAAATAAGCTTGTAAGTTATTAAGGGGCTAGGCAACAAATGAAGGCATATAATGATGAATGCAAACCTTTTCCACTAGGGAGCAGCGAGGGAGAAAGCATATCAGAAAAGAGTAAACTTAACTGTCTGAGTGGTAAGTGAATTTTCCTCGAAAACTTCTTATAAAAAGGTATACTTTCTTCTTAATATCCACGAAAACTTAAGCATACCATACCTTGCCCCTACTGCCTCATTAATAAAACTGGAGTTTGCGTATTCTCGCCCCATGCTTAAAAAAAAAAAAAAAAGAGGAAAAAAGAAAATGATTACCTTCAACTCTCTCTTCAAAATTAGAGGCTGAGCTATAGGGGGTGGGGTATGAGACGGCTACCCTGACCAGACGCGGAGCTGACCTCTGCCCTTCGCTCAAGAGAGACCAAGGGTTTGATTATACCTGTCCACTGCCTAGCATCTTATTTAAAAAAAAAAAAAATCAATAAATGCTCTTTTTGGACTAACCAAGTCCTAGAAGTGGATAGAAGAACAATTTTAGTGGCCACTGCATTGTATGGAACTATACATTGTATTTTATGCTTGTGCTTTAAAGCAATTTAAAGGATACAATCTTAGAAATAAATGAGAGTAACAGAAACTTCCTGATGTGAGTAAAAACTTATTAAAATGATAAATACATTTGTAAGATGTATTGTAGTATGCATAAATGAGCCCTGAAAGGATATAACAAGCAGACAGAATCTTTCTTCTATTCTGTCTTCTTTCCTTTAAAATCTTCCTAGAAAATAAAAAACTAAATTTAATGTTAAGAAGCAGCGTGGTATGTACAGAATGGTAAGTGCATTTTCCAAGACAATTTTCCTATGGAAAGAGTTGGCTTGGACAATGAGAGGAGTCAGGCATCTCCCAGTCTGTGCTTCTACTGCCCACAGCGGCTCGGCATTGGGCTGAATGACAGTTAACAGTAAACACGATTTCCAGTCATTTCTTCAGGAATTGTGAATTGTCCTTCAATGCATTTGAATTAGATTTCTGCAAATGTGTTATTCAAATCTGTTTTCCCTAGAAATAATCTGAAAATAAAAATAGCATGCTCACCTTCTTCCTTCCTTTTGTCTAATTCACAAGTACACTTAGAATCCCTGGTGGCAAAATCTCTGAAAGCGTAGTTAATGTTTTTCAAAGTAATGGGAAGTTTTGTCTCCACCATCGGATCATTTTTGATTTTTGTTTCTTCTACTAATCCCATGAAATAATGAAATGATAGAAAATGGTATCGTATATGTCTTTACCAATAAGCCTTAGTAGGTGATGTTTCTTGGCTAAATTGAGACATTAAGTTGCTAGTGTCTAAGAAAAACCGAAGGACACAACCTGGGTAATTAATTGGTAGCTTAATCCCACGCCATACTTTGGGGAGCAGTTTGTTAACTTGTAGGTCTTCGGTTTTGAAGTGTGAAGTTCTCCATGTCCCATGACAAATCCAAGCCATTTCCACACTTTGTGTTTAAAAAAAAAAAAAATCTGGCCATTTTTGAGCACAATCTGTCCTCCTCTGTTCTTTAAAAAACCTGGACTACACTATGAGAACCTCTGAAAAAGGAAAATGTTAACCAAAACTAATAGCAAGAGCTTCTTTTTTTTTCAGTGTAACAGTCCTATAAAGATGAAAAAGAGAGAGAGGAAAGGACAAACGAGGAGGTTTGTAAAGTTTTGTTCTAAAACACTCTTTTTAACTGTACTTTTGGGGTTCAAGTTATATATAATTTTTTATGCATAATTGCCTGTGTGTGTGTGTGTGTGTGTGTGTGTGTGTGTGTGTGTGTGTGTGTGTGTGTATTCACGGGCATTATTTAAACAGAAGTCTAATTAAGTGTCCTGAGAAAATGAAAACTCACGTCAGGGTTTTTTTCCCTTCCAACAGTCAACAAACTGATTTATTATGAGAACCCCTGTCTCTTTCAATCTTGGTTAAAGAAAAGGATTAAGAGTCACTAAATGCATTTCCATGACATTTACTCAGCAGAAGCATAATAAAGTCTAAAGAAAACACCAGGTATTGAATGGATTCCCAAAACCCACGAAACAAAAATAACTTTTTCAGGTACCTCCCATCTTACCATCTGAAATGCTGAAAGGTAAATGTGTACTGAGACAAAAGACAGGTGCCCTTTCATATTAAAATGACGTGTGAGCAATACGCAGAAGAGGAATGTGCCGTTTGAAAAAGTCTGGGTCAAACAAAACAGCCATGTTCTCACATCAGCTTCTCTCTAATATTTTCTCAAGCAACTGAAAAGGAACACCTTTTGCAACAGGAAGAACAGGCATTTTTTTCGGTTCAGAAGTGCATTTCTGAAACGTGTCCCTGTTTAACTTTTATAAAGTTATGGGGCCCCAGACGCTGACAAATGAGCTTCATTACACTCAAGGCTCAACATATTTGCTGTGACAATCTGTTTCACTTGAGGAATGGTATTTGCATATGGGGGGGGGGGTGGACCAGAATCAAGATTCCTATCTTGTCTTCTGGTTTCTGTTACATTAGTTCATAAAAGTTCACATTATTTTAGATCTGGGAGGAAATTAGGTACTTTTAAGACGAGGAAACAGAAACCTAGAGCTGAGATTACACAGCCCCTGACTTGTCCTCAGGGTAGACCGGGTTGCCTTCTCTCTTGGTGGAGTTAAGGTGGCATAAAATAGCACAGGCTTTGAGACCAGGCAGAAAGCCTGGTCAAACGCTGGCTCGGTCATCTACCTGCAATTAGATCTCAGGCTCCAGTGTTCAGCTTTCTGAAGTACTGTTTCCCCACCTGTAAAATGGACACACTATTCCTACACTTGAGAAACTAAGAAGTTCACATGGCCTGTGCCTAAGAAATGAGAGGTGCTTAATAAAAGAATATTTAATTTTATAGTTATGAAATTTAAGATTTTTCTGTTTTTTCTAAGAAATATAGGTAGTTAAAAAAATAGATCCTGTTTGCTATTGAAAAAAAAGAATTAAGGGAGTTCTGCTAATTGGATGTCAATTTTGATCTTGATTTTCCTAACATTTTAAGCATAAAACTTCTTGATCGGTCAAAGAGAACAATGCAGTATTCTGTAATTTGTTGGATCCATTTGATCTTGTCAAGTCAGTCAAACACGTAATCAATATGTTAGTCTCTACCCCCCTGAATTGTCTGGGCTGAATTAACTGTCTTCTTCATGATGTGTAAATGAGACCAAGTGGATTTGTTCTTTCTTCCCCATGAAATTCCATAATGGCTATCTTTGATAAAAACAATATTTGCCAAAGCATATAGCACTTTTGTGCACCGCACTTCGTTCTAAGAGCTTTACGGATATGAACTTTACCAATTCCCAGTGAAGTAGTTGCAGTAACCAAGCCCACTTCACTTCACTTCACTTCAACCCCAGTTGGTATGCAGTCGAGGTGGGATATGAACCCTGGGAGTCAGACACGAGAGCTCTCAGTTGGAACCTCTCCTCTATATTGCCTCCTGACACTTTTAAGTCACTGCTTTAATAAACCAAGCTATCTGGTTAGAGCTAGAGAAGCAGGCTGAAAATGTGAATTAGTACTTACAGGACAGACAATGTGTTAACACAGAGACTAGCCCGTCTCAGGTAGGAATCAAGTATAAGTGAACTAAAATATCCTATAATAAAAACATGCTTTACTGAAAGCAAAAAGTTCAAGGTCTAAGGGTAATACTTTCTTTGGCTCTTCTGAGTTTCTATTTCCACGTCATGATAATATTTATTTTCCTATGTTTCTGGTTATATTTTCCTTTTAGTTTCTTTTGCAGAGCGTTCTTCCTTTACCTGTCACATAAATGTTTACCAAGATGTTGACTTTGACTTCTCCTCACCTGCCTGTGTTCTCCTTGGCTCCCATGGCTTCCACTACAACTTGTAAGGAAAAGATTCCTAAGAACTGACACCTCCGTCTCTCTCCTAAGCATGAGAGAGAGATCTACCACGGAAGTGGCAGTCCAAAAGCCATCTCATCATGACCAAAACTGTACTCAGCATTTACCACCCGAATAAGACAGGTTTCTCCTTCTGTTTTGCTATCCGGAAAAAAAAGGCAATCCTACCTCCTCAGGTATCAAGCCATGAACTTCTCTAGTTGGGGAGATTTCTTGGACTCCTCACTGTTACTCTCTGCCTGCCCCAACCTGATTATTACACCTGCCAGTGCTGCCTTCCAAATATCTGTCCAGCTGTCCTCTCCAGTTTATCGCCCCAGTGGCAGGTGGCCTTTCCTTAGCTTCTTGCCACCTTCCACCGATACCAACTTCTAATGATTCTGTTTCCCTGTCTCATGTGTTACCCCCTCCAATACCATCCGCACCTCACTGGAGGAAAACTTTCTCTAAGACAATCTGATCATGTCGCTCCTCCGTACCCTGGACACACCTGTCTTAAACTCTCATCACGCCCTACTGTGACTGCTGGTTTTCCTGTCTGCCCGCCCCACTCAGCAGTTCTGTACTGAGGATGGCTTGGAGCGTTCTTCATCACTACATCCCCAGGGCCTACACAGCTCGGTGCTAATAAATGCTTGTTGGTTAAATGAATGACACTGCTTAAATTCAAATACCTCACATTCTTTTAAAATGTAACATACAACGGTCAAGTTAAGAGTAATCTAGGGGCACCTGGCTGGCTCAGACAGTGGAGAGTGTGATTCTTGATCTCAGAGGTTGTGGGTTCAAGCCCCACATTGGGTGTAGAGCTTACTTAAAAAAAAAAAAAAGAGGGGCTCCTGGGTGGCTCAGTCAGTTAAGCGTCCAACTCTTGGTTTCTGCTTGGGTCATGATCTCAGGGTCGTGAAATCGAGCCCTGCACTGGGCTCTGTGCTCAGTGCAGAGTCTGCTTGAGATTCTCTCTCTCTCTCCCTCTGCTCCTCCCCCTGCTTGTGTGTGCTCTAACATAAATAAAATCTTAAAAAAAAGAGTAATCTATTTTGTGAGGCAGTCTATTGCTAGCATTCTATCCTTCTACCATCTTTTCTATTCTAAGGAATTAGAATATATATTTTTGAAAAGGAAAATAAATTTTGGAGGTTTTATTTAAAACTACTGCCATTTAAAGGTCTGGTCTGCAAACAAATATCTCATTTTAAACGTTTAAAATTAGTAACATGACATGTGACTGAGCCTTCTATTTTGCTACTCAAATAAACATTATTTTCATCTTTAAAACAACATATTTACTTTATAATTCTTTTTATTCTTAGGTATGAAGATTTTTATTGAATAATCTTAATCATGATAAACATTATTTTTTATATATTCTTTAGGGGTGGACATGTTTTCTGCAAAGATACAGCTCCTTATTATCTTTAACAGTTTCACTAAGCCCACAAATTTCATATTAGCAGTAGCTAATTTTGCCATTCAGGACAGGATGACTAAAACTCATAGTCTAGTCATTCTTTGATAGAACTGAGAAAGTACAAGGGCTGGGGATATTATTACCCCACTCCTGCTTACAACACCATTTTGATTGGTATATGGATAAAATAAACCCAAAAGTAAAAGAAGGAAGACACAGAGCATGGTCATAAGATACCCTGGTGTTTTGGACTTTCCACTGTCATTAATGATTTGTGTGCTAACACAAAAAGGATTAAGAAGCAAAACTCATTTTAGTAATTTATTTATTTAACGGAGGTAATAATTAAGCTAAAAAGCCATTACTTTTCTAAAGATATGAAAAAGATGAATTTACTTTTAAAACAAATTAAATAAGGTAACACTTTTTTTTTGAGAGAGAGAGAGAGAGAGAGAGAGAGAGAATCTTAAGCAGGTTCCATGCCCAGTGCGGAGCCCGACTCAGGGCTCAATCTCACACCCCTGAGATCATGACCCGAGCCAAAATCAGGAGTCGGACACTTAACCAACTGAACCACCCAGGCACGCCAAAATAAGGTTGTTAACACTTTTAAAACCAAATCAAATCAAATATGTACTGCATTGGTACCTGAATTCGGATCATTGTAAACCTCAGGTTCAACATGTTTCTACATAGCAACTCTCTAGGTTAAAGTAACATCTCCATAAATGAAAACAAGTGCAACACTTTCACAGCACTTTGTTTTTCATCCAGATGATTCAGGGTCCTTTTTAGAAAAGGCACTTCGATGCTTGTTTGCGGGGGTAGGTGATGTCCGCCACCCGCAGGCAGGACCCATCAGCCCGTCTGGGCTTTCACGGCACCGTGTATCAAGCTCACTCATAGCTTTCCGATCATGCTGCACATGGTGGATATTTGTGGCCACGGCTGTCTCCCCCACCACATTTAGAACTCCCTGCTGTCTTCGTCTTCATGGCGGACCCATTACTATGCAGAGAACCTCACACTGAATGAGCACTCAAGAGCCGCCTATTTAATTATTAATGCTTCTGGTCCTTGTTGTCTCACTGGCTTTCTAACAAAGTAAAATTTTAATAGACTCAGAAGAAAGACCAGTTCACATTAATGAAAAGCTTTAAAAATAGACCATTTAAAGTCCCTTGTTATCTTATTACTTCAAAAGCACCTGAATGACCGTCACTAGACAGGTAGGGACCGCTGGCTAGCCACGCAGAGGAACGCGCGGCTCGAGTGGAGAGGAGGCAGGCAGGTTCTTAGCAAACTTGTCTGAGACTGGGTGTAGGGTTCTAGAGAGACTGCAGTTTGAATCCCAGCTCCACTGCTTGTTCACTGTATGAAAATGGGTAAGTGCTCTAAATTTACAGACACAATTAAAATATGTCAAGCGCTAGTAGAGCTGAGCATCGTGCCCGGGATCTGGCAGGTCCTCAGGAAATGTCAGCTCTCTCCCATCTGTGGTCTCCATGCCTGTTCACAGCATTTCTTACTCCTAAACCACACGTACCAATGTCTGCAGTCTTCCTCTTCTCTACCCTCATGTCCAGTCAGATGGAGGGCCCGATGTTTCCCACATACCTTCCTTTGTGTTGGGACACAGAAATGCCCAAGTGCTCTAGGGTCATAGAGAGTTCTATCTGCCTGGGGAAGGAGGGTAGTCAGACAGCGTAACAGAACAGGAAACATGGAAACAGTTTGGAAAAGCAATAGAGTTTCTAAAAAAGTAGGAAGAAAGGAGGCCCCTAGGCAGGCCATTTCAGGTCGGAGGGTGGGGGGGGCGGGGAATGTACGATTGAGCTCCATAGAGTTGAGCACATTTGGAGATTCATGTATAGTTGAGGAAAGAGGCCAATTGGGATAGGGTCAGCAAAGGAGGTTTAACAGATGAATAGGAGTCAGATGAGAAGGGCCTTCCTTGTGCCCAGAGTAGGAAGGTGTCCCCAAATTCCCTGGCCATAACAGAAAGCTCCCACTGTGTTGGTTTGTCCTTTTGCGTCTCTCTTTATTATAGGGCTTTGCACACTTGGCCTTTGGCATGACTATTCATATGAATCTTATCTAGCACACTTATGGACCTGTTCACTGAGGATGGGGGCTTTGCCTCTTTCTGCCTTCTTCAAGAAAAAAATCCGTAATGCCTTAGACATGGAAAATGCTCAGTAAGTCTGTGTCTTGTTAAATCTGTCTACACATGAGTTTTTTTCAAATGAAAACTATGTTTTACTATTTTAAATGTATTTCTTTTAAGATTATTTATATCATCATTTTACCAAAATGATGATAAAGAGGACTTATTAAACAACAGTTAGCTTTCACTTAACTTTTTCTGAATTCTAAAAATGTTAAATTAGTAGGATCTGAAGTACAGAGATGACATGATTGTAGCTGCTTGTGATGCATATTTACTAAGGGGTGCACACTTTTTTGCCTTGAACCTACTGGTCACAATAACAACATATACCTGTATCAGTATTCAAACACACACAATTTCAATTCAACACTGAGTCCCTGAGGTGGGTGAGTCACTGTATTTACTGGGAATATAAAGCCGATACCCCTGCGGTAATTACACAACAGTGCACTGTGTTTATGTTCACAAATAAAAATGAGACAGAAAACCTGAGATTCACAGAGTGAATTAGCTTGTCCAAGTTTGCCAACCAGCTAGGGACCAAGGGCAGATTCGAACTCTTGTCTGCTGACTTCAGTGTAGCTCTATTTCTATTACAGTTTTCTATTTCTCAGCAAGTACCAGTATGCTCATACTTATGAGTGGTTTGGCCAAGACTTACCAACAACTTGTTGGGAGAAGATTTTTACCTGAAAAATGCCGGTTTTCTCTTAAGTGATTAATTATCTCAGCATCGCTAAGCCCCCTGTGTTTTATCTAACAACAAATCTAGACAGCAGGCCTGACACAGAGCTTTATACGAGTGAGTGATTTAATTAATGAAGACAGATGTGGAAGTATGAGCAGCACCCCACCACCTGATCGAGCAAGTACGAGACCTATGAAGAAAGGCCACTAATACGCACAGATGTAACAGAGCTCGTGAATTTCTTTGTAGGAATATCATCAAACCATTCCAGAATCTCACCCAGTTAAACAAGGTGTCAAAATTAGAAGCAAGAAATGTACGAATAGCAGTGACAAGCGATAAGGCAAGTGAAAAAGTGAAAAGGCACGGAATCTGCAAGCATTTCGGATAGATGTGTGTGTCTGAATGTGTGTGTGTGCACGTGCGGGCACACATGTGTGTTCCACAAATGCACCATCATTATTGGATATTAATTACAAAGGTATCATTCCTCCAGGGAAGAGCTAAATCATACATCATTTCCTCCATTTGTAAAAGGTAGGGAAGGACACATTTTAGAGACTTAAATCATAGTTGGTTAGTAACTTTAAAGCATCCATATGAGTTAACTTCTTTGACGTATAAAATTCAGGTAGGACTTACTTTTGAGAAAGTGAGATTGATAAGAAATGGGATTGCTTCACAGGTACTAATTTTTAAAATGTAGGCATACAGTTTTCATATGAATGGAAATGAATATCAGACAACACTGGCTAAATAAGCCTCACAGATTTTTTAGAGAGTAGGCTAGCAAGTTGGAATATAAAATACTCCCAGTCATTAGAAACTGAATATTTTTATATGTTAAAATTACTCTTTTAAAAATCTGGTTTTAAATTTATCATTATGTTCTTTTCTTTGTTCATCATTATGGCAGTCTTTCGCAGGACATTGATCATTCTGTCATGTCCCACATACCACCAGAGCGTTCTCGTTGACTTTCAGACCCTCTAAGACGAGACCCAACGTCTGGTTGTAGTGCACCATCTAGTGGCCACAGGGATCACTGATGCCTGAATGTTGCTTGCCTGTTCTGCATTTTAGAAATACTGTGACTTACCTTTTTAGAAAATAAGAGAACTGTAAACAGCACTACCAGATTCATAAGACTATGTCCTTCTAAAATTTATGTTTAAGTCATTTAATAAGCAACACAATTCTTAAAATGAAATGAGGGAAACTCAGACTACATGCTAGTCTTGTGTAACAAAGGTTTAAATGGCCATTAATCTAATTATACTGCATATTCATTTAAATACACTGTACACTGCTCCATGCAGAGGAGACACAATTTATACCAGTGAATAGGAACAATGTACCTGCTAACAACCACGTGTTCAGGGTTGCTGAGATATATATATTTTTTCTTCCTTTTTACCCCAGGCAAGTGTTAGTAAAGGCAGTCAAAATCGTTTGGGCAAGGGCGCCTGGGTGGCTCAGTTGGTTAAGCGACTGCCTTCAGCTCAGGTCATGATCCTGGAGTCCCGGGATCGAGTCCCATATCAGGCTCCCTGCTCAGCAGGGAGTCTGCTTCTCCCTCTGACCCTCTTCCCTCTTGTGCTCTCTGTCTCTCATTGTCTCTCTCTCAAAAAAATAAATAAAATCTTAAAAAAAAAAAAATCGTTTGGGCAAGACTTTATGTTATTATTCTAACCTGCAGTCATGACAATACATTTAAATCATTTTCAAATTTAAAAAGGAACTCTTTAGCATTTCTCTTTACTCTAAATTGCTAGTATCTAGAGAACGTTCCTCTTTTGCACTTCTCCAAACGTGTTTAATTTACTGTGCAGGTTCTAAATAGATGACTGATCGTGTACTAATAAAGCACAAAAGATCAAGTGTTAAAGGTAAAATTAACGTGACTTTATCAAGGGGAATTTCTTATTGCTACTTGCTCACCTCCCATAGCGTGCGTACTCCTCATAAGTCATCTGTTATAATCCCAAGCTCTACGTTCATTGTTATTGGTCACGCACAAATAACTTACTCAAAATGCCTGAAGCAAAGGTATGGCTAAGACACTTATTAAAAGCAAAGCAAGCCAACGTGAATCCCTCTTCAACTAGTGCTGATTTCAGTTTGAACACAAAATTGAGAAATCTTGCGTAGGATTATAAATCAGAAACACGTAAGGGCTCACTTTGAACCAAATTTCATTCTTTCTTTTTAAAAGGACTATTACTTGATCATTTAGGAGGCTATGTCTTACGGAGTAAATATCCCTCTGCTAAGTGGATGGATGGATTTGGCATGTCTTGGTCTGGAGTAGGAATTTCACAAGGAATCTGTTGATGTAGCTGTGAGATCAAGAAAGAGGGACTGGAGGTAGGACAGTTGGGTGGATTTTTAGCTACTGGTTAATGAATTAAGACCCACTTGGATGGAAGTCTCTGGGATCACATCTCAGAGCTTTTTCCTTACGCCTGTCTTACGTAATACCTGGCAAAAATGGAGAAGCTGAAGGAGAGAGCTAAAATACTAAATGCAAGGTGGGCAGGGAGAGGTTTCAAAGTCATTTCAACTTATTTGAAGAACAGGTCCAAGTCAATCGAGTGGATGCAGAATCATTATTTCCCAGACTTGAAAGGGCATTCGCAGCCCTCAGAATTCCGATTCTGCCCTGTATCTCCCACAGGAGATCATCTGGCCTGCAGCGAAATGTGTCCAATGAGAGGAAACGCACTACTCCTGAGAGAGCCGTCGCTGGAGGGACAGATCCAACTACCCACACAACATTGCGTGTTGAGGTTCAAAAGGAATCAGTTCTAGGTACAAGGGATGGACTAGATGTAGACCTCAGTCGTCTTTGATTTAGGACTTAACAGAGTCAACTGCTAAAGGACTTAATACCATTTTTACATTTTAAGAGATGCCCATTAACAAGACCTCTTCCCTCAATTTGCGGTGTGAAAACGTGAGAAGACACAGTGACATGTTTGAGTATATCTAGAAAAACATGGCTAAGAGAACTGAGGGTATGTGATTTGGAGAAATGAAGATGCCAGCAGTTAATGATCGGGTTGTGAGGGGCACCGGGGCCAGGGAGTGAAAATAAGAGCTTTGGTTGAATGGATAGTTGGAGCTATTCCATTCAACCAGAAGGTACTGGGAGCCAAACAAGGCCATTAAGAGGCAATTCAGTACTGATGACATGAGGACTCTGCCCTCAGAAATTTCACCCAGCTTGTGTTGCAGAAGAACAAGCTCACTGCCGTGGGAACAACACTTGACCAGGAGCCACAACTGCACAAAGGGGATAATGACATCTGCAGCCATGGGTGTTGCGAGGATCAAATAAAACCGAAGATGTGTACGTGTGCAGAAAACTGCATCGTAGTGACTTGTTCTTTGTGAGGGATGACACCCAAGGGATTCCCGAAGTTAGGAAACAAAGAAGACTCTGTGGCATATAAGGTCCATGCGGACCCTATGAGTCTATGATTTCATCTTATTAATAACCCAAGCTAATTAATTCTGCTTCAACATTCAAAGTTTATATTGCTTTGCATTATAACGCATACATCATGTCTGCCCTACTTTCATAGTATATGTTAACTAACCTATACGATGGAATACCTTAATGCCATGGGGTTAGATCCTTTACTAGTTCCTAATTAAACCTTCTCCTCTCATCCACTGTTCATCACTTGGATAAATGGAATAGAGGTGTCTCTGTACAAATGAGGCTAATACGTATTTCAGAAAGTTCAAGGAATAACTCAAAATACATGAAGATTTACCGAAGAAAGCTTCCTCTTTTTTTTAAACAGAAATGCTCCCGTTAAAGGTGAGTGATAGGACCTGATCATACTTACGACTGTGATCTGTGTTCATTATCTACTGACAGGACGGAACATGCTTCTTTGACTCTCATGTTTTTATACTCATTCTTTGCCTAAATGGTAAAGAAATTGATTCAAAAATAGTGCCGAAGAGATAGACGAAAACCTCTGCTGGGGAAGCTCAGAATCAACGGAGAGGCAAGAATCTGGAATTAAGTAGAAAAAGGAAAAGGACTGGGAGCAGGGATGAAAGATGAAGAGGCAGTTTGTGAAACCTGCTGAATTATTAGAAGTATTCAAAGTATGTTATATGTTAGATGAGCAAAAGTAAACTCCAGATTCTGCAATGTTTTTTGACTCCAGACCAGCCTCCTACACCAGAACTTCATCACACACACGCACAAATGATGCCCTGTCTTGATGTATGGAAGTCATGGCACAGTCTCTGCAAAGCAGCTGCAAACCTTCTGCTAACATGACTAAGTAAACGGCAATGAATGCTGGCTTACATGATTTCGCTACCTTGGCCAGGAAATGGTGTTCACAGTGTGGCTATTTTAAGATCTTTGAGACGGCAGTACTATTCACATAGCCCAACGGGAGTCTGTTACACTTGAAGTTTCCAGGTAGAGGTAGGTGTTGACATCGGATTCCTGTCAAGAACAGTCACCGGACTCAGCTTGCGGGATCTGCGGCACACTGCTACCAGGAATTACCAGGAATGTGTGTGAATGAATTTGCCTCTTCTATCTGCTTCTTTGAGCTTCACACATTCCAGTCACTTTTCCTAGAAAAGGTAGTGTAATTGTGGGGCCCTCTTTCCACCTTTAGTCTCTTCCCAGAGCCTCCCACTGGTGGCTCCCAACAGGACCCAGAAGCCAAGGAAGCCGGGGGTGCCGACTGAGGAACACACAATGCATAGGATGGAAGAGGTGGGTAGGGGGCTAAGTAAAGAGTCACTAGGTTATTTCCTGGGTGGGTGGATGGATGGATGAGTGGGTAGATGAGTACATGGATGGGTATATGGATGGATGGAGGGGTGGATGGATGGCTTGGGGGTGTCTGGATGGTGACAGAGTCAGTAAATCATGTGCGATCTCCATTTCTTTCTCTGTAAACTGAGTATTAAAAAATCCTCTCTCTCTCTAAAATGCCAGTGAAAATCAAATGGAATCATATGAAAATATTTTTTTACACTCCTTACAGTGCTATATATGTGTCAATTTTATTTTATTTATTTATTTATTTATTTTTATTTATTTTGGTTTATTTGTTTGGTCGTTTGGGGGAAGAGACCGAGGGGGGAAAACAGGATTTGAGTGATGCTTAAAATGCTAACTTTAAGAGGATAAAATAATTTTGTTCAGCTTGTTCTTCAGTGTGCTTTGTGGACATTTTAGAATCTGAGAAACCAGACAATGGTTAAGTGGCAACACTGATTATAAAAAAGGCTGGATCACTGTGTCCCACCATCGTAAACGTCCTTGAGACCTAGAAGACATACTTCATTGGTTGCTAAGGTTCACTAAGACTTAAGCCTTTTTCAACTGAGACAGGGGAATGCACTCCCCTCAGACAGGAAGTAAACTTCAGATGGCTATATAACGAGCAAGTATAAAACACCATTCCAGCGCACTCAGGACCCCGGAGTCAACCAGTGGCCCCTTTGGGACTTTCACTGAACCTGCCCCCGCCCCACCCCAAGTGAGAAGCCCTGGGACACTGTACCTGTATGTGTCCTTCGGTGAGCCTTCAGGTGAGAACTTTTCGTGTATACTTTGTTGCATCCCTCAAAATCACATCTGTGGATACGCCGTTTTCTGGAGTCTGGGGATTCAGACCGTCTCTGGCGTCTTGTGCTCTCAATGCTAAATGGTGAAATTGAACTGGAAAAAGAAAACGTGGAGTTAAATGGTGAGCAGCAGAGCACTCTGTTTTGGTTCTAGTGGCATGAGACCTCAGCCTCATAGGCTGTCGCTTCCTATAGACTGAAGGCCCCATGGCCGCATTTCCCACCAGCACTTTCTTGGACACGCTTTATTTCTTAATCTCGAAGGCAGGCAGCTTGGCCTATTTCTGATAAAACACTCCTCTAGAGAGAAAGACATGCTTAAAACAACAAGACAGAAACAAAAACTAAATAAAATCAGTGGTAGGTGAGTAGATCCTCCTCATCAAAAGAAATAAATCTGGAACCCTTCTGAATGACACAGAGATTATTTTTGGAAGCTCTGCTACAGACAGACAAAATGAATGCATTTAATAAGTAACACGGGGGTCTGAACTGCACGTGACAGCATATAAAATTGAGTAAAATCACAAGGTACATTTCAAAACAAGTGAGGTCAGGCTGAAAGAAATGACATCAGTACATCAATAACATGACTCATGACAAGCTATTTCTGTTTGGTAAAATGCACCTGACATTTAACTTTTCCACTTGGTGGTTTTTCATGGTGAGGAATCAAGTACATTGTATTTAAAGATTAGCTGTACCACCGTTATGAGAAAAAGTTTTTAACTATGAAATCTGGCCCTGACTTGCACGTTGTTTAATCCTAATGCCACAGTAGAAAAACAGGATTAGTTTGTAACGTCAGGTAATTGATTAACATGTACTTCTTCAAACCTTAATCTCTTTTGATTGAGGTAGAAATGAAGAATATGACTAATCGTTTTCAGTTACCCATGAAGTTCTTTACTATTATAACAAATACAACACAAAAGGAATCATCCATATTTCTACTGTAAAGAATTTACCAGTTTATATTGACATATTTTCTTCCAGCTTTTTCACGTTTTGATGCTTTTCAAAAATATCTTTTATTAGTAAATTACCTCTTTAAAAAAAAAAAAACTGAATGACTCTGAGCAAGAGTTCTTTGAAGAAAGTGACATTTAAGCTTCACTTAAGCAGATTACAGGTAAAGGTAAAACCCCACCCTTGTCTTCCTTCCTCTTCCTCCCAGGGAAAACCTGTCATCGGTTTTCTTTAAATTCTTCCAATTCTTTCAAATTATCCCTACCTACACGTACCCACGGTCATAGAAACTCCTAATACTGTTTTGTTATTTAAGAGACATATAAATATCATCATATCGTTCACATCATTTTGCAAATTGCTCTACACTTGCCTTTTGCTTACTCAACATTAAGCATGTGAGATTATCCACGTTGATGCCAACACTGTCGTTTATTTACTTGAAGTGCTATATCCACAACTCATCCATTCTAAGATGATTTTTTTCATATTTTGATGTCTCTAAAATGTAAGATACTTCTTACAACTGAAGGCTTGTCATAGTTTAACTGGCATAAATTTTTTCTGTATTAGTAGTACATCCAGTAATGGTGCATTTTACAATATGTGCTATTTTAACTTGGATCAGGGGTTGGTAAACTTTTTCTGTAAATGGCTAAATAGCAAATATTTTGTTTTGACTTTGAGAGTCATGCAGTCTATGTTGTAACAAATCAACTCTGCCCTTGTAGCATGTAAGTAGCTACAGACAATATGTAAACAAGGGAGTATGGCTAATGTTCTAATAAAACCTTCTTCACAAAACAGTGGGTTGTTTTGGGGGCCAGTGGTTGATGCATGACTTAGATTAAACATGGAAGTAGTCCAGTGAATATTCATCCCGGAGTTTTAAAGTCTATTTCCTAAGTGATCAACATTTAGATTATTTCTAATACTTCACTATAACATTGCTCCAGTAAACTTTTTTCCCTCAATGTTTCCTTCTTCATATGTGCCTTTTAAGTTTTCAGTGTATCTTCTCACTTGTACAAATAACAGATTCAGCAGCCAAAGCTTTCTATTATTAGCTAAGACAAAATATAAGTGGTGTTTATCTACTTGTGCCTTAAGAGTTTTATGCAAGATCTTTATTAGTAGAATGAAAGAAAATATGGGATGGATAAGCCACCTTTTCCAGCTTCCTATGAATCAATGTGGATTTGTGGTTTTCCACATAACTGACTCAGTTGGAGCGACTGGAGCCTATTGTGAAAAAGTCAAAATAGCGCTGGCCCACTGGCTTTGGTCACTCTTGCCAAGGTATGCTCTAGCATAGGGTGGGTTTCTTGTGAACCAAGCTGTACGCGTGTGATGAGAGGGCAACAGTAATTCATTTCTTGAATATCTAGTCATGAAAATAAATATGGATCTTGGCACTTGGGGACCTCAAAAATAGAGATTTCTGTGTCGTGATATGTTTGACAGCTTTTAAATCAAGAGAAGATGATATGGTATCTGTTTCCTTCAAATTATAACTTAAAGTCTTCCATCAGAACGGCTTGTGCTATACAGTACTTTCTACGCACTAATAAGTGTAAATGTAACTATGCATAATCACACACATACATTGTTTTGCCTGCAGTTTATTTTAGCTATTTATCTTGCTGTGTATGTGTATATACAGAGAAAAGTAAAAAATAAATCTGAACTTAAAACCAAGTAACCACTAAGCAGGTCTTTAAGGGACCAACAAAGTGATGCTGCTCTACAGTCCAACAATCATGGAACCATTTGGCAGGTGGTTAAGGAAAGCAAAGGCCACAGAATGGCATGATATTACTTCATCGAGACTCCTGAATTTACACCAAAAAAGGACACGTTAGGTGCATGGCCTTCATGCTACAAAACCTCACACATTGATTTCCTTCATTTTAAGGTAAAATATTTTAGGACATTATGAAGCACAACCCCCTAAAGGTATCTACGCAATAAAAATTAAGAAAAAAAATTTAAAAAGCTATGTGCAACCAATAGCTGTGTCCAGCAGAGCTAGCTTGGAAATGCTCTCCAATGGGTAAAAATTTTTCCCTAGCTCCCCTTTTAAAATGGCAGAGGCATCCTCAGAAGATGCTGAAGAAACTTGGGCGAGGTTATGCCTTTTTGAACCACTTATGTGATCTCTTTGTGGGAAGGTAAGAAAAGGTGCACTGAAGTAGACAGGGATCAAAAGAGCAAAAGAACTTAACACAGAAAGATGAGAAGACACTCCAAGTCCGTGTGGGACCGCTGCTCTGCTGGGGTCCACGCATGAACCCACAGATGGCAGGCATTAGAGGGGAAAGACAACCAAAGGTGGGGGTTTGGTCAACCCAAGGCCACGGCAGAAAATGTGACAGTGAAGGTACTGGTGCCAAGTATCTCTAGAGCCTAGAACACGGTGGGCATTCAAGCAATGTTTGCTAAATTGAATGAATGAACGAATGAATGAATGAATGAACAGATGAGTGTATTAAGTCAGGTATTCCTAATTTTTAACTTAATATAATCAATCAATTAATCCTCAACTGGTTAATTAATCCTCACCGGGATTCTTTTACTGCAGGTCTTCAGACCATGGTCACTCTTCTTCACTCTTACTCTCACTTCCCTAGGCTTCATACTTAAAATACTATACACAAAGTGGCTCCTGAATATCAGAGAGTCTGGGTGATCGCTAAAACCACGTGTACATAAGTGTCTCAGCTCTTTGCCCTAAATTCAAGAGGACGGCATTCTAAAGTATGGCTTACAATTAAAATTCTCAGTGGCCTTCCACTGAGATCCCTCTGAACGTGCACAGGATACCGGCGAATGAACAAAAACCTCCCCTTTGACCCCAGTAAGCATCTGGTGAGCAGGGGTGGTGGACGGCGATCTCGCTCTCCGCAGTCTCACCCTGCCCTGTCCCACCCCAAGGCTCCCAACGCAGGGGGCGTCTGGTAACAGAAGAGCTATCATCACTCTTCGGGTATTTCCATTCTGCCCTCTGCTCTCTGAGCAACGTGCCCTTTGTCCAGAAGGCCCTTCAGGTATCCCCAGATACATGCAAGCTGCTTCTGTGCTTCAAAAGCTGGTCTTGTTCTGAAGATGGAAATGCCGCGGACGCCAGCGCAGGATTCTTCCAATAATCCTTCGTGATAAGCTGGTACGATGAAAATGGTAGGGGCACAACACTTGCCAGTGTGTTCCCAGAGAATGTACTAAAGGCATCTGCACAGCTCAAAGAGGCCCACTCCCTTCCCCAGAAGGTTAGACCGTTTGGAGGAGTGAATGAGCGCCTGAGGGGGCCTCACAGGCACTGCATTGTAATAATTAGATCCAGAGAGAACAAATGAGTGAATCATGACTTCTGTTGCACAACAGTCCCACTTGGAATGGCAAGTTAAATTAGAATTAAACCCAGAGAGGCTCGAGAAGTCACATCCAGGAACAGCTCTATTTAAATAGAAGGCACCGCATGGCTGCCATGAAAGAAATTAAGGTTAACTGTAATCAGCAGGTAATAAAAGACCATTTGTCACGTGTGACCTTAGTGTGATGAGATGCCCTTCACTGAAACTAATGTTTCTATAGTTAAAAAAAAAAAAAAAAAAAAGCCAGGACATTCTTCTAAGGCTGAAAAGAGAAGGAGAGGACACGCACATCCCAAATTTTAAAACAGGAGCAGAGAACAATGGAAGAGAAGGTGCTTGAGCACGTTCACACGTTCAGTCTCAACAGACCTCTAGGGAGCAGGCTGTGGATAACACGACAGCTGACATTTACAGAAGGCTGACCATGCGCCAGGCTCCGCTCTAAATGCTTTAAGCTTCAAAGCAACTCTGCAAGATCAGTATGATTCGTGTCCCTCACTTAGAGATGGGGAAACGGAGGCAGAGAAGTTAAAGCCAGGATTCAAACCCAAGTGGCTGACTCTAGGACCCAATCTTAGTTCTTACTTTCTATGCACTCAGATACGGCTAAGAGCAACCAGCATAGGATAAAAGAGGAAAATGCAACAACATAATGTGTATCATTTAGTTTCCCCCTCGGCCAATTATAGAAAAAAAATAGCACATAAAAGCATTCTTACATGGAGTCTGCTACAATAAGGCGTATGCTTTTCTCTTGAGAATTTTTTTTTAAAGATTTTATTTATTTATTTGAGAGAGAGAGAATGAGAGATAGAGAGCACGAGAGGGAGGAGGGTCAGAGGGAGGAGCAGACTCCCTGCTGAGCAGGGAGCCCGATGTGGGACTCGATCCCGGGACTCCAGGACCATGACCTGAGCCGAAGGCAGTCACTTAACCGACTGAGCCACCCAGGTGCCCCTGAGAATTTTTTTTTTTTTTAAGATTTTATTTATTTGACAGAGAGAAAGACAGTGAAGAGAGGGAACACAAGCAGGGGGAGTGGGAGAGGGAGAAGCAGGCTTCCCGCTGAGCAGGGAGCCCGATGCGGGGCTGGATCCCAGGACCCCGGGATCATGACCTGAGCCGAAGGCAGACGCTTAAAGACTGAGCCACCCAGGCGCCCCTCTCTTGCGAATTTTAAGGCAAACTGCTTTATAAATACTGCCAGTCGAGGTATTCAGTAAAATTACTATTAATCTACCTAAGAAAACACTTTCCTAAGTTGTTGTGAAAAAAATATTTATGGCCAGGGAAAAGTTTTTAGAAGGCTGAGTCTGGCAGTGGTATGCGATTATGTCTCCCTTCACCGCGGCCACAGAACTAGCTCCTTTCCAGTTTATTCACCATGGCACCGAAAATGATTGTCAGTTGGCTGCGTTGACAGAGTTACCTTAAGGGAAGGGGGAATGTTCAGTTTTACAAATATACTTTGTACTGTTCTTGAAAGTTTATTTTCAAATTATTTTGGATAAGGCAGTACATATTACTTACTGGAATTGTGAATCAGTTTCTGCCACAGAATACAGGTAAGAACGAACCACTTCCTTGTTAGTAAATCAAACACCACGTTGGGAATGAAATATCATGTCCAGAAGCCAAAAAAGAAGTTGATGAGACTTTCAGTTAACCAGGCATTACACAAATCTTGGTCACAGAGCTTCTGTTCAGGTGGACAAGCCCGACATTTGCACTTTTTTTTTTTTTTGCAGGCTTTTTCTTAGCCAGTAGATGGCTCTCAGAAGCAGCAATCTCTGTATTCATCTTGCCCTACGATAACAGATTCTAGCTGCTATCAAACCACATCAGTGTCTTTCCTAGGATATTAATTGGGGAAAGGGTGCTATTTAGATACACTCCCTATCTAATCCCCAGAAGCTACGTCCCAAGGCAGATTCACCAGCGGGAAGTTTCTCTTTCCCTGCGGCCTATGGTTTCCTATGGAAAACTACTTTTGATAACAGATTGAAATTGTAAGATTAGCAGTTGTCAACCTTTCCAGAAGCTGTGACTAAGGCATTATACTACTTCACTTCAGATCTGGATTCAATAAAAATAAGTCAATTTTCACAAAATGTGTAAATCAAGAGTAATACATTTGCTAAAATAGGTCAACGAGCTCAATCTTAGCATATATTCAACTAGATTTTGGCACTTTTTTTTTCATATGAACAGACTATGTCCAAAGTGTAGTTCTGATTATTGTTTTTTGTTAATAAAGAAAAGCTCCTACTAGTTACAGATAATAGGTTTCTGAATGAGCTTTTTCGGGGTGGGTCTGTGGCTAGATAGTATATCACGGTTTTTACTTAAATATAGCAGCTGCTACTAAGTGTTCTTCATCACTTGCTAGACCATTAAAATACTCAAAACTGCTACAGGCTTATCTTTCTGCTCTTTTTTTTTGATTCACCATATTTTAGCGAGTAAGTTCAGAAGCTGTAAAACAAAAAGCTTAAAGAGAAAACAGGAAAAAAATGAACCATTAATGGCATTAGCTGTAATTGGTTTTATTGTCAAACTTATGATGAATTTAGATAACAAGCTGACAGGGGCTTGTTTGTTAACAAAAGAGATCCATTTTTGATATATGGTATCTATTCAAAATAGTTACTTTGGGGGAACACCATATGCCTTGCAAAGACTTTACCCCATAAAATCAATTCATAATATAGGTTGAAACAAGTGTGGATTTCTGAATTACACTGGACACTGAATAGAAGACACATAACAGTACTGAAATATTCAGATGAACTTGTCGCAGAATTTCTTCAGAAAACATCAGGGTTTAAATTATGTTTTATGCCAGGAGTTGTAGCTGGATAGATCATTTGAACCTTAAATTTACTAGGTTATTATTTTAATCTCAATTTTTAAAAATTTTTATTTTAGTTCAATTAATTAACATATAATGTGTTATTTTAGAGGCACAGGTCTGATTCATCAGTCTTGTATAATACGCGCAGTGGCTCATAACATCGTACATGCCCTCCTTAATGTCCATCACCCAGCTACCCCCTCCCTCCACCCTCCTCCCCTCCAGCAGTATTTTAATCTGAATTTAAGACAGGCCCTGTCCTCAGTTTGAGGACTCAAAGAATATGTACACTCAAGAATACAGATACAATCTTAGGCATGCCTCTCTTGAAGCAGGCATGTCAACAGATGCTTGAAAGGGTGAAGGGTAAGAAAGGAAGCAAGGAGTTTGGGGAACACAGTCAACCTTGTGAGGACTTAAGTGCAGACACTGGAGTCTCACCATAACACTGCCCTAGGGCAGAATTTTACATAAAGAAGTTAATTTTTCTCTATCAGAAGCATCTTATTATAAGGCAGATTCACTAACAAGATAGCCCTATGGATGTACCCCAGGCAAGGGCAGTATATAAAACTCTGTTTTATTTTTTAAAGATTTTTATTTATTTGAGAGCGAGCGAGTGGGCAAGCATGAGTGGGGGAGGGGGGATGAGGGGAGAGGTGGAGGGAGAAGCAGACTCCCTGCTGAGCAGGGAGCCCAACACAGGGCTCCATCCCAGGACCCCGAGATGGTGACCTGAGCCGAAGGCAGATGCCTAATTGACTGAGTCACCCAGGTACCCCGAAAACTCTGTGTTTTAAATATTAAAATATATCTAAAATGTTTCAAATATACAGTTCTAGTGAGATATTATAATGCAACCATAAATAAACTTTTGAAGTGACCACCAAAACAGGCCTCCATCTATTTTATGTTGATGGTCTATGTTACACTAGAGGTCTATGTTACACTAGAGATTTCTTTTATTAACACTGAAATTATATCAGTTAACTATCTGGTACTTAAGCGTACATAAATTATTGAAACAGTTTTTATTGCTCCTATGGGGATATGTAAATAACAATACCAAGTAGATTTCACTGGTATTGTTGCACTTGAGTTTTTGTTGGCCAAAAGGGCTGTCTGGTGCCACAAACAGGCATTTCGCCTAACATCAAAATAGCATGTGTTTGAATTTTGGAGAAAAACAAAAATCTTCCCATTTATATGAAGCAACATTTTACCTCTTTTTTATTTCCTTTCCGGAAAGCTTTACTTAATCTTCGAATACTCCACCCAATTAACATTGCAAAGATAAGAAAGTATATTAATGTGACCCACATTCATATTTGGAAGATGAGGAAACAGGCTCAGCAAGTTGATGAATTACCATACCACAGCCACACAGCTAAAGACTGGCAGAGTTGGAACCAGATGCCCAGCTTCCTGACCTCTTGAGCTAGGATTTTTCTACTCTCCAGCGAGGTTGTAGAAAGATCTGTGTCATAATTTTTACTTAGAATGAAGGAAAATCTGCTTGGCTACACCAATATTCTTTTTTTCCCTTATCAACTAGACTCAAATCCCCACCCTGTTTACTTTTGTGCTTTGGCCGCCAGGAAACTCAGCCACAACAGCCTAGGATTTTGTGTGTTTATTTTCTACCTTAATTGTACAACTCCCAACCCTGAACTATATAGTTTAAATTTTATATAGTAACTTTTAAATGTATGTCTCACAAATTTCTTTCTGCACTAGGTGGACTATTTATGTTAAACAAGGAAAACAAAAGAGCAGCATGGACTTAAAAACAGAGAAAAACATGTGAAATTTGAACTGGGTTTTAATATACAGACCCCTAAATTAAAGTTTTGTGATCAATAAGCTCACATTATTATCTTTAAGAAAAAAAGAAAACAAGAAGCCTAGTTTTTGTTGCTACTCCTACAGAAAAAGCATAGACCATAATCGGAAAATCTAGATAAGAATTATAACTTGCAATTTATTAGCGATGCTTTTTTAGACATTTAATCTCTTTGATTTTCAGATTCCCATATTTCAAACGTGGAGCTGTTAGAACGATTTCGCCGAGAGTCATGTAAACCTGACTCAATGTCCAATATATCTTCAACACTTAATCTTGGGCTCCTTCTTCTTCCTTTTTTGGTTAATAACTTTAAGATATACTTCACGTATGATAAAATTCAACCTATAAGGTATACAGTTCAGTAGCATTCATTATATTCACAATGTTATGGAACCACCACCTCTGTCTAGTCCCAGAATATTCTCATCACCCCGAAAGGAAACACCATACTCACAAGCAATCATTCCACTTTCCCCCACCCCTAGTCCCTGGTGACTACTAATCTACTTTCATCTCTACAGATTTGCCTATTCTGCACATTTAGTCGGAACAGAATCATACAGTATGTGGCTTTTTGTGTCTGGCTTCTGTCCTAAATTTAGCATAAAGTTTTCAAGGTTCATCCATATGGTAGCATACATCAATACTTGATTCCTTTTCATAGCTGAATAATATTCCATCGTAGAGATATAACACACTTTCTATTAGTTGATGAGCTTTTCCGCTATTATGAATAGTGCTACTAGGAACATCTGAACATTTGTACAAGTTCTTGTGTGAGTGTTTTAAATTCTCTTAGGTATATATCTAGCGGTAGAATTACTGTGCTAGATTGTATGTGCTAGATTACATGGTAGTTCTAGGTTTAATATTTTGAGAAATTTTCAAACTGTTTTTCCAAGTGACTACACCATTTAGTAATTTCACCAGCACCGAAAGTTGTACTATCACCTCATCCTCACCAAACGTTGTCTGTCTTCTTCATTTTAGTCATCCCAGTGTGTGTATCTTATTGTGGTCTAGCTTTGCAATTTCCCTAATGACTAAGAAGTTGAGTGTCTTTTCATGTGCTCATAGACCATTTGTTGATCTTCTTTGGAGAAATGTCTCTTCAAATGCTCTGCCTATTTTAAAGTTGTGTTGTCTTTTTATTGTTGAGTTGTAAGATTTCTATTTATTCTAGGATACAAGTCTCCTATCAAATATACGATTCGTAAATATTTTCTCCCAAATCTGTGGACTGTTTTTTCACCTTCTTGATTATGTCCTTAAAGCTTGGATTAAGTGCAATTTAATACTTCTTTAGCCATTATATGTGTTTGCTGTTATATCTAAGAAGGCTTTAACTAACTTAAAGTCTCAAATATTTACTCATGTTTTCTTCTAAGAGCTTTATAGACTTAGCTCTTATATTTAGATCTATAATCCATTTTGAGCTAATTTTTGTGTAAGGAGTCTAATTTCATTCTCTTGCATATGGGTGTACAGTTGCCCCAACATTGTTGAAAAGATTTTTCTTTCTTCATTGGATTGTCTTGGCACCCTTGTGAAGATCAACTAACCATAAATGTGAAGGTTTATTTCTGTATTCTTACTTTCATTCCATTGATTTATATGTGTACAGTTTAATCCTAGTACCACACTATTTGGTTTTATAGCTTTGAGGTAGTAAATTTTGAAATTGGACATGGTTAGTCTTCCAAAGTTGTTCTTTTTTTCAAGACTGATTTTCCAAGATTATTTTCATATGAATTTTAAGATCACTTTGTCAATTTCTGCAAAAGAAAATGCAGTTAGAATTTGGGTAGACATTTCATTGAATTTATTTACCATTTTGTGCAACGCTGCCATCTTACCAACGTTAAGTCTTTCAATCCATGAAATGGGACATCTTTCTATTTAATTTTTTTAAAATGATGCTTCATAGTTTTCAGTGTTACAAGATGTTCAGTGTTGAAGACACTCCCTTCTATTCCTAATTTGCTGTGTGTTTTTACCATGAAAAGATGTTGGATTTGTCAAATGCTTTCTCGGTACCTATTGAGATAATCATGTGGTCTTATCTTTTAGCCTATTAATATCATGTATTACATTGATTGATATTCCTGTGTCAAAGCAGCCTCACTCCTGGGTTAAATCTCACTTGCTCATGGTATATAATTATTTTTATATATGTTGCTAGATTTGGTTTGCTTATATTTTGTTGTGGGCTCTTTTTTTTTTTTTTAAAGCTTTTATTTATTTATTTGTCAGAGAGAGAGGCAGAACACAAGCGGGGGGGAGCGGCAGGCAGAGGGAGAAGCTGGCTCTCCCTGCTGAGCAAGGAGCCTGATGCGGGACTCGATCCCAGGACCCTGGGATCATGACCTGAGCTGAAGGCAGACGCTTAACTGACTGAACAACTCAGGCGCCCTGTTGTTGTGGGCTCTTGAGTCGATATTCATAAAGGATTTTGTTGTGTAGTTCTCTCATGATGTCTTTATCTGGTTTTGGTATCAGGGTAATGTTGGCCTCATCAAAGAAGTTGGGAAGTGTTCTGTGCTCCTTCTTGACTTGGTTTTCGTGATATCATGTTTACACCAAGAACCGTTCCTTACTACGTTGACTGTTCCTATTTGCTAATACTTACCCTTTCTTGGCAGCCTCAGTTCTGCTCTTAGCCTGCTTCTATGGAGCTGATGTTTCTGACATACCTATGCTATTGGCCCTACTCTCACCTAGAACTTCTCATATGCCATTAAAGTCTTGGGGCAATACTGTCCACTAAATGCACAATCCTGGCCTATCCCTATTCACCTAAGAAGAAAGGTTAGACAAAAACTTTGCAAGCTTTAAAGCATCAGGCAAATATTACATTCCCAATTTCACTCTTCTCCATTTTTGGTAAAACATTATCTATAGTTCCCAGGATCAGAGTGTTGTTAGATATTACTGGTAGTCTCTTAGATAAACAGTGTATGGCACTGTCTTAGTAAATTTACTGTGTACTGTAAAATATTGCAGGTGGCATGATAATGACTTATATATTACCATACGTAAACCTAGAAGATCATCACAAAAAATTACATAAAGGTAGGATACATGTTATTGGCAGTCCTGGAGTTGACAGATAGCTGAGAAAAGTAGCTCATGATGGTTAAATGCCTGGGAAATAATAAGAGTTTTAGTCTACACTTCTTCCTGCATCACATCTTCCCTCTAGAAAGATGAAGAACCTTTAATACGTCAAGATGGCAATACTCAATCTCTTGCACATATGTACTAATGATTAAAATATCATTTGCACTGTTGGTATTTTTTTACTAGGCTTTTTCCTACTGAGAAAATCAGTAAGATGAGAGAGCTTAAATTAGTAATAGTCAACTGTATAGGTATTTTTCATCTTAACAACGTTGATTCAATAAAATAAAACAACAGGGGTGTCTGGCTGGCTCAGTTGGAAGAGCATGCGACTCTTGATCTCAGGGTTGTGAGTTCAAGCCCCATGTTGGGTGTAGAAGGCTACTTAAATAACTAAAACTTAAAAAATTAAAAAAAAATAAAACAACAAATATTTTCTGTGAGTTCACCATAGCAAAGCAAGTGGGCATCAAAGGCATCCTTCAAGAGTTTTATAATCTGGTGAGATATAGGACTTGGATATTTATCTACCTCAAGTAGATGAAAAAGACTCAAACCTTTGCCAGTTTGAGGACCTGTGGAAGTCTAGCTCCCACTCTGTAAAGATGTATGTGGATTTCTGGGAGGTTTATATTTTCTGGACCACCTTGCTCTCTAGCATTAATCCTGATGCTAAGAAACAGTACATTCTTCAATTTTCACATCAAGAACAACCACATAAACTCATCTGAGTGTTTAGAAACCCTTTTCACTATAGATGTTGACAGGCTCCTGGAGCTTTGGCTCTCTGTTCCTAGTGTTCTCTGCATTTGTAAAATGCCTTTGGCTACCTCTGTGCTGCTCACTGGTCCCATCCAGCCTCAAGCAATCCTTCATCTCGCTGGCCCTCTCTCCCTCCTCTTTTCTCTGGTTGCTGCTCCCACCCCCAGCTCGTCTTTATTCAAGAGAAAAACAACACATTCCTTCCCTTTGTGCAGGCAGAGCAGCTTTCTCCCACGGAAAGCCTTGAGGCTACTGTTATATAGGAGGCTCTGGTTGGGAGGTGGGAGCGGGGTTTAGCTTGCAGTCCACCTCCAAGCACTTCTTCTTTTTTTTTTCTTTAAATTTTTTATTGTTATGTTAATCACCGTACCTTACATCATTAGTTTTTGATGTAGTGTTCCGTGATTCATTGTTTGTGCATAACACCCAGTGCTCCACGCAGAACGTGCCCTCTTTAATACCCATCACCCGGCTAACCCATCCCCCCACCCCCCTCCCCTCTAGAACCCTCAGTTTGTTTTTCAGAGTCCATAGTCTCTCATGGTTCGTCTCCCCTTCAATTTCCCCCCTTCATTCTTCCCCTCCTGCTATCTCATTTAGACCCAAAGACACCTCCAAGCACTTCTAAGGACACATTTTCCACACCAAGAGAGTTTTTTTCTGGAGGAACTTGTGCCAGCTCTTAAGATAATAAACATTTCTCCAACTTATTATGTATGCAAATCATAATTCCACAAGCCATAAAAATGATACGTGATAAAGAGAGGAATAATAACGTACAATGGGATTAAAGGGAGAGAGTGTTTAATTCTGGTTGAGATCAGGACAAGCTTAATGTAGGATACCAACCAGTGGGTCTTGAATACTGACAAGCAGCAATGTAAGTGGTAAAGAGAAAGCAGAAGAGAAGTGGACAACGGGCCAGGTACCATCGACTTTGTTCCTTTATAGAGAATTGTACTTTTTTTTATTTTCTATTTTTTTAAAGATTTTATTTATTTATTTGACAGAGAGAGACACAGCGAGAGAGGGAACACAAGCAGGGGGAGTGGGAGAGGGAGAAGCAGGCTTCCCGATGAGCAAAGAGCCCAATGCGGGGCTCATGACCCGACCCAAAGGCAGACGTTTAACGACTGAGCCACCCAGGCACCCCTATAGAGAACTGTACTTTAGAAGTCCTAGAAAAATCAGGATTTTTTTTTTTTTTAGGAGAAAAATTCTGGCTTATTAGGATTTATTGGTGAGGAAGTGATTAAAAGTCAAGGCCCTTATCAAATAGAGAACATTTATTACCATGACCCAAGAAGTAGATTCTCCCTGAACCAAAGTAGTGTCTTTTAGAGGACCAACTCCAAGGCATTTCAGAAGTAGATGTGTCAGTTCTTGGTGACTGGTTAGATAATAGCAGATAAGGGAGAGGAAGGAATGAAAGGTGACCAGGATAACCACCACGATGTCATTAGCCAGCCTAGAGTCTACCGGAAGAGTGGCAAGATAGGAAAGGCTAATGATTAAAATTAATCTACATATAAACAATAGATTTACATTTAAAAGACAATAAGAGTGGCATTTTCTTTTCATTTGCTAGGCAAGTCATAATTTAACAGGGTAGTAGAAACTAGGTAATAAAGAAGTTTTTTCAGGGATAACTTGAATGGATTTCATAAAAGAAAGCTTATAAAACAAATTTAATGGTAATGGAATTTCATTAAGTGCTGTCCAATCTGTAATTCTAAAGGCCAGGTACTTTGTAGAGAAAATTAGACTAAAAAATGCACAGTTTTTGTTTATTCAGTCAATTAACATTCATTAAATTTGTTTGGGGATATTACTAAGTTTATAGTTGGCAGTTTACATACTTGATGACCTAGGTGATTGCTTTTCTGATTGGTTTTAATTATAGGAGTTTGTTTTTCAGGACCTCAAAGAAATCCACTTAAGTAGAGAGGACAAGGATGAAAGACACACGTTTGGAAGCTCTTGCTATCACCGGAGGCAGCTTGCTGAGTGTTTTACATAGTAGACTAGCTTGGAAAGTGGATGGACTGAAAGACATGAGTTCACAACTGCCAGGGTAAGAATCTTGCTGATGAATTTTTAGCTGTGTCTTAGAAAAACTTATTAGCTTCCCTAAATGTTAGCTTCTTTTTCTATAAAACAGTCAGACCTAACTTGCAGGGTTATAAGAAGGATTAGGGTTATAAAAATGAAACACTGTATAAACAGGTGAATATTCAGGAAGCCACTGAAGTTACTGGTGTTTAACTTTGTGCTGACCGCAATTATAACCCCATTTTACAGACGAGGAATCTGTGAGTCAGTCACCTTAAGTGACTCACCTGAGAGCACAAGGGAGAGGTGGATGCTGCCTTTTTTTTTAGCAACTGTTCTCCCAACCACCTAAAAACACTGCCTGGCAGAGGAGATGCTCCATAGAAATTTGCTGAATAGTCATAAAAAGTATCTCACATCTATGTTCCTCCCCTTCTCTTGGCCTCTGAAGGCTAGAGGCTCCCTGAGCTCAGTCCTCTGGCCACTTCTCTTTGCTGTTTCAACTCTTTCTGCGGGCAATCGTGTCCGTTCCCATGCCTTGTACGGGGTGCTCCATATACCATCTTTTTGCATGCCACCCATTTTTATTTCTATAGCCCCTTCTCGCTGAGCTCCAGACTCACACATCCTTTTGACCTTCCACCTGTGTGTCAGACATCTCTAACATGGTGAAAGCCGAACACACAACATTCTCTCCCAAAATAGCTCCTTCCCCCATTTTCTCGATCACCGGAAATGACCACTACTCTCCTGGTGGCTCATTCTCTCCCATCCACAATCTGTCAATAGGGCCTGTTGGCTCAACTTTCAAAATATATCCCAGACTTGAATACTTCTATCTTCACCTCCATACTTATCTCTTATCTGGCTTCCTGCTACAGCATCTACACCTTCCACACCTTTTCCCCTTCTCCCACAGTCTTTTTGTTTATAATGGTAAATATATGTATCATAAAATTTGCCCTTTTAACCATTTTTAGTGGCATTTCAGTGGCATTAAGTATTTAATGCATTAAGCATTTAGTGCATTTTAGTGGCATTAAGTATTTTTCATATTACACAAGCCATAAAGATCATAAATGACTAAGAGAGGAGTAACACAGTACTAGGGGAGTAATGGGAGAGAGTGTTTAATTCTAGTTGAGATCAGGGAAGCTTAATGTAGGATACCAACCAGTGGATCTGGGAGAATACAGACAAGCAGCCATGTGAGTGGTGAAGAGAAGAGAAGAGAAGACGACCAGGCCCAGGTACCATCAACTTGGAGTATCTGCTCCCTTATGGAGAATTGTATTTTGTAGGTCCTGGAAATATCAGGACTTCTGTTTTGTTTTAGAAAGAAAATTCTGGCTTATGAATGTAGAATTCATTAGTGAGGAAGAGATTAATGTCAGTAATGACCCATAGTGTTAACCAGGTATGGCCTTAAGAGGTAGCAGCTCCTGCCTTCCCAAAGCCATCCTGAATATCCCACTAAACATGCATTCTTCAAGTCGGCTGGCCTCCATTCATTCTAGATTACCTCCCTTAAGCCCTATTAATTGAAATTCTTTAGTTGCCCCAACATTCCCCGTGGTTCCTTCATTCAATGAAGGACCTATCTTCCAGGCATCAAAGCCTACATAATGTAACTCATTTAAAGGGGAAACGGATGTGTAGTTTGAGAACTGTTTCAGACTAGTGACGTTAATTAAGGATATTGTTTCCAGGGTGCCTGGGTGGCTCAGTTGGTTAAGCGACTGCCTTCAGCTCAGGTCATGATCCTGGAGTCCTGGAATCGAGTCCCACGTCAGGCTCCCTGCTCAGCAGGGAGTCTGCTTCTCCCTCTGACCCTCTTCCCTCTCGTGCTATCTCTCATTCTCTCTCTCTCAAATAAATAAATAAAATCTTTAAAAAAAAAAAAAAAAAAAAAAGGATATTGTTTCCAGAAAGCCCAGAGTTTCTGTGAATTATAATCTATTCCTCCCAACTCAGAGAGTTAATTATCAATATAATAAATATTTGATTCTTCCAGCTGCCAAAATAAACCATAGCACTTTAAGACTGTCTGTCTGTCTCTAAGAGAAAATGAAATGATTCATACATTTAAAAAGTCAGTATTTTGTGATCTTCCCCACTACCTCATTATCTCATAATTTCCACACGTTTATACAGTATCAGGTGATGGGTCTACATGAAGGATCATATTGTCAAGCAGGAACATGATATATTAGCAAGGATTTGTGGTCCTTTCGTTATAGGTAGTGGGCAACTTCCCACATGATGTAGGCTTCTATAGAACAACCCTGAGGATGGTTGTTGGATGGGTTGCTGCCATGAAGGGTTAACGGGGTCTGTTGTGATCCGCTGTTCAAACATGCCTGACATCCTCAGTGCAAATTCAGGGGCATTCACAAAGCAGGTAAGGCAGAAAAATTGAAATACTGATGCTTTTTATGAAGAAAGAGTGACCAAAATATTAGTGCTTCCCAGTGGAAAATTACATACTAATAAATATACTCTAGCACAGGTGCACCCGGGTGGCTCAGTTGGTTAAGCGTCCAACCCTGAATCTCAGCTCAGGTCTTGATCTCAGGGTCACGAGTTCAAGTCCCGCACTGGGCACCATGCTGGGCATGGAGGCTACTTTAAAATATCTATACACACACACACACACACACACACACACACACACACTCTAGTATATATCACAGTTTCTAGCTTTTGTTAAAAAAATCCTTAGAGCAATAAATGAAACACTTTTTTTGATTTGTAATTCTCTTTATTATATACTAACTTCTAAAAATAAATTGATGACTTAAAAATAAATTGATGACAATTAAAAAAAATAAATTGATAACTCACTGATTTCTGGGATTTCGTCCCGTTTTCCTTCCAATCAATACGATGTATTTCTTTTCTTTGGTCTTCTGTCTAGACTACCTGAGAGCAACTTCTGAGGCCCTTCAGAAAGCTGATGGGTTCATAAACCTAACAAATCACTGTGGAGCTTAATGCATTCAATGTATTCATTACTGGCAGTGACATAGAAGGATTAAGTATGAGTTATCAGAAAACATCTGTGAATCAGATATAAAGTTCATACTAATTACCACTTTAATTTTTCTTGTTTATTGGGTAATTAAAACATACTTTAATGTAGAATAGCAAGACTTTGACTTTTTCTAATTTTGTCCATGAATAGTACGCATTTGTGAAAATATATGAAACTGTCTCATTTAGCTTTATCTGAAACCCATTTTTTTACAGCAAGAAGATTAGTTAAAGAATATGTATCAGTGGGAACTAATTAAGCATCTTCTTTGGAAAAATTTCTGTGTGAATTTCTCAGAAGATGACTAAACCGGCCAAATGCACTTTGGCATTAACATAGGACTGTAAACCAATGATACCAAAAATATCTGAAAATTACACTTGGCGGACGTGAGAAATGATTATTAAAATCAAGATTATTGAACTTTCTTAAGTTTACCTCACTCAGTGTACATTTTTAAATGTTCACTTTAGATCCATTTTTCCATGTTTGTGTTTGTGTGTGTGCATAAAATAGGCAAGCAGAAAAAGATAATGTCTTTGATTTTTAGAACTTAAAGTCTCGGTGAGTCAATGAGTATTACGTTTGTGAAAAAACAACGATAACAAAAGTAATCCATGGACCAAGTGTGAGAAACTGGAGTGATTCAGACAGAACGTGGGAGTGCTGAGAAATACAAGGAGAGTGTAAGATCACCCTCAAAGGGATGAATAGTTGACAAGCTCTGAAGGGTCAGGACTATGATAAACACAGCCACAATGGTTTTCATGCAGCTTCCATTTATGATGATGATTACCTTTTTAAGAAAGATTTATTTATTTGAGAGAGAGAAAAAGAGAGAGAGAAGAAAGAGAGAGCGGGGAGTGGGGAGGGGTGGAAGGAAAGGGAGAGAGAGAATCCCAAGCAGACTCCCCAACTCAGGGGTCGATCCCATGACCACGAGATCATGCTCTGAGCCAAAACCAAGAGTCAAGAGTGGGACGCTAACTGACTACATCACCCAGGCACACTCAGATTATTACTTTTTAACTCCAGAGGCTGGTCATCTATTATGGAGAGGAGGACGTTTGTAGTTAAGTGCTCGGGGCTGTGGTCAGATCACCCAGCCCCATTTATTTCACGGTGAAGCTGTGGGCGAGTACCTAAAGGCCCTAATGCCTCAGTTTCTTTTCTATAAAATGGGACAAATAAATGTCCTTGCCTTACAGAGCTGTTGCAAGTATTAAATGAGCTAGTACATGTAAAGCATTTAAGACAGTCCCTGCTACTTGGCTAGCCTCAATAAATCTTACCTCACTCTGTCTCTCAATTTTCGACTGGGAATACATTAAACGTTATTGTTTACCTCAAAGGAAATGGCAAAAGTGCTCAAATAAAATTCAGTTAAAACGATGGATGTCAGTATAGTCAACATTCTGTATTATAAACTTCAAAGGTGCTGAGAGACTAGACCTTAATTGTTTTCGCCACAGAAAAGAAATAGTTACGTAACATGATAGAGGTGTTAGCTAATGCTAAGATGGTAATCGTACTGTCGATACATAAATGTATCAAACCAACACGTTGTACATGTCAATTATATCTCAATGAAAAATAATGAAATATCTGTCATATAGCCCATATAGGATATAAAAGTGAGAACATAAAGTCAATACAACTTTTAAGGAGCTTTGTATCTCTAAAAAGTTTTCAAGTGCTTGGGAGAAAAGGTGGGGAGAATGAACACACCATTCATGCCTCTTTTCTCATTATTGTTATCTGATGTTCTCTAGAGACTCTTTGGCACCACTGTAGGCTGTTAATAATTTCTGAGTCATTATTACATTTACATAGAGCTGATGATAAATAATCAGAAAACATTCTAAAATAGCTTTGCCAACGATAAAAACATTTGTAAATTTATCTGGGGTTAGCACATTCTTGGATAACTTTATTTTTTAAACAGGCTAAGTTTCAAATCCAAATAAGACTTTTCCCCTTGAGCAGAAACACATTACCTTCTGAGGTGGGGTAATTAAAAATTGCTCAGACACACAGGAATGTACAGTCCAGAGCTGGGCTGGTGAGCCACAAGGGTCCAGCACTCGTAGAATTACTCAGTTTTGGAAGCTTTGTGACCAAGAACTTGTGAGCTGTTCGCACGCTCCCAAAGTAACGAGAAGCCTTCCCCCCTTTGAGAGTCACCAGGTAAACCCGCTGAAGGCTTATCACAGAAGATCATTTAGAACTAATCATGTCATGCATCTGTTAGTTTTATTAAATGAGTCCAATTCCTGGTTTATTGTTTCAAAGCAACCAGTCGGACTCTCTTTCCCAAATGTTCTTTTATCTCAAGAAGCAGGAATCAGCGAAAGCATTCTCAAAACATCCTCTCTTGAGTCCTGAGGGGAAAGCATTTTGTGCTCTAGCATATGTCTAAGTGTGAGAGCCTCGGTAGCATATCAGTGTGTGGGCAGACTTTTAGGAAAACGCAGGAAAAACAGCGGAGCAATCTGCTCTGAGAGACAGTACAACTTATGTATGAAAAGCCTCCCCGGTGCTACTGCGATTTACACATCCATAAGACAGGCCTAAAAATTCCAGGAGCAAAGGCAAAACATAAGGCATAAAATGGGACAGAGTCTCAAGTGCTAACAACATTTTTACATATCCCATTCTTTTTTTAAATTTATAATAACTCCTTCCATTCCTATAGCATCTTTCCTCGGAGAAGTTAAACTTCCTCTAAAGAGGTTTTATTTGTTTGTAATGTTCCAATTCATCCTGACAATGTTTCCTTGGAGCAGAGAGAAACTTGCCTGCATCATACAGGAGAGAAAAACCGAAGTGCAATGAGGCAGCCTGCAAGACTGGTCCCCGCCCCTGGGACAGGTTGCACCATCAGTGCTCCAAAGACCCACAAGAGCTCTGGGTTGGTCAGATAGAACTGTGGTTTCAAGGCCTTAAACTCTCCTTTCATTGTGGGACAAAACTTTGCTTTCAGATTTACAAAGAATAATAGTAAAGACTTCTATCGCGGTCCCCTGGATCACAGAAGCATATTCTTATGGTTCTTAGGCCAACAACACAGCCTCTCTTAACTCCATGGTGGTTGTCCTCAGTCCCGTACCAGGGAACTTTCAGAGCCTCAGGGTCATTATTTTGAATTATTTCAATTTCAAGTATGTAAGGGTAATATAACAAGGCTATAACTCTCCTCTTTGACCCCCAATTATAAATTTAATTTGTTTATCAACAGCCTCATTGTTCTCTGTGGTTGACTTTAAAACAATAAATTCGAAATCTAAATTTATACAAAATGAATTTATACTAACAAAACACCACTCTGATCTCTTTAAATATTCCATGCAAGGCTTAGTCTTAACAAACTTCTGGAAGAAGATGTCATCATGAGGTTGGCCACTTATTTAGTATTTCAGAAGCATTTACTGAGGGCCTACTTTGCAGGAGCATAGCACTAAGCTCTAAGGATCCGGCTGTGAGGAAGGCGCTGTCCATCCCTGCTCTCGTCTGTCACACATCTAACACAGGCCACCAAGTGACGAGAAACTTCACATTCCTGCAGCCACTTACACTGACCTTTTAAAAGCGGGTGGAAAGCCTATCAATAGGGTGATAGAAAAAAAAAACAACAACAGAAGCAAAGGGCAGTGTTTATTATTTCAGATTCTTGCTACAGGCATTAGACTTGGGGAAGATTCCTGAATATTTAGGGCATTCTGTGGAACATGCACAATTTTTCACTTGAAAAGCAGAACATTTTAAGAACTGAACCAAATCTCTGAAATTACTTGCTAGCTTTATTCCAGTCAAATCTGAGTTCAAAAGATAGAGCATGTATGGATTTCAGTCTCTACTTAGAGCATGACAAATGGTAATTTTCTGTGCCCTGCACTTTTTGGTATTCAAATCATAATAGCAAACAATAGCTAATATTTATGGAGCAACTAAATGTTTGACAGATACTTGGTTAAATCTTTTACATATATCATCTTATTTAGTTCTTTCCACACTCTAAGAGGATAGCATTATCGTTCCCATTTTACAGATGAGTAAAATAAAGCTTAAGCAGATTAAGTAAACTTAAAATGACTAAGGTCAAACAGTAGATTGTTAGTAACTAATATCAACCCTCTTAGCAGTGAGGCTACGGAATGGCAGAACATATACTTCTGAATGAGAGCTCAAGTAGTACAATCTGATATTTCCTTGAAGGAGACATTTCAGCTCTCCCTGTGAGGAACCCAATATGGCTCAGCTTCCCACTGCTCACAAGAGTGACTGTTTCTCACTTCTTTCACATCACTCTCTTATTAAGTCTGGGAGACTCACAGTTTAGTCGTGTTCTCCTGAGCATAAGGAAAAAAGTTAGCCGTTAGCCCCAACCTTCCTCTGCTCTTTTGTTCTCTAAGAAAAGCCCGTACTGCTCCATTAGTTTCTCCACTTATAAATGAGAAAAATCCCTAGACAGGAGGCAGGCAGGAGCATGTTACATTTTCAGTGGACTGAGGACATCAGCCTTATTTGATAGCAGATTCCTCTTTCTTCAGCTCTGGCTACACGTTATCTCCAGAATCGGAGCCTAGAATATGAGCAACTTTGGAAGAGGCCTATTCCTCTATGAATTACAAGCTGCATGTGGCAGGTGTTGCTACCCTGACTCACTCTTGCAGAATACTGGCAGAAAGCGTTTACCATGACTTCCCTCATGATCGACTCTCTTTATGTAGAGTGTCGATCTACATATAGCAATATGTAGCAATCAGTGCTATCTTCCATAAAATAGACTACTGTTTTAAGATCCTGAAAGCACCAGAGAATTTAGCTTTGCTTAAAGACTTACTATACAATTATTTAACAATTTCAATATTGTATTTAGAAATTAAGAGGGGGGAAAAAAGTACCAGAAGGAACGTTTCCTCATTTGATTAAAGTTACATGGAAACTTACTTTGAAATGGCTTCTAAAAAACCTACCGAAAGATAGAGCATGCATATTATGTCATACACAGACATTTATGTGCATTTATGTGTGTCTGGGTAAAGCTGATCCTAGAAGCACATTTTAAAAATCATTTTGTAATAGCATGCTTCAGAACCACCAATAATTTCATAATAGTCACCTTTTTTAAAAGTCCCTCTGTGATAATGAGAAAAACCAAAGTGGTTTCTAAGAGAGTTGTGGCATTCAAGAAAAGGAGAGAATTCATGACTAGAAAGTACATTTAGAGTTCTTCTCATTCACTAATTCCTTGAGGCAGAATTGTATTTCAAGCATTCCAGAGAGAAAATCAATCTATACCTTTAAAAAGGTTTTTGAAACGCAGTTTCAAGAACCCTAGTAACCTCTCCTGTTGATCTGGAAACTCTTCTTTCCATCATCTATGGACATGATTCCTTACTTCAAACAAACCCAAATGCCAAGATCTAAGGCATCTTTGTACTGAAATAAAACAGACCTGGCTTGTCTGCTTTTAAATTCTCCTTCCAGAAATAAGAATTCAGGTCTGACTTTGGGCAGCAGAGGTGAGGTGATCCAGTGCTAAATTTGGAATCAGAAGATCTAGAATGCCAGCTCTGTTGCACGGTGGCTGTGTTGCTAGCATGAATCACTGAATCTCTATTTTGGACCCTTCATTTCATCACTGACAAAATGGGATCAATAATACCCGATGTTAAGGTCCCAAAGGTTGGTCGTGAATTTCCCAGGAGAGAATGGCTGAAATAGGATTTTAAAAGGATAGATATAGGCCCCTTCTGGTAGGGATCTCTTCCAGACAGGTTTTTATAGAACCCTTTTTGGCAAATTTGGCAAATCAGTGGGAGGAGTGGAGAACGGGTGGCAGGGGGCTGGGTGGTAGACACCTTGGAGCCTGGGTCAGCCACATGGGAGTTGGTCTAGGATGGGGCGGGGTGGGGGGGGGCAGTGGCAGCATTGGTGAGCCACTCCAGAGCAGGCAATACAGGAAGAACTGTTGTGGAGCCACAGGGGCAGGGGTGCATGCATGGAAGAACAATGTCAGAAAGGAAAGGAGAAGCAAGTCTGCCTAGCATGCAGCCTAACATGAAGCATGGTCACCAAGCAAGCCTGACACCAGGATGGTCATCACCTGCAAAATCTGTATCAGGATATTAAGAAGTAAAACTACAGGGTGAGACATAGATACAAATGACAAATACAGATACAGAAATAGATATACACGCAGAGGTGAATGTGTGTGTGTGTGTGTCCCTCTACTTTAATATTTGAACTCATTATTTTCTTAGTGTCGCCAGTTGAGTTCACCTTCAATGAGGGCTAATTCTTTAGAAATGAAGAATGCTGATATTTATGCATCCTGGCGTTAAATCCTGAGATGCTGGCTGCCCCTAGAGGTACAGATCTTCTAGCTTTAGCCAGCTCCATCCTCTGGACCAAGGCCTGATAATATAATCAGTCATTTTTGTAAGTACCTACAATGATAGCTATTATTTATTAATTCAAATAAACAACTTATTCATGTATTCCTTATGAGAAGTTGCAGTTAATGCATTTGTATTCATTTTTAAAATACCATAAATCATCTATAATATGGGGTTATTTTTATGCATGTGCTCTTTGACCCCTGGAGACAGAAGGGAATAGAGAATGCCTAGTGCAAATGCATATTCATTTAAAGGATATGTTTCTTGTAGGAAACAGGTGACCCTACTCCTACGAGTTGTGAGTAAGGAATCACAAAGTTGTGAAACAACTCACCATGATCGGGGCTCTGTCAACAGCTATGGAGTAGGTTCTGGTTTTCCTCCTCCAGTATAGTAAATCATGGGACATGGAGGTCAACTGGAATGAGGGCCGAAGGATATACTCTAACCGATATAACCATAATCCTGCATATTTATAAATATTAAATGTAATTATTATATCCCCAATATGTATCCAACAAAGGTCATGTTAAACCCAGATTGTGACAATGACTGGTTTCATAGTTTGTGAAAGCGCTGTGTGCGAGAATTACTATATTTCACATACTAAGTCAAAGTACCAAGGGCAAAAGGAAAAAGAAAATGCTCCTTTGTCAACATTTGTTATCATGCCGCACATCTATAATTTCTAGAATCACAGGCTCTAAATCTATTGATAAGCACCAACTTGCAAAAGCAAGGCACTGTTTCAGGCAACACCAAGCAATAATGGCACCATGATTCCAATTTCACTGAATGCTATTTTCATGATACCCAACAGTTTGGAAACACACAAGTCGAGGGCACATCACTACACAACTGAATCAATAACAGTGAAAACCATTAGTGGCCCTGTGATAAATGATGCATCACTTTTACATCTCAAGGACGGTAATGTCCTACTAAGTGGGTAGTATATGCTGCCTATACCAGGTAAAAGGTTGTTACTGAATGTCTGACGCCTTCAGAATGGGTCTCTAAACCCAGAGAGAAATAAGCATTCTAGTGTCACTTCACAGTAGAGTAGCATCAGGTTGGTAAAGATCCACAGATGAAACCAACAAACAAAAATATTGCATTACGACAATTAGATGTGTGTATGTGTACATTGGCAAACAATGATGGGATTCTAGTAGTTCAATTATTTTTCAGTTTATATACATGGGAAACCACACTGAAGGGGCAAAAGTAATGCAGATCAGACACATTTCTTTAAAACTTATAAATGAAATTTAAAAACGTAAATAACTTCTACTCATGAATTCCATTATCTCAAACAATGTTAACTCTGAAGGCCAACCCATGAGGCAATATCTAAATGTTAAATTGGGGAGGCACAGAAAACCCTACCTGTGACAAGAGGTGACATTCTCTTCACAAAAGGCCAACAACACACAGCTGCAGGATACCTGTTAACTCATTCACAAGTTTGAACTCTTCCAATAAAGACAGAAGCTCCTCGAGGGTACCTTTATATTGCCAGTATTATGCACAACTGAATCAATAACAGTGAAAAATGTTAGTGCTTGGCACAGAATAGGTGCTCAAAACAGGTCAGACCTCCAATTACAAACTATTTTAATAGAGCAAATTTTGGAAAAAACTCTCAAAATATTCCAGAAAATATTCTATAAGAAATTGAACACTTCAGTTTAAATCCATGTCCCACCCCTTTCAGTCTTTCTTCTTCAAACATTTCTTGAATGCCCATCATGTATGGGCCATGCCTTCTGCAAGGTACTGGGGACTTAGAGCCTAAAAGAGAAAGGTGCGTGCGTGTGTGTGTGTGTGCGCACGTGCATGTGCGCACACACACACACACACACACACACACACACACACCCTCAAGGGTTGTGATAGAAATACTTGATGGGGACCCAGAAGAGGAAGCAATCAATCAAGCTGTCATCAGCAAAAAAGGTGAGGGCTTAAATTGTGGACAAGGCTGTTTTCACTAAAGGAGATTACACAATAGGAGATGGAACTTTGAAGAACGTGAACATTTAAAAGGGAGGAAAAAGAAGAGGAGTGAACAGAAGAGACATAGTCAAGGTCAGCTTAGTGTAACATACCAGGGAATTCTGTTCACCTCGGTCTCAATTTTGTTATCTGTAAAAGGGTCAAAACACTTTCTAGAGATTAATGAGATAATTAACATTGGCTATATATAAACCCTACTCCTACATAAACTAGCTTTGCCATCTCCTCAAAATAATAATAGTACACATTTCTTGAGTCTGCTAAACACTGTCCTTAGAGCTTTATATGTATTAGCACATTTAATCCAGACAAGAGCCATGGGACAGGTGTTAATAGCAAGCCTTATTTTATAGATGAGGAAATTGAGGCACACAGATATTAACTAATTTGCCTAGGGTTATAGAGGGAATATGTGGTAAGTGAAACATGAAAATGAGCAGGCTGATTCTTTAATCTCTACTCTGCCTCTCCTCATTTTAAAGGTTAAGATAATAGTATGCTTTAGGACATCTCATAGGATGGTTATGAGGAATAAATGAAATGATACGTATGCCAACTGTGTGAAACTACAAAAAGTTCAAGAATATAAAATATCATTGAAAGGTGCTTCTACCAAAGCACACTGTCCATTTCCTGAGGAAACCAGACTTCACTGCTTCCCTTTGGAGAGAAGTGTTAAAAACAAGGAGTTTGTGGAGAATCACTTTGGAGACCTCCCTCTACCACCAGAGGATGAATTATTTACCAGCAATAAAACCAGGCATGCCTGGGAGCAAATTATTGATTTCAGTGTCCCTTTCTAATTCCGTATCTGGTTCCCTCTGTCATGAAGTGGCACATAACACACACGAGGTAAAGTCAGACACAAATGACGTTTGGATGATTGTCCTTGAGGAAGTGGGTAATTAGGAGTTGGCATTTTAATAAAAATAATAGCTGACATATATGATCCTACTCTGCCCAGACCTTTAACCTGAATTAACACACTGAAGTTTCAAGCTGCTGAGCTCTGGGAAAGAGATATTTTTGTTGTATTTTACCTCAGAGGAAAATGGCGGTGAGGAGTTTGATGATTCCAAGCCAAACAGCCAATAAATGTAGCAGACCGAATTTGAACTAGCATCCCCTGACCCCAAAGCCTCTGTTTTTTCTGCCAAGGTCCTTGGACTTCTACTTTTTTTTTTAAAGATTTTATTTATTTATTTGTCAGAGAGAGAGAGAGAGAACACAAGCAGGGGGAGCAGCAGGCAGAGGGAGAAGCAGGCTCCCTGCTGAGCAAGGAGCCTGATGCGGGACTCGATCCCAGGATCCTGGGATCATGACCGAGCCAAAGGCAGACGCTTAACCAACTGAGCCATACGGACGTCCCAACTTCTATTTTTTTTTTTTTTATATTTATTCACCCCGGGTCAGTTTTAAAGGCCTTAAAAAATTACTGGAGAACAGAAATCTACATTGAGTACCTCAGAGGCCACATCTCCCTCAGTGGCCAATTACACCACTAGATTTGCTTTGATGGACATTTCCTATAGAGTAAACAATCTTCCCTTATTTTCATCAGGAGGTACCTTTGGATGGGTGCTTTGGGACCCTGGGCCCACGGCTGCTATGATCGTGAGGAGGTCCAGCTTCTTAGCTCTTAGAAAGATAAATGACTTAACTTTTTCTACCGACATGGATTGATACCTTGCACAGTGCCACTTAAAATTCAGTACCTGTTGAGCCAACTAACAGATTAAAGAGAGAAAGATATTTATTCTCTGTTCATCTGAGAATGTCATCTGCCTTAATCCTGTTAAACCACAGTCCCTGCATTTAAATCCTGTTCCAAATCCTATTTCCAGAGTTGTGATGTTTGTGGGTGCTTATGTCTTTGAAGGCATGGCAATAAAAACTAGAAGATTGATTTTGCAAATCCATCAATATACACAAGAAACAAAAAAGCCATCGAATTAGCACATCCAAAGGACAAAGAATTTAAAAAAAAAATTACCCACACAAAGCCCATCCAGGAGGTGACCCTTTTTTATTGGACTAATTACAAGGAAATATAAAAGGGCAAGCTTTTATTAATCAAGCTCTTTTCACTCAGCCATGAAGAACTGCTAGGCAGGAAGAAAGCAAAGCGACAGGGTGTTAATGTAAGCCCGATAATTAAATTCAGAATCAAGTGGAAGAGAAGGAAGGGCATATATGGAAAAGTCAGGTGGAGATAAGAACTGGAACCCTAATCCCTTATAATATTATTTGGTTTGTGGAGACAAGAGAAAAGTAAAGTCACCAAATATACATTTTCAAAGCATCAATAAAGGAGGCTACATTTAAGAGAAAAAGTGAACAGTAAAAATAATACCACCGAGGCATTTTGTAACATCTTGTCTTCCAGAGCATAAAGAGCTTTCCCACATAATCTCCTCCATTTATCTTCATATCATTCTTGTGAAATATATAGGCAAAAGCAGGCATGAGGGACTCAATCTTGCCCCAGATCACATAATTAGAGAGTGACAGAACAGGTCCCAAATCTCTGAAATTCAGGTCAGTATTCTACTGTTATCCTTCAAACATTTCATCGAATGTAATAATTATAAGCAGAGAAAGGGTAGAAATGATGTCACCAATGTTTAAAGACGTTCCTAACATGAAAAAGTTCTTGTTGCCCTCCGAATCTGCATATTTCTACTTGTCTTAAAATAATGAATAAGGAATGGGAAACAGCCATGAAAAAGTGAAGGGGGAACCGCCAAAGTCCAGAGATCAAAATTCTGATCCTAGCTTAAATTCGCTGGGCAAACTAAGCCTCAACCAGGCCTCAGTTTTCCCATCACCAAGATGAGGATGTTGAAAGAGATGATTTACTTCGTCGATTGATATATATGCTCTAGCCGGCCGGGCCACGCCCTGTGCTGGCAGCCAGGAAATGATAGTGCTCATGATGGGGGGGGGGGGTCTCCATCTGGAGATCACAAGGTCGGAAGATCATCACACACACAGGCAAAAAAAAAAAAAAAAAAGATGACCATAAATTGTGATGAGGGTGATAATCTGGTTCCTACAGCATCATAGGATCAGAGAGGAAGAAGAAGCTGATGGAATGGGGGACTGGAGGGAAGACTCTGCAGTGAAGAGAATTCCTAAGCTGAGTCTTTCAGAATTAGTTTTCTTGGTGAACAAGGTATTTTTGGAAAACACATGTTCAGTGTGGCTGGCATGCCGGGTCCAGGGAGGCAGGAAAAGAGTTGTCTTGTGAAGGGCCTCATAGGCTGTGCTAAGGGCTTGGGACTTCTGAACAATGGCAAAGTCCAGCAGAATTGTAAAGAGAAGAGCAATCCCCTTTGCATTTTACAGACATCATTGCCGGCACGGCAAAGATTGGACATGGGCAAGGGCAGGAGGAATCGGAATCCAAAGAGACCAGTAAGGCGTGTAGGTTAATATTTCGGGCAAGAGATGAGGAGGGCATGTGGCATGGTTCTGAGAGAGTGGGAGTTACTATGAGGCTTCTGGCTTGGATGGGAAATAGGCAGAAAACTGGGCTTGGAGAATATGAACAAACAGATTCTTTTCCAGGGCTGGTCTGAAGAAGTCAGGGTACTTGGTGTTTTGCAAACAGATGCCTTCACGTATTAAGATCTATTTATTTAGCTGGGGTCGGATGCCTCACCAAGCTGCTCTGGGCAGGACAAATACTGGGGCCGGTGGCATTTTATGATGGGCCGTTGACAGGGTGCATAGGTGGGGCAAAGATATGGACTAAAACGTAACTGTTTGCCCCAGGAGGACCCCACCCCCGACCGGCTGCCTTAGATGCAATACTACAGCTTCGGTTCGATTGACCTGTGGGTATCTGTGGCTCAACAACTCTACTTTAGAGCCACCAGTTGATATTCTGCAAAAATTTGTAACTTCAGATTTTCTTCATCTCAAAAACTTTTCTGTCCTTCATCATCAAATACAGACACACACCCCCTCAGGAAATCTCATTTCTATGCCAATGGTACCCACATCTGTACCTACAGACTTGCCTTCTTCTCTAAGTTCTTGGCAACAAGCACAACTTGCTCAGACAAAAACTAGGTGTCATCTCTGATATTCTCTTTTCCTCGTTTCTTTCCATAAGCAATAAGCTGTTGATGCTGCCTTCAAAACATAACCTAATTTGATCTCTCTCCCTCCACTGATACCACTCTGAACCACCATCCTTTCTCTTCAACCACTCACTGCCCCAGCTTCCTTTCCTCATCCCCCTGCTTCTACTCTTGTAATCCTTTCTCTGCAGAGCAGCCAGAATGAGTCTTGAAAATATGGATCTGATCATTTCATTCTCCTCCCGTGGCTCTCGTGATCCCCCAGACTGACTGGAGGCTGTGTACTTCTGTCCCTGACAAGCTCTCTGACCTTACCTTGTTACACCCACCCCTCACTCACTTTTTTTATGTTCCTTGAATGTTCCAAACTCGTTCCCATCCCAGGGTCTTTGTTTCTAGCACCTGGAATAATTTCCCCCAGATCCGCATGCAGCTGACTCCTTCTCATCCAGCTCCCAGCTTCTGTGTCACCTCCTCTCAAGAGGCTTCTTTCCGACCAAGCTTGTTGGATGGCATTCCAGTCATGTCCATGCATATCCCTGTTACATTTTCAGCAGAGCACTCATCACTACCAAACACTTGTTGGTTGTCTGTCTCGGTCTCACTCTACCGCGTGCTAAGCTCCGGGAGGGCAGAGGCCCTGCCTTGTCTTTTTAAACACAGCATCCCCAGAGTGGAAGCAAGTGGCCAGGTCATTGTGGCTGCCATAATTTTACAGAATGAAGGAACAAACGAATTAAAACAAGTATTTTCTGGCAACGTGATGATGCTACTGAGTAAAAAATAAATAAATAAATAATTTCTGGCAATTTCAAAAGTGTTCAGGTTTGTGAAAGTGATATGGAAAGTAAATACTTAAATTGCAGCTTAAAAGTGAATACAGGCTAAGAGAAAGAGCAAAGAGAGTGAGGCCTACAAGGCAGCTAGGCAGAAAACAGACTCCGCTAATGTGTGCTAAGGCGGCAGCAGGATTTAAAATAAACAAGGAGCACTCTGATTGCTATCCTTATTTTCTAAAAGGTATTGCCAATATGTTCAGGTATCTTCTGGAAGCCCTTTTCCTCCTGAAAACCATCATCACGATCATCAACCACATTCAATCAAGTTTCCCATTCAGGAGAGGAGAGAGGGGTAGACATGGAAATTCACACACATATTCTCTTCCTATTTTCTCACCTTCCGGCGCCAATTCTGTGTTTCTTTAGTACTGCAGGAGGCACCCTTCACACAGCTGACGGTGTGCGTGGTGCTCCCTGGGGTTGTGCACTATGGCGGTCCTGAAAAGAGGAAATCACAAGCCCAGTGTGGCAGCACATTTCTGGCTGTCTAGGCTTCTTTAGGAGGGAGGCTTTTCTATTAAACATGTCTTCACAACATAATTTTTTAAAATGTCAAGGCTATGTACAGTCAGTTCCTAAGAACCAAAATGAAAATGAGCCAAACTGCCTATTATTCTTGAGACTGGTGCTGTGCTGGTTTTAGGTTTTAGCTTAACTTAGGCGAGCTCAGGGTCCCTTCCCTGGAACTTTCTGCTCTCATCTCAAAGGTTTCTCTCCTACCTGCGCTTCCCTGAGAGGAGAGAATCAGCCACATGATTCAGTGAGAAGGTAGCCTTCCAGGAACTCCTGGTGTTATATTTGAGATAGTGTGGATTATGGGAAACACACTCTCTATTAGGCAGGGTAATAGTGACTCCTTCAAAAAACTGAGATTGTATTGTACAGGGGGAAGATTTCTGATTACTTCACATAAGTTTTTATGATTGAAAACAAGGTTACCGTCTGCAAAAATAGAAAAACCTACTAGGGTCAGCAATATTTCATAGGAAACATCGGCACTCTACCAATAGGGAAGGGGATAGAATGAGTCTAGTCCCACCTAGAGGTAGGGATTGAACCAACTGGCTGCATTCTGGTTTTATGGTACTATTACATTAATACCTACTCTCCAGATCCTTCTATGAGCGCTCACAGTGGTCTCAAAATTTACCAACTTCTACCTCTAGGTGGCAGCAGTCTCCTTCTGTTCTCAACATGGTCTCCTTTGGCCTTTGTTTCCTGCCTCCACTCTAACTCCACACTTCCTTCTCTTTCCCAAATACTTCACAGCCTGTAAACTTTGGGGAAGATTACTGTAAGCTACTTTCACTGTAAGAAATCAGTCTGTTCTTGCAGCTAAGGTATAGCATTCTTCAAAGAGTACAAAATAATTCAGGTCTCAAGTGAAAAATGACAGAAAGCTGTTTTCTTTCTCCATTCCTATCAACAGCACACTCTAAGGACAGCCATGTTTTTCTTTAGAGTCTTGTGGGGGGGGGTGGGGGGGAGGCCAAGAACAGAGGAATGAGAAAGCTGATGGAAGTGGAGATACTTCAATTTTACAATAATGTTAATTTAATTTTATGGGTGATTTTAAATCCCTGCTTTTCTAAAGGATGTAATTTGACTCAGTCGCTTTCTATTACTTCTGACAAAGAAACCTCACCTGATAAAGGAGACTAAACTGAGTGAAAAATCCAAACAGAGGCAATGGCTACAAGTAGACAGCGGGTTCCAGCAGGGTCTGCAGCTCTCCAGCTACTTATTTTTTTAAGATTTTATTTATTTATTTATTGAGAGCACATGAGTGGGGGGGAGGGGCAGAGGGAGAGGGAGAGGGTCCCAAGCAGACTCCCCGCTGAGTCCAACGCGGGGCTCCATCTCACAACCCTGGGATCACGACCTGAGCCGAAATCAAGAGGAGCGGAAGTCAAGAGTCTGACACTCAATGGACTGAGCCACCCAGGCACCCCCCTCCGGCTACTTCTTAACTATGGGCTTAATGGAGAAGGTGTGACTCAAACTGGTGTGCTATTGGTAGATACTAATTTTTGGATAAAGATATCACATACTATCTATTGCCCTCTTAAAACTGATTAGAAGAAATATATTAATTATGAGGATACCTATCCTACCTTAGGTAACCTAGTGCTGTACTAAGAAATGTAATAGCTGATTTTAAGGAAATTACTAGGGAACTTTATGAAAGTCCAGGGGCCAGCTGAGAAAAATCATGGTAAGGTGAGAATATATTTAATTTTAAAATAGCCAGTTCACTGTCCACGTACAGAGAAATCTCCGTGACTAAAAGATGACATTGCAAATATGACTGATAAATGAAGATCAAAATAGTACTGACACATCCAGCCTTCTCACAGGGAAATCCCCTTAAGATTTATTATCCTGAGCAGTGTTCCCAGCATATTCAAGAATACATTAGGATTTTTGATTGGGTCCCAATATTAGTCATTACATCTTTCAAATATGTATTTAGAAGACAACTATGATTAGCCCATGTTTCCATTCCAAATTTATTCACTGAAAAATACTATGAAGGACTAAAAGAGAATGTGGCTTTTCTAGTTATGGAGATTTCTCTGAACATACATGGGCAGTGAACTAGCAATTGTATAATATAAGGTCTTTCTTCATTTTAATTTGATATATTAATTGTAACATGGCTTCTACTGGTACTTTCAGAGACACATATTTTTTTCATACTGGAACACAGTTTTATTCTGTTACTCATTAATGACTCCTACATAATCTTGTTCTTCATGTTTCCTTACAACACAACCATTATTTTAAAGTTCTACATCTGAACAGGTTTAACTGGGAGGGGACTGTGATAGAGAATAATGTACACCGCACAACTTAAAACTCTATAAAAAGCTATGGTTTAAGTAGCTTCCCTAAAGTAACTCATGATTTCAGATTGTGTAGTTTTAAATATCCTTTACCAACCTAAAAAAATAACAATTATATGAAAAATGTTATAAAGCCCAGAATTACAATTCATTTTTTTAATTTTTCTTTTGCTTACTTTGGATTTAGTTTACTCTTCTTTTTCTGGTTTCCTAACATGGAACCTTAGACCACTAATTTGAGATCTTTCTTATTTTCTAATAAATATATTTGATGCAATAAATTTCCTTATAAGCACTGCTTTTGGTGCATTTCACAAATTTTGATAAGTTGTGTTCTCATTTTCATTGATGTAAGAATATTTCTAAATTTCTCAACTTTCTTCTGTGACTCCATGTGTTATTTACAAGTGTGTTGTTCAGACTCCATAAATTTTTGGATTTTCCAAAGAAGTCCTTTTGAATACTGCACTAATATTTATTGGTCATGCTAAAATTAGTTAATAAGAGGTGCCTGGCTGGTTCAGTTGGTAGAGCATGAGAATCGCGATCTTGGAGTCGTGAGTTCAAACCCCACAATGGGGGGAGGAGGGATGGAAATTACTTAAATAAAAAAAAAAAAAACCTTAAAAAAATAAAATTAGTTAATAAAACAGAGATGTTTTGTTACACGATAGCGGCACACCTCACTACAGTGCCGGGAAGATCTCGGGACTCAACAAAGAGTACCATGACATGCCTGCCCTCTGGGTTCTTCTCTCAGATAAGATGCAAATGTGCTTCTGAGTCGCAGGTTGGTAAAAACAAAATACTCTTGGACTTTAATAAAAAATGTCTCAGGGGGCACCTGGGTGGCTCAGTCATTAAGCATCTGCCTTCGGCTCAGGTCACGGTCCCAGGGTCCTGGGATCAAGCCCCTCATCGGGCTCCCTGCTTGGCGGGAAGCCTGCTTCTCCCTCTCCCACTCCCCCTGCTTGTGTTCCCTCTCTCGCTGTGTCACTCTCTGTCAAATAAATAAATAAAATCTTAAAAAAAAAAAAAAGACAAGAAAAATGTCTCAGAAGTGGTGACCTTTATGGCTCAGCATGATCTTATAGCCCTAATTCTTCTATAATTAAGGAAATAATTGCAGAAAATAACCTTCTTTGATTTTTCCCCCCAAATCTTCTCTATTGTGACAGAAGCAATACTAGAGACAAAAATCAGCTGATACTAACAGGAATGTGAAACACTTTTATCATGAGGTTTCTTGCTGAAATTCTGGGTAATGGCGAATTCAGGAAAATTAGACTGAAGGTCTTTAATAAGGTCAATGGGAAAGACAGCATACAATTTTGAAGTACACACAATTGTCACCAAGCTCTGAGGAGGTGGTGGAGGTAATTAAAGAATTTAATAGCTGAAAGTGGACTATAACATACCAAAAGATGTGAATTTTGGAGGGAATTAAAATGTAGCAACACCCTGGAGGCGCTTCTTTTCATTGTAATTCAGTATGAATACAGTGAACTTGCAAACTGGTTCACGATTACATGAACTATGGCCCATTTTCCGAATTTGTTATCAAACACGGGAGACAGCATGCTTCCAAACTAAATCTAAAGGCAACCTGCGGTTACTTATTTGCCAACAAGTATAGACTGAAAAACTCACGAGGCCAGGCAGGCCCTTCTGGGAACTAAAATTTACACATACTAATGTCCATACATATTACCATAATTTTTGCTCTGTAAGTCAAGAAGCAAAGCGGTGGAATGCTCTGGTAATTAAAATAATATAATCAATATTATCTATAAATAATGAGCATGCAAGGATCCCTAAGATGCTGAGTAAGCACTCTGGCAAAGAGTAACTGCCGCATGGTAGAGTGGGCGGCAATGTCTTCGGTTAGGACCTCTCCTCTGTCTCCCTTCGCTCCTGGGATCATACCAGTGTCATGGGAATTTCCCAGATAAAAGCCTTCTGCTTAACTGGTAATGAATTAAGTACCTACCTCACTTCATCGTAAGCAGGGTGCCACTGCTACACAGTAGAAAGATGACCGGACAGGTTTGTAGAGACCTGGGTTTGTGCCCACGTCTGCCATGTTACCGTGCTGTCATTTCCTTCAGCTCTGAAACGGATTCCTACATTTGGAAATGCTCTGTCCCTCCCTAAAGGACCAGTGCTGCATCAGCTTTCTGAGAGGTTTCCAGTATCAACAACCTCGGTGCCTTCCTCTAGTAAGGCAAAAAGTTTAAACAAGAAGTGTTCTTATTTTTATGACAAAGATACACTAGTTATACTTTCAGAAAGATTTTGTGAAATCACATCTAACATTTGCAACTGTATGCATTTAAACATTTGAGTTCACGGTAGCACTCTACAGCCAACAATAAAACATCACAGTGAAATTTGTGACACAGTACTTTGTCATATCCAAATGCGAAATGTGATTCACATTCAGAATGTGTCATAATTTGCATAGTTATCCTATTAAAACTGGAGCTTCCTGGTGTAGACAGCTACCTAACATCTCAGCAGGCATGTTGGTAAGAAATAAACCATAATTGAGACGGGTGGTGGCAGCATCCAACTGGTTAGAACAAATTACTTCTATTTGACTGCTGATAATTCCTGTTAATGATACTTTATTTTCTATGTCATTATATAAATAGCCCATAAAATCTCTATTATGTAATGCCCACTACCACTCTTACAGAAGAGCCCTAGATGGATGTTTGGGTGCACAGCATATGCACCACTATGACAGTCACTCAAAAATGACATATACCCAAGTCCTCTAAATCTTTAGGAATGGAGCAGGGTAGAGGGTGAAATGAAGAGGACAGAAGAAAGGGTGCAAAGCTAAAAATGAGCATCCACCAATGTTTATATCTTCGGAATATTCTCACTGATCCTGGAAATTTCTGGAGCCTGAAATCAATTTCAGTTCAGAGGTATTTCCCACCAAGCCCCTCCCTGTCCTGCTCCCTCCAACCTACACATACACACCAAACACAGGTTCCAGATCTCTATTACATCTTTGGGAATAAAACAACCAAAAGACGATATGGAAACAGCCACTCTCTGTGGGATTGATATCAGAATATAATAGCTTCACACAAAAAGATCTGTAAAGAACAAAAGTCTAACTGCACATTCAATTCTAATAAAACTTGCCCCATTTCCCCTCAATGGAGCAAAATTTTTTTCCCCTGACATTACATGCAAGAAAGAGTGGTAAATGCTCTAAAAAAGGTTTTGATAGTTATTGGGACAAAGGAAGCTATGATTACCTCTGCTTAGGGTCAGTGGTGAAGGAAAGACAGATGTGCCCACGAAAGAGAGAATGAAATTCACACGCTGAGCCTCAAAGGCTTCATCAATCCTCAAATCAACAAATATTACTATAATGGGGTGGCAGGGAGGGGAGAGCCATTCTGAGGGACAGAGTTTATGTCTGGTTGGATTGCTACCTTTGATTAACTGAATATTAAATGAGTTGTACAGTGATCTCGCGTTCTTTACTGGGGTGCTAACATATCCGTCATGAAGTTCTTACTGACATTCTTTAATCCCTGGAAGTCAGCAGAGAGTTACAGCAAACCTGGCTCCATCCTAACATCTGTCACTGGACCCCTTACACGTCCTGGTGCTTTCATCTCCTCCCTGGGTATGGATATTTGTTACCACATTTTCCTTCCATTCAAGCAGGTCTGTTTGCCTTGAACAGACATTCTTTTTCACCCATTACTTCAGTTCCAGAGAGAAGAAAGGCTGCCGTAGGAATGAGGCCAGTGGATGTCCTCCCATATTAACATTATGCAGAGGAAAACACTACCTAAAATTTTAAACCACCTTTACTCAATAATAAACACTGGTTTCATAGCTCAACCACAGCCACTGACATTTACAACCTATCAATTGTCATGCATTTCCTATGCATAACTTATAAGTTCAAACCTTTTCACGTTTTAGTGAAGCTTAATTGCTTTTCTGATGAATAATATTTTTTAACTGATTGGAGCATTTGCTAACCCAACTGCACAAAATCACCCAGCATCACTCACATATGGTGTTTGCAGATCTAACTCAAGCCAGAGCCAACCTAGTGTTGAATTTATCTTATAACTCTATAAATTATCCCAAACTTCTATTTGGGGAAGATCAACAGTCACTTCCTCTTTATCTCTATGGCTAGCAAGAGTGTTTAAAGTTTCTGAATTTCCAGAGCCAATCTTTCACAGAGAAATAGCAAGTGTTTATCACTTAACTGGATATCGATGCTGGGTGAGTCACTGGCTTCTTCCTAGCCAGCTGATTTCTTTCCATATACCAGCCTCATAGCATTTACTTTAGGAAACTTCGAGGTAGTATATGTAATAGGAATCTTAACTAACTCATGACCAAATAAAGCACATGTTTTAAATCCATGTATGTTCCTACTATAGTTAATTTAGAAATGTCTCCAGGCCCTTGTATATGAGTTTCAATATATAATGGAAGCAATAACTCCACCCTCTGCTTTTCCTACTAATTCCGGGTCCTTACACAGAAACTTTCTCTGGCATAGATTTCCTTAAAGTTGTTTTCCTTTATACTTTTTCTCTTCTGCACTAGCTACTCTCAAATTGGTCTTAAACAGAATTGATAACATTTCCCTCTAAGTATACTTCCTTAGTACATTATCCACATTTTATTACATATTTTATGTTGTTTATATGATATAATATTGTGTATTACATATGCGTGATGTGACCTCTCTCTCTCTCTCTCTCTCTCTCACACACACACACCCCTCGCTCAACTACAAGAGAGTGAGCCCCTTGAGGACAGAAACCATGTTTTATTTATCTTTCTAATCTAGTGCTTTTCACAGTGCCAGAGACTGTAAATAAATGTTGCTGAATAAATAAAAGTTGAATTTTCTCAAGGCTAGTAGTAAAAATCCTTTTTGTTTTTCATGGATTACTTCTCTGGAGATAAAAGTGGTTTAAACTTACTAACCAAATAACGTGCTATGAATTATGTAGGAACAAGTTCCATTACTCCAAGACTTCAGAAAGGAAGAGTGAAGGAAAGAATATTTGTTATTTACTCAGTGATCAACATTTAGCCATTGAGAAATCAGTTGCTAGAAAGTGGATATGCTACCTGGCAATGCCGTACTGTATTCATTAGCTGATGTTGCTCACTTGAGCATCTCATATTCTCTGTATGTTATAAAGTTTCTTTAGTGCAGTATGCCTTGTACTGAGAAGGAATATCAATTCTGCGCAGTCAAGAAAGGACCTGTTTCTCCCTTTCCTTTTGTGTAACGGCATCAGCATTTTTATTCTCTTAGCTTTCCAGGTGTGACAGGGGACAATATGCTTTAGTGACTGTGAGAAACCATGAAGGATGCCCCTGCTTTTAGACAGTGTAGAAGCAAATGGCTATATTCTTTGTGCTCCATTTCCCCCTCTGTGAAAAAGAAAAGCATAATATTTAACAACATCACCAAGCTATTGTGAGGGTTAATTAGATTTAATGGGGGAAGGGAGGTGAGTTGATTACACACTATTCAAATTCAAAGAATCATTATTTTGTCAGTCTAAAAATAATCCTGATTTAGGAATAAAATTAATTTGGAAGCTCAATCTTTGGTAATCATCTTCCCACACTTAAAAAAAAGCCATAGTTTTTAATCAAAATCCCATTCTAAGCACAATCCAATGAAGTACAAATGGAGATCTGTGAATTTCCATTCCCTTTTCAAGTAATACAGTGCACGGCTCACATTTTTCTTTTTCTTTTCTTTCATTTTTTGAAGATATGTGTAGAAAGGTTAATTTTTTGGCATGGAGTAAATGTAAACAAATATGGTACATTAATTTTTTTTGTTTGCTTCACATGAAACATTTGTGAAACAGTTTAAATTACTTCTTTAAAGAATGAGTAGTCAATGTTTTGTGACTAATAATTTTTCAGGTCATTTCTGATAAGTTCCATTTATTTACTTATCGATTTATTTATTTTCAAGAACTAGTTAGTCAAAGATCTTTGATCCATGTCCTAATCACTGGACCTCATGAATATTACCTTCCATGGCAAAGTGGATTTGGCAGATATGATTAAGGATCTTGAGATAGAAAGATCATTCCAGGCTATCTAATGGTGTGCCTGAGATGCGATCCCAAGTGTCAGTAGAAGGAAGGCAGAAAGAGATTTGACTACAGAAAGGAAGGAGACAATGTGGTGACATGGAAAGGAGGCGGAGACAGGCATGTAATGTGGGGCCATAAGCCAAGGACCGAGAATGACCTCTGAAAGACAGAAAATGCCAGGAATGGATTCTCCCCTAGAACCTCCAAAAGGAATCAACCCAACTGACACCTTGATTTAGCCCCATAAAACTCCTTTTGGACTTTTTAACTCCAAAACTTTAAGAGAATAAATGTGTATTGTTTTAAGCCAAAAGAAAAAAGAAAGAAGAAAAAGAAAACAAAAGGTCTTCATATGCCCTAAATTTAAGAAGAAAGAAAGAGAGAAAGAGAGAGTGAGAAAGAAAGAAAGAACGAACAAAAGAAAGGAAATTCCTAGATATTTATGGCTAAGATGAGAAAAAATCATCTAAATAGTAATCATCAAAATTAATAATAGATTAATTTACTATGAAAATATGAGAAGTAGAAGTTGGTACCTGAGAAAAATCTGAATTGTTGCCTAAATCTCACTAAAAAATTTATAATAGCTTCAAAAAAAAGAGAAACATTCTTTAAAAATACAACAGTGGGTAATCCTAGAAAATATTCCGCATCTGTTAGGGGGAAAAATGTTGCCTCAGTTTTTGGTGAATGAAGGGCTTTGGCTGAGAAGGAACTTTATTGCTTCTATTTAGAACTTTTCAAAGGAAAGGGAGACTATGTAATTTGGTTAGTGGAAATGTATTCTCTACAGAGAAGCAGAAATAATTCTCTTCTGTTTTAACATTACCCAATTAAAACTTCCCATAAGACTTACAAATTATTATAGCTTAGACTATATACTCACCAAGCAAACTTCTGATTATTCATTCGATTTCCCCGGACCCTTGATACTGGGGACGGATGTACCCTGTAGGTGGATGAGAATAATCTAGTCATTAAAAAAAGCACATTCCCGATTACAAATGAACAAATTAAAAAAAAGAAGAGCTGGTTTATAAATGATCTCTTGTAGGTATGCTTAATATAGAATGCCCCAGAATTTAATCACCTCTGAGTAAATGAACACAGTTAAATTCCCATGCATGCAAACCTGCTGTCTCTTTCCTTTTGTACCACTTTTAACGTAACAATGGCTTGTCACAATGTTCACTGTGCGGATCCCCAAAAGCCTGATCCCCAGTGTTAATCAAATGACAGATTCATTCAGTCCAACCAAAAGTTACTGACTAGCTGATCCTTGCCAGGTTTAGAAGTGGGTAAAAGTAATGTAAAACGTATGGTGTTTGCCTACGATGAGTCCCTTCTGCTACCTCTTCCCACCAGGGATACAAAGAGACAGTAAGTGCAAACTGCCTGAGTCGACTACTGGATTACAAACCCTAAAAAGCAAGATAATGAAAGAGATCAGGATATGCCACCCCAGAATATGCTACTTTGGCCTCAGGATTATTTTGAGTTGAAAGCAAGTAGGAAACGGCAGCTGTAGGAGGAGCTCTCTATTTTCCCTTTATATGCCTAAAAACCAGGACATGAATTTCCCTTTTGTAAAGGAAATTTTCCTTTGTAAAGGTGTTCCCCTCCCCCCACTTCCAATACCAGGAAGAAGAGCACAACATACAACTCTTTACTCAGACATGGTACTGAGATGAGTCTGCATAAATAACCCTTATTTACCCTTAGATTCCCGTCCCTTCCCACAATTCACCCTCCTAGAAGCTCAAACTCCCCTTTTGACTAGTCACTCCTCCACAACTTATCACTCTTTGTCAAAATGGTATATAAGATCCACATCTTTAACCACCCCTTTGAGTTACTCATCACTGAGCATTCCTGCAAGTATGCATGCTGCATGTGTAATAAATGGGTTTTTCTTCCCCCTCTTGAAGAGATTATTTAATCTTTTGTCAGTTTAACATGCAGGCCCTCAGACACAGAACCTGAGAAGGTAAAAGAGTTTTGTTTTGTTTTGTTTTTCTTCCCCCACAATAACTTCATCCAAATGTCCAGGAACAGAATCTGAGACTGGGAGAGGAAAGAAGGTGAACAGTTACTTCTAGGAGAAAAGCTTTCGAGATGTGATGCTCTGCAGCTGGGCTTTGAGGAACGCAGTCAATTCAAAAGTTTAGCTAAATAATGGAGAAGTAAAAACTACATTGTATTACAAGTTTCCAGGGTTACAATCATCCACTGGAATAGCTTATATTTCCAAGAACTGCTGATATCTTCCAATCAGGAGCTAGCTGCTGAACCTCCACCCCTTTGTGGGTCACTCACTGGCAAGACAATATGCCCTACTTCCTGCTTCCTTGTAGCCAACTTCCCGCTTTGTTCTGTCTTTGCTGTAATTTGTGAGATCTAGGCACTTTCAGCTTATGGTATCATTATATCCCACACATTTCTCTCATTTACAGGAAAGAAAACAGAAATTTTATTTTATATTTTTATTTTCATTTTTTAAAGATTTTATTTATTTGACAGAGACACAGCGAAAGAGGGAACACAAGCAGAGAGAGTGGGAGAGGGAGAAGCAGGCTTTCTGCAGAGCAGGGAGCCCGATGCAGGGCTCGATCCCAGGACCCTGGGACCATGACCTGAGCCCAAGGCAGATGCTTAATGACTGAGCCACTCAGGCGCCCCGAAAACAGAAATTTTAAATGAGTCCTTGAGCCTTGTCAGAACCAACAGCTCCAACATTCACTAGAACCCAGTTCTCCATAGTTGTTTAGCTAGTGAAAATCACTTCAAAACAGATAATACAGTTCCAGCTCTGTAGAAGGGCTAAATGCAAACTTTCTGTAAATCCAGAGCCAGACTGCACTTTGCACTGGGAAGGCTTATTTCTTCCAACATCCCTTATTAACATTCTTTTCCTCACAGCGCTTCTCAATGGCTGCTGCAGCTGAGCTGCTCAGCACAGATTTTCTGCTCTGCATGGGGGAGGGGATGTTAATTACGCAGAAAGATGGAGAGAGGCCAGACAGCCCCTCTGCTGAACTGTCTCATTCAAGCACGGCCCACTTCCTGCTGTTTTGCAGCTACAAGGATCACCTGTTGGTCTTGGCATCTGGCCAAACTGGGGCCTAGCGGAAATGACAGACTCAGCTAGAAATGAAAGCCAGCTCATATTCCGGCACCCCAAATTGGGGAGACAGGAAAAAAACATGCAATAGAAATGCAGAAGAATTATACAAAAGGTAGCACGGCTCATTTTTTCTTCTATTTTCTTCTTGTTTCAGTCTGTCTACTTGAAATACAATCAACAAAATGGAATTATGAGCCAAAGAATATCTCCCCACTTAAATCCCCCTGACCCAAGGGACAATACAGGAAGGAAGTCCTCTTAATCTTCCCTACAGCCTCTCTAGGCTATCAGAGTCCTACTACCTAAATGAAGTTCTAAGGAGTAATAGCCTGAACACTTACGATTCTTTAATTCACTCCACATCCTTTAAATGTTTAGGTCCTGTATTTCTTCCTCCTTAACCTTCATATTTCCATTCATCATAATACCACCAGGTGATGTTTGATGATGGAAGTATTCTCTTACTGATGCTTCTCATTCCATGTATCAGTGGAGAAAAATGGGCCTGTTTAAATTATAATTACAATATCCTCTAGGTATTTGTATCTTTTAACAAAATTTCATTGATCCATAGATCAAATACCATACGTAGGCAATTCCTATAATGGTTTAACAGTCTACAAAGAATTCCATGACTGTGTGGAGATGAACAAATAATTACAAGGTTTCTTAAATTAAAATGGTAAAACAAGAAAGCTTTTTTTTCCCCCTTCTGAAAGGGGGTAAATTGATAACCCGAAGCATACTTCATGTGATAAAGGAGACCATAAGGGTTTGCATTTCTGCTCCTCCCAAATTTTATTTCTTCAAAAGGCTATGAGGTGTTTTTGTGAGCTCAGGCTATGCTGTGGCACTTCTGGCGATTGCCTCCTTTCTGTACACATATAGCAGCCAGGCAGGTAGCAAAGTCAAAACCCCAGTAGGAGAAACCACCACCTAATCTGCATGTCATGCATTATTCATGACCTCCTGATTCCTGCACCTGCATCTAGGCAGGAAGCTTGCAGGGAATGTTCATTATTCTTCTCTTAGTCTCACACAGGCTCGATTACTGCTAAGCCACTTTGTTCTGTAACTAAGGGTTTCAGGCCTTAGTACTAACCGCTGGATATGGAAAGAAAAAAAAAATCATGCGAAAGAAAAGAGCAATTTGGGTTGTTGTGCAACACACACTGAATCCTACAATGTGCTCTTCTGAGACTGACAGTTAGTGTCTGATGGAAATGCTCACATTTGGGGATTTACATTACATGGAAAAAAGGGAAGCCATACCAGTAAGGCCATGTATACCAACTGTTCTACCGACACGCACTGACTCATTTAAGACACACAGCATGTTTATAATTGTGCCCAACACAGGGCTTAATTTAGCTTCCCTGCTTAGCATGTGAGAACTTTTAAAATATCTTAATACAAAAATGGTTCTTCCTTCTTTGGATATAAGCTCCAAAGAACCTGACCCTCAAATCTTGTATTTTAACAACTAACATTTACCGTAAATCAAGAGGATAAAATCGCCCAGTTCTTCCCAATGGTTTTATGGACCTTCCTGAATGGCTGGTGGCTGGAGGTAGGAGACGAAAGCCAATACTCAACACAAATTACTGGTTACTAATGGACCGCTGGGGAAGGATACCATCTACTTTCTTACTAACCCCACCACAGAAAAGCTATGCCAACTTGAATCCAATCTTCCAGCCCCAAATGAAATTAGGAAGATGTGGTTAAGAGTACAAACTGTGGAACCAGCCTGCCTGGGATTGAATTCTAGCTCCACCATTTAACCAAGAGTCATGCCATTTTAGGGCAAGTCACCTAACCTCTCTGGGCTTCAATTTTCTCATCTGTACAATGGAGGCAGTAATGGCAGCCACCTGCCAGGGCTGTGAGATTTAAATGAGGTTAACAGTTGTCAAGTGTTTAGAACAGTGCTTGGGACCCGGGCAGCAGTCAGTACACGTTGGCTATTATCACTAGCAGTGTTGACTGGATTGGAAAGGATGGGAAGCTGAACCTGGAATATCCAACTAATTCCAGGGGACTGAGACAACAAATGGGCTTTACAGACCTGCAGTCTTAACTACCATGCTTCTATGACTTCACTAAAGGCAAGGAAGGGACAAAGAAAGATGAACACGTTTAGAGTAATAAGAACCAACTGATGTGGTTTCCAAGAGACGGCTTACTCTCTGGCATCAAATTTTTCTGTTCTTTATAAGAAGATCTATCTTCTGTTTGCTAAACTGCATAATATTTCAGTTACATCCTATTCGAGAACAAGTCAGTAATCACACCAATACAAAATCACTCCGTGAACTAATAACCCTGTGTGCCAGACACTACACGAAGTACATCAGACACATTATCTTATTTTATCTTCATAGGCTTACTGTCCACATTTTCTTTGAGAAAATAGACTTAGAAGAGTTAAGTAACTTCCCAGGGTGACACAGCTAGTGAACAGCAAAATTGGAACTTGAACACAGTTACGTCTGATTTTTCCTATTCTACATTATCATCCCATCCTATGAACTCATACACACTCACCCCACACTACCCTAAAGGATGCGATAAAGTCAATTAGCACCAGGGGCTTCAAGAAGAGATTTTGCACTTACTTAAGGCCAACTGCATATCTTATAGTTTAAGTAAATGCAGAGTGAAAGTACTAGTTTTCCTGACCTAAAATTGGCACTGGCCGAAATACTAAGCATGTGGGTACTCAAAAGAAAGGCATAGTAATATAACTACTGATCTCTCTTTAACTGCTTATGAAAATCTCTTATTAGTGCTGCTATTTAAATACATAACATACAACACATGTAAGGTTGGATGGTATAATTAATTCTAGCTACATCCACTTCCTCGCTTCCCATTTTTTCTAGAATCCAATTCAATCTAACTTCAAAGATGAAACCATCTTCATCATGGTCATCAATGGCTTCCATGTTTTCAAATCTAATGGTTAATTCTCAGTCCTCATCTTCTCAAACTTTCAGCAGCAACTGTCGAAACCGATCACTTCATCCCGAAAAGCTTCTCTGCTCAGCATCAGGGACATTCTTCTGCCTTTCCTCCTCCTATTTTTTTTCCCTTGCGTGAACCTCCTCTTCTCATTCTTTTGAACCATAAATGTTGGTGTAGCCTGGGGATCACCATCCATGTTATAACAACTCTCAGATTTCTATCTCCAGCCTGACCTCTAGATCTCCTCTGAATACTAGGTTTGGGTTTTGCAATCTTTTTTTAAAAAAAATTTTTTTTAAGGTGTTTCTTTCCATATCTTCCCAGACATAAAAATGGCAGCGCCATTCACCTAGTAGCAACGTTGGAATGATCCTTGAGTCCCTTCATGCTCATATGTTAGAAAGCCTGCTTAATACGGAGAAAAATCTGAATAAACTATAATTTCACAGACCAATAAGATATTTATTGTAGGTAATTACTCATTTAGCATGATTACAGATTTTCATTATCAAGATCATAAGAAGTCATAATGTACAAATATTTTCTATTCCTCAGTCCTTTTTTCCTATTATAATAAAATTATTAGCCCATATTTTCATCCATAAATTGTTCCAATTATTCAACATAATACACACTTTAACACCTCAGTTTACTACATTTATGGAAGAACAGATTAATCTAGAAGTAATTCCACAATTATTTGTAAATATCAGAATTTTCCTATGCACAATCACATGAAAGATCATTTTAAAGTAATTCTTGGTATTGCTTCCTTCTTACACATAGTTGTCCTGAATACAAGTTATCACAGTTACGTTAGTTTGAATGTTTTTTACTGTAAAATATATACACTACACTTGACCAAATACAAATATGTGCGTGACTCCAGCGTTTAAATTGAAGTGAGCCCTATTCATTCTCAACTTTTATTAAGCTAGTGATTAGATGACCATTAGGAATGCCATCTATTTTTTAAAAGTTCTTTTTTTCCTTTCTCATTATACTGTAGTCTCTCTCTCTTCCGCAAAGCCACTGATGTTATTTTTAGAAAAGTGGCCTAACCTAAACATCATACTGAATTAACGTTATAGATTTTTTCACTATGTACTATAACAGTATAAATTTTGTTAAAAATATACTGTTTTGAAGGGAACAACATACATTTCTGCTATACATCGACAGAATGAGGGATTCTAGAAAAAGACCATTCGGTTTGCACAATTACATCATATTAATTAATCCCAGCCTCATCTCTCAACATCTCCAACTTATTCTCTCTGTGTCAGTGACTCCGAAGATTCTCTGCCTTTCTTGTTACCTGGTTAGCAGATGTTCAACTCTAAAAAGCCATCTCAAGGTGTAGGTCAACTTGCTCTCAGTTCTCACAGCACGTGTGCTTAGCGCACAATAACTGAAGATGACGTTTGTTTGTATGTTTAGTTTATTTTGTCTGTCTCTCCAAATAGACAGTATACTTCAAGGGGGACAAGGGAGCTCTTCTCTTGTGCTCACTGTCCTGTCTCTACTACCTGCCACAGAGCAGGCACTCAGTAAGTAATGACTGCGCCAACAGACCTGTTTCCCTCCTAGACTGTAACTTCTAGGATGGATGGCAATGGCTATGTTTGTCATCACTGCATCCTCAGGGCTCAGAACATAATTATTATTAGCAAATAAATGTGGGACTAAGGAGTTAATAATTGGGGCAGTCAGCTGGGCAACAACAATATCAATCTTTCCTCTACTGCTAAGAGCCATATATGTATCACTCATATCTTTAATTTAACTAACATTTATTGTGTACCTACTAGTTATGCATTAATTTGAATATTAATTGGACATCTATGGTGTCAGACACTGTTCTAGGCTCTTCAGTCCTGTGAACTGTGCTGGATGAGGGAATATTCCATCCATACAAACATGATTTGACTTCAGGGAGCCTACAGTACGACCAGGAGTTTGGACAATAAATGGTCATCACATGCAATATGATAAATGGCCATGGGAGCAGATAAAAGGGGCGTGTGAATTAATTAAGCTTCGGAGTAGGCGCGGAAGTTTCCCTAGGACAATATGGAGAGGCACTGAAGGGTGGAGATGGCCTAGAGCAAAACTACAAACTGCTCTGAGTGACTAGAGTAAAGCATTTGGCAGGTCTGGATGGGTAGGAGATTATGTACTAACGGGGTCTTGATCTGGGAAGATCGTGTGTATTGTGCTAAGCAGTTAACTCAAAGAGTTAAAGGGCAATGCCCAAAGGCTTTTAAAGTTAGAACTGACACCATCAGATTTGTGTACTAGAAAAGGCAGCAGGGTAGAGAGTGGCCTGAACAGAATGCATCATTCCACAGGAAGAACCACTGGAGGCCTATGGTAAAAATGTTGCCAAAGCAGGATCAAAGATGGCGGCAGTGGGCATAGTGGAGTGGGAATGAAAAAGGAGTAAGAGGAAGACAGATACATAATAAATTAGGTGTTATCTCTGGGACTTGGTGTAAATATGTGCAAGATGTGGGGAGGCAAGGCAGAATAAGGACACAGGTTTTGGCTAACACCTAGAGCTGTGAATTGGGTGATCAGAGGAGCCAATGTAAGGAATAAAGATTATGTGTGGGGATTAAAAAAATACACTAAGTTTCTGTCCATTGCTTATACAGATCTGGGGTTCAACAGAGCATTTTACGAAGAGAGCTGGAGATGTGAGCATCCTTACCAGATAAATGGTTGATGAGCCCTGAATTTCATGGAGGCACAATTTAAGTGAGAAAAGCAGCAGGCTAAGGCCCGGACACCATGCGTGACTTCTTGCATGACTTTATTTTTATTATTTTTTAAAAATATTTATAATTTGAGAGAGAGAGAGAGACAACAAGTGCAGGAAGGGGAGGGCAAGGGAAAAGGAGAGAAGCAGCCTCTGCTAAGCACAGAGCCTGATGCAGGGCTCCATCTCACAACTCTGATATCATGACCTGAGCCAAAATCAAGAGTCGACACTTAACTGGCTGAGCCATCCAGGCGCCCCTTTCTCGCATGACTTTAAACCTCTCTTCCTACTCATTCAGGGAATGCCAGAGATCTCCACTCATTAATAGGAAGTTGGGAGTTTCATGACTCAATTTAGGCTCCTAAGATCTCATAGCCAATATTAAGAGGTAAGACATGATCTCTTCTACCCTTCCCTTGATGTCAGAAAAGCCAAAAATAATCAATCTTTTTCCTTCAGTGTTGCCTTGGGCAGTAAGTAAATGGCCCCAACATCAACTCCATCAAGCAACCCAGAAAACAGAGTCACCCTTGACTGAACTTCTCTCCCCATACCCAGCCCATTCTCAGGCCTGTCCACTACACTGCCTCCATTCTATACACTCTTCCCGTCCACAGCCACTCACCTTTTCTAACTCCTATCTGTCTCTTAGCAGCACCACTCCCAAAATCTCTCCCAATCCACTTTCTGCACTAGAGCCACAGTAGATATATTTAAAAAGCAAATCTGTTCTTCTCGCTCCACTATCCCTTTAGTGGCTTTTCACTGCTCTTGATATAGACCTAAATCTCAACTTGGCCAAGATGCCAATGATCTGGCCCCTGCTCACTTCTCCAGCTTCACTTTCCCACAGTCACGCCCTTCCTCACACCCTGCTCTCTGTGATCCAGTCACCCTGCCTCCTTTCAGTTTCTCTCCCTCAGATCCGTGTCTCTGCATGTGTGGTTCCTTTTATTTTTTTAGTTTTATTTAAGTCATCTCTACACCCAATGTGGGGTTCAAACTCACGACCCCGAGATCAAGAGTAGCATGCTCTTCTGACTGAGCTGGCCAGGCATCTCTGTGTTGTTCCTTTTATACAAAACCTCCAACACCGCCCCTTCACCTCTGTAACTCTTCCTTGTTCTCAGCTCTCAGCTCAAATACGAATTTGCTTTTCCTGACTGACCAAACTGGACCACGTCTCTATGTTACAGACTGCCATTATTCTTTCCATTAGTCCTTCACAGCTCGTATCAGGCTTATACACACTTGTATATGTAAGTGATTATTTGATGGAGTACTTGGGTGGCGCAGTTGGTTAAGCATCCGACTCTTGATTTCGGATCAGGTTGTGATCTCAGGGTTGTGAGATTGAGCCCAGTGTCCGGGGGCTCCGTGCTCAGTGGGGAGTCTACTTAAGATTCTCTCTCCCTGGGGCACCTGGGTGGCTCAGGGGGTTAAGCGTCTGCCTTTGGCTCAGGTCATGATCCTGGGGTCCCGGGATGCAGCCTGATGCTCAGTGGGGAGCCTACCTCTCCCTCTCCTCCCTGCTCGTGCTCTTTCTCACTATCTCTGTTGCTATCCTTGTCTCTCTTTCAAATAAATAAAATCTTAAAAAAAAGAAGTGATTATTTGATGAAAAGCAGAAACTACTTCTCCTTAGTTCTCTACTATATGCCAGTAACAGGTCCTACGTTTGGTACAAAGTAAGCATATATTAAATATTGCTCTGTAAATGAAAGGAGATAATGTGATATTATAATAGTAGCCTTTTTATTTTTCTAAGATTTGTTCTTGCACTATCTGGAAAAATGAATAAGAAAATATATATAATAATATTTAATTTAATATTGATTATGTTTAATATGTATTACAGATAAAGTACAAAGTGGAAGGGATGGTCAGTGAAAAGTGATGTGGTCCGGGTGTCATCCAAAAGAAGCTTTGACCCTCCCAGGAGATAGGTTCTTCAGGTCCGCATTGGCCTGCGCCCAGCCCTGTGTGCACACAGGACCCATCCCAGGCCAGGATGCCCACGCAGACGCGTCCATCACTTCCTCACCTCTGGGGAAATTTGTGCAAGACTAGTAGACAGGGTAACGAGACTGCTGAGATTCACCTGAGGTATGCAGTTTAGTGTTGAACCAATGAGAATTTCTTGGTTTGCATAATGGTACTATGATTATGTGAGATATCAACAATAGGGAAGCCAAGTAAAAGGTATCTATGAACTCTCTACAGTATTTTTGCAACTTTTAACTCCAAAAATCATTTCAAAATAAAACATTTTAAAGTGCTATTCCTTTGCTGGGATAATAATATAAGCAGTACAGATTGTCTAAAAATTACTTTTTCCTATTTTATTTAGTGATGTGATTTTTCCTTCTTTTCAACAGTTATGACCGCTAACATTCATTCTATATGCATTGATAAACACAGAGTATATGTGCGTACACATTCTTGTACACCTTTTTTTTTTAAGCAAACAAACTCATCGATTAATTCTACCACTTTGCCATATCATGGTTTTTACATGCATTGGGTACAGAATTACTAACAGCAGGAATGTTGAAAAGTGGTAGAAAGAAAGGAGTAAAAGAAAAAGAGAAGACCCATTAAAAGGTTAATAGAAATAATGCCATGATGAGATTCTGGGCGGGGGTTGGATTTATATAAGGTCTAGAGAGCAACAACTTATATTGTGGAACTGACATCTATCCAGGTGACACAGATTCCCCAATTCCTGCTTTAACCTGAGATACCCTGATAATTGCTTCAATTTTCCACTTCATTTTGCATGTGTATAAGTTTGATGTATTATTTTTCAGGGTTCCGCATACGGTGCACTGTGATTCCTGTCCTTTAACATGTGAACAGAAATCCTTTGATTTCGTCATTAGTGCGGACTGAGTTGGAGGAATTTCATGAATTGAAAGACATACTGATTGGTAGTTATTCTATTAGTCACACTAGTAATGTCTTTTGTTTAGTGTGCTCTGTAGAGAAAGAATAGTAAGCAGCTGAAGAATCACTTCAAACGCTTTTACTGCCTCTGGCCGCATTAATTTTGAGATACCTCATTTAGGCTAAAAAAAGAGGCAAAGCTAAACTATGTAATATGGGCTTTTTGTCACCCCAAATTGGATCTATTACAATTTAGCATTCTCTCAAGAAGGTGTTATAGCTCACAGGGCTGTACCATTTTCTTCTTTGAGTAGGACAAAATTTTACATCATTTCGTTCACAAGCATAATGAAAACGGCATATACTAGACTCTAAAGATGATAAGCCATCTCTAAGGAAAAAAATGTAGCTTACATTTCACTGACAGTAAAATTTCAAATGCCAGAAAGACCCCAATCTGGTAATTATATGTAACCATTGTCTTTAATTATTTTAAATAACGTGCTTAAAAGAAATGCACGTACATATTTGTGTGTCGGTGTGTGAATCCTGATATGCTTTCCTCTAAGTGGACACCAAATAAATCAAAGGCAATGGTATCCAACAGACGAATTCAGCACAAATCATAGAGGATGTAGAGCTGTAGAGGATGCTCTCTTACTGCCAAAACTGATGGTCAAGAAGCTTGGATGACTTTAAGGCAAAGGAGCCAGGAACTGATCTCCTAGCTCATGCAGAGACACTTCATTTCAGAATTTGGCATTTGAGGTCAAGAGCTGCCAGACACATCAATCAATACCCACAAGGCTAAAGGTGCCTGTGGAGATTGGCAAGGAGTTGGTGAAGTATCACTCCTCAGCTCACCAATAGGATCGGACAAATAGCAATGCACCCACCATATAGGCACTTCCAAAATGCACCAGGCCCTCTACAAGCGATCGACATCACTTCCCCCAGTTAGTTCAAATTCGCCATTCCCTTCTCAGCCCCAGTGCCAATCACCAGTATTCTCTTTCCTCTGCTTCCTGCAGCACTGGTCCAAGAGGCTACAGGGTTTCTCTGGCAGAAACATGTATTGGCTGTTATTTTATTAAATAAATTGGGCAAATCAAGGCATAGCCGGTTTACTTATTTGGTTATTTCTGAATTTGATATCGATCACAACATCATTGTTCTGGTTGTTTATGAAAGCCCCCTACTGTGATTGAAAAAATGATAGAGGAAAGAACTGATTAAAAAGTAGCATTACTACGTTCACAGCACCTGCCAACCACTTCAGATAAGAGTCAAGTAATCTAAGATACGGCCTCTGACCTTTAAAAAAAGACTGTTGTCCAATTGAATGAGTATCTAATAGCACTGGAGAGGTTAAATAGTAACAATATACGGTTAAGAATAAGTTCCAGTTCTCCAAATGGAAGATACAGTTATAACAAAATAATGGAAACACTATTTCCAGAGAGAAGAGGAGAGAAAAACCGTCAAGCTGATGATAGGAGAGGTGGGCCGGGTCTCACAGGACAGCGTGGAGAAGCGGCTAGGTGTGCGGTGAGGAAAGCATGAGCAAGCAGCAAGAGGCGGGGAAGATGAGTAGAGCACGCGACCACCGCAGCTGGAGGCAGGAGTTCACGTAGAAGGGTGCAGCCCAGAAGGTGGAATGTCTGAGGGCTGGTGACAGATGTCTGGGGATTTCTGGCTCTGGAAAGTGCAAAGCTGCTGGAAGAGTTCATTCCAGAGGAGTAATGTTGCTGCGTAAGAATTCATCTGCGAGCGGTGTGTCGAATGACTAAAAGTGAGGAAGACTAGCGTCAAGATAATCTTGGTGATACGGCCATGGTTCACCTGTAAAGGGACAAAAGTCTAAGCCAGAGCGGTCCTGAGGGAAGGGGATGGAGTGAACAGAAGAGATGAGATGTAAGAACTGGCAAAACCTAGTGACACTGGAGAGAGGAAGGTGAAGGGAACACTAACACATTGAGAGGCTTCAAGAACAGAAGGAAATGTGGTTTTAGTTTTACGCAGCTGCAAACGAATGACTGCAATTCAGGAGGGCAGATGTCGCGAATGGATCTGATGTCCATAAACATGGCAACAAAAGCTGCAGCTGAAGAAGAGGCTGAGGGTGTCTGCTCCAGGGGCGGGGACGGGGGCGGCAGGGGCAAAGGAAGAATAAAGGAGTTGGAAGGAAAGCCCGTGAGCTACGGGGAAAACCAGTAGGAAAAAGACCCAATCAGAAGTAAACACAGTCCCTGTCAAATTTGGCAAAAGGGATGAGAGAACTGAGAAATGATGATTAGAGTGGGTCAATTAGGCACCATCGTAAGAACGGACTTTTGGTAAAGCTACAAAAGCGATGGAGCCAGGCTCTAGCTTGTTAATGCTTGAGATTGAGGATAAAGCAGAGAATGCTGGGTGATGTCTGTTTGAGAGGCTTTTCTATGAAAAATAGAGAAAGAGCTAGAATAACCAGTTGGGACAAAATAGTAACTTGATTGTTCTTTCTCTTTTTTTCTTAAGAAAATGGAAACTAAAGGGAGCCTGGGTGGCTCAGTTGGTTGGGTGTCTGCCTTCAGCTCAGGTCATGGTTCTGGGGTCCTGGGATCGAGCCCCGCAGCGGGCTCCCCGCTCGGCGGATGATATAATAAAAACATATATATTTGGTCTTTGCTTGAGGTTCCTGGCACAGAGCTCCTAAAACCCTTGCAATTTCCTGAGCGATCACGGTAGCTTTTGTTACAAGTCCCTTTAACTACATGTGAGTTTATGCTAATGGAGCCCCCAGACGGCTTCAGCATGAGGCTGGTCACCAGAGAGACCAAGCATGCAATCAGTAGGTTAGAACTTTCAGCCTCACCCTGTGTAGGGCAGAGGGGCTGGACACTGAGTTCAATCACCAATGGCCAGTGATTTCATCAATCACACCTATGTAATGAAACGTCCATAAACACCCCTGAATGACAGGATTTGGAGAGCTACCTAGTTGGTGAACCCCCAGACATGCTGGGAGGATGGTGTGCTGGGATGGGGCATGGAGGCTCCAAACCTCCCTATCTCGTCCTATGTGTGCCTGTCATTTGGCTGTCCCTGAGTTGTAGCCTTTATAATAAACTGGTAATAGTAGGTAACACTTTCTTAAGCTCTGTGAGTCTTTCTAGCAAAATACCGAACTTGAGAGGGGGTCCTGGGAACCCTCAAACTTACAGTTGGCCAGTGCTCAAGGACTGAGTCCCTGACCTGAAGGGACTGTGCTAACTTGGGACACTTAGCGTCAGACTGAACTGAGGGGCGAGACACCCCATTGGCATCATGGGATTGGAGAATTGTTTGTTGTTTGAAAAAACAACCACACAATATATTATCCAAACAATTTTATATTGGGCTTTAGTCATACTCCTATTTCCCATGTGTGCTGGCCAAATATGAGAATAATGCATATAACACCACTGTCAACAAGTGAGCTTAAGATTTTTGAAGACTGTAAATTAAACTGTCTTTTAGAAATTCCCCCCAAATTTTTGCTGAGGCTATCTTCCCTCAATCATCATTATTAGAAAATGTGGAAGGACAAATGACCATAAAATGGAATTAACCCATATTTTATCTACCAATCCTGACACTCTCTGTTAAATAATCAAGAGAAACTGAATTTACAAGATCTGATTAGAGCAGTTTGCTTAAATTTCTAGTCCCAGATTAAGTGCAGATGTTATACAAAATAGGTTAGGTCTGGAAATTGCCCACAAATACATCCTTATTATTTAGCGTTCTTTTTGCTTTAAAAAAAAAAGAAAGGAAGAGTCTTCCCCAGAGTCCCTGAGATACATGCAGAAAAGAAGAAGAATCAACCTAGAAAAGAACAGAAAAAAAAATCACATGCTTGTACTAAACAACAACACACAAAGTACAGGCCTAAAAACTATACATGACCAAACAGGAAAGTAGAAGTATCGTGACCAAAAAAAAAAAAAAAAAAAAAAGATAAAATTAAAATAGAATTCTTACATTCCTGCCCTGGAGATTTAAGAAAGAAAGCATTATGATTCAGTTAATTATACAAAAGATAAAATTACAGTCCAATATTTGAAAAATAAGAGTTAATTGAAAGGACTTTTTAGTTTCTATTCTTTTGCAGGTCCAGTGCTACGCATTAGTAAGGTAAAAATGCACAGAATACGGCCTCCACCCTGAGGGACTTTCCAGGCTAGAGAGCTCAAGCATTATAGAGATTGCATGGAAGGGCGTCACGGTGCATGGTTGAGTATAGACTCTGGACCAGATACCTGAGTTCAACCACTACTAGGTTCTACCACTTACTAGTTGCATGGTTTATGGGTAACAGATTTAATCTTTATGCCTCAGTTTTGCCATCTTTACAGTGGGGGGTACTCACATCCTCTCATTCAGAGCAATGCTTGAGCACAGCATGTGCTAGACAAGTCTGAGCTACCATGATGATCTTGTCCTTGCTTACTAGAGTCCCCATGTTGTAGTGATGGTGTCTGCTCTGGGCCCCATGTCTTGGTGTCTCATTTTCCTCTTCAGCAAGGGCAGTAACTAGTGAGAGGATTCTACATCTCTGGGTATTTGGTACAGGCTAAATGCTAAGAGACTACAATAAAGACTGTCTCAAAACAGCCAGCTTCCAATTTGTACATAATTAGGGAAATTCATCATAAAGAAATGTAAAAGCTTAATTTTTGAATAAAAGGTAGTTAGAGGGCACCTGGATAGCTCAGTCGGTTAAGTGTCTGCCTTCGGCTCAGGTCATGATCTCAGAGTCCTGGGAAGGAGCCTCACATCGGGCTCCCTGCTCTGCAGAGGGTCTGCTTCTCCCTTTCCCTCTACCCCTCCCCTGGCTTTTGCTCTTTCTCTCTCTCAAATAAATAAATAAAATCTTTAAAAAAAAAAGGTAATCAGAGTTTTGCAACATCCTGTCAAACAGCAAGATGTATGCAAATCACTGTAACCACAGTAGGCTGCATTCTATATGAATCCCAGAATAAGCAGAAGTTTGGAAATTAAAGTTATACCAACTAATTATCTGACTAATTATCTAATTAAAGTTATACACACATTATCTGATTTGGAAGTATGACCCAGTGGTTGCAAGGTGACTTTAGTTTCTTTTTACTTTTGAGTCCATCCATTTTCAAATTTGGTGTTGACTGCATTTCAGATGAGTGGCTGGCATGGGAATTAAAGTTTACTGGTGGCAGGCGCCTCTAATTTGCCCAGTGGTCTCCTAACTGTGGCTGTGTTTACAAAAGAGCCATCAGTCTGGGCAGGGCAAAACAGGACAGTCATTTGGACTGATTTAGTGTATTCTGTATGCTGAGCGGTGCTGAAGAGCAGGGACCTTAAAATTCTCTTCCTCTCACATATGTATCATTATGCTAAACACATGCCTGCTCCCCTGTTTGAATCAGTCATACCATGCAAAGCAAATCATGGATGGATTAAATCATGGCTTTTTTAGGTAACAGCATGACCAACATAAAGGTTCAAGGGTTTCAAAAATAGAGTATTTCTATTTTGCCAATGTGAATTACAATGGAATGCCAGTGAAGTCTCATTAGGGTTTGTATATGCCCTACCTTTTTAGCTTGACCATGAATTAATTCACAAGTAGGCAATCTGGAAATACACTTATTTGCACGATATTAAATTCAAATTATGCCATCCTGTTTTTCCTATTATCCTTTATAAAATCTTAACATCGTTGTGAACTTTTAACATGCTCTGCTTTGTAAACCCTACGTAAGTCTAACGCAGATGTATCCTCAGTATTAGCTATCTTATGTTAAATCTCTATATGTTTACGGATGCTAATTCCAAACCACCTTCAATGTAACAAGCTCCCAGAATCCTGCTGCATTTCATTGGAAGCCCAACAGCATTTTTAAAACAGACACCAACATTTTTATTTCTGATAAGAAATGATTTAAATGAAAAGAGGGGGAAAAAAATCACAATTTCTGTGGCTTCTTTCACAGCTTAACCTTTACAACGGGTGGTCTACATCTGACCCTAATTCTTTTTTCTTTTAAGATTTTATTTATTTATTTGAGAGAGAGAGTGAGAGAGAGAGAACACATGAGAGGGGGGAGGGTCAGAGGGCGAAGCAGACTCCCCGCTGAGCAGGGAGCCCGGTGCGGGACTCGATCCCGGGACTCCCGGATCATGACCTGAGCCGAAGGCAGTCGCTTAACCAACTGAGCCACCCAGGCGCCCACATCCGACCCTAATTCTTACGTATCTCTGTTCTTACCTCTTGTGATCTGGCTTCTACCTCTGCTACGTCAGTGTTCTATTCAGTGCAAGCCCACTGCAGTGGCCAGCCCTGTTGAGCCCCCACTTGCCGCACACCAGGCCTGACCCCTGCACGTCTCTCGGCACCCCGTCTCTGTGCTTCCTCCTTTTGCTCCTTGTCTCTCCTTCTGACTCCACAGGCTTTCTCAAGGTCCATCAGGCTGGTGTCTCCCCAAGTTACATCTTTACCTCTAATCTTGCCCAAATTTTAATTTTGCATTTCCAACTTCTTACTAGAAGTGTTCGCAGAGATATCCCACTATTAACAAAGTCAACATACTTAAAAGCAAATTTATCTCCTCTCTATTACCAATTCTCCACCCATTTTTCTGTGAGTAAGATGATGACTTTTCAAGTTAGCAGAGTTCAGAGCTGGGTAAGTATTGCTGATTTTTCTCTTATCCCTTGGGGCCGAAAACAATTGTTGATTGACTTTGCAATGTCTCGACTCGCTTTTATTTTCTACTGCTCTTGCAATCCCTCTAAATGAGGAAGTTCTTATCTTACAGTCAGTACGCTTGTATCCACTGGATGCCATGCATCAATCCCTGTCCCTACTAATGCACCTGACAGACTGCTGAGACGAGCCATCTGGGCAGACAGGGAAGTTGGCTCACTCAGGATCCATTCCAGCTCCCTCTTTTTCAACTTCGTAAAAAAAAGAGAGTTTGGAAAGCTACAAGCTACATTTCCCAGAGAGCCCTGTAACTATGGATCTGTGTGTGAGCTAACTTCCACCAATGCAAAACAAGGCCAATGTGAGGAGGCAGCCCGGTGAAGAGAAGCGGGGTCTTCTGACAACCAGGACTGCAGATGCCTTACTTCTTCTATGGCCACGGAGAGGAGATTCCTGCATCCAGTTTCAATTTAGGGGTGTAAGTGGTGGGTGGGAGGGTGGCAGAGGTCTTTTGTTAGAAATGCCCTCTGATTGCTCTGTTGGCATAAAATCATAGCTCCTTTTCACCATAAATTGTTAGAGTGGATTCTATTAAGAAGCTTAAAACACCTTCCTGAACAATTCCCCTCCTTATATCAACCCTCGTTTCGATAACCATCAAGGGGGTTCCTGCTGTCTATAAAATAAAGCCCTAACTCCTTAACATCACATGAATGATCCTGGTGTTCTGGCCCTAACCCACCATACTATTTCACATGGACTTTCTAATAGAATCTTTCCCCCTAGGCTTGTATTTTATTCCACAGGGCTTTGGCCTACCTCATTTCACTTATTGTGAATGGCTTTTTCTCTGCCTCTGACACATAAATCCCAGCTTTCTTTCAAAGCACTAAACAATCCCACCTCTGCCATGAAGCCCTCCATGACCACTTCAGGCAGGAATGACTTTTCCGTCTCACTTTCTCTAAATAGACAGGACATATTGTATTATCAGATTTTACATATATATATATTAAAGATTTTATATATATATAAAGATTTTATTTATTTATTTGCAGAAAGACAGCACAAGCAGGGGGAGCGGCAGGCAGAATGAGAGAGAGAAGCGGACTCCCTGCTGAGCAGGAGCCCCATGCGGGGCTCTATCCCAGACCCTGAGATCATGACCTGAGCTGAAGGCAGACGCTTAACTGGCTGAGCGACCTAGGTGTCCCAGGTTATATATTTCTCACTTACGTTTTGTGTTCTTGGTAACTTCTTCTTGTTTATATTTAGAAGACTTATCTCTCTAATCTTCATTCTTGAGGAACCTAAGTTATATAGTCCATATTTAACAATAATATAGGTAATTTATTGAGTACCTATTTTTGGCAGGTATTGTTCTAGGCACTTTTCATCTCTCATCCTTAAAACAACCATGGGAAAACCTTGGTTCATTTTATGGATGGTGAAACAAGTTCCTAGAAGTTATGTAGTTTGTTCAGGGTCACGGAGCGAGAAAGACAGGATTTGTATTCTAATCTTAGGTGGATGCCCAAGCTGTAGTCTCTCTGGGGCAAAATATAGTTCATTTCACAAAGATGGCGCTCATAGCTAATTTATCCAACTACTGACTGAATAGCCAGTTTTCCAAGGGAACATTTCTCGCGCACTATTTGCCAGGCTCTCTGCTAAGTACAAGTGTTGTTTTATTTAATCCATTCAGCCACCACATGAATTAAATACTTTACATGTTTTAAAGATGGAAAAAAAAAAAAAAAAAAACACTCTGCCACCTAGAAAAATGAACTGACTTGCCAGGATCTTAGTGCTGATGCATGGCACGTTTGGGACTGGAACCCAAGGGTTTGGTTCCAGAACGCATGCACAGTGCAACTAACACTTCTCTTCTCAGAGATACAGTGATTTTGTGGGGAGACCATTCAATGAAATGGTTCATAGAAAATGTTTCATTTTTAAGCAAAAAAACATAAAATAAAAAGATAAAAATTCGGTACATCACAGTACATTTTCTTTACTACAAGACCCCTTGTGATTACCGTGACAATTTAAAATTTCCCATTTGAAAGAGGTAGAACTAGTAAACAATTGAAAATTTAAAAGGAAGTCATGGGAAATAGAGGGGCAGGAAGAGCAAGAGGCACCTAGGGAAAATAGCCCTCCCCATACTAGCCCACACACATTTTATTTACTAAAACTAATTACTGACTAAAATTTTCCCTATTTCACTTACTCTTAATATGTAAATTTGCAGTTTGCTGTTTATCTATTTGTTATTATAATACTTTTTTCCCTAGTAAAATTATCATTATATTAAATTTGGCGAATGCAGGTGATTATATTTCTTTTTGGAGCTCACATGTAATTATACTTATTTCAAATCTTGGGTTTCGAAACAACTGATCTAGAAGTTACACAGCAGGGAATATGAGCAGTTAGCTCTAGTTCAACCCAAATTTGTCATCCCTCTGAGGGTCTTTTTGTTTCTTTCTCCACATGCTTTTTGTCATTCAGGAAATCAATGAAAACACAAAATGATGGCCTACATCGAAAACAACAATACCTACATCTCAAATGCATGTGAAGGCAGATGTGTTTTAGGAGCAAACATTCAGAGCCGTGACACAGGGTGGTTCCCAGTGACTGCTAAAGACAATCTGTAAAGGACAGGTCTGCACTGGGCGCGTAGAAACCACCTTTGTGCTCATGTATCAAACACACATCATGTTCCCTTTGTCTACATGTCTGCTTTCCAGTTCGTCAAAAAGACTTTGTTCCTTCCATAAAATTGATTTGATCTCTTTTTGCATTTTTGTTTCAGAACATTTCAACTTTATGTATTAGATTTCAAATTAAGTAAACAGAAAAATTCTCTGTAATTAAACTTTCTTATGAAGTGTGAAATTTGCACCTACACATTCTGCTAATTACAATACGAATAAAAGTTATAGTCTAGTGAAAAGTGACGAGTTTTCATGCCTGGACAGTCAATATTACACCTGTAAACTCACCAAACTTTTGAATTCCTTCTAAAAAAAATTTCACACTTTGTGTATATTTCAAAATAGTTGGCTATTTTTGAAAGCCATTAAGACTCCGTTTTCATGAAATTGTAACAATTCGAGTCATTAGGAAGACTCAAACCTACTGAGCATGAGATTTCATTTTACTGTGGTGAGTTAAGAGTATAAATGCTCCTGATAACACAAGGGTTTCATAAATTGCATCCTAAAAAGGGAAGGTTTGCATGCCTTTGTTTTTCTACAGATATTCTCCATTGTTGGTCTTTAAGTGATGCTGTGACTGCTGGTCCTGTGATACTTTACATTCAGGAAGAACCTTAGAGTCTACAGAACACCTTCAGATATGCTAGCTCATCCTATCGTCACAGAAGTCTGCAGCAAGAACAGAGGCATGACTAGATTTGCCTTCTGTAAATGAGCACTCTAAGGAGTTTGGGGGCTTGTTGGGTGTCACAAGGATGCCCATCAGACAGAAATGGAACACCTACTCTAAACATGTTTCTTTCTCTCCTATCCAGATGGAATTTAGAGCCAAAAGCATTTGGGAGATCATCTGGTCCATGCCCACCTCATCCCCAACCTGACTGAGGATAGCACTACAGAACTTGCGTAGGGTTGTAGAGTGAGATTCTGGCCATGCAAGGACTAAGAACTCCCGTGTTCATCCAGAATGTAAAGGAAAAGGGATTTCAGAGTCCGACACGGCTAGGTGTGGACCCTAGTTCCAAAACACACTACCTGCAGTCTTGTGTGAGCTGCCTAAACTCATTCAACTTTAGCTTCTTTTCATAGAAGTGGGACTTTTAAGACCTATGTTATATAGTTATAGGGATGACAAAAGATGTGGTGTACCTGGCTCATGATCACTGCTCAGCATACATCATTTTCCTTCCCTCTTTGCAACTCACTGTTTGCATTAAGGTACCTATATTTCAAATTTCATTTCATAAACTAAAAACACTTTAGCAATCCAGAGTTGCTCACAAAAATAGGTTTTAAATGTCTGTTTGACTTTTACAAGTAATCCTTGCATTTTAAAAAATTAATTGCTCAATCTTTTCATTACATATAGTCCTTCTCATTAAAATACTAGATCAAACAGTAAAATTTACATTTCTTTAAGGTTTCAAAACGTAACTGGAAACCCTCATCAGTCTTTCCCAGCCAATACATTTGTCACAACTTCAGTTTATTTTTGTGACTTGGCTTTTTAATTGCACTGTTTAGTGATTAGAATGGAAGTTAATCCTTCCAGTGATGAAGTATTTTGGGAAGTGACCCATGCTGACACTATTTTGCAGCAATAAAAGCCAATGCTCTCTGGGGTGGTGGTGCTCAAAACCAAGTAATGTAGATACATAAAACTGTAGAGTGCATTCCATCTACCGCATGCGGTGTTGGCATGGTCCCAGAGTCAAATACTGCATTGAAAGCATCCTTAGAGAATTTTCGTGAAATGCCACGGTGCACCAAAGACCAATTTTACAAAGAAGCGGGAAGAATTCCCCACCTCACAGTCTTAATGGGAGAGGAAGGAGGGGTCCTTATCTCCATTTTGCAGATAGGAGTACTGAGGCTGGGCAGCTTGGAGACAACAGAAGCAAAGCACAGAGGCGGAACGGAAATTCAGGAGGAAGGACACCCAGTCCCTGGGCTTCCAGAAATCACCTTCTCTCTTAGTTGAAAGTCCCTGCTGTTCTTCCAGGAAATAAAAACAACACATTGCACGGATAGAAAAATTCTCGATTCTGATCCTGAAATTTTTGATGAAAAGGGGGAATTGCCTCTGGGAAAATGTGCTCTGCATTTCAAATGCACTAGAAATAAATTTTAAAAGAATTCATTTTCATTCCTCTCAAGATCCCGAAAATAGCCCCAATTTCACTTATTTTGTTTTCTTAAAGTTATCTGAAAATTAAATAGACACGAACAAATACGATAGGGTGGGTATTGTAATTTACATTTTATAAAGCCAGAATAGACATTTTTCCTAGATTTAATTAATGCAAGTATGTATTCATGTGTCTACAATTTATTATACTAGTATCTAATGATGCAGTTAGAATTAGAGTATTTTTATATAAATGATATTGTACCAGAATTTCAACGCAATTTTTCATCCTTCCTCACTGAACTGACTTTTTTATCTGCCATATTAAATGTTTGTCATTCCAAATAAACTGTCAGATCAAAAAAAAAAAAATTCATTATCTTCTTTGGGGCAATTTTGTGGGTATTCTCCTAGAGCGAAGCCTTACAGAAGTGACCTTTAGGTATATATGGATCATATTAGCCTCCTGCCCAATTATTATGCAGAACCCTGTGCTCTGCCTATGTAGGTATTAACATTTCCTTTGCCTTACCTAACTGTTCTTACATTATTTTTCCTATACTTTGATTTAATTTGCCTAGTTGTTAATTTTTCCAATTATACCATACTAACACATTTATATAAATTATCCCAAATTTTCTTTTGAGATGGGAAAGGGAGCAAGTAAAGACATAAGATGTTCAATTCTCTTGTCAGATCAAATGCTATGGGTATTGCTCTGGAATTACAATCCTTGTGGACTGGAGAATACAGTCATCAAAAGAGGACTCTATCTCCCTGGCATTGTGCTGGAGTAGTCTCAAAAGTTATTCCCCACCATTTGCTACCTTGGTTGATAGGATACACTAAACATGGCAAGCTACTGCTCAGAATCAGCTCTTTTCAACTGCTTTACTCCCCATGTTTATAGACATGTAATTCCCATGCTCATACACACACTTATACAGACACAGGCAAATAAGCATAAATAAACCCAGCTCACTCTGGCTATGGGACAGACAGCAGGTTACACATTGCCAGCCAGTTAGCGCAATTCCAGTCTTTTCTCTCAACCGATTCCAACATACCAGTGAGTCCTAACCCACCACCGTGTACCTGCTACTTGGATGAAGACTGCTCGTTCTAGAAGTCTTTTTACAATCAAACTGCACACAGAGATTCAAAGTATAAAAGAGATAAAAGCAGTATCTAGTTATAAGAAAGGAAAATCCTTAATTATCATTGACTAGAAAAAGAACAATGTGTTTTAATATTAAAATCTTACAGCTTTCGTAATAACAATGGTAGCATCCAAATTACTTTGCATTCTGTTTCAATTAGAGAGTATGAATGAATCTGCACCCACTGAAATTCAGTTATAGATGTCAAAATGTTTAATAGGCCATCTTGCAATCTCAGAATCGCTTCTCTTACACAATAATTGAGATTATCCCTGGGTAGAAAAGCACTAAAATAATCAAGATTATTTTGGGGTGGAAGGGAATCAAGAACCTTGCAAGATAAATACTCTGTATCTTGATCTGTGCGAAGGTCATATGAGTGTATTATGCTGTACATGTACGGTCTGTTTGTGTAACAACTTAAGTGTCATATCTTCATACTAAAACAACAACCCCGAAGCCTAAAAAATAGTAATGGAAATTTTTGTTTCAAAGTGAATTAATAAAAATTTCTATGAAAATTTTAAATTTCTATTAAATATGAAAGCGCATAGTTTATCATTATTATTAAAGTTAGAAAAGAAGAGCCAAAATGATTTCCAGTATATTATCTTGGTTACATATGCTAAACACTCACTTGTCTTTATCCAACTGACGGTTAGGCCATGGCGAGGGCACGTGCTGGACACATGTGCCTGACATTGCCTGACGTTTAATTGAGTGTGGCACACGCGTGCGTTAGGAACGTACTCAGCTGTGTGATTTTATGTGAGCAGACATCTGTAGACATGAATTTGAAAAGAACTAGTGCGAAGTGACAACCTTTATAACCAATGATAGATGATAAAAAAAGTGACAACAGGAAGCAGCCACAACTAACATTTATTGAGGTTTTACTACATTACAGGCCATGTGCCAAGTTCTTGCATTCACCCAGCTCAAGAACTGCATGTATGGAAACTTCAAACATATGAACAGAGACAGTAGGAGAGCTGCTTTGTGATCTGCCTTCAAATGAGATAATCTGGTTGTATAAATTAACACACTCATATGCTCCAAGTTTGTAATAATATTGGTAGGCAACTCACTTATATGAGATTGTATTATAACTGTAGTTTTAAAAATAGTTTTAACTATTTCATTAAGATGAACTGTAAACACTTAAAACCTAGGACTCTGTAAGTACCATCTTGAAAAACATCATCAAAGCAGCGTTTCTGACACTGGATGCCTATCTTCTCATTCCAAGGACTCTCTTTGTTAGCTCACAATAACAGTGAATAGGCTTGGACCTGTGATGTGAATGAATTTCCTGGATCAGTATTGCTTTTTTATCAACTACTGTCTTCTTGATTAATATTTTTCACAAGTAAGGTTCTTGACACTTTTTATTGTATGTCTTATAATAAATCACCTATTATCATTAAATTAAATCTTACTTGACATTTTTACACCTAAAACTCTAAATTGATTACTTAAATTCAAGTAATTGATTATTAAAGAACAAATATATAAATGTGAATCAAACTGTGCTAAACCACAATCTACATGCTCTCCAACTTAAAGTGAAGCTATCATTCTAGGTATATTATCATGCATCACTATAGCACAGGAGAAATACACACTTAACAGTAAAGTCACACAATTCAATGGCAAAAAGGTATTTGATGGTCACCAGAAGTTACATTTATTGAGGACAGCTCAGGTCTTTCAAGTATATTAATACATCACTCACTCAGTATATGACAGACCTGAACAGGAACTGAGAGATAATTTAGTCCAAACCCCTTGTTTTCTGGTTAGAGATCTACAGAGGTTAGGCGACATGCTCTAGGCCCACTGCTTAATAGTGGCAGAGCGGAGGCAGCTCGTTAAGCCACCTCTAAACCTATTCTCGGTCCTATATTGGAATACCCTTTAAAAAAAATTGCAGGTACATAGTTACACACACCTATAAATATATTTAGTAAAGAAAATTTAAACATCTAATGCGGAGTCCTCTCTCTCTCTCTCTCCCTCTCCACAAATACATCCCAACTGAAACACAGTTCAAACCTGCCTGTTGTCTGATAATGTTCCATTTGTTTAAACATAACTTTGAAAACATCCTTAAGTTTTCCTTTTCCTGATGAAGCCATTTCAAAAACTTTAACCTTCCAAGCTATCAGTGGATCATTCTGACCTTTATACCATCTCCAATCCCCCATATTCCTTAAAAGATACTACAAGTAGAATGTGTTAGGATCATGAAGGAATGTTTAGATTAACCTGCCCTATGCAGGGTTTACTTTCTTTTTAACTAGCTCACAAAATTAAGAAACAATTAGATTAACAGATTTATTAGAATGCTTACCCACTCTTGCTCTGTACTGTGCAATATATATTTTTGAACCCTCTGCTTCCAGCTAAAGCCATGTTACTCTGCTTTGCTCTATGTCATTAAAACTGGCTTCAAAATGAACAAAGTCTGGGTTTTACAAGCATCAAATTTGCTAAAAAGAAAGTACTGATGCTTTTACTCCCCCTAAGTTGGGAAGACATTTGAGACAATCTTGAATCTTTTTTTTCCCTGTGATACAGTTTTGCCTGACCCAGGGAGACCTTCCACAATGACAACTGATTTCTTGGCATATATCCAATGTTCAATAAATGGGAGCTTCCATGAAAGATAACAGAAGTTACTGCAATACACAGCAAAACTTTAATTCACTGGAAATCTTCTTTGAATACAAACATCCTAGATATCATAGTGGACAGAAACTGAAATCACTCTTGGCATATTAAAGATGACATTCTCTACTTGTCTCCTCCACAAAGTCTAGCCCGGTGTCTTCCATATGGCAAATGTTCAATAAGCATTGAATGAATCAAGTATAGGAATAAAGTAAATTCCCTTTTGATGTTCGTCATGTCATTACACTGAACAATGCAGTTACTCAAAGCAAACTGTTAGGAGTACCTTGATGAATCAGTAATGTTTACCTGCCAATTTGATTTTATTATCTTAGTTCTATGCAATATAAAGAAGTAACTGTGATTGCTGGGTACTTTATAAGCACAGAAATATGGAAAGTACTTAAAAGACTCTCATATCTCTAATCCAGAAGAGACAGAAGGTTAGAGAATTATAAAATATTACAGAGTTATCAAATAAAAGGGCTATTCCTAAAAGAAAAGCTCATTTTCTCATTGGAATGAACCAAGACCTAACCTACATTTTGGGTTTAAAGGTTACAAATATTTATTCATGCCTAAGTTAAAAGATCAAAGGAAGAAGAGTTTCAAAGTTCATGGGGATAAGAAGACAAAGACATACCTAAAATGAAAAGGGAAAGAACATAAAAATGACTCTAGCATACACTGGGCCTTTAATAAGCATATTTTGAATGGATAAAAATTCCTAACTGATATCTACATTAATTTATCCAGATGATCATCAGATAAGCAAGTTTATTTTACAGATGTAGACAAAAACATGTTGTAACTGAACTGTTTTTTTCAAACGTAATTATTTGAATAACTGTCTCAAACTTTCTTTTTACTCTGGGTAGATCTCTAGTCTGTACAAATGACTGTCACTACTCTGGCTGTCATCTTATTTTTCTCACCCCCCCCCCTCACAGAAACACCTACATTTGCTTCCTCAAAATCTTAGGTTCTTACTCCTTAAGCATTCATGATTCCTTCCTATTAACCTGTTTCATCCAGGCTTCTATGTCCTTCTCACAACTCAAGCAGATCTGTACTCTCTCTAGTTCTTTTTTTTTTTTCCTAAATTGATTAGACTTCTCATTTTTCACCCTCCTGGAACTTCAGAGGGACTGGACCTGGCTAAAAATCCCTCTTCCCTATTCTCTCCCTGCTTCTCTTAGCTCCTTGGTCCCCTTGATGGACTCTTCTTCCTTCATCTGACTCCTCAAGGCAGATCTTTTCCAAAACCAAGTCCTTGGCATCTTATTCTTCATTGTGAAGAATTAAATAGACCTATTTTAAATATCAATAGAATGCCTTAAAAAAAAAGAAGACTATCCACACCACAGGTAGTTGAAGAGCTGGAATGACTAGAGCTCCCATGCACCATAGGCGGGACTATAAACAGATATATTACTTTGGAAAACCGTTGGATAGTTTCTTATAAATATAAACATCTTCCTTTGACCCAGCAATTCCTCTCCTAGATGTTTACCTAAGAGAAATGAAAACATTATGTCCATAGAAGAGTTGCACATGAATGTTCATACTGCCTTAATACAATAGCTCAAACTGGAAACAGCACAAATGTGCATGGATAAGTGAATACATAAGCAAATGTCACATCTACACAATGGAATACTACTTACCAACACACAATGTGCAAGAACCTCAAAAACACTGAGTGAAAGAAGACTGAAACAAAAGAATACATAGCATACAATTCATAAATGAAGGTCTAGAATTAATGATGGTGACAGACACCAGAAAGTGGTTGTTTGGGGGTTGGGAGGAAACAGTGAATTTATGGGGGGGCAGATGCAAGGCAACTTTCTGGGTGATGGAAATGTTCTGTATCTTGATTTGGGTAGCAGTCACAAGAGTACATGCAATCGTTAAACCCTTTGAACTGCACCTTTAAAGTGTTTTACTGTACACAAATAATACCTAAAAAATAAAAATAAACCTAATAATTTTCCCTATGCCAATGACTCCCTTTCTGTATTTCCATTTTTCTTTCATCAGTTCCAGTTCTAGACCTCCAAACACCAACAGGACCGCTCCATTGGGGAGTTTCGTTGTATCAAACTCCTCTACCCACTCCTCTCAATTACATTATTCAGCTCAAAGGCATGGCCATCCCTTCTGCCTTCATCTTATCCTTCCATCTAGTTAGTTAGCACTCAAACTATCTGTTATTTCTTTAAACCCTTTCCCTTCAAGACAGAATGCAGGAAAGAGCACTTTTAACATGTAGTGGAAAATTACATCTGACTGGGCACCATTGGCAATGCTCCTTATCAGTTCTATGATGCCAGGCAACTCACACTTCAAGTCTTATTTTTCTCATCTGTAGTAAGATAATTCAGACACTGCTGTATTAAGGAACACTGTGAGACAGATGCATAAAAATAAATTGAGAACCATAAAGCACTACATTTTTTTTTTTTTAAGATTTTATTTATTTGACAGAGAGAGACACAGCGAGAGAGGGAACACAAGCAGGGAGAGTGGGAGAGGGAGAAGCAGGCTTCCTGCTGGGCAGAGAGCCCGATGTGGGGCTCGATCCCAGGACCCAGGACCCTAATCTGAGCCGAAGGCAGACGCTTAACGACTGAGCCACCCAGGTGCACCAAGTACTACATTTTGAATATAACGCTTAGGGTTACAGTATTCAAAAGCCACCACTGATACCCTGGCCCAGGCCCAGAGTCGCTCATGTCTTTACTGCTTCCATAACTTCCAATATATTATTCTTCCTGATTTGGGGGCATGTGACAAATCAGTTATTTTTATGACTAATGATTTAATGCAATCCCTCTTAAAACACTAGTATAACCTTGAACTTTTCAAGATATACATGAGGCAAGATTTATAAAACTCCACATTTGTTTCAAAGTAGTGTCAACCTGGAAGCTTGGGTAAATATGCAGGAGTAAAAAGCCAAAGATATGAACGTACTTTTAAAAACCTGGTTGATTTTAGTGTGTAAAGAGATTACCTGGTTTCAATTCAGTGACTATTTTGTTTGTTTTCTCAAACAATTTCTAGTTTTGCTGGATATTCTTTTTTTAAAATTTTTTTCAGAATTTGTTTTAAAGATTTTTATTTATTTGAGAGTGAGCGAGCGAGAACAAGAGGGGTGAGGGGCAGAGGGAGAGAGAGAAGCAGACTCTCCACTGAGCAGAAAGCCCAACACGGGGCTCTATCCAGAACTCCAGGATCATGACCTGAGCCAAAGGTGGATGCCTAACTGACCAAGCCAAGCAGGTGCCCTTTTGGTGGATATTCTTATATTGTAAAACATTTACTGGTCTTCTGACTTGACTTGGATAAATAAGCCTCATTAAAAGATACAGTGAAAAATTAATATTTTAACCTCAAAATGTAACCTACCCAGTAAAAGCTGACAAGATATTTTAACCTCCTGAATTAAAAAAAAGTCATTTATATTTTCTAATCAATTTTCATGCTTGTATTTTCCTATCATGTATTAGAAAAGTTCCTCTAAATGTAGAATTTAAAATAGTTTTATGGGGCGCCTGGGTGCCTCAGTAGTTGGGCGTCTGCCTTCAGCTCAGGTCATGATCACAGGGTCCTGGGATCGAGCCCCGCATCGGGCTCCCTGCTCCGCGGGAAGCCTGCTTCTCCCTCTCCCACTCCCCCTGCTTGTGTTCCCTCTCTCGCTGTGTCACTCTCTGTCAAATAAATAAATAAAATCTTTAAAAAAAGTAAAATAAAATTAGTTTTATATTTGCATCAGAAAGTGGAAACTCTACAAGAATCAATCCCATGTTTTCTCTCACTTGTAACAGTGATGACACATAGAGAACAAAATGGAAGATAGATGCAGAATTGGAGACTGATACATATTTTGCTAAACTGTTATGAAATTTTAGCTCAAAGATTTTATTTTAAATTCTCTGTATAATTTTGCTTTATTTGTGTTTTGTCACTATTGTAGCCCATAGCTATAGAATTCCAGAGATCAGAGGAAAAAGGCAAAGTAGCTGATGCCATTTTTAGCCATTCTGTATACTATAAGAGATTAATCAATGTTAATTTAAGTTTAAAGACTGACCATAACTACATTTCGCAGATTTGGCTTATTCAGCTGGAATCAGCTGCTTAAGCACTACATTCTAATAATACCCTCTATTATATTTAGCAAAATGGAACACTTCTGAGAGTATAAACCCTGGAGATAAGAATTTATCCTATGAAATTCAGATACCAAGACATAATAAATGTACTTGTTATTACTGATTTAAAAAAAAATACATTATTAAGTGACTCTAGGGGTAAGAATTTATGGGATCCACCAGAACCACCTAGAAATTGTATCAGAAAACATGACTAAAATTTGCCAAAATTAAGCAAATTAGATTTTTACAATAGGTATATTAGCTAATTTTATTGGCTTCTAGAGACAATAGCCTTTCTTTTCTAAAATATTAGTACGTTAGTCAACACTCTCCTAAAGTTCCCCATCTCCAGGGAGAAATATGGTCCCCACCGCACTGATGCTAGGCTAGGTCATATGGCCTTGCTCTGGCCATGAGATTTTGGCAGACGAGTGCTGTGAATAATGGCTTAAAATGTGTTTGTACAATTGGGGTTGCCCTCTTACACTCTAGCCACTGCCATGAGAAATACATGGCATAGGTCATCTGTTGGGTTTAGAAAAATGAGAGACATGAACAGCGCTGCTCCAACAACCTGTGGACCTGCCCCAACCAACCAGCTGATGCATGGAAGAAAAGTCAATGCCTATAGTAATATGCCACAGAGTTTTGGAATGGCTGTCTATATAGCATTATAGTGGCAACAGATGATTGATTTTTTAAAAAAAGGAAAAAAACACCTTGACATTGGGTTTGGGGTGGTACCATATTTTTCTTTTTTTTTTTTTTTAAAGATTTTATTTATTTATTTGAGAGAGAGAATGAGATAGAGAGAGAGAAAGCATGGGCGGGGGGGTCAGAGGGAGAAGCAGACTCCCCGCTGAGCTGGGAGCCCGATGCGGGACTCGATCCTTGGACTCCAGGATCATGACCTGAGCACCCTGAGCCGAAGGCAGTTACTTAACCAACTGAGCCACCCAGGTGCCCCTAGGGTGGTACCATATTTTTCTTAAGGATTAAACTTTAAGCTTGGTGGCAGACGATACTGGTTTACTGACTCAGTTCTGGCCATTATTTTTCTTTCCCTTAGCCATATTCCAATAACTGGGAACATGCAAACCAGTTTTAGTCAATGAGATAGAGGCAGAAGTCATAGGTTGGGGCTCCTGGGAAAGCTTTTGAAAAGAGACCATAGTAGGGGCACTTGGATGGTTAAGTGTCTGGCTTTGGCTCAGGTCCTGATCCCAGGGTCCTAGGATCGAGCCCTCGGGCTCCCTGCTCAGCGGGGAGCTTGTTTCTCCCTCTGCCTCTGCCCCTCCCCACCTCATGCTCTCTCCCTCACTTGCTCTTTCTCTCAAATAAATAAAATCTTTTAAAAAAAAGTGACATAGTTGGCTAGTATGTTCCTCTGGTTACTTGGTTTGCACTTTTACTTCTTCCCTTCTGACTGGAATAAGGGCAATGCCTGAAGATGGAGCCATCTTCATACAACCATTAGAAAGAAAACCACAATTGAAGAGCAACAACACAGGAAGAGAGAAGACACCTTCAGAACATTCTGAGCACCTCCACCAGCCTGTCCCGTTCATCCTAGACTTCCTGTTATACTAGGAAAAGAATTCCATGTTTAAGCTCTCTAGTAAGGCCTATTGTTATTTACAGCTAAAAATAACCGATATTCGGAAAGATATGTAGGTGAGTAGATAGGTAGGTAGGTAGGTAGGTAAACAGATCAACAGAAAGAATTTTATTCAAGATCCAGAATTCTATCTAGAAGTAGTATTTGAGTCAGTCTAATATTAAAAATTACATTGATAAAATGATCCTTTTAGCTAAGAATATACAGTTACTTTTAAATTAAGTTTGGAATTCTTTCCTGCACACTAATAATTTTTCAGATAATCAATCAGAAATATTCTCAAAATTTGCTGGCATTTCTACCATTACTAACCACACATGGTTTGGGGTTTACTTTTTAAGGTAAGCCATGACTCATGATGTCTTACATTTCATGTAAGTGGATGGCAAAATATCACGGTAAAACATCAGCCTGATAAGAATCACTCTTATCCAAGCTATCTTTTTCCATCTGTATTATATTTTTCTATATAGCAGCAGGTTCCCCATGAAAACGTATCCTTCAATTTTTTACTTTCCTTTGATGTATGTAAGTAAATGTATTCAATGAGATTCAAGTGTGTGGGAAAGTGCTATAAAGTAAAGGAAAATTATGGTACAATGGCTATAACTCATAAAGAGTAATAAGAAAAGAGAGTGTCTAGAGTGTCTGACTGAAAATAGAAGAGATTATATCCTGGTGAATTGAGTTAATTTCAAATATATTACAGTATGGTTTTCTATCATGTGTACTCTCTCTGACTACATTAATAAATGAAATAGTGATGAATAGTTCTGGGAACTTGTAGCGAAACTTATTAATATTTCATCATTATCACGGATTATCTATGTCAACACACATCAAAAATGCATGAGAAATGACTACCTATACTCACAAGTTACACCCATTAGGAATATATATGAGAAATATAAATGGTGTACATAAATTTGCAATGTGATTATAGGTAGAACATAGAGCAAAAAAAAAAGCTACATAAAGATCTCACATAGAGAAGTATGTCAAGAAATTAAAAGCATATTAATACTTGCAATCAGTTTGTATATATACATATACCGTATGACCACATGAAATGCCAGCATATTTTAAATTATATTTAGAAACATATATGGAAATTACTAATACTAAAAAAATTTAAACATAAAAGTAGCAAAAACACATAGCCACTGTCAAATAAAAGTGGCTCATCAATTCTATCCATGATGTAACTTTGGAATCCCCTTCAAATAAAAACAAACACAAAAAGTCTGGTCTTTAAAAGCCTGATTTCTATTTTTAAACTGATCACCAAGAAGTAGTAAATTCACATTAAAATGAGGCATGGCAGTTTAAAAAACAAATCAACACACAGTTAACCCAATACTTTCCAAGTGGTTAGAAAGACTAAAATTAATCCGTTTATATTATAGTATATTAGAAGATGTTCAAGTCGGTCAAATCAAACTGACTGTTTAGCATTAGGCATAGAGTATAAAATGCCTATCATAGAGACGAGAGACATACATCACCCTCAAAATAGCAACACCTGGGTAGTGGCTCTCATATATGTTACGTTCTTTTTTACTTCATTTTACATTTTTAACAATCAAAAGGTTCTGAGGATAAGCTCTTCCTTGGAACAATAGTTGCATCATTTTTAAGGAAAAGGTACTTAATGGCTACTAGAAGGTACAGAAATAATATATTTTTTAAAACTGTCTAGGATAATGGATATTTTTGAATCATCAGAGGATACAAAACTAGGTTTCAAGAACCCAGGCCAGAAGGAAGTACAAAGTAAACAAATGTTTTGAAAGGGAAAATTGGTTTTGCATTTTTTTTTGTTTGCTTTTTGTTTTGTTTTGGTTAAACAGCTGCAGATTCCCTCAGAAAAAGAGAATTTTTATCACAGCCTAGAGGGAAAAGTATGAGTGGATAAAGAGGTTCAGTCCCTAGCCCCTCTCCCTAGGGCTGGAATGTTGGAATAATTCGTTGGTATCTATGGAGCTCAGTTTCTTCTGTAAGATCAAGGAATTTTAACTAAAGTTCTCTAGTTGGTCAGCGAGTTTGTTTGTTTACTCATTCCAGAATATTCCTGTCTTAGAGTCTCTCTGCACTTGTTGTTCCCTTGAATGCTCTTCCTTTAGATCTCTTTGTGACCTGACCTCACCCCTCTTCAGGTCTTTCCTAAAACACGGTCTTATCAGAGAGTTCTTCCGAGAACATCTTCATGAAACAGTGAACCCTCTCTCTCACCTCCACACAGCCTAATGCCCATATCCGGCTTCCCCTACCTCAGTCGCACTCAGCACCCTTTGGGATGCACAGTGCTCCACCTGCACAACCGTGTGCAGCTTCCTTACTCCTTGAGACCTACATTTGCTGTTCCCACTTAAAGCCTATCCACATCTCCCCACTGTCTACAGAATAAATTCATCCTTCCTGTTCAGGTCCCTACCCACCTCCCCAAGCAGCTTCCTCTCCCCTCTCCCTGCTACACTCACCCCTGCACCAGTCATTAGGAACGGCTGCACGCCTACCGCACATCAATGTTCTTACCTGTTCCAGACTGAGTTACATGTACCCCCTCTATTCTCTCACTGCAGCCCTTCTTATGCTTTTATCTTATCATGCTTTACTTCATCTCTTATATTTCAATGCTGAGCTTCCTGTGCTAAGGTACTATGAATCTTTCATCCTGTCCCCAGCATGTAACATGGGGTTGAAAAAATTAATTAACTACACATCAAATGAATAGATCACTTAATTTGGTACCTCATGAAACAATTCAAGTGTCAAATTATTGCCAAACTGGACCACACTTTTCTTAATTTGAGGAACAAAGAGAATCCCACCAAACCAGATATATGGGACTGTGTGTGGGTGCAACAGTCTCCATCTTGGTATTAAACACCCAGGGACTGAGTTATTCAGTGATCACTATTTTTAATTGTTTTTTAGGCATGGGAAACTGATGGGCTGATGCAGGCTAAGCATAGACTTTAGGTTTTATCTGTGTTCATTCACTGAAAATCAGGAGCTTTTTCTGAGCTCTTTCAAAAGAAGAGCAACGAAAAACATTTATCTCCCCCTGGCGAGGGAACGAACACCTCTCAGATTTACCCATCAGTAGAGCCCATATCATAATAGTCACAATCAGAGATCTAGAGTTCCACCTACTGATGTGAATCATAGCTGTTTCTTTGGTAGGATATGAAGTGGGGGGATCTGAAGATGTCCCAAACATGTTAGGCTTATTAAATAAACCTACAGCTTCTCTTAATGAGACAAGAATCTAGGAAAAATCTGAGAGGAGAAACAGAAGTCCTTTGACATGTTGAGCTCCCTGGTTTTTTCTCTGGGCACAATCAGCTCAGCTGGGTTCATTCTAATCAGCAGATGAGGAGAGAGACATGATCCAAGTACTCTCAAATCTTTAGTCAAGGGGTGCAAAATAAGATGACACGGGATGATTTTAACCCTTGGACAAACTTTTCCTTTTATAGACTGACAGAATTCTGTAAGGGATGTTCATTTTTTGGGCTTGGGAATGTCAGCATGTATGTGTATACTAAAACACACTTGAAACCACGTTTTTCCCAACAATAATTTCTTTAAATAAAATAGTACCAGTGAAGTTTACAATGAAAAACATGAATATGTTCATATTTTATTTCCTCACATTTCAATATACTGTGTGTGATTTATAGAAGTGGAATAGCTTTAAAAAAAAAATTCTGAGAAGGTACCTGATAGAATTATTTCCCCCTGTAATGGATTATATTTAAAGTAACAATGAGTTTGAAGATTTAAAAAAATCTGAAATTATTTCATAAAATTGTGTGCTTACTGGGATTTGAAGTTCAAAAAACTTTGCTAATTTTAGATAGTTGGCAGTCTGAAGATATTAAAGCCACAACATAAAGACAGAAGCTGCCTTTATAGAGGAACATGGGTTTATAGTCGGACAAACTTGAAAATGAGTATGAGCTCTGCAAATTATCAGCTGTAGGACCTCTGGGGATAGAGTAAACGTCTCTAGGCTTTTATTTCTTTATCTGCAGGATAAAAACAGGATCATAGAGCAAATTAAATGAAAACTACATGAGTTTCCATAGTATCTGCCAAAAAGTAGGCTGTCAGTTATGATTCCTTTGTTTCTGCTTTCTTCCTCATCTCTTGTACTGCTCTCTACTGTAATTTAAAAGACATTAATGCAATCATACAGGAGGACATTAGGAGAAACAGGAGGGGGTGTGTTCAAGAAATTCAGAACAAGAAAAATGAAAACAAAATAAAAAAATACCATTCAAGATTGCTGACCCTTTAAAAAAAATGATTTATTTATTTTTGAGAGACAGAGTGATCGAGCATGGGGTAAGGGAGGGAGTGAGGAAAAGAGAGAGAATTCAAGCAGGCTCCACACCCAGCACAGAGCCTGACTCGGGGCTGGATCTCGACCCTGAGATCACGACCTGAGCAGAAACCAAGAGTCGGATGCTTAACTGACCACGCCAAGATTTCTGACCCTTTTTAATCATTAAATGCACTTTTCTAAATTAAGAACCATGATGTTTGAACTAGCAACAAAGTTTGAAATAACAATAGGATATCTAACTTCCTACCATACTTGTTCTTTCAAAGATCATTTACATGAAAATGTGCTAAAGATAATACTCTTCATTTCCAGAAATTCAAGCAGTTTTTAAGAAGGGACCTTCACATGAGCAATACCCAGTTGAGCCTTGAACAACTGGGGTTGGGATGCTGACCCCCTGTGCAGTCAAAAACCCACAGGTAACTTTTGACTCCCCGCAAGCTTAACTACTAATAGCCTCCTGTTGACTGAAAGTCTTATCAATAACATAACCAGTCAATTAATACATATTTTGCATATGTATTACACACCATATCCTTGCAATGAAGTATGATAGAGCAAAGAAAATACGAAGAAAATCATAAGGAAGAGAAAATACATTTCCAGTGTTCTATTATGTTTATCAAAAAAAATCCACATGTAATTGGACCTGCACAATTCAACCCTGGGTTCAAGGGTCAACTGTAATAAAAACAGGGGGAGGAAGACGGTAAAGTATTTTGATTAGCTTAAATGTACTTGACAATGAACCATTTAAAAAGAATACATCCTTTTATCAAGTAGCAAATATCAGGGAAGCTAGCCAAAGCAAAAAATTACTAATGCTACTAATTTTGTTGCTTTTCTTTCCTCTGAGAGTTATAATAAAGATGAGAGAGGGTAGGCGCTTCAGATATGGTGTGAGTTTAACAGTAACATGCATGCACCAATTCTCAAAGGACTGACACTGAGTAACACAGGTATATCTCCTTAGCATCTTCATCTGCTTCCCTCACCCTCTACTCTACCCTTTCCCATTTCGATCTTACTGAAAGTATTATACAGGTTTCCACCACTATCCAAAAGTAGAACGTTCCTATGAAACCTTTCATAAGCCAAAATGGCATAGAGCAAAGACGCAATGACCATTAACTTACATGGAAAAGTTTTTGACCATTCCCAGACCCCCAAAATAACCTCCGAGGCCTTTGTGATGCCGTAGGACACATCTTGCTAATGGAAGCACACAAGAAATTGAGATAAAGCAAGGCTGCTCACAGACACAGCTCAAAGCTCTGGTAGCTTGGTGCTGAGATGCTGGGTGTGGTTCCCGGGGAGGGAACCTGGCGGGCCGCTCTCCCTGCTTAAAGTATGTGCTGCCTCTCGAAGGGCTTACTGCAAAAAATACTGAACACTATTTTTGCTGTTCACCTCTTTTTGTAAAGATGAAAATCCTCTTTGGCTCTCTTTCAGCTAGCAAAAATAGGTGCTAACAGAGGTCTTTCATAAAAACAAAGTGGCATAATGGGAATTTAGGAAAACAGGGGACGCCTGTGTCTAGATCCTTATTCTTTTAGTTTAAGGTTTGTTCCTGGTTACATTGAAATTTCTCTCCGGAGATATTCTCATTCACTTACACTTTAGTTCATATGAAGTTGATTATTCTACTCCCGTTAACAAATGAGAAGTATGAATGTTTGGAATTAGAGAAAAAGAATTAAAAAGGAGGGTCTGGGTAACACAGCCAAACTGTACCTATTAAAAAAAAATATCATTGTTTTGCCTGGAGTGAGAGTTAATTACAATAATTTGCTCTAATCATGCGCCTGTACTTCTCTTTTCCCAAACACTTATTTCATAATTATGTTTGTCAAGTTGTTAAGGGTAATGACCCTATTTTACCACTGGGGGGAAAAAAACCCAGACCAAAACAAAACAGATGTTCTATGAATTGCTGGAAGTTGGCTTTGTCAGAATTACTGAACACATGGTTTCTGACTTGGATAGTATCTGCACAATTAAAACAAGAAAAGGGCAGAGCATGTGTGTGGGCCTCTCTGTGGCTTTTTCCATTATATTTGAATTCACTGATCCTGAGCTGATAAACGATAATCAAGCGAATTAATGAAAATGGTTGAAATGATTAATTCAAGCACAGTTCAGGGACCTCACTATATAAATCTATACACATCAAAGTGACCTCAGGTTGTTGCTCTAGTACCAAGCGATGTTCTTTTTTATTTAAAGACAGGAATATCTGATATCTGGGGGGGGGAGGATGGAATTTTGGCTAACAACTGCATTTCAAATCAAAGGAAACATTTCTTAAACTAAAAAATTAAAAGTTCATTTTAAAAACAAGTAAAATGCGAGGGCATTGCCTGGGTGACACAGTCAGTTAAGCGCCCAACTCTTGATTTCGTTTCAGGTCATGATCTCAGGGTGCTGAGATCCAGCCCTAATGGCAGGCTCCCTGCTCAGCCCTTGCCCTCTCCTTCTTCCCCCCCCAATAAATAAATCTTAAAAAAAAAAAAAGTAACATGCATAACAGGCATTTAGAAAAAAAAAGTATTAGTATATTAAGGTTTATGCTATGTAGATATGCCAATGTCAATAAAGTAAGTTACCTAATTAAAAACTCAAACTATAATGATTATTGACAAGACTATGAACCTGAATGGGAAAGAAGACAAAGAAGAGTATCTACACTTCAGGTTAGCATCTTGTAGAGACAAGTTAAGGACAAGGTAGTTTCATCCATTTCTAGTGTCAATCTTCCCGAATATCCTCCTTCTTCATCTTCCTCTTTTTTTTTTTTTAAAGATTTTATTTACTTATTTGAGAGAGACAGAAAGCATGAGAGGGGAGAGGGTCAGAGGGAGAAGCAGACTCCCCGCTGAGCCAGGAGCCTGATGCAGGACTCGATCCTGGGACTACGGGATCATGACCTGAGCTGAAGGCAGTCACTTAACCAACTGAGCCACCCAGGCACCCCATCTTCCTCTTCTCTTTGATCGACACTTCACTGGTGGCCAATGAATTAAGAGGCCAGCCTTTGAACCCTTCCTAAACCATGACTCCTTTTGCCTTTGATTGGAAAGTCAAATGTGTACTGGTTGCCCAAGGCTTTTAAAGTATGCTACGTCTAATAAACATAAACCTGTGATGTCATTGCCTCTCTACCCATAGACATACTTCTCAATCTGACTCTCTCAAGAGAGTTTTGCAAGTACAGGGGAGAGGTCAACAGGTATCTTCTGAAATCCTCTCATCTTGTATGTGCCAAGCTGATGTTTTACACTTTTATTATTCAATGCATTATTTTATTGATCATAGTACACTGGAATTTTTGATTGTCTGACAGCTTTTGAGTTAATAGAAGGCATCAAGATCCAAAGGCAAACAGGAAAAGAGAAAACAGAAAATCACCAACAGCAATATGTATTAAAGAATCAAGGAGAAACTAAGAGAGGCGCAGAAACGTGCTGACAACTGTATACACTTAAATATAATCCTTGTTAGACACTTGTTAGACAACTGTATACACTTAATAAATATATAATCCTTGTTAGACACTTAAAAAAAAATCTGTACTTAGGTTTAAACCTAAGGGTAAGTTGGGGTAAACCTAAGTACAGAATTTTTTTTTAAGTGTCTAACAAGGATTATATATTTATTTGTCCCAGAATAAAATTTTCCTCAGTGTATTACTGTAAGTTTTGAAATACACCCATATTTAAGAGGTCTCTGCAGAGCATTCTCTTTGCTTCATCTAACACTATCTTCTCACTCGCTGGTGTTTACATACACACACTGCGTCTTGAATGAGACTTAATTAACTATTGATGGGTCCTGGCGTTCTTGGGCTTCCCAGGTGACGGCTCAGTATTCTTTACTAATCGTTTAATGAAAACACTTACATGAATAATGAATCTGGCATTTCCCTAGATACACAGGCAACTTTTGTAAAAGGCAGGCATATGCAGTTATACAAGATACTGTGACTTGAAAATGTTTTCACAAAGCAAGCCAGAGAGGTTAGGCTGAAAATGAGGCTCTAGTTCTTGAGGCTGCTATTAAACGTTTCACATTAAAATACACTATATATTATAAGCACATAATATTAAAAGAAAAAAATAGTTATATTTAAAAAGTTAATATCATTATTTGCTATCTAAGTCCCAAATAAAGTAAACATAATTTAGATTTTTGTAATTATAGTTCCCAACTTTAAAGTTTGAATTAAAAGAAACACACCCACCTGTGTACACACACACACACACACACACACACACACACACTATGCATGTATTATAATGATACAGGAAAACAATATGACTAAAATGTCTCTGAAACCTACTATTCCTCTTAGAATTGAAATTTGTCATCATTTAGTCTAATTTTAAAGATGGATCTTAAGATTTAGGTCACACAAAACCATATTAACTGTGCTGATCACTGAATTAGAGATGAGGTGACTCAGCATGACACCATTTTAAACATGATTTCAGCAACCCCTTTGATTCAATGCCTCTCTTGGCTCAAATGAACATTTGCTTTGGAGAAACTAAGTGACTATAACCAGTTATTTGAACAAAGGAGTGAAAAAATCCTTTTTATAGGTGTTGAAGTGAAAGAATATTATTGGAAACAAACATGACAGGTACTCTTAGGAAAAGATCTGTTTTGGGAGTCAGAAGTCTAAAACTTCGTCTTGCTACTACTTAGTATATGACTTTGCAGGAGTCATTTAACTTCTCTGATTCTGAGTGTCTTCATTTGTACAATTAGAATAACAATATTTGCCACATTTTAATTTCCTAGTTGTCATATAGTATACACTATTACTATAATTATAATACTAATTCTATACTTAAGTGAAGCCTCTATGTGCCAAAACTCTGTGACTTGATTTTTATATCTTATAACTATGTTACATCCATAACAGGGCTATAAGGTAAGTATTCTGATTTTCTTAAAATCTCAGAGTGGTTAAATAACTTGCCAAAAATCACACAACCACTAAGAGCTTAAACGTAAATTTGAATTCAAATGTTTTTGACTCCAAATTTCTTTTTAGATCCTGTTTCCCCTAATATACCATATATATTTGTATTTGTGCACAAACACATATCATATAAATATTATACATGTATTACCTATCGAACATAGAAATGTATTATTCATTTTACATACACACATATGCTTTAAATTCTAAAATGCCATACTAACGTGTGTGTGTGTTGTTTAAAGATTTCAAAGACTAGTGCTCAGAGCAGAGTCAGTACTTAGTCAATATTTGGGAAAAGGAATTAAAATATGGGAAGTGACTAAGATCATTTTGAGTGAACTGCTAACTCATGTGTCAGCAACAGCAGTGGCTATTTAACTCCTACTCTTACATAAGATTATGTTATTAAAAACTATTCCAGAGAAAAAATATACAAAGACTAGCCATAGGTTCAATTCTAGATACAAAATCGACAATGATGGAAAAGCAACTATCTTCGATTAACAAGGATGAAATCTAACTCTATGGTCTGGATAAAAGGAAAGAGAAAAGATCTCTTTAAAAATTACACATGATTCTGATTTTTCAAAGCGGTGAAACATCGTCTTCCAAATTTTAAAATTTCAAAAAAGCTCTTCTGTACTTTCCTATCAAAACAAGATCATAATACTTGCCTTATTTTATTTCTCTTGACTGTTGCATATGAATAATAACAATGTTGATAATAACTGGATGGTGACATTGAAAAAGAACAATATATTTTTTTCAGAGTTAAGAAGAGGTAGGAGGTATTAGGAGAGATGCACAGAAGCCTCAATTCTAATAAAAGCATAGATTTTCAACTATGTAAAATACTTCATGCTTTCCCCTAATCTGCCCCCAAAGAACGTAAGCCTGGATGGAAGGATGCTGACGCGTGAGCCCGTTCCGAGCTAGAAGGACAAGTCCTGGGAACAGGAGGTACTGCTGCTTCCATTACCCACTGAACACCTTGGCGAGTCTTAGTTCATCCTGAGAACATGGTACTTACTCTTGTACTGCTCTGGCTATGGAAAGGGCCGTAGATCCAGTCTCATTAACGCTATCTAAGGTCACATTTGGCAGGTCATCATCGTCACTGTCACTTTTACTTTGTCTGGGAGATAGGCCTCGGGGGTCCATTTGTGCTGGGAAAAAAAGGCATATATAATGAATTAAAATTAGTGTGCAGAAAGTTAACCTTGTCCTGGACCAACATCAAGCACGGCATCTCTCTTCTGTGCCTATCGCGCACATGGACTTCTCTAGAAATCCCAGGAATTTGTGAAAGTGGTGCATTTTATGTACTGAGCATTTACTGACTTTTTCCCCTTGTTCATTTGATTTACAGAACCTCCATCAGCTCTCAACAATTTCAGGGGAGGATTACAGAATAGAAACTATAAAATCCACAACCTTACCAATTCCTGAGTGGTCAGAAACTGATGAGGTAGCTTGTGAGTTACCGTGCAACCCACTGGCTCTTCCTTCTTGTTTCTGCTGCCAGAGTTCTGGCCGTTTCACTGCTCATTAGCACATTCCCTGGAAGGTGGAGAGCCAAGGGAGAGGAGATTTTATCTGCCTACAGCTCTCTTAATAAGCTTAAGGAAGAACAAGGTTTCCAAGACTAGCATGAAGTTTTAGGTATTTTTCATACTTCAGTGGATACAGTCTCACAGTTCATTACGGTTCTAAGTGGAGATCTTAGCACACGAAAATGACAGAAGTAGCAGCATTTTAAATATATGTTTTATGTGCTAGAAAGTGTTCATTCATCTCCATTCCGATTTCATTTTTCAGAAAGGCATTTCCAGATACGATTCTCCTCCCACCGTGAACTTGCCAACAAAGCAAGAAATAGCCTGATGATCTGTGACCCCTGTTGACCGAGACCATCGGATCTTTCCCAATGAAAGGATTACCATCAACATTTAATATGTGAATGCATATTTTTAAAATTTAGATCTAATTTCCATTCCTCCTCTCTATGAACAGTTTTAGCATCCACCGCATCACTGTCTAGGATTTCCATCAGACCTCACCTCAAGCACAAAATAAGCACACCTTCTAAATTAAAAGTCCTGCACAAGCTATGCAATCGCATTATTAAAATATATGACTTCAGCCCCAGCCAGCTGCAGCCAGACTGTTGCTCTTCAAACCTGCCTATGAGAGATTTCTAAAACCACCACTCCTTATAAAGGAAAGCAAAATGCGCTTAAAATCATGGTTACAATGACACCTAGGTACGTTTATAATTTCTTTTTTTTTTTCCTCAAATCATTTTTCTGTTACTGTAAATTGTACATTAGGTAGAGACACTGGGAAATGTTGATATTTCACCATTTTTTTTTTTTACCCACAAAAAGACAATTTCTCGTGATTCTACCTAATACTTATAATATGAACAGAAAAACCTCGAGAGTTCTAACATATTTCTAGCTAAACTTGGTTAGGAAGGAACTTGTATCTGTTGAACCTACTGCCTTAGTGTATTTGACATACATACTGCCTGTAAATATAAACATACCAAAATGTATTTTTAACAAAGGAAGTGCTTCGTAAATGTTAGTTGAAAGAGGAAATAATTCAAATAATCTAAAGCAGTGGTCCTCAACCAAGGAAAAAATTGCCCGCCTTCCCCCAAGAGACATTTGGCAACGTCTGGCTTGTCACAGTCTGATTTGTCATGACTCCAGGGGAAGGGGATGCTCCTGGCATCTAGTGGGCACGAGTCAAAGATGGTGCTAGATATCCTACAATACACAGGATAATCAGTCCCCCAAGACAGAGAATTATCCAGTCTGAAATGCCAAAAGCACCCAAGTTGAGAAACTGTGATGTAGAGATTTAAGAGTCTGGGCATACAAAAGTGTCACATCTTATGACTTTCAGTTGTATAACTACGTTGTAGTTTCAAAGCCACCAGCCAATAAATTAGACTATATATTGGATTATCTATATTTTCTGGCCCTGTCCTCAAATAAAACAAGTCATTGTCGTATGACTCAGCACTCACAACTTCTCCAAAATGCAGCATTCACTTTCTCAAATGCCAGGAATCATGCAGTGACACTCATTAAGAGTTTTTTTGAATGTTGTCCTTGTCTGACACAAAACACTATTTTCCATCCCATCTCTAAAGAAGATTCCCTAGAAGACGGATGTTGGAGAAACACTTTGTAGAGGAAAGTAACCAGGTCCACAAGCATCTGATAACAGAGAGCTACTTAAGCATGCAGTCACTCTAAAGACACTGGAAGCACCCAATCATTTAAGATTTATTTTGACTGCAGGAAAGAGCAACTCACTCAGGCCAACTTCTATTAAACAGAATGTGCTGGAAAGATGCTGAGCAGCTCACAGAATGGAAGGTAAAGAGGAACACCTATCACTCAAGTAGCACAACACACAGGGCTGATATAGGCATTTCAGCCAGGAATTCATAGATAGCTTCTTTTTGGGCAACCCTATTGTAGAATGATTTGTGTGACAGTCATTCATGACTACTCAAATCCTGCCAAAAAAATGAGTATCAGATCTATCTAGGCTTCCAAATCACATATTGTGTGGTGTTACACATGCCTGTAAATGTCAGCAACTTAACATTTAAAGTTGTTGAAACATCATGCACTAGGACTCCTTTGCCAAGACACTACATTAACAAACAGCTAAAGAACAGAGACTGTCTTAGCGGTCCCATTTTGTCCAAGAGAACTGGAGCTTTCAGGGATAAGTAACAGAACTCAGGGAAGACACAGGCAGTTAACCAATAAGCAACCTGGCTCTGAGAGCTAAAGTCTAATTGTAATCCTGATTCCAAATAACTGGTGGGAGAGTTGATCATCTAAATTATGTTATGTTTATATCTTAATGAAAGTTTAAAATATGTTAAATAGGATATCTTTTTTGATGTACTTTTCAGGAACATCATAATTGAGGATTTCTTTCCAATATTTTCAATAAATATTATGAAATACATCTGCTACCATCATGCTGGGAAACTCTTTTTACCCATACCTTCAGCCAAGCTGAGGAAGTAATTAGAGAGGCTTTTTAAAATCTGCATTGCTGATTAGGTCAGATGATTAGCTTATCTACATACTTGCATAATTCTACTCTATTTTTATTAAATGTGGGATAGGAACATCTACTCTAGTTAACCTCCATTAGTCTTTGAGTTCCTCAGTCATTTCAGAAGCACTGATTCTCTGGGGGCGCCCATTCAGAGAAAATAGAACTAAAAACATCATCTACTTCGCGAAAGTAAGAGAGCAGCAAATCACATATAAGCATCTGAAAAGAATTTACATTTGAGATATTGTTCCTTTTGAATGAGAAAGGGGAAAGGGATGAGATAGCTTTGGGTATCTGGGGCAGGGGGGATGGTACTCTGTGAGTTTCATTCCGTGTGACAAAATCCCTGCTGAAGGTAACTGCAGAACCCTAACAGCTGCAGTTGAACACATTTACTCTAATTTTCAAATATGTACCTACAATAAACTGTTCCTGCAAAGTTCCCTACAATGAATCATGTCTCCAGCTATCCATCCATGCCCTCATGTGGCTGCGTCCCAGGACAACTCCGGACCTGGCTAGATGATGACGTGGCCAGTGGACCACCAGCAAACATGACACAAAGCAAAAGCTTGAAAAGCACTTGCATATTGGGTTTCCCCTCAATCAGTTACTGTTTTTAGAACCTCGCCACCGAGTGAAGGAACCCAAGAAAGCCTAAAATACATGCTGCTCTGCTGGCAGCCAACCCCAACTGAGGTAAGTGACTCATTTTAGAATGACCAGTCACCTTCCAGCCACCAGATGATTGCAGCCCTGTGAGTGACCACAGTGAGACTAGCATGAGAACTCCCTGGCTAAACCCATCCCCAATTTTTGACTCACAGAACTGTAAGCAAATAAAACAGTTACCATATCGCTCTACCAGATTTGGGGATGATTTGTTCTGCGGCAATACAAAATCAGTGCACTCTCCCAGATCCTTTCAGAGATTTTGGGCAATGATGTGGAAAACTGCTACAATTACAGTCAGCCTATCACACTCCATTCTATTCTCCTCCCAAGAGGCAACCCGACCTTAAGCAGCATAAATTTAAGCGGGCCATTAATACAAATAGGGAAAAAGTCACATATCATATCCTGTATTATTTACTTCTCCAACCAAAATACTCACAATGTATTTACAGTTATTTTCGCTTTAGAGGCACCTTTCTTTGATCCTTGACCGCCTCAGGCAGGCTTCTCCTGGAAGGGGCCAACACTGGTATTACTGCTCGGGTGAACGAAGCTTTTCTATCCCTTTTCTCAAGCTTGTAGTGGATAGGAGGCTCATATGGGTGGATCTTTCACTCAAAGCCAGATTTCGTATGTTTGCCTCTCTTCAACTCACAAGGCATTTAAACTTTACTTTACTCTGCCTCACACTAACAGCAAACTGACACAAGACACAGCGGCACCCATGTCCATTCGCACCTCTCCCACCTCAGCCTGGGTGCTGTCAAGAGATTAAAGGCTCGATGTTACATAGAAATAAACTGGCCCATTCAGCTATTCTTCAAGGACAGGAAGTCCTTTCATAGGTCACCATAGTAAAAGCAAACAACGTAACAGAGACTTTAAGACTACCATGTCCTAACCAGAAGGGCTCACAGAAGGGTTTGTGCAGTCCCTTTCACCGTGGCTCATTGGGGGGGGAGGGGAGAGGGGCGTCTGTGGTTTGAAGGGCACGAGGCAGCTGGTGGGCAGAGGCTGCGTGCTGCCAGCCTTTCTTTTCCCCTCAGCCTGATGGGCTGCCTGCTACCTGCAGATGCCCTCACTGTCCACCCTACCAAGGCTGAAGCACGTCCCAGTTAAAGAAACACTGGCTTCCAGGAGAGCTGTTGCTTTTCTTCCAGCAAGAGCAGTGCGAGAATGGGGAGTAGTGGGGAGAGCGAAAAGGAGTATACAGTGCTGGGGGGTGGGGAGAATGTGCAGGGGGAACACGCACAGCATTATAGCGTGGAAGAGTCCTCTTCCAGCACCTTCTAGGCAGGAATTGCTCTAAAAACCACAGCTGCCATGTTTCTTGAAGATAAAGATGGAGCTTTGGCTTCAGAGACATGGGTGGGAAGTCTGGTCCTGTGCTGTCACCGGCAGCCGTCTGACCTTGGGCAATAGATCTCCCACCTCTCCTCCTCTGTCTCTTCCTTGCCATGGCAGTTTTGAGGAGTGAATGCGACAAGCCACTCAAAGCGCTTATCACCCCGCCGGTGCTGAGGAGCGCATCACCATTCGGTTGCACCCCGGCAGTAAATTCGGTGCCGATCCGACCATCCCTTATCTGACACCACCGCTAAATCACTTCCCATCTCCTGGGCTGTTCAAATGAGGCAGTTTTCGTTTTAAATGTACCTAAACTAAAAATACCATCACCGAGGCAGAATATATATTGGATAATATATAAAACCGCTACTCCCCTTGATCCAAACACTCATTTATATATTCAGCCAACAGATATTTATTGGACACCTATGAGGAATCAAGCACTCTTCTGGGTGCTGTGGAGAGAGCCGTGAACAAGGCAGATAAAAATTCATGCTTTCACCCTGGGGGGAGAAAGACAATAAAAAATAAACAAGGAAAACATATACTCAGTCAGATAATGAGAAGTGCCACGGAGAAGAATAAAGTGGGGACGTGGGGGGGGCTGCTGGGGGCTGCTGAGAGGACGGTGGACAGTTCTGGAGAGGTGGCCAGGAAGGCGTCACGGAGAAAATGATAGCTGAGCGAGGACCTGAAGAGGCTGGGGGTGCGGTGGGGTGGGGGACTGGAGAGGTGGGTGCATTTGGGTGCATTCCAGGCAGAGCAAACAGCAGGGATAGTAACTCCAACATGGTAAAGGCTGTTAGGTGCCTAAGGACCCACAAGGAGGCTGTTCCACTGCTGGAGCTGAACATGGGGACAGCAAAAGGGATGAGGCCAGACAGAGGAAGGTGTGCGCGGTACACGTAAAGATTCTGAGTTTTGCTCAGAGTGGGAAGGAAAGCCATGTGAGAAGAATCAGCCCAGCTCCTGAGCCTGAAGCCCAGCGGGGGATCCAGCTAGAGGTGCATGCATGAGAAACATCAGTGACATTAACATTCTCTGAACATCTCACTAGCCTGTTTTCTCCTTGGCCACCTCATGCTGGCTGCGCATACAGCCATCAGTTAAAACTCAGGGCATTATCACCTGAAGACCTGCGAGGTATGTTCTCTGTAATACAGTCGTACAAATGATATCCTGACCTCCTTTGCTTTCAGAACATCAATTGTTCAAATAGATGCCTGATTTTTCTAGCCTATCGAGATCTGTGATGAGAGAAAAACTCATTAGTAAACAAAGTTTAACTCAGAGTAGGTTGAACTCCAAGATTAGGTCCCATGTTGCCTCCTGAAGTTTCAACTAAAATCTGTTTCTTACTTTCTTTACTTTTGCTACTGCTAATGAAACTGTATGCTTTATACTGTGGCAACTCTGATTGTCTACAGAATCCCAAATGCAGATTTAAAAATGTAATCAATTATGTAAATCCTGGGATGTTGGTACTGTGTAGATCTAATAGGCAATTTATTCATTTTTTTCCCAATTCCGATCTGCACACTTGACAGTGTAATGGCTTCTGCTCCCATTATATTAAAAAATAACCTCATAATGTTCTTATAATTCTCTAGTGCAAGTACCGCGTCGCAGTTATAATGCTACTGGACCTCTCCACAGCTTTCGAGACTGCTGATTATCTCTCTTCATTTTCACGTCCAGCCTCGTAAAATTCTCTCCTCCCTTGGTTTCCGGATGGGCACCTTACAGTCTGTGGGCCTTGTCACTGTTTTTGCAAATAAAGTTTTATTCAGCCACGCTCATTTGTTGTATCTCTGGCGGCCCTTTAGAGAAAGCATTTACTGACTCTACGGTACACTAATTTTCTTGGGTCAGTCGGTCCCTCCCTCACCCCTCTCCCCCCACCACCCTCCCTCTCTCCTTCCCCTACATCCTTCCCTCCCTCCCTTGCTTTGACCTTTCTTTTCATCTCCTCTTTCTGCACACATCTAAAATTTCCTTTTCCCCTTAAGCTTCCACTACTTAGCCTCTTCTGCCTCTTTTTCAGTGGTGAGCTTGTCATTAATTCCACACAGTCCCAACAATTCCTACAGTCTCAGTGACTATCTCAGAGGAAATGAATACCAAATTTGTGTTCCCAGCTCCGATCCCTCCCCTAAACTCCAAGTCTCCTATTTCTGGCATCCTGGTCCACCTGAATGTTCCAAAGTCATTTCAGACCAAGTGTTACTCTTCTCTAGAGTCTGGATTTTACCCATCATTTCCCTGGTCACCCAGATTCAAAACTCTCATTCATTTCATTTGTACCCCTTAGCTGAGTACAAATCACCAATGAATTGCTATTGCTTTAACCCCACAATTTTTCTGGAACTCCTTCTTTCCCCCTTTCATACTACTTCTCAATGAACTTTCTCAAGGCACTGGCTACATACATTTGTCTCACAGAGCATTTCTCCAGTAACTGAATGGATGCAGGGCTTTCCTCAAAAGATTCCTTATTTAAAAACCTTGAGTTTTTCCCACCATCTAACAAATAAGGTTCAACAGCCCTCTTCCAATTATTCCAGGATTCATTTTTCATTTGGAACTCTGATAAGTCTTACCCTCAAGGCTACTTCCTTAAGCCAGCTGTATCGGGCTAGTCCCTTCCACGCCCACTTTCGTCAACGAGAATCTACATTTCCTAAAGAACGATACTTTGCTTCATGAAGCTTCCTTTCATTTTCTAATGAAACACAAACTTTTATTTTCAAAAAATACCCATATTTTGTATTTATGTATTTTTATGGCACCGTGCACTTTCCATTTTGAGTTATACTTAAGCATATATTTACTTTATATACCTTATGATTCTGTCTACTCCTTGAGAGGAGAGCCATAGCAATTATACTCTCGTACACAGTATAATACAGTATTGGATGATGAAGATGATGGTAATAAATGCAGGTCTCTGTTTGAAATGGTCACAGTGGTTCTCAGTTGGCAAACGATTCTGCAATATAATGATGAAAGCGCCTAGATCACAATTTATTTTAAAAATCACATTCTGGCTTATATTGTGTTCACTGGAAGCATGTCTTAGAGCACAAAAGGTCTTTGTGATTAAAGAGTTCATAAAATTTTCCATTAATAAGTGGGCTTTTACACTCTGCTTGGTAACCTTATACAACTCTCCAGAGTCAGCTAAGAGCCTTGAACTCTAGGAACCCTCTGAGATATGACTACACCACTATTTCCTGTTCCTTTCCATTTTGTCAATTCATTACAACTGCTCAAAACCCAAGCCAACCAGCCCCAATTGATTTATTCAAAAGTGAATCCACTTTAAGCAGAGATCATTTTAAATACTTAATAATAAAGTGATTTTGTGGTGAGTGCATATGGTAAATAATGAAATCACCAAACTCATTTTCATGTGTAATGCAGAGAGATGATTTTAGACATTAATCCATGGCCTTTTAATTCACTTTTCTTATTTCACTTGGTCTTTTTTTGCACTGTGTTTTCTGGTTCCTAGACTGGATAAAATGGAATCTTTCAAGACATAGATTGACATCTGCTATAATAATTTTAAAGGACCACTGAATCATGATCCTTATCTTAGGTGCGGTGGCACTCGGCAAACAAAAAAGTTGGCCTGAAGAACTACTGGGGGCCATTTAGAATAAATGTTGCTGTTGCCCTCCTCCCTCTTCAAATAATTTGCTCTCCATGCCTCATTTTAGAATATACTTAAACCAGTTAAATTAAAAGTCATAATACGTAAAAGTGATTTCATCTGTCCTCTTAGAGATATGCAGTAGACCCTTGGAATTCTTGAAGATATGTTCTAAGACCATAAAAAAGTCCTCACATTTGTGAATTATGCTTTTTTTTAAGATTTTATTTATTTATTCATGAGAGACAGAGAGAGAGAGAGAGAGAGAGGCAGAGGGAGAAGCAGGCTCCTGGCTGAGCAGGGAGCCCGATGTGGGACTCGATCCCAGAACCCTGGTATCATGACCTGAGCTGAAGGCAGACGCTTAACCATGTGAGCCACCCAGGCGCCCACATTTGTGAATTACGTACACATGCCACTGAATCTCTTTATAGCTTTCAAGGCCTCTCATTATCTCTTTTCATGGCCACTTCCAGCCTCTTCTTAAGATTTTCTCTGTCTTGGCTGCAGGAACATGCACACTTGTCCTCACACCCTATAACACATTTCCATCTGGAGGTATATATTTCTTGTGCACATCCTCACATCACATTAAAAAAAGTTTATGAAAGTTTTCTTTCTCATTTGATGGGTAATTGACACACACCCCCCCACACACCCTGGCCCACAAACAACTCGCAAGTGTTACTGTGTGGGGCTCAAGCAGAGGGCATGAAGCAACACTGAGATGGATCCTGTAGTTTGGAGGCTCAGACTCTCATCTTGTAACTAAGCAAAATACTTGTACTACATACCAGACTTCTGAGGGAATCTTGAGAAACACAAAAATCTTAGATGTTATACCTGTGAATGCCAGTGTCTACTGTGGTAAAATCATGGAAGGTAAATTTTCTTTATGAGGGCAAAAGTAGGTGCTGACTCTTCTCTTTCCAATGTATTGCTTTGCGTCATCCTAACTGGAGCAAGTAAGTATTCAAAAATGACCTGTACACATCTTTGGGCCAAAAAGCAAGTATTGCTACATTTTTTCCTCTGTTTCAACCCAGGTTGAAGGATGTGCCGGTTCATGTCCTAATTTTATGCAAACTCCAAAGAGAGAAATTTGCTTTGTAAAATTGGATTCAAGGTGTTTTCCATACCAAGTCTATGTTTGGGATGCTTTTGTAAGAAATGATAATTCTGTTCGTTTCCCTCAATTCCTAAGAAGCATGCATTCTCTGTTTTCTGGCTTGTTTTTAAAGAGACATTATTTTGATACTTTGATACCCTTCCCCTTGAGATGATAAATTACCTAGTCTCTGAGAATGCTGGTGAGAGCCCTACACCTGGAAATGGAATCATACTTCCTTTGGCTTCAGGTACATCTGTGACATGGGGGCTCCTTTGCTCAGACTCCTTCCTGAGCTCAGAGATGCAAGCCTCGGACATAGGTTAGGTAAGGAACCCTTACAGGCAGGTGGTGAAGTCTGCAGAAATTACTCTGGAAGAAGGAGGCCAAAGCTGTAATTCTGCCTAGAGATAGGCCAGGCGGCACGAGTATTTCAAGAACACTATATATTATATGCTATATTGAGAGAGGGCATAGGAAGCACACACTAGTCTTTTTGGCTTTCTTAACTTTAAACTGGGTTTACAACAAACTTCTCTATGAAAGCCCACCTAGGTTCTGTGAGAAGAGACAGTTTCTGAAGGTAAGGGCTATCATGGAGAGTGAGGTCTTGGGTTTTCCTAAGGCAAATGTCTGGTAGATTAGGTGATGCTTGAGGTCAGTATATTTAGGTGTTAAACACAAAGTTTGATATTGTTTTCTATGAACATGGTAATAAAGAAAAATAGATTTTTTTAAATTGGTAAAAAACCGGTAACATTTATGTTTGGAATACTTCTAAAATTTATAACTCTCTAATAATATGCATTCTGAACATCATTTATGCTCATTTCCTTAACCAAAGCTGCCAAGTCACCTCCTCAGCACTAAGTCTGAGCTGTCCCTGAGGCGAAGCAGGGATCTGAGAGGCCAGGATGGTTTGTTATAATCCATGCAAGTTCACATGCTAATGAGAAAGATCTTCCTTGGTGTCTACCACATTTATACTATCAATTAAATGAGATGTCAGGGGTCAAATTAACTCTTCAGCATTTATATTCCCTTTTCTGTTTCAACCACCCAAATCCTGAAAATGTTTTCTTTCCACTGTCTCTCACACCCAACAATGCTTGATGTGAAAGATAAAATATGAACAGCCATTCAACACATGATTCGGTATTTTCTTTCTCATAAACTTGCTTATAAATTGAGGTAAATTATTTATAGCTTTTCTTTCATGTCATTTTTATTTAAAAAAAAATCTCCCACATATATGGAATTTGACATCTATTTATTCTCCCAAAAGATTTAAAAAAAAACCTTAACATTTGCAGTATTTCTTTCAGGTCATTAAAAAAAGTAAAATATTACCAAAAAAGCTGTTTTTTATTTTGTTTTATTTTACTACTGTTTCCTTCTTCCATAGTATCCTGGTGCATTTAAGTTTTTATGCTTTAACTACATATGTATCAATGAACAATGAATACAGTTTTGCTCTTTTAAAAACGGTATGTAAGATCATATTCTACAGTTTATTTTCGCTTAACATTAGAGATTTATTTACATTCTTTCATTTAAAATTTTTCTAAAGTCTAAAGTCATTCTGTGTATCTATTCTCCTCTCAAATACAAGGAGGACTTAGCTAGCATGTGATAACCACCCAAGGAACATTCCCACCTTCCCCATGTTCTTTTTCATTATAGTTCAGAATTTTGATTCATGTTTCACCACCAAGAGTTAAAATTTATTTCCTTTTGCAGGTATTTATCTACACTTTTTTTAAAGATTTGAGAGAAGGAGAGAGCCGTGTGCGCATGTGAACAAGCAAGCACAAGTGGGGGGAGGGGCAGATGGAGAGGGAGAGAGAGAATCCTCAAGCAGACTCCCCAGTGAGTGTGGAGCCTGATGCAGGGCTGGATCCCAGGACCCTGACATCACGACCTGAGCTGAAATCAAGAGTCAGCTGTTCAACCACCTGAGCCACCCACATGCCCCTACCTATACTTTTAAAACCAGTTCTAAGCTCACCTTTCCATTTGGGTTTTTTTTTTTTCAAAGCATATTCTTTAGATCGTTCAGAAACTTTGTGTGGGTGGTAAGCTCTTAGACAGTATATACCTGAAATAAATTTTATCTTACTGTTGATTGAATTTAGCTGAGAACAGAATTCTAACATCCCTCATTCTGTCCTCTGAAAGGACTACTCTTTTGCTTTCTGGCATTTCTTATTGTTGACAGTCTTTGCTCTTCTTTAATTCTCTTGTAGATAGCTGTTGAGATTTTTCTTTATGACTCATGCCTGACAATTTCACTGCTGTGTGTCTAGATGTGGGTTTATTTTTACTGATTCATCTATATTCTAAGATTCATGGCTTCCCTAATTTTCCAAAATTCTCAGACATTTCTCTGAATATTGCTTCTCTGAATAACACATTCTATCTACTCCTATTTTATAGCTGTCCTTTCAGATAAATTTTGGAACACGTCAATTCATGTCTCACATCTTTTCTTCTATGTTTTTGTCAATTTTTCCACTTTACACTGTTTTCTGGGTAAAATTCTCAGTACTGTCTTTTAAGTCATACATTCTTCCAATAGACTTTCTCAACATGTGGCAGTTGCCAAAACAAGAACTTGGGAACCATCTCTATTTATTTTCTCCTTTGTCCTTGACGTCCATTTGGGCAACAAGTTCTGTCCATCAGATTTCCATTCCTACAGCCTCTGCACCGGCCTTTAGGAATTCTCGCCTGCTTCCTATGATAACCCACCAACTTACAAGCTTTCTCTGTCTCCCTGTAGCATTCACTTAATACAGATTTGGCACACAAGAACTCCACCAGAATGCACTGTGTTCTTTCATATTTCTAGGATTTCGCACCTTTTTAAAATAATTGCCTTTCCTCCTATCTATGTGGATAATGCAAGTAAACAGTTTCCTGTGAGAAACATCCTTTTCCTGAAATCATCACCACCCCCTCCCAAACAATGAGCTTTGTGCTCTTTCCTTTGTGACCTACCTCTGTGGGTCTACACTTATTTGTGTTATAGAACGCTTCTCATAAAAGTTGCTTTGCCTCCTCCATTCACTCAACTATGAGCTTCTTCTGGGCATCATCTGTGCATTGTACAGATGATGGCTGAATCATAAATGTGCACTGAATCAAATGGATAAGTAAATAAAAAAGGAAAACACTGGGTAATTAAGGCAAAGGGTAAGAAAATGAGGCTTAAATTTTTTTAAATAAAAATATTTCAAATGTTCTTAGTACTGTTCAGTACCAGTACTGGCGTTCAAGGTTTTTTGGGTTTTTTTGTTTTTTTTTTTTTGTTTTGATAAAAGAAAAAGAAAGCAGAAAGAAAACAAACGGGTGCTATAATCATCCTATTTGTTTAAATATTAAATATGAAAAATTTTCCCCATTTAAATGGTATAACATAGGGAAGAAGTTTATAATAAGTCAACTAATTTCATTTAGTTTATAAAGTACGGCAGTCTCTAGGTAGTATCATTTTTAAAATGTGAATATATACGAATACATGTCTCTGTGCATGTTCATGTGTGTATTTATATATCCACGCATAAATAAGGTACAGTACCAAGCTATTCTTTGAGCATCCTCTAACATGCCCAGATAACAGATGGCCACGGCAGCTCGTACCTTACAAAAATGCAAGATCTCTCTAAACAAGCCACCCACTGGCTAAATAGTAATAATATGACTGATGTGTTCCTTACATCTCCTCTGGAATAAGATATGGGATGAGTAATCTTATCAAGTAGAATATGAGTCTGTGATGGCTTGTGCTTGCTGTAAGGATAATTTTACTATCGATGTTTATCATAATTAGAAATACAGAGCCCAACACTGAAAAATAGCTATAAACCATTCAATGGCTCATTTAGACTTATAAACTGAAAAAGCTGTAATCTTCCGTTTCTATCAGGTATGCAAAACTATACAGTCAAAACTGATTTAAGTTACAGTTGAAAGGGGGTTTATTTTTCAGGAGGAGGGGCCTGTGATGATGATTACTATAAAAAAATGATCACAAGTGGCCAAGGAAGGAAAGAAAGGGCACTGTTAGCAGTTATTTTACTTGCAAGGTGGATAATGAGATAATAAAACACGTAACTGGAAGTTATACTACCTTGATTACTGTGGATTGTACCAATGGGCACAACAATGCCATTAAGCAAGCAGTGCCTCACCAGCTAGTGCTCATTTGTAGGATGATAAATAAATTGATTCGATTCCATTATAACCATGACTTTGAGAACATGTTGGAAAATATCTGCTATCCCGTATCACGATGCCAATCATTTTAGACAGCATACACAGTATTTTACTCTTTGATAAACCTAAGAACACGAGAACTACAAAAACACAGAAAAGGTACTATTTGAGACTCTGAAGAGAAACGAAAACTGGAAAATGTCAGATCTTACTACGAAGCTATTCTCTGTAACCGAACACACATTTTATGGAATTTATTTTCCAATTTTAAAGAAGGCATTTTGGAACATCTGCTATATAAGCTAGGATAATTCTAAAACTGTAATGTTATAATGATTATTAGCTATTGGCTAGTGCTCAGAATTTTATTGAACTCATTAATCTAAGAAAAATAAATATAATTATAACAGTGATAATAAATGCTGGCTGTATTTTCCACTTGTGTTCTTCAGAAAATAACCACTACCCAAATGAGGGAAGATAGAACAGGCATGTCTGTGTTGTATAGGTCTGTCAAACCAATTCTTGGCTCAAGAGAGCTCCAGGCAGAGACCAGATATGTCTAAAAATGACATAGATGTCGATCCCTGAAACTCAGTGAACCACACTATGACAAAATTTCCCTACACCTAGAAATGTTAACCTACAGCTCGAGGCTGTTTTTAATGTTGCAAGATGCTGGAGAAATCGAAATACATAATACGGTACCATAAAGCCGATATTTAGCAACATGGAATTACTTCATGCAATTTACAGATAGACAGATATATATATATAAATTTCATATATAACAAATTTTAAACCTTGACAAAAAATAAAATGATTTAAAAATACAATATATCTAATTTGAAGAAATCTGGAATTGGATTAATACTGACAAATTTTCTACATAACTAAGGCACACCCCTTTAAGCATCAAGTCTAAGTATGGCAAATAGCTTTAGAGTATTAAGAAATTTTGATTTTATTAAAGGCTCTATCACTAAGAAGCTGTGCCCTTATAAGGAGTGGAGGAAGTAACATGAGTCTCAGTTGCTTTCTCCCTAACAGTTTCCTTCTCCGTAAAAGGCCGTAATACCCACGTCAGTTATTGTTAAGACTTAAAGATGATGTATGTAAAGCACAAAGAACATATAGGCATTCGATAAAGGTTAATTATTTAAATGATTTTTAATAAATATCTGTATAAGATTTATTACATACTTTCTTTGTTGCCCACTTCAAATAGATTGACCATAATTTAACCTTTCTTTCATTGCTAATGGTCATTATTTCAAAAGCAATTATTGTGCTGTAATAAAGTATTATCTCCAAGGACTAAAGAGCTGCGTAAGCCTATTTACTCTAATCCCAAAAGACCTTGCTGTGATTTTTCGAAGTCTTATTTTAATAATAATTTTGACACCTTCTTTTTTAGCTGCCACTTCTTCGTCTTAGCCTACCTACTAAAGGGAGTTTCCTAATTTGGGCAGGGGGATGGCAGATAGAGGGTATCGAGCATTTGTAGACTGGTAATACAAAATCAGTAGATCTATTTTCTTATATTAAGGAAAACTACAGAAAGAGAAATGCTACACAATTTTTGTGGCTGCTGGGAAAACATAAAAACATCTAATGAGACAACATTCCAGCGGAACCAAATTATAAAAATAAAAAACTGAGAAATATTCCTCTTGGCTATTTTTCCTTTGCAGATCTTATTCACTAGTTTCTCTCTATGCACAGCTGGAAAATCATATTCACAAAGAATGTAAGAAGTATATCTAAACTAAGAGTTAAAAGGCTTTCTTTTTCAGGGAAAGGATCTCAGATCCTCTCCTGTAAGTAATTCATAGTATATATCATGCAAGCAGTATGTGTTTTATACTCTATGCAGTGAATGTGCGTGTGAGTGCATTACAGCCCACAATTCAGTGAAAACCACACTTTTCCTCATTCTTTATGTACCCTCCATCCTCAGCCCTCATTGTTCACTCTTTTCCTGGTCTGGAACACTTCTACCTATTCTGAGTAGCAAAATCTTATGCTTCTTTAACTTTCGACCTCAAATGCCACCTACTCTACCTTCATTATAACATATGACTTCCTCTAGAGTCTAATTCATGTACTCCGGGGATTTACAACCTAGGTCTCTAGAAGGGTTCCTCTGTTTTAAAAGGCTCTGTGTTTATAGAGGACTGATTTAAAACATCCACTCCTGACAAAGGCCACACCAGAGATGATTAGGATTTAGCACGAAGAGACCTTGGATTTAGCACGAAGAGACAAAAATGCAATCACAAAATTGACAATCCCTTCTAAACACAGAAGATTTGAAACAATTCAGACAGAGCTGTTTCAGATTTGTGCTTGGGTTTGCTTAATATACCTTTAAGATTAGAGATGTGTGGAAGGAAACCAAATCTTTGTTTTATGGCTGCAACAAATAGGCCCACCATGGGAAATATGTCATTTATTCTTTCTCACAAAGAGACATTCACCGCATAGTGCAAATAAAAGCAGCATTTTCCTTCTACTTAAGGCTCATTAGATGAAATATATGTTTTTAAAATGCACTGCAAACACCAAAATCTGATTGTACCATTATCAGCTTTTAAATCAAAACAGCTTGCTATCTGGTAAGGACAGGAGAACTGGTCGATTTATTTCATAAAACTTTATGGACAAAGAGACAGTGTCTATGAACTTAATGGAGAGAATATAGAGTCTGGAGGGGTAATTTTTATTACAATTTATAGTGGGATTATCCATACTCCACAGTTTTCAGATTTTATTGAGATTTTATGGTACTATGATGCTGATGCAGTTAACTGCAGTGGGGTAGGAGGTATAATTGTTTCATCCTGACTAGGAAATGAAATTGGTGTTACTGTTACATAAGAAACCTATAGCAGACTCTATTAATTGCCTGAATCCAATCAAAGCCATTATTTATCCTAGTTTCACAAGTAAAATATTTTACCTGAGGGTAAAAGAATAAATAAGGACTATAATTTTCACACGGCATTATCAATATCTTTTCATTAAGACCATTTCAAAGTCGTAAGAATACTTTTCACCCACAGGGGTCCAACTCCAGAAACTATTAAAATCTAAATCATAGCAAGCATCTATAATGTACCACCAAATATCATTCCTTAACATTAAGTACTATGAAATAAAACAACCTTAGAAACAATGTACACAAGAATGCCAGGGAATTACAGAAGGCCCAATGACATAAAATAGTAACAGCTTTAGGAATGGTTTTCATTCATTCTGCAGACACTTAGTGTTCATTGTGTACTAGACACTGGATAAGGTAATAAAGCAATGAATGATATAGATATTATAATTATATTTTATATTATATATCACATGTTGAACCAAATATATTGAGCCTATATATATAAACACACACACGCACATATATACATGAAATAAGTTGCCTTATAATATAGTATGTCCCTTTCTAGAAAAAAAGAGTTTGTCGTTTTTTTTTTGTTTTTTTTTTTTTTTTTTGCCAGGTCTTTTGCCAGAGAAAGAAAGGGTCTTCCAGGAAAAGGAAAGTGTATGGGTAAAGGCAGAATAGTTATCATGAAAAGCCATGGAAACTGTAGCTGGGACGTGAGACGTATTTGTATTTAGTAGAATGGCAACAGACTGGGGTGGAAAGTGTCAGGAGCCAGACTGAGGATATGAGGAGCCTTGTTGGTTATCATTTTATGTTGTTTCCTCTCCTTTACCGTGTAAGAGAAAGATGCTTTTACGGTAAGGGTTTAGGTCTATAGACCAACACTGTCACAGAATTACTAAGCATCTCATATGAAACATTGTATCTATACCAGACTACATTAATTAATTTATTCATATCTTCAGTCAATAAATATTTATTGAGCATTAACTAGTATCAGGCACGATGCATTGGTTTGGGGAAACATTAGCTACGGAAGGTTACATGGATTTTGGGAGACCCCAATATATTTTAATTTAGGAGTGAAGATTTAGAACAATGTATACCACATACACAAATGTATGTTTATATAAACATATATAACACATATAAACCACCACAGTTTTTGTCAACAGAGCAGCTTACTCTCCCACTAAGTCTTTCTTTCCCCCAGGAAACTGAGAAACCCATATATCATGAGATTCTCTTTCTAATTCTCCCGTTTCTACTGAACCTTTTTCTCCTAAGCCCCTAGCTAACTAAGGAGGTAGTTCCTCTGATGAATTCTCCAAGTTATTCCAGTTTCACCAAATTCTCCTATTTTCTGTCTTTCTGAGTTCTTGCTGTATGGAGAATAACTCTCCCTTTACCTTTTATTTTTTCTCTATGACATTCAGCAAAACTTGTTAGCTAGCACACAAGTTGGCATATGTTTCCATTTATCCAACAAACATAAACCATAGTTTTTAAAAAAAAACTAAGCACAGATACACAGAAAGTAATGTTTTATTTCTACTAAACAGAAGTCACACACAAATATACAAGATGGAAAGTGGGACAAGTGAGTAGTAGGAGCTACACTTTTTCTTTTCTGCTCCAAGTTAAATATAGTCTTTTCCAAAAAAAAAAAAAAAAAAAAATTTCACATACTAGAGCTCTATAAATGAAGCAGGTAAGTCATATTTCAAATTTAGGTTCAAGTTTTACTTAAAAAGGGCATATTCATTGTACTCCCTTACAACCCTGAACTTAGCTGGGAAAATCTGGGAGCCATCACAGTAACTAGACTACAGACTCTTGCATTGCTTTAAAATTCTACCACTAGATGGCAGTACAAAGACTGTCATTTTTCAACACAAGTGGCTTAGTTCCATAATACTGTATTAGCTCTAGGATAGGTGATTTGGTGAGATACGGAAGAGAAAAAGGAATCGAGTCAAAAATAGGTAAAATGGTGAGGGGTGTAGGGAGATAGAGAAGGACAGCCAGGAGAGGGGAGAAGATAAGCAAATGGAAGGAAGGTGAAGAGTGAGAAGGCAGAGAAAAACTGTGGTGCCAAGGCAGATACTTTGAGAGGGAGGTGCAGGAAGGAGAAGATGGAAGGGGCTAAGACAAAGGTGAGAACTCCAATGTAGTCTTTTTCAAGTTTTCTAGACAGGCACCACAGCAAAGAAATGCGTATTTCAACATGACTTGGTGTATACACACACACACACACACACACACACACACACACACACACACACACACACTCACTCTCTCTCTCTCTCTCAGTACCACATTTGATGTATGTAAATAAATAGGTTACCAAACAAAAGTTTCACGATGTAATACTTATTTGGGTGCTATACTCAGAAAAAGCCTCCATTGTTTCTTTAAAACTGACCATTATGAGCTACCCAATCAATTTCAAGATTCAACAGGAAAAAATCCCACAGTATGAACAATATTGTTTCATTGTGTTGTAAACTAAAGCTAGCTTTTAAAGGGAGTTTTATTTTAAAAATCTCCATAGCTGGGAGCAGGGGATATTCTTGGCCATATGATCAGTTCAATAAACATCTGTTGAATAAATGAATTAATAGATAGAAGAAAAAAGATGGTGGAGCCACCCAGCCATGAAAAACACATACAACTGGCCAATGATCAGGGTAGCCTTTCCTCCATATAAACTATGATTTAAAAAACTTGAGTATATGATTGTTACTCTGTAAATTGGTAGCTTTTCTTTTATTTATTAGATGGACAACTATCAACTTGTTCTTTTCTAAAGAACACAAAGTAGAATACCAGTTAATCAGATTCTCCATTAACAATGGAAAACAGGCAAAGACAAAGAGCTGAGAAAACAGTTCTATAGTTTGCAATAGAAAAGGAATTAAGGGAATAAGAACAAATAGGGAACAGAAAGCACAGCCAGAGTTGTAAATAATTAAGAGGCTAATTTAAAATAGTGCTAGCAATGATTCTAAGACTAAGTTTCCCTCTTGGATCTTATAGTCTTCCTTCTTTCATTTGTTCCTATAAGTTTTAAGAGTCATTGGATAAAATGCTCATTTGATATGCAGATATATTTAGATACACATAGATTGCTGAAGGTCTCTTGCAATGAGTGTATACATACAAATATCATCAAAATGATTCTATAACTACCTGCAATCTAATTGGTAAAGTAGGAATATCCTTGTGGCATAATAGCACCTGTACTATGTGAAATTGGAAGCTTTATATTTAAGCAAGAACTATATTTTTATATTTATTATATACGGTAACTTTGTATTTTTCAGGAAAGAAAAAATTTGTTTTTCAAAAATGAAACAAAGGAAATGAAAGGTTTTATATTTCAAAAATCCAATATGTAATGTTCAATATATTAGATGTCACCTGAGACACTTCTCAGGTGTGGTGAAAAATGAATGTAGTAACTACATCAGAATATTAGTAAAATATCACATATTTAAATTTTTAAACATAAATTCAATCTTTTTATTATAGGAGGAACTTTTCCAATAAGTTAAAATGGTGTGATGGCTGACAATTTACAGCAGAATGAAACACAGACCATTTTGTTAAATTCTTGCTTTAACTACTTTCTCTAACTCATAGATTTTTCTCTAGAGCTTCACCTCCTTAAGTGATAGGAGTAACCTCTGAGTGAAGTATCACCTCTCTCTCAATGTGGATTCCATCTACTGTCCTTACTTTCTCCTTTTTCTCTTCTTTTGTGCTTTGTGCTTTTATTTAATATTTATCTGTGTGGGGAAAAAGCCAATCAAACTCACTCTTTGACATTTTACAGTTTACAAGGAGCTTACCTAGAATTTTCTCTTTTCTGCTAATTCTCTTAGCACAATACAGGTAATTTCTGTCTCCTCTCTGAGCCGGTTATTATCATCAGATCTTAGAACTAAACCAGTCTATGCCAGATGAAGCAGAGAAATTAACAGATTGAAGGTATTTCAGATGAACAAGAACCTAAGAAGCCAGTTTTCTGGAGGAAGCTATTCAACCTCTTATGCTTGCCCAGAAGAGAGAAGATACCAATAAATTTCTACTCCATGTTGCAAATCAGGTAAACACGAACAACAAATGACCCATGTATCTCTATAAAATATTCTGAACTCCTATTTAAAACTCAATTTTTCATTAATATTAGCTGACTGGCTTTCTCACTCTTTAACAAGTTCCTGCCTTTGCTTTATGATGATAGTACTGAAACACTCAAGTCCTATCAAGTCTGTATTTAAGAAGAGTAAACCGAAAGTCAGCAACACTCCAGTCCCACTTCCCAAAAGGCATTAAAAAAAATAATGAAAGAACATAATGAAATGGTTTGTCAATAAAAAACAAATGGAGGCCTAAAATATCATCTATATCTGGAAGTTCTCAAAATCAAGCATAAGTCGAAGAATAAATTTACCAAAGGAAGCTGTAGTAGTTCAATCACTCAAGAAGCAAAGACAACCATACACGTGAGCATAGGGCACAGCTGCCTGGACTATTCCGGTCATATGGACAGAGGATACCAGGACTCCAGTGAGTGGTGAACTAAAAGAGGACAGGCACGTGTAAGGTAGACAGAGGAAGCGAGTCCGTGACAGAAGGAACATCACCTGAAAGAAGGCGTCCTTAACATCAACAAGTGAGAGAGCAGACAGAAGACAATGGATGAAGAAGAGATCTGAAATGGGGAGTTTCACGCGAGCAAAACTATAGCCATGCTCAACGGTCAGGACGAACCAGAGCTAGAGTCTCCAACCAGCTCTGCAGCAATCACTGCAAGGACCATATTTCCTTTCACAAATAGAAATGGCACAGGACTAAAAATACACTTGTGGCTTCTTCCTGTTGGCTGCTGAGAAAAGCAACAGCCTGTAGCGAAGAAAATGGGGTGTGAGTATTTCAAATTTGCCCACGACCACATCCCTTTGAAACTCCTGAATGAGTGCTATGAAAATAAGATATATTTTTGGAGGATTCTTCACTTCATCTAAATATAATAAAAAAAAAAAAAAACCCACAACACTCTTAAAAAAGATGACCAAAGGAATTACATGCCCACATGGGGCTGGTTTCTTCACAGCAGCATCAACATGCTCTAGTCAGATATCTTGGGGAAAAAAAGTACTTTCTACTCAAATATTTAACAAGCATAATTGTTTTAAGTCCAAAATAATGCACTCATAACCCATAAGGAGTTGTTTTTCAAGTATGACATCATTACAATAAAGAGTCTTAATGCAATAAATATGTTTTACACAATTCTGATAGACCAGGCTGCTGGGTGCATTGTTATGGAAGAAAATGCGGCTGTATAGGAAACTGGAGCTGAACTCTGGCCCTCTAGGCCATCTATTTTATGATGGTCACATGGACAGAAGAATGGCATAGTGGTCAAGGAAATCCCCCCTCCCTTGCTGCCCCAGGCTTTTTCAGTTCTGATTATTCCAAAGCCACTGATCAATCACACCCTTGCTCGAGCCTCATTCCTCGGCATCAAGATGCTATTACCTGTTCCCTCAGCTATGTGGAGGAAGGAGCAGCTCAGGTATGGGAGGGAGGAGATAAGTCCATTTTTTTTTTCCTAGCTCATCAGCTGGATTTTCACAGACTGGTTATGGCATTGCTCTTTAAGTATTTTGAATTTCTAAAATGTAACATTCATTAATACTCAGATACAAAAAAATAGTTTTAAACAACAAATGCAAAGTATTTTGCGTTTACTTTGTTTTGAATTATTCTATACCTTCCACTAGGTGATGAACAAGAAATGTTTGATCTTATGTTAATTCTGGTATCATTTTTATAACTCCCAATGGATCCAAATTTTATTGAACTTTCATTTGTTTGCTTGCTTTTCATTATCAACCCCAGATGATTATCTGCTTATTTTGTATTTCCTTTCACTTTCCATCATGTATCTTTTTTTTCCTAAAAATTTTGTCAATCTACTAAGCTGACTTTAGAATTCAGATAAATTACTGCAAGATGTAGGTTACTTTCACAGTATAATATAAGCAACTAACATGCATTTAAAGACTTTGCTTCTCTAGTTCTTCCCTCTCTAGAATTACCCATTTCAACTCTCTATTGGATTATTCTTGATATCATACAAATGGGCTATAATACCTCCCTCTTTTTAAATCCTTCCCTTGAGAGCCTAAGAGGCTCTCCCACTATCCATTTCTCTACTACAACTCTTTCCTGCAGAGCTATTCCAAAGAGCGGCCCAGACTTTCAGTCTTCCCCTCCTCACCTCCCATCTGAATGCGAACTCACTTCAGTCAGTCCTTGGTCCCCACCACTCCACTGACACAGTCAGTGTCACCAGTGAACTGCACCCTTGCCAGATACCCAATTCTCAGTCCTCATTAAGCAGTGATTCAGTGATTCTTGCAAAAGGGAAGAATGTAAAAGGTAGTCATGTCACTTTCCTGCTCACAGGTCTAGTTCCAGTGGCCTTCCACCATATTTTGGAAAAAACTAAGGAACCGACCCACGTTCTTTGAGGCCATACATGATTGGGCCCTATTCAGCCCTCTGGTCTCGTATCCACTGCTCTTCCATTGCTCACTCCCCTCCTGTTCCACCAGCTGCCTTGTAGTTCTTCCTCACACCAGCCATGCACCCTTCATTCCTCAGGGTCTGTGAACTTTCAGTTCTCTCTTTCTGTAAAAGTCTTCCCCAGGTATTATTATCATACTGGTCTATGGTTTTGCAATATTATTATTAGTATTTTGAAAATCCAACGCCCCTATCATGTTTTCTTTTGCTTATCCATATGTATATCATATACCGTATCAGTATATTATCATACCTTACATTTCAGGTAGGCCAGATTGTACCTAAAATTGCACTCCTCTCCTTTGTCTTCCCATCCCCTTATCATGGCTTATTTTTCTTCATCACTCTTACCCCATCTGACATAAATTGTTTGCCTCTTACATTAGAAAACAAGGCCCATTACAGTAGGCACTTGCTCATCTTGGAACCTTGAATTGTACTTGGCATATAGTATGCCCACAGGAAGGAGGGAAGGAAGGATGGGAGGGACGGAGGGAGAGAGGGAGGGGACATTCCAAAACTTGCCTTCATCCAGGCAATTACAAACCACGAACAACTTTGCTTGGATTTGTTATGACCCTTACGCTTTTCTGCTAATAAGTATCTGTAAAAACTAATGAAAATCTCCTGGGAAGTCTACCAAAAACTTCCCCAGGCTGGACTGAAACTCCTTTACAAGGTCAAATAATCCCTTTAGGGTCTTGTTTACAAATAATGTGTCTCAGATTACATAGTAACAAAACTCGGGCCAGATCAGTCTGTTGGCTGTTCTTCCCTCTACATAGAGAGCTCCCATTTCTCAGCACAACCGCTTTGGAGGCTAACTGCCACTTTGTCTTTTTGGAATCAAGAGGGAAAATGTCTTCCCTGGGAGACCGTCTCTGACATCCTCCCTCTTCGGAGGTCTAGCCTAAATTGTGTTTGTTTGCTATACCTTCCAGAGTATCTGTTTTCTTCAGATCACATATCATGTTCAAGGCTGAAGTGAGATACGTCAGTGCACAGAGCTAGCTAACAACGTGTCATTCCTTTAGACCAATATTCTTTAAATACTTGGATGGGCTGAGTTTCTATCCTCAATGGAAAGCTTTCTCACATGCTTCTGTTGTTAGTCAAGCATATTCATGTGAACATTTCACCCTACCGCATCCCCAAACCCTAACCACCCCCTCTGAGCATCACAGTGGAAACATTTCTAACCATATATAATACCCACTGTGAAAATACTTTTATCAAATACAACTTTCTCCAATTGCAATTATAATTAAACTCTCTCCCCTGGGCAAATCCATGAGTCGTCTACATTTTAATCCAACTTAAGCACAGAATGTCCATAATTATCAGTTAATTATATGATTTTTTGTTTGTTTGTTTAATGTCAATACTTCCCAGTAGACTATAAGCACCCTGAGATAGAAACAGCATCTGTTTTGTTCAACACTGTATCCTTGGACCAATAAAATATTTACTACATGACAGATGCTCAATAAATACTTGAATGGACAAATGACTCAATTCACATGATACGTCATCTTAAAGCATGAATGGGTACATTCACAGGTCTTTGTGTAACATGATAGATAAGGTAAACGATTTCTCTACCAGAGACCAGATGTGTTATAACAACTTTAAAAATAACTAGCCGGTACAATCATCTGCATTTGTAGGAGTTAGTTTTGTAATTTTATTATTAGCATTTTGAAAATCCAATTCCCCTATCATATTTTCTTTTGCTTATCCATACCAGATATACAAGTCCTACAATGGAATGGAATAGGGGCTCCCTTTATCACTTAGCCATTTCATCGTTGGCCCAGTGCCCAGCTGCATATGTGCAAAATAAAGGCCTGAAGAATTACTGAAATGCCCTTTCTTTTATTCATTCTGTGAGGTAGGCAGGCCTCCTCCACTAGACACTTTTACCATAATCTAATTAGTCAGTTAAACAATTAAAAAAATGCTTATAAAATGCTATAGCACTATTTGTATAATATGGTGATTATAAAAACATAATACAAACTAATAAAAATAGAAAATATGGGATGTTTCCAGATAATTTCTCATAGTACACGCTCAAACCTTATAACTTGTAGTAACAAGTTACAGATGCATTTCTATACTAATTTCTTGGGAGCAGTTTTTCATTTGTAAATTTGGTATTTTTTTTCCTTCCAACTTTGTTTTTATACGACAGAGAAAAAATTTCTGAACATTACTGCTTTGAGTATTTCAGGGTGGAGGTAAATAATAATAAATAATTGCAAACATTTTGTTGATAGTTGATTAACCTAGACATTAAGCTCTTACTTAATCTCCTCAATAATCTTCAAAGATAGATCATGTTATTATCCCCATTTAATCTTTGAAGAGCACTTCCCAGTCCAAAGCTGTAAGTTAGGGGGCTAAGTCTAGATTCCTGATCCTGAATCTCATGCTCCTAATGTCCATATCACAATCCAGGGGATTTATGATTATATCACTTTTTATTCTTGGCATGAGAAAACTGCTGAGTAAAAAAACACGGCATGAAACTAACAAATACACTTGAGAGCAAATTATAGCATGGGTCGAACAAAGTTCTTCTGCAGAGATACAGTTTCCAGAAAATTAAATTTTGGCAATACACTTTCTATAGCAATCACCTTAAGTAAAAATAACCTCTCCCATAAAAGAGATATCTATTTTGTTTCCTTCATTAGTACATCAAAATTGTACAAAAAAAAAAAGTCATGAACAACATTAAAATCTTCATCAATCATCTTCACAATTAAAGCAGTATTTCCCTTAAGGGGTATGGTACAAGGACTGGATTCTACGGTATACACATACACACATATATAAAGTAATGCAATATGCAAGGTTCCCTTTTGCTCTTTGTTAATTCCTAGTTCTTAAAAAATTTGTAAATACATCTTTAAATTACGAAAGAAAATAAATACCTAATGTGGCCTTCAGTTATGTTATTATTCAAATTGGTTAGGTCCTTTTAATCAGAAGTGTTAGTATCATCAGAGGGGGTTCAACTAAAATAAAATCCAAGAGATTACTTCATACCTCTTTTTCTTGTACCTATTCACTAAGATGGTGGTGGGACTAGTTAATGGCCTTTGCCTGAAACAGCACAAAAGACAGAGGTCTCCACATTAAGCACGGAATGGCTACATCTCAAGTCTGCAGTCTAAAAATCTCTTAGTGCTGTGAATCATGTGATATTTTCACTTGGTAATACTGAGGAGGTAAAATTCATTTCATGTGCTATGAAGAAACTTGATGCAGATAAAACAGTAACTTGCCAAAGATGGATGCAATTTTGTAGAGTCTGTTTGCAAAAATTTCTCTAACTTCACAATCAACTGTTATTTCTACGCATTGAATCCTACCTTATAGAAGAACTATAAAAATCCATGTTTACTAGTATTTTATGAGAAGCAATGTTTATGCATTCATCAATCATATTTTAATGATGGGCCTCAGTAGTAATACGGTATCAAAGAAAAAATAATACAACGTATGTCTTAAACAGTCATCATTTCTTGGCCCTGAAGACAAAATACACGCATATGTGTTTAGTTTTAGAGGGAATGAGTCAATGATGATGGGCATTTTACATTTCTATAGAAGGGTGGCTTATTTTGTAGATTCATGATAAAGGAAGAACAGATCGACAGCATTATGCTACTTTAATTCCTTGTAGGAAAAATTGGGGAAAAAAATAAGAGCTTAGAGGTAGGAGAGCAACTTCACGATCAACTGCATAACTGCCCTCTATAAAATCAGGTAACATATATAAATAGGCAACTATTTAAAATCAGGTATTATTAAATAGTGTTACGTAGCCAAGTATTTTCCTGCCTTCTAGATCCTAGAAGGGAATTTTAATATTGCATTTTGAAATATTCCAACATACTGAGTCACACTGTTATTTAAAATGACAATAACTTACACTAAGACCTCAAGCTACATGAGGCTTTTGTAGTCAAACACCTAACTTTAGAATTACTTTAATGGCGACTCAACTTAGAAGCAGTTATGCTAAATATAGATTATCCTTTCCATCTGAGCATTTGAAGGTAAACATTATTTTGCAAATGAAGACATTTGAATTCTAACATTAATCGACTTGATACGTAAAAATATAGGCTAAAGAACACTGAAGGAAATACCAATGCCAACACGCAGTTGGTTCGTACTGAACCGTGTTGATCAGCTGACGTCTGTGTTGTGCACAGAATCTCTTTGGATGTGGTGTGCTTGCATATGGTTTAGGGGCAGCTCACTGAAAAAAGGCATAGTTGCCTCTAGTGCTGAAATAAATCAAAGCTTCGCTTGTGTCCCTTACCTTTGCCATGGCTTCTCCCATCTTCCAAAAGCGGCACTACGATAGTGTTGTTCACATTTCCAGGTGACCGCACAGCTGTGTAGACAACAGGCACCGACTGTACCACCACAGGGATGCGGTGAACGTGACTCAGTTTGTTAGACTGTAAATTCATGGGACTTGAAGGCGGTACAGGATGGATAATGTGCAAAAACTGCTGGCCTCCCACACCAGAGGCGGAGGCTACAAGGGGCCCTGGAGTTAATACTGTTGACGAAGAAGATGCTGAAGATACTGATGTGATAACAGTTGGGGAGGAGGCTGGACGACTAGAAGACGATGAAGAGGTTGAAGTTGAAGAAGGCGAGGAGGCGGATGCTGTCATGGAAACCGGGGAGGATGAAACGGCTGTGGGGGATGTCCTGGCTTTGTTGATTGACAAGTCCACTGGCTCAGTTTGTGTTTGGAAGTGATCTACAGATAACGAGTCCTCTGGGGGCTCCCCTTTCACATTATTTAGCAACAGGGGAACAGCTTCCATATCGGGGTAGTTGTGGACGTTTGGAGACTGTGGGGAGAAAAAGGGGACACATATTGATCTCTGTTAATCACATATTTAATAGATGGCAAGGTTTATGACTGGAGTGCTTATTCATTTTTCTTATTGCTATGAGACCCTACTCATTCCCCAAATATTTGAAGAACTGCCCTGTGACAGTCATCATGATTAGAGTTGAGGTACAAAAGTACAAAACAGTATAAAACAAGGCCTCTGCTATAAAGACATTTTCATCCTATTGTGAGAGACACCACAGTTGTTAAGATCCAGGGAAACAAGTGCTCCATGGAGGAGAAAAGAGGCCACAAGAAGCCCAAAATGAACAGCAGTTTTACATAAAATCTCTAAAAGACAAGGGCAGTATGCAAAGCATTACCTACTGACAACTGTATAAATACACCAGCTTATTTATTTAAAATAATATTTTAATTAAAAGCATTCATGTTGTTGGCTTGACCCATCCTGCATTTATGAGTCTCATTTTTCCTCAGTTATAAAGCGATGGGAATTCTGATCAGATAAACATCCTTTCCAGCTCTACAATTCTACAATTTCATGGTTCTAACCCTTACTCAACACTATCGTAATCTGGAGGCATAAAATTACCTAGCAACAATACTGGGAAAACCCACTACATTTCAACTTTCATATACGGTGCAAGAGCTCTCACACCATTCTCATGACCAGCACTGAAAAGGAGCACAATTGCTAAATTATTAAATATAAATGTTTTCTAACAATTGAGTTATGTTTTAACTCTTAGTGATAATATTTTTTTCTCAAAACAATGTACACAACGACTACAACAAACATTTTAGGAAATAATGATTTTAGAAAAAACTTATTCTGGAAATTTTAAATTGTTCATGAGTATTTTATTTAACTTAACATAAAGATAATTTTGTATAAGGTCATTTTTATTCTTTTCAGTTTTAATGAGCAAATTTTAAATAATAACAATAATAAATCCAAGATTCTACCCAGACTAACGGACTCAACATTTTATTACTGGACATGAATATAATTTATCCTTACACTTATTCATTCATAAATTCAACAAGTATTCATTGAATGCCCACCTCCGAGGCCTAAAATGGCCTAACAATTCTATTAGCATGTGTCAGGCTAGCCTTAACAGAGAAAATTAGATTGTGACAGATTATTTTGGTTATATCTAATTTCACCAGGCTAACATAGGCACTGATGTTCTTTTACACGAAGACCAAAAACTTTTTTTCAGCTTCATTATGGTATCAGAACAACAATGTCTAAAATTATATTAAATCAGTTCATTTCATTCTTTGTTTAATAAAAGATCTTGGTTTGCTATTCCCCCTAAAATGTGAGCATACACAAGGAAAACATGTTTCTTAAAACCTTTCTTTGTAGAATATAAATTATAGCTCCATTCAAAATGTACAAGAGGCAGTAGTACAAGGGAATTCTATTCAACAAGATAACAGGTCAACAATGGTACCGGATCAACTAAAAAGGAAAATGGGTTGATGTTTTATTTTTTTTGTTTCTAAGCTAAGATGATTACTTACCCACAAAAAAAGAAGAAAATTAGAAAATATAAAAATAAACCATCCAAAATATCTACTGCATGAAATTCTCCGTGCCAAGATTTCGCTCTATGTGTTGAAACTGAGAAATAACTTTTTAAATCTTTTCAGATATTTAAGAAACAAAAAACCCCACAAACACCATAAACTGAGGTACTTTTGAAAAAGCTATTAGCATTATCTACTTTTCTAACTAGAACAGTATTTCAATTGATTCCCAGCATTATCATTTATTTTCTTCTTTCTTATTTTTTTTTAAAGATTTTATTTATTTATTTGACGGAGAGAGGGAACACAAGCAGGGGGAGTGGGAGAGGGAGAAACAGACCTCCCACTGAGCAAGGACCCCGATGCCAGGCTCAATCCCAGGACTCTGGGATCATGACCTGAGCTGAAGGCAGACGCTTAATGACTGAACTACCCAGGTGCCCCTCATTTGATTTCTTTTTAGAACAATCTAATATATTTCTTATTAGTATGTTATACCCACATAGAAATTCTTTCTCGAGGCTGCTTTTATAAAATATCCCAAATGGTCTGTCATTAAAATTATAGAATATGTTATTAAGCACGTCATGAAACACTGTTTGACCTCAAATATAGTCTTGATTAGTTTCTCTCTTCTTACTGTATTAGGTACGTCCAGAATTCTAATTTTGGAAACAGCGATTATTCTATCTAGTTAGACACAAGGTTTCTACATAGGTTTACAAACCGAGGGCTGAGGTGTAAGTCATCACCGTAGGAACATTTCATAATGTAAACAAAAGACTAATGGATTGTGACAATACAAGAGCTGGTAAATATGGAGCTTATTTGTAGAGATGGCTTCTGAGACATCAAGTGTACTGAGCTTTGTAAATGACTTCAACTTTTCTAGATTATGAACAGGAGTCCACCTTTTGTAGGTAACTGCTTAATCCCTCCCTAAGAAAAATATTTATTCCTTAAGCAGTTTTATAACAACAGAAGAAGAGTGTTCCTCTTATAATTCTGTTGCATATCCTAGGAAAGCAATGAGGACCAAATATTAAGAGTCCCTAGGTATTTTCAAATATGTGAGAACTACTTAGCTTTTACATGAGCTTAAACCAAAATACAGAAAATGATTATAAAAATTAGATAAACCCAACCCTTGGACTACACACATCGTCTTTGGAACGTTGGACACATTATGCATGAAGTTATAAGGATCCCCACTGCAGAGGCACATGTCGGTTCCTTCTTCATACGTAGCAGGTAGAATGCAGCCAATATGTCCCCAAACAAAGCCTTATCAGTATAACGAGAACGAAATCTTTATTGTACCATTCACCTGTTTACAGTATTGACCTAACATATCCTCACAGCCCATATGTATCTCTCCTATGGGGATGTGGCAGGTAAAGCCACCCTGTAGCTTCAGGCTGCACATACGTATGTGGCAAGCTAGCAATACTACTTAAATATGGTTTCAAAACATCCATGGCATACTTTTGCTCCTTCTTTTAGGAAAGAGAAAAGGCCTGAAAGACTTGATTCTGAAATCATCATTTGGAATTCATCTCCTTACTTTCAGAAAGGTGAAAATTGAAATGCGTTGGTTCTGAGGTAAGAATCCATCAATACGTAGCGGCAGTGAGGTGATAGGAACATAGCAGATGGCCAAGAGCGACAACAAGAGCTCTGAGAGACCGAGGAAAACACCAAGTGAGAAGTATTTGGAGCAGCTAGAAATTAAATAAAAGGCCTACAGGTGTACATCAGACATATTGTGGGTTCAGCTCCAGACTGTGGCAATAAAGTGAATGTTGTAATAGAGCATGTCAAGTGAATTTTTTGGCTTTCCAGTGCTTAGAAAAGTTATGTTTACACAATAACTGTAGTCTATCAAGTGTACATTACCATTATGTCTAAAAAAACAATGTATATACCTTAATTTAAAAATACTTTATTGCTAAAAAAAAATGCTAACCTTCACTTCTAATTCTAGTTCTCTTGCTACTTCCACCACATCTGCAATTACTTCTGCCACTGAAGTCTTGAGCCCCTCAAAGTCATCCATGACGGTTGGAATCAACTTCCTCCAAACTCCTGTGAATGTTGATATTTTGGCTTCTTCCCAGGGATCACGAATGCTGTTAATGGCAACTAGAATGGTGAATCCTTTCCAGAAGGTTTTCAATTTATTTAGCCTAGATCCATCAGAGGAATCGCTGTCCACGGCAGATGCAGCCTTGCAAACTGTATTTCTTAAATAATAAGACTTGAAAGTTGAAATGACTCCTTGATTCATGGGCTGCAGAATGGATGCTGTATTAGTAGGGATAAAAACACCATTAATCTCTTTACACATCTCCATCAGTGCTCTTGGGTGACCAGATGCACTGCCAATGAGCAGTCATATTGTGAAAGGAATCTTTTTCCTGACCAGTAGGTCTCAACAGTGGGCGTAAAAGATTCAGGAAACCGTATTGTACACAGAGGTGCTGTCATCCAGGCTTTGTTGTTCCATTTATGGAACACAGAGTAGATTTAGCATAATTCTTAAGGGCTGTAGGATTTTTGGAATGGTCAATGGGCATAGGCTTCAACTTGAGTCACCAGCTGCTTTAGCTTCTAACTGGAATCAGCCTGTCCTCTGAAGCCAGACACTGACTTCTCTTCACCTATGAAAGTCCCAGACAGCATCTTCTTCCAAGAGAAGATTGTTTGTCTATGTTGAAAATCTGTTGTTTAGTATAGCCACCTTCATGAATGATCTGAGCCAGATCTTCTGGAGAATTGCTGCAGCTTCTCTCCATCAGTGTTTGCTGTTTCCCTCACGCTTTTATGTTCTGGAGATGACTTCTTTCCTTACACCTCGTGAACCAACCTAGCTTCAAATTTTCTTCTGTAGCTTCCTTACCTCTTTCAGTTTTCAGAGAATTCAAGAGTTAGGGCCTTGCTCTGAATTAAGCTTTGGCTTAAGGGAATGTTGTGGCTGGTTTGATCTTCTATCCAGACCACTAAAACTTTCTCCCTATCAGCAATAAGGCTGTTTCACTTTCCTACCATTCATGTGTTCACTGGCTAACACTTTCAATTTCCTTCAAGAATGTTTCCTTTGCATTCACAACTTGGCTAACTGTTTGGTACAAGAAGCCTAGCTTTCAACCTGTCGTGGCTTTTGACAAGCCTCCTTCACTAAGCTGACGCATTTCTAGCGCTGGATTGACAGTGAGAGACATGTGCCTCTTCCTTTCACCTGGATACGCAGAGGCCACTACAGGATTACTAACTGGCCTAATTCCAATATTGTTGTGTCTCAGGGAATAGAGATGCCCAAGCAGAGGGAGAGAGACGGGGGACAGCTGATGGGTGGAGGAGTCAGAGCACACACAACATTTACTGATTAAGTATGCTGTCCTATATGGGTGCAATTTGCGGTGCCCCAAACCAAGTACAATAGTAACGTCAAAGATCACTGATCTCAGATCACCACAACAAATTTAATAATGAAAAGTTTTAAATGTTGTGAAAATTACCAAAATGTGACACAGAGACACAAAGTGAGCAAATGTTATCGGAGAAGTGGCACCAAGAGGCTTGCTTAGAGGCAGGTTTGCCACAAACCCCAATTGGTTTAAGAAAAAAAAAAAACAACCCAGCAGTATCTGTGAAGTGCAGTAAAGCAAAGCATGATACAATGAATAACTACACAAGTATCTGAGAGAGAGAAGATATGGTATGTTACCAGGAAACATATAAGGGGTAGGAATGCTGAAAAGATTAGAAATAAAGAAAAGTCAGAAGTTTTAAGCACCATAGAGAAATTTCTGTTAAAAAAAAACAAACAAAACAAAGAAAGGATTCCAGGCTAAAATTTTACCCTTGATTACTAATGACTCAATTCTTGCTACGACACTGATGGACTACTCATCACAGGGCCAACTAAGTGCCCCTGTTGTTGTTTGTTTAAATAGAAGCCCACCAAGATTTTTGTCTGGGAGTGATGACTTTAGCTGAATTTTGCTGTTGATGTCCTGATGTGGAAACGATGATCAAACACTTAATATATTCAACATCATTAAAAGAAACAATATTCCTAAACATACACAGATTTTAAACAAATACTGGACTTCCGTCAAAGAGAATGAGAATAATTAATTTCATAAAGTATCTCAACTGATTTATCATTAGAATAATAAAATACTTCATGAAGTACATGCTATCATCAAAAATGGTCTTGATTTTTCTTTTTTTCTGCATTAGATATATATCTGGAATTCTAATTTTGGAAATAATGACTATTTCCACCACAAATTTAACCCCTCCTACCTGTCTAGTTAGACACAGGATTCCCACATAGGTTTACAAACCACGGGCTGAGGTATAAGTCATCACTGTAGAAACATTTTGTAATGTAAATGATAACATACATACGATCTTTCCAAAGGATTACCTATTATTCCTTGAAAGGGTAATAATAAAATATTTTTAAAAATAAAATGTCCTAACAAATTACTGCATAAATACATACCAACAGCAACAAGATAAATGTAACAATATAATTAATAAAATATATATGTGAAAATCTAAAGATAAATACAAACAGGATTATATTGCCACATATTATTTTCTTCAAAAGTTTGAAAGCCAATTTTAATCATAATATCCACTCAATAAAATATTATACATAATATTCTAGTGAACATATTCCTTCCAGTGATCTGGGGATTACACATGAGCTTTCCTAATAAGATAATCTTTTTCCTGAATTAACATCTTAAAATAGAACTTTAGCTCTGGGCATTTTGTTGAGTGAATATAAAAATGAATCTAAAACCTCCTACATGCTGGTGCCCATAGTATTAGATGTGTTTCTTATAGTCAGCCATTATCATCAGCTGCATTTTATTATGGTCTGGCAATGACTAAAAAGTGCTTTTAATATTGGTCATGTCTTTTAAACGCCTGGTAATCTTCACAAGAGAGGAAAAAATGCCCGGACACAATCTCTTTGGAAAGCCTGCAAGAAATTCTTATATGTAGTCATAGACAATATTCTGTTTAGACAATATTCTGCTAAGTGTTATCCATGATTTACATGCTGTCTGTTTCATCTTTAATGGCACCAAGGATTTTTAGAGAAGCAGAGCCTTTACACACTTGCGCGCGCACGCACACACACACACACAGACAGGATGTTCCAACTATCCATTTATCTATCCACTCATCTACTCATCCAGCCAGCCAGCATTTAAACAAATTATATTTAATTTTATCTTTATAAACTTGTTGAGAAATAATCTCATGGTAGTTTTAAGAAAAGATTATAAAATGACCTAACATTACACAGCTCGTGGTTTTAACTGTTAGGATAACCTTTGCTTTATAAGTTGCAGTGTGGTTATTATAGAAAGAAAATTTGATTTGGACACAAAAGAAATCATGACTTACCCTGTCACTTACTAGCTGTGTCATCTTGGTATCATCATTAAAATTCTCTAGGTGTGAGTTTATCTACCTACAAAAGAGTAATATAATTCCAAACTCATACCATGGTTTTATAGATTGTTTTAAGGGCATTAAGTGCTTTTAAGTAATACTGGTTAGTGTGGGATAGAAGCAAATGAGCTCCCCCTCTTAGAACTAAAAATTCCAGGGGTGCCTGGGTGGCTCAGTTATTTGAGTGTCCAACTCTTGATGTCAGCCCTGTGTCACTCAATGGGGAGTCTGCTTCTCTTTCTCTCTCCGTCTCCCGCTCCCCTCACTCTATCTCTAAAATAAATGAATATTAAAAAAAAAAAACTAAAAATTCCAACACAACCTAATCTATGACTGTAACTCTCAGAAGTGACTTGACTCAATGCACTGCACATAAGATATTCTGATGCAGGGCTGCATAAATACAGCCACTATATTGTATAGGTGAAGTGTTTGTTAATCAACCGAACAGATATATATACACTATAAAAGTAGCTAAACAAGTCCAAATATTACAAGATTTTCAGAGCCCACATGATTTTAAACAAACACATCTCTTAAAATTTAGAAGACGGTCATTTGACACTATTTTTTTTTTTTGCTTAACTAGATTGACCCATAATAGGATGATCTATAAAAACAATTGATTTGATTTCTTAATACCACAATATAAATAACCCACATCAATCCATAGTCAGCTTGTATCCATTATGACAATATATAGTTATATTAATTATTTTGGGATGTTGACCATTCTTTCCAGTCTTACCAGGGGATGAAACAGCAGAGCATTATTTGTTTCTTGAGTCTCAAAGGAAAATTAGTTTATATAAGTTTCACTGTCTGATGTGGTGATTAATTGAACATGTATTTTTTGGGGGGGGACGTGATTAAGGAAATGAACTGTGCGCTTCATGTAAAAAAAGGAAATAAACCATATCTATGATTCTATATCCTTGATCATTGAAGCTTTTAAGTTATATACAGCATTATTTTAGATGCAAGTACATTTAATTAATGAGCTAAATTCCTTTTTTTTATACAAAGCACACAGTACATACATGCCTTAGTTTTTGTGCCTTGGTTTCCCTCATAAATAAATGAAATTTTAGAGTTATGAGCACCAATTCTGAATGCAAGCAAGCTACACCTCTGGCCATTTTTGCTCTGAGTGTAAAAGTCACCAAACAACCACTTGTAAACAGAGCATGCACTGCACTTTCTTCTCTACTGTTTTATTTTACTAAAAAGGAAAGCCTATTTTTCTTTTTTTAATATTTTATTTATTTATTTGACAGAGAGAGAGAGAGCACACATGCACACACACAAGCAGGGTGAGCAGATGGAGAGGGAGAAGCAGGCTCTCCGCTGAGCAGTGAGCCGGATGTGGGGCTCAATCCCAGGACCCTGGGATCATGACCTAAGCCGAAGGCAGATGCTTAACCAACTGAGCCACCTAGGCACCCTAAAAAGGAAAGCCTATTTTTCAAGATTCATCTTACATACGCCCTTTTGTCATCATTTGTCTTGCTTTCAGCCCAGTGATCTTCCCATTTTACTCCACATGTTCAAGGGCAAACTCTTAAACACAAATGCTATGAAAGGGTGTCTTTTTTTTTTTTTTTTTGAAGACTTATTTGAGAGAGAGAGAGAGCACGTGCACACATATTGCATGCATGTGCGCAGGGGTGAAGGGATGGGGAAAGGGGCAGAAGGAGAGGAGAGAGAAACTCAAGCTGACTCCCCACTGAGGAGGGCAGAGTCTAAGGCGGGGCTTGATCCCAGGACCATGAGAGCAGGACCTGAGCTGAAATCAAGAGTCTGAAGCTTAACACATTGAGCCACTCCGGTGCCCCAAAGTGTGTATTTATAAAACCCAACCAAAAAAAAAAAAATTAAAGCCAAGTATACTAAAGAAAAGGAGAGATAAACTGTCATCCCTCTAAAACTACAGATAAGAGAATAAAAGGAAACAACTGGAAATATTCTACCATGACAATGTGGACCTTGGCTTGGAAAGTATTAAATAAGCTATCCACTGCATGCAGGTGAAGATATGTGAAGGAATATCAACTGCGTGATCTCAATATCTCAAATGTTAGAAAGAAATAATTGATTCCTTAAGAAAATTCAGAACATATGCATAACATAATGGACTATGTGCTTTTACATTTCCGTTTTTGTGCTTTCACAACTTAATTGAAAAGGATAGCCTTTTTTATTTTTTTTGAAAAACTTTTTTTGAAATTTTACTTAAGTTCTCATCAGTTAACATATAGCGTAATACCGGTTTCAGGAGTAGAATTTAGTGATTCGTCACTTACACATAACACCCAGTGCTCATCATAACAAGTGTCCTCCTTCATACGCATCACCCAGAAAATGGTAGCCTTTTAAAAAAGGGTTCAATACACATTTAAATTTATCCCAAATTGTCCTTATTTCCTAGTTGTCATGCTTTTCTGTGATCTATTTATTTCCCAGGACTTTCATAATATTTATCCGAAGCAATGAGAATCTATGTTAATAGCAGACCGCAAAACTGAAACTCTGGTTTGACACGTGTGTACTGTGAAGTTCGGGTAGAAGGAGGTGGGGTGGCTTCTCTCCTCCTCTACGGTGGTGAAGGATAGAGGGGATCCAGTTAATGCATTTTTTTTTTTAACAGCAGACAATGAAATGAAGCAATGAAAAGATTAACAGAAATGTCTGGACATGAACACACGTGTTATATGTTACATGTAAACATACAGATATTTAGCAAATAAATATTTTGTTTTACCACATATATAATCAGTGAATACTCATCACATTTGCTAGACGCAAATATTGTGCTGAAGATATTAAGCCACTGAAATCCTATTTCCCTGGCCAAATGATATAAAAGAAGCAGTGTCCCTAAAACAAATGTCAAAATGAAGTCTAGGAAGTCAGTTTTTTCCCTTATTTATTTATTTATTTTTACAACTGCTGTTACACTGAATCCTTACAAAGCATGCAAAGAGGTCTTAAAAATAAATCATATGATTCCAACTATATGTCATTTTGGAAAAGACAAAACTATAGAGACAGTAAAAAGATCAGTGGTTGCCAGAGGCTTGGGGGAAGGGAGGGACAAATAAGCGAAGCACAGCGGATGTTGAGGGCAGTGAAACTCGTCTGTATGTTACTGCAGTGGTGGATGGATACGTGTCACTCTGCATTTGTCAAAACCCACAGAACTGGACAGAGTGAACAACCTCAATGCAATGATAATACTAACTGTATCGATACAGGCTAATTAAGTCATTAAGTGTCACCAGTGTGCTGCACTAATGCAAGCCTTCAATACTGGGGGAAACTGTGCAGGGGTGGGACTGAGGTGGGAATATGGAATGTCTGGGTACAATCTGCCAAAGAGTAAATCTAAATTTGTACTAAAAAAAATAAATCCCGCTCATTAGTTGTAGGAAACTGAATTCAGTATTAATGCTGTTGATGAGACCCAATTTTGTCTATTATTTTTTCTCATTCTTCACAAAAATTAATAAGCCAAAACTATTATCACAGCATTAGTGAATTTATTTTTTTAAAGATTTATTTATTTGACAGAGAGAGAGAGCACAAGCAGGTAGGATAGCAGGCAGAGGGAGAGGGAGAAGCAGGCTTCCCGCTGAGCAAGGAGCCCCATATGGGGCTCGATCCCAGATCCTGGGATCATGACCCGAGCTGAAGGCAGTTGCTCAACCTACTAAGCCACCCAGGTGCCCCAGCATAAGTGAATTAACAGAAAAAAGAGGTAACTGTTTCAGGCTTATGTTTTCTACCTCATGATTATAATTTTTTTTTGTTCTTTTGGTTTTAAATTATTATTATTCAGTGGCTGATTTACAATATTAAAGTCGCACATTCACAATACATTAAAGGAAAACATGTGTTATAGACTCTTAGGGGGAAAAAACGTTAATTTGAATCTTCACCCTCGACCAAAGACTCATGCCGGGTACTGAGGCAAATGTCCCTGTGCTCATTACAGATTTTAAAATATGCACTAATGTTTCCCATTCTCAAACAGATTAATCTTCTCTGCTACCAGCTGGACCTTGCTTTTGATTTCACAAAATGTTCACCACAGTTATTCTTATAATGATACCTCACAGTGGTGAAATACACCAAATTTCGGAGACAAGACAACTTGACCCAAAGAGGATGAGACAGCCAAATGATACATCTGGAAACCCTGACACATTACCAACATATAAAGCAATAATGCCATCTTTTTATGGAAAAGGAGGTATATTTACAAAATGTGGGTCTTACTTTCTGGATCTTTACAGCAAGCAAGTAGTCAAGAATAGCCTCTATAGGCTTCCCTTCTTAGAGAAAATGCCTTAAAATAGAAATCACCAACCAGGTCAAAACAAGACTAATGGCACAGACAATGGAAATAGACTTTTTCCCACCTATCCCTGGTATCAGAGGCAGCTGCAATGGGAAAATGGCACAAGTAGACAAGTAATAGAGTTTAAATGCCCCAGAACTTATTCATGATTTAATTCCATCCCAGCTCACTACAAAGCTCTTGTACAAACCAACACGTTTAGCCTCGTCTTTTGGCTTCTTATTAAACGAGGTATCGATGCACGCAGGTCTAAGGATCTGAAAGGATGAAAGTGTGCACAGGTTTTGTAAGTGGTCCCCCTTTTTAACTGCAATCGCCACGGGCACACACAGGTGTACATAATTAACACGTGTATGTGGAGAATGGCGTGTCCATCAAGCCCGGTTGATTATACCTACCAGGAAATGTATATGAGGAAAAGGGGAGAAGGGGCAGGTTGGAGCCCCAGAGACGACAAAGGTAGGAACAGGAAAGCAGAAAGGACAATCCATGTGACTGAAAGAGACCCTGCCGACCACCCAAGACCCCTGATAATTAGAATGACAGGGGACATCTCAGCTCAATATTGGCTGGGACACTTATTTATAAGATATAAGGATTTAAAAAAAAAAAAACATTAATAGTAATGCTGTCAAGGATGTAGTAAAATGGACACTTTATTATGCTGCAGGCTAGCAGGGTAATTGAGTATACATTTTCAGGAATGCTGTTCAACTATGCCTCAAGAGTCTCAAAATACCTTAAAACAAACAGTAACATTTTTAAGAATCTAGGGCATTGCCATCTCCCTCTCCTCTTCCCTCACCCCCATATATATGCATATGTGTATACAAACACACACACACACACACACACACACACACACACACACCCTCCCAAGCTGAGAGGGAGTGACCTTATATTCAGGATCTATTCAAAGTTCACCCCTAATTACTGTATTTTAAAAAACAGAATAATGTTTGGAATTGAAATCTTCAATCAATACCAGTGTTGGCTTTCAGAAATCACCAGAGAGAATATGCTTTGGGGGGATGGTGGTGAAGGAAATTTAGCACATTTAGTCATGATTCCTGTGGAATGTGGATGTGGAATGACCTCCCACTTTCAAGTGCTGGTACGGTAGAGAAGCTTTTGAAAGATACCAACCATCTCAAGTTCAGCCAAATAAGTACTTCAGATGGCTTTGGAGAAAAACCCCAGAGGCAGCATCGCCCCTGATGCAAACAGTGCTCTACCTCAAGTAATCAAGATGAGGTGTTCGAGAAAATGATGACTTAAAAACTGGCTCTAGTGAGGACACACGGGCATTGATGTTGAACTTGCATGTGAAGATACTGAAATAATATAAAATTGGGGAGTCAGGAAAAGTTCAGTATTTTAAAATGTATACACTAATATTCATATAAAGTGGAGTTTGTTTTATAACTAATTTAATACATTAAAATATCATAACTGCTAAAGTTCAACTATTTATGAGTTTATATATTCAAGCTGGTTACAAAAGTTTCCTCCCGGGGAAACAGGGGTAACTTAATGCAGGGACTTGTATTTAGACAAAGACAGCAACTGGGGATTTTGGCAAAGAGGTATACACAAATACTCATTTTTGTCTTGTTTATAGGAGTAAACATTAGAAACCACAAAGTGGGCATAACAACGGAATAAAGTTTGGAACAATGGCTTTAGCCCCGGCTATAAATTAAATCATCCATGCAACATTTCAAAGGTAAGAGATGCGGTAGGTCCGGGATATGGCGCTGATACCAGTAGTTTAAAAGGGATCATATGTGACTCCAATGAGGAGCCAGGTTTGACAAACAATATTCAGTGACATGGAGAAAACTATATAATGTTAAGCTAAAAAAAGTTAGGATACAAAACTGCATATGAAGAGTAAGCTTAATTTTGTCTCCTCCACCATTTTTATTTATATATGAAAAGAAGAAAAAAGGCTAGAAGACAACCGCAGAAACGTGAATAACGGTTCTCCATTTGGTAAATTTGTAAGTGATCTAGATTTCCTTCCCCCCCTTTTAATCTAAGTTTTCCTTATTTTCTACAGTGAACCTGTGCTACTTTTAAAAATAAAAAGAACTGTGTTATATTTCAGGAAGATATACATATGAGGAATGTACGAAATATATTTTCAGGAAAAAATTTTGAAAAAAGGAACAGAGACATTTCTAATTTTTAATCTGGCCTTTCCTAGATTCTAGTGAGCCATGATGTCGTTAGAAGAAAATAACAAATTCTACTGAAATCTCCATCTGCCAAGGGCATCACTCCCATCAGTTTTAAAAAGATGTGCAGCACAGCTATTTTACAGAAATTAATGTCTCTACCTACATAACCATGTCTCTACCTATGTAACTGCAATGAAACTAAAGACAAAAGCTAAATACAATCAGTAACTAAAGATAGGTAACTGCGGTAACCCAGTGGGTTGAAACTATGGATTCCTCTGGAAATCCCAAGCTGCTGCATTACACTTTACCGGGAAAACATTTTCATACTTGAGAAATTACAGAAAATAATTATATACCAATGTGTGGGAACTACTAAGCTTTTTAGGTTTTTTTATGAAAAGCTTTCACTCAATCAATATGTATTTAGTGAACATTAGTATATGATCAGCACCGCGCCCTGAGAAATGGGAGGATGCCACAAAAGGATTTTAATGCTTGCCCTGAAAGAAGCCACTCCCCCCGACCCCAACCCCAGAGGTTTAATGAAAGTTTCATCACAGTTTAGTGAACTGCATTCAGAAATCATGAAATGTATATGCAGAGGGAATATTTCTACATTGTGTTTTAAAAAGTGGAGGTCATTAAAAGTGAATCTGAGGAAACAAAACTGTGCTCTTTAAATCAACTTCTTCAGAGTGTATATCCAAACCAAGCACACCTTCAAATAAGTATTATAGAGACCTTATAACCACAAATTAAACTCAATTATTCAAAGTGCAGAAAAAATAAACATTTATGTAATATTTAGTATAATATTATCTGGCAGAATTTTCTCCTTCAGTTCTATAAATGAAGAAATACAGTCTCACAGAAGTTGAAAGAATCATCTGAGGCCAGGATATTATATGGATCTATGATCTAAACCCAAAAGTAATTCCTAAGGCTAAGTTTCCTCCCCAATGCCACCCTAATCAGCCTTGGAACAGGAAAGGAGAGAGAGAGCTCGTGTCTTTATTTGAGAAATTTTTTAATGCAGTTCACATGAAATCAGTCTGTGGCAATATCGAACTGAAGATAGTATAAAAATGAGCACTGCTTGAATACCTGTGTAGTAAGCATTTGCTCACTTTCCCTATATCCTTGGCACATAACAAACTTAATGGCATGAGGCGGGTATCAGTGACCCACACCACGATGTTTATTTCTTATTTAGTTCCTGCTTGTTTTCACAGTAAGCCTTAGAATAACGGCAACTAGAAAAATCATTCTTAAGAATAGCAACCCATATTTTGTGCCCTGGCCATGCTGTATGTTATGTAAGTTTGAAAGAAATGAGAAAACATGATGGAATAAAATGGAAAAACCGAAATCCTCTACAGATTTGTTATGGAGCACAATTAGAAATGTAAGTGGATAAATCAATCAGCTCACCACCTACTGAATTTCTTCTGTTCCTTTTCTTTAAAGCCAAATACTCAGAAATTAAAAAGAAACAAACATTATTTTATTTTTGACCAGTGATGCACATCTCCTGATAAAAGCAGTGTAATAAAGTGTAACTTTTGTAAATAGAACAACAGTAAGCGACAGGCAGTGGGGTTTTATAAAAAGCACACTTGCCTGAGTTCTAGCTTAGGTTCTTTTCTAGGTGATCCAGTCCTCCTATCATCTCTCTTCCTTTAATTTCTAATGGAAATGACTCTGATTATGCTTTTGCCCACTTCCCGAGCCTCTTCTTTCCTCCAGCCCTACCAGATTTCACCTGTCCTGAACCAGATCCCACCCTCTGTCTTCCAAGCACTCTGAGCTCCACGTGTCCTTCTCCAATGAGCCGGTGTGCCCAGGAAGACACCATTTCTTCTAGTTCTTTTGCAGTCCTGAATCTATCACATCACTGGTCCACAGTAAGCTCTTAATTAAAGCTCATTAGTAAAGCTCCAGTTGCTCTCTAAAGTCCTTATTAACTCTAAAATTGAATAAATCTATGAAATCACCCCGTCTAAAACTTAACAAACAGTAAATACATTAACTTAATTATATCATACATACAAATATTAGAGTTGAACGTTTCTATTGGCTCATTCCTTCATTTAAAAAGAATTTATTAATTGCCATTTTATTAATTCCTCTCACTACAGAACTTTAAGGGACTAGTTTCAAGACACTGCAAAGTAATTTTTAAAAAGAAGGGATTAAAGATACACTCTTCCAGTGGGCCTAAAACCTAATAATGTCTGAGTCTCCCTTTCTGTTTTTGTTAATTTGAAGTACATTACAAAATTTTGGGGCTTTTGTTTTTGACAACTAGAAAATGCACAGATAGAATCACTAAGTGTATAACCGTAACAGTTAAAATACAATGTTCTCTCCGGTTCTAAAATTTAGGGTTTTTTTTTCCTAAAATTTAGCTTGAATGTCTATCAAATTCCACAAAGCTAGTTATGATTTTGTATGTATTTTTTTCTATCAGGAAATAATACGTGAAAGGGAGATTACAAATTTTATAATTAGATACAATGATAAATGTGTATGTCTGATCCGGTTAATTTTCCATCCTGCAGTAATTAATAAAAAATGCTACTCTAAGCCCTTCTGTGGTGACGTCCTGCACCAACAACCTTGACTTGCTCCTTCTTCCCTCCAAACTCTATGGCACATTTTCCATACATTTTATTCTTCCCTTTCTTCTCTTCCCCTATTTGCTTACTGTGCTCAGTTCCTGTATGTTAATCTCAGAAGGCTAGAACTTTTGCCTACCTCCGTTCCATGTTCTCTAGTTTCATCTACATATCTGACATTCGTTCTAACACTAAAGGAGCAGTTCTCAGCCAGGATAACTGTGGCCCGCAGGGGACAGACACTGAGCAATGAATGTCTGAAGACATTTTTGATGATCACAATCAAGGGCAAGGGTGACAGGACAGATTACAACAAAGACAAAAGATCAGGAGTGCCGAGGTTGAGAATCCCTACACTAAACTATCCTTTCTTTCCAACATTTTATTTTCCTTCTACCATCCTGTTTTTCTCCTTGTTTTCTTTGGATTCCTTTTCTTTTCTTTTTGTTTTTTTACTCCTCAAATCCCCCATATGTGTTAATCATGTAAATGTATCTGTACAGTCCAAACACTAGTATGTGCATCTCTGTGGGCGTGGTTTATGTATTGGTATGAATGCTCGTTAGCATGTACATATTCCTGTGTAGTACACTTAAAAATTATGGGAGTGTGTGTGCATAGTGAGCATATACACAAAAATTAATTTGAGTTTATAATCTATATATTAGATGTGTGTATATGTGTGAGTTCATATGCCTTCTTTTTGTAATTATTTAATATTGTTTAGTTTTCACACTTGCACTTCAGTGAAAGGAAGAATACAGCTATATCTGTATTTGTAAAATCAAAGGGGGACTGGGGTTGGGTCACAGAACTGAAGTCACAAGTGCAACTGATGGTCCCAACTCCATTAAGCATCTGCCTTTCCACTAAGACTTCTGGGTCTCAGCCAAAGGATGGCTCCTGCCAGCTAAATCTAAGCCTCAGACCTGAATCACCTTCACCAGATATAAAGGCCTAAAGTCATGTATATCTAACACAGACATGTGTACATGCATTATGGAATATCCATTTAATCCTCACAACATCCCAATATAGGAAATTATTGTTAATCAATTTTACAGAAGGGAAACAAAAAATGAGGAGGGTTGAGAAATGTACCAATGGCTCTACAGGTGGTAAGTGGCAGTGTCAAGACCATTTTTAGCCATTTCTTTTCTTTTTTTTTTTAAGATTTATTTATTTATTTGAGAGAGCGAGAATGAGAGAGAGAAAGTACATGAGAGGGGGGGAGGGTCAGAGGGAGAAGCAGACTCCCTGCTGAGCAGGGAGCCCGATGTGGGACTCGATCCCGGGACTCCAGGATCATGACCTGAGCCGAAGGCAGTCGCTTAACCAACTGAGCCACCCAGGTGCCCCATTTTTAGCCATTTCTGACAACAAAACCCCTGGCCTCAACTGTAATGCAATACTCATGCAAATGACTGATTTTATAATGTCTGCCTGCAGTAGATCAGGAAAGACTGAAATCACTGTAATCACCCCCCTTAAAACATTTTCCTTTCATTTTGTGCAATTTAAAGTCTATATCGTTTCATAAGGAAGAAAGTCAAAAAGGTTAAGTAAAAGCTTTCATGGACTTCATGAACATATATTAGCAGAATTATTTTTTCTTTATTAGTTCTCCTTATAATATCTCTAAGAAAACATTAACTGTATGTTACTCAATTATTTATTGAGTAAGAAAAAGAAAAAAAAATCAGGCACATTAATCACTTCTTTGATCCAAATAATAGAACCTTGATTCCCATGAGATAAAGTTACTCTGTGTTTTTTTGGCTTTAAATGATTCCCGTGATGAAATTCCAAATTAATTATTAAATAAATAAGCGAGCTCACATTCACATGGTTCATTTTCTTCTTAGCAGCAGTACTTTCAGTGGCAGTAAAATAGCCCACGTTCAATTATCTACAGTCTTACAAGGGATCAGAGAATAAGTAATCCCAAATGACAGATAATCCCAAAAGCATTTATGTTGGGTTTTAAATTCATTATATGATTCCAGCAGATTTACCGCCATAATTATATTCTTTTTCTCAGGCTCATATTAAAATTTATTTGTATTTCTTGAGCACAAGCCAAGTGACAGCAGAAGGGAGGATCCCAGATAATCAATGCTGAATGACAAAAGGAAGTTGATTTGCTATTAGCATTTTTTCCTGTAATCAACATGAAGATAATCAAGAGTTGATCATGAAATCTCATTTCACATTTATTAAATGTCTTATGTGATTGATTTAAGAAGATATAGTACAACACTATAGCAGAGGGGTGGACAGCATAGGATGTTACCAGACTTAGGTTTGTGCCCTGGCTCCGTCCTCGTTCTGTGACCACAGGAAGTTACTTATCTTTTTAAAAAACTTCAGTACTTCACTTACAAATGGCGCTAATACTTGTACCTGTTTGTACCATCCGAAGGGAGTTTGGAAGGTTAAATCATTGAATGCACACTGCCTGACACAAAGTTAGTTATGGTTGTACTTTTTTGTTCTAGGTACTATTAGCTATTTCACTCTAGTGCTAAAACTAGAGATTACTTACATCTGACAGCTTATATCCATCCACCTTCCATAAAATGACACGGCCTTTATTATTCAATAAATTATATATACACACTGTAGGGTCAAATGCTAAAGTGTGTTCATCATCTGCTATAGCAGAAAGCATTTGGGCACATATTTGTATTATAACTATTAAAACTAACTGGAAAAAATTAGAGATGCACAATTTCTTATTTTAAAACCCCTGGGGCCATATATGTTTCAGAATTCAAAGGTTTAGGATTTTAGGAAGGTAACAGCACACCTCCAAGAAGGTCTGAGGTGGAGCTGCATTCTCAGACACATGAATATTTCTGCAGTAAAACAAATAAGCATTTACACTGCATTATACATAACATCACATCAGTTTAGTCCAGGTTTTAATTCTAAATGAGTTTTTTTAAATGTTAATTTTTCAGAACTTTTAACGATTTTAGAATTATGAATAAGAGATTGTGAGACTGGAATGATCCCAATAGGGGTATGATAACTGAAGAATAAAACAAAACCTTTTCTTGGTTTGCGTAAGATGGTCCTGGATAATTTCTTGTCAATGCAACTCTGAAGAGTAAATCAAGCTTAAATAATTGCTCCTTAATTTTATAAAGAAAACAGCAGATATACTGATTTGTGGAAGGGTGACATATAGATGGCACTGTCCCTTTCCCCTTGTATTTCAATTAGGAATTCATTTCTTTCAAAGCCATACATCACTGATGAACTGAATTATTAGAGTTTTAAGAAGCTATTAATTTTTTGATGCTTTCACTGGTCAACAGATGAGGTAGAATATAAGCAATGATAGGAAAAGGGGCTGGTTCTTAGCGGAAAAAAAACCTGACTTACATTGTATTTTCCCACAAATATAAATATAAATATACCCTGAGATTAAGTAGAAAGATGACATTTTGATATATATGTGTAAAAGATTAAAGGAAAGGGTTTATACTGTTCACTGATACATGAATATTCTTATTATGAGTAAAGGAAAACATTATTGACTATAAATCCAATATATCCAATCAGAAGCGTTTTTAAATTACAAAGAAGTTCAGAAGTTAGTCTGACTGCCAAGGCAAAACTTGCTAAAAATTCTGCTCAACAGGAACATCAATCAACACAAAAGTCCATCATTCAGGCTGTGGTAAATGTTCTGGACTATCTGGCATGAAAAGTTCAGAGAGGAATGATGGCCTATATATGTAATCAATGTGGTATATAAAAAAAGATTATAAAAATAAGGATTTCAAAGAAGAGAATGTTGGCAATTAGAGATTACTTATGGTTGAGAATGGCAGTTTTCAATTCAATCTAACATTAAGGAGTACTAAGAATTAACAGGTTTAAAGGCTTCATTTGTCCAAGTTCATGCATAGGCAAACCCTGATAAAAAATATAGGATGACAGATATATATGCTGTTATATCATAATAATTAAAAATAGAGAATAAAGGCAAAAAAAGAGGAATCTATAAATAAAGCAAATGTTAGAGTCAATTCAATAGGTGAATTTTAAATATGACTTTGTGCTTGTTAGGAAAAAAGTAACATATGAGTAGCTCCACAGATCACATTAGCTCAAAAGGGGACTGAACACATTTTTCACTGCTGGTTCAAAACATGCATTAAATTGCAAAACTTTTTCATGAAGGGCTTTATGGACAAGATCTAAAGTGATGAGATGAAAAATAATCTAAAGTAATCTAGACAATTTATAGCATTCAAAATGTGTGAAAAGAAAGGGGTATATCTCATTTCTGCTAAGGCAGAGTACTTTGTTTAAGATAAACTCTCCTGGGGCACCTGGATAGCTCAGTCAGTTAAGCATCCAACTCTTGATTTTGGCTCTGGTCATGATCTCAGAGTTGTGAGACTGAGTCCCACCTTGGACTCCATGCTGGTCGTGGAGCCTGCTTAAGACTCTCTCTCTCCCTCTGCCTCCCACTCTTACCCACCTCTAAAAAAAAAAAAATTTTTTTTAAATATTTATTTATCTGACAGAGAGAGACAGCGAGAGAGGGAACACAAGCAGGTGGTGGGAGAGGGGAAAACAGGCTTCCCGCAGAGCAGGGAACCTGATACAGGGCTCAGTCCCAGGACCCTGGGATCATGACCTGAGCCTAAGGCAGACGTGGTGGTGGGAGAGGGGAAAACAGGCTTCCCGCAGAGCAGGGAACCTGATACAGGGCTCAGTCCCAGGACCCTGGGATCATGACCTGAGCCTAAGGCAGACGTTTAATGACTGAGCCACCCAGGCACTCCTAAAAAAAATTTTTAAAAGATCAACTGTCCTAAGAGACAACAGAAAACAGATAAGGAGAAAATATCACTCCAAAATTGGAATCTACACATATACACAAGAGCCTAATATAAGTTCTAGAAGAAAAAAAAAAAAACAATACCTGACATTGAAAACTTGATACCTGTGTTTTACAGCAGAATAGACACAGCAGAAGAAAGGATTCATGAACTGAAACATGAGAAGAAATTTGCCATAATGGAGTCAGGAATGGAGAAGTAGGTAATATAGTATGATCCCTTAAAAAGAAGACATATGGGATAGATCTGTGTGCATGTGACTGGAGACCCAAGAGGAGGAGAGAGAGAGAATACGGAATAGGGCAGAAGTAACACTGAAAAACATAATGGCCAAAAATTTTCTAACCTGATGAAAGATATTAAGTAGTAAATTCAACAATCTCAATGGATCACAAACCATATAAGTTCAAAGGAAACTACTCAAGAATAGTCAGTGAAAGAATGACCTGCAAGGAAGTTACTATATGACTAGAGAATTACTTTTCAAAAAAAATAGTGAAAGCCAGGAGACAATGGAAGGGCAAGGTTAAACTGCTGAAAGAAAAAAAAATGAAGTAACCGACAACTTTGATACTTGTCATAAAAAAACCAAGGCAAAATAAGGACCTTTTAGACAAAAAGTAAGAATTCATAGCCAGGACAACCATACCAAAAGACATACTAAAGAGATTCCTCAGGCCTGAGGAAAATTATCTCATAGAAGAATATGGAAGGAAAAGAATAAAGAGCATTAAATAAAATAAAAAGGTAAATATGTAGGTAAATCTAACTGAATAATGACTATATATCAATAATTGTATCTGGTTTGGTTTTACATGTAGGACAAAGAAGGAGAGGGATATAGAGAATTAAAACGGCCCCAACAACTTCGCGTTGTCTAGAAACAAGCAAAATGTCTATGGTGGGCATTAACAAGTCAAAGGGACAATGCAATCTCTAGGGAAAGCCATTAAAAGTAATAAAATAATATTTATACTAAAAAGTTACAAAGCTTAATAATAAAAGGGAAAATAAAAGAAAGTTTCTTGAGTAATACAGAGAACACAGGGAAGGTTAAAAAATGTATTACAGAACAAAGGAAATAAAAAACATACAGTAAGATGTATATTTAAATGTAAAATATTCCACATTCTGCAGTTAACTAGTCTAGCTTTTTAAGGTTTTTACATATTTTTATAGTTTAAATTTTCTAACGACCTACAAGTGGCAAATCTTGAATATTAGAATATAAAGGTTGAAACTAAAAGAATGAAAAGAATTAGGCAAATACTAAGCCATAAAAGGCTGGTATAGCTATACAAATACTAGGAAAAAAGTTGATAGTAAACTAGATTATTACACACTGACATGGGCATCTTGAAATGACAAAATGACCTCTGCAACAGGAATATATATAATTCTCAATTTGTATACACTTCCAATACCCTCCAAAAGCAAAAATATAAAGGACTAAAATGAAAAATAGACAAATCCATAAATAAGTGTGGGATTTTTAACACATTTCTCTCAACAAGTGATAAGACAAGGAGACAAAAAATGAGTAGGAATATAGAAGATTAAAAAAGAAAATATAATTAATAAACTTATTTTATTTGACCCTTTTAGAACAATGTGCCTTATGTCTTCTCAATGAAGTGTTTTTCAAGTACTCATGAACTACTTATCAGAATTTGAACATACCATGAAATACAAAGTAAGTCTTAACAAATCTCAGCATATATTCTCTGACCACAATGGAATTAGACTAAATACTAATTACAAAAAAAATAACTAGTAAATTCCTGAGTACTTAGAAATCAAGTGGTATAACAAAGTCAGTCCATGGGCTGAAATTACAACAAAAATTTGAAAATATTTTGAATCAAATAATAAAAATAGGATATGTGAAACTGTGGGAGATAATTAAAGGTGTGATTAGATAAAAAATTTTGCCCTTAAAACATGTATCAGAAAAGCAGAAAGGCTGACAGTCAATGATTTAAGGATCTAAAGAAGTTAGAAAAAGAAAAGCAAATTAATTCTAAATAAAAACAGGAAGAAAATAATAAATGTAACAGCAAAACTAATTAAATAGAAAGCAAATATACAACAGAGAACCTCAACAAAATCCCAAACTTGTTATTTAATAGAATAATAAATTCATAAACTTGCAGCAAAATTGATAAAAAAAGAAGGAAAGAGAGAGAGAGAGAGAGAGAGAGAAGGCAGCCATTAACAATGTCAGGATTGTAAAACAGCAACTTAAGCCCACAGTCATTAAAAACATATTAAGAGAATGTTATAAACAGATTAATGCTAACAAATTTTTAAATTCTGATAAAATAGAGAAGTTGTTTACTAAGTACAATTTACCAAAACTGATACAAGAAGAAAAGGAAAACCTGAAGGTTCCTGTATCTGTTGCAGAAATTGATTTAACCTTCTGACTAAAGAATCTCTAGGCTCAGATTTGCTTTATGAATTACTTCAAACTTATTATTATGGAGTAATTAAGAAATAAGCCATATCTTACACAAAATCTTTCCAAGAATAAAAAAAGAAAGAACACGTTTCTAAATGATTTTATGAGGCTGGCATACTTGCTATCAAAACCTGACAAAATTCAAAAACAGGCAAAACTATAGTTTTAGAAGTCCGGTTAGTCATGATTCTTGAAACTGGACAGTGTTGGGATATGAATAAGACATACAAATTCCTCTTTCTTTAGCTGGGTGGCAATTAAATGTCTGTGTTCACTGTGAAAACTTCACAAATAGCACACTTAAAATTTATGCAATTTTACTGTGTGAATGCAATACATCAAGTTAAAAGTAAGTTACCAAAACAAGTAATAAATCAATGAGCCAACCCCTTAGTTTAGACCTTTCTGCAGATCCTTTAAACAAAAGCATGTGTACATTATCTGAAGAATACGGTTATCTAGAAGATTAAAGCTGTTATCTATTCAATATTCTGAACTCTCAAGTTTTTGCGGACAGTTTATGGATTACCGAGACTCCTCAGTGCCTTACCTGAAGACAGAGTATAGTAAAGCAGGGGGGCAATTACTCTTGACAGAACTGGTAGTGGGGAGATAATGAGATTAGACCCTGGCAGGAACCTGGACCAGTGCCCAAGATAGAACATAGAGTGTGGGTCAGCCTCCACCAATTAAAAAAAAAAAAAAAGGTATAAATTTGGGAGTACCTAGGAAGCCACAGACCATTACTGGATATCCCACTTGGCTAAGATATCCTTAAGAAGTGAGTATGGGAGAGCTATGTGGAATGAGGAAAAGAAAGAAGTAAAGTATTTTCTGATAGAATGTCTAAAATCAAAAAGATAAGAAGTACCAGGTGCTGGCAAGAATTTGGAGAAAAAGAAATTCTTGTGTGCTCCTGGTGGGAATGTAAATTGGTACAGCCACTGTAGAAAACAGTATGGAAGTTAGTCAAAAAATTAAGAACAGAAATACCATATGATCCAGTAATTCCACTATTGGGTGTTTACCCAAAGAAAACAAAAACACTAATTTGAAAAGATATATGCACCCCTAGGTTTAATGCAGCATTATTTACAATAGCCAAGATACGGAAGCAACCCAAGTGTCTATCAGTAGATGAATGCATAAATAAAATGTGATGTAAACATACTACACACACACACACACACAGACACACTGAAATATTAGACAGCCATTAAAAAAGGATGAAAAGGATGAGATCTTGCCATTTGTGATGACATGGATGGACCCAGAGGGTATAATGCTAAGTGAAATAAGTCGGACGGAGAAAGACAAATACCTTATGATTTCACTCATAAATAGAATCTAAAAAAACAAGTGAATAAACAGAGATAGAATGAGACCTATAAATACAGAGAACAAACAGATGGTTGATGGAGGGAAAGGGGGATGGGGGAATAGGCAAAATGGGTGAAGGGGAGTGGGGTATACAGGCTTCCCGTTATGGAATGAGTAAGTCATGGGAATAAAAAGTACAACACTGGGAATATAGTAAATGGTATTGTAATATTGTTGTACGGTGTCAGATGGTAGCTGCACTTGTGAGCTCGGCATAATGTACTGAGTTGTTGAATCACTTATTGTACACCTGAAACTAATGTAATATTGTGGGGTCAACTATACTCAAAAAAAAAAAAAAAACTTTTTTTAAAAGCATTGTCTAATAGGGGAGCCTGGGTGGCTCAGTCGGTTAAGCATCTGACTCTTGATTTCGGCTCAGGTCATGGTCTCAGTGCCATGAAATCAGCCCCACACTGGGCTCCATGCTAAGCAGGGAATCTGCTCAAGATTCTCCTTCTCCCTCTCTCTCTGCCCCTCCCCCTGCCTGTGTTTTGTTTTTTTTTTCCTCTCTCTTAAAAAAAATTAAAAAGCACTGTCTGATAAATTTTTGAAATGTTCTGGGAAACGGTCAAGATTTAGGAATAAAAGGTCTCAAAGGCTCAGCTGTGGAAACCGAAACAGAGGCAGAAGAAATGAATGAAACTTCATGAGAGTAGATACTTTTATTTCCTTCACTCCTATATCTCCAATATCCAGAATGTTTGCTGAATAAATGAATGAAATCATGAAGCTCGTGCTGTTATATGCTTCTCTTTATCCTATTTGCTTATTTCCCTCTTGATTATCTCCTTCGGTCATTGAATTGACCATTGCACCTATCATATTTTCTTGGTTTTAAGCCTAAAGCAAGAATTTTCATTATGTCAAATCTGTGTGTTTGTGCGTGTATGTGTGCATTGTTCACACATATGTAATAACAAATATAAGTTGAATCATATTAAAATGAAAGTGAAAAATTCATCACATAATTTTACCATAGAACATTCTAATGGATTCAGCAATTGATCTAAATGAGTGATTTTATTAGCTTTGGCCATTTGATAATAGCCTGCTAAAACAATCTAATCAATGATCAGTTTGACCTGTTTTGCTCTCATCTCTGCTTCCCTGTTAAGTGAGAACTTCAATAAAAAGAGAAATCACTTTAGTAGATTCAACCTCTAAAAATAAACACAAGGGAGAATAAACCTAAACATGAATTGAGCCAAGAGAATCATCTGTCTGATACTGAGGAACAACTTCATAATAAAGCTTTATTAAATATGGTCTGAGATTTCTATCATTTTATTACTAACCTAGCTTTAAAATAGATGGCAATTCTCAAAATACTTTTTGTCAAATTTTCTTTTGCTTTGGTTTTGATGTGGTTGTTGTGTTTTTACTGTTTAGAAATAACCTATATCTTACACAGCTTAAAATCTGTGTAAAGCACTGACCAAAATATTATATAATCAAAGCACACGGAAATGAGTTACTAAAACCCTACTTGATAATTCTTTCCCTATGTCCACATTTGTTTTGTAGATTTTTCTGAAAACTCTATAAACCTTTGCTCAACCTGAACTCTTTAGTGTACTATTTTATTTAAAAAAAAAAACAATACATGAACTTGAATGTGTTCTATTTCTGGTCCAAGTAAAATTATGTGAAATGAAAAGATTTAATACACTATTCTCAGAGGAAAGAAAATGTAAGGTTATGGAATATCAGTAATGCGTTTAAAATATCTAGAAATAATTCACACTATATATTCAAAACCCCTACTGTAGTGTTTAAATTAAGAAAATATTCAAAATTTATGTGAATAGTAAACATATGGCACCACTCAAAAAAGGCACTGAAGCAAATAATTCATTAAAAATGCAAATGAATACAAGTGAACTTGGTTAGAAAAGTCATGTCAGGGAACCAAAGGCTACTACAGCAGAGGAAAAGGCAAGGTTGAAGATGGTTCACAGGGGAGAATTCTGCGGAGGTCAAGTGCCTCCTCCAGAGCTGTGGACTACTTATTAAGGAAGCGAAGCAGCAGTTCTGAATTTTTATTACTGCGCTTTGCTCATACTGTAATGATATCAGATAAGGTATTTATGAATTGTCTGAATATTTGACCTTGGGACTATATTATGGATACTAGATATATTGCTTTTTATGGGGGAAAAATAGACAGTTCTATAAGGGTAAATCATTCAAATTATCAAAAGAGAAAAGGGGGGATTATCAAAAGAGAAAAGGGGGGTATCCCCTGTGAAACATTTCATGCCTGTTCAATAAGTATAAGCAATTATGCACTACAGTAAATTAAAATAGATTATAAATCAATTAATCAATCTGCCTAGAAGCAGTAGACTCATGTCAAATAATGACATGATGCCCTTTTTACAATAAAACTTAGTACCGATAAATTCAGTTATTTAGGAAAATGTAACTGCAGCAATGCCAGTCTATTCTGAATTATAATGTGTTCAATAATGGACTTCTGTTTTCTTTAGCACAGAGCACTGACTTTACACAGAAGTGAAGTTCTTGTAGAAGTTTGGGAAGCAGACAGACGCACCCTATCATACCACCCACCAACCTGGCAAATGGCTTACTCTGAGTGAAACCATTTACTGCTACCAGTTCAAGTCAATGAATTAAGAAATGTGGGACAACTGACCATCAATTTAATAATTATATTATTTTTTTTTAGTATCAAGTGTTAGTTCTTAAGTTCTCAGTGATAGCTTTCTTTTAAGTAAGACCTCATAAAAATGTCTTGGTTTAAACATTAAATAAAAAAAAATTTTTTTTTTTAAGATTTCATTATTTATTTGACAGAGAGACAGACACAGCGAGAGAGGGAACACAAGCAGGGGGAGTGGGAGAGGGAGAAGCAGGCTTCCTGCGGAGCAGGGAGCCTGATGCGGGGCTTGATCCCAGGACCCTGGGATCATGACCTGAGCCAAAGGCAGCCGCTTAATGACTGAGCCACCCAGGCGCCCTAAATAAAACAATTTTTTAAAGAACCATAGCTCTTTGTCCTGATTTATCAAGCTGCAAATATCTAGAGCTATTGCTAAATATCAGATCTGAGTTAGGGATTTCAAGGATGAGATATAAAATTTAAAAAATCATTAGTAACAATTTGAGTACTGTTTACTACTGTTTCAAAACTATATTTCAACAGTTGTCCATTTAAATTTTTCATATATCATATGTAAAAGAATACTTATTTAAAGACAATATAGTAATTATTGACAACTTAGACCAACTACTCAATATTAAAATTTTTTTGATTAGATTTACTTTTATAATATTTAACCTATGCAAAAAATACAATATAGGTAAGCATGACATGCAAATAATTTATCTAATTAAACATTTCAATAGATCTCTATTTCTATAAAGCATAATAAAATAGACACCCATAATCAGATTAGACCATCAACTACTCAATATTAAAAAAATTTTTTTGATCAGATTTACTTTTATGCTATTTAACCTATGCAAAAAATACAATACAGGTAAGCATATGTAAATAATAATTTAAACATTTCAATAAATAGATTTCTATAAAGCATAATAAAATAGTCACCCATATCAGCTTCTCTTCTTTTCTAATACATGCATTTATTCTCTTAGTGGTTACAAATAATGGTTTTACAGCATACTACATATCTCGATTTACAGTATTTCTATTACTATACAATTCTAAATATTTTTTTTTAGTTTCCATTATTTCTTGTCTGATTCAGGATTTATAAAGATATTAAATTTCAAAATTTGTATTTTTACCTTATGACTTCTAATTAAAAGCAGTAGTGAGAAAATGCAGTGTGACAGGAATTTTTAGAAATCTGATGAGGCTTGGTTTTATTGCCTATTTTTCGTACATTTTTGCAGTTTAGAGATTTTTGAATAAATACTTATTTTCTAAATGGTTGATGGAGGGATCTGTTTCTTCCATTTACCTTATTAATTATGTTACATAAATCATCATTAACTTTACTAGCTTTTTTTGTTTGACATCGAAACAACTGACAAAGGTATAATGACATCTCCCTCCATATCAGAGAGGGTTTTTCAATTTTTTATGTTCAATTTTGCTTTATATATTTTTATGCTACTTTTTTAGTTGCTTACAAGTTGAGAACTGTTATATCATCCTGATAAAACACGTAATGAAACTATATCTAGTTATATTTTCTGTACTGAAGTCTAAATGGTTTTAAATATAATGGATAAATCTCCATGGTAAACCTGTCATGATTCCTTTACTTCCAATCTTTGTTTTTAGGTTTAGGTGTGTTTCTTATAGACCACATATAATTGTGCTTTTAAACCCAAACCAACAATCTCCACCTTTTGGCTTTTGTGTTTAGTCCACTGCATTAGTTTTCTATTGCTGCTTACAATTCATCACAAACTTACAGACAGAAAATCTTGGGAGGCCAGCCAGGATTCAGCCTACCACATTCAATTACATTTATTATGATTAGTGATAACTGGCTTTTTAAAATATCATCTTACTTTTTGCTTTTTATTTATCCTACTTGTTCTCATTACCAATGTTAAAAAATACATAGTAAAAGAAAGTAAATTCTAAAATATTCAACTGAAAGATTCTGACATATTAATACTTGAGAAAGAAACAGGATTCCAAAAGGGTTACCTGAAATGTAAAAAAGAATGGTGACCAAAGAAATTCATAAATGTTTCAAATGTACGCAAACATTTGTTTCTTAAAGTAATACTATTAATATTTGATTTGTAAGGTTGTTATTAAGTGATAGAACTGAAATATTGAATTACAGTAACAGTTAAGTTTGGAGAGAAAATTGGGAGTTAGTTTCTGATGTTATTTGTCTATGACATTGTTAATTATGCTTGGTAAGAATTCAGTTGAATATTTTAGTTTTCTTTACTTAGGTATTCAGTTTTTGTTCACCAAAAGTATCCTTGTTTTTGCTCATATATTTGAAAGATGTTTCACAGAATTATACTGAGTGACTACACAACTTTATGTTGACATGTTCTCTCAGTATTTTGAAAATATTACCCCACTTTCTCCTAGCTGCCATTGTTAATATTGAGAAGTTGGATGTCAGTTTACTGGTGTTTTCTTCGTAAAGTGGTGTCTTTATCCTGCTATTTTTGTGAACTTCTTTGTCTCTGTCATTTTTTAGTTTTTGTGTTTTTTTTTTATTTTTCAAGTTTTAATAAAAGTGTGGTCTATCCATTGAATCACTTACATATTTTTTATTTTTAAAAATTCTATTTTGTTCATGATCTTGGTCAGCCTTAGCTCTAATACAGACACTGTTCTCAGGTTAATTCTAGTTTATGGCTTCATGATGTTTTAACATGTGCATGTATGTGCACACATGCACAAATGTATTTTCATTGTGTTGACTGGGAAGGGAACAACTGGGAATGGTGGAAGGAACTGGAGATCTCCCTTATTTGTCCTCGTCTCTAATTGTTTTGTAGCAGAATGACTCCTCAGAGTACCCAGTCCTCCATACTACTGGAAGTAGCATTGTCCACAAAGAAAAATTCATCACATCATTTTCATTAACCATGGGTTTTTCTAAAAGTTATTTCCTACATTGCTCTTGGAGATTTTGTCATTACCACAATTTGCACTATATGTAATACAATTTCCCATAATGCTAAGTTATTTCCCAATTTTGAATAAAGGGCATGCCAATTATAAAATCAAGTTGACCTAGCATACTGAGTCTCACCAGCCTGATAGAGCTAGATAGGTCCTCAAAGCAACCCTTGCACACAATAGTAAAATGATCATAGGCAAAATTTCCTTTAGGCAAAATTATGTAATTCAGACAACAAAAGTGGGGGGAAAAATCACTACTTCATATTCAGTAATGTGAAGTATTCTCCCCCAAATGTTTCCCTACCATGGTTCACTGTTTGTATATATGGATAGACATAAAGATAAAAAAAAAAAAAAGTTTGCTCAACCAGAAATGACTGTAAATACTCCTATATTTATTCTCACTTCTTCCTAAACTTCAGCTAGGTATCCTCGCACCTCAACTTGTGCTAGAGAAGGAGACAGGGAATGTCAGAGGGTACACATAACTGGTTACTTGATATAAAATAGTTGTTTGATATATCCTTTCTTGGATCTGGAGTACTTTCCCTCCAACAGATGTTCATCTAGTTAATAAATCCTTATTACGTAATTTAGTTGTTGCTTTTCTTAGTATTTTAGCTACCATAAAGGACTTCTGATAAAATAGTAATAACTCTACTGGCATTTTCTCTTGACCTTCAATCTGAAAAGGTGTTAATGGCTATCTCTCATGAATCTTAGATTCTTCAAGGATCCTAAGAGTTATACTGACCTTATACCTAGTTCTGGAAAAACATAAACTCAAAGTAAATTTAATTAAATTACCTACTCCACAGTCTCTATTCACAATGGAAAATTACGTTCTATATGGATAATCACATAAAATGATAGATGCTAATAAAAAGGGGAAAACTTTTTTTTTTCATTTTCCTAGTTACATAGACATAAAATTTAACCTTAGAAATTTGATGTTTCTTACATAAAAGTACTTTCTCATTTGGACATGCTTGGGAACTATTCTAAGTAGGCAAAATTAAAAGAGGAATGAAGAAAATAAAAACGTAAAGAGGGTGCAAAACTTCTATTAATTATTTCAAAATATTCCTGGATTGAAATACTCTGTGCTGTCTACTTCTCATAATTCCTCAGCCGAGGCTCTCATTCTCTCACTCTTTCATTTGACCCTCAGCCCTCTCCTATTTTGCAGTCCAACTTCTCCAGTGACATCGGATTTAACTTTTGAAAAGAGACATTTTCTAACCAGAAAAAGTGAGCAGGTGAAGAGGCCAGAGAGTGTCATCGAAGAAGCTTCTATTTAGATGGGGTGGGTCATAGAAGGCTTGCCTGATAAAGTGAAACTGCATTGGAAACCTGGATAAAATAAGGGAGATACTCAGTGAAGAGTGCTCCAGAAGATCTGTGAGTGCCATGAGCAGGCAGTGGGCTAAGTATCCTTCAGAAGTTCTAAGGAGACCAGTGGAGGGGGAGCAGGAAACAGGAGAGAAAATGATTCAGACAAGAGAGTAAGGAATCAGGTCACGTAGTATCTTTTAGGAAATGGCAATGGTTTTTGTTTTGTTTTGTTTTGTTTTTGAGAAGTCTTTGAATAGAGGTGTGATATGGTCTAAGTTATGTTTAAAAGGACCATCTTGGCTGTGATTAGGATAACAGACTCTGCAGAGAAGCAAGTACTTTGCACAGACTGTAGGAAAAATCCAAACTACTGAGAATGTCAATCAAGGCACTAGAACAGAGGATAGACCTAAATCCTCCAGGTTTTCTGATATTCTGGACTGCCTACTGTTCAGTGAGTATCGAATTGCCATTCACGTCTTTTTATCTTTGCTGATGCTATTTCTTAATACCCAAAATATCATTTCTTTTTTCATTGCTTGACAAAATTCTACTTATCCCTCAAGGGTGTGCTCAAACGTTACAGGTTCGTAAAGCCTACCTCCACAATCCTGGGATATTCAATGTTTTTCCTGCTACTCTTTTATCATGATACTTTGAATGTGACACAAACTTGGGAACAAAAAAAAAAAAAATAGAATAAGGGATATGAAGATAATGAGACATTGTAGGCAATTACTATAACTCTATGCAAAAAAATGTTGGAATCTCCATAGAAGCAAATATCAGCTACGTAAACACACAGTAAAACTACAATACATAAACACACAGAAATAAAATATTTTAAAGAGGAAGTCTATCAAAGTTTTCCATAATTCCATCGACACTATGTCATTCCAGATCAAGCCTACAAAGTTACTAACAAAAACAACAAGAAAATTATTTAAAGAGATAGAGCATCATGGGCTTACACAAGCTCTACACCAGGGGTCTGGCAAGCTGAAGTTTTTGGGACAAATCCAAGACAACAATTTTTATAAACTATAAGCATGGAACACAGCCATGCCTACTCATTTACATATTATCTGTGGTTACATTTGCAGGACACCAGCAGAGTGAAGCTATTGCTTCAGACCATATGATCCATAACACTTGCAGAATCTAAAATCTTTACTATGTGGCCCTTTCCAGAAAAGGTCTGCTGAGCCCTGCTCTATCCCATGTTACCAGAAGCTCCTTAACTAATTGAGACTCTCAAATAAGTCCTGTTCCTTCAGTTCTCAGTGACTATGGGTGCTATTCCTTCTGCGTGGAGCAGCGCTCTTTATCTCCTCTGCCCCGCTAAACTCTTTCCTCCTTTAAAACTCAGCTCGGGCCATCTATCTAACAACGTGCTCCTCTCTGTCCAGGGTGCACAGAGGGACCCTTCTTGGGTCCACAGCAACTCATGCATCCCTGGAGCTTCACACACAGCTCTCTTGATTGTAATTATCTCTTTTCTTGCCGCCCTATTAAATATTAGACTGCTGAGAAAAGGAAATGTTTTATGGACTTGGCATTTCTTCTCCAAATGAACAAATATTAAACTTTTCAACGTACATAGTTGGTATTAGACCCAGACTAACTCTAAGAGAGAGTTAAATGAGTCAGAAGGAAATTCAAATTTAGTTCATTGCCTCACAGTCAGCATGGTAAACTGACTGCATGCCATAAGTTTAAGAAAAAACACATAAAGAATTACTCCATTAAAACATAAATGCAGGGTCTTTGGTCCCCATGAGGACCAATTACCCCCAACCTGTGATGGAGTTTGCTCTGTCACTTCCAGCTGCTTCCATATGCCTGTGGCCATGACTCACCCATTCCCTTCCCAATTTGCTGCTTCAAAACTACTTTTAGAGCTGGAAAACAAAACAAACATGGGGTAAAACTAGTGTCTAAAATTAGAACAAATAGGTTTTTAAGGACCTGTGGGATTTTCTTTCACAGGTGCATAACAGGGCTGCTCTTCCAAAGACAATTTTTCTAAATTCCAGATTCTTGGCTGTGTTCTGAATGGTGTTTTTCTTGAATCAGAAACCTACTACAATTAACTGACCTATTATGGAATGGAAAACTGCACCTTGACCTGTTTAAAGAAAAAAAAAATCTATAAAGACCTTCTGCCTGTAAAAAGAGTAGACTTGATGTTATCGGCAAACAGATGTCTTATTATCCTAAAAAATAAAATATGAACCCAATTTTTAGCAGGGCTGATACCTAAAAAAAAATGTTAATGTCTAAAACAGACTAGAACTCTTTTTATGTACTTATTTATAATCATTAATTCCTGAACATGCTCTCTAGTGATAACAAAAGTCAAATTTCAGGAGTCACTGCCAAGCGAAAATTAAACAGAAATTAAGAAAACACAGCTTTGAAAATGAAAGGTATATTAGGGGAACTTATTCCATTTTTACAACTCAAGATTTACAAGTTATTATTTACAAAGCCATAGATTTCATTTTCATGTCTGTACTTTGGCATCCACATATAACCATTAAATGCTATTGTCTATAAAAGAGGAAAAAATATTTAAAATAACATTTTTTCTTTAAAATTCCCTAAATGTTTAAAGCAGTAAAATAATTGCTTTCATCTAATTAGCAAGATACATGTCTTGCTTATATTTAATATGAGAGAGGCCCAAAACTTTCAACCAACATAGTCAAAAACAAAATGAAATCTAGTCAAAGTTCTGATTTATAAACCTAAGGAAATAAATCATTTAATACAAAAAATGGATAATAAAGGTCTAATTATAGTTTGGCAAGGTCAAGAGAATTTCATTTTCTAGTTTTTTTGTGTAGAATTATTGTCCCATATGAAAAGATTTTCAGAGTTTCACTGCCATATAAACTTTGCCTCTGTATACATTAGATAGCATTTTTTTTTTTTTTTACATATCATGGTGCTTTTCCTTATGATTTTTTAAAAAAGCAAATGTGTTGTTCATCTAAGCTGTTTATAGGCAGAGGTAAAAGTACTCACTGTATACAAGACCTCATTTATACTGAAAGTTAAAGCAATTCTGCTTGGCTTTCGCATTCTAATTCACTAATGACTTTGGAAATCTGATCCTAATCCTAGCACAAGGTCATGAATTCTTTTCTTCAGGTTTTTACTTATAGTGTTAATACTGGGGTGGAACTAAATCTTAACTTGATTAATGGGGAATTATGTTACCTATAAGACATTAATAAAATGTATTGTAAGGTAAAGTCAGGTGACCAAGTCTTCTGCATCAGTACAACTTAAAATAAATAGACTGATTTATGGCTTTGTCTAAAATATGAACAGAAATTAAAAACTATGGGCTCGTGTAATGTTTTGTTGGCTCATTTAATCTTGCCTTCACTGCATTCTAAAAGACAAAGTTATGTGTTCTGCCTGATTAGGACAGCAATAGCTTAGCTCTCCTTGTCTTTTATTTGGTCAGCTCTTCTGATTTCACCTACACATCCATCACAGTCATTAGAAATACTGACAGCTACAGATGAAACCTGAAGTTTAAAAATTCCTGTTCTTTAACATGGGAAGGACCCACCCTTTTTGGGATTTTCAGAATGACATCTTTTTCCAGTTTTATTGAGACAGAACACCGTATTAGTTTTAGGTGTACAGCATTATGATTTGACATATGTATATATATTGCAAAAGAGTCACCATAATAATCTTAGCATCACTCACCCACATAGTTGACTATTTTTCACTTTGATAACTTGTAAATTATTTACTCTCTTAGCAACTTTCAAATATACAATACAGTATTATTAATGATAGTCACCATGGTATACATTATGTCCCCAGAATTTACTTATAACTGGAAGTTTGTATCTTTTGGCCACCTTTACCCATTTTCCCCACTTCCCACCCCCCATCTCTGGTAAGCACCAAACTGTTCTGTTTCTACAGGTTCTTTTTATTTTAGTTTCACATATAAGTGAGATCATACAGAGTACTTATCTTTCTCTGACATATTTCACTTAGTATAAAATGCCCTCAAGGTCTATACATGTTGTTGGAAATGGTAGGATTTCCTTCCTTTTTTTATGAATGAATAATATTTCTCTCTGTGTGTGTGTGTGTGTGTATGTGTGTGTGTGTGAGAGATACCATATTTTCTCAAAAGTTTATCTTCTTAAATCATTTTTATTTGGGCTATTTTTGACTTTCAACCAAATTATGGTCACACAGAATACACTGACATAGAGATAGAAAAGTAATATACTAAAATAAACAGCTTTGTACTTGGATATTATTATGTCAAATGAATGTGGATTTAAAGAACTAATTCTGAATTTCAAAACAAGCAAATGAATTTAGTGGATAAACCTGGGAATATTTTTTTAAATCATTAAGAAATAAGACTTGTGTTTTGCAAACAGTCTGTATGAGAAATGTCAAGTGTAGAACTCAATTTTATAGACTTTGAGTTTCCGTTTTAATGACAAAAAAAACTTAAGGAATCATACTGCATCAGTCCATATTTTACTGCTCAGAGGTGATTTAAATAAAAATGACAGTATTTGAACCATGAGAACCAACAATAAAACCCCAAATCAATGCTTCTAATGTTGTGATATGTCATCTTATAATCATTTTAAAACAACTGCAAATATTTTGAACCAGAAGCAGTACAAATTAATATACATTAACAGAATTCATTTATATATTATAAGGCAAAATATGAACAGAGACAATTATGGAAGGACTGTGTGTAGAACCGCCTAAGGAACTATCTCACACTCAGGCAAAAAGTCTTTATGGCAGGAGGTCATACTCATCCTTCATGGTTCTTTTCATTCTATTGATACATCAGTGCCTCTGTAAACTGTCTTCTGTGAAATGAAAAAAAATCAACCTTGAATACAAAATTTATTATTAATACAGTAACTGTGAGGATGACCACTAAATTAAGAATACCTTCTCCAAATAGTTACCATGGCTAACATCAACATTATACTGCCTGCCTCCTCTTTTTAATACATTGTGAAGTTTGTTGTTAGCTATTAAATAAAAGATTATGGCTTATTACACACCTTTTTACTAATAAGCAACTTTAATGAGAACAGCTGTAAATTCATTAAAAATTAAGAGTTATTTGCATGAGAAAAAAGGAGTGATTCTATCGAGGTCTCAAAAGTTTCTCTTTGTTGAAAAAGACAAAGCACCAGTTCTTATCGTATCAGCCTTAGGAATGTGTGGCTCAGTGCTCCATAAGACAGATAAATGTAAATGTCCTTGCCAAATTGGTAACTGCTTTACGTAAACTGGATGACAGTCAGTCAAAGACAACAAGGTGGTATAGAGTTAGGGATTTTTCTTTTTTTGTAAACTGGAGAGATATAAGGAAGGACATGGTAAGGTTAAGCATGAAAGGAAAGCGGATGAGGGTACCGCTGGCCCAAAGGGACTCAGCAGCCATAACACAGTAGTCAACTCAGTCTACCCCATATCTAGTCAACATCCAATTATTTGCCAAGCTTTAGGACTGGGCACTCTAGGGTTAAACATATGCATACCCATCTTTACCTCAAGGAACTTAAAACCCAGTGTGAAAAAAAGGCATGTACATTTCACTTGTAAGGCACAATTTGACAAAAGGTAGGATATTTGCCTCTAAGAGACAACGGACATTTTGAGCTTGTGCTAGATGACAATGTGTGAGATAAACCACATTCCTATTCCCCATTGAGTGGCTATTCTACTATAAATTCTGAGAAAATGGAGTAAGAGCCAACTTAATTATAGATACAAGTTAGTGGAGAAAGCATTGGCCTTTCTAGGACACCTTCCCCAAATTTAATACAGTTGAAAAAAACAAAGTCTTCTTTAAACGCTACGTTAAAAGTTTAAGTTCCCTACTTGGTTTTGAAAGATCTACAAAACAAAACTTCAGTTTACCTATCAGTCTCATTTCTCAGAATAAGATGCAACTCTTTTTTCATCTGGAGAATGAAGATATTAACAATGCTACTTCCTACACTTGTTCTGAGGATGAAATGTGTTGATATGTCTAGGTCACAACTGTACCTGTATTTTTTTCTTCCCTCAGCTGAAGAGCACATCCATACCCTCTTGTGGATCTGAATGTTATTCATCTTCAGACTAGCCTAAGTACTGACTACTCAATCAAATTTTCTCAGACAATGTAAGCCACCACAACCACTTGCTCCAGCATCCATGACCTCCTCCCACAGGTGCACAAAACAATCGAAAACGTATAGTCAACAGAAAAAAAGACCTGTGTAATCACTCAGTGTCCTCTAAACCAATCATGCTTTCATCTTCACTGCTCTACTAGGCAGTATCCCCTTTAGATCAGGTATCCTGGATCGAAGGCTTCAAGTCTTCCTCTGGCCAAACCTCTTCCACAAAGGGAGAGAACCAAGAGAGGATGAGCACACTCAGAGTTTCACTTGCCTTCTGGAGCAGTACTACCCAACAGACTTTCTGCAATGATGAAAATGCTAGTCATCTTCACTGTCCAATATGGTAGCCACTAGCCCCATGTGGCTGTTACACATATGAAATATGACTAGTGTGCCAAGGGATTATCTTATTTGAATTGATGTACATTTAAATTTAAACAGCCACATGGAACCAGTGACCACAATACTGGCCACTGAGAATTCTGCTATCAAGACGACCGATGGATAAAAAAAAAAAAAAGACCACCAATGATTGCTGCCAATCCATTATTTACTTGCTTATTTTCATCTTCTTTGATGTTTCATAATATTGCTGAACAATCACTTCTTTTTTTTTTAAAGATTTTTATTTATTTATTTGAGAGAGAGAATGAAAGATAGAGAGCACGAGAGGGAAGAGGGTCGGAGGGAGAAGTAGACTCCCTGCTGAGCAGGGAGCCCGATGTGGGACTCGATCCCGGGACTCCAGGATCATGACCTGAGCCAAAGGCAGTCGCTTAACCAACTGAGCCACCCAGGAGCCCTGAACAATCAATCACTTCTTAAGTATTTGTTTCTTTTGAGCTCTGGAGCACCATACTTGCCTGGTGTTTTGCCTATACTCTTGGTAATGTTCTTTATTGACTTTACTTACTGTGCTCAAGCCTTCAGTACCGAAATTCCTCAGAGTTTAGTCATGCACCCTCTACTCTGTTTATACTCTTTTATGAAATCTCATATGTCAATATGGCAATCACTATGAAACCTCCATTTCCAAACACAGGTCCCCATGGCCATTAGTGTATTTGAAATCTTCACTTAACATCTAAATCTAACAAATCCAGAACAACACTCTTAATTTCTCTTTCCAATAAAAAGCCATCGCCTCTTACAGTCTTCCCTATGTCATTACACTATCAACATCTACTTAGGAGCTCAAGACCCAAAAACCCTCTCTCTTTCATCAACCCCAAACCCAATCCATCAGTGAGAACTTTTCACTAAACTTCCAGAACTTTCTCTCTAATATCACAAACCTACTCCAAGTCACCCCCATCTCTAGTCTCAACTCTCAAGAAGTCTTCAGACTTGTCTCCCTGCTTCCACACTTGCCCTCATCACCAGCCAGCCCAATGAAGTAGCCGTACTTTTAAACAGGAGGTAATGGAAGGATTAGTGACAGTGGTCATTTGAATCAAGACTTGAAGTAAGAGACAGAGGAAGAAGTGGTCAGATACCCAGGAAAGATGTCCAGGGAAGGGGGCAAGCAAGGGACTTAAAACTATGAATGAAAAACAGCTTTTATTCTAAGAGAAATGGAAAGATGCTGAAAAGTTCCAAGTAAGAAGAAAAACCTGCTATGTGGAGTGTGGGTTGGAGGGGGAAAGAATGGAAGTTACATATGCCTGAGGAGACTCTCAGTGCTCAGTGCAGTTTGGGTGAGCAAACTGTGGAGGCAGAGAGCAATTCAGAGATATTTAGAAGTCAGGAATTCGTTGTGGAGGGTGAAGGAACAAAGGGTATCCAGGATAATTCCTATGGTTTTGGCTTAGGAAATTCAACAGGGGTTGGTGCTACCTACCAAGATGGGGAAGGCACGCTAAGGAACCAGGTTCAGATGGATTGTAGTGCTGCAGGTTTTACAGGAGCATCACCTGGGCAGGTTCCAAAAAGGGACAAAGGTCACCGGGCGCCAATCTATGGGAGTGCTACAAAGCTGAAAGTCTTTGAAATTCTAGCTTCCAGGTACTATTTACCTACAATATGCCATGGATTGGCATTTTTAATCCACTGATGGATATGGGAGGTTTGACATTCTTGCTAGATAGTTAAGTAGAGAGGCCTAACAGTTTCATACACAAGCACAGAGCACACAGAATCTCTCTGATTCTCTCCAGTTACCATCCAGGACATCCTTTAATTCTGCATTAAATCTGTGCTTAATCGTAGCCAAATGACAAAACTAACTAGTAGCAACAGGGCACACAGCAAGGGCTCTTCTTGTATAAGGGTATTAGCCATATCACAAGACAGAGAAACAATTCTACTGTTACCTTCAAAATGCCAAAATGTTAAAAAAGAAAATCAAAGTATAATTTTTGTTAGTGACAAGATCAAAACCACTCACTCACTAGCTCTGATCACACACTCACACAGTTAATCAGCATCAGAAACACCGAATATCTTCAACAACAGAAACCAGTGACATATGTGCCACTGAGGAAATATGCCCAATTTCAATCTAGATAGTCTAAAGCCATCCTATCCACACTCTAAATAATGTAAAAAAAAAAAAAATTAAAGAGCAAAGCTAATAAAAAGGTTATCCTCATTTTTTTAAAAGGTTCATTTTGCTCAAATTGATTTAAAAAAAAAAGATTCCTATCCATCTAGTCATCTAATTGACCTTTAAAAATCTTTGTAAACAAATAAACATTTATCTAAAATTGGCCAAATTTTATTTCCATGCATAAAAAAAATGGATTCTGAAACAACTCTCTCAGGCAAACCAAAATAAAGGATTGTATGACAAGTGACTGAATGCATAATATGACAGCCTTTTGTAAATTTGTTTTATTTGTAATAAACCAAACACTGATATTGATCATTAAATTTAAATATCTGATGAAAAACTTTGTAATTTTTAGATAAAAATAATTTAGACTAAATGACTTTAGGTTATCTCTTTTAATATTTTTATTATAATAGTTTTGTTAAATCATTAAGACTGCCTTTAATTATGAAGGCTTTTGGTGGGGAAATTAGATCTTGCTGCTATTCAAAGCACTGAAGACAACTTTCAGCATGCATAATTCTACCATTTATTGTTTCATGAAAACTTTATCAGTAGAAGAACAGTTTTGTCTTTCATCTGTATTTGTTAAAAAGAAGGTTATTGTGCTTCAATTTCTTAAAAACAATATGGTAATTATCCAAAAGAAGAAAAAATGAAAAAGAGAGATGCACATATCTTATTGGAACTGTCAGGAAAGAAACAACCAATCCACAAAAAAATAAATGTTTTCACGCTTTATGAATCTTTCTTACAAGAATAAAATACATTTTGAAAAGTAAGAAATCTCCTAAGATTTTAGGGGACTTGAGAGGACTCAAAACTTGATTCTTTGCCACTGTCTGTCATGCTCTGTACTCTTCCTTTATTTTCCAAAGAGCTTAACTATGAAGGCTCCACTGTACTTGGAAAAGTCACTTAGAAAATATGGTCAACAAATGAAAAACCACTCAACACTAAAAATTTTAGAATCGTGTTTCTATAAATCTGCAGCATAGGAACCACATTGATCATGTAAGCTAATGGTCCTTGACAGATTATTTTAGATCCAGACTGATTTATTTAGGTTTATCAGAATCTTTTCATATCATAAGTCTTTCGTTATAGTTTCTAACAGAATCCAAATCAAAGTATGCACCTCTGCCATACTTTTAAAAAAAGAGTTGGAATATTGGGTAGAGGCACAGAATGCCACTATGTAGGCAGAAGCTACATTTATAGATATATACATATATCTATGTATATGTGTACACATACATCTATAGAGGCAAATTTCCATTTTATCTATGTATTTCCTTTACAATGACTTAAGGCATTAGGAGTTCAAAGTCCAAATTACTCTAAGCATCAGTGATAGTAATGTCCTTGAACACCTGGGTACACAGGCGGTACAATACTTCTTAACATGTTCAATGCAGGAACTATGTTTACTACATACATCAAGAAACTAGAAATCCGAGAGGTTAACTTCCTCTTTCAATTTCCCAACATACAAATTTAGAATCTAAGCAATTATTCTTTTTCTCAATGACCAAGTGCTATGATTTTAATGCCTGATTGCTAAAACATCTATAGAAAACCCAAAGACAGATATGTGGTTTAAATTAAAAAAAAAAAAAAAATCAATGAGTTAACCCATTGTTTCTACACATCTCCCACATATACAGAAGGTATACATGTAAATGAACTTGTTTGTTTTCTCTTGTTAAAAAAAAAGTCTACATATACACACATTTAAAAATCAAGTTTTGAAAGATTATCCTTCATCCAAAAGACCTAATATAATTTTCTGAGATATTTTATATTTAAAAAGTATCAGCAAGGATAATATAAAATAAAGGGTTAATACAGTAAAAAAAAAAATAGGAAAGTTGGGTCAAGAACAAAATAATCTTAAAAATATTTAAGTAAAATGTCACTGTGCTGCTACTTTTCTTTAGAAAACCGCAAGAAAAAAGGAACTAAATGTAATCACATCTTTTCAAAATGTAGGTTGTGAGAGCTTTCTAATAGAAAATAGGTTTTACATTTTTTCAAATATAAAAAGCGAAGAATTAAAACAGTGAATTTCTAGGCCTACTTTTTACAAGATTTCCTCTAAGTAATGGTTTATAGAATTCAATAGAGAGTAACATTAAAATATGATCATTTGACTTATCAAATATTGACCATGAATATATATGAGGAAGAGAACACACACAATGTCTTTAAACATGTCATAGGAGGATAGTATCTAGTCTTATTTGTAGTTTATTATCAGAGAAATAATGGTAACTTTCCTTTGACTCATCCCCACTCACTAAACTGGATTCTTTATCTTCTGCCTCATATAAGTGTCAAGGGTTAATGATTTTAGCCTCACTTTGGGCCATAATTCAAGAAATTATCACCAAAAACGTCTTTACCTACTAAGCACTAAGTAGTTAACCTTATAAATTTTCTATGTGTTTGCTTAAACTTTTTGACTAGTAACCCCAAATACTCTTTCCATAAAAAGAGCAGAAAAAAATCATCTGATACCAGGATTTTCTCATGAAGAAAAATAATTCATTTAATCCCATTACGTTTTATTTTTAAAAGAACACATCACATAATTTTAAGTGGAGTTGTTATTGTATAATTGTAAGCAATTATGACTGAAGGGAGACAGATTTTAACTGTTTAATGTAAGTTTTAAAAAATTAACAGACACTTACTTTAATAGACTTTAACCATGTGCAATCCAATGGACTGTCCTAAAAGAATTCAAAAGAAACTAGTAATTTTACACTTTCAAAGACAAAGTAAATGTTGAAAATGGAAAAATACACATTTTTGAAAGTACTCAAAACCTTTGTAAACATGTCAAAGAATCTGAATTCCAACTTTTTAGCTGAAACATCAAAATATGGAATGCATTTTCCTAGACTATTCCAACACTTCTTTTCACATGAATGAAAACTAAAAATGAAAGGACAAAAACAGAAATACTTCCAATAGAAAGCTAAAAGCAAAAAATATTGTGCTGGGGCATTCTGCTTGTTTAGGAAACATGCACATATATATAAATACATTTTCATGAGTAGGGGTAAGTTAGGAAAGATTACAAGAATAAACTTTGGTCAAAAGATTTACATTTTTATATTAAAAATCAAATGTTCTTTAAAATAAATTCTCACATAGTTCAGAAAATGCAGACTGCCTCCCACACTGTTGCTATATAAGGATAAAAATCCCACTTGTCCAGAATGACCGAGGAGAAGAACCATCTCCTGTCCTCTAATAGCTGAATACATTAAAGTTGGGACAAATAAAGGTCACTTCAATAATTTCTTATATTAATAAATGCAGTAACTGAATTACTTCTGCCTTAAAAAATGAAATTTAAAAATGAAATGAAGGCCCAGAAATGCAGCTTTCAAGAACCATGGGGGATGATGAGTTTTGGACAAGTACACGTTTAAAATAATCATACTCAAAGCTGGTTTTAGAAGAAAACATTTCTAAGATAATTATGCATTTCCTTGCCTTCTTCACCAAAATGGGGATATTATCATCTTTTCCTGGGGAGGACCCATTTATATACATCAGTTTTTATCTTCTTCTGAAGATGTAGCTGCTGTTACACATTAGGTGACAAGAAAAGCAGAAATTGGCAAACTCTATAGTTTTCCTATATGTTTCATTTCTCATGAAGTTTCTGTTGATAGCTTGCATTTTTGGATCATTTATCTCTTTCTTACTAGTAAGGCAGAGTAATCATGTACAAACTCCTGAGCAATGTAACATAATTATCTTCCAACAAAAAAGTTAAAATATTTCATTACTGAGTTGAAATACTGAATTCAAAAGCCAAAGTAACAATTTCCCAAATAGTCACTAACCTTCTAGAACAAAGCTTCCTGCTATTGCCAGGTATGGTTGATTTGTCAATATTCATTCACAATATCTTATTTCTGTGTTAGTACAAGAAGCAACTCGGTGGCAAGAATTTACTTTATGGCCCAGTTTGTTGTTTTAATGGTGTTAAGAATTCAAAGACTTTGGATTTGGATATCTTACGAAGGCCTTGTTTTAAAATCTACAAACTCTATCATCAGAAGTCTCTTCTGAACTGTTTCATAATCTAAACGTTACTCTGGAATAACCCAAGAAAATAATGGGGCAACAATGGAAGGCAAAGAGAGTACAATTATTAAAAAAAAACAGTGATCTCACTTCTTCAGGATCAACTGTAACTCTTTACAGCAATAGAACAGTACTACTGTTCTCAAGCAATAAAACTAATTTTGGAAAGAACTTTCAGTGAAGATTTTTTAAAATGTCAGAATCAAATGTCTACATATATACTGAGTTGTATTTGAAAACTCAAAGAATTCATAGCTACTAAGGTTTTTATCCACTTTAGCAGATAAGATGTTTATATAAAATAGGAGTGTTAGGAACTATGGTGGCACGCGCAGGCGCGCACACACACACACACACACCAACCAAACTCCTCTTATTTTGTCTAAGTTGCTATCTGCTAGAGCAGAAGCCATTGACAAAAATCCAATGCCCATCAATTAGGAATCTGACAATAAACTACGCTATATCCATACAATAGAGTACTATGCAGCTATTGAAATAAATGGCTTAGAGTTGCAAATTGCTAGAGAGAGAGGTCTAAGTAATCTTCAGTAAAGAAAAAGAAAAAAGAAGTTGCAAATGAGTATATTCTGCAAGATGCAATTTGCATATTCTTAATATATGCACAGACCATCCTGCAGTTACAATGCATCATCTACCTTGGTTACATTTGTGGGGATGGAGGTAAGTTGGGTGAAGCTACTATGTTTTTAGCCACAACCATCTTTGAATATTCTTTATCTCAAGGATATATTGCTTTTGTTAAAATAAAAAATAGACAGATAATTGAAATCAACCGCTTTTGTTGCCAATGTGTGTTCAGACAATACAGTGTTCAGGAGAGAGAACTTTGAAAATAAAAAAGACACACACACACACACACACACCTCTAGTTGTTTCCTATTTTGCTAACACACACACACACACACACACACACCTCTAGTTGTTTCCTATTTTGCTAACACACACACACACACACACACACACACACACACACACACACACACACACACACACACACACACACACACACACACCTCTAGTTGTTTCCTATTTTGCTAACTGCTTCTCAGCCCCAAAGCTGCTTCCTAACATCTTATTTTGAAAAGGCACACTTCAAAAAATCCATGAGCCACACCTCTGCATTACTCTTCCAATTAGCACTGGGTCAGAGAGAGAGGCACCTTCCAATCTCTTTTCTAATGACTAAATAAACACAATCCATGTGATCTAATTTAATTATGTGTGTGGTGCAGATCTTTTCATTAGCTTTAGCTGACTGAATATCTGAAAATAATTTGATCAGTTCATTTTTCCTCAGCCTCGTTGTTTTAGAATGCATTTGATCAACAATATTGAGTGTTTACTATGTGCCAGATATTGTTCTATAAAGATTTTTTCTAAAAAGAAAGGCAATAGTGGGCTTCTCTAAATCAGGGTCCAGTTAAGAGACAGGTGCCATGCTGGAATTTTAAAAAGAGGATATTTAATAGAGGTGACAACAGAGCTCAGAAACCAAAAGAATAGTGAAGTAACCCAGATTAGCAACAGCAAAAGCCCCCAAAACCACTCTCATCCCAGGAACTGGAAAGACAAAGGAGGAGAGGATGTCGAAGTGTCCAGGCTAGCTTCATCTGAATGGAACTGCAGGGACTGCCCCAGGAGCTGGGAGACAGAGACAGCCACTGCCAAAAAATGCTGCCCAAGTAAGAGAGCGAGAACCCTAGTTTCCCATTAGTTTAGCTTTCCTACTTGTCCGTCAATGCCTCCCACTGGCCAAACTTCTTGAAAAGCCAGGGGGCAAGAGAACTTGGAAAACATAATTTGCAACAGAATGGATAACGCTAAGAGACATTCAGACTTCAGTAGTGACTAATTAGCACTTTGAGTCTCAAAATCTGTAAAACTGCCCTCACTTTCCAGATGTTTATAAACCACAGACAGGCGCACACACCACTGCACACAGAGCACATGTGTATATATGCGTCCAGCCACACTAGCAATGAAATAATGCCCTATAAGGAGCATACGGAGTACAGCCTTTGGAGTTTATGGGGATCTAAGAGACTCCCTTGACCCTCTAATTTCATCGCCTTTTTTATTCTTTTAAAATTTATGTCTAGGTAGTTCGTAATAGGTTGCCACCATGAGCGCCTTTATATTTTTAATTTAGCTACTAATGGAGCACAGATATGCTATTTACTTTAAGCACCCTTACTTTACTAAATTCAAGTCATTTAACTCCAACCACTGTTTTCTTTAATTTGAGGTACTCAATCACATCCTCTTGAATTACTGAAATATTTATCTAAATTTATCCACTGCTTACTCTTTTTGTGTTCCATGTAGACACTGAGTAGGTATTCTAAAACAAAATATAATAATAGTAATAATAATGATGATGATTGTGTTAACAGGCTGTTTATTTTCTGATTTTGATGGAAACTCTCGTTATTTTTTTCCGTTAAATATAATGTTAACTATTGGTTAGAAGAAACTTCTATTCCAATATTAAATAAGTTCCATTTTTTAGTATTGTTATAAGGAATGGCTGTAGAATTCTATCAAATGTAAGAATTTATTGAGAGGATTATAGAGTAATAGTTCTTCTTATTTAACAATGGATTTCCTTTTTATTCATTCTTCTGTCTCCTTTTCCTCTTAATCCTCCCATATTTCTTGGCTTATATCCAAGATGTCTTGGCATTATAAGAAAGGCAGCCAACAAAAGTCTTTCTTTCTTTGCGGTTATCCCCCTGTTCATGAACCATACAGCCACAGTCTGAGTTGTATCTGTGATTCTTCAGCACTTCCTCACTAGTTCCATCCCTGCTGGATAATGAGAAGCTGCTTCTTAGCTGCCAGATCCTTGCTGTTATTCAGTTTCCAGATTCAGAGTTATCCTGAATGGCTGAGGTTACTTAAAGCTTAACTTCGATGTCATAAGGAATTTATTTTTATATATCCTAGAACTGCTAAAGAACTTAGAACTCTTTTGCTCTCATTATACAGTGAAAACTAACAAACAAAAAAGTCACCCAAAACCCAGAGCATTAAGTAATTTTTTCCAGTGGTATGCAGAAATGTCTAGTAGACTTTGGCCAACATCGCATCCTGCCAACCAGGTAGTATTTTTCACATACCATAATTAATCCCTTGTCTGTTTGGTTTGGGCAACGGAACTTTTCCCATATGAAAGTATATTCAAGACCTGAGACATGAGAAAAGGAAATTATGTGCCTTGATCCATACCAGCCAACCTACTGTCTTCACGGTGGGTGATGAGTAATGCTGACACTGAACAGAAAGGTCAACGAGTGAATGAAGACCCATGTGTCCAAGAATGGCTGGCAGTACCCAGGGCACAGGAGGAGAGTCAGGGATACCCCCAGAGAAGAATGAATGACGGGACACAGCAAAGGACTGACCTGACTGAAATGGAAAATAAGGTAGTACTGATGTTAGGTTAGCACGTTTTGCAGCCCTAGATCCGAAGTTCGTTCATTAGGAAGTAGGTCAGTGAGAAATCACCAGAGGATTCTAGAAAAGGGAAGCATACCAAGTGGATATAACCAAAGATAGGTTTTTGAGGAATCATGTTCCAAGCATACTTCACATTCAAAAGAAGTAACATCAAAATTATTTGCTATAAGGCAAGACATGCTGCCTCTTTTATGTTCCTTATAACTCATGTGGTGGTTATACTGAACAAATAGTCCCCGATTAACTGATTTTATATCTTTGGATGAGAAACAATTTCTGATGAAATCAAACTGTCATGCCGAGCAGTACGCTGAAGATGACTGTTGAACACCGTCACAGAACCAGAGAGCTTCCAAGGCTGTAAGACATTATAAAAAGCTGATAGCAAAAGTGTGGCATATTTCAGATTAATCTATGAAAAAATAGTTAATATAAAAATCATTAGGGGGCACCTGGGTGGCACAGTCAGTTGAGCGGCTGCCTTCGGCTCAGGTCAGGCTGTGATCCCGGGGTCCCGGGACTGAGCCCCACATCGGGCTCCCTGCTCATTGGGAAGCCTGCTACTCCCTCTCCCACCCCCCCTGCTTGTGTTCCCTCTCTCGCTCTCTATCAACTAACTAACTAAAATCTTTTTTAAAAAAATCATTAGAACAGAATAAAATAGATCTGATACTGAGTTTTCACTTCTATCTAATTCACTTCTTCCTTGAAGCATTTCAAGGTCTAATAAGAATTTTTCTAAATCTAGGCTCTCTTCTTCAGAAACAGCAATTCTTGTCACATTTTGTTCTTTACCCTAGAGCCTAAAAACTCTTTTTGCTCATGGAGATTCATTAAGTCCATAAACATGGCCCCTTGAATGATGGACTCAAGTTTTCTCCTTCTGTAATACAAAGACTAACAAATGGTTCTCCACCAAAGAAATGATAGATTGGACTATATAGAAAAGTGAAGCCTTCCACATTATTCTTTGTTTTATCAGGTTAAAAATTCTAAACTGATAATACAAAAAGTTCATCTCTTGAGCAAAGGCTTGTGTCATATTCCACATCTATTCTCAAAATGCACCAGGCCTGTGAAGCTAATAGTTACTTTTAGATCTGCATGTCTATCTTTGACATGGTAGTAAAGTTCTTGTACACTCACACTTGTGCTCTCAATCTGCTTCCCATGGCAAAATCACCTCAAAATTTCTAAGTTGTGGTGAAAGGAGAGTATCACATTTGCAGCATACTTAAATCATTTAATAAAGCCTTTTTATGGCGGGGGGGGGAAACTGCCTCAAATGAAAGTTGACTTTGTTAACCCAAACACATGCACCGAGGGCAATGGTCCCTTATTCTTTACTGAAGGAGCGAACACCTTTGGGAATGAACTCAGCTTTCTGAGCACAATCAATCTTTGAAGGCCAGATGTCTCCTGGTATCTCCAATGCCTATTTGACCTCTTCACATTTAGGGCCCTTGTGGACTTCAGGCCCCACTCAGGTATAAAACTAAATCCATCATCTTCTTCATCCTAATCAGGTCTTCCTCACTCGAGAGTTCTCAATCCCAGGATGGAGTGATATCAAACTACCTGGCATCTCAGGGCACAGATTTGTGTCTCAGTCTGGACTCCTCCCTTTCCTTCAACAACTCCCCGGTGCTACTGGTCTTCAAATGCTGACGACCGCACATCACAAACTGCTCTCTACTTCGTCAATTTCAATTCACCCCAGCTACCCTAGCCTATCCCAAGCCACCGCCATAGCCCACCTGGATCATTGCCAGGGCTGTTCACCTAACCTCCCTGCTTTGCTCTTGTCCTTTTCGGTTTTGTATCTCCCAACATAACAGCAATCATTCTACAATACACGTCTCATGATGTCAGGCCCCTACTTCAAGTTTTTCATTTGTTCTGCAATTTTCTTAGGATAATTTTCACACTCTTCTCATGATCTGGTTTCTGTTTATTTCTCCACAATCATATTAGTCCACTCCTATCAACCCCTACTTGCCCTATAAATGGAATATTCTAGAATGTCAAGGTTCCATGTTCCCTCTTCATTCTGGGCCCTTGGAAAGATGGTGATCCCTGCCAGTGAACACTCTTCTCCCTTGTTCCTGCTACCTGCCTAACTCCTGTTTCTCCTCTAGTCATCTATTTGAATTTCACTTCCTCTAAGAGAGAGAACTTGACCTCCAAAATTTGGGTTAAGCAGCCCTCCCGAATGTATACCTCCTATTAAAGTGCTTTTCTTCATTTTACTAAAAATCTTATTCCCCTTTTGTATGATCTGTGCCTGGCAGACAATAAACTGCAAAAAGATGTTCAAAGGGCAAATTAACCTATGTTAAAAAGTGATCATCAGGTTAATAATTTTCAGATACAAATGACAGCAATATATATTTTTTTCTCTCCCTCCCTCTCTCCTTCTTTTTTAAAGAAAACCTTATTACAGGATATTTGTAGGATGTTTTCTATTGTACTCAATTTGTCCACTAACCCAAAGCTGAAGACAGAAAGATAAACCACTTCCTATTTAAACAGAATCATAAATATCTACTGCCAGACAATTCCCCCAGGGCTTTTTAAAATGTGGCTGAGAACGCTCTGCCACTCATAACCACAATCTGAGTCTGGCCCACTTAAGTTCTTACGGACAAAAGGAGGAGAAAGGGGAGAGGATCACAGAATCATGTGTCCTCTGCCTAGGCTGTCAGGGCGGGAAAGGAGGATTAATTGAACCAAAGGTAAATGGGATGGACAGCAACAGAATCTACCATAAGTGTGACAATACTTCCAAGAAGGGGGAGATTGGATATCTCAAGCCTCGGCTGGACATATACGTAGGTGATACACTTACTGATTATCTTTCTACCTATCCAAAAATGGGAAAAAAGAAATGAGAGACCAATAGGTAATGAAGGGTGGAGGAAAGAGCACATAGCCTACACGCCTACTTTTTGGCTTCAATAGTACGTGAGAGTCCTATGAATGAAGGGACGTTGCAGAGGGAAGTTAGGCTGGGACCTCAAAATAGTCACCAGCCATGCAAGGTAACAGCAGCAGGAAGAAGCCACGGGGTATGTTTCTGATGGCCGCTGTCGAAGGAGGTGGGACGAAAAGGGTATGCGAGCACCAGATGTCCTACTTTTGGGAGCTGCTCAGGAGGCCACCCGCCAGAGGCACCCTGCCCAGAGAGGGTGCTGGAGGGATGGACCATTACTGGCAGGCTGAGAGCAAACATGGCTGCTTCTCTGAGACAGTGAAACAAAAGGGAACATCATCTATATGGAAAACTCTGCATCAACGAGGCCACCAGCAGTTAAGGAGACCAAGCCAGATCAAACCGTGGAGTGTACCTCATTAGTGCCTCTCTCCCCTCTTACCCCCTATTCCCACCTATTAGAAGAAGGAAATGAAAGTGACCCAGAGGCCAACACTACCTCCTTCTCCCTCTCTGAGATATATTCCAAGGTGAGAAATAAGAAGGAAGTAAAAACACAGAATTTACTTCCCTCTTCTGAGCCGTTTGCAAAAGAAAAGAGCTTAAAGTTGGGTATGAGGTTGCAGCATGAAACTGAACTGAAAGCTTTTCCTGTAAAATGACTAAAATTCATTAAGAAGTTACAGAAAACATTCAAAATGAAATGTCAATTAAGGGATAGGAATGGGAGCCTAGGAGACTCAGGAAAAATATAAAGTAATTTCATGTTAATACTTTACCAAATTCAGATTGTTCAATAAACGGATTAGAGATCTGTCATCATAAGGGGTTTAGCACACATACAAAAGCAAACTACCCAAGGGAGACAATGATTTGCTAGACCTCCACACATTAAAGACAAAATTTATTTAAGCTATTCCTTAATACTCAATAGATGAATCCTTCTGTTCCTTATCACCTCTCTTTCCAGTAAGTTTTATTAATTGTTAGTCACAATATCAAAACAGGTGTCTACAAAACATGAAAACACATCCTAACCCTTTTAATATACATGTTTTTCAATATACTACATTTTAGAATAAGTTTAAACTTCAGTGGAATTCATTCAGGGTTCTATAGCTTAATGAGATGATTACATGGTATGCAAATAAAGTCTTCTGTAACTATATTATTAGTCCTGAAAAATCTCACTAAGTACACAGATTAATGACTCTGAAACTACCATAGTTTCTGATTTCTAAGAAAAACTAATCATACATAGGTAAGAAATTGGGTTTTGCAACAATACAACTGAAATCTCATTCTTGAAAAAAAAAAGTAAAGACAATTCAATCGTGCTGCCAAAATTAGCCAAATTTCTACACGTTTTTCCTTTAGCAAGGACACTATATTGGCTTACTCGATGTACTGCTCATGACTATAAATGCAGGCATACAAAACACTCCACACACGTCCTAATCAGAGTGAGATTTTTGTTGGCCCATCTGCTTTAAATTTTATGCCAAGAACCAAGAAAAATCTTGGAAGTTCTAAGTCCTAGTTGTAAAAACAGAAGATAAATTTTGAATCATAGACTGTTAGCCCTGGAAAAACACTCCAATGACAACTTGATTAATTCAAAGCCTGTTCTGATTGAAGTGTCTTTTCCCCTAAAAGAAATAATAGATTTCTCTAAACAGTATAACTGCACACACACTAAAATCGTTTAACATAGACTGATCACTCTTAATTGTGTTTTTGTGCTGCTGTTTATGTTGTCTGTCCAAAAACTTCATCCACATTCGGCAAACATCCTATAATTAGCTATGGTTTCACCTACAGAGACAAGTAGCACAATGATCTCAGGTTCTTAATATTCCTTTGAAATGTATTTCAAAGCTGTGCTAAACAAATCAGTCAGAAAGCTTCAGCCAAGCGGTCCACCCACGTTCAACAACCTTTTCTCTACCTAATGATAATTACAGTCTGTAGAACAGGCAGCCTCTAATAAAGGACAGCAACTTTAGAAGACAGATATCTGTAGGGGCCTTTCTGTTGCCATAGAAATATCTTGAGGTTTTGCAACAATACAACTTGTCCTCAGCATGAAACATTACCTTCACATTAACCGCTATTATGGGCGCGTGCACGTGCGCACATGAGTGTGGTGTGTGTGTGTGTGTGTGTGTGTGTGTGTGTGTGTTTGTGTGTGTGTTTGTGTGTGTGACTGGGTTGGGGTATATATTAGCCCAAATTATAGGATTAACAGGCCCTTTCCTGATGGTTATAAATGATATGTGGTTCTCAGTTCTAAAACATTCCCCAAAATGGAGAACACAAATCTTCTCAGTGACAAAAGCCCCTGACTAATGGGTTCTTGTTCCCTTGGCTCAACTGAAAACTTCCATATTGCCTCAAAGCAATAAAGATCAGCAAAGAATTCTCCATATCCCTTTTCTTCATTCTAAGCTCAAGGGTTAGTGGCTTCCTCAAGTAAACGTATCAGCCACAGTGGTGAAACAGGGAAATAAATCTCATCATGTTAACCCAAACATGAAAAACCTTTTAAGAAGCATCCACTGGGGGGTGAGGAGACTGGAATACTGTTTTATAATTAAATGCTGTTTTTAAAAAAGAATCAAATGAACTTCCCCAAAGTATACTAATGGCTAAAAGATACAATTTTATTTTACTTACCTGTAAATACTTTCAGTGGAAATTTATGGTCTACCTTTTGGGACCACAGGTACAAAACGGAACTGGGTAATCTATAGTGCTTATTTTGATGTATTTTTAAGACCATTTATACACAACATTCTAACTAAATATAGAAGATAATTTAAAAAGCAAAATAACAAAAATATAATTACTTGGGACTTTTATGATCCTCAAATGCGGCTGGGATGTCAGAGAGCAAGTAAGGAGGGAAGGAATGGGGAAGAGCATTAGAAGGGTTAGAGATTCAAACACAGTGGGGGGAGTGGTATGTAAAATTTTAATGCTGAACTACTCTGGGGGAGGCATGGTGTCTCTCAGTCACTTTCCACACCTAAGTTGTTTAACTCAAGATTCCCAGGCATTATAATAGGCCCTTTGACATACGTTCTCTCAATTACTTCTAGAACACAACCACTGGAGGACATGGAAGTGGAGTATCCTTCCATTTTTACAGAAGCGGATACCAAAGCTCAGGAAGATTAAGTGACTTGCCCAAGTTCACAGATGTGATCACAGGGCTGCCACGAGGTAAAAATAATTCTAACTCTAGGGCCTGCGTTCTCTCCAAACTTCATTATGGTATTACTTTAGATGTTATTTAGCATAATAGCCACACATTTCATTCTAAAATGTTTTCTTTAAGATTTTATTTATTTATTTGAGAGTGAGAGAGAGACAGCGAGAGAGGGAACACAAGCAGGGGGAGTGGGAGAGGGAGAAGCAGGCTTCCCACCCAGCAGGGAGCGTTCCCACCCCATGCTGGGCTTGATCCCAGGACTCTGGGATCATGACCTGAACCTAAGGCAGACGCTTAACGACTGCGCCACCCAGGCGCCCCTCATTCTAAAATGTTCTTCACACAAACAATGAAGAAACTTTGTCAGGACACGGTAATGATTCACTGTTAAATCAAAAACATTAAAGTTTCTTTCTATCCTTTTAATGTCACTCTCACAGATAATTCCCTACTGTGGAAGTACCAAAGATCCAATCCTTCAATCGCCATACTTTATTTTCAGTGAGACAATGATATCACTAGGATTGATGCAGGTCTTAAACAAGGAGAAACCTAAAAATAAGTGCAGTCCAGCAATATGACCCTGAGTTTGGTGTTTTTTTGTTTTTTTTTTAATGTCATTTCTTCTGGAGAATAGCTAAGGCATCCGTCTGTACAGTCTTTACTAGTTTATCCCAATAGGATACAGCTGCTTTATTCAGATCAGCTCCTCGGCATGTGCCACTGAAAAAATTATCTTTATAATTTTTTGAACAAAAAAGTTGGCCCACAAATCAAGACCTTATACTTTTTCGTCTGTACTAACAAGAGTTTTTATGCAACATGATCTAAAAGAAGATAGCCTCTCACTTGGCCAGTGCCTAATTGCTTTATTAATTTTTAAAGCAATACCATTTTTTCTTAAAAAGAGATGCTGTCTGTGTGTGGCATTTGAGTGTGCCAGAACATGCTGAGACGGTGATGAAGTGATCTTCACATCAAGAGATGGGCAATAAACACTAAAATTAACCACTGAGTCTAAAGTTGTATTAATTATGGCATTTCACAAATACACGATAAGCCTGTAAGTAGAGCAGTACAAGGAAAATAAAAGGGAATGGTAAATTTGATGTGATATTTGAAAGTCTACTAAAAGAATCCAAATCTGGCCATCTTTCTAGGACAGTCATGTTATTAAGAAGAATAATAGGGTTTGTATCTAAAGCCAAATTCAAGAATAGGACTATGTAATTATTTTTTTCAAAGTTTTGCTATCCACCTTCTAAGTCATACAATTCTCACATACGTCAAGTCATACAATTCTCACATACATAGATCAACTGAATTTTAACAATTGGGTATGTGGGTAAGTTAATGCCCCAGAAGTTTCAAAATCTTCCACCGCTCTTGGACTCAGCATGTAACACAAAATCAAGCTAAAGATATACTACTGAATATAACAAAGTGGTCTACATCAAGGAGGACCATAACCAGATATTTTCTAATGACAATTACAACACAATCAATAACCTTCAAGCAAACCTCTGGACAGCAGTTAAGGGCAAAGACAAGGCTAGAAATGCAGACTCAATAGATCAGAAATAAAATATTCTCAACCATGGACTTTGGGAAAAAATGTCAGTCATGGTTAAAGGTTCTACGTGTTAATTATAGCTATTAAGAGTCATTAATAATACTCACGGTCTTACAGTTGCACCTAGCCCAAATGCAACAGATTTGTTTTCTGGGATGTACAGGTTAATTTATGTAACCATCATTTCCTTCAAATCTCCAAAGCTCTCAGTTTCCTTCGATTTTTCAATATACAATATAGCAAATGCAGTTCTTATTGGAGAGGCTAGAATGAGGTACTATTTTAACTTCATCAACCTCAGTAAGCGATGGAAAGAGAGTTTCTCATTTGTTATTTATTTATTTTTTTACTCACTCAGTTTATTTAATTTTCATTCCATTAGCTCACTGTGAATTTTGGGTCCAAAGAGGCCAAAGGACGTAATGTCAGAAATCCTAACTATCTCTGAGAAAATTTTATCACTTCATTTCAATGATGACCTTAAAAATTACTATATTCTGGATTATTTATTACAGGGCTGTCATGTAATTTCAGTGTCTGAGTCCATACCTGTGTTTATTTAGCAACACAATGAGATATAATTTTAACATCCCATCAGTGGGAAAGGGAGAGGCAAACTTAACAGTGATGTCTACGAGCCAAGCACAGGCCAAATGGCAACCATGATGGTTTCCTAGTAGTTCAAATTGAGAAGTGTTAACAGGAATACATAAAATTCAGTGGCCCAGGATTGTCAGACTCAAAAAACCTGTGCTTTGGGCGCCTGGGTATTTCAGTCAGTTGGGCGTCCAACTCTTGATTTTGGCTCAGGTCCTGATCTTGGGCCCCATGGCAGGCTCTGCTCAGCAGGGAGTCTGCTTAAGATTCTATTTCCTCTGCCCCTCCCCACTCCCCTCCAAACGCCTTCTCTCTTTCTCTCAAATGAATAAATCTTTAAAAAAAAAAAAAAAAAAAAAAAACAACCTTGTGCTTTAGCAGCCAGGAGCCATTCCTGTTGACAGCAATTTATATTCAGCAAAAAAAAATCATCATCCATCACAGAAGTGACCTAAATTTGACTATCATAGATTTCTGAAATGTTGATCAAATTTAATTTGCCTATCTGTTTTGTTTGTATGGCTACATGAGACCTATTACACAAAGGTTGTAAGCCTGTTGTTAATGTATACTTAATGCAATATTATAAACAAAAAAAATCACATACAATTTTAGAGATATTGAAGGGTTTTTTTTCTCCCTTTAGAAGGAACCCAATCATTACATTTAATCTGCTATTTACTGTTATTCCATTATTCAATCACCTCTGACTTCCAAATAATTGTTTTATTGTCCAAATAAAAGGCTTTTGGGTGGGAGCGCCTGGGTGGCTCAGTCGTTAAGCATCTGCCTTGGGCTCAGGTCATGGGCCCAGGGATCAAGCCCCGCATCGGGCTCTCTGCTCCTCAGGAAGCCTGCTTCTCCCTCTCCCACTCCCCCTGCTCGTGTTCCCTTTCTCGCTGTGTCTCTCTCTGTCAAATAAATAAATAAAGTCTTAAAAAAAAAAAAGGCTTTTGGGTGTTTTTTGGTTTTGGATTTGTTTTGTTTTTGGCCTAGCTGAAACTTGAGGCAGCACTAAACTTTTTTGAATTTTCTTGAGGCTCTGCTGAAGTATCTTCCCATCACTGAATTCTTCCATTGCTCAATTAGTAACCTAGGTAGCTAACGGTACAATTTCAGAAATACAGAGTGCAGAGTAAAACCAAAATATCTGTGCCCAAGTTCAAGAATTTCTACAAGTATATAGTTCTTGTAATCTTGTCATTGTTAATTTATGTTAAAAAGGAAATTCTAATTCCAGAGATTTAATTCCCAATTAATTTAGTAGCTGAACTTGTATTGTCCCCTTTTCATTATATCATTGCAATACATACAGAAAAGAAGAGAACACCTGGAAACACTCCACTAAAAGTAGTATCTTAAACTCTGATATATAATAAAACAAACTTTGTAGGTTTAATACAGTTTTCTTCAGATTAAATATCAGAAAAGTTATATATGTTTATAAAGATGCATTCTCCTCATGAAATTTTCATTTCAATATGGTGCCACCACTCCCCCAAACTTCATTTATCTATAATGAAGCATCTTTTTTCCCCAAAATTATTTCATCTCACCTTCCTAGCTTTAATTCAATTGTTCTAGTCATAAAATTCAGAATGAAGGTCACTGTCTGAATTGGTCTTTTACGTTCATATCAGATCATTCCTTTATCACACTGGAATTTGATTCAAAATGGGTACTGACTGCATCTTCATCATTACGTTATGCCATTAATTCAAGTCACCTTATTACACTGTAATTATGTGAACTCTTAGCTGCTATCACCAATTCCAGTTTTTTAGTCCCAAAATGTTTTCACCAAAAAAAAAAAAAGATTTTTTTTTTGACAAATACTCCCATATTAATATTTTTGTTTATCCTACGTGGGATATTTTGCACAACCCCTGAATCTTTAAGTTTAGATGTTTACCAGCTCTAAAATTTCTCAGCCAACATGTTTTCAAGTACTGACTCTCCTTCATTCTGTTTTCTTTCTTTTGCAAAGCCTAAAAACAAGTACATTCAACCACTATTTTATATTTCCATTTCCTTTTCTCCTGTATTTATAATTACAAATATTCTTCCATTCACCAATTCCATCTTTAGCTCTGACTTTGCTTCTTAACCACTCTATTCCATATTTTATTTCAACGTTTTCCATTTTTAGAGGTTCTACTTGGGCATTTTCTAGATCTGCCTGGTCATTCTAACAGTTGTTTGTTGCTTGTTCACTTTTATGGTTCATCTTTTATTTCTTTAAATATGTATACACAGCCATTCTCTTTTATATACCGAATCACTCCATCATCTGAACTCCTTAAGTATCCGAATGTCACTGTTTCGGCTAACGCGCGTTCAAAATAGCTTGGCTGACCACAAAGTTGGTGAGAAATGATTTTGGCCTGCTTGTTAGCCTGTTCAAATCCCAAAACCTCTACTGGGGATGCTTGAGAGAAGACTTCTGCCTGCTTCTGCTGAGAGTCAGGGTGCTGCTGACCTGAAAACATTTTAGCCCGTCTCAAATGTCCTAATCTCATGTGAGTATCTCAGGTTGAGAACCTTCCTCCATACTGTTTGCCCAAATCTTGATACATGGATAGTAGAGTTTATACACATTTGCCCTCAGAGCAATCACCATTCCAGTTCTCAGCTGATTCTGTGGCATTTTTTCTATTTAGGTAAGGTGGATGGAGGAGGCACAGACTTCAGAGATTTTCCACTATTTAATCCCCACCAACGCACCACAAATTGCATTTATCCAGGATGCTGTTGGTTTGAAAGGCTACGTCTCTCACTGGAAGCCAAATCCGTATTATTTTCTTAAACAGTTACATCAGCCTGTTAGTTCTTGCTCTGAAATACTTGATGGCTCTTTTCTCATTAGAACATATTCGTCGTCCCTGCTTGCTGTTCAATAACCTGTTCACGTCTTACATCTACCTACAATTCCTCTAGGGGCTTCGTTCCAGCCTCATCGAAGCAGCCTCTTTAGGTCCCTCCTGCTCAGCACCTACTCTGCCTCCAGTCCTACGGCCTTCTCCTGAGCTGAACTATCCTTTCCTCTCCTCTCCTCTTGGCTCATCTAACAGCTGCTCCATTTTAAAGCCCACCTCACACCCACTTTCCTTCATGAAACTTTCCATGTTCCAACATGGCTTTCTCCACTCTCCTCAGTTTCTACAGGATTTTTAATCTAAAACTTAACAGAGAATGATATCGAATCAAGGAATTTTACAAATATAAAGATCTTTCTAGGTCACCTATTTCAATCCTAAAATGAATAACAATCAAGACCCAGAGAAAGGTGCTGTAGGACATCCAGGTGCTGGATGGCAAAGCCCAGACTAGCCCTTGTTCCTCCTCACCACTTCAAGGCTCTTTTTCATTTATATTTTGCTGGTCATTCAATGCCTCTTTCTCCCCTCTGAACAAGAGTTCTGCATCCTAGGTGTCCCCAAAGAAAGAAAACCGAAGTGATGACAATGACCCCTCCCTTTCTCCTAGCAACCACCAACCTCTCCAGTCACACTCCCTCCTACACCTCTCTCACGCCGGCTTTTCTGCCTTGGACACAATGATCTCTTTACTATACCTCCCCACCATTTTGTGTTTACTCCTCCTTTAGGCCTTTGTACCAGCTACCCACGTGCCTGGAATGATGGTAGTCTAGACATCTGTGTGGCTTACTCCACCCACGTCTTTCAGGTCTTTGAGCGATACCTCCTTACTGACAAGGCCTGTGCATCTTATCTCATCCTTCCGGATCAATCTTTAATCTTCTTCAGTGTTTTCATTTCTTTTAAAGATTTCTATTTTTATTTATTTGACAAAGAGAGAGAGCGCACAAGCAGGGGGCGTGGCAGGCAGAGGGAGAAGCAGGCTCCCTGTTGAGCAAGGAGCCCAAGGTAGGACTCAATCCCAGGACCCTGGGATCACGATCTGGGCCAAAGGAGAACGCTTAACCAACTGAGCTACCCAGGCACCCCTCAATGTTTTCATTTTTCTTTATAGCACACACCATCTGATAAATATTTAGTTGGTGACCTCTCTACTGTCTGCCTCAGTCCCCAAGAAATTAAGTGCATAACTGACTGTTTACCTCAATGTTTTATCCTCACTCCCTAACGATGTCTGGGACATAGTAGAAGCATAATAAAATATTCACTGAATGAACAAATGAATGAATGGCAACAGAGGTGCAGTTATTTGTGTTAGCACTGTGGCCATGACCACAGCGGAAGATCAGACAGAGCTAACTCCTACAGAGCTCACAGTGCAAGTGAAAAATGGACCAATGATAAGCCCTTGATCAGGAAACCCAGGATTTACATGTGAGATCTTTTCATGGAATTACAAAATCTTTGTGAGATAAAAGATCATCTTCAACCTTCCCAGACCAAACAATCCCAAGTAAAATTTGTGCAAGGTGTTCAGCTAACCTCTGTTCCCACCACCAGTGGTAGAGCACAAAGTACCTGTCGGAAAGAGTATCTCATTTTTGAAGCAATTCTACTTCTTACTAGGTTTTTGGTTCCTCGTATATACCAAACTTGATTTCTTATAACTTCCAAAGTTTGTACTAATACTACCTTCTGAGCTAGATATAATGAAATATGCATGAAATAAATGTATAATAATCTTTTAAAAATATGTAAATCTGTTGAATCTCCTCATATGTCTGTTTCTCTGTGAGCTAAATACTCTGTTACCTCAGTTATGTTTATATGGGATGATTTTCAAATCCCTCACCTTCCTGGCCACTTGTGTCTGAAGAGATTCCACTTTCTCAAAGTAAAGTGTGCTGCCCTAATATGACAGATGTAGCATTTCCAGCACAAAGTCGAAGAAATTTAAAGAGCTGTGATATCCAGCCCGGCATTCATCATCAATCTACATGCAGTGAGTATCCATTATGTCTCAGACATGACTTACTTCTGTGCAAACAAATAACAAAACTTGCATATTGATGTTTATCTGTTAATCTACTTGGGTTACTCTTATTCAGTCTCCATTTTTCTATCTTAAAATGAGTCAAAGGAAGTTTCCTTTACGACTTTCTTAAATGGCTTGCTGAAATCCAAAAGCCTTTTGGTATTTCCTTGATCTGCTATTCCAAGAATCTTTTCCATCAGGTTATTTTGTGTATCATCACCCTATACTTGTAGAGACTTTATAAATTTTCAGGTTGAAAGATTTCAAACCTTTCTCTTTGGATGTATCCAATGGATCGGCAATGTGATGAAAACAGCAATTATCAGCCCCAGTTATAAAAGCGTAATCAGGAGCTCACAGAGGTCCCACTAGTTAGGTATCACGATCACGATCTGGGCCAAAGGAGAACGCTTAACCGACTGAGCCACCCAGGCGCCCCTCAATGTTTTCATTTTTCTTTATAGCACACACCATCTGATAAATATTTAGTTGTTGACCTCTACTGTCTGCCTCAGTACCCAAGAAATTCATCTGTCCCCAATTAACGGGTATAAAAACACATTTTCAGAGCAATAAAATATTGTCAGCAATTATTCTGAAGGTAGGAACATGTATACTGGTAGTCCCTGGGCTCCTACTGCACCCAACTTAGTCAAACAATGGTCATGTCTTTTAATAAAACTCTGCAACTGACTACTGTCCAAATTCGAATAAGCATCACCAAAAACAGACCATCCAAGGTCCAGCAGAGGTTGCACACCAAGTACCTGATTGGTCCTGCCTTTAAAAAAAAAAAAAAAAAAAAAACCTCCATTTTCTTAGTGTCCACTTTATATGCTAGAAAAATGATTATTTTATAAGTGCTATTAAAATAGCCAATACATAGCATTCTTATGCAGATATGGCCACTTAGCCCGCTGATAAAGCTCCGCGCCTTCCCTGGTGCTATTCCCTCAGCTTAGAATGATTTCCCCTTGTGCCTATACTAACCCTTTCAAGGTCTGTATCAGTTGTCACCACTCTGAAGCTTTTCCGGATCTTCTAAAACAGATCTAGTCACCCCATGGTCAGAAATCTCTTACTATTTTTAAATACCCACATTTTGTACTTTGTCAGTACTGCTCATCACACACATGTATGATGGCAACACAAAAGTATATTTAAGAGCCTGACTTTTGGTTTGTTCTGGGCACCGAGGTGGCCTCTGCCATTAACACGTAGTTAACACAATGGCTGGCATATCTTTCTTCACATTCATTTTCTTTAAGGAAGAAAAGGATAACATCTAATCTTCTAGGTTTGCCAGAAGAATTAAATGAAAGGAAGTATGTAAAACACTAAATCTAGCAAATAAGTAATCAATACACGTTAAGCTAATATTATTCTTCCTACAGCAATCTTGTTCTGTTTTCGAATGTAAACTTTCTTCATGTAAGAGATTACGTATTATGTGGTTTGTGTCCCTGCAGCTCCTCGGACAATGCGTGGCACAGAATAAGTATTCAGAAGGCATTTTTTAAACGAAACTGAATGAAAAATATTAATCAGAAAACATTTGCTGAGCTTCTCCAATGTGAAGGCACAGCAAAAGATGAAAAAGACCGCATTTCTGACCTTCATTTTAAGTCTTTAAGGGCTTATTCTAGTTAAAAATCTTAAGTCTAGGGTAAAGGGCAGTTAATCTTTAAGTGTTTATGTACCAGTTAAGAATATATATGTATATATATTTCCCTCACCAGACTGAGTGAAAGGGACCAAATGTGAATGCTGACTTGGCAAACACAATTATAAATGAGTTAAACTTAAAACTTATTTTTCCTTCTTTCATTTTTTCCAAATAGACTTCCCTCCTCAATTCTTCGTATTTCTTACTCCTACTCAAATTTTTGTTGCCATGGCAATATATTTCCACCTTGAAATTCCATCACTGGAATGTCTACATTTGATCTACAACTATTTTTTCTGTTCTCTCTCTTTTAAATTGCTCCCAGAAAAATGCCATTCTCCCCTCTATGATGTAGATGAACTACATAAAAGCCTACCAACCTAAGGCACTTTCTCACCTCAGCCCCTGCACTGTACAAGAGTCTGTATGGAGGACTACTTTAGGTGTATTTTAATACTTGATAATGAAAGAAATACAAAACAGACTCTGGGATGTGAACTACATTGGATTCAAACTTGCTCGGATTCAAGCACTTTATCCATTACAAAGAGAACACTTAGAGAACTACTTAACAATCAAAACCAGAAAAAAGAAAGACTGCCAGTAGAAGAATTATCCAACAAGGACTCATTTCTTACCACCTGATCCTGAGTCTGGCTAGACACAGGATTTCTCCTGCCAGAACCTCACGATTGTTAAGGGAACCCTAATTGCTACTGAGGCTCTCCACTGATGTGCTCTAAACCCTACTCCTTCCTATTAGACTCTTTAATGCTGCTTGATTTACTCTTAATTCCTCTATTTTGAGTTGTGCTGCCAAAGTCCTGAAGATCTGAAACACACCATTACCTCTGAATAGATGGTCGATTGGACTATTCTGAAAAAACCAATCAGATTCCGGAGAACACCTGCAAAATGCCACAAGCTAAATGGGTGCCCTCTAATCAAACTACTGGTAGTGACTCACAGAGCAGCCCTTCCCCTGAGCTTTGGAGAGCCAATGGAAGTCCTCGTGACGACCCCAGGAGCGCAGCCCAAGTTGAAGAAGACCTCCAGATGTCAAAAAGGTCACTTTTAGAAAAACTCACAGTTGACAGAGGAATCATAGATTAGGTTCTGGTGTTCCTTCAAGAATTCCAATGCAGAAAGCTCCTCACTGAAGAGCCACACGAGAAGTACGATGAAAATTTCTAGAATGGTTATCCACAAATTGGATCAATACCCCAGAAAATTTGCTGATCCCGTGACACAGTTCTGATCCTTTAGGAAGACCTAACACTAACCAGCCCATAAGGACTCATGTGTATGATCTCTCTAGCCTGCTCAGAGGCCACTGGATTTTCTCTGCTGACCCTGCTTATCTTCATACAGGGAAGAAAGCATTCTTTCTCTAAGTCCTAAGTCTACAACAGAGTACTTAGAGATGAAATGAACCTATTTTTTTAAAAAGCCTAAATTCCCTCAGCATTTAAAATTCTCTAAAATTAAAATTGGCTATACATAATTTTGCAGCTTGCCCTAATGGGTCAAATGATCGTGTTTATTTGATTGTTGTGCTTTACTCATCTTCAATTTCTAGCTACATCATTAACATAATACACCATACTGTCACGAATTAATCTTTAACACTGCATTTGAATGTAAACCAGAATTCTGGGCACTGTAATATGCCATGAAAAGCAAAATAACTCCCCAAGGATTTGCAATGTTGAAAAGCAAACGTTTTCATTCTTCACCTGAGACGTGTTCTAGTACCTCAGGGTTGCCCTCCAACAGACTTTGGCAGATCCTTAGATTCTAAACCCTTCTCTGAGAGTTAACCAAGCTGAGCGCCACTATCAGTTCTCTCTCTTACAAATCTTTCTCCCCTAAATTTCGTCACTATATGGCAAAGAAGGAAGTCCAGCCAGCTGCAGAAGGTACTCCAGATTCCACTGAGGGATTTCACTCTCAGGACATCCCCTGTTCTCCTTCCAGGGACCATACTGCTGGCGTCATTTCCCTTTCAAACTCAGCAAAATGAAAAGTCATTTAAAAAGCCTGTTCTAGGGGCACCTGGGTGGCTCAGTCAGTTAAGTGTCTGCCTTCGGTTCAGGTCATGATCCCAGGGTCCTGGGATTGAGCCCCGCATCAGGCTCCCTGCTCAGCGGGAAGCCTGCTTCTCCCTCTCCCACTCCCCCTACTTGTGTTCCCTCTCTCACTGTGTCTCTGTCAAATAAATAAATAAAATCTTTAAAAAATAAAATAAAATAAAAAGCCTGTTCTAAACAATATAGCACTGCCAATACTGTAAGAAGTATTTGGTGTTTGTGCATACAAAATTATTTATGTATAATACATATAATTTTATGAATATACATATATGCAAATATACACACCTCGAGTTATATTTTCAGTTTATATGTATGCATTATATATAAATATGTAATCCATTTACATATGCATAACTATATACATATATGTACATGTAGTCTGAGTGTGTGTGTGCACACATGTAAACATTGATTTTTAAAAATACACTGACACCTACGTGGAGGTGAGCTGCCTTATGGGGCCAGGCATAGCAATGTGTCATTCAAGGAAAATTCCAGTCCAGTGTTCAAAAAATAATTCAGATATTTAGTCAAGTCTCTCAACAAAAAATTAAAATGTGATTGTAATGTGCAATCTACATTCTAAAATGCCCTTTTCCCCATTTTCAAAATCTGAAACACTTGGCATATCTATCCCTTCCTGCCCACCAAACTTCTTAACTCTCTACCCAAACTTGTCAGAGCTTTTTTATTTTTTTTTAGCTCTTGGGCTCAATCTCCCTACTCCCATCCCCACACACTCAAAATCAATTATTCTCTCATTTAGCAACGGCTCTCTGCCCTTTCCAGAACAAATCAGAGCACGTTGGATTTCCTGCTTTTTCACTTCTACGCCCCCACCCCGCCACCATCCTCAAAAAGTCATCTCTCTCCCCTGATCTGGATTCTGTCTAACAACCCATGACAGCAAAGAAGCTGGCAAAAAAAAAAAACAAACAAAAGGAGAGGCTATGAATACTTACACATTAATATGTTCTCCTATCTCACACGTCTATCAGAAAAAACGCATAAGATAGCATTTTTTCATCATCTAAGAACATTCCAGAGTTTTGATATCAGATGGACATGTACACATTCTGCGATTTAATTCCTCAACTGAAATGTTAGAAGGATCAAACAAAAACATATACGCTAAAAGACTACAAGTACCTGTTAATTAACACTGTTCTCACCTGGCCTCTTATCTCCTAACATAAACTCAAGTTTTTAGCTTGAAAAGTTTTAAAGTAACTTGGGGACTTTAAAAGTACCTTCCCTAGGGGCTAAATAACACACATATTGCAAACTCATAAGGTAAGCTTTCTGGATACCATGTCTCTCGGAGTTATTTCAGCTGTCCTCTATACTGTACTCTCAAGACAAAGGAAAGATAAAGAAAAAAAAAATATATATATATATATATATTAAACCTCTACAATCACACCCATAAGTTATGAAGATAAGAAGAGCTTCAGAACCTGTGGACTTCCTGTTATGTGCCTGGAGGACCAATAGATAGCATTATGTTTTTAACTGCACGAAAAATTTTCCCCCCATAGGGAAGACATGTGCTTTAAGCAGTGCAGACGATCTGAGGGATTTCTACTACTACTGCATGAAGCTGTTTTTTGGTACCTAGTTCCCATTTAACTGAATGAATTTAATGTCCAGTTTCCACTGCATTGTTTTCCATTTAAATTGCTATTACCTTTGAGGAGTAAAAGCTTCATATTCTATATGCCGAAAATTACTTGATTCCTCCCAGTCCTTGCCTTAAAGATTTTACCTATGAAGTGAAGGTCAAAGTTGTGTTTGCATTTTTTTTTTCCTTCAATGGTCTATGTTGGAAATCCTACAGATATTCTCCTGGTGTCATAAACAGATCACTTGTGTATTTCAAATATACTATTGGACTGAAGATGAGCTTAACATCTCTGTAACCATAGAAAAAATACCAGTAAAATCAAGAAGCTAGATTATTGTGTAAAAAGTTTAAGATATTTGATTAACAAAGGGCTTTCCAGGGTTTTCGTCAATGATTTTAATATTCCTAAAAATCCAGACAACAGCAGTACTGATCTCACCTCAAGATAATTTCAGCGTGGCTTCATAATACCAAGGGAAAGAGGTCACCAGTTATCCCATATCGCCAAAGAGTATTCATAAGTTAGGGCTGTTCTGCTGTGGTTACACAAAAAGCCACTTGCTAGGGATTAAAAGCAAAAGAGAGAATTAGGCTATTATTATTTCTATTATTTAGACAGGTTGATAATTAAGTTGACTTTTAAGTTAATATTCGACTGTCACATACGCTCATCTCTGATTGCTAAGGAGTGACAAAGGCAGATACACTGCGAGAAATGAGAGATTGTGTTTTGGAAAGCAGGAGGGAAATGGGGGGAAGAGTGTGACATGAGTCTTTCAGATCTTATAAAACTTGTTCCTCTGTTTTGTTGGAGGGAAGAGGGGCGGGACGTGATCCATCTTTTCTTACAGCCAGGAGAAAGGCAGACTCTTTGGACCATCCATGCCAGAGGTGACAGAACTGGGATTCTATGGACCAATACCATGACACTGTGTTGCACAAACATAAGCACAGAATCTCAGATTTCTAGTCAGGCTGAGTGAATTCCAATGAAACGAGCATTCGTTGAGAGCCTACTTTATGCACTGGCATAGGCACTGTGTAAGGCGTCAGCTTACCCAAAAGACCCCAGTTCAAACTTAAAAAAATAAAAAAAATTAGAAACTGGCATCTCTTCAGATAATTAGGAAAAAAAATTACCCTAGGAAAATCATGCGCTAAGGGTCCTGACCGGCCAAGGAGAGCAAAGAGTATTAACCCCAAGCCCCCGTCGGCAGGGGAGCTTTATGAGGCCCCCAGCAGCCCCAGCGGCCCTGCCGCCAGCTTTTCAGAGGTGAGCTCCGAATCCAACACCACAGCCTCACTGCAACAGCGAGTCTCAGTCTGCACAAAAGATGTGGGATCTTTAGAGACATCATTTAAATGCCAATTTTCATGCTTCCTCTTCTAAGTTATGGCACTTATAACATCAATATTTTAAACAGTTCAAGTATTTTTTAACTTCTAAATGAGTCATTCACTGTCTTAGCAGAGAAGAGGTAAAATAAAATGTCAATGACTAAAATGTGAACTTCTTCAAAGATACAGTTAAGTACATTTCTCATGATTCAATGGTAATTGGCTTAGAACTTGAAAATACAATGCCGCACCTGACAATGGGAATTCACTGGGCTCCACAGGAATCCAAAGGCTGCTGGAGAAAGTGGACCCAGTACAATGGGAATTACACTTACTCTACTTCTTAGGTAATTTCCTCACAACTCTCACTGAGTTTTAAACGAATTATTTGTGCCATTCAGAATTCACACGCACCTATTCATCAATTCTGGGTACTAACAAATGCTGTCTCCAGACCGCCGCGCCCAGGGACTCCCCTGCCCAGCCCAGCACATCAGCCGGGGCAAACTGTCCCACAGGGTCTCACAGCCGCCACATGAGGCCTTCCATAGCTCCATGACAAAAGGGAGCTTCTGTGGTTTAGATGGTAGCACCTTCAAAATCACAGTCACAAGAAGCCTAGTGAGAAGTCAGAACCTCACTCTGGATCAGCGGTTCTCAAAATGCTGGAAGCATGGGAATCCCCTGGGGGGATGTGCTTTACACCCAAGTTCCTGTTTCCTGTTCCCAGAGAGTCTAGGGCAGGAACCCAGGGGATTTTGTAGCCCCGGGCAGCAGAGCACACTCTGAAAAGGGCCACCTTCCATGTGCCGGGTTTCCAAGTCCTGAGATTAAACCCTCCCCACCATTCAACCAGCCTCACAATCTGATCTTCAATGTCAAGCAAGAACACCTGCATTCTCTGGCCATCCCTTAGAAACAGTTACCAACCGTACTCCATCTGAGCAAAAACTTCATTTCTCAGGTTTCCAATGTGAAAAATGATGATCACAATACTTGTTCTATCTCCTCACTGAATTGTAACAAACAGCAAATAATAATGCACAAGGAAGTGCTCTGAAGCACACAAAGGGTATTCACAAGCTGTAACATGGTACTCAGGTAAAGCATGCCCAACTCTTTAAATAATAAAGCACATCAGTACATAACCGAGGGTAAAATCCTGAAACTTGAATTATACATATAACTTCATCTTTCAGGGTTCTCCCACGTAGATCTCTGTTCCATGTCCCTCCCCCCTCGGTTTTTATTTTAATGAGTGAATAAATACCTAGGAACCAAAGATGTTGTACAAGGATCACTTATTTTGCAAAACTAATCCGACCAAATCACCACTTTTAACTCATCAAAGACAAAGAACAAATGGTTTAGTTTTAAGAACATGTCGTTTCTCTGAATTACCCAAGTAGTAGTAGCTCTGCAGAATCAGGCTAAATTCATTGCACATCTACAGTATTGAATGATTTCCATAAGATAAGAGTGTCTCTCTAGACTCACACACCATTTTAAGACTCTGAGAACATGACAGCGCAGCACTCAAATAACTCTCTGGGTCCATAAAAATAATGGGGCCAAAGTAATCCCATGGATTATTCCCAGAGTGTTACATAGAATTACAATGAAATCATATTAGATAAATGAAATGGTATAAGGAATCTGAAAGGGTGTGAAGCATGAAACTCAAATGTCTAGCCACTTAACTATAACACAGCTTTTATGTGAACAAATATCAATAATTCCAAATTTATCTAAATGAATTCTGGAACAGCAGAACAGGCTTGAAAATTCAGTACCACAGGGCGCCTGGGTGGCTCAGTTGGTTAAGCGACTGCCTTCGGCTCAGGTCATGATCCTGGAGTCCCGGGATCGAGTCCCGCATCGGGCTTCCTGCTTGGCAGGGAGTCCGCTTCTCCCTCTGACCCTCTTCCCTCTCGTGCTTTCTATCTCTCATTCTCTCTCTCTCTCTCTCAAATAAATAAATAAAATCTTTAAAAAAAAAAAAAATTCAGTACCACAGCCAGGATTGGGGATAGCACACATGAGAAGGCACGGAAAAGGAGAGAAACCAACATGTCAGCTAAGAGTGAGGAGAGTCGCAGAGACAACGGATCACCCCCCCCCCCCCGCCCCACCAAGACAGCAGTACTAAGCCAACATTCTTCCTTTATATGACAAGTGATGGTGGTCTGTTGTCCAAACAAAAGGATGAATTATACCCTCTTTTACTCTGAAAAATCTGCTCTCCGATGGCAGCCTATACAGGGATAAGCCCCAGTCCCAACAATATTCTTTCACACTACCTCCACCCACTCAAGACTCTTTCATCTTCTCTATACCTGCCCTCCAAACTCTCCCTGAGTCATCGAGACTCAGTTCTACTTCCATCCATATCATCAGGTCAGCATTTCCTTGTCCCACTAAGATATATCACGGAAGTCCATGATGATTTCTGGGGACCCCGTCTGTCCACAGCTCTACTGAATATCCTAAACTGTGTACAGGACATAACGGCACTTGAAACACGCATACGGTTAAACCCTTTAGCTGAAGGCTAAATGTTGGAAGGCCAGGGTTATAATCTCCCAACTGCCACTGATGATCTGGGCTCTAGGCAAGTGACTGCATTATTATGTTGCCAATTGTTCGCGTGAAAAATGGTGATCACAATACCCTATACCATCTTCTCGTGACATTTATGCAAGCATCAAATAATAACAGATAATAAGGTACTCTGGATTACGCAGGGGGGTACATACAGATGCTGAGTAGCACTTCGCCACCACTTTTCTTCAGACTACGAAATCTGAAGAAGAAAATACATTTCTAATACCAACAAATGCAAGGCTAGATTAACCAAATCAGATTCAGTCAACTAATCAACAGACAATATTATTTCAATAAATATTTTTCATGAAACATGATAATTAAATAATGAGAATGATTCTTCAAGAATCATTGATTTCCCATGATTATTTCACCTCAGATATTTCTAGCATCTGTTAACTGGCAACCTAGTATTACAGAAAACTTTTTTTTTTTTTTTTTTTTTTTTTTTAGTTCAAACACAGTTGGTTCTGACACTGAGAAGCAGCTTGATCCTGGGAGAAGTTACTTAACCACTGCTAATTACAACTGGCCTCACTGGTAGGGAGGATCACTGTAGGATTATCGGGAGCGTTTGAGGAGATGATATAAATAATCAGACACATTGTGTCAGCGTCCCTATATGCTACCCTTCATAGCTATTCCTTTTGGGATATTTAATACTAGGATCATCTTGCAAATAAACTGTGGGGGCTCCTTCATGTTAGGCTACTGCCTACCTAGATCCCTAACAACTTGCACCATAAATGATTGTTTTGAGACTGAATTCACAGATGAATGTGCTTGAAATCAAATAGTTAATACACATAATGCAGTTTGAGCTAAATTAAGTGCTAAATTAGATGGGTAGTGCCTATAGGTTAATTCAATAAAAGTGCAGAGAAGAGAGAGATCAGTGGGAATATACTTTATGGAAGAGAGATGTTGTCCTGGGACATGCAGGACAACCATGGCCACAATCAGCTACAGGAACAGAGAGTGTATTAGGATGAAGCAACAGCAAGCAGCTAGTAAATATTATATATATATTAACTCCTTTATTTCCCAGAAACTCCACAAGGTAGGGACTATTATAATCCCCATTTTATAGATGAAGAAACCGAGAGAGAGATTAACTAGCTTGCTCAGGTCACAGAAAAAAATGTTGGAGCCAGAACATAAACACAGCCAGTCTAGCTCCAGAATTCACGCACTTAACCAGAGAATCACTGAGCTGAGCCCCAACATATTGTAGCAGGAAAGTGAGTAGACCTCACTGTAGCAGGTGTAAACAGAATACACTCTGACTAGTTGAATCGGAGAGATAATACATTTTTAAATATCAGCTCAGAAAATCTCTTGGTAGGTCAGAGAAGCATGCCTAAATTCTACATAGCAAGGGACAATATGGGTGGAGGAAAGCCAAAACACATCACAAGCCTCTTCCAGTGAAAATACCACTGTCCCTGTCTTCCAGCATTTGATGCCAGACCACTGTCCCTGTCTTCCAGCATTTGATGCCAGAGCATCTGTCACAAACTCCTCCAAACAGCCAGACATTCCCGCCACTGCGCTTATCCCAAGAGCAGTCTTCCCATAAGCAGGCAGCCCTGCATTGCCACCTTCTGCATCCCTCCAGTGCGTCGTACAACTGACTGGCAACGAGCCTATACCCTAGCTGTATGAGTCTAGGAAATGCAGGGGTTTCTGTTTTTGTTATTTTTAAAAAGATTCTATTTCAGGGGAATTGGAATCACAATATGGGAAGCCAGCAAAAAGTCAAGACGATAAAAGATGTCAAGCAATCACAAAAGAGCATTACACACTCTGATAACACGCTGAGAAGGTTTGGTGAATCATGTCAGCTACATAAAGTAGGGTCGGATGGTGTAGGTACAACTTCACTTCATTTGGAAAACAATTTACTCTAACAAAGGCCATAGGTCTCTGAAAATAGCAAGGCATTTTTCAGGGCATAAAGATGATAATTTATGTAATTCGAAAACTAGTGATACCAATAACTTGGTGGCTTTCTTCCCCAACTATTTCAAAATGTTATAACATAACCATATGCATCACTTTTCTTATAAGAAAAAGCAAAAGATATTAACTTAAGAAATCAGTCACATTATAGATAATATACTATTTTTGCCTCTCCTAGTTCTCTTACTATTTTTGTAAGGATCATTTTTCAAAAACAATGGAAATTTTGAATGGTGGCAATATAACTCTCTTTGTGGAAATAGAAATTTAAAATAAAATATTCACTAGAAAAATTGTTTTGTTTTATGAAATAGAGTTATTTTTAAACCAGTACTCCTTTAACTATCATGGCCATATGTGTTTCTGAACAATATTTCAAATGCCTTCTACAGTAACAAGTATTTCTAGTTCCGTATGTTTAAGCAAAGTCAGCTATATTTGATGAGATACAGTACCTCTGAATAAGTCCAAGAATAAAGAACTAAAGACATTATTTTTAAATGTGAATTATGTTAAAGGCAGGTATATAGTAACATAATATCAATATAGGTTTATTGTGTAAACATACAGATGGACAGTACCATCTTTTAATGGATAATGGCGTCATGAAACAGTGTAACTTTGGAGTATCAAGTCTTTCTTTCAAAATCTATGTGAATAACTAGGCATATATTTTAACTTACATACACCATCTCATATACATATATCATTTTATACCATTAAATTAAGAAGAAATTCAGACTACAATAACAACTGCAAGAGCAGTTGCTTTGTATTGATTAATACATAGTGCACTATGTTAAGCCTTCTGTATACAATTTCATTTATTCTAGCTGAATTCCATACCCCTTACTATACCTGAATTCAAATATAGGGAAATGTTTCACCTCCTTCTCAAAAACATTTCTGTAGTTTAAAAACCCTGCAAAGAAATGTGAATATACCCCAAGGAGAATAATCCAAGGAGGAGAGATTAAGGCAACATCTCCACTTATATGTATTTGTGGAATGTCAATGTGGAAATTAGAAGCTGCTGTGGTACAAACCATAAGAGACTCTTAATCTCAGGAAACAAACTGAGGGTTGCTGGAGTGGAGCGGGGTGGGAGGGATGGGGTGGCTGGGTGATGGACATTGGGGAGGGTATGTACTATGGTGAGCGCTGTGAACTGTGTAAGACTGATGAATCACAGACCTATACCCCTGAAACAAATAATACATTTGTTAATAAAAAAATTTTAAAAAAAAGAGGCCACTATGGCAATAAAATTTGGTGGGAGGGAGATGAGAGCAAATGACAGCACATAGTCATGCAATGAGAAAAAAGAGAGAACTGTCTTTATATCTAATTTATGACTCAGTAAAACAATAGACATTAACGGTTTTGGCATATTATTGGTATTTATTTATCATAGTAATAATGATGATATATATGAAAATCATTTTCCCTTGCAAAGTGGTTGAGGATAAAAAACTGAAACTTCCAACAATATAAGTTTTTATTGGGGTGCCTGGCTGGCTCAGTAGGTAGAGTTTGTGACTCTTGATCTTAGAGTAGAGAGTTCACACCCCACATTGGGGGTAGAACTTAAAACTTTTCAAAACAAAAATTAAAAAAAAAGTAAGTTTTCACTGAATACAATATTGACTGGGGGGGGGGTCACATATCCTGTACATGAGAAGATCATGTGTATGGGCCTAAAAACAATGTCCAAACTGTCAGGTCCCTAAAATGTGCCCAAAGCCACTGTACTGTTCATAGAAAATACTTCACCTCAAATGCCTTGCTTGTTCTTTTAGCGAACACAATAATATACTGATGATCCATTTTTAAACCGTCTGAATACTCTTCATATGAAATTCATAACAAAACTTGAAGCGACCCAAGAGACATATTCTACTTCTTGGTTAGAGCTGACTTAGACAAAGGAGGTTAGAGGTTTTAAACCTACAATTGTGTTCATTTCTTTCACATTGAAAACAAAAAAGTATACACCTGGGGTTTAAAAAAAAAAAAAACCTAAGTACATTCTTTTTCTTAAGTTTAAAGAATAGTAAGATTGTCTTATTTAGCAGATATAGGCTTTAAGAGTGAATACTTTCAATCATCATCCTCATGGCTTTACTGAAAAAGATATAATTAGTTACGACAGGAGCACAGCAATGAAACTGAAGTTTGGGAGTTGGAAAGAGGATTGATCATGGGAACTATAAGTCATCTGAACATCAAAGTTCATCTACGATTGACAAGAGGTAGATATTCTTTTACTAAGAAAATCTTCTGACAATATTCCCTTCAGACAAGAAAAAGGACTAACCAGTGGATCAGCGACAGACTCATTTTTCCACAGTCCACAGACACGACCAGTCAGCAAGATATTAAATTGATCAAACTTTCCACCAGGTGGAATATGCCTTGGTAGCAAAGTATGCATTGTCCTCAGTTTTGACTGACATAATTTGTAAAGCAATAAAAAAAAAAAGCAAGAGTGGACATCTTTATGTTGCTACATATTTATAAAATTCTGGGCTCTCAAGATCCTATGACAGAGACCAAGAAGTTTTCTAGAAGGTGAATCTGATATGTGGTGTCAGCTCTGCTCCATTAGATTTCCGAAACTGATAGACACACAGTGAAATACAATTTTCCCCATGTGATGACCAGGGAACATTTTTGTAATTTCTACCTACGGTTAAATACCTGCAAACATTATTTTATATTAAAACAAACATATAGTAAAAAATATTTTTTAATCCTATGCAATTAAAAGAGAGATCCCAGAGTTCATATTTACTGCAGACTACCGGAATGGCCACGAGCCTCTCTAGGTAAATTCGCATTTATTGGCATGCTCAACTAAAACTTTCCATAAAATCTGCTTAAATCCTTCTTAAACATCAATATTATAGTGGGAGTTATTTTATATCAGATTGTTTGCAATATCCTAGTTACAACAGCTATCAAAGTTGAGCAACAAAGAAAGCTTGCAATAGTGAAAAGATTCTGATTCACAAGACACGGACTCAGTTCCATCCCTGTTACTTACTGGTGGTGTGACCTCGACATACAAGATCTCTGCGATTTTCTTTAGTAATGGGGATAACATTGCATACTCAAGGGTTTGCTTAGGTGCAAAAGCATGTAGGACTGTTATGTCCTATAAATAAACGATCTTATAATTATGCAATGTTCTGCTTTAACTCTGGCTATATTCCTTTTTCTGAAGTCTATATTGTCTAATATTAATACAGGGACCACAGTTTTGCTTTTGTTGTTGTGATTTAGGATATACATATCTTTTTCTACCCTTTTACTTTGTTTAAAAGAATGTTTAGTATAGATGTATTATGTTCCTAGAAGAAAATATCCTAAACTATTAACAGCTTTTATTGCAAGATAATGTGATCATGCCTTTAATTTCATCTTGAAAGGTTTTTTTATATATTTAAATTCTTTAATAATAAAAATGTTATTGGACATAAGAATTCCAGTGTCTGATCTGGAGAAGGACAAGCCTTGTCCACAATCAACAAGACGGGGATGACCTACACCCAAGTGACCTCACATTTCACACAAAACTTCTTCCTCCAGAGTCAGAAGAAGGGTGTTGTTAAAGCCAACATTTATTTAAGAAGTATCTATTGTAAGTAAAAATAGGGTCATTTACTCACACATGGTTGTTGCTATAACAAGCAGGCTTTTTAAAAAGTCAAGTCCCATGTGAGGCCATTTGAAATGATTTCTGCTAAAGTCTTCCTTCAGCCATTCGGTTCAATAATCCATACAAGCTCTCTGGTACAGTTATGAATCAACAGTTCTCTGGGCTTTTAAACTTATGTTTATTTGTAATTGAGGTAATGAACACAAAATATAAAATTTACCCGCAACCATCTCTGTATGTGCAGATCAGTAGTGTTAACCACATTCACATTACTCTGTAACAGACCTTTTTTCATCTTGCAAAACTGAAACTCTACACCATCAAACAAATGCCCACATCGCAGTCCACCAAACCCCTGACAACCACCATTCTCTTTTCTGCTTCGTGATTTTTGTCTATTCTTGATTCTATCCTGTTACTCACTATGTACCTGTATCTTTATATTTAAAGAAAAGATCTTACAGGTGGCATGTAGTTAGGTCTTGCTTTTATTCCCAAGCTGACAATCTATCTTTTAAATGGAGTGCTTAAACTCTTTCTGTTTCACATAATTATTTACATATAGCGTTTAAATGTACCAGCTTGCTCTTTGTTTTCTATTTCTTCTATCTGCTCTTTGTTCATCTTTCCTCTTTCCTGCCTTCATTCAGAGAAAATGGAGTATTTTTAAAAATGCTTCCAGTTCACTTCCACCGTTGGTTTATCAACTAGATTGGCTGTTTTACTGTGTGTGTGTGTGTGTGTGTGTGTGTGTGTGTGTGTGTGTGTGTGTGTGTTTGCTCTAGGATTTACAACATACACCTTTAACTTAATACCATCTACCTTCACATAATACCATATCCGATTGTATACTTCCTTCCATGCCCCCATCTCTGGGCTACTGCTGTTGCTCATTCAATATGTTATAAACTCCACAATGTGTTACTATGTTTGCTTTGTGTCATTTTCTTTTAAAAAGATTTTTTACATTTTTTATATTTGCCTAGATACTTACCATTTTGAGTGCTCTCCGTTTCCTTGTGCAGATCCAGATTTCCATCCAGTGTCCTTTCCCTTTTACCTAAGGAAGTTCTTTTTTCTGTCTTGCATGGTATCTGATAAGAAGTTTGATTTTTGTGCCTTTGTATACCAGATATATTCCCCTCTTCTCCATTGGCTGCTTCTAAGACTATTCTTCATTACCTGTTTCCAGCAATTTGATTATTTTATGCTTTGGTATGGTTTCTTCTGCTTGGGGCTAATTGAATTTCTTGGATATGTGGGTTTTCCTCTTATTTGGATAATGTCCAGCCATAAGTTCTTCAAATAATTTCTAATGACCCTGCCTATCCTGACAGTTCCATTGTACATATGTTAGACTACTTGAGATTGTTCCACAGGTCACAGAGGTTTTGTTCATTTTGTCTTTTATTCTGTCTGATCAATCCAATCAATTATGATCAATCACCAGATAGTGGAACATTTACATTATTGAAGGCTAGATCTTGTTGTGTCTTCCATTAGAGTGCTGGATTTTGCTCTGGATAATTAAGTAACTTCCAGGTCAGTTTGACACTTTCAGGGTTTGCTTCTCATGTCCTTCATGGCAAAACCCAGTCCAGACAACTGTGGGACGAATTCAGCCCCATTACTAATTTGTGGCCCTTCTGAGACCCCTACCAAATGCCCCCATGTACAAAGGGGTCTCTCCATTCTGGTCTGTGGGAACTGTATGTGAGCCGTAAGAATTGCTCCCGAGGGGCACCTGGGTGGCTCAGTCAGTTAAGCATCTGACTTTGGCACAGGTCATGATCTCAGGGTCCTGGGATTGAGCCCAGAGTCAAGCTCTGCGCTTAGTGGGGAGTCTGCTTGTCCCTCTCTCTCTGCCCCTCCCCCTTATTTGTGCGTGCTCGCTCACATGCTCTCCTGCTTTCTGTCTCCCCCTCTCAAACAAAATCTTTAAAAAAAAAAAAAAACTGTTCCACCTATTGCCTTCCCTGTTCTGTCCTTGTTTTCCTCCACGCACAGGTAGATCATTACTTAACCAAATCCTTCTAAGAGGGCCACTTTTGAGCATCCCTGGAGCTCTCTCCATACAATTCCTTCCTCTCTGCTATCGTTCCCCTTAAATACCAGTTGCCCTGACCTTTCCCAAGTTCCAATCCCTGCCTGCCTAACTCAGTGACTGCTGAGCCCTATTTGGGTTCTTCCTCCTGCTTTGCCTTTAGGCAGAAGGCTAAGGCACTAGTAAAGTTCACCTCCTTTTCTGCCCTACTGCCAAGGATCACAGTCCTTAACTGCCTGTTGTTGTTTAATATATAAAAACATTTCATATATTTTAGTCTGGCTTTCTAGTTATTTATGGTATGAGGTCAATTCCCATAGCAATTAATCCCCCATGGTCCAAAGCAAAAGTCCTCCAAGGGTTAAATAAGCTATAATCACAATTATTAACTGTGAATCAGTATACAAATATTAGCACATGAAAACACATCTAGATAAAGAGCAACTCTTGCCTCATGGTCCAGATTTCGTTTTTGAAATTCTACCACAAAGACTAGTACACAAAGGCGCACACAATCATGCATTAGCTGAAATATTCCAGAGAGGTTAATTTTCCTTCAACTTGAAATTTCCAAATTACCCAGAGCATGAAATCTCTTTAAGAAGTGTTCCTTTTTACAAAGCACTGACCCTATAAAAATGCAAATGACTCCCGGAAAGAATAGCACTTTACATTTTCCTCAATTAAGGAGACTCCAGTTAGAACCGGTCATCTGTGGGTACCCTGAGCCATCACAGCACCAAGGGTTGGGAGTGGAGGAGAATTAAGCTGAAGGAGAAAGTACATTGCTTAACGGGAAAGAAGGAGGGCAGAATTATCAACTTCATAGCTTTGCCCAGGGCAGCCCCCAAGGGAAAGGATTTGTCTGCCTGCTATATTTCCCTTGGGTCCTATCTGTAATTACTATCACAGCTCATTGATTTTCAATTCCTTTTATTAATACATTTATTGGCCATTCTGACATTAGTAAAATCAGTCCAACTCCGCTTCTTTAGTGGCGGATAGCTCTTCCTAAAAATGAGTTTTGCAAGTACAGATATTTTTTCCTGCCCTTTTTTTTTTAATGGTCTTCTTGGATTAGGAATAACACAGCTTCTGCATGTTTTCCTTTGAAGCCAGGGAGTGACAGGCAAAGATTTCACTACAGATCAAAAGATCTCAAGCAGTGGGTCATAGGAGAATATTAAATGATAAGCAAATTCATATGTCTAAGATAATTCTATGAATTTACTAGCTCCGCTGGCTTCTGTTCCACAGTAGGGGAGGTAATAATGAGCCTCTGTTAAAGGGCACTGCAAGTGGCAGTTTTACAATGCCTTTTCTTTTTTTCTGATAAAGTCATTAAAGTAACACTGTCCTGCTAAGCTTTTACATATATATATATTAAACCTTTTATGTTAAATTAAACATACAGTTTTACTGAGGAAAAGAAAAAGGTTTGTTGGGTTTTTTTTCCTCTCTCTCTAAAGCTACTAAATTTTAATATAACTGCCTGTCTTAAACATTCCATAGCACATGTCTAGGTTCAGCTACAATACTTGCACCTGTGTCTATTTCTTTATTAAGCCCAAAGATTGGGGTCTTTTCCAGAATAGCACCTGTCTCAAAATCCTCAATATTCTACAGTCTGGCCCTGGCTCTCACTTATAATAAATAGCATCTGAATCACTATTTATTGAGCCCTGCCTAGCTATAAGCTCCTTGTACTGAGATGATGAGGAATAATGAGAAGCATAAAGCAAAACTCCACTCTACAGGAAGGTCCACTACAGTTGACTTAATGGTGCTAGTCAGTCCTTTGTGATTCAGAAATGCCTTCACCACCTTGTTATGAATGTCCTGCAGAATGCTTTGCAAAAGCTACTGCAAGCTGCCTCTAGGAAAAGGACCATCACTCCCTTCTGTCCTTTTTTTCTTTTCAAGATTTTATTTATTTGACAGATAGAGAAAGAGAGAACACAAGCAGGAGGGGCAGCAGAGGGAGAGGGAGAAGCAGGCTCTCTGCTGAGCAGGGAGCCCGATGCGGGGCTCGATCCCAGGACCCTGGGATCATGACCTGAGCTGAAGGCAGACCCTGACCTACTGAGTCACCCAGGCGCCCCTCTTCTGTCCTATCTCTAAAATTAAGGAGCTCATAGGAATCTCTGGCCTGACATTTTCTGGTAGTAAGCCATGGAGGATACAATTAAACCTGTCTGCTGCCACACCTGTACCCTTCGGGGCTCCACACCTGCGGTCAAGCGGCATGGGGCTTTGTCCCCCAGCGGAACGCACAAGGGTCTTTTACAACCCGATCACTGACTGCTCGGAACACTTAAAACTGGCAAAACACCCAATGTCCTTCTCCCTCTCTCTCTCTTCTCCACTCTTGCTACCACTCTCTACCTAAAGGCCCAAGGCTCAGAAATGCACCTGCCCTCAGGGGAAGGGAGAGGAGGGGTAACCACAGGCCTGAGCACCACTGTGGCTGGGGGAAGGACCCGGGTCAGCTCTTTCCCCGCAGACTCAGAGAACAGTGAGGGGGGCTGGGTGAGGCATGCTTCCCGCAGGACTCCCTCTGACGCCTGTGCACCGATGAATTCTTCTGTTTTTATGTAGAGGGCTTCTTCTCCTTTTTAAACATTTTACTTTCAAGAATCTCAAATATATACAAAATTAGGCAGAACGGTTACACAAGACCCCGGGTACCGGTTGTGTGGCTTAAATAATGATGGGCTCCTGGCCAGTCTTCGCTCATCTTTCTCCCCATCCATTCTGCCCTCCCACCTCACTTTGCAGCAAATCCCAAACACCTAATCATCTCACCTGTAAATACTGCAATAAGTATCTCAGAAGTGTACAAACTCAGAACTCCTTCTTTAAAAAACTGTGGCCAAATACCACTGTCACGCCCAAACAGGATGTCATTTTTGTGTTAATATAATCATTGATTTCTGGCTCCATTATCCCATTTTTTTATGTGATAAAATCTAATCAGAATTTGAAATATTTCTCCAGATATGCTTAAATACAAATTCAAATAAAAAATAAGGGTTGCACCTGGAGATTTACCTTAAATCTTCTTTTACAATTCTAAATGAATCCAAATGTTTAAATCTCTACTAAATACGATATGAGACTTGCATCCATAGAAACTGAAACAATGGGGCCCTTTTTATTCCTGCTTTTCTTCAAAGGGAGAACATTTATTCAGCACCCACCACATGCAGGCAGGCTCTTAGGAGGCTGCAGTTCACTTCACTTCCCAGAAGAGGAGAAATAGGTGGATAGAGACCAAGGGGACCCACACGGCTGGCCCCTGGCAGAGTGAACACCTGAACTTGGGTCTGTCCCCTTTTAAAGTCTACGTATTTCTACCTCCACACACAGGTAGCTTCCTTGTGGTAGGATTGTTAAACTCCCAATGGGAAATGCTTTTTCTCACTCCTGGCCCATTACTAGACTCAAAGAATGTCAGATGGAACCTGGGCCAGCCTTTAACACCCCCACTGTACAGATGAGGACATAGAGGCCTGGAGTTAAGAAGTCACTTCCCAATGCCATTCAAGCTGGTAAGCTGCAAGGCCAGGAACAAAAATCACATTTTATGTCTTTGAGGCAGTACCCTTTCTCTGTTACAGCCTTATCTCTGGGTGGAATCGTTCTAGTGCTCTTCCTCCTGCTTTAGTCCTTTGCTTAATAACATGTTAGAACATCCAAAGGCCGACAGCATCTGGGAAGCTCTTGTAACAGCAGGACACAAGCACCAAAGGTCACAGTCAAAGTCATTCCAACCCTCCTTGCTGTGCCCCTGAAGCGTATCACAAGAGCTCACGCCCTTCCCACGGACTGCTTAGCAGCATGTGCTGCGTTACTGACAAGCCCGAAGAAAACTGAAGTCACGTTTCAAGAGACTACAATAATAATCTACTTAGGTACCATAAAACTAAGGATGCAGGAGTCACAGAATTCCAAACAGAAGGCAGGCACACAGAGTTGGTGTCCATACGTTACTGTACCTGTTCAGTTCACATAGCTAAAAGATGAACACCATAGCACCAATGAGAACGTCTGTTTCCAACATTCCCAATTTTTATTTTTTTGTTCACAACAACCCTAGGAAGTTGACAGAGCGGGTTCATAACGAGCTAATGACTGGTTTCATATTTTTTCACCATGCCAGTTATAATGCCCATGAAGGAAAGCATGTATTTCTTAACCACTTGCCAGGTGCCAGGAGCTACAAGAAAAATACAAGAAACAATTCTTGTCCTCCAAGAGCTTACAATCTGATTGAAGAGCTATGACCACCTTCACATACCATAAAACTATTAAGAGAATGAGGCAAGGCAGCCAGAACTTTTTAGAGAAGAGAGAAAGCAGAGTGGCAAACCTAGACCCATTCCACAGTCTTTCTTCCAGCTCTGAAATGTGGTCATCGGGTCCTGAATTCCTTGGAAGACTGGGGAGGGGGGGGGTATGCAAAGACCGGCTGACAGGGACTATTTATAGCCAGGAGAGGAGAATGGACATATGCGTGCACGCTGCACTGAAAAAGAAGGGCCAAGTAAGGTAGTGTATCTGGGGCCTGAAAGACACACAAAACTTTTCTTCCCCCAAAAGACTGGACGTTTAATGTCTATGTCCTAAAAACACCCTGGAAATTAGGTCTTCCATAGTGATGACAGAATCCAATCCTTGACATCAAGCTCAGGCTTTCTCATTCATTGTTGTGATGCACAGATTCATTTCTATAACTTTGTGTTCATTGTTAGTAATATCTCATCTTTTTTAGAAACCCATAATCACACATAGGATTATTTTAATTTCACCACTGTTTACAATTTCTTATAAAAATAATCAAACTTCAACCAGCTTTTAACAGGAAATGAGGAAAGAGTCCTATAAGATGGAAATAAGGAAATGTTTAGAATTCTAGTATTCCTTATCTAAAATAGTTCTGGTTCTGAAGTGATACCATATGTCACCCATCCCCGTTATATCCCAATTAAAAACTCCAGTAAAATGACCAAAAGCGAAGTTCCCTAAAAGTCCAGATTTAACCCCTAATTTTAAAGAAGAATGGATTTGAAATATTACAAATGACTAAATACAAATTACTGTATTCCCTAAATAATTAGGTCATAATACATTTCATTAAACACTGGGCTGCTTCTCTGAAAGCTTTACTGTAAAAGAGAACAAAATTATATCTGCCATATATTTAAGAAGTCCATACAAAGCTTAGGAAAAGAATAAAATCAAGTTTCTACTTGCCTTCAACATACACAATCTAAATTAGGGTTAAAATACTAACAACAGCTCCACTCACAAGGAGGAAAATTGATTTTAATGGTTAAGCATTAAGTAAAACCTATGAAGCTACCATTTTTCCTGTCCCTATCTGAGGGTAGTAAATAATGTCTAGAAGAAATGTGGCATGAGGTTCGTATCAAAATGTAAAATCCCTGGGAATCCTGGCTTTTGATTTTGTGCATCTAAATCCTTCATGCAAACCTTACCTTACCCCTGAAAATTGACAGTAAAGGAGAAGTATCCTGACATCCTCAAAGATTCCCAGACCTAAGAACAACGATGCACCATCCTGGCTCTGACCAGTGGCATAAGTAGTACTCTCTGTACTTCTCTGCCTTCCTCCAACATGCATGACTTGAGTAGATTTACTGCTATTCAAGTTGAAGAACATCTCGTGAAATAAAAGCAACAATGTGGAATATACCACTCTCGCTTTTCTATCAACGCTATCCTCTGTAAATGAGATACTCTGGTCTGTGTGGTGTGTTCAACTTAAACATGTGGTGTGTAGAAATTTATTTTATGAAACTGATGCTCACACACTTAGATGAAGAAAACAGAAATTCCAAAGAAATAAAACAAATCCTTCCTATGTTAGGTTCAACAGCAAAGGTAAAAACTACTTGGCTTGGAAGACATAGAGTTTAATTTGGTGAGTCAGGCTAGAAAATCCAGGTGAACACAAGACTTTTTCTGAAGCCTTGTCTACAATGAACAATAATATCAAACGCCACCACACTTTTTTTTCTATCACGATGCTCCATTGTCTAAGTGTTAGGTTGAACCTATGTGAGTCTGTCATTATGTCATGCACAGAACAGAGAAGGTGTGTTATTGGCTGACATACCCCACAAAGTTCACTGCAGAGCTACAACAATCAACACTGAATATAAACTGTTTCAGACACAGGCTTAGCGTGAAGAAGAGAACTATATATTGAGATGCCATACACCTTGCCACAGATTGCTCAGGGATGGGGAAGTTACTGGAGAAACCCCCACATGCTACCGTCTGGATTCATGCCCTCGGTTCCTCATTATGAAGTCCCTCAGTATCCGAACCCCTTGAATGGAGTCCCACATGAACTCATGCACACAAGATTTTTTAAGTGAAATTTTATTTACATTTAAAACATCTTCTGGTTGCTCACTTACAAAACATTGCCAATGTTTTGCTTTTTTTTTGGTAAGAGATACATTAATAAGATTAAGATTAAATATTTTCTTAATTTATCCTTGTTTCGGTCATTTGTAGGGCCTCAGTGGTTGTGAGTTAGTAACACAGGTAGGCAGTGTGCCCTCGGGCACACGGTCTGTGCTTTCTCACTTAAATACAAAACGTGGTTAGCCAGTGCTGCAAGCAGTCATATTGCCCTTATTATAATTTTAACTAGTGAAGCTACAAATGTTAACAATTATAAAATCACCTAAGTTCTTTTAAAAAAGAAATCCAGCTGTGTTCTTTTTTTTTTTTTTTTGACAGAGAGATAGAGAGAGCACAAGTAGGCAGAGAGGCAGGCAGAGGGAGAGGGAGAAGCAGGCTCTCCGCTGAGCAGGGAGCCTGATGCAGGGCTCGATCCCAGGACCCTGGGATCATGACCTGAGCCGAAGGCAGATGCTTAACGACTGAGCCACCCAGGCGCCCCACCAGCTGTGTTCTTAAGTCTTCATATTTTCACTAGCCATACGTTAATCTGTCAACTTTGCTATGTATTGTTATATAAGCCTTCTTTTGCTTTATTTGCATTTCAAACTCACCAACTTGAATTTCATCAGCTGTTCTCTAGTCCTCACGGTATATAAAACGGTAAATACAAATGTCACAAGAAAAATCAATCCAACAAACAGGAACATTCCCATACCTGTACTCCGTAACTTCCGAAGAAAGAAACAAGCCATTTTGGCATGGAGGTTATATTCGTATCTTATTTTTAAACAATTCCTCTTTGCTTTGGATTTTTATTAGCTTTTCAAAACCTTCACTAACTTAAATAAAACCAGATGGTTCTTATAAGGTCACTGTGCTTTCCTAGTTTCAGGAAGTTGTCTTTTCCAAGTTAGTAATGTTTGAGGTTGCAAATGGATGAGGATCAACCAGTCTCAGATGATCTTTACTTGAGAGAAAAAAGCAGAGGGCAGCAAACGTCAAGATGCTCTGGAAATGACTGCCCCTATCATAAAGAGAAGAGGGTGGGGCATCGTTGGAAACTTACCCCTTGTTCAGATTCCAAAAGCTCTGTTTTGACTCTGACTGACGGCATCCCATCAAGCATTAACATTCTGTTCTCAAAGGTGTTGATATTCTGAGAGTAAAAACAGAGAGAGAGAGGGAAAGTCAGCTATAAAGCATTCAAATGAGGGCATCTGGTAGACTCTTCCTTCATACTACATTTAGTACTGCTAACCTAATTTTTTTTAACAATGAAGTATAATTAAATGAGAATATCAGCATAACCAATTATCCCCCCATTCTGAACTATCATTTGAAATAATGACCAAGAAGTTGAATTAATCAGTCTGATTCTCTGACCTCTGGGTTGGAGGTCAGACTATAATAAACTGGAGTAAAGAAACCTTAACATTAATTTATATGGGGCTGGAACAATTCATCACACTTTTGCAATAGTGGAAGGAAAGAGAAGGATGTTTCCTTCTTCCTTAGTTCCAGGGGTTGTATGTGTGCAGAAATCCACAAAGGAGAAAAAGATAAAAAAATGACCGTATGCTCAAATTATCATCAAAGTCTAAATAATTTTAAAAACAAGATAATATAATTCTAGACACTGAACTTTGGTATGGCACTTCAGATCAAAGGAAAATTTCTATGTATTGACCCCAAACATCTATTTCAAAAACAACTCATATAAATTTTGGATTGAGAGTGAATTTTTAAGCTCAAGTCACAACCAAAAAATAAGTAACAATTTGTTTTCTATTTTGGTGTATGTTTGGCTGAATTTACCACTTCTTGAAAGGAGAACCTTATTTCTATTGTGACTCACTAGAATCTCAAACAGTATTTACAAAAAGATTAAATCAAGGTTATTCTCTACTAATTTTCACTGTTTGGGGGCTTTTCTAAAGTCAATAACCTATGAAGGGAGTTTAAAAGACACTATTGCTTGCTCCAGGCCAAAATCATGTTTTAAAACATGTTTAGAATGTCAACTTTACCTTCATCTACTGACCAAACTAAGAAACTGAAATGACTAAGTTTGAGTTTTTAGAATGGCTCCTTTGCTCAATCATAGAATGTAAACACATGACTCTAAAGTGGTCTCCTTAAAAAAAAAAAAAAAAAAGAGAGAGAAAGAGAGATCTGTTTCTAAATATTTTGCCTACCTTTGATGACAAAGGTTGGTAGCATTTCTAAACCTTCAGGTTTTTGCCTCTCACATAGTTGCTTTTCTATCAAATAGTTAAATAAAAACAACTCTCACTTTGACAAATCATAAATGTTTTTATTACCAAATAATACCAACAGAGTGCAGTATAGTAAAGCTCTAATTATCTCTCTTTCTTGCCACTCCTTTTTGTTTAAGAAAAATAAGAAATAAAATTTATAGGGCCTCTTATCAGAAATATTTGCTCTGAGACATCAACAAGAAGAAAAGGCAAATTTACTCTAGAACTAACTAATGAGCATTTAAAAATTCCATGCTACCTAGCCTATTAGGTAATAAAAAGGAAGAAACTACTGTTAGATTTTCTTAGAAATGCGCAATATTATTAAAACTGGCAGGATGCATTTTTTTTTAATTTGTGCTTTTGACTTGTCCATATTTTTTAGGCATTTTGCATCCCAATAGCTTCGAGCAGAAAGAACTGTGGTATCCCTGGCAAGCTCAGTTAATGTGTTCCGAGCTTTAAATCCTTTCATGGAGGCTGGTGAGTTGCTTACACATCAGGCATGGATCTCAAATCCTACTGTGTCACTTGCTTCCGTGGTTGGAAGCAGCCAGCTTGGCTTGCAACTACCCAGTTTCAAGAAAGCCTTCCTGCAGCTGACCAGCCCTCCACGCCCCTGCCCTACACAGCAGCCAGAAATCTATCCTAACAAAGCATCCCGTAGGCTGTTTGGTTGGTAGACAATGAAGAATGAGTTGATATTGCTTCCTACCCGGGAGGAGGTCTTACCCAGAGGAAAAGGGAAGATGCCTTGCAAAGGCAGGGAAAAGACAAAGAGCGATTCTGGAAAGACAGGTTTAATGAACTGGTTGGAATCTGATTAGAGGCTAATGTCCCTCTTAGTGCTTTGTAACCAATTTACAGCTGATAGACTTTAACCATGCTCCTCACAGGCTGTGATAAACTCATTAGTTTAAAAAATGCAAGCCAACCAGAGTCTTTGAAGTTAAAAACTGATAAATCATGAAAACCTGACTGGGCCCACGTTCCATTTAGCACATTTAAATATCATTGTATTTTCATGATTTTTTTATTGTTATTCTTGAATAATCCTACGTGTGTTAAAGACAGGATGTACACTTTAGTTTCACATAAAAGTGGAAAAATAAAACACCTCTCGAGAGTTTTTTTAAGAAATTAAGTTTTCCCTGGAAATATGTCTCTTTCCATGATTTTCTAGGATCATCCACAGCCACAACCAAAATAAACACCATGAATAACAATGTTCACAGCTAAGAAACCAATCCTTAACTATTAAACTCAACTAGTGCAGATTCAATTTATATATACGCTTAAAAGCAATACTGTAAATATACATAAAGCATATTAATCTCTACATTCACGATTCTAATCCTGTTTAGTATATACATAAGCACTGAGCATCACACCATATTCCAGACCATTCAGGAAAGGGTACAGGTTTTATGGAGCGCATGGTAATTGCACAGCACTGAGGATATAGTTCCTGGGACAAAATATCGATAGATTTATCTCCCTAAGCTAAAATCAGACACATACAATCTCAGCTGACTGTAGACTTTAAATATGTAATAAACTCTAATAATTTGAAATTGCTGTCAAACATATCTTGCCGTGATCTTAATCAAAACACATTTGCTGTGGAATCAATAGCTCAATTGATTCCCAAGAGGCAAATAAAATTACACAGTCATCAATTTTAGTAACACTGTACCCTTTGTATATTTATGTTGTAATGAACATTTTGATATTATACAACCCTGTATAATTTATATATGTGTATGTATATATTCGTATACACATGTACACACACGTGTGTCCACTTACAGTGTTGCTTTGTATGAGCACATTTTATTAATTAAAGCAAAAGTTTACCAGCAGATTTATTAGCTGGCTATTGACCAATTACATGTGCACTGAATGAGAATGGTACTCTGGACTTTCCGGTTTGCCAAATAAGATTTGGCAACACAGAAGTCCAGCTGATAGTAGCTCTCCTAGTCAAAAGCAGGACAAGCACAACCTTCAATGATCCTAACGTCTCAAAATATTTTGAATGGAATGTGCAGGAAGCATACGGACCGATGCTCAATGATCATCTCATAAAAACAGAATGAATGGGGGTGGGACTTTCCCATGGCAATTACTAGAATTTGTCCTCCTATTCCCAAAATGCAAGCCTTTTCTTCACCCTCCTCCTGACTGTGGGTCATCCAGTTCTTTGGAGAAAACATAACTGTTTTTTTCATAACCCCAAAACTAGTGCTGAAACACAAGAGAATCGGTGAATTCATCCTGCTTTATACAGGTTAAGGATCAACAAACCTGAGAGATTAGAATTACACACAGCCAACAGTTTCAAATGTCTATCACTATACAACAAATCACATCGTCACATAAAAAAATCAATTATTATTATCTTGGTAACAAACAAAATAACAACACATAATATTTGCATATTTATTAAGGACCAGACCTTGTACTAAGGGATTCTCATTTGGCCCTTAAAGCAACCCAAAAAGTCAATGCTATATTCTCTAAAGATGAGACATCTGAGATACAAGGAGGTTAAGTTGGCCCAGGACTCAAGATAACCAAGGGGTACAGCTCTGTTCCAAACAAGTCTCCCTCTCCCCATCCCCCATCCTTCCTCCTTCTCTTCTCTCCTCCCTACCCTAGCCCCCTCCCCCCATCTCTCTCTCTCTCTTTTTGTCCTCTCTCTCCCTCTCTTCTCAGGAACTCTGGAATCTCCATTAACAGCTCCTCTCAGAACTGAGCTAATTTGAATTGAATGTGCAACTTCTGGTCACTGGTGAGTATCAACATTTTGGGGAATATCAATAAGAGGTCAAATAAGCCATGGTTTCAAAGTGATTTCCTTTTTTTTTTCCTCCCCTTTAAATTCAACTTTCAACATATTTTCTTAGCTTGATGAGATTATGCATCCTATCCTAGAAATAGCTCATATTTAGCAAGTCAATCCCATCCTGATTTCAACATCCAGAAAAATCTACCGTAATCTCATCTGCAATCCAGTGTTTTGAAAATATTCCTATACCCTTGGTAGCTCATTCAATATTTACACAACAGCTTCATGCACTTAAATGATACAGGAACTTTACCCTCTACATTTGATACTCAAGAGAGATACATCTGGGCATCACATTTAATTTATAATCTCTTAGATAACCATATTGACAAAACTAAGAGCTAAACTAGAGACCTACTGGAACTCTCAACTTAAATCCCCTTCAGCGGTTTCAATGATTCATATATACGTTATTTTGAAATATCTGTCACTGATTCAGTCTTAAAAATAAAACTCTTCCATAAATTCCTCCCACTGAAACATGGAATTATGTCTCTCATAAGGACTGGTAAAACAGTACTTGCCACGTAGCAACTTCTATTTTCCCGATAGCAAGGATCATTCTGTTTCCTATGTTGGCAAGTGCTAAATTACCACAACAATGCAGTTCACACTGATATTTTAGAAATGTCATCTGAGATTCCAAATAACACTCTCCACCCCAGCATTAATACTAAGTGTAATAGAATGTTATTTTTGTCATTCATATTCTGAAGAACTGCACACACTTGGGGATTGTGAGTTAACCAAATCTCTCCATAAACATGCAGTGAGGGTCTCTGCTATGCCAAATTCACCTCCTTCCAATCACACGACATCTGTGAACCATGAGGCCCTGTGGCAAATAAGAGGGGCAAGCCAAAGACTGAGGAACAGAAACCAGGTTAAAAAAAAAAAAAAAAAGGGCAGGACAATATCATGGCAAGAGAAGTGTTCACCTACCACCAACCAAACCCTAGAGAGGGAGGGCAAAACCTCAGTCCAGCTGGGCAGGTATTAACATTGCAGGAAGAGATCTAACATGCAGGGGCAGATATGGGGTTATCAGGATGAGGTAACAAGTAGTCTTGATGTCATGTAAAGAAAAAAGAAATGGGCGCCTGGGTGGCTCAGATGGTTGAGCGTCTGCCTTCGGCTCGGGTCATGATCCCGGGGTCCTGGGGTCGGGTCCCGCATCGGGCTCCCTGCTCCTTGGGAGCCTGCTTCTCCCTCTGCCTCTCTCTCTCTCTCTCTGTCTCTGTCTGTCATGAATAAATAAATAAAATCTTTAAAAAAAAAAAAAAAGAAAAGAAAAAAGAATTATTCAGCCATAAAAAGGAAAGAAATCTTGCCATTTGCAACAACATGGATCAACCTTGAGGATATTATGCTAAATGAAGTCAGTCAGAGAAAGACAAAAATCAAATGATCTTGCTTGTAAGTGTAAATTTAAAAAAACAACTGAACTAAAAACACCAAAAAAATGAGCTCATAGATACAGAGAACAGACTGGTGGTTGCCAGAGGCAGGGCATGTATCTGTGTGTAGGGGGGAAGGTGGTCAAAAGGTACAGACTTCCACTTATAAAACAAATAAGTCACAGGAATGTAATACACAGCATGGTGACTATAGTTAATACTGTATTGTATATTTGAAGACTGCTAAGAGAATGGATGTTAGAAAAAAAATTTTTTTTCCTAACTAGACCCACTGTGATCATTTCACAATATATACAAATATCGAATCATTAAATGTCATACACCTGAAATTAACATAATGTTATACATCAATTATATCTCAACAAATAAATAAAGACAAGAGAGAAGTGAGTTTAGTCCTGGAAAAGGAAGCCAGAAACAATACTCTCTACAGGTCTAGTAGAAACTAATTCTGAGGGTTTAGCCCCAGCAGAGGCCAGACAGGAATTAGAAAGCACATGCCCAGCCCAAGCCTCCTTCCCTAGGCACACGCAGGCAAACAGAAACCAGGCACCGTGAGCCCGGGCAGAATGATCAACACAGCAGACAGTCTCCACACATGGAAAATTACACTGGCAACACAACTACAGGATGATCACAGGGATCACAATTTTAAAAATAATAATATTAACAACTATAATAACAAGAGCTACCATTTGCTGAGCATATATATACTGAGTGTTGTTTCATGCGCTTTACATTCATCACATCATTCGTTAGTACGTTTAACTGATTCATTCAAAAAAATACTGAGTATCGGGCACTGTTTAGGCATTTAGGGTATAATCAGTGAACAGAAGGGAGAAAGTTTTATAGAGTTTCATTCTAGCCATTTATTCCCTTTTTTTTGCTATTCCTTTTAGACAAGAAAATTCAGGTTCAGAGAGATTAGTTCATCTGCCCAAGATTATGAAAACAGCAGCAGTCTAACTCGGGGGCTAAGTCTACTTTCCATGGCTACCAGGGGTAGACAGCCTCAACCGCTGAGTATTCGGACATTGGCTGCAAACCGTAGGAGCCCAGAGCTGCCCAAGCTACTCTGGCTATTGTGCTTCAGGCTCCTGAGGTCTGACAGAAGGCTGGAACCAGGGCTGAGGCTGGAGTAGCAAGGCAAAGGCAGGCAGATTAGAGAAACACTGAAGGCAAACAGTATGAACGTTGTCTAAAGCCCTTACCCTGCCCTACAGGAGGTACCTCGGACCCCATGTCCAATGAGCCTTGAACCAGCTACCCTACCCCATTTATACTCTGCTCAGACTACATTTCAGCCATGTCAAAAACATCCTCTCCTCTGGGCCTCTGTGTATTCTTTTCCATCTTAATATTCATCACTACCGACAAATTCTTTACTTGCTATTACACTGGAATGTAAGTTCCAGGAAGGACATGACCTTGTCTTCTTGTTCATAAGAGTATCTCTATCCCCAGACTTAATAACTGTGTCTAACAGATAGTATGTGCTCAGTAAATATTTTTTGGGCTAATGAGAACAATAAATGTAGGCAGATGCAAGGTCAATTCATTCTCCTGGGTCTAACTGACCCAGGTGGTAACTGATGGTTGACAGATGAGAAGAGCATAAGCACAATCTTATTAGGGCTATAAAATACCCCACCATTTATGAAGAATGGTAAAGGATTTGGTGTGGCTGGAACATACTGCTCATTGGAGGAGAAACTGGAGAGGAGATCAGGTCAGGTTGTAGAGGGCCTATGTTATGGCACTTTATTTATTCATTAAAAAATGTTTCTTTAATGCCGCTACATGCTAGCTGCTAGGGGCATGAGTGAACAAGACAGAAAAGCTCCCTGCCTCAAGAGCTAGAGGTACATGGGGAAGAAATGTGTTTGGGCATCACACAATACGCAACTGGAAGTTGTGAAGGCCTATTTAGCAAAAACACAGTATGTTTAAGCTTTGTGTTTAGAAAGATAGCACTAGAATTAATTTGAAGATGCCTATAAATATATAGGACCAGATGCAGAAGGAAGAGCCAGTTCATAGGCCACCCCAGTAGCCCAGGGGAGAGGTGGTAAGCTAGACCTAAGGCCATGGCAGCAGGAAGAAAGAGGAGGAAAAATATTTGAGAAACAGTTCATGGGTAGAATGAACAGCCTTTGATGATTGACAAGAAGGAAGAAGTATGGTGATGAAAAAGAGCAAAAGGAAGTGTCAAGGATGGCACTAATCTTTCTAGATTGTCCACAGAGTTGAGACAGGAAACCCAACAGGAAAAGCCAACCATGTCATATATTCCTCCAATATCCCTTAAAGGACCTACTCTACTCTGGGTTACATGAATATTTGGGTATATCATTTAATTTCAATATATTTTTGCATACTCAAGATCTATGACCCACAGAGAAAGATTTCCCTTAAACTGAGTATGTTCAAATCTTCTAAGAGACACATAAAGTCAAATGTATCCAAACTTGGAAACACAGGTTTGGTTGAAATAAAGCAAACGTATATATGTCATTTTATTATCTACCTATTCAAGACAAGAACGGACTCTGCTTTTACTAACACTGTCTGTAGGATTTGTAAGGTTTTACAGACTTACATGATTACTGAAACTTAAAAGAAGAAGAAGAAAGAAAAAGAACAGATATTTGCCAAAGTACAAGTTTAAAAGGACTGTACATTAACATATTCACCAGTCATTATTACCCTTTATGAAAATCATGTGGATAATAATGAAAACACATCCAGAACATTGAATGGATTATATAATGAAATAACAACACCGGTCTTCTGTGCCTAGAGAAAATTAAGATGACTATCGAGTATTGAGTCATTTGTTTTCTGTAGGAAACAAAGGAAATGACTACTGACCTATATTTCCACTTTTCCTGGTCTACAATGATGTCAAATGGCTCCTTATCAAATCCAAATGGATTATCTCGTAACAACATGGGCTTGTCGAGTGTTTGTCTCCTGCACAGCCTGAAAAAATAGCACTGAGGAGGTGGGAATAAGTAAAAGAACTTTGAGGAGAATTAAAAACCCAGTTAATTTTTTTTTCTTATTTTGACTATTCTGATGAAAACAAAAAGACAAAGCTCGACTTTAAAGTTCTCCTCCAAAGCCAGAAAGATGTGTAAACTGCAAACAAGTAAACTAGGTTTTTACTGAGTTAATATTTTATACCAAACCCTTGAAAACCCTAGGCACAATATTGGTTTTTAATGCATGTTTCAAAAAAAGTAAAGGTAGAAAAAGGTGAATTGTACAAGTTATTTCATCCAAGAAGGACTGCCAAATCATGTAAAAACAATACATAATTTTTGTCATGTTGTCAAAAAATGTAACAAAAGTAATTGTTAAAAGATTATACTGACAATGACAAAGTTGCAATAGTTCGCATTGTCTGGCCAGCCATGTCAGACACATCACAAAGTGGCCATGCATCTCCTCTCTCTTTTTCCCCCAATACTCTGAATCCTGGGAATGCAGTAAAGACATTACTGGTTGGCTGCCAAATGCACAGGCTCGACTCAAAATGTAGTCTGTCAATTTCCAAGTATATTCACCTCTAGCTATGACTTTTCCAAATGCCCCAAATGATGTCTTCAGGTGTAATAATTAAATTTTATGTATCATCCAAATCCTGTGCTAAGTCAACATTTCTATTGGCAATGCTGTTACATATCGACTTTCATTTTTTTCCAATACCATCTCCAAGAATTCAAACTACCTGATCTTTTACCTTTTTAAAAGCACTCTATCTTCCGAGTCTATGCTTTTTTCTGTATGCTTTCATAATTGCCCAGAAATGTAAGTAGGAATAGGATATTGTCTAGAACATGAGCTCAATAAAATACACTTCCTGGGTTAGACTCAACATACTTGTTTGGCGTATAATCTTACAGTTTCAGTTTTCTTATCTGTAAAATGCAGGTAACTTTCTACTTCACAGAACTGTTTTAAGGATGCAATAAGATAATGCACACAAAGTATTTCAGTACTTTACAAGTCTTTTATGTTAATAACTATATTAAATAATTTTAATTAGTAGTAGTAATACTATTTTACCCATCTTTCCAAACTTACTTTTTTTTTTTTTAAAGATTTTTATTTATTTATATGTCAGAGAAAGAGAGGGGGCACAAGCAGAGGGAGCGGCAGGCAGAGGGAGAAGCAGGCTCCCCACTGGGTAAGGTGCCCGATATGGGACTTGATCCCAGGACCCTGGGATCATGACCTAAGCTGAAGGTAGACACTTAATCGACTGAGCCACCCAGGTGCCCCTAAGCTTACTTTTAAGAATGGACGTTCCCATCTGATTTTTGTTTGACTCTGAAGAACCACTCAGGTTTTTGTATTGGATTCTATGAACTATCATAAAAGTAGAATGAAAATGGTAGATTTTTTTTTAAGATTTTATTTATTTATTTGACAGAAAGAGAGAGCAGCACTCAGAGGGAGAGAGAGAAGCAGGCTCCCCCACTGAGCAGGGAGCCCGATGCAGAACTCGATCCCAGGACTCTGAGATCATGACCTGAGCTGAAGTCAGATGCTTAACCAACTGAGCCACCCAGATGCCCCAGAAATTCGTAGATTTGTTTAAAAAAAAAAAAAAAAATACTGATGATAGGAACTGAAGGAAGACTGAGCTACACAATTAAAATATAATTTCTCAGGAAAAATGGCAAGAATGAACTATGTTGTCTGTTTCAAACTGTGAGGATGCCCACCAATTACATAGGGACACAACCTGCCTCTCCCTGGGCATCCCAGGGAGGGCATTTAACATCTCTAACTACTAGACACAACCATGAAGTGTCCGACAGCCCTTCCCAGCAACCAAATGCTATTTGATGCAGTTATTACGGTTCCCCTTCATATGACTGCCCAGAAATATACAGTTTTAAAGAAAAATATTTACTACTACAACATATCTAACATGCAGGTTACTGGAAAAGATACCTACAGAGTGGCCTATGATTCGAAAGGTAGAAAATTTTCGAAATTATTTGGGGAAAACAAAAGAACTACAGAGAAGATAAGATAAAGGCAAATGGCTGAAAATTTGCATATTCAGGGCAATATGAAGCCAATGATATTAACACCTCCATGTCATTATCCAGGCTGCCGTCATCTTGAATGTCTTTTCCCCATGTCAGCACTTCCTCACTTTATCAACCATTCTTACCCCATTCTCAGAATTTCTATAAGGTATGTGTATGTGTGCGTGTGTAAGTAAATTAAATCCAGGGCTATTTTTTTCCCTTTATGGGTACTTCTCAAATTCTAAAATGTAACACAATGGAAGTCAGAAAAGAAACAAAATATATTCAACAGAAATCTGAAGTACATGTTTTTATGAAGGAATTATATAACTGCACAGCATTTACTCGGGCCTTGTAACTTCCTGCCAGCCTCTTAATAAATCTGACCCATAAAAATAGAAACAGTATAATTTTGAACCTGTGTAACTTATTGCACCCAGGAAGTTTCTATTACCTTTTTCTGCTACTTGATACTGAATATGGATAAAATAAATGTTACTTATAAAAGAGAGTAAATACGCCCTGCTTAGGAAGTCCAATGCCATGACTCAAATATTCTTTCAGAGCAGGGCTTTTCAACATCTGCAATATGGACATTTAGGCCAGATACTTCTTTGTTGCCGGGGCTTTCCTGTGCACTGTTAACATGTTCAGTAACATCCCTGCCTCCTACCACTGGACCCCAGTAGCACTCTCTCACCCCCATAGTTGTACTAATCAGAAATTGTCAAATTTCTCAAAGGGAGGGGGATGGTGAGAGGAGGAAGGTGTCCCCACTTAAGAAATACTAGTTTTGTAATTACTGATATTATAAACTCATTAGGAAAGAATTTTATGTTGAATTTTATTACCCAAGAATATAAACACTACCTCAATATCAAAAGAAAATAGCATCCGATATAAAGAATATTTATGGTTTACTTTAAAATACACCTGCTGGGAAATTAGCAACATTTTATAAGATGGTTTTATTATTTTGTTTAAATTCCTTCTAGACCCCTTTCTGTGTATCCAAATTTTCCCACTAAACAAATGCAAAGATTCCAGAAAAGAGCTGTGAATTTGGTCATTGGTTCAAGCTACAGAGGCCTGACAGAAACCTGTGAGGATTTCAGTAGTAATATAGCAATTTCAGGAAGCTCTCCTGACCCATTCTTAGACATGGCCAATGAGAATCGACCCATGCAGCCTGGAAAATTCCCAAAGTAAGAAACTGTAATTATCCAAACAAATATGGCAATCCAACTTGCAATGAGAAACTAGAAGACAGAGTTTTAATTCTTAGCTCTACATATGATTTACTGGATGATGTTTTATTTACTTTTCTTTATAGAAACCAGGACTCTAAGGCTACAAGGAAACCTTAGAAAATTTGACTGCATCTTAAACAAAAAGAGTCAAATAACAGAAAATCACAAATTAAATCTATTAGTACATAAGGATTAAAAGGGACTTATAAAGGAGTTAAAGTATTATATAAGGTCACATATTATATATGTGGTTATATATAATACATGTATGTGGTTATATACTATGTATATCATGTAATATATTTAAATATCATATAATTAGCAAGTATGATTATTTAAATTAAATAAAGATTATTTTTCAACACAATATCAGATATACACAATCTTTAAAATCAAAGATGTTGCTGCTAGATTTTAAGACGGCAAAACATGGTAAAGTTTATCTTGCTCATAAGTACATGGCTTATTCCTAAAGATCAGACCGCTATGAACCATCATCACCTTTTGAATGCTTTAAAATTGTAGGAACAATAGCCTCAAATACCGTAAAATGCAATTTTCTCCTTCAACATTAACTTAAAAGCTTACTAAATTCTGAAAAGAGCTGAAAATACACAAATAGATGAGAAACATCAAGGCCTATGATCATCTTGGTAAAAACAATGAAAGCAAATGATATTCCAGAAAAATCACTTAACAAGCACATATATGTGTTTATAACACCATACTGCTTACAGTATTAAAAAAAAAAATCAATCTAAATGCCAAAAATAGGAAACTAGTTGAATGGATTATGGGACATACAAACCACTGAATAATATTTATTCATTAAATTTATGATATGTAGCTTTTTGTGTTGAAGTAGGTAATAATTCGTGAAAAAAGAGATGACAGGGAATAGGTTGCCGTATGTTTAGAAACAATGCTCATAACAAAGACAGTGTGAAAGAGATGAAGAGGAGGGAGAGGGACAGAAAAAACTGAAAGGATACACATTCAAAATCACAGGTGGCAAGACGTGGAGAATTATTTTTCATTTCTGCTTTGACAAATGTTCTCACTTTTTAGGAATTTCATAGATTATCTGTGTAATTAAAACAAGTATTTGGGTGTTCACATTTTGAGATAAAAAAGAACCAAACAGGTTAAAAGGAAAACATGAAAAAAAATCAAAGGAGAGAAATCAACATTTTTATCTAGATACTCTCATAAAGTATAAAAGGGTCACCTCATTTCTGCACACACACACGCATACATACACACAGTCATGTACTTTCATGCTACAGTTAAAATTTAATTACTAGAAATCTAAAAAATATGAAGATGAAATTGAAAGTAACTTATTGTCTAAATTATATTTGTAATTGATGCACTGAAACCTGTTATATTGCTTCATGTGGGCTATCAATTGTCTGCAAGTATTTTCATTACACAGAGATCAGTGATATACTGCTATTCAACCTGCAAATTATGTTCTAGGCAATCCCATGACAAGACAGAAATGGACACATGACACTATTATCTTGTGCTAAGAATTTACCACCCTGAGAAAAGAAGCCATGGGCCAAATACTTTTCTTTTTTTTAACCACAGAGTGCCAGTGAGTATATTTTAAATGATTCTAGTCTTGTGAAAAATCAATCTTTTCTGTTCTTGTGTGAAAAACTATAGGAGCAAAGAGATTGACACTCCTCAGATTTTTAAACAAAATACACTATCTTATGATAACCACAAACAATTATACTCTGCCCATTGCACAGATCTCTAATTACGTAACAATCCTGGAATTGTTATTTGAGGAAACTCCTAGAGAGTGAAGAGGAAAAGAACTGGATTCTCAATGCTGCATTTTTGGAAGAACTAAAAGTATCCTCAGGGACTTTCAGTTTCCAGCACGTAACAAGTTTAAAGTCACCAATCTATTGTAACAACAAGTAAAAAGCCAAATAAACAGAAATCACAACTTTTGTTAGATCCATTTGAGAAGTGAGGTCGTAAGGCAAACTGCTGCCCTAAAAACTGGAGAAAGACAAAAGGATAAAGAGAACCACAGCTTTCCAGAACAAAGATCTTCGAACAAAAACTTTTGTGGGAACCAGTGCTGGAGAAGAGAACCGCGAACTGTAACTGAAGAGTTACTGGAGGCTCAGGGTGGACAGCCTGAGAGTTAAAAACTCCAGGGGAATGCAATTATGTGGGGTCCCCATGTTTTTGTGAGTTATATCTCCAGGAGCTGTACCATGTCCCGAATGTGAAAGAAAAATTCCCTCTTACTATCAACAGAGGGAAGATTTCCATGTGAAATATGCCAGAGTACTAAGTTCTTCTTAACAAGGCCTGGCCTTGGGAGAAACTCTTACCAGAGCCTTACCTGCTAGGGTCTTATCAGTGCCTAATCTACCTGCAGGAAGGGAAATACACTACTCCAGCCCCCACCAGCCATCCTGTTCATATAAGAGGGGTGGGGGATGGGGACTAAGAAGCACTAGTGAAGTTCATAGTCAAGAGGCACAGTTTCACCGAAAGACTGAGACATGACCATAGGACTACAAAACACAGCTTTTTCCCCTATACCGTACCATTACTAAAAGCCTATTTACTGGGGGCACCTGGGTGGCTCAGTCGTTAGGCGTCTGCCTTCGGCTCAGGTCGTGATCCCAGGGTCCTGGGATCGAGCCCGCATTGGGCTCCAACCCCGCATTGGGCTCCTTACTCATCCAGGAGCCTGCTTCTCCCTCTCCCACTCCCCCTGCTTGTGTTCCCTCTCTCGCTGTCTCTCTCTGCCAAATAAATAAATAATATCTTTTAAAAAAAGCCTATTTACTGTAGTTCATTTTATCCAGTATATCATCTCTACCTTTCAACAAAAAATTACAAGGCATACTAAAAAGCAATTTGAAGAGAATGAACAAATGTCAGAACCAGAGTCAGATATGGCAGAAATGTTGAAATAATCAGACCAGAAAATTTAAAACTATGTTTAATATGCTAATGGCTTAATAAATTTAAAAAAAATTTTTTAAAAGCAGACAACACGCAAGAACAGATGGATAATATAAGCAAAGAAATTCTAAAAAAAAAAATGCAAAAAGAAATGCTAGTGATCAAAAACACTGTATAACAGAAATGAACAATCCCTCGGATGGGCTAATACAAAGAAGAGGAGGGAGGAATCAGGCATACGTTGATATTATATAAGGCATTCACGCTACCCATGAAACAGAATATTATTTAGTGGACTTGGATTAGTTGTAAATGTACATTGCAAACTCTAGGGTAGCCACTATAATAATTTAAAAAGAAATCTGATATGCTAAGAAAGGAGAGAAAATGTAATTATATATAATGTTCAATTAAGACCACAAAAGCTAGAAAAAATGTGGAAGACAAAAATGGAAACAAAGAACAATGGCAACAATGGCAAGAGAAAATAGTAGCCAATATGGTGAATATTTATCCAACTATATGCATAATTACTTTACACATTAGTGGTCTAAATATACTAATTAAAGGACAGAGGGGCCCCTGGGTGGCTCAGTTGGTTAAGCATCTGCTTTCAGCTCAGGTCATGATCCTGGAGTCCTGGGATCGAACCCCGCATCGGGCTCTCTGCTCAGCAGGGAGTCTGCTTCTCCCTCTGCCCTTCACCCCACTTGTGCATGCTCTCTCTTTCAAATAAATAAAATCTTAAAAAAAAAAGGACAGGGATTGTCAGAATGGATCAAAAAACAAGGCATTGCTATATGTTGCCTAAGGAAATGCAGTTTAAATATAAAGACATATTTGTTAAAAGTAAAGGGACAGAAAAAGATTTACTATGCTAACACTAATTAAAAGAAAGCAGCAGTATCCATTATTTCGAACAGATCAGACTTTAAAGGACAGTTATCACAGATAAAGAGAGATAATACATAAAGATAAAGGACTCAATACTCCAAAAAGACATAATGATCCTTTAATGTGTATGTGTCTAACAGAACATCACAATATATAAGGCAAAACATAAATAGAACTTCAAAGAGAAATAAGTGAATCCTCTATTACAGATGGAATCTTTAACACCCTTCTATCAGAAATGGACAGATCCACTGGCAGAAAACCAGCAAGGACAGAGTTGAACTCAACAGCACCATCAATCAACTGGATATAATTCACATCTATAGATTCATCCAACAACAGTAGATTACACATTCTTTTCAAGTCTGAATGGGACATTCACCAGGACAGACCACACTCTGAGCTGTCAAATAACTTAATTAAGTTAAAAGAATAGAAATAATACAACGTGTGCCCTCAAACTACACTGGAATTAAAGTAGAAAGCATTAACAGAAAGATAGCTGGAAAAGTTCAAAATACTTGGGAGATAAACAACACACTTTCAAATAATAAATGGGTCATTAAAAATATTTTGAAATAAGTAACAATAAAAATACAACCTATCAAAATTTGTGGGATGCCAAAAAAGTATTTGGAAAAGCAAAAGTAGTAATTACAGGGAAATTTACAGCATTGAATATATACATATTTAAAAAGAGGAAATATCTAAAGTCAATAATCTAACATTACACCTTAGGAATCTAGAAAAGGAAGAGCAAATTCATCCAAAGTAAGGAAAAGAAAAGAAATAATAAAAATTAGAGCAGAAATCAATGAAACTGAAAACAGGAAATCAAAAGAAAAAAATCAGCAATACCAAAAATTGGTTCTTTGACAAGATGAATAAAATCAATAAGCCTAGCCAGGTTAAGAAAAAAAGAGAAGATGCAAATTAATGATATCAGAAATAAAAGAGGGGATATCATCAGAGATCCAATGAATGATTAAAAAAACACTATGAACTCTATGTCCATTAATTTGATAACCTAGATGAAATAGATCAGTACCTTGAAAAATACAATCTACCAAAACCCACAAAAGAAGAAATAGGTTATCTGAGTAGGCATGTATCTATTAAAGAAATTGAGTCAACAATTAATAATCTTCCAAAACAAAAGCACCAGGTAGAGGGGTGCCTGGGTGGCTCAGTCAGTTAAGCATCCAACTTTTGGTTTTGGTTCCCTGATATCAGGATGGTGGGATCAAGCCCCACATTGGGTTCTATACTAGGCATGGAGCCAGCTTGGGATTCTCTCTCCCTCTGCCCTTCCCCCATCATCTCTCTCCAAAAATAAAAAATAAAAAAAAAGCACCAAGTACAGATGAGTTCACTGGTTGGTTTTACCAAACATTTAAAGAAGAAATTATATCATTCTACCATCTCTTCCTAACTCATTATGTGAGACCAGTATTAACATATTACCAAACCAGACAAAGACATTCTAAGAAAACTACAGACCAATCTCTCTCATTAACATCGATGCAAAAATTCTCAACAAATATTAGCAAAAGAGATGCAAGAATATATAAATAGAATTATACACTACAGACAAGTGAGATTTATCCAAGGTGTGTAAGGTTGATTCAACATTAGAAAATCAACTAGTATAATCCCTCATTTCCTAAGGCTAAAGTAGAACAAAATCCAACATCCATTCATGATAAAACTTTCTGTAAACTAGAATTAGAGAGGAACTTTCTCAACTTGACAAAGAATGTTTGTGATGGCTAATTTTATACATCATCCTGACTTAGCTAAAGCATGCAGGATAGCAGGTAAAACATTATTTCTGGGTGTGTCTGTGAGAGTGTTTCCAGAAAAGAGATTAGCATGTGAATTAGGAGACTGAGGAAAGAAGATCCACCCTCATCTATGTGGGCAGGCACTAAGCACCTATTGAGGGTCCAAGCAAAACAAAAAAGCAGAAGGGCAATTCTCTATTTCTCCTCTTGAATTGTGGCATCCATCTTCTACTGCCTCAGACACCAGAGCTCCTGGTTATCGAGCCTTTGGATGCAAAGTCTTCCACCACAAGCTTTCTAATTTTTTTTTTTTAAGATTTTATTTATTTATCTGACAGAAAGAGAGAGAGAGAGCACAAGTAGGCAGAGCGGCAGGCAGAGGGAGAGGGAGAAGCAGGCTCTACACCAAGCAGTGAACCCGATGTGGGGTTCAATCCCAGGACCCTGGGATCATGACCTGAGCCAAAGGCTTAGGTCATGCTTAACTGACTGAGCCACCCAGGCCCCCCTCCACCAGTTTCTCAGTTCTCCAGCTTACAGACGACATCTTATGGCATATCTTATCCTCCCATAATCACATGAACCAATTCTCATTTTTTATATATGTGTGTGTGTGTGTGTGTGTGTATGTATATATATGTATCTTATTGTTTTATTTCTCTCAAGAACCGTAACCAATATATACATCTACAAAAGACCTACAGCTGACATTATACTTAATGGTGAGAAACCTGAAGTTTTCCACTAAGATCAGAAACAAGGCAAGAATGTAAGCTCTCACCATTGTTTTTTTTTAATATTTTATTTATTTATTTGACAGAGAGAGACACAGTGAGAGAGGGAACACAAGAAGGGGGAGTGGGAGAGGGAGAAGCAGGCTTCCCGCTGAGCAGGGAGCCCGACATGGGGCTCGTGAGCCGAAGGCAGATGCTTAACGACTGAGCCACCCAGGCACCCCTCACCATTGCCTTCCAACATCATATTGGAAGTCCACTGAGACAATAAAAGGAAATAAAAGATATACAGATTGGGAAGGAATAAACAAAACTGTCTTTGCTCACAAATGACATGATCATTTATGTAGAAAATCCAAAATAGTAATGAGTGACTATTACAAGGTTGCAAGATACAAGGGTAATATATATATAAGTCAATCACTTGTCTATATACCAGAAATGAGCAAGTGAATTTGAATCTAAAAACACACCACGATTTAAATCTACTGATTCAAATGCTAATCTCTGGAGCAAAGATAGTCTTTTCAATAAATGGTATTAAAGCAACTTGACATCCACATGCAAAAAAAAAAAAAAAAATCTAGACATAGATCCATAGACCTTATACCCTTCACAAAAATTACCTCAAAATGGATCACAGACATAAATTTAAAATACATGACTATAAAACTCCTAGGACATAAGAAAACCTAGATGACCTTGGTACGGAGATAACTTTATAGACACAACATTAAATGCATGACCCATGAAAGAAATAATTCATAAGCTAGACTTAAGTCTCATTCAAGAGAATGAGAAAAGAAGCCACAGACTAGGGGAAAGTATGCAAGAGAAAAAGATGTCTGACACAGGACTGTTATCCAAAATATACAATGAATTCTTAAAAAATCAACAATAAGAAAACAAGCAACCTAATTAAAAAATGGACCAAAGACTTAAAAGACACCTCATCAAAGAAGATACATGGATGGCAAGCATATGAAAAGATGTTCAATATCATATGTCATTAGAGGATTGCAAATCGAAACAATGAGATACCACTACACCTATTAGAATGGCCAAAATCTAAAACAGTGACAATACCAAATGCTGAAAAGGACGTAGAGCCACATGAACTCTCATACTTTATTGGTTGGAATGCAAAATGGTACAGCCACTTTGGAAGACAGTTTGGCAATTTCTTACAAAACTAAACGTACAATACCACCCAGTAAACATTCTCCTTGGAATTTATCCAAATGAACTGAAAATGTATGCCCATACAAAAACCTTCAAAGGGATGTTTACAGTAGTCTTAATTCATAACTGCCAAAACGTGAAAGCAACCAAGATATCCTTTGGTAGGTGAATGAATAAATTATAGTATATCCCAACAACTGAATAGTAACCGGTGCTAAAAAGAAATAAGCTATAAAGCCATGAAATGACATGGAAGAAACTTAAATGTGTATCACCAAGTAGAAGAGGCTTACCTGAAAAGGTTATACACACTGCATGATCCCAACTACATGACATTCCAGAAAAAGTAAAATTATAGAGACAGTAAAAAAAAGAGGAATGGTTTCTGGGGGTTAAGGGGAGTGAAGGATAAACAGGAAGAGCAACGAGGATTTTTAGGGCAGTGAAACTATTCTATGTGAAAGTACAATGGTCAATTTTGCTGTGAGTCTGAAACTGCTCTGAAAGTTAATTAAAAAAAAATTCTCTGCTATACAAATTCCATTTTTTAATTTTAAAAAGAATAGATTCTTTAGAGCAGCTTCCAAAAAAGCAGTTAAAAAAATAAATGGAAATGTATGATTAACATAACATAAAAAAAATTAAAAAAAATACATTAACACCAAATAAATAAATAAATAAATAAATGGACAATTCAAGAATGTATTCTTACTTTACTCAGAGGACATCAGAGATAATATCTAGACATGTGCAAGAATGGTAAGTCCTAAAAGCAACCACTCTTGCCAAGTCTATAAAATTATCAAAAGTAGCAACATGCGACCCCAAGAGTTTTGAAGCAATAGACCAGTTTCCCACATTATTTTTTATTATTTAAACATACATATAACAGTGATTCAAATGTTATTCTATTACCCAATATTAACTATAAACATTTTGTCAAGACCAATAAGGGATTGGTTAATAATCTCAAATACTAGGCAACATGGGCAAACATATTATTCTGTATTTAATCGTTTTTTCCTGGCAGTAAAGAAAAATTGTCACCCAGTGTATTTGAAATACATAAGACTAAAATACAGTTAAATAAGGCAATAAAACGGTTATTTTTATGCCAGAAGATATCAGAAGGATATGGATATGTGCATGTGTGTGTTTATATATAAGTTATATCTGTTATAAGTATATATATGACTTTGATTTGCATGTTGCTGAAAATTGTCTAATGGGAAAACCAATTGCAGGTTTAAGTTATAGTACTCTGCCTTGACTAACCTTAACTTTTCAATCTGTTTCCAACTTTTTTAAAGATATTTTATTTATTTAAGAGAGTGAGTGAGAGAGCATGAGTGGGGGGAGGGGCAAAGGGAGAGGAAAAAAGAGAGAGAGAGAGTCAGACTCCCCATTGAGCAGGGAGCCGGACGTGGCGTTAGACCCCAGGACCTGAGCTGAAGGCAGACGCCCAACAGACGGAGCCACCCAGGCGCCCCTCTGTTTCCAATTTTATAGTGCATTATATGAACATCAAAAAAAATAGTTTTCGGTAGTAAGTCTTCCTACTTCCAACAAATAGCACAGGTTGTTCAACAATGTTTTTGGAACGTTTCTTTCTACCAATCGCCCATCTTTGAAGTTAAAAAGGATTCAACAAAATAATTCCATTTCTCAATATGGAAAAGTCTTGTGATGAGTGAGTTCTTGGTATGATGCAGCAACATCAATAAACTTTTCATTGTCAAATACTTGATGGGGCAAACTTTAATACTGTGACAGAAAATAAGAGGCAATATAAAATGCTAATAGAGTTGTCTAAATGTAATCACTTGGTACCACACTCTACATTTACATTTCTTCAAGCTATTAGTTTTTATATCAGAAACCATGTACAACTTCGATGCTAAGATCTGGTTCCCTGGGGCGCCTGGGTGGCTCAGTTGGTTAAGATCTGGTTCCCTGGTTGATAAGTGCAAAGATCCAGGAGAGTTGGCAGAAAGACTGCACCTCTTAATGATACGTGGGAGGTAAAACCTAGCACTCTGCAATTATGGAGAGGAACCTAAGCAGTAACAGCGTCTGAGGCTCAACTCATGGGCCTGCTTTTACAATTTATTCCCAGTGAAGCCAACAAATACAGAAACTAACTTGCCAGGACTGATAGATCCTTCCTAAAGTACTGTTATAAGTACCTGAGGTCGAATTTTAGATGATTCAGAATCTTCCATCCAAAACTTAGACAATGAAAAAGTGATCTGTGCTATGGTATAACTTTTAAGAGGAAACCTAGGTATTCGGTACTTTTTCACACCTACATGAATTGCAGCCAAGGATACAGAGAAATAGTCTACAAGGAAACACAAATATTAATAAGCAGGCCCATGGAACAGTAAGCGCCTCAACGGCTCTTACCCGTGACTGACTACCCCTTCTCTGTTTATGGGACAGCTCATAGAACACAGGAGTACAAAACCAAGCCTACCTAGGTCTTTTTTCCAGGGCAAAAGAGCGCTGAAGATAGCAAAACTACACTAGAATTTCAGAACCACTTGATGAGAATCTTAGGTAAGTCTAGTTCTAGTATATACCTGAAAACTTTTTAGATCTCTCAATTCTCCCAAAATAGTAACAATGTAATCTGTATGAGGTGGAGTAAGGATGCTCAGACACATTAATGTTGATCTGAACCCGAAGTATAATATTTCAGGGAAGTCAAAGGCCAAAACAGTGTCTATAAGCAGTGTTTTTACAATATGGGACATTCAGAATAGGTAGCAGGTCTACTGCACTGTGGGGTGACCAGACAAGGCTGGCCATGGCAGACAATCCCAAAGACCCAAGGGATGGATACATCAGGCACACCTGTAACCCATCTGCAGAACATCATTATCACTTGATGGCAGGTCAGTCGAAAGACTTCGCCTTAGGATCAAATTACCTTCAACATGACTAGGTTACAAGCAAAACCACCACAAAAAAACAGTGCTATGAATCAAAGCATGTCACTATCTTTATACTTTAGGAGGTAAGTGCTGCCACCATTATAAGTACATTTTTCTAACACAATAAATCTCTCACATATTTACTTCAGATGGAAGAATCTTCAGGGGAATAGAGTTATAATCAAGTCTCCATAAGAAATTTTATATTTTAGAAACATACTGCATTCTTCCACAAAATTTAGAAACTGTGTTAACTTGCTTTTTCTTTTTCTTTTTTTTTTTTTTTTTAAGATTCATTCATTTATTTGAGAGAAAGAAAGAGCAAGCAAGCACAAGCATGGGGAGTGGGGAGGAGAGAAAGAGAATCTCCAGCAGACACCCCTCCATCCTGAACATGAGCTCGGCACTGGGCTAGGTCTCATGACCCTGAGATCATTGTTCCAACAATCCCCTTCCGTTTTTTATCATTCATTTCTCCTCTCCAAAAAAGCCCAAATATATTAAAATCTCCCATTATAACCATAAGGCATGAGATGACAGGAATTTCAGTAGAGAAAAGAATGGTTGTAATTTAGCCCCTATGATAGCGTGCTCTTCAAGCTAGGACATGACCATCTCATAACACTGAGCTACCTTTTCCAAGTTCTTGCAATGTAGCTGCAATGTAAATTAATTAAGAGCAGGCCACTCTCATCTTCTAGTGGGTGGGGCTATAAACCGCAGAGCAACTTGGCAGAAAATATTAAAAGCCATAAAATGCACATGGCCTTTCGCTCTAGCGATTCTAACTCTTGGAATTTATCCTAAGGTAATAATTAAGGATGTGCAAAAGAATATTTATTTCTCTGCTGTTTGTAATTACTGACTCTTGGAAGCAACCTAAATGTCCAAAAATAGGAGAGTGGTTAAATAAATTATGAAACTATAAAATAAAATCCCACTAAGGGTCATTTCAAAAGACAGAGAAATGTGTCCATGGACATAAATAGGTTTGTACTATATATTCTTCGGTATAAAAACCAAAATACAAATGGCACATAGGAAGTTACCTCATTATTCTGAACGTAATGAAAATTATGGTAGCTTTGCTGGTCTCTGACTTCTTTTAAGTTTTCTGATACTTCTCTAATGAACACATAATGAGATATACCATTTTGATAAAGAAATTAAAAGGGGAAAAACCTGTAAAAGAAAAAAAATGCCAGAGAAAAGAAACTAACTGAAAGAGGAAGGATTAGGGCTGTGCTTTAGGAAGAACTCCTTACAAGTGTGATTGTGAGGCTCTGAAATGTGCAGTCAGCGGAGGTCATCAACTCTCTTTTCCTTGGGGATCTGTAAGGAAAGAGTAGCCAACGCTCCTCTGAGGACCGCTTGAATGCAGTCCTAACCTCTGTGGCCTCTTGCAGTTCCATGTGCAAAAGGACTGAGCCAAAATACAATTTTTACTCAGTGGCACGTAAGGTAGTCAATTCCATACGTGGCCACCATCCTCCACAATCCTTTACCCAATTCAAGAGAAAGTAACCCCTAAGGTCTCACACCAGCACTGAAACCTAATGCCCTTGAATTTATATGCCCAGCAATTTGCCAGTACTTTAGCCAGGAAATACAGGGGAATGTTAACAGTTAATATTCCACAATGCACAAATAACTTCTATCTAACGGACTTATCCATGTGAATAAAAAATTCTAATTTCAGACACTTTTAAATATCCCAAACGGAGACAAAGAAAATGATCATGTCCATTTAAAATTTTCTGTTTACCTACACGTTTTATAGATAAAACATTATAAATAGTGACCAAAATAAATGCCATGACAAGGTGAAAGACAAATAAAAATGCTGAATTCTAACAAGTTTCTTTGCTTTAAAAAAGCCACCAATTTTGTTTTCTGATCACGTCCTATGATTATAAATGTAACAGTTCCCAAGTCCATAATTAAATGCTTTTTTGACTTTTATATTAGTTTCCTGGCCTAATGAAAGGGATAGTAGGTGCAGAGACTGACAGCCAAATGGGTTGAACCAAGAATGACTGATTAAATAGGGTTATGCCAGTCACCGAAACTGAGAAAATAAGGTTTGAATAAGTGCAGAAAGCCATGGAATACCAAAATAAAAAAATCAGCCAAGACTGGAACACATACTTACAGAACAGAACTCAAATATGGTGGTGTTCAAAGACAGAAGAATGAGGTGGATAATATATGAAGGGGAGTTTTTCAGGGACCCAGTTCTAAGGCAAGGGGTCAAGTGGAGAAAAAAAAAAAAAAAAAAAAACCTCCTGAGGCTCTCATGCCTTCCCCTCAGGACGAGCCCTAAGACATCAACATTATATGCATGGTATCGGACCCAGGCAACTCCTTCTTCTAAGCACGATGAGGGCTTCCATTCCAAATAAGATCATGCAACTTTTAAAGCATGTTATTCTGTGCATCTAAGTCTGGTCATTTGAATGAAAGAGTAAGTATGTCACAAGAGAGGTCTGTCCCTTTATCAATAAGTCTCACTTACACAGCCTTTTTGGAATACTGTATTCTGGCGAGTTTAGTTTTTTTGTATTCTGGAGAGTTTAGTTTTCTGTAGGGCTAAGGGTTTATCTTTCTCTCTCTTCCTTTTTAAGGGTTTATCTCTTTTAACTTCAAGTGTAAATGAAAAAGTACTAACCACTTGGGATGGAAATATTCCTAATATATTTTACATAGAAAGGGACATAAGTTAACGTTTTCTTGATGACTCAGGGCAATAATTATGAACCTTAAAGACTCTGCAATGTTGCACACAGAGATAACTTCAGGGCCCACTGAAGTGTGTCTACACTGCATAACCTGAAACTTGTGCTTCTTGTGCTCTTGTATCTGCATTTCATAGTCTGTCAGCCTTTTATTTCTCAATACCCTCATGTTCTTTTTAAAGATGCTTCTTCTGCCCTATGGTGGAACAGAAAGAACACTGGACCAAGAGTCAAGTTGATTTACGTTATTATTCTAGCTAAATGACCTTGAACATGTCACTTGGCATCTTTGGGCCTAAGTGTGATGAGGAAAATTCAACCAGATAATTCTTAAGGTCCTTTTTTAAAATGCTTACTACAAATGTGCTGTTTCTTGTCTTTGTATAGTTAAAAAAAACTGAGTCAGTTAAACTTGCATGGAAAGTAATATAGAAACTTGAGTGTGCAACATACTCTCATGTAAGTGAGGTAAACATGCCTTGTGTCATCTAGTTGTCTTCTCGGATACCTGTGTAATTCTCAATCATTGGCGGGGTCTCAGATAGCTATGGTCTCTGGATAACTAAGACTCTACTGGTGATATGTTACTCTATGCTTCTGTATGCCTCCACCTTACCAAATATTCTCAGTGCAAATAATTATTCAATATGCCTCTACCTCAGGCCCCTCAAGAACAGAATCTGTGTATGTCATCATTTATGCCTGTCAGTAAACTGACTGCAAAATGAGTACTCTTATCTTGAAACTTTCTCTGCCTTATTAAGTATTTGTTTAGATGACAGAATTGAAAGTTTTCTAAAAGATGGTCTTGTGAAAATACTTAACAGAACATAAAACAAAGTGTAAATGTAGAGACTATTTCTGTAAACTCTAAGGGAAGGGAATTTACTCTTCTTGTATTTTTTCTGGAGTCCCTGAGGCATGATTTCCATCTAGTGCACATTCAGAATGACTCTTAGGAGCCTGAAGAAGCCACACTTCCATCTGCACCTCTTCCCCCTTGTACACATTCTTCCTTGAGAAATCCAAGTCACGCTCACTGCTGTAATTCCATCTCTCTACAGATAATTCATCTCTAGCTCCCATCTCTCTCTTGAGTTCTAGGTCCCTATTCCCTATCATAACCTCTATGGGGATTTTCTGTAAGTTAAAAAGTGTCTCAAGAAAGTTGATAAAGCCTCCTCACTCACTCATTTCTCTTCCCATTTCGTACTTTCAAAAACCTACTTTTTTTCCTTCTCCATTATTCTCTACTCATGTTAATCATAACAACATGTACCAAATGAGAAATCTAGGAGCACCCCTTGTTTCTCTTCACTCTATGATCAATGACAAAGTTGTTTTGATGCCATCTTTGAAATATCTCTCCACACCACTCATGCTATTTCCACTGCTAGAGCCTTAATTCAGGTCATCATCTCTTAATGACTATTAAATACCCCATTTCCCAGCTGCCAGCAATTTCCCTTCCAATTTATATATATCAGCAATGAATTATATTTCTATAAAACACATAAGGTTGACTTTTCCCCCTATTTTATACATATCTTCCCTATTATATTTATATTACATAAATAATGAAGAAATATATAAAACATTAAAAGATGTATTATGTATCATATATAACTTCTATCTATAACACAATTAATATATGATCAATACAGAAATACATTAATACATATTTATACTCAGGGACGCCTGAGTAGCTCGGTCGTTAGGCGTCTGCCTTCGGCACAGGTCATGATCCCAGGGTTCTGGGATCGAGCCCCACGTCGGGCTCCCTACTTCTCCCTCTCCTGCTCCCCCTGCTTGTGTTCCCTCTCTCAGCGTTTGTCTGTCAAATAAATCAATAAAATCCTTAAAAAATACATATTTATATTTATAAATATATAATTATATATGTATAATTTTTAAAAGTCTTCCTATTGCTTATAGCAACTATTTTCAATTTTCATTTTTCATGAAGGATCAGAACACAAGCCTATCTTCTCAGAGATTCTAAAGCAATCCTAGACAACTACTGCAAATAATGAAAATTTATCTAACCAAACTAAATCGAACATATGAAGATACAGTAGTAGAAAAAAGAGTTAAAAGCCAAGGGGCTGAGTGCAATTCCCTTCAATATATCCTACATTCCAGAAGACCACTGGAAACAACTCCCAGATTAGCTTCTAACCTCTCCTCTAACCCCTTCAACAATGTACCACTACAATGATATCTTAGATCTCAATTGTACTAAATTTCTTGACTACCTCAGATCCAACATGACCAAATATATTGCCCTAACAGTTCTCATTTCCTTGGATCAATGTCACAGGGCATCAGAGTGGGCTTTCTCAAGCCACTTTGGACAAACTAAGGAAGCCCATTAGTATCTATATGTTTCCAGGTTGAAGGGGTCAACTTCTGCAAGTTCTAACATGCCAACTGGCTACGCACACAGGAGCATGCTAATGATACCAGCTCCTCATATACACACCCACTTCCACTCCCCAAGAGGTACCAGACTGTTGGACAACTTGGCCGCTAGCCTATAAAAATGTGGAAACACTGTAGGAACATTAGCCAATAAAGCACATACTGGCAGCAGAATCAGATATTTAGGCTCTTGGATGTACCCAAATAAATCGCTTGTGTGTTCTAACAAATGTTTTATTTGGAAAGCATTTCCCAGTACAGATGCTGTCAAAAGTACCCATTTTCAGTGGGTTAAATCAAGGGCTGGAAGTAGCAGAAGGGCGGGGAATGTTTATTAAACAAAATTAGATAAGCAGCAAAAAAAAAAAGTTAATAGCAATTGGGAGAGCACCCTTGAAAAACAAAAGAGTTGTTAGGGGTTTTCAAAGTTAAATTTAAATTATAACAATTGCAAATGGTAAAAAATTATAAACATAAATACCACAAAATGAGAAAGTTATCAGAACTGGGCAAGGGATAAAAAACTGGGCTGTTTTTAAAATTTTGTAATATATCAATAAAAATAGATGCAAAAAAAAAACCAAACCAAAAAACAGACGCAATCAAACAAGGAGTCGAGAAGTTAAGCATTATAAATTAAACCCTTCACTTGCCGGAATCTTTTAAAAAGCAATCAATTGCAAACACATTTAAGGGCTTTATACTGAGGTTAATAATTTGGGGGAGAGACATAACACAATCCAAATACATGAACTTCCTTAACAAAATAAACTCTGAGACCAAACGTCAGAGAGAGCCTCTGATAAGCTGCCAGCATCTAATGCAGGCACAATGATACACTCCAACAGACGAGAACTATTGACCCCTGTTCTTAGGCAACGATGTAATGCATATATAATTTATCTGGTCTACATCACCCTTTTCCAGTTTAGCTCCACCTCCATGACGACATAAGGCCACAGTTTTAAGAAATGCATGATGAAGAGTTCTCCTGAGGCTCAAAACAAGAAAACTCCTTAATTAACTGTGGCTAGACAGGTTTCATTACCTATTTTCTAGTAGATCTTGTGTATAACCACTGATGCTAATGAAAATACTACATTCATGATGGTAATATGAACTATGAATAAAGAGAGTTGAAAGACATTTTTTTTTAATGATCTGAATTGATAAGGGCTTTAAAAGCTTCTGTTTGTTGGCTAGTTTGTTTTCCACTCACAAATCAACTGGTTACACAACTGAACTGGCCAAACACTATCACTGCTGGTGTTACGCAATCAATTAAGGTTTATTAAATCAAAGAGAACGGTACAAAAGACTCTCAGGAAAATAAATGCTAAGTTATAGTGGCAAAGAAAACCTTCGAATGCTGGAGTACTTTACTTTGAGAAAAAGGGAAGAAAACTTAATATGCATTGAGTATATAAAAATCACAGCGACCTGTTAAAGAGAACATAATTACTGCGTATTTTAAGACTGTTCAAACATTGTGAGTTTTGATTTATCAGGATAAAGAAAGACACTGACAATAAATGAAACTTCCCCCATCAGCCTGACACATCTTCTTTGTGAATGTTCCCTTAAAGAATCATGGGAGGTCTTTAAAATAGTCTTCAAAGTCTGAATCCCTAGAATTAATCCAAACAATAAAATTATCAATGCAACTGATTAATAATAATCATTTAGAACAAATGGTAGTTCCTCAGTCACAGATAATCTTTGAGACATATTACTGACAATTTCCTTAAGGGTCGCCTCAGTAGAAGTAAGCATACACCAATAGCATTTAAACAGAACATAATAAACTGGATGTCAATGTTGAAGGTTTTTGTAAACTTTATAAATTTCAGTTTACTTTTATCACCTTGTATGTCTCAGATGGAATTCACAGTAATCACAGCTACAGCGGAACAACTCCAAACATAAATGAAACCAGTAACTGGCAGATCGATAGGAGGTGACAGACTCCCAGCTAAAATCCTGCCCTGGTGTGACCCACCACTGCCCTTCTGCACCCTGAAGACTTAATGAATCACGAGGAGCACACTGACGATTGTGCACGTTTTACCCATGTGAGAAGTGGACTTATAACAGGACCAGAAAAGAATAATTCCCCTTTTGTGAGATAAATACCGTGAAGTAAAGGGTATGTTTCTACGAGGCCGTGGACATCTTGATTTCATGCAGGTAATGTACCAATTTTATGAATGCTTCATCATTTTAAACTAAAACATCCAGAATGACTGAAAATCTGGATGCCTAATGAGAGATCATTTAAAATGATACGTACTTTATAGTAAGTTGCTTCTGTTAGCAACAAAGGAAATGGAACAATAGCAACATACAAGTAAGGGAGCAATGTAAAGCCCACTTCGTTATTTCTGAATAGGGTTTGCTCCAGAAAATATGGAAAATGGCCTTGTTATTTAACAATGAAGATACTCCTACAGGCTCCAAAGTAATCTTAAACATCTCAAATAATTACCCTGTGGAGAAAATTCCAGTTCTTTAATATATTAAAATCTATGCAGCAGGGCTCATGTGTGTAAAGAGGGACACGACAGTCTAAAACAAAATATCAGGAAGCTCCCTGAGGAGAAGCTCCATGCCACTCAGCTGAAAGGCGCAGAAATAGTTTGCATGCCTTTGTAAGGAGGTTTTATACCTGAGTGCTCCTTTGAAAGGGCATCATTGTCCACGTATGGCCAAAAAGGGAGAGAACATTTTGACACAGCATGCACATAATCCAGCCAAGCCCTTTCCCTCCTCCATTTCCCCGGAATAAGCCCCCTCCCACTCCTCACCTTGAATTATAGCAAAACGAAACAGGCAATAACTAATTTTCAAAATGTAAACACCAATTGAAAATCTTAGTTCTCCCCTATAATAAGAAATAAGGGAAGAAAGATTAAATGACACTGTATCCCAGCAAATAGAATATCTACTCATAGGCCAAGATGAAGTAAAACGTATAAACACATCACAGGATAAAAGTAAAGAAGGAAAAAATGCAAAGAGAGAAGAAAGGAAGGAAACAAGCATGCAAAGGAAGGAAAAACACTCTCATTCCTAAAGAAAACACAACCTAAAAACAAAAAGCTTCATATAATGGGAGAACTTCAAAAACTGATTACTAATGAACAGGGGCTCAAAGATTAAATGATATAACAATAGAAAAAAATTTTAAAGTGTTTCAGAGCAATCAAAATGTACTGAAGACCAAAAAATTATCAATTTAGTACTAATAAATAAAAGAAAAACAGCAATGGAATGAGGAAACATGGCTAAAAATGAGGAGATATGGCTAAAAATTTACTAATGTAGGGGGGAAAAAAAGGTTTAATTCATCCAGTGAATACAGAGGAAGAAGACAAATATATTTTTAATGGAGAAAAGGCATAAAGAACAGACTGAAAAATGCTAATCCTGTAGAAAAGAACTCAAAAATTGTCTAGAAAAATATTTCAAGTAATAATAGTATGAATTTTTCCCTAACACGAAGGAAGAACAGATTGAAATAACAGACCGTGTTCCAGGAAAAAAACTGATACAGAATGATCCAAAAGAAGTTATATCCTTAAGTCACTGAACTTCAAGATAAAGAAAAAAAAAATTTCTGCAGGTGTTCCGGCAGAAACGAGCAGTCCACTTACACGCGGGAAATCAGACTAGCCTCCCTGTTCTATGAGGAATACTCAGTGCCAGAAGACAAAGAAGTAATCTACAGATTTCTAATTGGGACCCAAGAATTTTAAAACAAAGCAAAATGTCCTCTGAATATAAAAGAAACAGATATTTAAACATGCAAGAAGTCAGGCAATACAGTATCCATGAGTCCTTCACAAAATAAATTATTCAATGGAATCTAGCCAAACACATCATTAATATAGAAGCTGTGACAAAAGGACTACTTTGGTACTAAATTACTACAAACTTCTGAGGAAAAGCATGATCCAATTATTTTATTAAATCAATCTGACTTTAGAGTATAAAAGTAGCTGATTAATATGCTCAAGCATAAAGTATCTTAGGGAATAAAGGACATATGATATTTTCTTAAAATTACTTGACAGTGAAACCTAGTTGACCAGAAGATAAATTATAAGAAATAGCTCAATGAAAAGCCATGGAAAAGAACCAGGATGAATATCAAACCAATTTAAATCTTTTACTGCTTGACTACTTGATAAACTTTAAGAACACAGTGCAGGTTTCTTACTTTTCCAGAGGACTAGGTAAAGAGTTCTACACAAACAATGAATTTGCTAATTGTTCAGTCATTCAGTAAAAGAAAATCTCCAAACTTAAGAACTGAATTTTCTATTGTAACTTCACTATATGCTCACTAGAAATTCTTCCATTATGCTCTAAACTCTATAAATTGTTAATATTTTTAACATTCAATTCTTCTGCAGATATTAAAAATGAGAATAAAATTTCTTTTATATTTATGCAAAAAAAAGAATTCTTCCATTAATGAAACGAGTATTTTCATCTAAAAGTCTAAAATTCTAATCAACTACATATTTAGTATGTAATACAAAGGTAACTTTATATCTCTAGAAGTCCCTTTATCCTAATAAAAATATAGAGAGAGAATTTGAAAAGACAAAAGTTTATCCATTTATTCACCCTCAATTTTTGGTTAATATTTGAAATCTGGCAAGTATAAATACAATATATCCAAAATTTCTTTTCATTAAACTGGACAGCAACATGCAAAAGAAAGAAACTGGACCACTTTCTTATACCATACATGAAAATAAGTTCAAAACAGATTAAAGACCTAAATGTGAGACCTGAAACCATAAAAATTCTAGAGAAGAACATAGGCAGTAACCTCTTTGACATAGCAACTTTTTTCTAGATATGTATCCTGAGGCAAGGGAAACAAAAGCAAAAATAAACTATTGGGACTACGTCAAAATAAGAAGTTTCTGCACAGTGGAGGAAACAATCAACAAAACTAAAAGGCAACCTGTGGAATAGGAAAAGGTATCTACAAATGACAGAGCCAATAAAGCGTTAGCATCCAAAGTATATAAGGAAAATACAAAACTCAACACCCCCCCAAAAACATAAATAATCTAATTTAAAAATGGGCATCATCACTTACTATCAGGGAAATGCAAATCAAAAGTATAATGAGATATCACCTCACACCTGTCAGAATGGCTAAAATCAACAATATAAGAACCAACAGGTGTTGGTGAGGACATGGACAAAAAGGAAAATGTGTGCACTGTTGGTGGGAATGCAAACTGGTGCAGCCACTCTGGAAAACAGTATGGAGGTTCCTCAAAAAGTTGAAAATAGAGCTACCCTATGATCCAACAATCACACTACTGGGTATTTACCCCAAGAATACAAAACACTAAATCAAACATTTATTTACAATGTTTACATTTACAGCAACATTATTTACAATAGCCAAGATACAGAAGAAGCCTGAAAGGCTTTTTTTTTTTTTTTTGAAGCAAAAAGAATCACTTTATTCAAATTTCAAGCTTTCAGGCTTTTCTAACTCTTAAAATCTGGTAAAAACTAATAAATACTAGTGTTTTTAGTGTACATGTAAGAATATATATGTGATATATAGCACATACACATTTTCTTAGGGATTTGTAAGTCATTAAAATTTTCTTTAGGTATAAAGCGAAATTATTTGGGACCCTGGGGAAACCAAGTAACAAAGGCCACTGTCGAAGTCTCAATCACAGTTATTATTTCTCTGCAATCCAGGGGACAGAGAAGACAGACCCAGGAGAAGATGGAAAAAGGCACCAACTAACCCTTCCCAACCTCCCACGGTGGGCAATTGGAGATCTCCACTTGCTGCATCTTTTACAGCCGCCTTCCAAATATGTGATGTGGATGCAAAATACACATCGAACCCCCTTACAGAGGTGTGACCTAGAGATTTGTAAAACTCTTCAATTGCCAGTGCTTTTTTATCATTCATATTAGAAAGAGAGCCAGGGATGAAGATGACTCCTGGACTTCTGCCTTTTAGCTTTTTATAAGCCGTTTGGAAGGCCCGGTTGACTAAGGAAAGAAACTGATGTCTTTGGTCTGCGAGCTGGGAGCCCTGCTGGTGTCCACTGGGGCTTCCTTGCAAGTAATGCCTTGAGGCCACAGTGGAAGTCGAAGAAGACAGCCCCTCTGCCCCACCTCCACCAAGGTAGCCACGCGGCCACAGCTGTCATTCTATCCGGCTGTGGAAATCAGTATTCTCCCCAGTATGCATCAATATCAGAACCAAAAACTTTGCATAACATAAGCAAATCACAAAGAAACATAAATCGTATGGCATTACTTATATGATGTCCCCAAACAAGCAAAAGTAAACAATATAGAGCTCACAAATATATACTTATAATTGATAAAAAGGAAATTACAATGCAAAATTCAGGACGACTGAAGAGTCTTTAAAAATACTGGAAACGTTCTATTTCTCAAGTTGGGTTTCTTTTTGTTACATGTCTTATAAAATATATTCATTACATATATTCTTTTATACCTACCAAATACTTAATAACTTCAAGAAACCTCTACCCTTACTTTTTCAACTAGAAAAGAAATTCTTTTAATTAAATAAGAATTTTGGGTGGGAGGGATGGGGTGGCTGCGTGATAGACACTGGGGAGGGTATGTGCTATGGTGAGCGCTGTGAATTGTGTAAGACTGTTGAATCACAGACCTGTACCTCTGAAACAAATAATACATTATATGTTAAAAAAAAAGAAGAAGATAGCACGAGGGGAAGAATGAAGGAAAATCAGAGGGGAAGATGAACCATGAGAGACTATGGATACTCTGAGAAACAAACTGAGGGTTCTAGAGGGGAGAGGGTGGGGGGATGGGTTAACCTGGTGATGGGTATTAAAGAGGGCACGTTCTGCATGGAGCAGTGGGTGTTATATGCAAACTATGAATCATGGAACACTGCATCAAAAACTAATGATGTAATGTATGGTGATTAATACAACATAAGAAAAATAAATAAATAAATAAGAATTTTCAAAATTACTGATTTAAAAAAATTGACATAGTTGGCTAGAATTTAAGACAATATAGTCACCACACAACACAATTATTTTAACACAAGAATTGAAACTTATCCAAAGCATAAGAAATAGAGGGTAGAAGGGAAATCCTCAGAACATTCAACTAATCAAACTAAAAAAAAAAAAGCACATTATCCAAAAAAGTCCATTGCTACATGTCTCAACATAAAATTATTGTGTTATCACAGACAGATTAATAATAATAAATATACTTAGCACAGAGAAGTACTTTTTCGCATTTATTGTTATATTTAACTATAGCCTAAGCAGTAAATTCAGAGCATTTGTACCATAACATCAGTATAATTAGGAAAATCCTTCTCTTACCATTTTCCAGTCTTGTAAACCAGACATTTTCCTCCACTACTGCTTACTAGAAAAGTCAACCTTAATTAAAGAAATGTTTCAGGTTTTGTGTGACCCATTTGTCAATTTTTCGGGATCTCCTCTTTCTCTTCTATCACAAATGATCACACTCCTTGATACTTTCTTCAAAGAAGGAAAAAAGTAACAGAAAAATCCACCCTCATTTCCCTTTCCTCATTCTCTTTCTTTTGTTTTCATTCACATTCCACCCAGCCACTTATTCAAACGTTTGTTAAGAAGATACCTACCAGGTACCTTTCGCTTTAAATTCAGAAACGCAAAAGTTAAACCTACTTGCTTAAACTGGATTTTAAAATCTGTGAATTGCAAGTAACCACGTTCCCTTGTTGCCTTTCTTTCTCCCAAACCTCCCAGTCTATAATGGGCTATGTAACCTTGAGCAAGTAACTTCATTTTTATTGATCTTTTTCCTCCTATGCATTATCCAGTTGAATGAGATAATACTTATAGTACTGTCCAACTCCAAATTTCCATATTTCTAAGACATTGGTTCGAAATTTTCAGCATTACTTAAGAAGAAAATCTAGAAAGGAGTTGCTCTTGATGCCAACAATAGCATCATCTCCTTGAAGCACAGCCATGCATCCTGGACTACTTAAGGAGACTGAGCAGACGTAAAAAGAATGACAAGGAGCTAGCCCACTGGTCCCACTGATCTGTGCTCCTACCCAGCCAACATTTTTCCATGTGGAAAGAGCAACTGCTAGGGCTTTAGCAGTATCTCAGTTTCACAGTTAAAGGCAAAGTACGACTGAGATTCAATTTCTCACTCAGAAAGCATTAGAGACTTTTCCACTATAATTAAGTTCTTGCATTACAACAACATGCATTGTTTCTGACAGAACAAAAAATAAGCAGCTTTTGTAGAATTGATTAGAACTGGGGGAAAGGAGTCTAGCTCACTCATAGCTGCAACACAGAAATCTCATAGCCTTTTCGCTCTCTTTGCCTCCCCTTGATTATTTGCACCAAGCTGGCCAGAGGTGGATCGTACTACTGCCAAATTGCATGCCAGTTCCACCTCTGAATGTCTGTTACCTCAATTTTCTTTCTTTTTTTTTAAGATTTTATTTAGTCATTTGAGAGAGAGAGAGACAGAGACAGAGAGCACACAAGCAAGGGGAGAGCGAGAGGGAGAAGCAGGCTCCCTGCCGAGCAGGGAGCCCGATGCAGGGCTTGATCCCAGGACCCTGAGATCATGACCCGAGCCAAAGGCAGATGCCCAGCCATCTGAGCCACCCAGGCAGCCCCTGCTATCTCAATTTTCTTCAAACCCTATGGGGAGAGATGAGAGGTAAAGTGGGGCTGTAGTAATTACTGAGTTAGACAGGTGAGCATTTAAGACGCATTGAAGTCCTGGTATGGAACCAGAAGAACTTAGACTATCAACCTGTCATTTAATTGCTTGAAAAGAAAATGCTGCTTACCATCCTCTAACCTGTAGTCAGTCCCCCTTCTAGCCATACTTCACAAGGGCCATCTCCACGATCATTTCTCTACTAGGGCCTTCCACTCTAAGTGGCACTTTTAAAAATGACATACAAATAAATGTTACAGAACAGAGATTAGATGGATGCAGCTTTGCTACCAACCGCTGTGCAACCTTACACAAGCACCTCAGTAGTCCAGAGACTGATAAAGGTTGTCACTGACAGAAATAACCAATCTGGCCAGAAGACACACTCCCACCTCTTTCCACCGTTTTCTCCTTCTTAGAATCAGTGTATCATGGAGAAGAGAGGAATTCACAAGCATCAGTATGATACATTCTACCAATAAGGTTTTCCGTCCTTTGTATCTACAGTTTGTCAACATTAACCCCCAGGAGAAGTTGTCACTGCCGGAAAGAATGGAGTCAAGAAAGGGAATAACCAGGTAAGGTGTCTTAATTCATAGGATCCTGACAGTTGAGGAATGGGAATTATATTTGCTATTAGTTTACAAGTAACTGGATGGTTAAAATTTTTTTTATTAAAACTCAGAAAAATCTAGCAATCATTTGCCCATAAACTAGAAACAATTCTCCACCCCCCCCCCCCACACACACAGCATAAATGTGTAACAGGTCTGTTCCACAAGTAACTGATATTCAGCAATCTAATTGTTCCTATTCTCTGATTAGAATTCTACTTCTGAATTTACTCTAAATCACAAATTCGAGTCAAAGCCTTTCTGGGGTTATAGATGAAATTCTAGGAATTTTAAGCCAGGTTGTTTTCAAAGGCTTTTCTTTTTCTGAATCTAGTAAGAGGCTAGTTCTCTGCCTTCACTCATCTCATCACCCGCTCCTTTATCTTTGCCCCCAGGAAGTCCCCTTGTTCAGGATTTGCTAGTCCTGTACCAGGGCTCAACACCGACCTCCAGGAAAACCCCCCAAGATATGAGAGTTGACATGTGAGATAAATACCACTTTGCCATGCCAGCCGTGTTGCTGAGAAGCTGCCTGGGGCACCACCTTTCTAAAGCCAGCATGCTTCTACTTCGGGTAGAAGCAGAGTATTTTTTTTTTTTACTTTATTTATTCATTTTATTATTTTTTTTAGTAGGCTCTATGCCCAACATGAAGCTCGAACTCATGACTTGGAGATCAAGAGTCTCATGCTCTACTGGCTGAGCCAGCCAGGTGCCTCAGGGCAGAGTATTATTAATCAGTTTGTTCCTTCATTTTTATTATAAAGATGTAGATACTCCCTTCTTACAGAGAGTTTTAAAAAGAGACTTTTTTAAAAAAAAAGAGTAGCCCTTTGCCCTCCAACGATCCACACTGGATCCCCCTCCTGTATTAGCGCCTCCCAGGTCATGAACCCCAGTCTGCATGAACACCCAACCCACCTCCTTATTAACCGTCCCCCAGAGCTGGTGACCTCCAGCTACTGCCTGCCCACCTAGCCTCTCACCTACTGCTGTACCTGATAGTTTTCATTCATACACTGAATACCAACTCTTCAGATCACTCACACTCACAGTCCTGCTCCAATTTTCATTACTTGGCTAAGCCCCCAATGTCAAGTCAACTCACGTTTCCACCAAATCAGAATCCCCCTTTTCCTTTTGCTATGTTTTGTCTTTCCTGTGTTCTCAACTGCAGCTCCCTGCAGCCAACGTGGCCCCAGCCTGAGCCCAGTCAGTGTATGGCATTATGGACAGACGGTCAAAGTCTAGTAGAGTCTCCACCACCAGGGATATCAACAACTGTGTCAAGGACCACACAAGGCCACAAATGATCCTGCAGTTTTTCAACAGAGGAGCAGGCCTGGAGAACAGTGGGTCCAGGCAGGCGGTTTTCCAGAGCAGAGGAGCCTTGTCTGTGCAGGCCTTCATCTCTAAGACAAGGCTGGGTCCCATGGGCAGGGCAGCAGGTCCTCAGACAGGACCAGTAGGATCAAGATAAGAGTGCACAGCTCAAAAGGTATATGATCGACAGCACTCAGGTGGAGGGCAGGGTGAGGAAGGAGAGCTGCAGGTGAGAAGGGAGAGAGCCAGCAATGTGGGTTCAGTGGCTAGGTACTGTCCCAACTTAGCTAATCTCAATGTGCATCTCCCAGCACTGGCTTCCCCACATAATCCCTCAGTCCCTGGGTGATTCAGGACATTCTGGGAAGATGCGGAAGGAACGAGTGAGGCAGTGCTCACATCTGTTTCACACTCAAAGGTCAATGCAGAGCTCCAGATGCAGGCACAGCTCACATACACTGTCACCACATCTGAGCTGGTACACTTGGCTGAGACAGGGACAAGTCCGCCCCCTTGCCTGCAGCTCCCACAGGACCTCTCCAGCAGCTCATCCGATTCCCAGGCCATGATGTGTTTAAAGCAAACGGGGATGCCAGTTTCTCCTACAGTCCTCAGCATCCCCAAGACTGGAAGCTTGCCAGCAGCGAAGAATATGTCTGGAGATCGGCTCATCCTCACAGTTTCCAGTGTGCCATTGCTCCCCAGAACTTCCTGCTCATCCTTCCTTCCTGCCCTGGTGACTTCAGGCCTAACACCAAATATACGGAAGCCAACAGCCATTCGTAACTTGCTTAACTAGCTCCTACAACTGGATGAGGTCAAATCCTGATCATAAATCCCATATTCTCTACCATTCCCATGGTTCCATTTCTCTCATCAAACCATGACTGATACAGAATTCGGTACCAAAACTCGTACTGAAAAACAAAGCATGTCGAATGTTAATAATCAACTGATCGTTCACTTGGAATATTTGTGAGTCCTACCACCATTAGGCTGTAAGGTATGCTGAAGGACTAAAGTATGTATAAGATAAAGAATTCCATTCACTGTTGAGTCAATAATTATTCATGATTTTATTAAAAGTCCCTTTAGAGAACAGTAGGAAATTAATTCTTAGCTAACATCAGCTTGGAAGAGGGAAAGGAGGTTATTTATTTATTTTTTTGTGTGTGTACAGGTGTTAATAATATAAAATTAACCATATAGATATATTTCCATAAATGTTTCTAATAATCAGTTACTATGTTGCTTTAATACTATAATATTCTCATTAAATCAACACTTTAACGAAAATGGTCATGTTTAAAAGATGCTCATATCATTTTTATGACCACTCTTGAAATTTTCTGATAAAATATATTATATAAATGACTTTGATAATGTACTCTAAATAGAAGGACATAAAGCTTAGTGGAAGAACCACTATCATCAAATGTCCAGAGAAGGAAAATGTGTGAGCAGGGCAGAGAAAGTATGAAAGCGTGTGAGCAAGAGAGAGACAGAGGGAGCGGAAGGAGAGAGAAAATCATTTGGACACATAAATGAGCCTCAATAGATTCTGGCTGAAATATTTAATGACATCACTGAATATCACATTTACCATTAACTCCAAGAGGAAATTTTGCAGAGCTCTTTAATGCTCAGCCAAAGAAAAGAAAATATGGTTCTTATCTACTAAGATTTTTGTAAACAAAAGATCGTAACTTTTCCTGTTTGTTCCCATTTCTTCTAGTCAACATGACACCATCATTCAAGGCCCAGGTCAAATGTCACTTCATATTGTGGCCCACACTAACTCTTTCGGTTTCATTAAATATATTATACTATTAATCTCACCAAATTGTAGTAACTTATTTTGCCTGTCCCTGAGATGATGAAGACTTGAGGTCAGGGTCTAAATTTAATTTGTCTTTGTAGCCCTGTGTCTAACAAATAATAAATCCTAAATATAGGATTGCTGGATTCATCACACTGCAGGGTAGGTGTGATGATTAACTGTGTGTCAACCTCACTGGGCCACAGGGTGCCCACATTAAACATTATTTCTTGGTGTGTCTGTAAGGGTGTGTCTGGATGAGATTAGCATTCGAATTGGGAGACTCAGTAAGTAGACCGCCCTCCCCAAAGTGGGTGGGTATCACCCAATCTGTTGAGGACCTGAATAGAACAAAAAGTGAAGGAAGGGAGGAGCCAGTCCTTGCCTGCTTAAGCTGGGACAACAGTCTTCTCCTGTCCTTGGATTTGGATTGACACCATCAGCTCCCTGGTTCTCAGGTCTTTGAACTTGGACCAAAATTGTACCACTGGATTTCCTGGGTCTCCAGCTTGTAGTTGGCAGATGACAGGACTTCTCAGTCTCCATAATCACATGAGCCCATTCCTTATAATAAATCATATATATCATACAGGATATATATACTTTCTGTCAGTTCTCTTTCTCTGGAGAACCCTGATTAATATGAGAGAAGGTGTTGACATTTGTGAGCCAACTACCACAGCATATCCAGTATCTTCAAGAATTTTATTTCCTCCAAGAGAAAGCCCAATGTATCTATTCCTTATCAACACAAAGGAAAAATTTGGAAGTCCTCAGTCAAATCCTAAAACCAGAAGCTGACATATTAAGTAGGACACCCAGTACCCCCAGGTATGCTGGTACATGTACCAGCATTATCTTCAGTCAAAGGGAAAAAAACATACACAAATACTGGTCTGAGTAGCAAATTTTCCTAAAGCTAAACTGACTACATTCTGAACTCAATTAACATGGCTTAAAATAATAAAAGTGGCTATTTTAATGAGCACTTAGTGACTGCCAGGCAATATGCAAATGCTTTAGCATTTTTTCTCATTTAACCTTCACGGCAATTTTTTACAGAGTAGGCATCATCATCCTCGTTTCCACATCACAGACATGACAAGGAGATACAGAAGCCAGGGGAAGCCCTAGCAGAGCCACAATTAAAAACCAGGAGGCCCGAACACAGAGCCAAGCTCTCCAACCCCACAGCAGGCTCAGCAGGCTCAATTTAAGTAGTGTTAAATAAATCTAAAATCTTACTTATTGAAAATGGCAATGTTCAGGAATTTTTATACCCTTCCTTGAAAACTTTCAAAGCAAATTTAGAAAAAAGAAAAAAAATAAAAACAAAAAACAACAAAACCCTCCATCTTCTGTGGAAGCAAAAGCAGTCAGAAACCCAGACTGCCAAATAAAACGTATCTGTCAAAGACTGTGAAATCTGGGAGGCCACTGGGAGCTGACATATGCCTCCTCAGACCTTAAGCAAAACACAGAATTTCCGAAAAGTAATAATCGCAATTATGAAAGGCCTACCCAGTGAAAGCAGAGACAGTGCCAGCAGAAGAGCATGCGTCCAGACACAGCATTTTTTAGAGTCCAGCTCAGTCAACAAGAGGGTCCACCTGAGAGGCGAAGGGAGTCAGACGCCTTTATCTCAAGAGTCCTTTGCTGTATAATGGAAACGAGGAAGACTCTGGAAAGGACAGCTCTACTTAGAAAGTATTTGAAATAACTAGCTCAAGTCAAAGATTTTGGACTCATCTAGCTCATACCCAAACCAGTGGTGCCCCTGTCCACAGCACTCCCTGCAATACTGGCAATTACTAGCCAATACCGGCCCCATTCAAGGATGAATAATAACCACAGGCCACAAGAGAACTGTGCAGAAAAGCAGCAAACAGCAAGAGAAATGTAAGGAATAGGCCCGTGAGGAACAAACATAGGAGGACGAATTACCCAAGGAAACAGATGAAGCATTTGGGCATAAATAATGCTTCATAAACTCAAAAAAAAAAAAAAAAATTATGAACAAAAGGGGCTTTCTTCAAAAAAAAAAAAAATTCAAGGAAGAAGTACAAGGGTTCAAATGATTAAAAGACAAGTTAACTGAAACTGACGAAAATAAGCTGACAGAGCTCTGAAATACTACAGAAATACTGTTTAAAAAGCCACTTGGGAAAATGAAAAATAATGCAGAATTTGACTGAAAACACAGTAAGAAAAAATGCTTAATCGGAAAACACAGTAAGTGAAATAAAAAAGTTAAAGATGAAGACTAAAGATGTGAAAAACCAAGGAGAAACATTAGATATATTTTCAGGGTTACTAAAGAAGAGAACAAAACAAAAAGAAAATATACTTTAAATATGATTTAAAAATCTGAAGACATAAATACAGACTCTACTTCTCAGAGTTTAATGACAGGATCCAGGAAAAACCGATACAGAATCATAAAAACCAAGACATAATCGATGAAGTTACTGAACTTTCTAGCAAACTAAAAATAGTCCACAGACATCTGAACAAAAAGCAAAACAAGAAAAAGTAGATCAGTTTGCTTCAGTCTTCACAGTGACACCAAATGCCAGAGAGCAATAAGTCAGTGGTTCCAGATTTCTCAGAAAAATAAGAATTAAGACTAAACTTTGATACCAAACTAAAGCTTCGATAATTATGGTTCATAATCACAAATAATAAAGAAATCACTGGCGATAACCTTAATCTTGATGGTAAAACAAGAGGGAAAAGGGATTCAGAAAGAAATGTCATCAATTTTCCCATCTTTTGTAGCAAAAATTCAAAAGATGCTATTTTGAAGTTAAATTCGTTAAAACAAAAAATTACCAGAACTCAAAGGGTTTTTTTTTTTTTTAACTGAAGCATAGTTGACATACAATGTTATATTAGTTTCAGGCATACCACAGAGTGATTCGACAATTCCTTAACTCATTGCTCACCACAAAAAGCAGAGTCACCATTTGTCACTACACAATGTTATCAGAATATTACTGACTATATTCTCTATGCTATACTTTTCATCTCTGGGACTTACACATTTTATCACTGAAAGTTTGTACCTCTTAATGCTTTTCATCTATTTCACCCATCCTCCCAGACACCTTCCCTCTGGCAAACACCAGTTTGTTCTCTATATTTAAGAGTCTTTTTGTTTGTCAAGAAGTAGCATCACACTGGTAAAATGACATTAATTTGAAATTAATAAATTCCTTCAGTTTAAATTCACTTTCTATTTCTTCCATTATATATTGGAAGCAAAATGAAAAATAGCTCATTAGAAATACAAAGTATAAATATGATATTTTCTGTAAAACCATCTCTATTTACTTGTACATACACACACAGAGATGTTGTAAATAATATTCACCAAATGTTAAAAGTTGTGAGACGGGGTGGTGATGGTGCATGCTTTAATGTTTTAAAAATGAGCAATACATCATCTTTTCAAATAATAAAGCCATTATTCTACTTTAATAATTGCATATTTCTCAGATCCCGTATATCATTTTGTTCTCGTTTCCCAAAGAAATTAGACACCCAAAGGTGAAATGACTTGATGGGAGAGTGACCTAATTCAGGATGATATTTTAATAAATATGTGATATACCTACTAGTTTCCATCATTATCAAATCTACTGATTTGGCTCAATACGAGGACGAACTTGTAATATAATTATATATGTCTAACAATAGGATGAATTGTCCCATGCAGTAGGAAATTCCAAAGAGTACTTAATATAAGGCCGATGTAACCAACTCTTCTAGAAAGTTGTCATACACCAAGCACATGTTAGAGTTAGTGACCTCTGAGGGTGCTTCCAATTCTGAAAATGTTTGACTTTATGATGTGAAGTCATACAACAAAGTCATGAACCTCCCTCATGCTATAAAAATAATAGTATCAGTACCACGCTCACATTTAGAGCTCTATGCTTTTAAATCGTTTTCACGAATATGTCATACTTCCCTTCCCCCAAAACAATTCTTGAAATAGGTAGGACAGGTGTTATTAGTTCCAGTATGCAGTTGAGAAAATTAAAATTCAGAAAAGAAGTCACTGGTCCATGATCACACAGACAGATCATTACAGAGCCAAGACTTGTTTTTCTGGGGTTTTCTGTTTGTTTGTTCTAGTCCATGTTTACTGTCCAAGCAACTACTCTACATAAATGCACAGCAGCCCAGCGCTGACCACGTTTTACTTACATTACCCTGGGGTTTTCCGAGCAACTATGCCTACTTAGTTCAAAATGGAAGAAAGGCTAGATTGCTGCGTTTCTGTCTATCCTGTGTGAGGAAATAGCCTTGGAACTTCATGGAAAAGAACTTTAAAGCAACCACACTATATATGCCCATCACTATGCTATAAACTCTTTTTTGGAAATTAAAGCTTTCTCAGCAAAGCTTGCTGTTGTCCTTACGGTTTCCAACTACAAGAAGTAAAAGTCATCCACTGCTGATGCTAGATGGTTTAAGCAGCTGTTCATCAGAGGTAGTCCCAGAGCAGAAGTTTTAATGTGAACTCCGATAAGCCAGGCTAATGTATATGCATGCATACGTTTTGGACACCTGCTCTCAACCAGCAGCTGAGAAGCACTTGGTAAACATACCCTGGAGCGGCTGGAAAACAGATGGAGCAAAGCCAGGTTTGGGGAGCCAGGTCCCCAAACAAGCTACTTCATTCACAAGGACAGCAACTGGTGAAATACATTCGGGAGCATATATGCCATATTTTATGCCAATATTTGGGAAGAGAAAATAATGGAGGATGGGCTCTTTTCTGAATTTATTTGATGTTTTCTAATGGCAGAATGTAAAGGGACAAAATCAAGTGCAATGAGATTGAATAAAAGAACTTAAAACTTGACTAAAGGAAAGGACTTAATGCAAATATAGCTCTTTTCAAATAGAAGATGAAGACAGCTCCCAGAAGTGAGACTCTTGGTGTGGCCGCAAAAGGAATTCTGCAAATGCTATTTAGGCCATTTAAACATTCGAACCTAAGCAGAAAGGCACAGCATGATATTCTGTGGCTCTTGGCAAGATTTTATCACCAGTGGCAAACTGAAAACGTACTAAATAGTTTTAAAAGCAATATTCAAATGTCTTTTCAATTATGTAGACAGTGGGAATGTTGCTTCCACTGCGGACATTTTAAAACTTCATCTTAATAGTGACCTTGTCAATACACTTAAAATATAGAAAAGATAAATTTTCAAGCTCTGCAATTTTTTCCCTGAATCAGACATTGTTAAAACTAACAGCATCTGATTTGAGCAGGCTTAAAAAGAAGCACCAATGTATTCTCTGTTCTAAGGCATCTATAGCTGAAAATACAGACCAAAAATATGAAAAACAGCAATAAGAAAAAAATAATTCTTCGGGCCAAACACATTAAATGAAATAGTCACTGCTCCTTCCTCCATACAGACTTCTGAGACTTTTATAAGCTAGGGGGCACAATCATTTAAAATGAATCACATATATTATAGTCAATCAAGATAATATTTTCAGAGTTTTTCCTCAGGGTAAGTAGTAACACAATGATTCTCTTTGCCATTATCTTCAGTTGTCATAAAATTAGTTACAGAACAATGACACTGTCAAAATGAATAAACTCACAAAGTTAATACTGATCCACTCAAACATAAAAATTTTAATAACAACTGAATGAAAACATAAAGTAATAATACCAACATCATATATAAGGGCTAAACATATTTTGCATGATAATGAGTGAAGGTTTCCATATTTACATAGGGACAAGCCAGGACAATTTAAATTTATTACCTCTGCCTTAGGGAGTCCATAATAGTTTAACTTCACTTTATGAATGAAATAATCAGTGGTGTGCTGGTGCTAGCTCATCCCCAGCTCGTGAGTGCCAACTGTTAAATTTTAAGGATCCCTGCAAGCTAGGTGTTAAATCACTGAAACCAACCATGATGAGAGTATTTACACCATGGGAATTGACAAGCATTACAGATTGGACCTCCCCTCCCCACCACCCAAAGCCAGTTTAATAGCACCTCACTGATCTACATAAAAATAAACAGTATAGGGGTACCTGGGTGGCTCAGTCAGTTAAGCTCGGGGCATGATCCCAGGGACCTGGAACTGAGTCCCGCATCGGGCTCCCTGCTCAGCAGGGTGCCTAATTTCTCCCTCTGCCCCTTCCCATGCTAGTGCATGCTCTCTCTCTTTCTTTCTCACATGCTTTCTTTCCCTCTCAAATAAACAAATACAATCCTAAAAAAAAAAAAAATACACAGTACAATTAATTTTCACAAAGCAAATTTTCCCACGTAGGTAATACTGGGGTCAAGGAAAAGAACATTACCATACACCCCCAAGTCTCCCTCGTATCATGTGTGAATCAACACTCCCTCTAAAGGTCTGAAAATCTTCCAGATACAAATACTAGAAAGGAGCAATTTTAGCAATGATGAGGGAAGAAGGCAATGTTAAATGAAAGATATAACCTGGTAAGCAACTGTGAAGGTAGGCTGGCAGAAAAAGACACAGCATGATGTACATTTACTTGACAGTAGCAGGAGCAGTGTGGGAAGGAAAATACGAAACAGAAGGTGTTGTGCAGCTACACAAGGGTTATGAGGCACATATCTGCTGACCAGACCTGTTAAGTGTGAAAATCTTAGGAAAGAGAGTTTAACATATTGTAATTCTCTTTGTATTGCTTATGATTTTTAAAAAATATTTTATTTATTTATTTGACAGAGAGAGACACAGCAAGAGCAGGAACACAAGCAGGGGGAGTGGGAGAGGGAGAATCAGGCCTCTTGCCAAGCAGGACCCTGGGATCACGATCTGAGCCTAAGGCAGACGCTTAACAACAGAGCCACCCAGGCACCCCTGCCTATGATTTTTATATCATAACCAGAAGAGAGTAGGAGAAAAGCTGAAATAAATAACTGCCACACATAAAGTGATAGCCAGCATTTGATTACTGTTGAAATTCACAAGATTTTTTTCCCCTCTAATTTAGAGGGGTACCTGTCTGTGAAAAACCAAAGTGAAAACCCCTTCATAGTCATCCCGCTCCTCTGAGGAAAGATGACACAGCTGGAGCAAAGAAGACAGCATATGATAGCAACCCTGTGCCATGTGGTACTGGTATCAGGATTATGCTTGTAGGAACTAACATATATGTACACAAAATCTGGCTTCTTTTGTTTTTCTCTGTCCCAGTGATCAGTTGCAACCAGTGGTCTTCCAGTTCTCAATATTCATCAACAAGCTGATTCTTTAATTCCAGCTTAAGTTCTAGAAACTGATGACAGCTAAACTTGCACAAAAAAGGGTTCCTTCCTTATAAATCTCTTCATATTTAAGGTTTAAAAATTAAAAATTACACTTTACAGATAGATGTATGTATCAAAGTACTGACCTCTTCCCATACTCAGACACATAAGTGCTCTAATGAGAATAACAGCCCCAAAGTAATGTTCAACCTAAGATTTTTCACAGTAGTTATAAAATTTGACTAACCAACCTTTATCGTTTTCCTCTTCATATGGATATTCATTCATCCATTTGTCTCTAGAGTCACATTGATCCTGCAAGAAACACACACAAAAACAAATAATGAGAAAAAGTTCCCCATGTTGATGACATTCTTCCATTGGGGGTGAACAACTTAATTCTGCAATTCTTCAGGCTCTTGATTAGTAGAATGACATAATAAACACAATAGCCGAAGAATATTTTTTTCATTAGTTATTTGTTTTTTGCTTGCTCTCTACCAGCCACTAAAGGGCAAAGTGGAGAAATGAGAGAACAGAAGTATGATCTCCAAGTAGGACAGCTCCTGAGCACAAGATAATGCAGATCTGGATAAAGAGAGTCGAGGGAGGGAAGAAAAAGACCAGAGAGACAAAGGTGAGGAGAAATGGCAGAAATTGGTTTCAAAGTAAATTTAATATATGAAAGTCACAAATATTCCTACTGGAGCACTTGGCTCCCTTATTCTTAGCAACCAAGGGATTTTTAAAGTAATGCTGTTTTCCAGAGGAAATGATCTTTTTTTTCCCCCTCTTTACATCTGATACAAATATGCAGCATAATTAATATGAATACTTTTTGGTGCCTCCATGTTGATCAACACCCAAGTAACTTTTTTTTTTTTAAAGATTTATTTATTTATTTGAAAGACAGAGAAAGAGAGAGCGCGTGCGGTGCGGGGGGAGCAGAGGGAGAGAATCCCGCAGCAGACTCCTCACTGAGCGCAGAGCCCACCACCTGGGACTCAACCCCACGACCTTGAGATCATGACCTGAGCCTCAATAAACCAAGAGTCCAGGAGGATGCTTAACCGACTGAGCCACCCAGGCGCCCCCCACCCCCAAGTAACTTTCAAAAAATTAATCTGATATATGCCACTTCTCAAAAGCTCCCATATCCCCAGAACCATTTGGATCTCACCAAATATAATTAAATATTGCTGGATTAGAGAGTTCTGATTACAATAAACCATTTGAAAGTCCTCCTGTTTATTTTCATTCAGCATTATGTAACTTGCTTCAGAATTCCCTTTTCATGAGGCAAATTTTCTTTGGCATTCAGTTAAGCCAGCTTAGTAGGCATAGTTGATTTTCTTTTTTCATTTGGAATTACACTCAAGAGGGGACATGCCTTGGCGTTCTTAGCAGCACCCACTCTGTGCGGGTGGCTCATGCTGGTGGCTCACCACTGTAGCATTGGGACAAATTTCCTCTGCGTGTGTCTCCATACGTTTGAACAGAAAAAGGGTTCACTCGCTCATAGGGCCTTAAATGAAACCTAGCACAAGTCATAAGTTCCATGGGCAGGGGGACTGGCCTTTAATTTTATTCCAGTTTTAATCAATTAACCAATTTCTCCTCTCTCTCTTCCCCTTTGCCCCCTCCTTCCTTCCTCTCCACTTCTCTCTCTCTATATATGTAATATTTATATATAAAAATGCATACATTTATGTCTCAAAATGCATCTAATACATACTATAGCCTTTACTACTAGAAATGCTACTAGAAAAGCAATATAATATAAATGTAACATTTTAATAATATTTTGGGGCGCCTGGGTGGCTCAGATGGTTAAGCGTCTGCCTTCAGCTCAGGTCATGATCCCAGGGTCCTAGGATCAAGCCCCACATTGGGCTCCCAGCTCAGCAGGAAGTTAGCTTCTCCCTCTGCCTGTCTCCCCTGCTCATGCTCTCTCTCTCCGTCTCTCTCTCTCAGATGAATAAATAAAATCTTAAAAAAAAAAACATTTTAATAGTATTTTAATATTACAATGGCAAACTAGAAAACTTCCCGGAAATTCAATGTAATTATTCTATTTTACATTATGAAACCATTATATGGTATCCCTTGAAAGAATTAAAAAGTCATCTAAAACACCATGTTCTTATCAAACACGTCTTGTCCTTTCTAGTCTTCAAAATATATCTAAATCGATCAGTTCCAACCTAGCAGAATGTACTAGGTACGTCAAAAACTGGCTTCAATCTTACATTCCAATTTTGTAAGGTTCTTTCCCCCCCACACACACACTTTGATATATCCCGGCCATTTTCACATGATACTCAACTTCCTAATGCTTAATCCAAAATTCACAACCCTCTACTGTAGGGATATATTTACTCCCTAATTTTTGTCTAATAGTTTACGATTTTGTGCTACCATGATAACACTTAAACATCCTTCTGTGTAAATCTTGTATATGCCGGGGCCTCTGCCAGCCTGGATGATGCCTTTGTGCAGGTAGAAAGGACAGCCTCTCTGGGAAGACACAAAGAGACTCCAGTCAGGAGGGAGAGCCTAGCAAGCAGAGCCCGTGGTAGATTTTCACCACCACTCACCCCCCAGCCGGGCACCCTCATCTACTATACTTAGCTGCTCTAAGTCTGCACCTTTAATTACGGCCTTAGAATATAGTTATAGAAGTATAATCACCGGATCAAAACAATAGGAACTTTTTTCTTGATTTTTCAAAATATCTTTTTAAACAGCCTACACCAATTTATACCCCCCACAGAGAAGGAAGCACTGCTAACATAGTGCTTCTTTATTTCCCGAAACATGGCACATTACCTCACACATTGCAGGGGGGATCAATAAATGTTTGTCAAATGAGTAAATGAAGCTAGTAATGACAAACGGAAGAAAAACAAAATAAACTCATGTTTCTATCCATCATGCGGATTTTTCTTATCCAAGTAACTAGGGCCTCCATTATAGAATTTGTATTTTTAGATAAAATTAATCTGCTGACTAAAACATTAAATTATGTGAATACCTAACACAACATCCCCCATTTTGACAGCATTTGGGGACTTACAAAGTAGCCTAGTGATATAATTTGTACTGTAAGCAGTTCTGTGACTTGAGTACGTGAACTATTTTAAGATCCATTTGACAATGATGATCAGAGATTAATTTCGTACCCAAGGTAACTAGTTAGATGATATCAGGGTCCTTATAAAACTCCTTAAAGCTCCACATCTGAGCATGGTTCTTTGTGGTTTATCTCTGCAACCACCTACAACTTCAATGTATACCTCTGTATGTTTTACACCTGACAAGAGCCTGGTATAATGCTAACTTTTGTTTTCCGTTCAATTCATGCCCCTCAAAGGATGCGCAAGCTCATCTCTTGCTCTGCAGCTCCCCTCCAGCACCTCATATTTTAAGTAGCGCAAATGAAGACACAGTTTATAGAGCTGAGAAGACCGATCCCTCGTCTCGCCTCTGTCTCCCACTGGCCATTTGACCTGAAACAATTCATTCAACCTCTCTGAGTCCCAATTTCCTTCTCCGCAGAAGCAGTGGTAACAGTAATACCTGTTCTATCTACCCCACCTACCCTAACTGAAGTCATGTCTATGCAGCAAGCTGGGCTGTCATTCACAAAGGAATTCTCACGCTTTAATCAGTGGCCCAGATATTAAGCAAGAAAACAACAGGGTTTCCCAAAATTGAGGCCACAAAACAGACGAATCTCTACTTTATTCATGCTAAGGGGCCTTTGTGTTCGTTGTTCCCCAAATCCCCATCAAAGTCAAGCCATGATATAAAATAGGAAAACGGCACATTTCCAACAGTTAATATCTCGTCAATTTCCTAATTAAAAGGTTACTTAAGTCTGCCAAATAGGTTTGTAAAATTATCCAGTAAATCTTCTCAAAGCACTGAAGTTTTAAAGGCCACTGTCCTCATCAAAAATTCATCGTACATGGTTTTGATGCTTACTTTCCTGGCTCCAAAAATGATTCTCAATTGTCAGGTAAAGAAAAAGCAAAGGATTGGTCACTTATTTCCACACACACACACACACACACACACACACACACACACACACGTAAGAAATAAGAAAAAAGGCACGAAATATTACATTTTGGAAAGAAGTTTAGATTGACTTTTAAACAAAAATATTGCTGCCTAGAACCATTAGTAAATACTCATATTTTAATGGTGAGTCTGGAGAAATTGTAGCAATAGAGAATCATCTTCTAAATTCTGTTCCTTTCTAACTCTTGTTTTCTCCCATAGAATTTCCTAAAAGGAATTCTAAGCTTCCTAAAAGGAATTAAAAATTCAAAGACAGTAAGTACCCTGGACAAGAGAACTGACCTCGGCCAGAATGCATGTGGCTGCTACCCACCTTAATGAAGAAGGAGTTACACTTCAGGGTACCGGCACTATATCATTACCCTGTAGTAACAGGTTGCTGGCTCTTCATCACATTTTAAATGATCCATTATGCTCTCCATCTTTAAAGGTGAGTGTTTAATACATTCACCATACTTCAGGACCCATAAGTTCACTTGTTGCTAGTTCCTCTGAAAATCCCTTTATGTGTCTTTAAACAGAGACAGAGAAACATCTTTTAAAGGTGTTTATAGACACCTGACTAGTCAGGGTATTCCACTCTCTGCCCAAAGGTAATTTAGTTGCTCTGTTTCAAGTAAATTGAATTCTGGTAATGGTACAGCAATTCCATTTGGAATTCTGTCTTCTAGATTCAGTTTCACAAATCATTGCTTCATTAGTTGTGATCCTGTGTTTTCAAGGGCTGATAAAAAAAAATCAGGTAATAAAGGTTTATATGCATATTCACATAACTTTTAAAGCCGATTAGGGAACCCGACAGGCAGGCTTTGTGAATTTAAGTCATCGATATTATATAACAGATCCATCTTGGCCTTGCTGTGCATCAAGGTTTTTGATATATAAGCTGCCTTTTTTCATTTAAAGTTATTTCTGTTTTATCTGTCGCAGTGAGTTATCTTGGGAACTAAAAATATTTGAAGGTTAATCTAAATGTTTCTGGAGATAAATGCGTATCTAAGTGCTATGTTTTCATAGCTATTTTGACTTAAAATGAAAAGAGACGCTGAAGACACAAAGCAGTGAGCTTGTTGCTAGGTGACAGGTGACACCTACCGCATCTCTTCTGAACTTGTACAGCATGAGACGTCTGACTGCTGAGAAAAGATACACGGATTTCCGTGGCACAAGCATCATTTTCTATAGAGAAGCAAACTAGTCTTCAGATACTCTTTTTTAACATAGGCCATAAGTAGTCAGCAATTTAGGTCTATATGAATATCCAATTTTAGAGACGCCTCTCACCACAAATAGGAAAAGACAGTTCGTTATTTTCCATTTCGGGAATACGGTTCTACATTCTAAGTAATGTCTACACAGGAAATACATATAATTTTCATGATCTGTCATTAAAGAATGATGATTATTCTTTGTATCTCAGGAATTCTCAAAGTTTTAACAGAAATCACTTCAACTAGGGTAGGTAGAGTCCACAGAGAAAGCAGTGTCTTTATAATAAGTAATCCAATTTCCATTAAATTTATTAACACAAGACCATCATAGCAAAGACCTCAAGAATTAAAAAAGAAAATACAAAACCTTCAAGGTAGATTATTTCCTGGATATATTTTATAATTACACACCTACTGGGGCACCTGGGTGGCTCAGTCGTTAAGCGTCTGCCTTCGGTTCAGGTCATGATCCCAGGGTCCTGGGATCGAGCCCCGCATCAGGCTCCCTGCTCTGCGGGAAGCCTGCTTCTCCCTCTCCCACTCCCCCTGCTTGTGTTCCCTCTCTCACTGTGTTTCTCTCTGTCAAATAAATAAATAAAATCTTAAAAAAAAAATAATTACACACCTACTTTCTAGCATTACCTCCCTTCCTTAGACAAAAACTCAGGCACAAAGTTCCACCCCTTTTCTTTGACTCATCAGGCAATTCAGGTGATGATATACAAACACCAAGAACTCTTCCCACAATTTCAGGATCTCCCATGAATTAACAACATGCTCCGCTCCATCTGAGAAAGACTGTGTGCTTTCTCATGTTGGGAAAAGATCCGAACATGAATACCAAACAGAATGAACACCAGCATTAACACTTGGCAATAATGTGACTTAAGGCAAGCGGTTTAACTTTTGCGTGCCCTTGTTCCTCATTTATTAATATTGTATCATGGAACACATGGGTGGCTCAGTCAGTTAAGCATCTGCCTTTGGCACAGGTTATGATCCCGAGGTCCTGGGATGGAACCCCACGTCCAATGGGCTCCCTGCTCAGTGGGGAGTCTGCTTCTCCCTCCTCCCACCCCCTGCTTGTGCTTGTGTGCACGCTCTTTCTCTCTCTCAACTAAATAAATAAAATCTCGTTGGGGGGAGGCAACTAAGAACATTGAAAAGAAGGTACAATGTACTCACCAGACACTCTGGCACATATTAGTTATTCAACAAATGTCAGTCCCAACCCTACTCCTTACATTTATAGTCAAGCACCCAAACTCCTATTTCCACTAAAACTTTCCTGAGAACTAGGAACAAACAATGACCTACTTGAATCCAAGTTACACTTCCTCAAGACGACTCTCAACCCAGGTTGTGTGTTTTGTTACAGGAGGGTCCGGGACAGACAACAGGATGACCCCCCTGGGCTCTCACAGTACAGTGTCTCCAATGCCTCCACTAAGAGAATTCAATGATGCTAACAGAAATAGGAGACAGGGGATTTCAGGTCCTTAATAACCAAAAATTCAATAATAATCCCTATGGAATTCTATTAGTTACACAGAAATCAATTGAAAATTCTCCATTTATAAAAATGTTCTTCCCTATTTCCAGCTTTATGTTTCTCTGAAATTATGCTTCCACCCAGAAACTTTTCACTATTAGCAAAGAGCAAACTTTAAGAATTAAGGTCTCACTTGGAGTAAGCTACGCTCCGAAGCTTGAGCAAACATTTAAGAACAGAGTTCACTGAAAATGTTCAGAGGGAGAAGGTAAAGCAAAAGCACACTGACGTGGAAATTAATTACTCTTTTAATCTGTTTTCAGCTACCATTACACCGCATCATTCTATGCAGAGAACAAATAAACCTTTATAAGAAAGTAACCATAGCAAATGAATTAAGCATTTCTTTTACATATATTGTGCTCAATATAATGGTTTGAAAAGTAATTTATGCTATGCTCATATTCAAGTGTAATTGCCATTTTATTGGGACTGCACAGTCAAAAATCTGATTTGTATTGCAAAGGACTGACAAGATGATTAAATTTTGTCTTCATGTGTCTAATTTATGTGATTTAGATTACAACACAAATATGAGCATGTGCGATTTGTACTCTCACAGGAAACTATGGCATATAACACTACATTCTGCCAAAAGTAACTTGGCCACACACACATTTGCATTCCCATATGAAGAACATTGACAACTTTCTCTTAATCTTTTCTATTGGGCTGTGTTTTTAACCATCATGCTAAAGATATTAAAAATCTTTGTGGAGTTTCTAAGGGGCTGGTGGGAGAAATGAAATAATAGGGTGCCAGTTCACTTCCTAGCATTTTATGCAAGTATAATGTGGTTGTGTGATTTATACATTAAAAAGCAAGCTTTCAATTTTGAAAACAACTGATAATAAAATCATGATCAACACACAGTTGATATCAATTAAAAATGCATAATTCACACAAGCCTAAGAATTTCCCTACTATTTCACTTCAGTGAGTGTTGTCTGTACATAGCGAGGTATATATATTATGGGGTAATTATACAAATTTTATACAGTAAAGATCTATGACATATTCAAGAAAAATAAGTTGTCTTATTCAGTATGCAGTATACATATTTGGCTTTCCTATTAATTATTGCCTTCTATGTTTAACTTGCCAATACTAAGCAAGATAAATTCCATTCAAATGCATAGTAAACAGTTTGCTTAGGGAGTAAATTTATTTTCTAGTCCATCACAACAATAGTTGATTACAATATGTTGCTCTTATCCAATTCTGAATTAATTCATGTGAAATAAAACAAATATTTATTAAATCGTAGGGGAAAACATTCCATCAAACTGCAAAACCTGAGTGGAAAAACAAATGGCACACATTTAATTACAGCTGACATTTAAATGAAATTTGCAATCTCAAAATATTTAACAATAATTAGAAAATATCAAACGAGATATTTTTAGGGTACTTTTTATGTTCAATCTCTTCAAATATCTGAACCCAGAGGAATTTTAACATAGGCGGATTTTAAAATGATTTTGAAGGATGGATCAAAGAGCTTAATAGATTTGTTTTACTGACATTTTGATTTAATGATACAGAAAAAGAGGGTTTATTTGGTATTTTTAATGAGTGTCTTATGGGTTGCCGAATGCCTTACTGAACAATAGTTTTGTTCAGCTGAACTCATCAACCCAGTGTGTGCATTCAGACATTACAATCATTACCCTACGTAGCTCATAATCTGGCCCACCACAGATAGCAAGCTGTCATAATAAATACATTATCAATTAGTATTTCTCAATGATGAGCAAATTAGTAGACCATCAAATGGATTGCTTAACCATATGTTTCTCTCATGACTAAATAATACCAGAAAATCAAAATACTATTTCTTGAGAATGACAAATGATATATTAGGTTGATTCTTGTTTACAAGGATCAAAGACTCCTTTAAACACTGGAAAAATACGGAAATTGGGAGTCAAAGCAAATATAACCCAAGTAATTGCTAGCAGATGATGAAGGTCTGCTGATTTGTAATCGTGTTATTTCTTACATGGTATATATATATTCTGTTAATTCATCCATGAATCACCTATATGCCAGGAACTGAGGACATTAAAAATCATATGCCACACTACCTGATTTAAAGAAGGTCACAAAGGCAAGACAAATATAAATAAGTAAAATAATTATAAGAATAATAGCTACCATCTATTGAATATTTACCATATGTTTAACACTGACTAGCTGCTTGTATTATTTAATAAATTCGTGTACAAAGCATATGACCTAGGATTCAATACCTACATTTTACAATAAAAATAACTGTGACCAAAGTCCATATTCTCTAGCCTGTATCAAGTCACATCCTCAATAACACCATAGGAACTCTGGTGGAAGAACAAAGTACAGTGGGAAGTTGAGGGAACCCACTGAGGCTTCACAGAGGAGGTGAAACAAAGTTGAGTCTTGAAAAGTGGGGAAGAAGAGGTATTTCAGGGAAAGGGTATTCATTAGGGAATCAGTACATTTAAATCTGAGTCTCAGAACACTCATATATATATGTACAAACATGTATAATTTACAAAGTGTGTACACCACACACACACACACACACACACACACACACACACACACACAGCATCCTGGGAACTGGCATATTTACACTAGCCAGCCCATGCCACCTACAGAGGGGCTCTAACATGGAAAAGACATCTATAATGTGGAAAGACGATTTGTTTCAAGTAAATAATAAAAACAATCCTAAAAGTGTGACTTCTACTGTCTTAGGTATGCTGTCTTACAGTATAAAGGAATTTACATTAGGTGTGCTCAATCAGGAACACTAAAGTGACTTAAAGAAGCTAATTCTACAATTCACACCTGTGAATTGTGTAAGACTGTTGAATCACAGACTTGTACCTCTGAAACAAATAATGCATTATATGTTAAAAAAGAAGAAGAAGAAGATAGCAGGAGGGGAAAAATGAAGGGGGGAATCGGAGGGAGAGAAGAACCATGAGAGGCGATGGACTCTGAAAAACAAACTGAGGGTTCTAGAGGGGATGGGGGTGGGGGGATGGGTTAGCCTGGTGATGGGTATTAAAGAGGGCACGTACTGCATGGAGCACTGGATGTTATGCACAAACAATGAATCATGGAACACTACATCAAAAACTAATGATGTACTGTATGGTGATTAACATAACATAATAAAAGAAAAGAAAAGAAGCTAATTCTATGAAAAACTGACTGTAGAAGACCTTTCTCACAAACTTTGTTACGTTCCATGATTTAAGATATTTCAGACATTCCCAACCTTCATACATGAAATGTTTCAAAATATTATTCAAATATGAATCAATGAAAATATGCCCAGATAGTACATATATGTGTGTGCACACACACACACACACACACACACACCGCCAAGCACTAGTTAAAAACTCTGACTGGAGAAATATTCTTGAAGTGTATGTAAGCTATATGAGTAAGTTTATCTTTTTTTTAATACACCAGAAGATTAAAATAATTTTGAAAAGTAATAGTGGCAGCCAAGAAGCATCAAAAGCATATTGAAAGATATCTCAAAATAAAAACTGGCCAAATGCAGGTGTAAAATCCTATTTGGAGACATACATAAAACTAAAATACTAGAACTAGAATTAGTTCTATAAATAAAATGGATTAATCTCCATTCTAATAGTTAAGAAATGTTCACGAGTGAAATAACTATCAAATAATTATCACAAGTAAGCAGCTTCAGTGCTCAGAGGTATTTTTCCCCAATATGCATGGGGAATGTATTTTTACCTTTTAATTTAAACATGGAATCATTCAAAAAACATCTTATTTTTAAAAGACAGGCCTTTAAATTCTCTAACTTTAAGCCCACAGGTGACTAAATACCTCTTGGGAAATACAATGAGGGAAATCTGCTAGACAGAGAACTGAATTCATTCCATTGTCTGAGTAGAGTGGTGTTAATTCTCAGTAGTTAGAAGAGGAGGAGGAAGAGTGTTTGCAGCATCAGCAAATGCACAGACTTACACATGCTAGGAACTCTTCTACTAACTACTCTACCTGGATAGTCCTCACAGCCGTGTGAGGTAAGTGGTATTATTATTCTCATTTTACAGATGTGGAAACACAAAGAAGTTAAGTAACTTGCCTAATAAGCAGCAAAAGCAGGATTTTAAAATAGGCAGTCGGGATCTAGTCTTCATGATTTAAAGTAGTATGATGATTTTTTGGGGGGGTTCTTTTTTATTAACATATACTGTATTATTTGTTTCAGGGGTACAGGTCTGTGATTCATCAGTGTTACTTTAAGATTTATTTATTTATTTGACAGAGAGAGGGAGACACAGCAGGAGCAGGGGAAGCAGCAGAGGGAGAGGGAGAAGCAGGCTCCCTGCTGAGCAGGGAGCCCAATGGGGGCTCAATCCCAGGACCCTGAGATTAAGACCTGAGCCGAAGGCAGCTGCTTAACCCATGGGAGCCACCCATGTATCCCGCTATGATGATTCTTATAAATAATCTTGGTATTATGCTGCATGCGAAGGCATCTCTATTTGTGGAAAATATATAAGCAAGACAACTGAAACAAGATAGTTTGGGTATCTTCCTCTTAAACAGACTAAAATGAATTATTTCTGAATTAAAGGCATAATCTCAGACCCTTCTCCAATGAAAGAAAAGGAAAATATATTCCAAAACTAAGGTCATTTGAAATCTTGCCCAATACTACAATAAAACCAATTTGTTTTAAAAGTTTTTCCCTAATTAGAAAGTAACACTTTCTTTTCTTTTAAGATTTTATTTATTTATTTGAGAGAGAGAGAGAGAGAGAGCCCAAGAGGGGGTAGGGTCAGAGGGAGAAGCAGACTCCCCGCTGAGCAGGGAGCCCGACGTGGGACTTGATCCTGGGACTCCGGGATCATGACCTGAGCCAAAGGCAGTCGCTTAACCAACTGAGCCACCCAAGCGCCCCTAGAAAGTAACACTTTCATTAACTCATTGAAGATTTAGAGATCTTAAGATTTTAGAATTTCTGTACAATCTTCTACATGGAATCCAAGATTAATGTAATGAAAATCCTTTCCTCCTTCTCCTCACCAATGACCTAACCATATGCACAGATACAAAAAAAACTTAACTTTTCACATCAGAAATAACTTTTTATTTATTCTCTGATAATGAATTCAATATAAAACAGCCAATTCTGAAAATACATTTCAAAGGAGTATTTCTGAACTGTGCTTGAGTCCATTACCCCAAACAGCTATTAAAATACTTAATTTGAAAATTAATTTATCCTAACTTTGGCTAAATAAGTTTCCATCAGCTCAGAGTGTTTAAATTCAACTAAATTACAGAGTCTTTTCTGGCTCTGAAAATACTAAACATGAACATAATATGAAACAATCTCAATAAATTAACCAAATAATAGAGTTTACCCCCATAAATAAAGCTAAGCAGAAATAATTCATGTTTTCAACCAGTTAATTTTCTAAACTGTCATTAAAATAAAAAGAAATATATAATATAAAGGAACTATAAAGTCCCTACCTAATCATATGTACTGCTATTAATTCTCTCATTTATAAAATAATCTTCTCTATCACTAGGGATTCAAAAATGAAAAAGACGTCACATATCATATATTTTAAGACTAAAAAAAGGTTGGAGGCGGCATGCTGCTATTTGGGAAAGCACTGAGCCTGCTAAAAAAGCATTGGCAAATCTGGGGAACAGTAGATACCAGGTGCTGTGGTTTGACACATACTTCATCTCTGCAAAAAGCCATGGTATAGAGGATGAAAATAATTGCATTTTTGTTCATGAGGACCAAGTAGATGACAACTTGCTAGAGTCATCAAGAATAGCGCTATGAAGTACATGCACAAATCTGTAGTTCAACTTTAATTTGAAAACAGCATTCAACCAGCATCTAAATGAACATAAGTGTCACACAAGAGCAAGCCACACACTATCTGGAGACCTTTCTGGATGCCAAACTTTGTCTAAGACATAGTCATTTCCTTCATCTTGAAGACTGCTTGCTTACTTACATAATGACATTTCTTTTATTTTCACTCATAAACCTCCAACTTCAATATGCTTCAACTTTAAGGTTCATAAAATGCTTTATGACATATAGAGGGGGATCTTCCAAAATTCTCGTTGGTTTTAAGATGTGCTTTCTCTCCCTGTTTGATCTCTTTGCAAGTTCAACTATCAGATATTCAATTCTTATCTCCCAAATAAATATCTCTAAACCTAATTTCCCACCTAAATCTCACTCTACGTTTTCCCACATAGATTATCACTGAATAATCTAACAAACATTCAGATTCTTATGATTTTTATCCAGATAGTCTTATCATGTCTGCAATTGTGATAGACACTGGAGATTTGCAGCCAAGATAGCTCCCTTACACACAAATGGCTTACCATCTTACCATGGGGGAAAAGCCTTACTTACCAGCAACCCAAACTGAAGTCATTATTCTTTACCCCAAAAAGATCCTTTGCCCAGTTTCACATTGCGGTCTGTGAAAACCATTAACATCCAGACGCTGGAACCTTGTCTTTGAATCAATTTGAAGATTCTTTTCTAATACATATAACAACAGTCATATTTATGCCTCCTAAAGCCTCTTCTGATTCACTTCTATAATTTTCCTTCACCACTTCAGCATCCTTAGCCCTCATTTAACAAGTCTGGATTACTGTTAATCTATCTGTCTCTAGCCTCTGCTCTTTCCAGTGCACATTACAAACAGACAAATATTTAAAATACTTCATCATGTTACTCCTGGTTTCAAGAATTTATCATTTATAAATTGCAATGTCTAGACCCCTGTTGATGACCATGACCTTTAAGGAGAAGCTGAAGTTTCTTCTCCTTCCTCTGGGAAGGAGCCTCATCACTCCTAAAAGGCAAATTTCTAGCATTGTCACCTCCTCACATAAACACAAAAAAGCATTTGATAAAATGAACACATAGTAATCATTTTTTTTCGAAGTTGAATATAAGTTCTTTTTTTTTTTAATTTTTTTCATAGTAATCATTTTTTAACAATCAACCTTAGGGGCACCTGGGTGGCTCAGTCAAGGATCTGACTCTTGATTTTGACTCAGGTCATAATCTCAGAGTCCCAAGATGGAGCCCAGTGTCAGGCTCCACACTCAATGGGGAGTTTGCTTGAGATTCTCTCCCTCTTTCCCTCCCTCAATTTGCACTCATGGTCTCTCTCTAAAAATAAATAAATCTTAAAAAAATAAAAATCAACCGTAGATGTAAAAAAAGACAACTGCATTAACTTGTTGTAGAATAGCTGTTTTAAAATCTACCACTAACATCACATTTAATGATGAAATGTTAAAGATTTCCCCACTGCAATCAGAAAAAGGGTATTTATTACCACTACCTCAATTCAACTTATGCTGTAGGTTTCAGCCATTATCATGAAGACTAATTTTCAAAAATAAAGATAATAAAAAGTAAAATTGTGATTATTCACAGAATAATTATTCATGGAATGATTGTATTAGTGGAAAATCCAAAGACTCTACAGTCACAAAATTAACACATGAATTTAGCATGGTCAATATACAAAACTCAATATACCAGCAAAAAAACCAACTATAACAATAAATTCAAAAGCCAATAAAATTTATAACACTAAAGATTTAAACACAAAAAAATAACCTTAATAAAAGATGTTCATCCACCCTGAAAAAACAAAACATTATTGAGAGAAATTAAGGAAGTCCTTAAAAAAAGGAAGGATATACCATGTTCATGGGTGGGAAAACTCAACATTAAAATGTAAATTCTCCTATGGGGTGCCTGGGTGGCTGAGTCAGTTAAGCATCTGTCTTCAGCTGAGGTCATGATCCCAGGGTCCTGGGATGGAACCCAGCATCATCAGGCTCCCTGCTCAGCAGGTAGTCTGCTTATCCCTCTCCTTCTGCCCTCTCCCTCCTCTCGTGCTCTCTCTCACTCAAATAAAATATTTAAAACATAATAATAATAAAAAAAATGTAAATTCTCCTTAAATTGATCTCTACAGATCAATTTAAAAACCAATCAATAAAAGCCCAATCAAAATCCTAGGGCTGTGTGTGTGTGTGTGTGTGTGTGTGTGTACTGTAAACAGTTTCCAAATTTTAAATTAACATGTAAAGAAATAAGAATAGCCAAGGTGATCTTAAAGAAAAAGGACAAAGTTAAGGGACTTATATTTTCATATTTCAAGGTTTATAAAGTTCTAATAATTAAAATATTTTGGAATTGATACATAAGTCTAGATAAACTGATCAATAAACTCACATATAATTGGTCACCTGATTGACATAAAGGTGGTACTGTCCTGCAATTAGGAAAAGATGGCTTTGTCAATAAATGATGCTCAGTCAAAAGAATGCCATATTAGGAAAAAATGTGAATTTTGACCCCTACACTGCACAACATACACAAAAAGCTACTCCAGATAAATATAGCCATAAATATGAAAGGTAAAATAATAAAGTTCCTAGAAATAATAAATGAGAAAATCTTCATAATCTTGTGAGGGGCAGAGATTCCACAAAGAGGACACCAAAAGCACTAATCGTAAGTGATAGACTAATAAAATGAATAATATTAAAATCAAGAACTTCCCTTCATAATACATCATAAAGAGAATGGAAAGGCAACTTGTACATAGACGATAACTGCAATACATGTGACAGAATATTAGTATCCAGAATATATACAGAATTTCTACAAATCAATAAAAAAATATAGAAAATCCAAAAGAAAAAAATGAGTAAACAATTTGAAATGAAAAAAATGAGCAATTTGAAAAGGGACTCTATGAAAATGGCCAATAAACACACGAAAATGTTCTCAGCCTCTTTGGTCATCATGGAAATGTAAACTCAACCACAATGAGATACCACTGCAAATTCAACAGAATGTCTAAAATTAACAATACTGGGGAGCCTGGGTGGCTCCGTCAGTTAAGCATCCGACTTTTTATTTCAGCTCAGGTCATGATCTGGGTTAGGAGATCAAGCCCCACATTGGGCTCTGTGCTGGGTGCAGGGCCTGCTTAAGATTCTCTCTCTCCCTCTCCCCCTACCCCTCCCCCCAACTCATGCACATGCTTACTACCTCTCTCAAAAAAAAAAAAGAAAATCAATAAATTAACAACACTGACAGTACCAAGTTCTAGCGATGATGTGGAAGAACTCAAAATCTCATATACTGGTGGTATAAGGGTAACCTATATGAATAATTTGGAAAACTGTCTTCTAAAGTTGAACATATACATATCTAATGACCCAGTAATTTCACTATCTGTCCCTAGATATATACCCAACATAATTAAGTATATATATATATTCACAAAGTACATATACAAAAAGATCACAGCAGACCTATGTGTAATAGCTAAAAATATATACAACCCAAATGTCCATCAACAATAGAATGGATACATTTTGTGGCATATTCAAATAATGATATACAGCAATGAGAAGTGATGAACATGAAAAATAAAATTCATAACACAATGTAGAATAAAATTAAACCATTTTTAAAAAGTTCCAATGGGACGTCCAGCATGATTCCATTTATATAAAATTCAAAAAGACAAAACTGATGGTGATGGAAGTCAAAGTAGTGCTTATATTTGGAGGGTACTAATGACTAGATAAAGATACAAAGGAGACTTCTGGGTTGGTAATGTTTTAATTTTCTGTCTTGGTGGTAGATATATCAATATGTCCAGCTGTGAAAATTGAGGCACAGCTTATGATTTACATAATTTCTGTACATCTGTCATTTCATAAAAGCTAATTTATGGGGTGCCTGGGTGGCTCAGTCAGTTGGGCATCCAACTCGTGATTTTGGCTCAGGTTGTGATCCCAGGATCCTGTGATCCACCTCAGTGACTGAGCTCTGTGCTCAGCAAGGAGTCAGCTGGAGATTTTGTCTCTCTCTTTCTCTCTCCCTCTCTCTCCCCCTCTGCCCCTCCCCCACCTCACATGCAGGCACACAAGCTTTCTCTCTCTCTCTCAAATAAATCTTTAAAAAAAAAAAGCAAACAAATTTTTTCCTGTAAGAGAAAATTGGAATATACCAATTCATAATCTTAAATCAGATTATCCAAATTATTATTGGGGAGTGTCCAGTGTATGCATGAGTCACTCCAAAGTGAGCTATCACCCATGGACCAAGCAATTATTAAGAAGGGGCTACATGAGGCATTCCTGACCACAGGAGGGTAAACAATTGGAAACACACCTGATACCCTAACTCCCTTGAATAACCTTGACACCCAGCGGCAGTTTTTAATGCAAGCAAATTATACAATGCGTTTTGTCTGGAATTGCTAGTGTTCATAGCAATATGCTGAATTCTTGTCACTGATCACTAAACATTATTTGATTGATGAGACTCGTGTCAAATTAGATGGAGAAAACAACATGGTCCTTCTTCCTTCACTTTATAGTACTGCAGTACTACCATTAACTATTATTACCACTTGGTAAGTTAGCTAACCTGTCTGGGCATCGGCCCCCTCATCTATGAAATGAAGGGGTTAAAAGACCTTCAAGTCTTCTTCCATTTATAAGGTTGCAGACCTACAAATCCTATATGTTAAGAATGCATAGGGGTGCCTGGGTGGCTCAGCTCAGTCAGTTAAGTGTCCAACTCTTGATCTTAGGGGTCATGTATTCAAATCCCATGTGGAACTCCATGCTGCGTGGAGCTTACTTTAAAAAGAAAGAAAAAAGAGAAAAAGAATGCATAAGTCTACAAGGCATAAGCTATGAAATGGAATAAATGATTTTGTTGGGGTTTTTTTAAAAGATTTTATTTATTTATTTGACAGAGAGACAGCGAAAGAGGGAACACAAGCAGGGGGAGTGGGAGAGGGAGAAGCAGGCTTCCTGCTGAGCAGGGAGCCCGATGCGGGGCTCGATCCCAGGACCCTGGGATCATGACCTGAGCCGAAGGCAGACGCTTAATGACTGAGCCACCCAGGCGCCCCTGAAATGGAATAAATGAATATTGGTTGACAGAGTTTGAGTTCTAACTGTGAATTGGTGAACTTATGAAATTTAACCAAACTGCTCACTCCCAGGGGCTCCTATCCCGCTTTAGGCAGGAATACAATGGAAAACTAATGCATCAATTGTAACTTAGCATGCCACATAGCTTTACTAGATGGCACTCTGAAGAGAAATTCTTAGGAGCTCAAAAGGGGACAATGGAGTGAAGTATTTTCACTCTTTCTGCAGCTGAGCCTATGGACACACCGGTGGCGAATGATCCCCTGGAGGTGGCCTTGGAGAATTCTGAAGGTGAGCAAGGAGTATTTCCTTTCCAATTTCCAAGCACAATTCCATAAAGCACCGCATTATAAGAGAGTTTATCTGTGACTGTAAACAGTCTCTTTCCCTACAGTTTTACCACAGCCAGAAATGAATGCGCAGAAATGAATCCACCACTTTGTCTTGTGTAATTTAAAGGAGTCTATTATTTACAATAGTATCTCAGCAGTAAAAATATAATCCGTAAATCAGGTATGTGCCAGGCAGTGTGGCAGGCACTTCACACATTACCTTAGGTATTCCTCCCTGCGAAGAAGGGGTATTAACCTCCACTTTACAAGTAAAGAAACAGAGTTTGATGGTTATCAAAGTGCACAGCAACACACTTTCCTTTGATCCTAAAGTCCATACTCTTTACCTCGTGCCATAGTGCCTCTCCCCAGAATCTTCTGAGCTGTGAGCTTGACGGACATGCTATGCCAGAACAAATTTATGTAAGTTACAGATATGGCCAGATTTCAGGAGTGCCACCAAGCACTGCAATGGCACAAATCCTCACTGCAGCATCATCCTGTGGCTGGATCAAGCAGCCACTGAAGAGACGGCTGTTTGCAGTCTCGATTCGGAGCAAGAGCCTCTGACAATGTGAGTCTTGCTTGCTGCTACTGTTCAGGCAGCCTTTTCTATGCCTGCTCTGCAGACTAAAAGGTCTAAAAGTGTATAACAGAGTTCTTATTTTCCAGTACATTTAGTCTTCAATGTAGGTTTTCTCTGAGATGTTGTGTAAGAACACTCCCATACACAATCCACCAGTCCAAGAAGCCTAGATGTTACCGGAAAATTAACCCTCCTGTTGTAAGACCATAAACAATAACTGCAGAGTTCATCAGGAGCAGTTAAACTTCCTTAAATTACTTTATTCACCGGATGCTGGATTTAGTAGCCTCTAGCTCTGAATTCAAAACTTACCTTTTCTACCCCCAGTTCTAGGGGCTGTGGACTAGGCATATCTCTCTAAAATTCAGCTTTTCCACATCCATAGAAATGGCTAATATTAATGCCTACTTTGCAGGATGTTTGTCATGTCTGGGTAATCTAAGAAATGCAACATGCTGAAGGTCCTCCATAAAAACAGTAGTTATTCTTAGATGATTTTTTTTATTTGGAAATACTACTTTCGTTTTTAAAACACAGGAGTAAGTAATATTATTAAGCCACAGAATCTGCTGGATCCCAAAAGAGATTGGGGAAAAAAAAAAAGTCATATGAACTTCTTGGGTATCCTATATTATTATTAAATCATGCCAATTTTATTATTTTTATTTTTTTAAGATTTTGAGAGAGAGAGAATGAGAGAGAGAGAGCACATGAGAGGGGAGAGGTCAAAGGGCGAAGCAGACTCCCTGCCGAGCAGGGAGCCCGATGTGGGACTCGATCCAGGGACTCCAGGATCATGACCTGAGCTGAAGGCAGTTACTTAACCAACTGAGCCACCCAGGTGCCCCATGCCAATTTTAAAAAAAAAAAGTAGTTACTGAAGTCAACCAGATTTCCAGAAAACATACATTGATATGTCATACTCTCCTTGTACAGAGAAAGAGGCAACAGAAGATGGGTTTATAATTTTTCATAATAATATGATCCAAATAAACTAAAACCCACAGAGGTAGAGTTCACTCTGAAAATCCATTATCCAGAATTCCTATTTATGGAGATTATTTGGTTCTATTTTTTTTTTTAAAGATTTTATTTATTTATTTATTTGACAGAGAGAGACACAGCGAGAGAGGGAACACAAGCAGGGGGAGTGGGAGAGGGAGAAGCAAGCTTCCCCTCTGAGCAGGGAGCCCGATGTGGGGGATCATGACCTGAGCCAAAGGCAGATGCTTAATGACTGAGCCACCCAGGTGCCCTGGCTCTATTTTTAAAAACTTAATTACTTAATATTATATCTATTCCAGAATTAAGTCAGACTTTGATTTTCAATAACTTCTTCACTCTCTCTTTTATTGCCTCTTTAATATCATTGGTCTTACTCCCTTATTAGGAAATCCACATCCTGATCTCTTTCACTATGAACTTTAATCACTCATTCACTGAATCAACAGGACTTATCCTAGCCCTAAATCCTTAGTCCTGTTAAAAATAAATGATGCTAGGTTTCAGAGCGCACAGATTTCAGAATAATGAAAAAATTGCCATGAAAGTATGAATTGAAATAGTATAAAATCTCTGCTTGCAGTACTACAGAAACTAAAGGCCAAAAACTGCTAGCGGTTACACCAGTCATATGTCTGTCTACTGAGCATCTGAAATATGACTGGTCCAAATTAAGCTGTTCTCTAAGTGTGAAATACACACCAGATTTTGGAGACTTTTTACCAAACAAAAACAAAAACAAACAGAAAAAAACCCTAAAATATTTCATTTATCGTTTTATATGTTGAAATGGTAATACTTTGAATATACTGGGTTAAATAAATTAAAATTAATTTCATTTGCTTCTTTTTACTTTGTAATGTCACAATTAGGAATTACTCAAGCAGCTTGCATTATATCTCTATTGGGCAGTGGTTATGGTCCCACATTTCAAAGCCTTGCACGACACACTAGGAATTTTCCTGGCCTCTAATTATATTTTATATAGACCTTAATGACAGTGTCTACTTTGTCCACTAAACTCCCCAAAGGTATGTTTTCTTGTTTAATCTAGTGTTTAATGTATTTGGATGTAAATGTATCACCACATGTACTGTTAATTGAGCACAATCTTGAGCCCCTTGGAGAGCTATAATTGTGCAGAATGTATTTGATGCTTGCTGGTACCTGATTTTTATCTCACCAGTTTATTAATCTTCAGTTCTTTGAAAACTCTGTAAAGTGATCTCAAAAGCACTGTGTGTCTTCCAAAAGCACAATCATTCACGTACAGCCATGCCCGAACTCAAGTGTCAAAGGCTTTCCATAATCCTCATAGCCTATTAAAACTAAAAGATTCCCAGAGGACCAGAAATATAACATAGCATCCACTGTTACCTCCTGAAAAGCAGCTGTATTTCAATTGATAAGATACAATGTAGCGTATTCTGCATCACATATCTGCTCCACTGCTGATGGGAAATGCGTCCTCGTACAGTATACACCATTAAACACAGCCAAGTATATCATGTTACGGCACCATTTGGAAACTCAGGCCAAACAATCCTCCTAAATTTCTAAATGTCAAACCTACTGACAATAACATCTTCATCCATTTTGTGTTTACTGGTGCTCCTTCTATGTTTCTTCTCAGGCAGTCCTCTGAGTAAACAAATTTGAATCACAGAGTTTGTCATTTTCATAATGTATAAATTCGTGAAAGAATTCATTATACATTTAAGGAATTTTCCAGCTCTTTTATAGACATGTGACAGTACCTAACAAACAATCACATATTACTAACTTTTATCAACCCTCATTTTTGTTTCACAGATATGCATGTCGAAACAATGTCTTCAATCCCATGATTTCCACCAAATATCTCTCCCCTGCTCAGGATGGGACCCATCCCTATCAGGCCACATAAGCAGGGCTGTACTCAACACACACTGGCTCACTGGTGAATAAACCTTTGACGTCAGAGAGGGGGTCTACCTAGTAAAGAGCACATGGATTGATTTCTTCTAAATCTGCAGAAAGACTTTAAGAGTTGACTGATCCCTACACCTCCCAAGGGAGGCCCCCAAGTGAGTGGACTTCCTGAACCCACAACCTAGGACAACCTGGAAATGCCAGGCCATGCATGAAGTTACCAAAAGGCAAATTCAGTGCTTCCCAAACTTCAAAACATCCTCAAACTGTCTGAGGAAATCAGTATATCAGCATACCTGTGCCCAACCACAGCACGCCAGTTGGGAAGCTCTGGACTAATTTACTGAGGGAGCTACAAATCTAAATGCTAACAGGAGCCAAGAGGGTGAAACAGAGGAGTGTAGCCTTTCGAGAAAAGCTAGAAGTGGGAGGGAGAAACACTGCCCTCTCCGGAGAAGGCCACTGCTACTCAACTTCTGACAACATCTGCCCTGTAGTTACATTCAAATGAAATGAAGAATCTATATGCAGAACTGACAAAAACCAGACAACACAAAAACACTAACTACACATCAGGCAGTTCATGAGATGTGTTGCATTGTTTTGACCTTCAGATTCAAAACACCTAGGAGGCCGAGAAATTACAAACTAGAGAGACCCTAGATTTACCTGGGTCTTTGCCATGGTGAGCCAAGAAGAACAGAAATTCACACAATAAAACATGGTGCTTCTTACAGAAGCATCAATTTTACTTGTAGGGTTTTGTTTTTTTTTTTTTTGAAAATTTACATGAAAACAAACTGTTCTACGAATACAGTTCAAAAATCATATGATGTAAAACAGGAGAGTCAGGACACATCTACTACCTGTGGCAGGCTACTTTCAACCACATACCTGGGATTATTTCCTTCCTGAGGAAAAAGTTTGAGAAGTAATCTACTGGGCAACCAGCAGACAGGACAAGAACCTCTTAAACTGGCTCTGAATGAAGTAAGGTTTTCAAGGATTCTTCCATAGCTTGAAGTTTTTAAGCAGTCCTGAGCTGCTTAGGTTGCTACTTCAAATGTAATCTGCATCCTCATAATGCTCGAAGGCTCCTGGAAGACTGAATTCCAGCAGTTCAGGCCTGCCAGCCCAATGGACAGAGGGCACCCCACCAACACAGCAGCACATTTGCCCCATTTTGTACCAGTAAATAGTTTCCTTCGTGTGTTCTGCCTTTGTTTATGGGTAATGAATAAAACATTAAAATTGCTATTTGGAATATAAAACACTGTAGTTCTTGCAAATGGTAAAGTTATGCCGGCTGTAGTTTAGGGTACTAAGGCTGTTATTTACAGAATAAAACCCATTATCACTACTCAAATATTGAACAAGAATAGTTTGTGTTCAAAGATAAAAGTTGCCACAGGGGACTATTGATATAGGAAATATGGCTGGAGAGATATGGGATGCATATTAAAATTTATATACTGAAAAGAAAAAATGTATTTAACAGGTATATTTAATATTCCAGTAGCATTGACTGGAATTGTTAAAGTTGTATTTGCTGACATTTCAATTATAACCTTCTATTTTCAGTGCCTTCAGTTCAATCCAAAAATTTTCTCCAGGCCCAAAAGTAATGTATTCTATAAGGTCTTAGTCTACCAACGATTTTTTAGTAGTGTTCAGCACATTGAAACTTTCAGGGGAAAGACCAAAAGCAAATTTGAATGTTTTTCCTCACAAGACCACCAAATTTTCAAATGAATATAGTAGGGATTTAAGACAATGTTTTCCCAAGTGAAGCAGAGAGGCTAAGAGTTTGCCACTGTTAGTTAAACAATACCTAACGGAGTCATAAATCAAACCAAGGGATTTTCACTCCAGATCCATGCTCCTATTATATTTTATTGCCTTGGCATTATCATAATTTGATAGAGATATTTGCATATGTAGCAATTTATACATAGTATTAGTACATCATACATAGTATATATAGTATTATATACCTATGATTTTATTTTTTTTAAGTATTTTAGTAATCTTTACACTCAGTGTGGGGCTTGAACTCAGGACCCTGAGATCAAGAGTCACATGCTCCTCTAACTGAGTCAGCCAGGCCCTCCTACCTATAATTTTAATCTATTTCATAGACTTCAACTTCTTATAACTCTTACTACTAATGCTAACTTAATGGTATGTAACCTTCAATGCAATTACAATTTGTACATATAATTCTTTGTGTAATTTCTTAAAGTCCCCACTAAATTGCATTTTCAATGGCCGTGGGGCATTCTAGGGCTTACTGAAGTTGCTCAGCCTCTCTAGGACTCAGTTTTCTCAAATATAAAACAGGAATAATAACAGCACTTATGTTGGAATGGCTCCGGGGATGAAATGCAAAAATATAAGTGCTTAGCACAATGCCCAGCACACAGGAAGCAGTAAGTAAATGTTAGTCATTATCATTATTCTTGCTGATAATAATTTTACCCACCCTTTGTCCTTCTGACTTACACAGGGCTTGGCACATGAAAGGTGCTCAGCAAATAATAATTAAATAAATTAAGAAATACTTTAAGACTTTTTAAGCAACACTCCCTGCCCCCGCCCCAGTCCCATACATGCAAATATACCCTTTCTCTCCATTGGCAGTGCCATCTCTCAAACATGATTTCGTTTCTTCTACCTGAAACACAACTCCCCATCCTAATTTTCATCTAGCTAACTCCTACTTTTCATCTAAGTTTTGGCTCCCTTTCTTCTTTTATGGGAAGTCTTTTCTTAAACTGAGAGCCCATTATGCGCACCTGCTTATGCTTTTTCACTGGGTTCTCTTCTTGTTCCTAACTATCAAAGCACTTAACACCAATCTTCTTGATTTTTTTTTTTACTTGCCTTAATACCCAACTAGATTGCAAACTCTTTGAGACAGACACCATTATTTACCACTGTAAAGGTACACAACGTAAGAGATGTTCAAAAAACATGTTTAATGAATGAAAAAATACATACTTCTATCTGAGTAACATTTCCATGATTCTCACCCTCCCCAACAAACATCATAGTGGATTTGATATTTGGTTCAATTTTAGAAATGAACAAAAAGGAAAAGACACTTAAGATGTTTTGTTTTTCTTTACGTGAACAACCACAAAAAAAAAACTTGGACAAATTCCTCCCAAAAGATAGCCAAATGGTCACAAACATGAAAGGTATGCATCAACATTAACCATTAGGAAAATGTAAATTGAAACCATATGAGACACTAATACACAGCCATCAAAATGGCAAACAAAAACAGCAAGACAGTATGCATAACAGCAAGAACATGGGGCATCTGGAGCTTCCATATACTACTGATGAACATCTACATCAGTACACTTAGGAAAACTGCTTGGCAGTATCTACTAAAATGAAAACATATTCCTTAAGACTGAGCAAATTCCACTTCCAGGAATATGCCACACAGAAATATGCACATGTGTATAAATTCACATGGAATACCCCTAACAGCTGAAAACTGGAAACAGGAAAATGTTCACCAACAGTCAAGTGAATAAATCAATCTGTGGAAGTTTTTGATAAATTCATACACTGGAATATTATACAGCAATGAAACAAAAGAACACTATGGATACATCTCAAAAATATCACGTTGGGTGAAAGAAGCTTAACTCAAAGACTACATGTTATACTCGTGTTAAGGGATACAGTTGTCTATGGCAACAGAAATGAGAGAGTAGTGGACTCTCGTGTGAGTGGCTATGACTTGCGCTGGGTGGGTTGTTGAGTATAGATGTTCACTTTGTGGGAGTTCATCCATTTGTACACCTGCAATATGTGCACTTTTCTGCATGTGAACCGCCCTTTGGTGAAAAGGCGAACTAAAAATAAATGAATAAGGGGTGCCTGGGTGGCTCAGTCATTAAGCATCTGCCTTCAGCTCAGGTCATGATCCCAGGGTCCTGGGATCAAGCCCCGTATCGGGCTCCCTGCTCCGCGGGAAGCCTGCTTCTCCCTCTCCCACTCCCCCTGCTTGTGTTCCCTCTCTCACTGTGTCTCTGTCAGATAAATAAAATCTTTAAAAATAAATAAAAATAAAAATAAATGAATAAAGGTCCTCAACCTAAAAAAAAAAAAAAAAAAAGTCGACACAGATGATTCACACAACTCCAAGAAGACTGAAATCCTCTGAACCTGACTAGTCACTTGATTCTGAGATCTCATCTTGATCTTATTTCTAACTCTTCTCTTTACTGGCAAATTCTGTTTTGATCTATTTGCTAAATATAGACTTCATACACACAGGTTTAACATTGCCATAAAAAGGGATGGAACAGCAGAAATGGGGTCATGATCTTTTTATTACAAATTTTTTTGAAAAAAGAAGAGGTTTTCCTGAGAGAAGCTGGCAACTGTCATGAGAGAAAATGGATACACACATACATACATGTATTTATATTTATATTTATATTTATGCAAACATCTCAAACAAATGGTCTGAGTTGGAAGTAACTGGTCAAAGAGCAATGAAAGGCCTGGAAAAGCAGAGCCCTGGTGTATCCAAGATGGCCCACGCTAAGGGAAGAAGCAAAGAAGGGGTAAGAAAGCATCCGGGCTGACAGTTCTAGAGCTGTCACCAGGAGGCACGCCAGCTCTGGAACAGCCCGGGAGGGGGCACAGGGCCCTGGATTATTTAGTGGTGCCTGCCAGCGTAGGAAAATGTGAGAAATTAGGGTTGGAATAACCAAGACCATGAGAAGGCCTTTAAAAGTCCTTATAATTATTGCCCTTTACATTTTATTTTTAATTAGAAGCATAAAGGCAACATCCTCAATAAGCTAAACTTTGACAGGATCTTACCAATTTTAAATTAGTAAAATGTGGCTACACAATGGATTCTTCATTTTTAAGCCTTTGCTCACTAGAAATTTTTCAGGCTCTCCCTCCCTCACCCCCACCTCCCTCCGGTTATTCTGCTTTCTTATGCATAATACATGGCTAATTATCTCCTGCAAAAGTGACTTAATATGCAGAAATGCCCTAAGGGTGAGCTCACCACTGCTGAAAAGGTATACAAAATAAATCCATACATATCATTTCAAGAAGGCAAATCCTCCTTTGGGAATGGGTCACTGTTCAAAACATTGAGAAATTAGATTTTACCAGACATTTTGTCTGTTTCATTGGAAATTATGTTTAACTCCCTAATATTCAAATATTTAGGCATCATCCTGGTCTTATAACAGATCATTCAGTAAGACCTATTGCTCTGAGAAGGCACATCAAGTTTTTATTCTTTGCCAATGACAACAACCAACCAATGTCAGGCATGCTTTATTCATCTAATAGAAACCACAAAATATGTATATATTTCTATTCCCATACTATTAACTCTCCATATGAAGACTTCAAGCTGAAAAGAGTTTTTTGGCTATAAAGTAATTCCATTTCATTGTAAACTCTCTTCAGATGACAAATATATTCATCATAAATCAGTAAAATTACTATAGAACTATCACAGAGAGAATGAAGCTATGTTGTTTGTGTTGAAAACTGGATTTCTCTGTCCAGAGGCTTACTCAAAATAGGTCTTTTTAACTTACAAGTCCCTTGCAATCAAAGATCTGTATGTTTAAATCAAAGTAGGAAACAGATCAATATAACTTTGCATCTCTCCATGTAATTAGACCACAAAATAAAATTTCCTCTTTTCTGGGAAATTTCCCTTTCTGATGGAAAATGCTTCCAATTTTAACATTTTAAGAAGATAAAAATCTACTCCTTTAACCATGTCCTCTGCAAAAGCAAAAGCAATTGTCCAGACTACAAACCACATGGAAACCCTCTGGTCTTTTCTTTCAGCTTCCCCCATAAGAGTAACAGAAACTCCATAGCTGATCTCTGTGCCCATCAGCTCTCACTGCTCAGTGTCATGGCCTGTACATTAAGTACAAATGTCAGGCAGTCATAAAATCTCAACAATTCCAAACTCTTTGGGGATCAAACACAAAATGACATTCTCTTGAGTGGGAAATCCCATGGCCTATGGCCATGTCTTCCAGGGGTTTGACATGCTGGAAAAGAAAAACACAGCCTGCCTTTAAAACGAGGTCATTCTTACATGGAATTTGGTTGTAAAAAAAAAGGCTTTACAAGCCTCATATTTATATTGGCTAAAATATCTTTTCATGCATATATAAACTTCAAGAAGCCATTCCAGAAATTTTAGCAATTCTCTGTTAATTGCACAGTTCTCATGGACTAAAGCAACTTCTATCTAGTCAAAGTGACACAAAAAAGCAAGCAGCGCCTGCCAGCGATGAATTCAAGCACCCTACTCCCGTTCAGCCTATCCGGGTCTGAAGAAAGAAGATGGGTACCTAATCACTACAGGACAAATCCCACAAAGCCAGCAGCACCTTACGGATGCCTAATACATCACACCGGAGGTCCGAGTACACGCAGGACACCTGACAGGATGCAATGATTTAGAATGCACTCCAATTTTTTAAGGAAGTCAGTGTTAGAGCCAGAAACAGGATAAATGAAAACTTTCTAAGACACATGTTTTGAGATTTATAATCAGGTAGAGATAGAGAAGGGGAAGGAGATTAGACAAGTGTTTAGACTTTTCCATCAAAATATGGAATGGGAAAAAGATTCTAACACCTGCCACTTCCTTTGCAATTGTGAAGAAAGATGACTGACAATTCTCACGGGTTTTCATTACCATCAAGATCCAGCACCTTCCAAGTCTCCTACTACATAACTGTGTCAAGCAAATGCTATCTCGGAGAAAAAGTCCTTTCAGGTAAAGGCAACACAGAGAAAAAGGAGGCACGAAAAGAAAAAAGCATTTTGAATTAAACTCAGAAAGATCAGCTGGGTGTCAGGAGTAAAATCATTTTGGCTTGTTACTAATAAGTTCATAAAATTGCTACTCACATCTGGAACAATCAGGCAATTGACTTGATAGCATACTCACATTGTTTTTATCAAGGATAAAAAAGAGATGACTTAATATAATAAATCCTAGTCTATTAATTCTACTCCGGTCTAAGGAAATAAGGGTCCTAAAAGTTGACGGTTGATGATAATTCCATGTCTCTAAGAAACTTTTAATAGGGGGTGTGTGGGTGGCTCAGTTGTTAAGCATCTGCCTTCAGCTCGGGTCATGATCCTGGGGTCCTGGGATGGAGCCCCACCTTGGGCTCCCTGCTCAGCGGGAAGCCTGCTTCTCCCACCCCCACTCCCCCTGCTTGTGTTCCTGCTCTTGCTATCTCTCCCTCTGTCAAATAAATAAAATCTTTAAAAAAGAAAAATTTTTAATAGAAGAAGCTACAAACAGGACATGATATTCTTTTTTTTTTTTTAAGATTTTATTTATTTGACAGAGAGAGACCCAGCGAGGGCAGGAACACAAGCAGGGGGAGTGGGAGAGGGAGAAGCAGGCTTCCCGCTAAGCAGGGAGTCCGATGCGGGGCTCGATCCCAGGACCCGGGGTTCATGACCTGAGCCGAAGGCAGACGCTTAACGACTGAGCTGCCCAGGCGCCCCAGGACATGATGTTCTTGAGATAATGATACAGGAGATCCTGGGAAATGACTGGGGTGGGTGGGAGCGGAGGAGGTGCCAGGAGGGAGGAGAGAGGGAGGGAAGAAGTAGGAAAGGCAGGGAGGGAAAGAAGGAAAGATAACAGAAACAACACTAGCTTTAGTGTAAGATCAGAGAGAGCTTGGAGCTGGCTAGTACAGGCACATGAGAGCTGACCATGGACATCTCTACATAACCCCATAACTGCACTTCTGTAGCTTGAAATCCATCATGGTGTCTGTGTTGGGCCCAAGACTGATTTTCCAATAGTAGAAAAGACGATGAATGATACAGAGAAAAGGAGGCAGAAAAGTAAACCTAAAAAGCACACCAACCCCCCACCCCTACCCAGATGCAACCACTAGTGACCACTCCAATCCGCCAACACATCCAACCCACAGACACTTCATTGGCCCTCTCTTTTTCAAAGATGTTCAGGAAAGCCATGCAATATGAAGAAGGAAGAATCAGATCATGAATTTTTGTTTTGCTGAAACTAACTTAATCTAAATCTATCCATCGTGCACACACACACACACACAAACACAAAATCTCAAAAAGTTTTAAATTTTAAGTATCGCTGCTATTCAGTGGAATATAGACCTTTCGACCGGTATTTCTCAATGTTGGCTACACATCAGAATTCTCTAGGAGCTTTCTAAACTCTTTGAGCCATCTGAATGCCTGAACAATGACAAGTGAATCTCTGGGGTTGGCGCTCAGGCAGCCATAGGTTTAAGCTGATCCCAATGTGCAGCCAGACCTGAGAACCACTGCACTAGACCTAACACATCTTATTCCTTGCTCTACACTAGTGATTCTCAATCTTAGTTGTATACTCCCAGATTCCCTTGGGAGGCTTTTAAACATAGAAATGCTCAGGCCCCACCCTGAAACAACAAAATTAGAACCTCCGGGGAATGGAAACACTTTCTCTGGAAACTAAACTGAAGCTGTGATTGAAAACTAATGCTCTTTGCACATTATCCGTTCTAAGCTTTCTCTATGGAATCCCTTGAACTATTATAACTTTGCTGATTTTATATTCAACTTCTGTACCATTTCTAGTAGTACTAACCCTTAAGGAACAACACTAAAATTACTTCAACACTTGCATCAAAAACAAACTCAGGACTGAACTTTCCTGTTTACTGGCAGATGTAGGAGGTTCCAAGGGCTGCTGTAATGAAGTACCACAAGTTAGGTGGCTTCTAACAACAGTTAACTTATTCTTTCACAGTTCCGGAGGCTGTAAGTCCAAAATCAAGGTGTAATTAGAGCCATGCTCTCTCTGAAGCCTACAGTGGAGAAAGCGTTCCCTGCCTTTCTCTTAGCTTCTGGTGTTGCCAGCAATCCTTGGTGTCACCTGGTTTGAAGACACCTCACTTTGGTCTTTGCCTCCACCATTACACGGTGCCCTCCCTGTGTAGTTTATGTCTCTTCTAAGAACACCAGTCATATTGGATTAAGGGCTCAACCTATTCCAGTATGACCTCATCTTAAGTAATCACATCGGCAACAACCCTATTTCCAAATAAGGTCACATTCTGAGGTACCAAGGACATGAATTTTGGGAGGGAATACTATTCAACTCTGTCCAGCAGAAAAGATGTGGGGGGAGGGGAGAACAGCAACTATGGTAAGAAGCATCAGGTGTTGACTGTGAACAGGTAGTAGACTAACCAAGTTTCTAGGAACCTCAAAGAAAATAAAAGGGTATGGAAAATACAGTCAGAGTCAAGAGTGTCCCTAAGAGACTCATCTAGAGATACTAAGCCTTAACAGTTTATCACTACCAATGCAATGGAAGCCTTCTTCCAACATCCAGGCTCTAAAATAACAAGTTGCCTACAGCTTAGTTTTTACATTCATATTTCTGCTGTCAGTGCTATAAATTCATATGAAAACTCAAGCATTTTCCAATAGATACACTGTCATACACAGGATTATAATGGTAGTACTATGTTCTAATGGGGAAGGGGCATTATAGAGGAAATGTGCTTTGTAGAATAAACTATCTCTAACAAACTCATACCCAATCACCAATCATATTTCAGAGAAAATAATTCCTGAATTCCAACTTCATATTCTAACAAATACCCAGCAAAATAGTAAACTCTCCTTGATTTAGCACCTTGGTTGTCCATCTAATGGTTTATACATTGAATTGTCCTCACTAGCTATAGATGGCACAGAAGTTTCCTCCCCTCCCCAATAACCAAAGAAATAGATGGGTACATGTATCATTTTGTCATACTCAAAAACTCTGATATGCTAGCAGCCCCAGTGATAAAAGCAGCAATCAGCTGGACTACACCAGAAAGAGTAAACGGGCATTCGAAGGAGAAAACACATACAGTATACAAGTAGTACAAAAATTACTGACCATAATCATAATTCCTCAGGTAAAAGTAGTTTGGTCCCCAGATATATTTCATCTTTTTTGACCTCATAAGTATCTTATAAATATAACTGGCAATATAAACAAGTTAGTGTTATTCACTTAACCACTAAAAAGATGAGCAGAATCATTTATTTTAGCCAAATTTTGTTTTCATGAATGAAGATGCGTTAAGAAAAAAAAAGTACAAAATCTCTCTAAAACATAGGAAATTAGGAAAAACTCCAATTAGATAGATTTTTATTGATTAAATTATTTCAGTTCCAATAAACTTCAAATATTTGAGACTCTACACAAAACAGTACCCACCTCCCTGACACTTCTCAAACTTTAATGACTCAGTGTCTTCCTAACTACACTGAGTTCTCAACATAAATAAGGCAGAAGAAATCTCCCTTTATAACATAGCTCAGAGAGAAAAAAAATCTCTTCTATTTATGAGGCTGACATTTACTTTGATCTCTTACAGGCCCTTTCAGGTAACAACTTATATATATAATAGAGTTAAAAGTAAGCAAACTCCTTTGGGGATTTAAAATACCTTAGAAGTCATGAACAAATGCAAATAAACTGAAAACACAAGAAGAAGGCATCTCTATTGCTTGCCTCTGCTTAGTTTGACAGCAGTGTTTTAAAATACAGGTGAGGAACTCTTTCAGTTTGGCTGTGATACTTAGAAAGAAGCTTAAAGCAGTTTAATAACTTGAGTAAGATGAAACCAAACTTCTAAAAAAAAAAAAAATCCAAAGGTAGCAAAAGGAAGTGCCTTTATGCAATGTCATTCCATCCCAGGTACCTCTATTTTCCAAGAAATCTCCACTGCTCATCTACCCAGAAGAGGTATCCAAATACATGTGATTTCCCGTCAGTGTAGCTGTAGCTTGAAAGTCATTTTGAACATTCTTAATTATGCAATTAATTGGCTATGAACATTAGTAAATTACACATGTTGGACATTTCAGTTTCTTCACAGTTTTAAAAAACTCCACAAATAGTCCAAGTAGTTGCAAAGGTTCTGGTATTTCATTTCCATAGGCCTATGTAGCCTCTAAACAGTTTACTAACATATACTGAGCATGAAAGCTACTCAAGGGAGTTCAGAATAACACAAGTTTATGCTCTGCCTTTTTATAAAGAGTCAATGTCATGAATACAAAATAATGTAGATTATATCATCAATCAATAAGCAATGAATAAAGCCATGAAATGCATTAGACTGACGTGACAAGACAAAGGTCTACAGATACAGTTAAATGAAGACACCGAGTAGATACATCAGGCATCCAATCTGATTACTGCCACATAGAATCATTCCTCTAGAGTCCCTTGATGGGGAAGAAAGTATTATTCGGAAAAATGTAAATGTTACTTCCTCAAATAATTTAGATTTGCTAAAATTTTCCCTGTAAAAGAGCTGAAGTCTGGATACCCTTACTCAAAACTTGACTTTATTAATAACTGTAAATCATGTCAGATGAAACATAAACAAAAGCTAATTTCATATTTTTATTATAAAATTACTGGAAATGATTAAACATGGATTACAAATACAGCCCAAAAAACTATCTGTAAGACTTAAAGGAAAAAGAAAAAAGATCTCTACATTAGAAGAAAAACAGGTTTAAAGGAACTTGGCAATAGTTCAACTACCAAAATATATGTGCAAAAAAATGAGGAAAGGCGGAAGAGGAAAGAAAACCAGTTATTTTAATTCAAAAACAAAAAAAGTGGGAGATTTGCACATCAACTTCTTTTATAGCTTCATGCTTTCTAATAAAACTTTATATAAATGCTCCTTGAAGCTTACATTATATAGTGAATAAAAACCACCTTGACTTGTACACTTAAAAATGGCTAAAAAATCAATTTGATGTCATGCATATTTTACCACAATTAAAAAAATAAAAATAAAGAGTTAAAGGTTCATCTACTCATAAAATAGAGAAGTAATGGTTTTCATCTCTGTAATTTACATATGCTTGCACATATTTCCAAGTTAGATACAGTCATGTGAAAAAATATATGGACTTAACTTTTGCTGTCTGAGGACAAGTATTAGGTCCAATTCATCTCTGAATTTCCATTATTTAGAAAAGTGCTTTGCACAGTGTGAAAAGCTGGAACTTGCCAAATATAACATACGGAAAGAAAATGGTTGAAAACAGTAAATTTTATGTTAGGGTATTTTATTATAATTAAAAAAAAATCTCCCGATCCTGGAATCAAACTGCATTACCATTGACCTTGATTGATTTCTATCCAGGCGGATCTAAACATCAAATTCTAATCCTCTGTCATTTGTTTTCTGGGATACGGATACATCCATTTTTAAATTTTCTAACCACTCTAGGGCCTATGGGAGGCCAAAAGGTATGGAAAGGAGGGGCCCATTTGTGCACCACGCTGATCAGCTCCCACAATGAAGTCATGTGCCCTGTGAAACTTGTCAGGTTCTTTCCTGTGTGAATCGCCACCTAGAAATGTCAGGGGCCTGCCTTGGGTTTCTGACAGGAAACCGTGCCCCTGAAGTGCAAATTCACACGGAGGGGAAGCTGCAGGGCTGAGACTGCATCAACAGCGGGGCAGACAGCAGGAGTGAGTCAGGCAGTGCTTTGCTTAAAAATAAAATGGAATAAAGAATCAGAAAAGAAATGAGCAATGGGAAGGAGACGCAGAATTAGTTTGACCAAAAATACAAATCAACTGCGCATCAGTAAACCTTATGGATAGCTTATCTTACAGCCTACAGAGGAATTGGCAAAGAAGTCTGAAGGCAATGGAAACTCAATGAAATCTATTCTTTTCACACTTTCATGTCTTCCTCCCTAATTTGCTTATTTTTTTTCTCTTTAGTTCTCACACTTTCCTCTATATCCCCCCCCCCTTTTCTTTTTCTCATCTAATTATGCATCTCAAGGAAATTCCCTTACCCCTTTCTGTCTATTCATTCAAGATGCCTACGTTTTGGGGGGGGGGTGTGGTGAGTAAATACTAAGATCCGTCCTCCTACAACTTGGGTAAAAGAGAACGGCAAGCTGCGGAGAAAGACTTTGTATAGTTGGTTTTAGTAGTAAAACTCAAGATAAAGATCCCCTGAGGCTATTTTTAAATGCCCATAAAACCAACACAGAGGTTTCCAATTCTTCATTTGGTGACTGGAGCTGATTCAGACAATAAGAATTTAAAGGAAACGTTACATTCAGTCAAACAATCAGTACTTGGATATCTATAAGCCAGAAATAAATTTTTAAAGGTTGGTCTTGTTTTGTTTGTTAAACGTTGATGACTTTAAAATTTATCTGTCATTTGTAAAGAAATAAGAAAAGGTGAGAGATCGCTTGGTATCAATTAAATCAGCCAATTTAAAACTAATGCCCATTACATCCATTGATAGAAAGCGACAGAAACCACCTCACTCCTGTGTTGCCTCTGGCAACACCAACTAAACAGAACCCTTTTAAAAGGCACTTATGTTTCAAGAATCAAAATAGTTGACAGTCTTTGACACACTAGTAACACTCCTGAATTAATCCTCCCCCCTCCCTAAAAAAAGGGGAGGAGGGCAAGGGTGGGGAGGGTATTGTGTGTAAAAAAGCTCATTGAAACACCATTTGGGGGGCGCCTGGGTGGCTCAGATGGTTAAAGCGTCTGCCTTCGGCTCAGGTCGTGATCCCAGGGTCCTGGGATCGAGCCCCACATCGGGCTCCTGGCTCAGCAAGGAGCCTGCTTCTCCCTCTCCCTCTGCCTCTCTCCCGGCTCATGCTCTCTCTCTCTCTCTCTCTCTCTCTCTCTCTCTCTGTATCTCTGCGTCTCAGATGAATAAATAAAATCTTTAAAAAAAAAAAAAACCACCATTTGTATCCTAAAAACTAGAATACATCAAAAGGAAATGGCCAATTTAATTATAATAAAACAATGTAACAGACTATTATGTTGCCATTATAAACTACAATTAAGAAAAGTGGGATAAAAAGCAGTATTAAGTAAAAATGATCTGCATATGAAGAATTAGTAAAATATATGAAAACATTTGTTGAATAAGTGTAGTGTGGTGTTCTGAGTAAGGTTTTTTCCCTATCTTCATTTGCATTACTGACAAAACTTCATAATGTTTCTTTAAGAAACTATAGATAGAATATAAATTTTTGTAAGTATATTTCCTATTATTTTAAAATATTAGATTTCAAATAGCAATGTTTATTGAAAAGACTATGAAGATTAATAAGGTCACTCCTAGAATTTGTCTTAATATGATAAATAATACAATAAACATGGTTCTTATGTGGAAATGCTTCAAGATTTAAAAATGTTCAATTAGGGGCACCTGGGTGGCTCAGTCATTAAGCATCCGCCTTCGGCTCAGGTCATGATCCCAGAGTCCTGGGATGGAGCCCACATCCAGCTCCCTGCTCTGCAGGAGGCCTGCTTCTCCCTCTCCCACTCCCCCTGCTTGTGTTCCCTCTCTCGTTGTGTCTCTTGTCAAATAAATAAAAAAAAAAAATCTTTAAAAAATAAATAAATAAAAATGTTCAATTATTCCTTACGTTAACAGGGCTTTAGAAGGCACTTTGCCAGGTGCTCCCAAGAATTACAACATATATGAGAACTGCATCATGATATAAGCTTGCATTATAAGAGAAAAAGAGCATTTTCACATTTTTTTAAAAGGAGTATATGTTATATGACCAATCACAAAACTCTAAAGAAATACCCTGCAATCATAGATGACATATACAAAAGGAGTTCGCAATTATCACTATTATTATTAATAGTTAGTGTTCGTGGAGTACTGATTTCCAGACACCTTGCTAGATATTTTCCCCGGTTATCATTTCACACAACACTAACTAGATGCTTTTAGTAACTGCATTTTTTAGGTGAGGCAACTGAAGGTCCCACAAGAAATAAAACTTTTCCAAGGTTACATGGAGGACATCCAAGCAATAATAAACGGTGGGCCTGGGACTTGAACCAAATTCTGATCCTTTCTCGCCTACTTCTCCACAGTTTAAAAGAAAAAAAAAAAAGGAAAAAAAACTTATAAACCATATAAAACCAGGACTTTTACTTATACTTCTTTATATAATCCCACTACATTTGTTTTCCTCAGTTGTTTTAATCAGCTCTTAAAATGAAAGAATTGCTATCTATAGGACAAGAAAATTTCATCCTGAGTGGTCATCTATTTTATTTTCACTGTGTTTCCTATTAAATGTTTCCGACTAAACAGAAACTTCATCTTTAAAATCATAAAATTAATACAGGCATGTTTCCTGATCATATTTCTCTTTAGGTCAGACTTAGCTACATCATGAATAACTTGCCAGAATATACTGGATTGGATATGTTTAGTTTTTATTTAGTGTGGAAGTCACTCGTGATTTTTAAGTATTCAGGAAGACCTATTAATGGATGTGGGCATCCAGGGTGCCCAGTATCATTCCTACCATTTGTTCTCAAGTATTTTTCTATGCACGTCTCAGCACTACACCAGGTCAGTCTGAGCCTCTAGGAAGAGCCTTGCATTCTAGTGTTAATAGCACCTTCCAACCAGCTCCTGAGCAGTTAGCTCCCTTCCTAAATAAAATGTGTGGCTCCCTAGAAGTTCAGTTCTGTAACTTTATCTCCTAAAAGCATAGCTCACCAAATCTTACCTCTAGACCACAGGTAGGTGCAGAACCAGGGCCAAGTGGGAAAGGCAGCAGGAAGGCAAGCATGGAAAGGAAGGTGGGGCAGGTAGAACCTGAGTCATCCACAGAAGGGTCTAAGTTATTTGAAATGCTGAATTTCCTCAAAAATAGATGTGAATTTTCTCCATAAAAATCCACAGATCTTTTTATATTACATTTAAAATGTTTTAAGTCAGTATTTGTCTTGAATTCCCCGAGTCCATTGATGCCCTCAGAGATTTGGACCCTGAGCACTAGAATGAAGCCTAGCCAGGGCTGAACAGTGGAGGAGGGAAGGTTGTGTTTGCTTTATCCAGGATGGGTAAGGGCTTACTGGAAAACCGAAAACAAAAGAGATTACCTACAAGAGTCCACTGAAGATAGAAGGCTGCCTCTTCTGGATGAAGCATAAAAGAGATTTCTGAAAAGAAGTTGCTGGAGAAGAGCTGGGAGCTGTGGCCAAGGCTTGTCCAGTCCTGTATGATTTCCCTGACATATTATCACCTCTTTTTTCCTCTACCTAATTCGACTCTGTATTTTTACTTGTGTCAATCTCTGGTCCAGTGAAATATTCCTTTCATTAGCAAAAGGATATCCCACCATCCCTTCAGATGGCCCATAATAAAATTTTTAAATACCTACATAAGGAAGAGACAAAAAGTCCAAACAGTTTCACTGTTCCCGAACAAAACCTGGCTGTCATTTGCTCACCTCCCACACTCTTCCCTGTATCTGGCCCACTTCCAAATGATAGAAACTAAAGAGAAAATAATCACATTCTACAGATAATATTCAAGCCACTTAGTATCCCAGCTTAGAAGCTTATGGCAGACCGGAAAGGATTCATTTATGTTAATACAAACCACAAAAGGAGCATCCTGCCATATCCCCAAGTCTCTATAAGGGCAACATTTGAGTTAACACAGTACTAAAGGCTTCTGCAAGACTTATCTCATTAAAATAACAAGTTTAGATACAGTTGCTCTTGTTAGACCACTCTACAGAGGAGCAAACTGTGACATGAAGGTACAAATCTTACCCAATGCCACAGAAATAGAGGCAGGGCTCAATTTCACTCTCCACAATTCCAAACTAAATTTCTGAACCGCTACACTATACTGTAACCTCTACTTCCTACCCTTTCAGTATCTGAAACCACTATATTTAACAAAAAGGAGAAGGAAAGGAGGGAGAAGGGAAGAATTAAGTACCAACATGTACAAGGTGCTGTGCTACCTCCCGGAACTACAAAGGATTAGGTAGAATTCAAGTCTTGATGGGTTCATAGACTCCAAGATCTAGAGGGAAACGTTCTCTGGTCCACCAATCTTCATCTTCATGCTCTTTCAAAATTCTTGCTCACTTTCTCCACAATGCCTACCTTAACTAACTCTCCTTCTTTACTCAATCGGCCTAGCAATGCTATTGTATCTGATAATGTATGTGATTTAAAATTCATTTGTGTAAATTCTTTTGTTTGAATGGCTTCAAATATTAAGCTTACATTCAATAAATACAGAGAGGGTTGTGTTCTACTTTGTTCTAAGTGATCAGTTGTACATACAATACACTGTATATTGAGTATTAAGCAGAGTACAAAATTCAGTTTGACTGGGGACCAGGTGAGGGGGGGGAAATCTCAGGTGCAGAGAACTGGATTACTCTTATTTCTAGGTTTATGAGAAACTATCATCAGAAGGTCTCCTTTATTTTACTTAGAGAATGTGTATGTGTTACTGGTGGTAATCTAATTTTTGTGTGAGGCACACAAGCATTTGTTACTTTATTAATAAACATAATCAACTCGATTTAAATCATTGCTATGAAAGAAATATGATCTATTACCAAACCAGAATTTATTACTTTTTGTATAGACCCTTAATATGCTACCTGTTGACTCACAGATGTAATTTTCTTTCATCTATAAAGAGAACATTATAAAATGATAAAATAGCAGAATAGTTAATATCAATAGAATAGAAACAATATTACTTAATATATATTATTTTTACAGTCATACCAAAAAAAATCAAGTCACATTTATGTTACTTAACAAAGTTAACAAAATATTTATGAAGTCACTACAAAAAAAAAAGCAACTCTCAATTTGGCAGATTAATTTAAGAGATTAAATATGTTCTTCCATGTTGCAGTAAAAAAAATAGAAGATTTTTCTTAAGCATTTCAAAGATTAAATTAAGTGGTAATTTAGTATTCCACATGATCATTTCCCAGTAAGTACAAATCTTATTTTAAAAATGTGTGCTTTTAAATTTTTTGTTCTGTTATAAATATATATTTCCACAGATAAAACAGGTTAATTTAAATGTTGGGCTAAGCAACAAACTCAAGTCCTCATTTTCCTCTTTCTAGTTATTATTTTAGGCAAACAGGAATAATCAATCACCTTTGGGGATTTTTATACAAGAAATCTCTTTACTGAGGTGGGGAGTCACACCAAATGATGTCCAAAGTCCCACCCAAAAGAGTTTCTTAATTAAGAACTCTGTTCACTGGTGTGCAGAACCCCAATCAAACTAATCAGCTTCATTATTTCTTATGTAAAATCTATGGAATACTGTTAATATATTATAAAAATACAGTTTGAAAACTGAAAATAAAAAAAGCTGTGTGTGCAACAGGAATTTCCAAATCTGTTAAGCATGGACTCTCCTTGATTAAATGACTTTCCTTAATATATCTGTGAAACTGAAGAGAAATTTTTGGAAAACCAATATAATTAAGCCTTAGAGAAGGCCTTGACAACTTTTTTCTTAATTTCTTCAAGTTTTCTACATTAATGCTTCACGATGGAAGCACTCTATAGTCTGGCCTCACCTTACTGCACTGCCCGTGGATCCCAGCTGACCACGACTGAACTAACTGCCGGTTGCCACTGGGCCCATTCTTGCTTCTGCTCAGGCTACTTGCCACCCCCAGCTACCAACTACCCAGTGTTCAGTGCCAATTCAATACTTACTTCCTCCATGTACTGACATACTACACCTGAGTGCTGTTCAACCTTATCCATTTTATATAGAGCCCTACCCTTCCAACTCAGACCTACCTCTTCAGTATTTTCATCTGAAGCTTATAATTTACCTCCTGATTATATACTCTGTTAAATATGGACTACGTCGGTCTGAAGTTTTGTTTCCACAACTAGATGGTTAATTCTGCATCTGGACTTCTTTATGTCTGGAAATTCTTGGTATTTGGTAAATACTTAATGGTTCATTGATAAAAATAAAACTACATTTATATGGACTTTTTTTTTCTTCTTGGGTTTTTCCAAAAGAGTATTTGAATTTTTAACTGTTGTATGTGTTTAATGTTCCATTATTTTTATTCTTTAAAACTCAATTTTGTGTATCTACCCTTAAAAATGCCTCAGAAAACATCATTTACTAATTTCCTAATATGCAATGCCCTGTGGGTGTTATTAAAAATGTCAATTATATGTGCTAATCATTCATATATTTTTCTTTATCTCTTCTTCATTGAGGAAAACTTGACACACATTGTACACAAAACTAGTGCTGCTTGCCCTTCTAAAAATTGTTATTTGTTATATAGTGCAAACATTAAAAAATAGTTTTGACCTTCTTTCTTTTTAAGATTTTATTTATTTATTTTTAGAGAGAGAGAGCACAAGCAGGGAGAGGGGCAGGGGGAGAGGGAGAGGGAGAGGGAGAGAGAATCTCAAGCAGATTCCATGCTGAGTGCAGAGCTCCACAGAGGGCTCAATCTCACGACCCCGGAATCACGACCTGAGCTGAAATGAAGAGTCCGAAGCTTAGCCAGCTGAGCCACCCAGGCACCCCAGTTTTGCCTTTTTTTTCTGATTAGAAAAAATACAATGTGTATATTTCTAAAACCCTCAAAGAATGCCTAGAAGTATAACTAAGAAAATTAAAACCACTTGAAAGAGTAGTAGCATGTCACCATATTTGGTATATGCCCTTTCATACATTCCTAAACACATAAAAAAGTATGATTTCCGGAAGCTACTCGTTAAGTCCTGGCTCCACACTTCCTAGTGGTGTGACCTTGAGCTCCTTAGCCTCCTGATGCTTCTGTTTACTAATCTGTAAAATGGGGCCAATAATATTTACCCAGAGCAATGCAGTGATTATTAAATGAGATGATCAATATAAAAGCACTTAACAAAGTATTTAACATATAGCAAATTTTCAATATTATTACACAGTTGACCCTATGAGTTTGGACAGCATGGGTCCACTTACACACAGATTTTTTTTTTAAGATTTTATTTATTTATTTGTCAGAGAGACAGAGAGCAAGCGAGCAAGAGCACAAGCAGGAGGAGTGGCAGGCAGAAGGAGAAGCAGGCGGGACTCAATCCCAGGACCCTGGGATCATGAACCGAACCAAAGGCAGGTGCTTAACTAACTGAGCCACACCCAGGCGTCCCCAGATTTTTTTTCAATACAGTACAGTACATACATGTATTTTTCTTTTAAGATTTTAATAACATTTTTTTCCTAGCTTACTTTAGTGTAATAATATACTATAAAATACTTATAACATATAAAGTACCTGTTATTCGACTGTTTATGTTATTAGTAAGGTTTCCAGTCAACAGAAGGCTTATTAGCAGTTAAGTTTTAGGGGAGTCAAAAGTCGAACAGATTTTTACTGGCACAGGGCATCGCTCCTCGTAACCTTACGTTGTTCAAGAGTCAACTGTATGTCCCTGACATAAATGCTATTTTGTAATCTACTTCCTTGAGTTGACAACACTTCACAGACAGACTTGCCCATCTATAAATTCAATAAGGTTTTGTTTTCAACAGTAGGCTTAATGTTCCTTCTATCACTGTATCATATTTATTTAACTATCTATTGGGCATTTTGGTTGCTTCACAATTTTTAATGACAACAATACCCTAGTGAACCTAACTGTAGCCAATTCTTTGTACATATTTATAATTATATCTTTGGAATAAATTCCTGGAAGTAAAACTTCTGATCCAAAGGTTACTCACTTTTGAAATGTTTATGTAGAGTTCCACAGAAAAGTAGAAGTTTACAACATGCTTCAACAGTGCACATACATGCATATTTACCACCCTCCCCAAAAGCTGGTGAGACCATCTTTCTAATCATATGCAATCGAACAGCAGAAAAAATGGTTCTAATCTGTACTTCTTGGACTACTGGCAAGATTATACACATCAATTCAGTGGTTTACTGGTCATTTCTAGGTCTTCTTTTGTGAAATCCCTGTTCAGGTCTTTTCCCATCTTTATATTGGGGCACCTGTTTTATTCTGGTTGAGAGATTTCTTCCTTCTAACTATGAAATTTTCATTGTCACATATATTACAAATAGTTTTTCCAGTTTATACCTTGTCATTTAAATTTGCCAAATATTTATTATAAAGACGGGCTAAATTTTTTTTTTAGTCAAACACATCTATTTCCAATTTATGATTTCTGGAGTTGGTGTCACTCTTTAGAAATTTCTCTTCCATACAGATTTATAGAAGAATTCCCCTAAATCTTACTTTAGTCCTTTTCTATATTACTCTGATTCAGTTTTTATGAGGCAAAGTATTTAGGGAGATGTATTTGAAATCTTAGAGTATTATTTCTGAAAATATCTCAGGTTGGACAAAGCATAATGCCTAGCCAAACCACTGTATTAAGGATGATATAGAAGCGGTTTTATCTAAGCTTCTGGAGGAGAATACTATAAAAAAGGCACATCATATACGCTGCCTTCATATTTTTAGCAATTAATTTTTATCCCAATCCATATACCTCTGTTCTGCTTTCCAGGCCTATTTATCCCACAGCTTACTTCACATCTGTACTCAAATTACTTCCTCGGGGAAAATGGCCTCACAAGGTGCCTATTACAAAGCGCTCAGAATTTCTCCCTTTATTCCACAGCCGATCCCAGTTGGAAAGGATACATTCATTTTGTTAATTTGATTACCTGAACCATAGCACAGATGACTATTTGTGATCCTTATTGCATGACACATAGATGGGTGCTCAAGGGACAGAGGGAAGTTCCCAATATAGCTTTTTGTCTTGTTAGTGTACATTTGTTTGTTTTTCTAACAAAAATATAAAGTCAGATTGAAGCCCAAAGCTGGCAGACAGTCCTGCTTTGGAAGTAATCAATCTTGCCCTCACACAGTTTTAGTAAAGCCGAAGAGGCTCATCATCAGGCTAAAAATTCATTCCTGATGGGTTGAAAAGGAAATATATATATTTCATCCCAAAACAATGGGCTGAATTGTGTTATTTCAGTATCACTTCATGCTCTTAAAAACAGGTAAACATCAGCATCCTTTCAGATGCTCTGCAATTTTAAATTATACACAAATGAAATAAACATTTGATGTCTAAAACTGGTAATTGAAAAAGAGTAGTAATGCAAATCTGTACAGGGTTTGCAGTTTACAGAGTATTTTATAAACATTATTTTATTGACTATTCACAATTTTAGTGTAGGACAGAGATTTTACAGTCAGGGAAGGAACTCAACCAGAATTAACAAACCTACTCAGTGGAAGAACTGGAACCCAGGATGCCCGCCGCCTGCCCAGGGTGCATATCAGCTGCCCCAGCATGCAGCCCAACCCCCACCTCCTGCCCCTCTGAAGGTTTCCTTCTTGATGCCCAGCATTCATCACCTCCTTAGGAACCATCCCAAAATGCTTGGTCTCTAAACCTTCACAGACTGCACTCAGGCCACGTTACCAATGTATTCTGTCAGTACTTAAATACTCCATGGTCTATTATTTTCCATTACTGGCAAATCTCTTTTTCTCCCACTTGTAGATAAATCCTTTGAAGAGATTGTTAGTTCTTCAAAGATAAAAGCTGTTTTTAACTTCCCACAGTGCCTATCTAAGAGTTAAAAACTGATTGTTAATAAACTGGAACAGAGGGGTTATGTTCCCAAAAAATGAAAACAAGCTATTTTTAAAGGCCATGCCTGACACTACTCCAGACCCGGTGATCCCATACCCACCTGCAGGCTCCCAGATCCACTCACAGTGAGCACGCGCACGCACGAACATGCCCAATAGGAACACAGTGTTCCCAAAGTAGGCTGAAGGTTTTTAAACCTGAGGAGGTGGCAGTATTTTTCCTCTCCTAAGACCTGGGGAGTGGCACCTGGAGGCTTTTCTTTACAAAACAGGGTTTTCACATTAGCTTCTGCCCCAGCAGGAGCTCCAGGGTGAGGCAGGCAGAGGCTAGAAAGGAAGATGAGTGCAAAGCAGAGACAGCTGGGAAAGGGCCCTTTCACTCCCAATGATGAAATTCCCAAGAAACTTCCATTGTTTTATCTTCCGGCACCATGGAATGTGAAAGAGTAGTGGGTGAGGGGCGAGGAAGAGACAGTGCCTTCTCTCCCAAGACAAGAAAGGTTTCATGTTGATGAATCTATAGCCTAAGTGTCAACTCTACCACGGGATCTACTTTTACCCTTGTGACATGAGAGTAAAAGATGTTCATTTTCAAAACTCCAAACTATTTCCCAAAAGCAAACCTTCCACAAGCATCTGTGTTTCCCCTTTTATATCAAACGTGTCCTTCATATGTGTATATAAACACGGGTGGTTATATCTGTGACCCAACCTGGTATATTCACCTCGAGATGGCTTTCCTCTCAACACATAAGAGTCACAATTAGACACGCTAGGCCTACTGCAAGCATCCATCTCTATAGCTGCAGTTACACAGAAGACATCCACAGTCGTGGCAATTAAAACCCAACGGACACACCAATTCATTGCACAAGAAAATGCATTAATTTCTGCTCTTAAGGTCATTTCCTAAGATGTACTTGTCAATATTTAACTCATTAGCACTGAGGATCCCCATTTTTAGCGTTCTATTTACATTATGCAACCTCATGCATTTTCTGGGTAATGAATAGATCATGTGGTCTCTAAGTCCCAACTAATGAGAGTAAACTCCCATTATGATAATGTTGAGAACTCATAACTGTGGAGAAGCCAACTTCAAGATGTTTCTGTAAAACAGAAAATGTGTAAACTAGTCATGGGTGAGGGATGACATACAAATGGATTAACAGTCATGAATACTATCACTGCTGTTCTCTTTTCCTGAACAGAAACACAATTCTTTTATAGGCCATAGTTAAGCATAAGCAAATGCAAAGCACAGATTCATCATGATTATAACCTGGTGTGGGGGGCGGTGGGTAAAAGGGTAGCACAAGGAAGTCTTAAAGAGATGGAACCATTCTGTATCTTAACTGTGGTGACTGTTACACGAATATATGTGATGAAACTGCACAGAACTATACACATAAGCACATACAAATGAGTGCGGGTAAAAACTACAAGAAACTAACGAAGCTCTGCAGATTGTACCTTGTCCTGGTTTTGATTCCGCAGTATGGTCATGCAAGATGTTACCAATGGGGGAAACTGGGTGAGAAGATATGAGATCACCCTGTATTGAGGCGGGGACTGGGGGACAATTCCTGTTAACTTACAACTACTTAAAAATAAATTTTTCAAAAAGAAAACCTGTTGGTTGCAAAATCTGTTTGCTATCTATCCATCCATCCACCCATCCATCCACCCATGCATGAATACATACATTTAGTCAGGCATGTATTCACTCAACCAACATTTACTAAGCACATACTATTGCTTGGCATTGTTCTACATGCTGGGGCTATAAACACTAAAATGATTATATTCTTTGAGCTCTAGGAACTCACAGCTTAGATATCCACTACAAAAGCCATGTATAAAGGAAAAAGAAGATACAATTATGCTCCATGTGAAAAAGACACATAACAGCCTGTAACTGGTCCACATCATAGTCAAGCTTTACAGGAAAGCAAATGTATTTGCCAATCACCATTCTAGTCGCAAAATAAATGATTATGTATGGTCAGTATAAAAATGGTCATATTAACCTAAGATTTTTTTTTTAAAGATTTTATTTATTTATTTGAGAGAGAGAGAGAATGAGAGATAGAGAGCACGAGAGGGAAGAGGGTCAGAGGGAGAAGCAGACTCCCTGCCGAGCAGGGAGTCCGATGTGGGACTTGATCCCGGGACTCCAGGATCATGACCTGAGCTGAAGGCAGTCGCTTAACCGACTGAGCCACCCAGGAGCCCCATATTAACTTAAGATTCACATCATTAAAAATCTCAACCCTTAAGAGAACTTTTTGCTGAAGGTACTTCTATCTTACGAGCAAAGAACATTGAGTTACAATAAATTGACTACTTTCATAGGAAAGGGGGTTGTGTTTGACTTCAAAAGCTCAATATTTCTTTTAAATTCCTTGAGATACATCTTTGAAATGTTATTAAAATTGTTCAAGGAAAATTTACAGCTTAAAGCATGTAAAACTAAAGAGTGATAGTCTCCCAGGGGAAATAAAAATGCTTGATATTAAAATTTAAACATCTATAACTAATGAAAGAACATTAACCTGGAACAGAGGTTACTATTTGTCAAAATACAGCTATTGGGGGTGGTGCCTGGGTGGTGCAGTCGGTTGGGCACAGGACTTTTGATTTCAGCTCAGGTCGTGATCTACAGGTCATGAGATCAAGCCCCACACGGTGCTCTGAGCTCAGCATGGAATCTGCTTAAGATTCTCTCTCTCTCTCCCTCTGCACCTCCCGCTCTCTCTCTCTCAAATAAATAAATCTTAAAAAAAAAAAAAAGCCATGGATTCGCCTCATATGTTATGTGTTTCCTTGGAAAAGTTTTATAAAAGTAAACAACTTCATTTTAAATTAATATGATCTTTTATTTAAGAGAGACTTTCTCTTTGATTCTGATTAATTTTGAATTAACAGTATCTCAACACTTTAATATTTTTTTCACTCAACACTTTAATTTTCATTTATCCAGTCTCTCTGTCAAGCTGGTCTAATCAGATCTTTGGGTTCCCTCATAATTCTGATATTATATCTGAAAAATGCTACATAAGAAAACATAATTCTGTAAAAAGTTTAAAAATAAATGATACTACCAATATGCTTTAGCCTTAATATTTATTACAAAGTTTTACTTTTGGAAATAGGCAAAAATTAAAGGACTAATGTAGGTTTCAAAAACATAATACAATTAGGATAAAGATGAAAATTCTACATATATTTTTAGCCCTAGCTTGGATGACCACTGGACTCGAGGGGAGGCAAAAATGGAAATACTACTACATAAAACTGTTGGTTTACCCCCAGCACCACCCTGCAATGCCCCAAAATTTTCACACAGGACCTACTGTCCATAAATTAATATAAAATTGTGCCTTACCTAAACTGTCATTGTATAAAGTATGTAGCATGGCTTGTTCAAAAACCACACTCATCAATGTCAAAACTGAAGTGTGGTGTTGAGCAGACATTCTGGTTGAAAGAATTCAACTACAGGTATCATATATTAAAATATATAAATGGTAAACCAGACATACAGGTTCCTTAAATCAAACTCTGCCTAATAAACAGCCATTAGAAGATCATGTCTCTGAAAACTTAATCTGTCACAGACTACAGGAACAATTCATCACTTTACACTTATATTTTTTTTGAGTCTACGAAGTACTAGTCATAGTGCCCAGTGCTAAAACTTCAACAGGTCATCCATAGTCAACAGGCTTCATGCCATCACAGAGAATACCTCTGAGGAAAAGAGAAAGGGGTGATTCATGCTGCCTGCATAAGGAATACAGAACTGGGCAATCTGGACCACTCACCACTACTAAAAAACACTGATGCCCTGAGTGGATGCCCTGGACGCTGCCATCCCAGATCAGGTCATAAGATTCTAGAGACCCCAGGAGCCGCCCTCCAGCCAAGAACAGTTTCAGGAATGAAACTGACTCCCAGTACTATAAACTCAGTGCCAATATCAGTATTCCTAAAACTCCTCTCCCTTATTTTCAAACCACTTAAGCCTGAAGAAGAGACTGCCTGAGTACCTCATTTAGACACATGGACTGCATTACATAACAAAGCTATGGTTATTAATAGACATTTTCTCCACAATTTCTTTTGAGCTGTCCTCTCTCCTTAAACACACCCTATATATAATATTATGTCATACAACCCAGGTTTTCAATAGCTGAGATAGTAAAAAAATATTTATGCCAACTATCAGAATAATCCTTGCCTCAGAAAAGCAGACTAGAACAAAAACCACCTCTTCTGATTTCCCTCCACCCTCTACAAAATCTCCTGGACTTAAAAGCTTGACATCACCCCTGACCTCTCCTCATCCATCCAGACCTTTCCCATTCTACTAGCTGCCAAATCCTATAGGTTCCGAGAATGACTCTCAAGTTGAGCCCTCCTTTTCTATTTGCGCTGCCACCACATCCAGAATGGCATTAAATACAATCCACAATATAACCTAAACCACATCTCAAAAATTATTCCCTACCACGTCCACATCTTACCCAACCATACTCGTAACTACTTTTACACACCTTTCCTCCTTAGCACCTTTGCTCACTGCTCCTCCCACCTCAACTATCTAAAGAAGTCCCATCTTTACAACTGAGCTCTAATGCAACCTCCTCAAAGAAACCTAACTCCACCATCTCTGAACCCCCACAATAGGCCTTGTACTGTTCATATGCCTTGTGGCGCAGTTACTCGCATAACTATCTATTAGAGAAGTATTTATGCAAGGAGAAGACTGACCTTGTCCCACCCAGTTCAAGGATGTATCTTTTTTTTTTTTTTTTTGAGTACTGTGCCTCAGATGGGACACTATACATAGGAGATAATAAACAAACATTTATCAGATGGAACTGACCTTGAACATTCATGGTAAGATACTGACTTATTCTAAAATTTAAGCACTGTGTAAACATGGCTAAAGTTTTGATGAGTAGAAGGATAAGAACTTTAGTAGTTCAGCTGATGACGGCAACTGTTATTTCCTAATATTCATTATCAAATTCACCAGTCTCCAATGCTCAACTTCCTAAAAAAGGAACAAAAAATCAAAGATATGGTAATGAAATTCCTCAGATCACTGACTTACACTTGCACACATACACACACCCTGAAAGTGGGGTAAGAGAGACCCCAGGACAATATAGTAACGTTTTTCAGCAGAATGCCTTGAGTTAGAATGCCTTGGTCTGACCTTGCCTCCACATTTGTTATTTTGTGAATATATGCAAAGTATATAAATTTTCTGCACCTTAATTTCATCATATGCAAAATAAAGATCAGGGCGCCTGGCTGGCTCAGTCGGTAGAGCATGCAGCTCTTGATCTTGGGGTTTTAAGTACTAGCCCCACGTTGGCTATAGAGATTACTTAATAAAATCTCTTTAGGGCGCCTGGGTGGCTCAGTTGTTAAGCGTCTGCCTTTAGGTCCTGGGATCGAGCCCCACATCGGGCTTCCTGCTCAGCGGGAAGCCTGCTTCTCCCTCTCCCAACTCTCCCTGCTTGTGTTCCCTCTCTGTGTCTCTATCAAATAAATAAATAAAATCTTTAAAAAATAATAATAAAATCTTTTTAAAAAATAAAAAAATATAGGGGTGCCTTGGTGGCTCAGTCGATTAAGGGTCTACCTTGGGCTCAGTTTGTGGTCCCAGAGTCCTGGGAAGGAGTCCCACACCAACATCGGGCTACCTGCTCAGCAGGAAGTCTGTTTCTCCCTCTGTCCTTTCCCTGCTTGTGCTCACTCTCTCTCACTCTCCCTCTCAAATAAATAGATAAAATCTTAAAAAAAAAAAAAACAAAGATAATGACATTGTATCTTCTTCATATAAAACATGTATGTGCTAAGTTAGTGCTATACAAGTGTTTGCTATTATTAGTTTCTGTAACACGATGGTTTATATCATTAAGTAATAACTTACTTCAATATTGAGAATGAGGTTATCTACTGGCTAATTCTTAATAGATAGGCTCTCATGTGCAATTAGCAGCATGAGGACCCAATCTTGAAAAGGGTTCTGACCTGGTAGCATCTCTCCCTGCCAGGCAGTATTCCATGTTTTTACTGTAACAATGATATCAAAAGGTCAGGGGGTCCCACAGATCCCAGAGAAGCAAACCCAGGATAGGATCTCTGTTTTGATTCAGCTACGTTGAACAATGTTGGGGTTATATGAATCCTACTTACAGCCAGAGTCTGAATTGACTGAAAGATTTAATGGATTGCTGAGTCTTAACATCAATTAAGTAAGACCTGATAAGTATGTCCAAAAGAGTAATAAAATAATTCTGAAGGACCTCATAAATATGTAACATTAAATATTTGCAATGTGTCATTCAATCAAACAGATAAGATCTGTGCTTCACAGAACAGGAACTCATAAAGCATTTAAATGAATATGAGAAAAGCATTAACTGAGGCACAAATTAAAACTGAGACAGCACAATGATCTCCACTGGTAGGAAGACTTCCTAGTACATAGATATCTCAGGAGACATGGCAAACTAAGAAGAAATAGAGTAAAATATGAATGTGAGATTCAAGAAAGCAGCAAAGACTGGTCAGGATCTTTCTCAAGATCATCCAAATACCAAAAAAAAAAAAAAAGGAAGAAAGGTAAATAAGATTCCATGCATGATAAGTAATGTCTGACAGATTGACTGAAAAACCTTTCCACAAGGTTAAACTGAGATTTCCTTCGTGAAATATTATTTTTTCATTAAGTCTATAAACTTGAAAGATTGGATGAAATAAGGGTCTAGTGCTGCTCAAGCTTTTTTAATTATCCCACCAATGGCCAGAAGGAAAATAAAATTAAGACCCTCATCTTTTGACAGATTAAACCATTTCAAACATCAAAAATTAATGCACTCAAATGCTTCAAAAGAATAGAATATGTTTAGTGCTGGCTAAATATGGGTGTGGGAAAGGACAAGAAAAAGAATTCACATAAGCCTATCAAGGGCCATTCTGTGATGACACAGGAGCAATGAAACTAAGACAACTCCAAAAATCATTCCGACTTCCTATAAACACATGGCAGTCCCGGCTGGAAACATCAACATTGACCTGTGTGTGTGTACACACTCTCAGCTTTCATAATAGTTTCAGTGATTCTTGATATTTTACTAAAATACAGTAAATTCAGAGTATACAATTATCTTGGTCCTCAACAAGGACAACTAGCAAAATCCACCAAGCTCCCATTTCTAAACAGCATTGATTGATTGATTAACGCAAAGAAACAAAAGCAGTATATATTGTAAAAGACACGGTGGGTTTAGATTTTTCTTTTTTTAGAAAAGATTTTATATATTTGAGAGAGAGACTCAGAGAGCACAAGCAGGGGGAGCGGCAGGCAGAGAGAGAAGCAGACTCCCAGCTGAGCAGGGAGCCTGACACAGGGCTCCATCCCAGGACCCTGGGATCATGACCTGAACCGAAGGCAGACGCTTAACTGACTGAGCCACCCAGGCACCCCAGGTTTAGATTTTTCTCTTGGGAAGAGTTCCCTGAGGAAGGTTTGTATTTCTCTATTCAGGGCAATATTTCTGTCTTCAATAAAGACGAAAATTGTAAAAACTGGGCAATGGATCTAGTTATAATAAATCTGGCAAGTCCTCACAGCAATTGCTGTTTAGGCTGAAGGAGAGAGTGAGAGAACATTATATCCATCAAACACTGCTTAAGGATTCTATGTTTACAATCTTGTAAGGAATTTTGCGTCTAGTCTTATTCAATACACAATAGTTTTTAGCAGATCATATTTCATTTCTGTGCCTTTTTGGCAAACTGGGGGGAAAAAAAAGATGTAGTCAATAAATGAGTAACTTCTGCAGTCAGAACATTAATAAAAAACTTCTTATACTTTGCCCTTAGATAAATGACTCATCAGAGTTCCCAGGAAAATAAACCACCTCACAAAAAGATCAATGAGTGAGAAAAACCTATCAGTCCCCAAATTGCAGAGGAAAACTACCCAGAAATAAGGAAAACTACCCAGAAATAGGAAAACTACCCAGAAATAAGGCCTCTGGTTCCACAATCTGACCACAACTACTTCTGCCCTCTGCACTCACTGGCAGTGCTATCTGGGACCTCTAGTTCTGTAGCTGTACAATGGGATCACTGAAAGGGATCACTGAAAGCCTGCTTTGCAACTTCTCACCAGCACCAAGCACACAGAGCACCCGCATCTTCGTTTTTAAAACCATTCTCTGATAACAGGTCATCAGATACAAGGAAATTCAGACAATCTGTCACAGCCAAGAGAAGCCAAAGAGACATGCCCACAATATGTAGTGTGGGATGCTAGAGAGAATCCTGGAACAGAAAAGGGACGGTGGGTAAAAACTGAAGACATGTGAATCAGGTATGAACTTCAGATCAATAAAAATGTATCAATATTGGTTCATTACCTGTAACAACTATACCATACTAATGTAAAATGCTAGTGATAGGGAGAAGTGGGTATGGGGCATGTGAGAATTCTATCTTCACAATTTTCTATAAATCTAAAACATAAAAAATAAAATAAGTTTATTTTTAAAAACGCCTACCTCACCTAAACAAGGCTAAATTTTTTTAATAGTTTATGGAAGGAGAATTGTTACTCAGTGGATATAAAGTTACAGTTACACAAGATTAGTAAATTCTAGACATCTTACACTATAGTGCATATAGTGAACGACACGGTGTGTTGCACAATACAGTATAGTTAGCAATACAAGTAAAAATTTGTTGAAAGGGTAGAGCTCATTCTAAGTGTTCTTACCACAAAGGGAGGGGGAAAAAAAAGCAGAGGGACACAATCTCTTGGAGGTGATAGATATGTTTATTACAATGATTAAAAGGTGATGGTAGTGTGGGTGGATGCAGATGTTCAAACTCATCAAATTATTATATACAGTTTTTTTATATATATCTCAATAAAGGTATGAAAGTTTCTGGAAGTACTTTGTTCACAGGCTGCAATACCTCTTTTTAAAAATGTACTTAAAAAATAAATCTACTTCCCCATTTGTTTTGCAAAAGCAACAACATACTCCATTTTATTTTGAAGGGCTCTGAGAGATTTGTTTCCCCCCCAAAGAAAGAAACTAGGGTGAACCTGGATAGGTCCTTCAGAGAGGCTCAGAGGAGAAAAAGAAGTTACGCATAAGAAATTACAAATTGGAAATGGATCATGTCAGGATGTTCACTTCTTGACTATGGATGATACCCTTTGCAGAGATAACACTGTAACCACTCTAACAAGGAATGTTTAATTATCACTAACAGAAATGATCTCTATTTAGAAAACACTATTACCACAGATATTTTCATCTGATTATCTTACTACTATATTTCTACATAGGCAAAGAATACACTTACACTCCCCTGCTACACAATTATAGGTATTAATTTTATTTTTTTATCTCTTTACTCTCATTGATTCTCCTGTAAGTTATTTAAACGTTCTTCACCTTCTTTGGAAAGAACTACTGAAAAACAGAAAAAAAAACCAAGAAATTAACATATATATTGGTTTTGAAAATCTTAGCTATATGAAGCTTAATTATATATAATGCAACAAGACATACACTTATCTTCCCAGCATCTTTTCAGAATCAGCTCTTCTTCATCCCAGAAAAATCATGCTTAGTCCACGTGTCTGGGTAAGAATGTCCCCTCCCCTACAGCCCAGGAGTGGGCATCTGTATATACTGACCCTGGTCTAACTCATCTGAATACTCTCCCCCTGGTCACCTTGATTGATTTAGGGAATGGGTGACCAGGCTGTTATCAGAAAAACTGCTTGCTCATCTTCTAAGAATATAAAATGTCTATAAAAGAGGCAACCAGCAGCCATACTGTGGCCATATTTTGATAATCTGAGAATAAAGCAAGCAGAAGCAACAAACCTGAAAAGTGAATAGAGAAACAGAGTACCAATGACATAATTTGAACTGCTGCATAAGTCAGTACCTAAAAACAGCTTCACCTCTTAGATGAACCCATTCCATAAGCCAATAAACCATGAATCGGTCTTTGATTAGGCGTCTGAGTTGGGCTATCAGACGGGATTGGATACAGCTGCAAGGGTCGGCAAACTTAAAGGACAGTGGCTTGGCCAGGACTATAGTCTCCGTCTCTGACATTCAGAATGCAAAGTCAGGCACAACCACTGGACCAGAGGCTCTGCTCCCCTAAGTCCTATAGAAACCATGCACACGGCAGCTCACAGCACCCCCACTCCTAGAGCTTGACTTCATCTTATTGGTTTACTAGGACAGCTAGACTTCCAGCCATCATATCTACCAACATTCCACACAACGGAAATAAAGGAAGGATGAAGAGGCGGAACAAAGAGAAGGCACTAGGTGACCTTAAATGTAGGCTTGTAAAAGCTTACATCCACTTACATCTCACTGGCTGGAACTCACCCGGCTACACATAAAGGCTAGAAAATATCATCTTTACTTTGGGCAGCCAGGCACACAAGGAAAAATTCCATTATCATAGAAGGAGGAAAGAACAGATATTGCGGGACAATCAGCCTCTGCCACGGCTGGGTCTCTATAATTTCCAACAAAAACAGCTCACACAAATCCAATGGCTACATAATAGGTGTTCTTTCAATGACTGTATTTTTTTTTTTTAAAGGGAGTGAGAGAAACTTTAAGGCATCAAATCATTGTAGTACTTAAGTTCTGGAAATCTCACACAACAATGATGCACAATTAGAGTTCAGCAATATTAACATCTAATTTCACATTTTGGAAAATTAAAATTCTGGGAGTAGAGCTTTATCATGTGGCCCAAAGTTGTTAACATAAAGATATAAATTCAGTGAGGATTAAAATCTAGACCATATAAAGAAATTCTCCAATGAAAAAGATCAGAAACTCAATAGAAAAACCTGGTAAAACATACGGATAAATGACTGGCAGAAAGGGAAACTCAAATGACCAAGAAGAATATGACTTTTGGGTAAAGAAAAAGCAGACTGATCATACACATTGACTTTCACTCTCTTCCCAATTCAAATAAGATGAGAGGGAATAGATTTTTCTTTAGAATGTGAGATGAGTCAATAACAGGAAAAAAAAAAAAAAACTGGAAAGGCAAAAAGCAGATGGAAGAAAGGTAAATGATTTAGCAGACCCTAGAAAGCTGAATAAAACTAAGCCAATTGTGAGGAAAACCGAGAAGCAATATGACTTACCCAAAAAAACCTTCCATAATCTGGGAAGCTGTCAGCTCCATATGACTCTAGAAATGGGGGTAAGATTTAGCTAAAACAAGGGAGACTGGTTGACAGTCTCTCTAAGAATTTGTCAGATCTCCAGATACACTACCTTAGTGAACACAGATGTCTACCCTTCCTAATCCTGGAAGACTAGCAGTTTATTCCCTGCATAAAGTAAAACCTGGGGCCTCTCCTGAGACATCAGGGAGACCATGCGGATGAAGGAATCACAGAGAAAACAGAGTGAAAGAGGGAACAGTGTGTTAAGATACCCAGTTTTCTTCTTACTCAGGGCGCAAACCGCATACCTGGCCTACACCTGTCAGCAGGAGTCTGGAAGGTCCTTCTGTAGAGAACCTAATTAGCCCTAGAATCAAGCCTAAAGATATTTCCTGCCCTAAGGGGTTCAAAAATAGTAGCCCAGCCGGTGACTGCTGAGATGCTCACAGACCAGCTCAAAACATCCAGGAATCTACTGAGTGCTCCAACCAGAGATTACAAAGATGATTAATGCACTCAAAAAACAAGAAGAGGGTGCCATTTTAAAAGGATTACTGTAAGAACAAAAACAATAAAAAAATGTTTTAGAAATTAAAAATAAGGTAGTAAAGGGACGCCTGGGTAGCTCAGTGGGTTAAGCATCTGCCTTCGGCTCAGGTCATGATCCCAGGGTCCTGGGATCGAGTCCCGTATGGGGCTCCTTGCTCAGTGGGGAGCCTGCTTCTCCCTCTGCCTGCCCCTGTCTCTCTGACAAATAAATAAAATCTTCAAATAAATAAATAAATATACAGTAGTAAGGAAACTGAGATTGGGGCTCCTAGGTGGCTCAGTTGGTCAAGTGTCTGACTCTTCATTTCAGCTCAAGTCATGATCTCAGGGTCGTGGGATCGAGCTCCTCGTCAGGCTCTGTGCTCAGTGCCGCGTCTGCTTTTCCCTCTTCCTCTGCCTCCCCCACTCGCTCTCTTTCTCTCTCTAAAATAAATACATACTTCTAAAATGTGAGATAATAAAACTATAGGAAGACTATGAAGACAATCTTTCAGAAAGTCGAACAAAAGACAGAAAACAGGAGCAAAATAATAAGAACATTGGCATTTCATCCCAGAATATCCATCATCGGAATATGGGAGTTAAAAGAAAACAGAAAACGGAGCTGAGGACAGCATCAACCAAACAGAGACACCCTCACCCCGCTGCTCCCCACTTTCATTCCCTTACTTCAAGAACTGAATAGATGATGAAAACAAATTTTGAGATGGTACTCTTTGGAGGAAACAGTCCCTTGGATCTTCAGATTATGTCCCTACCTGCCTGCTTGCTATCTGAACCCAGGAAATGAATGAATTTGGGTAACAAGAGATTTCTGTATTAGAAAAAAAAAGTCTCTAAAACGAGGATTTACATTTTATCATTTACAAAATAATAGGGCCAGCTGAGTACCCTGCAAAACTTGATGAGAAGAGACCACATAAAGGCACATCATTGAGAAATTCAGAACGTTTCGAACAAGAACACTTGTTCGCATATTACAAGATTTCAGAGACAGAAAACTCAAGAGTCAGGGGAGAAAAGGTCATTAACAAAAGTACTGGGAATCATAATGTCACCCAAACAGAAGGTAGCATGGAGGAATACCCTTAAAATCCCAAAGGAAAATTATTTTCAATCCTGAATTCTAGACCCAATTATACTATCCATGAAGTATAAAGGCGAAGATATTAACATGCAAGATGTCAGTCATTTCCCTCTCCTACAACCTTGCTCCTCAAGGAGGGTATGCGTAGGAAAGAAGGGAGTAGAGAGAGGAGGAGGAAGGGGGAGAGAGGGAGACATAGAGCACAAGGAAGGGAAAGGATGATAGCAGGACCCCAGGATGAGAGTTGTGCACAAGACAGAGTGGGGCTGAAGGCCCCAAGAAGGACCTGACACAACTTTTTCATGACTTGGAATGCACAGAGAGAAGTCGGGGATTTAAGCAGGAATGAGAATGTTCAAAACTCAACGAACAAACAACCAAAAAAAAAAAAACAGACGATAAATTTACAGGACAGATAAAGTAATCACTGTACACAGCACAACTGTGAGTAGCACCTCTGTAGGTATAATTAGGTGAACAGTTAATATTGATTTAATCAATGTTGAAACAGGTAGGTGGGAGAGACAGAGAAGCTGTGTGTTTGGCTGGGGGCATGGGTAGGGAAAGAGCTAACTCCTCATACTGCACATGGGCAAGTCCACAGAGAAGGGTCAATACTAAAGGAAACATTAAGAAATAGCAGCCTATACAAGTTATTTAGAGATACGATGCTTAAAAATCAAAAGAACCTGAAAAACCGTTGAGAAAAAATCCTCAGAGGTTGGAAAAACAGGGGGGAGAAAACAAGCAAAGAATTGCTGCTTTTTCTTCACAAGCTCTGTTGGTCAATTTGACTGTTTAAACTATATGCATACAAAATTGTGAAGAACATCAAAACTGAAAGACAAAATGAAGAGGATTTCTGACAGAAGCAGGAAGGCACTCCACGTGCAGTAACGCACAGTGAGGAGACCTAATATGTATCAGCCATGGGGAGCTGTGGGGGTCAAGACCAAAAATACACTCTGAAACCAACCACAGTGTGTGTGCGTGCTGGCGGCGGGGGGGGGGGGGGGGGGGGGGGTGCAATTTACACAAGAAGAGTTTATACCAAAGAGGATATGAACTGAACCCATTAGAGATTTTGAGCAGAGGATCCATGTGACAATTTTAAGAGGATGAATCTTAGCAACCAGGGGAAGTTGGGGAGTGAGAGGCAGAGACTCCAGTCAGAATGATATTTCAACAGTTCAAGTAAGAATTAATAAGGGTCTGAATTTCCATAACAACAAGGGTATTATAATGAGGGAGAGAGGGTGAAGGGTGACGTTAAAACTCACCAGAAATCAAGTAAATACATAAAAATAACAGGATATTTACTTTATACCTATCAGGATAATGACAATTAGAGAGGAGAATAATACCAAGTTCAGGCAGTGGTTTGGAGAAAGGGAAAACTTTACAGACAGCTGGTAGGTATTTAAATTAGCGCAATTATGGAAAAAATAAAAATAAAAATACGGCAGTGATTAGTGACATGAAGTATGCTTATGCCCCGTATGATCGGGCATCTCCACTCAAGGACACATTTTTGGAAATGTTTAAGGCAACGCTGTAGTATTGGGACTTAAAGGCGTTCAAGATTGCTGTGAGGGAATGGAAAAATAAATTGTGGTTGGTGAATGTTACAGAATACCACACAGAAGTGAGAGCTAATAGCAACATAGATAGAACTTAAGGTACAGTATTGGGGGAAAACGGTAAGAAAAAGAAATGAGTTGTAGAGCAGAGACCCACTTATAAAAACTAAGCACACACACTTAAAAACACCATGGGTGACTCTGCGAGGCTTCCTACCTATCAAGGGACATATTTCAGGGACCTGGGTAAGTGTGCTTGGCTGGTAGTGAGGGGCAGGGCAGAAAATGGAAAGAGGAGTGGAAATGGGGACTGAAGAAAAAGCAAGGGGAATGAGCAAAACAGGAGAGGAGGCTTCGGGCACCAGGAAGGCAGGGGAAGCGTGGACTGAGGAGTGGGATGGACTCAACGGCCATCAGAAGAGCAAAAGCACCATCACCACTCACACCAAACCGATCCTCCCCTCCCCCCAAAAAAGACAGAAAGACAGACAGACAGAATTGGGATCAAGTAGAGAGAAGTAGAAGTGAGGCCAAATAAAAAAGAAAAGAGAATTTGAAATAAGAAGATGAGGATTCCATGTCTGGCTCCCAAACCTTCTGTTTGACTCAAAATGAATTATTGTATATTTTTATGCCTCCATTTCCTTATGTGTTAAAAAAGGAAGATGCAGTAACTTCTCAGAGTAACTATGAGGATTAAACTAGATCAGAAACACGGTACACACTGTGTAAGTCCTTCTAGGATATACTGCCACACTTAGGCGTTCTCATGGTTTGCCTACATGCTGCCCATTGAGTAATTCTGAGAATTACACCTTTGAATCAATTATTTAACTTTTTTAACTTTGCTACTAGCCCCACTCTTGAGAAGACTATTAATAAAAATAAGTTTTTTGACACTCCCTGGAAAGGAAATGGCAATGGGTCCATCTATCAAAGCTGAGAATCAAGTTACCAGCCAAGGAAGCAGGCTGTCTACCCTGCCCAATACCGTGCTCCACCATCTTGACCAGATCACAACACACACTATTCAAAGGAAGAATTCTTCCCCTGAAGCAAATTTCCATTCCAGTTTCCAAAGTTTTAAAGTGAATGCCACTTGGACATCACAGCCATGAGTAATGAATGAGGCAGAATCAAATGTGCCACCTCTAGATAAAGTCACCCCGCCCGGTGTCTCCTTTTCTTCCATTACCACAGCTGAAGATAAAAGTTGGAGGGCAACTGGATTTCCCTCCCTTGCATGTACTCTGCTCCTTTCTGCCTCATAAACTACCAAATATACTCCACTTCCTGGCTAGGCCCTTCCTCATCATCTCTGCCAATCGATAGCCTTGCTTTCCCTCTAAAACCTCCAGAGTCTTGCCTGGCTGCCTTATACTCTACATCCACCACAGCCATACCAGCAATCATTAAGAAAGCACATGTAGATTAACTTAAACCTAAACAGGAGAAAGCCCTTGTATCAATCAGGAAACTCTAATATCTAGATTTTTTTTTTTTTTTGGCCATATGTTTACAATGAGCAAACCTGCTATAATAAACTGAAATACCTAAAATAATTGAAGATGAAGTATCAAAGCACACTTCCTATATAAGCTATTAAATATTTATAGAGAAAAAAATTTTCATTGGCCATTTGTGGTGAAAAACTGACCATATCTAAACATACTTCATTTATATTTAGCACATATTCCTTGTAATAGATAGAACTCTCAACTTTCCATGAAACCTTAATAAGAATCACGGATGGCAAGAAACACCACCTACCACTATCAGTACTACTACCTACAACTGCTAATAATAATATAATAATAGACAAGGACTACTGTGTGTCGGGCATTAAATCCTTCCCATGTTTTAATTCATTTAATGTTCTCCACAATCCTACAAGGTAGGGCTATCATCCCTATCTCACAGATGAGACAACTAAAGCACAGAGAAGGAAAAACTGCCCGAAGTCACAAGCTGAGCAAGCAGTGGGACGGGATGTGAACCCATGCAGTCAGAGGCTGGTGCTGTTCACCATTCAACATCCTGCCTCCATTGGCTTTGGGAACAGCCGGAACAATGCTTTATAAAAGGTGGAGGTGACACACCTGGGTACTGGACCTTGCACACAACAGATGTTCCATAAGTAAAACGAATGGTTGTAAAGCTTAAAATTATCACATAAATCTCTTTGGATGAAAAAACATGTTAAAAATACTGCTTAGAATTGTATCAGTTCATTGTTGAGAGGGAAAACGACATGGAGGAAAAAGAGAAAACCTTTTGGCAGGTCTGTATTTTGGTCAGGATGAAGGGTAAAATGGGACCTAGAAACTCATATTCATTGAGAAACTGGAGATAAATTCACTTTGTGGGACTAATGGGTACAGAATGTTGCTATGAACATTTAAAGGCTTATTTATTAATTATAAGAAATTTGAGTCATAAATTTTTTTTATAAAATCCCAATCCCAGTAAACTTTCCCATGTGTTCCATCATATAAAATATGATTAAGGTACACTGAATTTGAAACCGCTCCCATATTATCTTCAAGAGGTATTTCAGACTACTCACAGCATCAAAATTCTTAGACCAAAATGGGTAAAAAAAAAAACTATAAAGTTGACCCCTAACTCTAAAAATTAAAAACCACCAGGCTAGTCAGAACAGCTGGGACAATTCATACAGAGAATTCAAAGCAACTACTTCAGTGTGATCATTTAAACTTCTAGATGCTTTGGCCCAAGATAATTTATACGTGATACGGAGTATTTTTTAAAACACTAAGGGCACTATCGTCAGGAGCTGGACTTTTTCACCGGCAACTGAAGTCCCACAAACAGTAACACTCAGGGACATCTGTATCACCTCCTTTACAGTGGGCGGAGCCCAGACCTGATGCTGACAGGGAGGCTGGCAAGGAAGGGCAGGGAATGGATACTGGGTGTTAAGAAGACAGAACACAAGGCAACTTTGAAATTAACAAGCTCAAACTAAGGAGAAAACCACCCATGACTTACCCAGGAGCACACAGCTAATGGGAGACAGCTTCAAGATCAGAGCCCCAGTGTCCCTGCCATGCCCATTCTCTCAGCTGTGTGGCCTCCCTGTTCACGTAATTTTTTGATGTTCTGAACATATTAGTGCGCCTATATACTTTACTGACTACATTAACATCAGGGGCTTTCATCCACTAGAGAGTACTTTCCATTCTTGATAGAATTGCTTTTTTCCCCCATTTCTCAAAACAAAAACAAAAGGAATAGGCCTATGATCTTATTGAGAAAAATGACTCATAAGCTTAAACATTTCCAATGTATATCCATCCTAATTAAAAATCAGTGAGCAAAGATTTGAGGTTTAAGAAAATTAAAAGCCCATTATAATATTATACTTTGTATTTACACATAGCATTTATACCAAAGCATCCTGACATCCCTATGAAGCAAGTGGGGAATAATTATAATAATTAACATCTTATGGACAGGAAAGTTAAGTCAAAGAGAAGTTAAATTTCTTGCTCAAGAGCATGTAGCAGAATGGGCAACAGTGAATAAGACATCTCAAGTCCCAGGATACCAGCCATTGACAACATTACTAAATATTTAAAAAGCAACAGAAAAATCACATTAAGAAAAACTACCAAAGGCTAGTTAACTTGAAGTTTTAATAAGTCAAATTCTGCCCTCACTTTCCCACCAAAATGCCTTGTGGCCTTAAGAACAACAAAGTCGGAAATTTAGACATCAGTTTCTCAAACCCAGTCCCTTCACTTAAATGTTTTTAAAAGGCAAAACCCTGGCTGCAAAGCAATTTATTAGAAGGAAAAACAAAAACAATGCCTTGTGCTGGTGGGCTACAATAACAAATCAAAGGCATTTCCTTTGCTATCAGAGTATCTGAGTTTACTTGTAAATTTTATTTTCTCAGTTCTCAACACAATGCAGTAGAAAGCAACAAGGCCTGCCCTAGTCGGTCTGGTTTCTCTATCACTGACCATATAACGCTCATCTCCAGAGTATGGGAACAAATTGTGGGCATAATCAACACCCTTTGACCTACTCTCCATGGTTGATATAACAAAGTCCTTCTGCCTTTGGGCTGGTCTTAACGTCTCTGCAGGCAGGGCTCACTGAGCCTCAGCACATGAAACAGTCAAGATGTGTCCACAGAATATTTTTCATTTAACACAGGAGGGTATGGATAAGCAATGGTGACAGCTGGAAGAAAAACAACAGCATCAATTTACCCTAAACACAGTTGTTCTAGGCAGTAGGCGGCCAGTAAGCAATAGCTACAAAGCACCAAGGCTAGGGCCAGGATAAAGGGCTGCATGCATAAGGCCCAGAAACAAGTTCCAGGTGCAGTTGGCAGAGCAGGCATGGATAACAACAGACAAAACAACCCTACAAGCAACAGTGGATCGTACAGATGGGCAAGAAAGGCAAAGGAAACAGGAACCATCGCGTGATCAGTGCCAACCACCTTTGAAAGCTCTTCTCCACCCTGTTCAGCAAAGATGGGTGGGCCTGGGATCACAGACACAGATAAATACAACACCTGCCTGAAGAGGGCACAGGAAGAGAAGTCAAGGGGTCCCCACCCAGAGAAGACGTTTGAATAGGATTGAAGAGCTGTGGGAGGTGCGGGGGAGGAAGGAAAGAAGAGTGGAGCGAGAAGAAGAAAAGAACGAAGACCACGCTGTGATCGGAAGTGAAAACCAAGGACCATATTGAGCATACACATCAGTGCATCAGTTATGCAACATACATGTAACCCACATTTCACTGACTGTCACTTCTTTCCGAAGCATCTGTTAAGGGTTTTTTTTTTCCCCCTGTATGTTTGTTGGTAGTTTTTTTTTTAAGGCCTGCTTTTATTGCTCACTTGTCATTCTACTTACAGTAAAGATTAATAACACTGCATATGTTGTGTGATGAGTAAGAAATCCAACTTATACGGCACTAGGTGTAAAATTATGCAGTATATCCCTTTGAGTGCATAAGAATCCTATTTAACATGAACAGTTTCCTACACAGAAAGAAGTGAAACTTATTCAAGTATTTGCCATGCTTTGGTCTACAAATAGGATCAGAAAAGTAATCTGTGAAAATGAAAACTGTGCTACCCAACTATTTTGTCAAACTAAAAAATGTTCTTTCAAAGTTACAATCAACTCCAACTCATCAAAAATCTACCCAACCAAAAAGCCAAGATGACCGTAATTTGTTTTGGCTTTAATTCTACATGTAAAGAGGAGTGGGAAAATATTTAGAAGCCATGTCTGCCTCCTCTGGGAGGGAAGGGGAGTGAAATTCAACTCCGTGTAACAAAGTCTGCATTCTTCCCCCTCCGTTGTGGAGCCTAGTAAAGAAGGGGGAAATAGAAGAGTTAGAAAATATTGTCTTTACATGAGCAAAATGAGGTCCAGAACTGGGTCTGGTCACCAGGGCCAGAGACAAGTTATAGTGCTCTGCATAACTTAAGAGCTCAGAATTATTTTTTTCAAATTACTGGGAGCCATTCATGAGAGCAAGAGAGTTCCAGACCATGATGGGCTGCCAGGCACAAGTTGTTGAATCCTGACGAGGGAATTTTAAAAAACATGGGCTAGGATCCAATTTCAGGCTTTTTTGTTTCTGAACTTCTAACTTTTCTATTTCCCTTATAAAGCTAAGGCCAACTCCACATGGTCTTTTCATTAAAAAAAAAAAAAAAAAAAGCCAGGCAAGGGGCTGTCTGTGTGTGTGTGTGTGTAGGTGGGTACAAAGTGCAACGGGGGCAGCCAGTTGGAGACAGTGAGCTGAGGGGCCGGCTATCCACAACCTCTGCCCCATCCCCACAGACCAAGAGAAAACTCTGATCTCCTCCCATTACCTTTGAAAAGGGGCTCATTTCACTGAACTCTCAGAGAGTACCTTACAGCAGGTTTTATACCAAAAAGATAGATTTAAAGCAGTCAAATGGGTGGCTCCTCTGAGGTCTTTTAAAACCAGAACACTCAGTATAAGTTGAATTATCTATCAATGAAGAAGGTAATTTTCAAGATCTGTCAATGTGTGGCATCCAACTCTTAAACAAGAGGAGCAAATTACTCTTCCCATCAGCTAGTCATGGACACACAGGAGAGACTAATTAAATCACTGGCCACAAACTGCAACTTAATTCAACACCTTTAAAAGAAAACATATTATTGGTATAAAAATTCAAAAATTTAACAGCAACTCCTTAAAAGTTATTTTTGCTATCCATCAGAGAAATCAGGAAAAATAAAAGAGAGGAATGGTAACATGCAAAGGGAAGAGAGAAAGATGAAGGGTAAAAAGGAAAGGAAGCCAAGGATGCACAATGAGGGGGAAGGAGGAGATGTGGGGAGATACGGAGACACAGGGAAGAAGAAAATCAAAAAATGAAATAAAAAGTGGCTAACTTAACTCTAGGTAATTTTTGATAAGTTCTTAAAGCCTCAGTTTCCTCATCTGTAAAACAGATACAAATAAATGTATCTCATAATTTTATCACCATTTAAATGATACATGCAAAAGTAACATCTAAAAATATATGAAAGTATGTGCCTATCCATATACAGCCCACAGTAAGACGTAAAAGAAGGAAATGGGAAATCTGAACATACAAAATGACTGTGAATAAAACCTGCTACTATGACCTTGGAGATGTTAGTCCTATGATCTACTCTCTTTGAAATGTTCATTGATCCCTATTCACAGGTTTTAATGTCTTGACCTTAATTCCTCAAAGAGCATGTATTTCAGGCCACCAGAAGGAAAATGTGTACAGGGGTGAGGGCAGTGGACCAAATCTAGTCCTTGGTCCCTTGTGTAGCTGACACAAATGAAAATGAATCTTTCAAATGAGGGCCTTGAAGGATACCGTACAACAAAGTAACAGTATTGGTCATCATAACAACAGTCTACATTTATTTTGTTCTTTCTATAAACCAGGCATCATGCTAAAGCATTCAAGATCTATTCTTTCAAAACACCACAATAATCCTTTTAGATAGGTTCTACTATCAAGTTCATCTTATAAACGAGGAAAATGCAGCCCAAATACGTTAAGTCACTTGCCCAGGATCCCACACCGATAATGGGTGAGTTAGATTTCAAGCCCAGCTTTTAAAAACTAGCCCAAATTTCATGAATCTTCAAGTACCCTCTAAGTATCAGAGAAGGGATAAATTACATCCCAGAAAGTTTTAATATAATCACATTGCAGTTTTTCTTCATTTCCCCCCCCCAAAATGGCAAGTCTATTACTGGACATACAGTAACTCTCAATTAGGTTCATTAATCTAATTTCCATGATATTTCCTAGAGAAATCGAGATACTTCCTAGATTTCAAGTAAGAAAGACACTTTTGGGTCTCAGTTTCTTCATCCATAATTGAATAAGCTCCAAATTGTACCCCAAACTTTATCAAATAGAAAATTACTCTGCAATTCCTCCCTCACCTTCCTTGTAATCCCAAGGCAATTCTGATCTTTAACTGTTAGTGAATAAGAAACGTTAAGGGTTGCGCCTTTTTTAACTAAAAATTTTAAGAAGCACACAGGAGCTCTGTACATTTTAGTAATACAGAAACACCTATGCCAAATACTTAGGCTTTTTTTTTTTTTTTTTTTTTTTTGCACTAGGGCTTGCTATTCAGAATGAAAGTACCAGCAGAATCTTCCTCGGTTGTCTGAGACTGTGGTTACCCTACTTCTAATAAACAAGGCAGCTTCCTGTCTCTGGCTTCCCATTGCTCAATAGGGGTTGAATCATGGCAGTCTTCACAGTCATGACCCCTGAGTGCACTCATGCTAAAAAGTGTCTGCTTTGATTCGCTCCCTATTGCAGGAAACTACTTATCAGAGAATACCTTACTTTGGGGATTTAAAATATTTCCATCAATGAAGCTGAAAAAGAGTTAATTTCTTACACTCAAATGCAGTATCTCATTATCTCTAAATTCACCTCCATTTGGTTGATGTATCTGGACTTTTTTTCTAAGTCTCTAAAGGGATGAAGCTCTGTGTACACTTTTGGATGGTTTCGGAAGTGGTTAAAACAGCATCCGGTTTTCAAATCAAATACTTATGCTTTTCTGAAGGATCTTTTAGTGACCAAGTCCACAGGCCAGAGTTCATAATCAGAAAATTAAAATATATTTCAGGTTTAAAAAAATTTTTTTTCACAAGGAATAGATCTTTTTCTTAAGGGTTTAAAAATGCGACTTAACGGGATATTCTCCCACTTTGGGCCTGTTCTAAAGTAATTTACTGTCCAGCGTGGTATTCAGTTTGTTTTCAATACACTGATAAATTATATATGATATATGTCGCACTTCCTTTATTTTGCTCATGATCTCCTACAGGATTGTGTCAGCAAAAGGGCAGGCTTTGCATCTGTGACCTTTTTGAGTAAAAGAAAAAAGGAAAAGAAACCATCTTGCTCTATAAACAAAAAAGTTCATCTCCAGCCTTCCACCATCCCCACTCCCCTTACCCGTGGCAACCCATTCTGTTAGACAGTCTCGGCATCTTGATATGGAGACATTGCTTCAGATAGCCTATAAAAGCTAAAAATCCTCTTCACCCTCCTCCTCCCTGGGCCATTACACAAGCGCTCACGCTTCCTAGAGATGTCAGAATCCCAGTCGGTGTAAAATGGTGATGCTGTCAGTCAGCAGGAAAATTTTCTGCTTCTGAAAACCTCTCTCTCAGAGCTTCCTCCGTGCGGCACCTCCAGCTCCTTGGAGCACCGTGTCAGTGTATTAAAATAGCTCCGGACTGATGACTTCACTAGTTCTCACCAACAGGCCAGTTGGCAGAACTCTCATGCAGTCTGCTTCTGATGGGAGGACATTTTTTTCTTTCCCCACCACCCCTAATATGAATATTCAGTTTCATTTTGACTCTAGAGGAAGCCTCCTTTGTCAGGTTAAATTCAGCACAAACCTCATGCAAAAATTTCAAAACCCTGCAAAGAGGCCTGAACTGAAAAAGCTAACCTATAGCCAATATCAAGCATCCAGAGTCTATATTAGCATTCTTTTATGCTAAACGTCAAGGACATCAAAACTGCTGGGTATGCCAACCTTATATAACATTTTCTTATTTCATTCATTTTATTAGGGCCAAATGTCTTCTGAAGAATACTTGTGATAATGGATAATCAAATTTTTTGAAGTCCTATTTCTTATGTTTACTCCTTTTGCACAAGAAAGCTGGCATAAGGTATCGAAGTAAAAGTTAATTACCACTACACCTAATGATTAAGGCTTAAATGGTTTTTAAAATTTAAAAAAATGTGTAAGGCATTCATGCAATGGAAAAGGCGTTCTGTATTGGAATACCAAATTTTCTTATAATGTCTATAATTTTCCCTTTTAGAATTTTTCACTTCCTTTTATAGATACCACATGCTAGGAAGAGAATATTCTATGGAAAAAATAGGACCTTCTGATGTTCTGGCATCATAACTCAATGCTACGTCCACACTGCACTTTGATTCCGAAAGAGAGCATTTAGATTAACTGCTTCAGTGCCCAATGGACACAAGATTTATGCCTGGAGAAAAAGCTCCCATATGATTGTATGGACACAGAGCTAATGAAATAATTTGGTTCACTGGTTTAAGATGGTTCCTCTAAAAGGGGTGCAATCACTGTTCCCAAAAGAGAGAAAAGCACTAACATTCTACTCCCACCACCCCTCAATTCCTCTGTGTCCGTCACAAACAGCGTCTCAATGGCTCTGCCATCTTGCGAACAGGATGGCAGGAAATCACCTCCCTCCACCAGTCCCAACCAAAACCTCACACAGGAATCTTCAGAGAACACATGGGCACATATATGAGAATGAATTTTTAAAATGCAATTTACAATGATTTGTTCATTCCATTAATATTTGCTGAGTATCTAGCATATGGCAAGTACTATCTACCTGCCAACAAAGATGAACATTGCCTTCAAGGATTTCCCTCACTCAATCATTTTTAGTTAGGTATTATAGAGCCACGTAGCCTTAACAAGGTGAGACATAGATTGCTGCAATTTTTTCTTTACGTTAATCCAATGACTTAGAAAACTTGATTTTGATAGGATAGCCAAGGAAGTATTCGATTCCCTTAATTATAAAAACCAGGGCCATTTTGGGCATAGTTCAGAGAAATAACCACGAAATTAGAGTTATTATGTCTCTCTCCTGCGGAGGCTGATAAACAAAGATTCAGTGGAGATTCTGAATGCTGAAAGGTCAACTATTAATGTCATTACAGATATAATGATTCACACAGTGATGGAATGGGCTAGGTAGTTTATGACCATCAAATTTCAAAACCATAAAAGAACTTCGAGCTAGTAAAGATCTCACTTTTTACTAAAGATGCCTAGAAAGATTTGTGATTTGTGCAAAGTCATATAGAAATTGATATTCTGGAATCAACATAAGTTTCATTTATCCTGTGTTTTTCTAATTATACTACTATAAGTCTGATATTCTCTCTCTCACACACACATTATACTACCATGTGTCTAAATCATACACAAAAATACATATGTACACATACACACCTGCCTCTGATTCGTACACATACACTATTGTGTCTGATTCACACAAACACATACACCGTACTACCGTGTTGCATTCATACACACCCATACACACATATACACTGCACTACTCTGTGACACACACACGTATACACATGTATATTTTATTATTCTGTGTTTGATTCAAATGCATACATGCACATATATAAACATACGTACACCATGCTGTTTGATTCATATACACAAATTAGTCATATATGTATCATTCCATTTTGCATCATGTGTATATATACATATACACACACTTTACACTACTGTGTATCTGATTTATATGCACATTCTCACATATTGGTATAATACATACATGCCAAAATATTTTTTCAAAGAGAAAAATTCAAATGTGAAAGACACTCATGTAACTATTTCAAAGTTATTATAATTTATATTATAAAGCAATTTATCTGGACTCTCATTTACCTCTATCAGAGTCTCTAAGGACTATACAGGAAATGACACATATCTAGGTATATATGAGGACGTGGAAATCTAGTGAGCCCTTAGGTACCCATTTGCATGACAACTTCTGCTTCTTGGCTCAAGGATGAAGATTTCAGTATTGTTTGTGCTATACTGCTTGCCATATTATGGGGTAAGGGGGTGGATATGCACAGGCACCAGAGATGAAGAAGAGTTTTATGTGTCCTTGCTTCAGCACAAATTTCCAGTTTCTTAGCCCATAAAGCAGTGTAGGAGTGATGTGGAGAAAGTGCCTGAACCACATGGCTTACAACCACAGTCACAGAGTGTGACCTAACGGAACATTTCCCCAAGGGCTGACAATACAGAGAGCTCTGAAATGACCCCTTTAGATATACAAAATTAGGGTTCTTACTGGAGTTAGAATTAGCAATGGTGAGGCCCTCTTGGAAGGTTTATGAAGAGAGAACATGAGCAAGCAAGAGACTGAAATAGAGGGGACTCTTCATGGTAACTAGCTGATGGAATGATTCATCAGTACACATAAAATGGCCCCCCTGCATACCTATTGATAAGGTCGTCAAAATGGTCTTCAAAATACCCGTGGTTTATTTTCTTAGAGCTGCATGTTTCCTTTTTGGAATAATGCCCCATGTTTAAAAGACGACTAGTGACCTGAGTACACTGAAACGGAGGAGACCATGGTAACTAGCTGATGGAATGATTCATCAGTACAGAGAATTTGAGGACCTGACCCTTAGAGGAGATTTTAAAAGGGGCTGGAAGTCCTGCAAGATGCAGGTCGGTGCATTAACAAAAAATGTGGGTTGTTGTGGGTGATGTGGCCTATCCACATCCACAATCTAGGATGGCCGGTGGCCCCAGAGAGGATGCTGAGCAGAGGAGACTATGTAGAGAAAATGGAGATGCCTGTGGGGGTTTCAGACTGCACTGTTATTCTCAAAAAGCCTACTGAGACAGATGGTGAATATTTTGAACACTTGCTTTCTTAAGCTACTTGCTCTAATAGTCTAGTATGCTTTTTTTAATCCATAAATAATTTCCCTTTATTATGAAATATAGCCATCACCAACTCATATACACATTATGTTGAAAGAGCCGGTACACAGAAACTATGAGGTACAGCTTTTACAATCACTGTAGATAACAGTCTTGCAGTTTTAATTAACATAGTGAAATAAAAAAAAAAACCACACCAAGAAAATGGTAATGCAATCTGAGTATATACTTCTGGGTGTCGGGCAGGAGAGTTTCACCTAACACTGAAAAAAATCAAAACCAGCTGCTCATTGGGAAAAAGTCCTGCCAAACTAGATAGCACCATCACCCTGGCCTTAAAAGACGGCTCTAACAGGTCACTAGTTAACTCTTAAAAATGGTGCATTATTCCAAAAAAGGAAATATGCAGCTTTAAGAAAATAACCATAGGTACTTTGAAGACCATTGTAAAGACCTCATCCACAGTCCAAGATAAACATCTGCTACAGATCAAAATGACCAAGCCCTGTGTAGAATCTTAAAGGATACCATCAGAGGAGACATAAATACCTAACTGCCTCTCAAAAACTGGGATGAGAGCCCTATCAAGGAATATAGGGAAACCCTCAAAAATTAGCAGGTCAAGGACAAACTAATCATCAGGCCTGACAAGAAGGAATTCATGAGTAACCTTTCAAAGTGCTCCAAAGTAAATAAAAAAATGTTGCTTAAAAAGATAAAACCTTTGGAAATACAGTAAGATTTTCTATAAAGCATGTATTTTAGATGAGAAAAGGAGAGGGAGACAGAGAGAGAGAGAGAGAGAGAGAGACTGAATAACTGTTTTCTTGGTCTTTATTAGAGAAAAGTATTAAGAATACTGCAAATACCAACTTATATTTTGAAACAGGTTGCAGAAACTAAATCCAATAGTGATTAACTTAAGGGAGAGTCTAGACCTAATTATTAAACTAGATATGACAAAAATCTGATTGGCATTATCACAGAGTTAAAGACTCAAGGTAGAATTTGTAAACTGTTGGCTCAAATATAAAATTTTAATTACAACCAGCCACTCCACAGAAGGATGCTAACAGGGTGCCCAGCCACCGAATTGTCAAAATGAAGGCCTTCCAAATATTGAAGAAAAGAACATATTGAGGGACAAAAACAAACAGGAATTAATGATAGAATATGGTTGAATACTTGCTCTACTTGATAGCAATCAAAGACCAGTTTTAAAAATTATATTTCACCATGGTTAAAGCAGTAGACAAATGACCAAGAAATACACACAGAAGCATGAGGACTTCCAGCAGACAGGTGCTCAAAGTGGCCTTATTTAACATTTTTATAAATGATGTGGATGAGCAAATGCACAGGAAAGCAGCAAGCTTGTATTAAACTTTTCTAGTTACAAAAATGCCAAGTAACAGATAACTATCCTTTAGCATCAATCTGACAAACATGGTAGAATGCTTTTAACCAACTTCCACTTAACCAACTGTCCAGATTAACCAATGATCTCCTTTCCCTTTGTAAATCATACTGACTGATGCACCTGGAAGGCTCCAACCAGTAGGTTCCTTCCTGAGCAGACTGAGTATCTCTACTGCAATCACCTGAACTACATTTGTAGTAAGAGTAGTTTTGATCCTAAACCTGTTTATGCAGTTACACCTTATTATAATGTGATTTTATTAAGGGATATATTACTTAAATAAATGAAATAGGAGGATGAAATAATGCATAATCTGTTTCTATAAAAAGTTGACTGCCTTGAAAATTTTCAAAGATTAGTTCATAAAAAATATATTTTTTAAAAACTGGCATTGAATAAGGTATGGGCATCATAACTGTACAACAATGTTAGAATAAACCATAAATAACTGCAACAGTGTGTCCAAGTTTTTACTTCAAAGAAACAAATCAGAAAAAAAACAGACAATCCACTATGGGTTTGATTTTGGTAAGAAACACTGAAACCATCTGTGGATCCATACTGGAAGAAAAAGTCTAGGTCTTATATCAAAGGTTTGTCAGAAAAACAAAAAACATGTATTTGTAAATTTTATGTTTGAATAAAATATTTAAGATATGTGTACATCCTTTTTACATTCCTCTACTGTTACAACTTCTTTGACTAACTGACCAACTATTGATTTTTATTTCTCTCACTGATAAGGCTACACTGTATTTATTACAATGCCCTACTATGTGCCAAGCACTATAATAGGGACTGTGAATACAAAGAAAAAGGTTTTAGCCCTCCAAAAAGTCAAAATTTAATGGGATAGAAGGATATGCTAACAAATACTAGCTATCCATTATACTAAGCATCATAAGGGGCAGCTGGGTGGCTTAGTCAGTTAAGCATCTGTCTCTTGTTCTCAGCTCAGGTCTTGATCTCAGGGTTGGGAGTTCAAGCCCTGCAATGGGCTCCACACTGGACGTGGAGCCTACTTAAAAAAAAAAAATATATATATATACACTAAGCATCATAAGTAAATGTTAAGGGTCAAAAAAAAAAAAAAAAGATTTGTATTAGGTGGGAAGGCAAGTTCTGACAGAGTGCATGTGCAAAAGCTGGGTAGCGCCAAGAAGCACCAGGGGTACCCAGACACCAAAGTTCCCAAATTATAAAGAGACTGGAAAGGTAGGGTGGGAGTTGAATCATGAGGGACAAAGTTATCTGCATTTCAGACTATAAATTATGGGGAATCATATTTTAAACAAAAGAATGACAGTCATACTTGTATTTCAGCAAAGCATCTTTTCTAAGCAGTTTAGAAAATGAATGGAAGTAATACAAGAAGTAAAGACACCAGTTATGAGAATATGAAAATAGTCTACTGAAAAAATAAAAGAAGAAAATACTAAGAAGGTAAAATCAGCCTTACTGATGAGATACCTAAGGGGTGAGTGATAATGACTCAAAAATTGAGAGCCAAGGTTTGGGAATTTAGCAACTGACAGTTAAAGATGAATTAACAGATGAAATGAAGGCAATTTGAAGAAACAGATAAAGAACACAGTTGTGAACATGATGATTTTGAAATGCTATTATATATCCACTTGGAAATATTTAATATGAAGTTGGCCATCTAGGTCTAGCAATCAAGAGGTGAAGATGTCTTTTTAGGATTCATGACTATATGAACAGAACTGATGCAGAAATAAATGGGCATACTAAGAAAGGAGGGAGAAAGAAGAAACACTTCTGAATATCAGCTTTAGGGCCAAAAAGAAAAGGTGACTAAGAATTAACCCATACAGGAGACTAAGAATTAACCAAAAGGAAGAAGCAGGAGCATGGGAATAGTATAGGAAGGGAAGGAAATTAAAGAAGTAATCAACCACATCAAATGTAAAAGCAAGGTCAAATAAGACCACTAGTGAAACCACTGTATTCAGCAGTTAAGAGACTATTAGCAAAAGAAGTCTGAGCTTGGTAGCAGGTGCATAAGCTCAGGTGCCTTAAGTTGGAGTATAAATTGGAAGATAAAGAAGTGGAAACAAGTTATTTTAAGATGCTATACTATAACTTAAGGGAAAGAGGATATTTCCTTCAGAAAGGAACAAAGTAAAGTTGGTTTGTTTTTGTTTGTTTTTTAAGACGGCATAACTTTAGAAATTCTTATCAGTTGAGGAGTGAATGGAGATGAAAATGGGTATGGGAGACATGGTGAGGGCACTGACCTCAGAGAAGCCAGGAAGGGACCAGATTCTAAGAGGACCGAATGTCAGGACAATCCCAATCCAGAGGAACTCACCTGCCTCAGAGCTGGAAGGAAGGAGGTAGAGAGAACTAGATAGCGATAGGACCACAAACCAGTCAGGTGAGAAGCTGAGGAAGACTCCTATTGTTTCAGTACACAGACATTAAATGGCAACCCTAAGAACGGCATTGTTCAGTAGAAGGAATGAGAAAAGCAATGAAGTTTAAAACTCTCCCTGTGGGCAATACAGGGGCCCTCCTGAGGCTCTGGGAGTGGGTAGGGAATATTTCCCTTATGAATAAGTAAAAGATCATTCACGCCATGAATTATCAGTTTATGTTTATAGGACCATGGATGACAAGTTATTAATAAACTTAGGACCCAAAAGTCACTATAAACAACTCACAGAAGATATTTTCCTAATATACTCTTAACCACATAAAATATCAATGAAACATAAACATTACCCAAGTAGAACTGGAAATAAAGCCTACAACATTACCTTTGCAGAGTTGTATTAACCACCAGACCTTAGCAAATAATGCATGTTAAAGACGACACCTAATTAAATTTAATGATTATGATAATGCAGCAGGAGGGCTATATGAAAATAATATGGTGTTGGGGCACCTAGACAGCTCAGTCAGTTGAGCGTCTGCCTTCGGCTCAGGTCATGACGCCAGGGTCCTGGGATGGAGCCCTGCACTGGGCTCCCTGCTCGGCGGGGAGCCTGCTTCTCCCCCCCCACTCTGTCTACTTGTGCTCGCTCTCTCTCGTCAAATAAATAAAATATTTAAAAAAATAATAATATGGTGTTTTGGTCTAGAAACATAAGCCAAATAATCCAGAGGATCATAATCGCCATTGATTTTATAATACAATTTCTCCATCTAATCCTGACAGAAGTACACTCAGGTACATCTCATTAAAACCTGAGAGAAATAGAAATAACACATAGAAAAGGAAAAATCACTACTTTACATGGCAGATAGTAAACCTACATAAAATAATTCCTTAATCTGTGAGAGTAAACTTTTCTTAATTGCATAAAGTTTAAAAAAATTAATGGACGGCAACTAAAATGGATTCAATAGAAACAAAGAGTTTGCAAAATTAAGACGTCAGCGGACTATGTGAAAAGGGCAACCATGTCATGGCGCTATCAGAGACAAGACTCCCCTGGACTGGCCGTGAGTCTGACCCTGTATAGTGATTTTATCTTAAATTGATGCTGATAAAAAGAATGAGCAACTCTTCACGTATTAACAAAAGAATGTAAAATACAGTATTAATCTAATAAATAGCATTTCCCAAATTTGCCTTTCTCTTGGAACAAGTAGACAATCTACCACAGAAACTTACATTACAGAATGAAAATGCAGGGGTAGTGTTCAACCTTCTCAACTCAACCTGAGTTCTCTCTCTATAAAGGAAATTTTCCCCGGAAATATAAATTTACCTAGAAATAAAACAGATGAAAGCAAATCTATGCCGCTCACCTTCTCACCAAAATACATTCCACCTTTATTATTAACCGCATATTATCATGCCTTTCTTTTGTACCTATTAGCACTTAACAGAGTCTGGTATATGGTAGATGCTCATAAAAAAGAAAACTTAGGGCATGGGGATGGGAAACATGGGAAAAAGTGGTCAAAAGGTAAAAATTTCCAGTTATAAGATAAATAAGTCCTGGGGATGTAATATATAGCACAGTGATTAGAGTTAAAAGTACTGGAACTGTACATTCAAAAGTTGCTAAGAGAGTAAGATCTTTGAAGTTCTCACCACAAGAAAAAAATGTTATATATTTTGTTATATATTTTTACATATATGTTATATATATATCACTATACTTATTGTGATGATTTCACAATATATTCAATGTCGTAAATCTGAAATTAACATGTTATGTCAGTTATATCTCAATATTTTCAAAGAAAAATTAATGAAAACATTATGGTAAAAAAAATAATGAAAGCAAGATCATTATGAAAAAGAAAAGCATGAATAAATTCAGGCCAACTCCTGATCTCTACCATTTCCAAGCTATTCACAGAAGATACTAAATTTACATAAAAGATTACTCTCCTTAACTATCTACAAGAAACTAAATAACATAATATGTAAAAATAACATACCACTGCTATAATGCAAGCTCCAATTTTCGAAACTTTCTTGTTCTTAAATTAACTAGCATGTGTGTTATCACACATCTATGAGTAACTGATATAATATATATTTAACTGGATTTTTTTTTAACTTAGGGATTCTGACCATATGATTCTAAAATACAAGATTTTTTAAAGGAGTCAAATACCATGGACTAGAGGGTAGAGGTGAGGAATCAGAGGCAGTAATGTTGACCTCTGCAATTCCATAAACCTTTCTAAGACATTTCTGAGGCTTAGGAGGTTCCAAATCCTGCTCAACATTGCTTAAGGAAATGCTTTGTTCAGGCTGTTTTTAAAGAAAACAGTCAATAACCAAGCTTGTGCCTTTGAATTCAGCGGCACTAGCTGCTTAACTTAATGACACGGAAATTAGGAAGCTTTGTTCTAATGGTAGTCACAGAGGCTCCTTTGGTATAGTTGTAGTTCCCAAAAAAACCAAATCCTTTAAAAGGCACACACCAATACACACATATCCAGAGAATAAATTATTTGCAAAATGAAATAAGCAAGTCAAAGAGCCCAAATAAAAAAGTATAAGAATTCAGTAGGGAATGCAGTGTGAGGGGAGAACCACCTCAATGCCTAAACTTTAATTACTTCATTTTAAAAGCAGAATGTATTTCTTAAAATATTTCCCTAAGAACATGGGGCATGCTAAGACTCTGGTCAACATTATTCGATACTGCATGGATAATTTAATATTGCCAAGAGTGGCATCGAGGCTTCAACAAGAAGTAATGTGTTGTTAAACTCTGCAATCTTTCTTCCCCCCTTTTAGATCTCCATTAGAAGCACCACAGCAAGATTCATCACCCAGCTCCCCATACCTGTTTACTCGCATTCAGAAGGTATTTTCTACATGCTGAGAGGCTGCAAAAAACACAAATAGCAAGTAAAAACAAAATCACTGATTAAAAAAGGAAACAAAATACTGTGTCTTCTGCTGTTTTCTCATTCTTAAATACCAGGGTGAGGAGGGGGACACCATGCGCACAGGTGCGCACACAGATATTCTGCTAGCTTTAAGTACTCTTTTTTCCAGTAAGTCAGCTCTGAGCTATCCAAGCACAGGAGAGACAATCAAACCAGTGAGAATCTGTAAACTGGTACAGGATCACCCCATGTCCCCTCCTTCCCTACTCCCAGAAAATAAAATGCGCCATGGGGCTGAATAGAAGGCTGGCTCCTAAGACCTGGCGATCATGCTGTACAAGTCCCCCGGGGCAGGCTCCGCTGACTTACAACCCACAAGTCAGAGTGTCCCTTGTCTTTATGACCTAACTGGTCTCTGAGCAAACCCAAAACTCAGGCGTTGGTAGGACCCAGGTGAGTCTGTGGTACATGGAGAAGTGAGACCCAAGTTACTAGCTCTAACCAACTTGATCCTGACGGCTTAAGCCTGCCTAGAATTGGGATGTCCCTGAATGTAACAGGGCAGCAAACAAATGAGGAAGTGACAGACAATGCTTGGAATGTTCCTAGATATCAGAAAGGCCTAATTTCTACACAGGATTTGAGGCACAGCCGAGCAGTTTGCCAAGAGGGCTCAGGTGTGATTCTATTCAATTCAACAAATATTTATTATGCATCTTTTGCCAACTCAAATGCAAGAAGGACTCCAAATTGTATTTATAGCCTCAGGATATGAAACAGTGTTGGAACAGACAGTAGGCACTTAATAAATATCGATGAAAGGAAGGAAAGGAAGAAAAGGCAGGCAGGCAAGTAAAGAACTTCTGCAGAGTAGGCATTTGGTAGTACTGGGGATACAAAGATGAACAATATGGCAAATGAGCTTCAGAGGTACCAGCTAGAGATTTAATCAGGGTCCCCCCCACCCATTTTCTAACCTAGCTTTGATTTAATCAGCTTTTTTGAGACATCAGACAGATAAATGAAAGTTAAACTAGTTTGGAAAAATTAAGCTTCAGGCTTCTTTTGCTAAAATTTTGAAAACAAGAACTAAAACAAGTTTTTGATCCTGGCCATACATGAGAATCATGTAGGAAACTTAAATTTGCCAGCTATTGGCACCTGGGTCCCATGTGGGATTAAATTACCAATTAAATTACAATCTCCAAGGATCAGGTAAAGGTACCACTATTTTTAAATACGCATGTGATTCTAATCTGCATCAAATTACGAGAACCACTGTTTAGTAAATAATGGTAAAGTTTTCTGCCCAGGATCTATTATGAACTTGGTGAGCTACAACAGAAATCTAACCTGTATTTAATAACCATGTGTATGTTTATAGCTTCTACAGCAATATATGAGACTCATTTGTTTAAGCAAACATCATCTACTTTACCTTCCTGACCAAAAACAGCAATGGAGAAACACTAGGACACTGATAAAACCAAAAATAAAAAATAAAAAAAATAAAAAAATAAAGAATCTTTAGATATCCAGCTCAGCACCCTGGTACAAAATGTCTCTAAATAGCTGAGAAATAATTACAATATAATTAAAGGTTTTCAAACACATGATTCTGACATTAATTTGAAGATTACTTATTTTGTTAAAATTACCTCTATTTTTTTTTTTTTAAAGCAGCTCTATTCATAACAGCCTAAAATTGAAAAGAGCCAGGATGTCCCTGAATACCTCCACTTTTAAGAAGGTTTTCTTAGGGCTCCTGGGTGGCTCAGTCGGTTAAGCATCTGCCTTCTGCTCAGGTCATGATCCTGGAGTACAGGGATGGAACCTAGCATTGGGCTCCCTGCTCAGTGGGAGTCTGCTTCTCCCTCTGCCCCTCCCCACAACTCATGTTTCTCTCTCTCAAATAAATAAATAAAATCTTTAAAAAAAAAAAAGGTTTCCTCATGTTCTAAAAATGATTGTGGTGCACTACACAACTCTGTGAATATACCAAAAACTACTGAATTGTAAACTTCAGACAGGTTGAATTGGCATGTGAATCATATCTCAATAAAGCTGTTAAATATACAAATTGTTAAAGTAGATTTTCTCCATTATATTAAAACTGAGTTTTTTCATAATTGTACATGGGCTATGGCTATTCCACAAAATATTAGTATAAATCAATTTTTAATGTTAAATTTTTTTTCATATTCTCCTAAAATCAAGGGTGTAATCCATACTGAAAGAATTCTGGCTTCAACAGCTTCTAAAAATCATAGCCTGAAGCAAAGTGAAATTATAAAAAGTAACATTAAAATACTGAAATTAGTGATATCATAATTGGGGAGTAAGGAATAAAATGTGATTAAGTTATTAGTGAATTACTAAGTGTGATGTGGTGGAAATGAGATGGGCCTAAGTGTCCTAAGTCCCAAATTCTAGATCTGACCCCATCATTTGTGAAGTGAGTATTCTTAGACAAACTACCCAAAATTGCTATAAAAACTATAAGTCAGAAATTCATTGTAAGAGTAAGCTGAAGCAATGTTTAAGAAACCATTTGAAAACTGTTTGGTGCCTGAAAAAAATAGTGTTGAAATTATTTTGGCATTGTTTCAAAAAGAGAGATCACGGAGTTCAGAGAAACTATGATGTGTTCCAAGAATCTCTAAAATTTTGTTCTCCACCCACTTTTCCCTGTAGCATCTCTTAAACTGGTTAAATTTTTCTTGTCTCTATATTTTCTCATCTATAAAGCAGAGACATATTTGCCTTTTAAGAAGTTACTGAACTATAAATTAAGTCCTTTACTTTATGCAATCAACAAATCAAACTGGTACCTGGCTTCCTTCATCCCCTTTTGGACCTAGGAAGATATAGTGGGTTTTCATGATATTGCCAATATATACTGCAAGCAGGTTTTGTATGCTCATTTGTTTTGTGTGTGTGTGTGTGTGTGTGTGTGTGTGTGTGGGTGTGTGTGTGTGTGGGTGTGTGTGTGTGTGTGTGGGTGTGTGTGTGTGGGTGTGTGTGGGTGTGTGTGTGTGTGTGTGTCTGTGTGTGTGTGTGTGTGTGTGTCAAGAGTCCCAGCCAGAGGAAAGGAAAAGAGCCAAAAGAAACGTTATGAAGGAGCATGGAAGTTCTGATCACCAGAAGAGCAGACTGGCACAGAGGTTCTTATCAGGAAGGGTCCCTATTCACAGTAAAGGAGCAAATCCAAATTTGCATGTGCATAACTACAACTTTTTTACAGTAATTATTCTTCTTTTTCAGAAATCCCATCACAGTGAAGCCCTGAAAATGAGTAGATTCCATTTTTTAAAAAAGTTACACTCTTTTCCAAAGCAAGTAACTGTTAGCCCCCCAGGATAACCATATTATTATGAAAAAAGCTTTCCATTTATAAAGGAAAGACACAGGCAAATGGAAATGTTTCCCCAAAGTTTTTCAAGCATTACTTAAAACTGTTATAAGGCATGATTATAAATGATCGTGAATTTAATATTATTTAATTGAATCTTCAATTCTTTTCTAAGGATTAATTATTTCTTATATTAAATTTCCTTCATGGTGTGACGATACTGAAATATATAGACCCACACATGTGTGAGCTGCTCAACCATAATTAATGATGCACTTTTATTCTCTATTATTGTGCGGAAAACATTCTGACACAAAATAAATGAAGCATAATCATTCAGAGTAATGATTCGAATGTACTGATTAATGAAACCAAATAGCTTCTCTGTTCTTTAGTTAAATTAAAACATTTACACTCTGGGAATCATAAGGACATCCCTAAATGGAAGTTTTCTAGGTAATCATTTTCCCTTATAGAAATCACCTACCCTGCCATCACTGTAAATAAGTTCCCATCAGTTGTAAAATGTACCATTATTTTATATGCAAGAAACAAAAACTCTGTCAATCAAACTATTCTTCAATACTAAGTTGTCTTCAGAGATGTTAAAAGTGTGTGAGGAGGGAACAGGAGAGAATATGACCTATGTGCTTAAAAATCATCAGATGGTTAAAAAAAAAAAAGTAAGAAAGAAAAAAGAATCATATGACTAGACAGATGGATAGATAGCTTGACCAATTTCCTGAGCCCCAGTACAAACCTACTGACTTAGGTATTCTGGAGATTGGACTAAGATACTAGTACAGTCGACCCTTGAACGACCAGGGGTTAGGGGTACCAACTCCCCATGCAATTGAAAATCCAAGTACAACTTTTGACTACCAAAAACCTAACTACTAATGAATGGCCTGCTAATGACTGGAAGCCTTATCAATAACACAGTCAATGAACATATATTTTGTATGTTATGCATATTATATACTTTATTCTTACAACAAAGTAACCTAGAGAAAAGAAAATGTTAAATCATTTACAGAACTGTACTGTATTTATCGAAAAAAGTCTGCGTAGAAGTGGATCCATGCAGTTTAAACCCATGCTGTTCAAGGGTGTTGACTGTTATTTGTAAAAAGCTCCCCAGGCGAGGGACGTAGGACTGGCAGACAGAGACCCATCAATTATACCAGTTTTCTAATTATAAGCAACTCAAACACAATGGCCGCCATGATGGATACTGCATTTTGTTTTCAACAACTGCTTATAGGTACACATAAAATATATCCTATAATGGAAACTGACGAACCTGAAAATATCACTAAAAAAATGTGTGGATTTTAACACTGATACTGACGAGGGCAGAGACAAAGGAAGCCTCTTAAAGTCTCTATAAAGAATTCCCTCTTCCCATCACTGAACCAATCCCGTGGGTAGAGCCCAGCTCCAGTGACAGCAGTATTGGTGTTACATTTCTGGCTTAGGAAGAGCTCCAAGTCTTATATTGGGTCTACAGGTGTCCAGAGAGCCTCTGGTACCCAGCTACCATCCTGGACCAATCCTGGTCCAGACAGCTCTAAATAATTAGAGAAGCAATGAAGCAATAAAGTATCAGTACTGTTGAAGAGGCAGACAGAACAGGTCTTGCAGCCTAACATTGCCACTTAATTGCTATGTGATCCTGAGAATGATACTGAACCTTGATGATCTCATGGAGGAATAACAGGGATAATAATCAGATTTGCCATGAAGATTCACTGAGATAACATGTAAAACACCTCGTGCAATAAATGGGTCAAAGTAGGTGTTCAGTAATTAGAAAATGACATTATCACTATTGTTTCCTCTTTCATCTCCATTTTTATTAAAAAATTACTTTAAATACTATAGATTTCAGTACTAATCATTCTATTAATATGCATTGATTTTTGTCTCTACTTCTAGTTTACAACCTTAAAGACCATGTTTAATGTTATGGTTTTTCTCTGTTTCTCGGAGCTCAACACATGGTATTAAGCAACTAGTAGGTATTTTATCAACTCAACCATTCACTCAACAGACAATTATAGATTTGTCATGTGCAAGACACCATCGGAGGCATGGGGAATACAATGATCTCTACCCTTGCATTTACAAACCATGCTCAGTAAGATCTAGTCCATTTTATTAAATTATTCATTGGAACAGCAGAAACACGCACATGTATAAACCACATAAAGGCAGAGGTCTCCTCCCATAGATTTACAATAACCTGTTCCCCTATTGCACTCCAACCAGAATATATAAGAAAATAAATCACCTTAATTATTAAAACTACCAATTTCAACTTCATTGACCAGAGTGTCCTGTTCCAGCACCCCCAACTAATGGGGTCTAAATATGAAAAATGTCTATCCATTCTCCATAACTTGTAAAAGAGCCCATCACAAATTTTACCTAATTAAAAGTATTATACTGCAAAATTGTTGATTCAAGGACAAAAGAAATTCACTAAAACAAAAATGTATTTCTATATGATGCTATAAAATATTTCAATGTATTCACAGATTGGGCTTGGCCTGCAATTCAAAAATCTCATTTTCTCATGTAAAATTTCTTCCAGTTAGGAAAAAAGGCCTAAGTGATCTAAAAAACCTGGCTTGAGGAAATTATACTGTATTTTAAGTAGCTAAGAAAGAGACTGTACGGTATTAAACTCAAAAGCCTGTCAGTAAAGAAAAAGCACAAATTTCTCCATTTGTTCGGCACCACACTTTGTTCCCCTCCAAACCTACCTCCTGCCCAGTAACCCCCAGATTCCACACTGTGAGCTCACTGAGACTTCTACTGCTTACTGTAAGAACGACCAAAGACAAGATGTTTTGAAGTGAGGATGAATATGCACATATTTTTGTACAAGATGAGTATCTAGTTTGCTATTTCTGGCAAAGGACAGGGAATGTCCAAGGTTGTCAGTACAACTTTTATCTCCTGTGATTTAACTGGACCTTTAGCAAGCACAAAATATAACTTCAAAAGAAAGTTTTTTTTTCCCCCATGATAAAACAAAGCAAGCCAGGGAACATTTTCCAAAGGGGGGGGGGCCCCATTGGCAGTCCTTCAACCAAGAATTAAGTTGGTAAAAAGTTTGAGGAAAATTAGAAATAAAAGAATTATTTCTGCAATTAATAAAAAGCAAAATAAGGCAAATATAAAGAAAAGAGAAAATGTTTCAAGAAAGGCAATATAGTATACAACCAAACCATAAGGAACAGGGACTTTCAGATAAATTTAACTTTAGGTATCTGACAATATTGAAATGAGTGGGCAATAGACAGATTTGCACAGTGGGCTCAAATATCCTGGTTTTCAAACGGTGTGACCCACAGAAAAGGCGTCATTTCTAGATTATTAGTTATCTCATAAGGAGCAATAGTAATGTGGACAATCCAATTGATTTCATTTCAACAAACATTTCTTGAATACATTTGTCATATATAAAACTCTGTAAGTACTCTAGGATAGAGACATAAATCCAAGTCCAAAATGTGTTTTAACAAACTCAGACCACGGTTTATTTTCAAAGGTTTGTGCACTTAATGTTGAAATAAGTATTAGGTTCTGACATACGAACCTGACATGTTTGTAGCTCAGAAACAGTCGAATAATGAGAATTTCACATACTTGATACATAACACCTGTCATTGAAAGCTAACAAAATAACTATGAAATAGAAGTGTAGGCAAAATGTCTCTAAAAGTACAGAAATTCAGATGCAAAGAAAAAAAAAAACCCAAATTCATACATTTGACTTTGCAAAGCAGTCTTGGAGCAGATGGCACCTGAACTAGGAATCAGGTTTTGAGAGTTGGAATAGTTAGAAGAGGGGCTACCGAGGGGAGGAAGTGCCAGATGGGAATTTTAGACTGGGGAAAAGCAAGAACATAGTACAGGATCATAAAGTGTAACAGCATAATTCAAATGGCAAAATCATCTTTTTTTAATGTCAGAGAACAAGGATGTGAGGTTCTTTATTAAAACAATTTAAATTCAATTCACCTGGGGAAACAGATTTGTCTTATAATAAAAAGAAACTAGGATAAAATAAAGGTTTTCTGATAAATGATAAAAGTAAAATTAAATAATGTCAAATCCACCATCCCTTATAAAAGAGCTACAAACAGTCTCCAGTTCATAGAAGTCTCAATATAAAATAATACACTGGGGCGCCTGGGTGGCTCAGGTGGTTAAGTGTCTGCCTTCGGCTCAGGTCATGATCCCAGGGTCCTGGGATGGGCTCCCTGCTCAGTGGGGAGCCTTCTTCTCCCTCTCCCTCTGCCTGCCGCTCTGCCTACTTGTTCTCTCTACCGCTCTATCAAATAAACAAATAAAATCTTTAAAAAAATAATAACAGACTAAAAGCTCCTCATTCTGCTACAGATGCATCACAAGGGTGCCCTGGATACTATTATGTTCGGTAATGGCCAAGAGCTTTCCCCCCGACTAGTGTCCTTATGGATGCCTCTGCCTTTGCTCTAAACATCAGGGTTTTAGAAAGGCCCACTGGATTTAAAGGTCAAGCTCTTCCCACCATTCCATTTTACAAATCACTACAAGTAACCATTATACATTTACCATGGAACTGGCAAAATTTAATAATCACTAGACCTTACTGAGAGCTTTGTGGGAACGCTGGCTTTTGCATGGTTTATGAAGATGGTAATGAAATCAAATCTACTGCTCCATTACACATATTATTTTTAGCCACAATAACAGTGTTCCGTTTAAGCTTTAGGACTGTATTTAAATAGATGGTTTAGGAAACAATAAAGCCTAAAAGAATACTGTAGGTGTATTCCAAATTTAGAGTGAGTAGGAAACATCACGGGAATTTTATCTACTCCATCAAACAATAAAACACTCTGAGCCAGCAACACAGGCCAAGAAAACAGGGGATGGGAACTTTTTTTCTTATTGGAGAGTCAGCAAGCTAATAAAAATATTAATCAAAGAGCACATAAAACAATTATTGTTTGGCAGGAATTTTTTGTAAAGAGAAATGTTAGATGCTGTGCTAGTTACACTGCATAAACATTCGACCCAAGAGATACACCACGTATCACAACCAGTTAACAGAGTAGGACAAGGGGAAGAACAGACTTAAGGGACCAAGTGAGAAAGGAATGAGACACACAGAGAGTGAAAGAAAACATCGAAGAAAGAAAGAGAGAAAAGCACCTATAATCAAATCCACAAGAACAAAGAGTATGTTGTTTGATCTCTCAAAACATTTTTGCTGAACACTATTAGATGTCTATTGTAGTTTCATGAGTATGTGCAAAAATGGGGTACCTTATATGTATATTACTTCAAGACCATACAAAATTATATTAAGGGTTGACTATAAACCCACAGACCAGAGGTTCTTTCTCAACTAGAGCCCATGACAGCATTAGAGCCTAATGCAAGAAGAATATAACTAGTACTTTTGGGAAAGTGAGATATTCCTATTAAAAGTGTAGGAAAATATCAAAATGTCCTGTTAGTCATGGCTTGTATGCTTGAGCATGATAGAAAGTTTGTAAAAGTTCTAGGAGGTAGGCTTAATTTGAGAAATGTAACCACAAATTTCAACAATCTTATCTCCATTTAGAGTTTTAGATTTAGAGAATTAGACTGTGATTGTTTAGAAGATCCTTCTACAATTTTATGTCAGTTTTTTTTTTCTAGTCTGATAGTTGGGTTTGGTTAGAGAGAGAGCACGTGCATGCGTGAGCACAGTGGGGAAGGGCAGAGGGAGCGGGAGAGAGAATTTCCAGCAGACTCCCCACTGAATGAGGGCCCAACACGGGGCTCAATCCCAGACCCCGAGATCATGACCTGAGCCAAAATCAAAAGTCGGACGCTTAACTGACTGAGCCACCCTGGCACCCCTAGTTTTGGTTTTTGATTTAGAGGTGGTGGGAGATGAATGAAAAGATGTTTCTAGAATTTAATGTGAATTCAAACTTGATAATCAGAAAACCCACCAGGGCATGAGACTATGTTTTGTCACAGGTTCTCTATACACTATTTTACTTTTTCGTGTTATTATTTGTAGGGACTATAATACCTCAGTCCAAAGAGCCTCCAAAGTACTCAATCAGCTGGCTTCCTGGATGCAAAAATGGTAGAGGACCCTGTCACTGATTTTTAGGTGGAGTGCGAAGGCGGTAGCAGAAAGGCACAGTGAAGGGCTGGCTCTTCTTCAAGACCTGAGGCAGCAGGTGCAGTAGGAGCAGAAGCCAGGAGCAGGAAAACTGGCCACTGTTACCAGCGCCCTCTTTTATTACCAACACCTGACTGCCTCCTCACCACGGACCCACACGGATGAAGCTCTGGCCAAAATCCACATCAGTACAGGGCAGGAGTCAGCAAACCCTTTCTGTTGAGAGCCAGAGAGTATTTTCGGCTTTGTAGGCCAGAGTCCAAAGCAGCCACAGACAATACTTAAACAAATGGGATGGCTGTGCACCCATAAAACTTTATTTATAACACCAGGCTGTGGGCCATAGCTTGCCAACATCTGGCACTGACTTCTCAACTCTCGAAAGTTATTTTTCAAGTAACACTCTGGGATCCTCGTGTGGAAGGGATTAGGAGTCCTAGCGCTATTATATCATTTGGGGGCAATGCTAATAGTAACAGCAAGCACCACACTGACTATCGCTACCAGTAGCATTTCTTGAGCACTTGCTATATACCAGACACTGCACTAATTAGTTTACATATAATTCCCTGAAAACTCGCACCTCCTTGAGGTAACTATGGTTATCATTATTCCTATTTTCCGATATAAATGTTCCAGTATAAATGTCAAAACAGCCTTCACTGGTGGAGGGACTAAATGGAAGATCTTTGTGACTCTGACCCTTAGCTAGCCCACGGGCCTCCAACTTAGGAATTCATCAGTCAACAAGGCATTTGTTTAAATGCCAATTCCTGGGTTCCACTTTCAAGGGTTCTGACTGAATCATCTGGGCATAGGCCTAGGAGTCTGCATTTTAATAGATACTTCCGGTAAATCTGGGGCAAACTGTCAGTGGAACAAACATTGAGAGATACTACAATACCACAGAGCATCCAAGTCAAAAGCCAAGTATCTGTGTTGAAATAGGGATTGCTGGTGCCTGCTAAGACCATAATTTGAGCAAATGATTATCGTCAATGAGGAAAAGCTGCAAGAGATTTTAAGATAAATTTTACTTTCAGCCTGCTCTATATTTTTATGCATTAAAAATTATGAAAGTCACACTGAGTTTTTAATATTTGATGTAAATACAAAATAAAAGAGATGTAAATTTTAGAAGCCAATTTTTGTTAAAATTAGTAGCTAAATAAATCCGTGATATTTTAAGCATAGGGAAAGACTGATGATCTACCTGGTAGCATTTTTGTTTTAAGGACGTAAATATGGAGATGTAAATCTCTCCTCGTATCTCCCAAACGTTAACTTTCTAGAACATTTTGCTTCTGTGCCACTGAGGATTACAGGGAAGAACAGTGACGCTATTTGGCAGTTAACTCTGACAACACAACTTGTTGAACAAGGAGCAGGCCAGAGAGGAAGCACATGAATTCTGCCATCAGAAGCACATGGGACCAGAAGCTCAGCCACCAGCAAGCACACACGATGTGAATGTTGACAAAGGTCCTCTGTCAGAAGTTAATGCAGGTCACACTTGATCTTAGCCAAAAGGCCGAGAAGCGATAGAAGTTAATGCAGGTCAGAGACAGAACAGCAAAGTGGTTTAAAAAAAAAACAAAAAAATCCTGGGAGGATTTTCTCACTTCTGAAAGTAGCTGATGCCCCTGGGCCCTAAGAAGAGAGCATCGGCTTTTCCGTAGGAGTCCAGAATCATCTGCATAAGCAATCTCATAATAGCAGAGGTGGGGGTCAGCCACTCGGTATGGAGCAGGGACTCGATATTTATTTAACACATCCAGGCCAAGACACATGCTAAGTGCTGAGGCTAAATCACTGATTAAAATATACTTCCTGTTCTCAAGGAGCTTATAATCTGACAGAAGTGAGGCTTCCAGCCCCAGCTTATGTCAGCTTCCGGTCATGTCCTTCTAAGCTTCTAGTCCTGTCATTAAAGTTCCTGAGCCTCAGGGGTTTTTTTTTAGTTGTAAATTAGAGGTAATAAGTTCTTCAGTTATTAGTGTCAAACGAGAATCTCTGTAACATGTAAGGTCCTACGATATAATTAATTTGTGGTTCTCAATGCATTGTGAAGAGGATGCCCGATGTGGGCTACACAGGACGCCCCCACTGAATGCACAAACAGTAAATGAGCAGAAAAGAAAGAACTGCCTGTTACTACACCCAGGTGCATTCTTAACAAGGAGAACGCTAATGAGGGCATGACCCAGGGAAGTGTTACCGGTATACCCCTTAGTCTTAGAAACTTCACAGAGATGAGTGATTGGCGGAGGGAGTTGTATCCTACAGACTGGAGACAAAAGCATGCTCCTGTTCTCCCTCAACATCATGGGACCCTAAGAGGAAAGAGTCTGCTAAAAACTCCATGAAAAATGGTGAACAAACAACTCTTACTATTTGGTAAACCTTCTGTTGAAGAAATTCCACTAAATACCATCCCTCAGAGAAATTTAATCCACCACAGAAACTATAAACAACTGTACTGTGTCCCAAGCTCTTAAAAAATAAGAAATCTGTGCAATAAATTATTCTACATTTGGTGGATTGTGCAATTATCATTTATAAAATTCTCATGTTTTAATCACTGAAAAAAGTTAATAAAATTCTAAATACAAATCCAAGCTTAATCTCCATAACATTCATTTTACTTTATTCATATTGTAATATGTTCATTGCTTTTCAAGTATATGATGGGGTAAATTAATCCTACACACACACACACACACACACACACACAGAGTCAAGAAACACTTCCACCCTTATAAAAAAAGAAGTGGAGAACAGAAAACACACCAGGTTCATAAATACAATAGATTCTTTCATTCCACTGTAAAAACAGAGGTTACTGTGTTCTCTTCCCAAACCCTAAAAACATATATATTTTTTCAAAATATATTAACAGTAGAGACTATTAATTCATATGCCATTCTATTTAATAAGTGTGTACTTTAATAAGCCCACAGAGAAATAGTAATCAATTACATGTTGAAAATTCCACAGTTAATCCAAACATCTAGGCATTTAAAAATTATTTGCAACAAAGACATTTCAAGAAGACTAGAGTGTTATTGCTTATGAATACAGATACAAAAATCCTCAACAAAATGCTACTGAGGTCACATCCAGCAACATATAAAAAGAATTACATATCATAACCAAGTGGGATTACATATCCATGACCAAGTGATGATAAATCCCACTTAGTCATGATATATATCCCATACAAAACAAAGTTGGTTTAGTATCTGAAAATCAATTAATGTAACACACCATATCAACAGACTAAAAAACAAAAACCACATGATCATATCAATAAATGCAGTAAAAGCATCTGAAAAAAATCCAACCCCCTTTCATGATAAAAACACTCAAAAAACTAGGAATAGAATAGGTATCTTGTGATCAACAAGATAAAGGCCATTTACCAAAAAACCACAGATTATATCATACTTAATGATGAAAGACTAGAAGCTTTCCCCCTGAGATCCAAAAAAAGACAAGAATGTCTGCTCTCACTTTTCTTCAACATTGTCCTAAAAGTTCTAGCCAGGGCAGTTAAGCAAGAAAAAGAAATAGAAGCCATTCAGATTGGAAAAGAAGAAGTAAAACTAACTCTATTCACAGATCACATGCTTGTATACTAGAAATTCCTACAGAACTCATTTTAAAACTTAGAGTAAATAGTTCAGCAATGTTGCAGGATACAAGATAAATATACAAAAATCATTTTATTTCTCTGCACTTGCTCAAACAATCCAAAAATGAAATTAAGAAAATAATTCTAAGGTACCTGGGTGGCTCAGTGGTTAAGCATCTGCCTTCAGCTCAGGTCATGATCCCAGAGTCCTGGGATTGAGCCCCACTTCGGGCTCCCTGCTCCTTGGGAAACCTGCTTCTCCCTCTCCCACTCCCCCTGTTTGTATTCCCTCTCTCGCTGTCTCTCTGTCAAATAAATAAATAAAATCTTAAAAAAAAAGGAAAATAATTCTATCTAAAGTTAATAATACTATGGTGTATATTTAACACTGTTAAAGGAAATCTTACCAGTTATCTTCAAAAGAAAACAAAATTCTACATGTATGATGAGGAATGTTAGACATTGTGGTGACCATTTTGGAACATATACAAGTATCTAATCATTACGTTGTACATCTGAAACTAACACGGTGTTCTATGCCAACTACACCTCAACTAAAAGAAGAACTGTATTTACAATAGTTATCAAAAAGAATAAAATGCTCAGGAGTAAATTTAACAAAAGAATTGCAAAACTTACACTCCAAAAACTACAAAACATTATTGAAAGAAATTAAAATCTGTATGAATGGAAAAATATCCCATGACCGTGGTGAACTAGGGCATCTTTGTCACAAGTGGCACCTGAGAAGGAAGCTTTCCAACCTTCTGAGAGAACTGTCAGAAGCCAAATTCTTCTCACTCTACAAGTAAAAGAACAGATACCTTCTTTCTCATTCCTGTACACTTCAGGAGGAGCCAGCCTAAAGTTAAAGCTGACACAGAAAGAAACTGGATCCATCCTTGATAATACTGTTGAAACATTAAACCAAACTATTTTTTTAAGATTTTTATTTATTTGAGAGAGAGAGAGAGAGAGAGAAATAGAGCATGAGCAGGGGAAGAGAGAGAGAGAAGCAGGCCCCCTCCACTGAGCAGGGAGCCCACCGTGGAGCTCGATCCCAGGACGGTGGGATCATGACCTGAGCCAAAGGCAGATGCTTAACCGACTAAGCCACCCAGGCGCCCCTAAGCCAAACCAATTCTGAAGACCCATCTACCTCTGGATTTTCTATTATCAGACAACCAAAGTCCCTTTTATTATTAAAGCCAGTTTGAGTTCATTTTCTTTACTTGTAATCAAACACATCTTAATTGACTGAATCACATCGGTAGGAAATGCTAGCGAATAAATGGAACAGAAACATAATCTTGGAGGCAAGTGCTGAAATAGCTATTTCTGAAGAAAGGCAAACTACCTTCCTCCCTCAAGTACTGAATCATGTCTCAAAGCTTCATCCAGAACTCTGTGCTCAAATCTTTTTGCAGCTCAAAGATCTTACCTGAGCTCGTTCCCTAATTCTACTATGTGGGCACATATGCACCCAGATGCCCTACTATCAACTTATACATAATATAAGCACAAATCACCTCTCCCGCAATGACCCTGTGGGAATGGCTCATCATTCCCCAAATCACCCAGCCCTGAAACTTCAGCATCCTCTCTCTCCCTCTCTCTACATTTGTAATTCTCTGGCATCAAAATATTCTTCGGGAAATGCTCCTTAATTCTACCTACTGCTTGCATTCGAAAACATCCTTATTTTAGGCCAGACCACAATATTTACTTTCTATTTGGTCTTTCTACTTGGTCTCCTCGACTCTAGTTTCTCCCCCATTAAATCCAATCTGCATGCTGTTCAGATTAAGTTTTTGCATTGTTTTCACCATGTTGCTGCTGTACTGGAAAAGTGCCATAAGATCCTTCACTGACTACAAAATAGTACTCCATAACCTACTGCCACCAGCCTGAGTTAAATGCCTGCTAAAAAGTAAACTGCATAATGGTAGCGATGGTAGTGGCTGTTTCATTTGCTCTAGTGAAGTTGTAAAAAAAAATTAAAAAAAAAATCACCATGGACACCTTTAGGACAGATTTCTAATACTATTTTTGGCACAGATTGCATATACTCAAAACTTGGTTTAAAAAAAAAAATGACTTCTGGGTTACATACGCTGTCTCCTAATGTTTCTTTAACACAAAATATTCCATTATTTTTCTCATTTTGCCCATGCTCATGCTCTTCCCTCATCAAAACCAGGTCTGTCCTCTTCCCTTTACCACCTACAAGAAAAATTCATATGCAGTTCCTCTTAGTTCTTGCAATTATTTCTCATTTATCAATATATTTGATATGAACACTTACAAAAATCTAAAAAGTGTCCCAGATCTCATGGAGATTACATTTGTAACTTTTTTAGTTGCCTTTGCTGACATTAATACCCCAAACAAACATGAGACAAAGAATAAAGAAATTAAAATATGGAAGTCACAGGTTTAGGCAAAGCTGGAGTTCCATTTAATGAAAAAATAACTTTGTAAACTATAAATGACCATAATATAGTCATTGTCATCTGGTTGTAAATAACTTGAAGGAATTAGATCAAATTAATTTTTAAAGAACATTTTAGTTATAAAGTTCTAATTGTTAAGTTTTTTCAAAATATATCATCATATGCAAAAAAGAAAATGTACTCAAGAATGGACTCTAAAAATTATATATACTGAGAGGGCCTATAATCAATACATTATTCCTCAGGTCAATTTCTCCAGGTATGTAAGATAAATAAAAATACAAATTAATGTAAAGGAGCATTATTTTGGTTTAAATAGCAATCCACTATTTAAACCACTTATATTTCAATGTAAGTTACTAACTAAAAACATCTGAAAATCATTCCCTCCTTTGGGAAGGACAATTTATCCCAAATATTTCAGAGCTCATTAGGTGTGTAAGTGAAAAACAATGGAAAAAAAAAAAGCTAAGTGGTATTTTATGTTTAAGTTACACGAGTATGTAGTTCCAGAACTGAAATCAGTATATTTTGTAGATTCTGACATATATAACTTTATATATTTTAAGTTCATCTCATATATATATATCATACTCGTAAGTCCTTGCCATACGCACACACAAGTAACACATACATAGCATGAAAAGTTTAAAATTATGTTCAAATTATCCATCCTCTAATCCTTTACCATTTGAGAAAGCAAAGGACAGTAGTTTTATTATGACTAAATATAAAATAGACGTTCTGCAGATACTTAGAAACCACAGGTTTAAAAAAGAATATGCAGGGTGCCTGGGCAGCTCAGTCGGTTAAGGATCTGACTCTTGATTTCAGCTCAGGTCATGATCTCGGGGTCATGAGATGGAGCCCCACCCAGCGCAGAGCCTGCTTAAGATATTCTCTCTCTCTTCCTCTCTCTCTCTCTCTCCCCCCCACCCCCATCCCCACTCATACGCACTGCATTCTTTAAAAAAAAAAAAAAAAAAAGCACATGCGCATGCCTTCATGGAGGGGAAAAAATGATCTGAGCACAGTGGGCTGCCACAGCACTTTATATACCACATACGTATCACATACATATTGTGGGTTGTCTCCTCCCCAGCTTGTGTATTTCTAAGGGGAAAGGATTGGGGCCAGGAACCCCCAAATGAAGCACAACGCCTGTCACATGGTAGGGACTCAGTAAGTGTTTTTCCTACAACCAGAAAAGCTTTTATATCCATTGTCCTGTTGATTTGGTTACATTTTTAAAGCATTTTTGAAGAGTTATCAGCATAAAACACCTCACGTACATAATATGTTTTATAATTACTCATTGTACGCAGCATTATTTCCTTTCACTTGTTTTACACTTAATATTGTTCAGATTTCATGGGAGAACTCAGTTCTAATACAGACTTCTGAGATGTGATCCATAAAGTCTACATTTTATAGACTCTGATCATATATCCCACAGCCTGAAAAGTTCACATTTTTTCAAATCTCCTGGTAAAACAAAGATCACGTCATCCCCCTTTTTTCAGATTCTTGGGATGTGACTGAAAAGCCCATATGGGATTTCAGATTAGAAACATTAGGGGTTGATGACAGTGAAACTGTATTTCGTAAAACCTCAATTATTTGGAATCTTCAAGGAGTAAGACCTCCAAAATGGCTTTGGTATAGTGATATACCAAATACTTGTGATATAGTTAGTGAACACTTCAGTATCATCATTGTTATTGTAATTTTTTTAATGATGATAAACTGCATTACACAGTTTCAATTCCTTACAAAAAATGTGCTAAAAACAACTAACTATTCTTAGTGACTTGAGGTTACCATTTTGCACACTGGTTACTTTGAGAATGACCTCTGCCAAGGCAAATATCAGATTCCAGGATAGCACTGGGTGTGCTGGGTTGTCTTCAGAATGGTATTGTGATGCCATCAAGGACACACAGTTCCGCACACACAAAAACACATCCTGTATCTCTTACACCATCATGGAATCCTCTGATGAAGATAGGTTTCCCCACCTAGATTCTTACCATCTTTCACCATGCTACAAGCTAGCTCTTTTTGTCTGAAGAGGCTCAACTTTTACACACATCCTGAGCAGTTCCTCTTAGTAGTATGTTAATTTGCTGACAAGGGCTCATAGGCTTTTTCTGGTGGTTCTCTTCTTCCCCCTTTGAGTTATAAAACTGAGAAAGTTTTCATCTAAATTGGTAAATACTGAAAGAAGCAGAATTCAAACTCCAGAAGTTTTCCACAAAATGGTCGGCAAGAGTTCTACCTAAACTCTTAGCTTCATCCTAAGTTTATCTTCCTCCAGATCCTTTCCTTGGCATTCAGCACAGTGCTCAGAAAAGCAAAAGGTGGGTGAACAGACTGTACCCAGCTACAGGAGAAAAAGGTCACCGATTTCTCCAGTACAGATAAACAAGCAATGGGTACCAAATATTACAACCATACTGAACCTCAATCCAAATTAGAGAACCATTCAATATAAGATATATTCTAAATAAAATGTGATCATTCAGGATTCAATTATTTAACTTGATCTCTTCAGAAAAACTATTTTAAAGGCAGGAACAATGGCCTAAGATTTCCTACAAGCTCCTTCAAATCAATATTTGTAAATCATGTTTCTGTTTCCTAGGAAACTAAGTAGGTTATACCTACGGCAAGAAAACTCTACCAGTGTCATTTTTCCTTTTATCCTTGGCTCACACATGCGGTTACTGCTTATTAGAAGAAAAAAATTACCTTCCAGTGTCACTGAAAATCACAACAAAACAAGAAGGGAGCCAAAATGCCACCTTTTCAGCCTGCCTCTTCTCCAGGGGTGTGACAGAAGAGCAAAAAGAATAAAAGGCCACCAAGAGAGCTCCGAAAAACTAGAAAGGGGTTTATGAACAAGTTCAGGAAGTGCCCAACACAGTCTGTGGCCTTAGCTTAATTCATTATGTGAAAGGGAAGACCAAAAAAAAGTGAAAAACCTGGATTTATCAGAAACATCAAGTCAGACATTTTGAGTTCAAATTCCAAATCTCTTTCCTTGAGTAAGTTACCTTAATTCCCTGAACGACAGCTTCTACCTCTTAAAAAAAAGTAAAATATATAGCTTCAATGTGGGTAATAAGAATTCAGTTAAAAGATGAATACAAAATACCAAGTTCAGCCCAATTTCACCTCTTAAAGAGTCTTCAAGAGTCGTGTTCAAAGATGGCGAAACAGGTATTTTCTCAGTGATTTTATGACTAGTGTAAAATAGAGTTATTTGTTGAGCTCTCATCTTAGGGAGTTTACATGAACACCCGTATTTTCAGAAAGTACAATGAAATATCACTTCTACAAACATCTGTAAATGAACTTTTAACGGTGAGAATGTGATTAGTATGTACTGGATGTCTTTTCTGGGTCCACAACACTAAAGCTTGCTCTGGCTTTTTTCTTTAGTTACCAGCCAAATACAGGAGGAAAACTGGGGCACAAAATCACAGCATGGATGAGCGGTAAATGTGACTGTACAGTTAGTTTGCTTAAACAATTTCAAATTTCTAAAAACCATTATTAAATCACAGTAACTTGAAAAAAAAAAAAAAAAGAAAGAAAGAAATCACAGTAACTTGTAAGGCATCACAACCCTGGCCCAAAGATCGAATACTACATATGCTGCTGAGCTTTGCTGCTTAACAAGACTCAGACACTACATCCTAACATTTTTAACACATTTTTAAGTTTCCAGTTTTTTCACAAACACTTAACTACACAACATACTTTAAAATATAAATGTTATACATATATTCATGTGCTTTTATGAATCAAATGTCTGCAAAGCAACTTTTTTCTACGGCAGAAACTCATTATTTTTCCATACTCAGGCCCCAACTTCACAAATTGCTCCTCTAAATACTTTTTTAAAAATATTCCTTTTGACTTCTAGGTGCGTCTCTTGGCCTACCACACAAATTTTTTTTTTTTTTTAAGATTTTACTTATTTGACAGAGAGAGACACAGCGAGAGAGGGAACACAAGCAGGGGGAGTGGGAGAGGGAGAATCAGGCTTCCCGCTGAGCAGGGAGCCCGATGCGGGGCTCGATCCCAGAACCCTGGGATCGTGACCTGAGCCGAAGGCAGATGCTTAACGACTGAGCCACCCAGGCGCCCCTGGCCTACTGCACAAATATTTAGAATTCAATTTTCTATTCTCTTCCCTTTATAATACATATAAACCCAATAAAGAAAGAAAGAAATGGAAACCAACCACCTAAACTATTTTTTATAAACCACAGTTAGCTTCTACTATCAAATGATATTTAGAAACTTCAGCTCCAAATTTCTCTCTGTAGCATTCACCTCCTCATAGAATCTCAGAAATCTTGGTCCCAGGAATGTAACCATTTCAAACATAATACTAAAGGTAATTCAGACATCCAGTTTATCATTCACAGCTAATGCTGAACTCACTGCTCAGAATCTCGAAATCACACACCAATGAGAGGACACACACATTTTAATTAAGTGCTAAAAACAATCCAGGTAATTACTGTCAATATTGCTTACCTTCTAGCAGAAGCTTGGTGTTATAAACTGCTAGGCCAATCAAATAATAATAGTTATAATCATCATCATCATTATAATTACGATTATTAGAACCACCACCACATCCAGAAGCACTGAGTGACTTAGAGCCCCAAGAGGTATATTCCTATCTGAGATCCTGGTACTACTGCATTCAAGCTCTATAAAGACCTAGTGCAAGTCACTTTACTTTTGTCTACATAAGACAGACACTTTTCTGAAGTTCCTTCAAGCTTCCATGACTCTCTAGGCCTACTGCCCTAAAGTTCTTAGACTGACTAATGAATGGCTTTATCAAACCTCCTATGTAGCTTTTGCCACAAGACAGGAATGCATACTTCTCAGATATTTAGTCAAAACCATAGGAAAGAACCATTATAAAAATTAGACCTTAGTAACCTTTGTTTTTTAATCTTTATGCAAGGAGTCTTCATCACTGGCTTAACATATTTTTGGAAAATACTTTGCTGGGCAGTTATGTAGCACTGCACTATTATTAAGCAATCATATTTAAAATGTAAAAAGGTTTCTATTTAAGGAAACAAGTAAACAAATTCACACAGAATACTTAATATTTTCAAATCTTTAAAACGATAATGTTGCATGCCATAAGCCATGTCATATAACACAAATGACTGAAGTTTCATTAACATGTGTTTACTTTCTGAAGGTTAGAAAAGGCCTGTTAAAGGACTCATTTTCTGCTGCTGGACTTCTATTCCTAATTATTATTATTCTATAAATGGTTTTAAAGATATCTCCCTGCCCTACATCAACCCGCGTAAGCATATAAATCCTTTACAGTACAAACCTTACCTTATTCAGAAACATGAGCTAGTTCCCTCTGCCCGAGAGAGGAAGACGATGTGAGACCATCACATCAGAGTGCCGGCCTTGTACACAGATTCTGAAACTCTCAGAGCCTTTCCTTGAGCCTAGCCATAGATGTACACCCACACCACAAATACCAAGTAATTCATTCAGTAAATCTTGGGAGCCAAAAACAATACTAAGTACAGGGTACCAGGGAAGCACTTCCAATGTACCTCTCCATTCATTCTTCCCTTTCTGTAGAATTCATTATTGTAATTCAGTGGTTTCACCCCCCAGTCATGGTTCCGTATGGGTGCAGACTGTCTACCTTCTTCACTTCTGTGGTATACCTAGCATGGTACCTCACACAGAGTAAGCGGGGCCGGCTGAGTGAAAACAAAATACATATACACATTCTAACAACAGTGTAAATAAAATGGTACAAATTCAACCACAAAACACAGTTTTGTGCCCAGTGGCACCAGAGGACACAGAGGCCTGTGGGGGACAGGAGGCTGGCACAGGCAGGTAAGCATGCCCAGCGGCACCAAGCCCTGGAGCGCTAAGAGACAGAGGGGAGCAGAATGGCAGCACACTGGCAGCTGTCCACTGGAGACCAAGGACGCAGGGCACTGGGAGTGGAGGGTGAGGTGATATCAGGCAAGGAGACACAGAGAGGATAGGGAACACTGGTAAAAGATTGTGCAAATAAATACTTAATGCCGAGGCTAATAAAACCCAGACTTCTCACTGCTGGAGCAGGTATTTACAAACCGAGCAAAGGTAAAGACTAAAAAGAACTCTGAAGTGTTGGACTGGAATTGGGAGTACAACTGACCTTTCAACAATATGGGTTTGAACTGTGTGGGGTCCACCTAATTGTGCCTTGTTTTTTGTTTTAAAGAGTGGACAGCAAAAGCCACCAGGCATTTATTCGCAACAACCCACCCCAGTCTGACTTTCTAAATACCATTCTCCACTAAAAGGAACCAGAGGTGCCTGAAGAGATAGAATGTATTGCAAGGAAGGGGCAAGGAATGTACAAGATAAGACTGTAACCACTAACTGTGCCACAAAAATCAAGAAGTGCTCAAAAATTGACCAGGCTGTGCTAAAAGGCACATGAGCTACTTTGAAGAGGCTTCCATTTCCAAATCTGGGATAATATGAACATCAAAATAAGTAAGGAGAGTAACATACTGTAACCCATTGAATAAACTAGGAATCTGTGATGTGTGAAAAAAAATAAATCAATGAGAGAGAAGGGAAGGCTCTTCCACACAGCAGATTACCAGTAGAAGAAACGACACAAAATTAAAATCACCACTTGGCAACTATCACTGTAGTGGCTGATTCACGCAGAGCAGTCAATGGAAAACAAGCCTGGTGGATGGAACTATGATGAGGGAAGGGATGCGGGGGTAACCTTAGCACCAGTCAATTACGGGGGGGGGGAAATAGCACCTTTAGGGAAGGGAAATCTGGCAGCCACCAACATGACCCAATGAACAAAACTGACATCATCACTGGCTCAGAATCATCCTACAGGACGCAAGGCCTGTGCTCTACATGACTGTCAAAGACAGGAAAAACAGAAATGACTTAAGAAATGTTCCCAGTTGGAAAAGTCAAAGACACATGTCCACTGACTGTAATGAATATCCTTGGATGGATTTCTCACCAGAAGGGAAAAGCAAGGGGTAGCTGGTGAAATATGAATGAGGTCTGTGGATTGGATGGCTGTGTTATATCAACATCGACTTCCTGACTTCGAACTCAATATATGGTAGTTATACATGAGTGTTCTTTCTGGGGCGAACATAAAGCATTTAGGGGTGGCGGGGCATCAAGTCCAAAGCTCACTCTCAAATGTTTAAGACACCAACAATAATGGGAGAGGTGTATAATGCAGCAAACATGGTGAAATGCTAACAATTGTACTGCTTATACAACTTATTATAAATTTAAAATCATTTCTAATAATTTAAAAAATTACTATTTCTTTTTTTTTTTTAAGATTTATTCATTTGCCAGAGAGAGAGTTTACAAGCAGGAGGAACAGGAGGCAGATGCAGGAGCAGGCTCCCCTCTGAGCAGGGTGCCGGACAAGATGGGGCTCAATCCCAGGACCCTGGGAGCAGGACCTAAGCCAAAGGCAGATGTTTAACCAACTGAGCTACCCAGGCATCCCTAAAAATTACTATTTCTAAAAATTCTACTGAAAAACTACTTCTAGGATGCTATACAATTTCATCCCAGATGTTGAAATATTTTCACTTAAAATTTTCTAAGAATATTAAATAAGAGTATCCTTTCAGCTGGTCATTTGAGGGCTTCTTCACGATGTCAAATTAAAACAAGGATTTGATCTGAAAAATCTGTTAATTTCAAAGATGTGAATCTCACTGCTAAGAAATACCATCAGCAATGCAACATGGAAAATGCCTGTTCGGAGGTCCTCGGGATCTAAAACAGCAGGGTGGAGCAGAAGCAGGGATACGCAAGATATCGGCAGTCACTAACAAGCAGACCATCTCCTAAGTGGCCTAACTACATCCCACAGAGAATTCTGAAGAACAAAGTCCATCCACATCTTTAGTTGAGGTATTTGGCTAAGTTATAATGTGCTACTTCTGTTCGATTTTGCAGATCTTTTTGAGGGGAAAAACAAACAGTCAAAATTAAGGAAATGCTTCATTTTCCTTGAAAGGATCTGAAATGAAAGAGACAACTTCAAAATCACTATGAATATGAATTGATGAGCCATAATTCAATTCTGCCAAATTTCAAAAGGCTTGACCTACTATGATACTATCAAATAAAGTATAATGATTACATAAATAACTCATCATCACCAAATGAAACCAACTTTACCATAACATCACAGTTTATAGAATGGTTTAAAGATAAATGATAGAAGTTTTATTAGAAGTAGATGGAGTGAGCTAAAACATGACATTGCAATAGATCCTAAAAAGTGAATTTAATATGAGAAAGGTCAGAGCAATTTTCCTAGTGATGTAGTTATCTTTCAAAAACTGGGTTACAAAATGTATTTTACCCTGTTATTAAAACACACACATATATACATACATATATATACACGCACACACACCATTCAAACACAGAGAAGCATATATAGATAGGGAAATTTCCCAGATGAGGTATTTTTTGGGCTTGTGAATCATCACAGTTGAACATATTTTTAGTACATTATTTCAATGATTGGTACATTTTGTTTCTAGACAGTTTTGAGTACTGCATCATTATTCCTCTGTGGACAGGTAAAAATATTCACTGAATGATTAAACTCATGTTCTGTTGTCTGACATTTATTCAACCATAACTTTATAGGCTGACATTTCTGCACATTCACATAAACTGAGATTCATAAAGATGAATATGGTACCAAAATTTCTTGACTTGCATGTCCTCTGAATCGTTAAAGATTAAATGCTATTCAATATCCTATGGTTTCAGTGAATCTATATATCTGAAGTTCCAAATGACCAGGACCCCACCTTCTTAGTCAAGTCAGATACGGCTTTTTGTGTTATCTGTCTCCAGCTCACCTATATTTCTCTTAGCTTCCTTACTTCTGTTTGTGGCAGCACCATTCTCCCAGTCTCCCAGACTGAAAATATAATACAGCTAGAGATAGGTAGTATACAATTTCATGAGTCAATAATATTCTATCAAGAAAACATTTTCCTGGTTTAGCACAGAAGTTCATAACCATATATATAGTGCTCCTAATTCAATCTACTGACTTCTGAATTCACTGGACTTATTTCAAGAAGCAATAGATTAACAATATAAAATGGAATCACCATAGGGAACTAAGAGACATTGGTGACTTTAAGATGAAATAGGGCAAGGGGAAAGGCACTCATATTTTACACTTGATGCATAAGCATTCCTAAAGTAGGTTAGGTCTCCCTTTGTGCTCTGTAGAGGCTCCAGAGTGGCACTGTGTACTTCTCTATAAGCTCTCCACCCACTATTATTAACTTAGTTAATTTCTGAAATTATTTGTTGGATGTCTGTCTTTTCTTCTAGACCATAAGCTGCATAGCTCACCGTTCTATTCAGTACATCACCAGGGTCAGGTACAGCATAAGTAAATAACGGTTTCAGGACCAGTCAGCAACCTGATAAATACAAGATTTATTGGATAACTGTATTTATAAATCTCTTAAGAAAATTGGTAAAAATTATGCAGCTCCAATGGTCTATGAGAAAGGTGAGGAGATACACTGCCAAAAAGAAAAGGTAACTTATTTAGCCATTTCAGAATTTTTTTTTAAAGATTTTATTTATTTATATGACAGAGAGAGACACAGAGAGAGGGAACACAAGCAGAGGGAGTGGGAGAGGGAGAAGCAGGCTTCCCACTGAGCAGGGAGCCCAATGTGGGGCTCGATCCCAGGACCCTGGGACCACGACCTGAGCCGAAGGCAGACGCTTAACGACTGAGCCACCCAGGAGCCCCTAGCCATTTCAGAATTCTTAAAATACAAGTATTTTCTAGAAATACAACTAAATGAGTTTTACATCTCCAAAACAGAGTTTTGTCCCAAATTATCTCTAACTTTATCAGACTATTTAATTTTTTGGAAAAATATCTGATTAATGAAGGGCAAATGGGAAGAAACAAAACTAAGATCACATCATATTTGAAATGGTCTAACTGGAAGCATCATACAACACAGAGTAGAATAATCTGACTTTATAGATTTATCCACAAAGCAAAGAGGAAAAAAAAAGTACTGAGAAAACACATGAGGGAAAGGATCTTTGGCAAAAGAGTAAATTCACAGACTCCTATGGGATGGAATGCACAGGCTGAATTCTTGGCTTCTCTCACCCAGGGTGCAAGTGGAGGGGACAGCATTACTTAGCTTCCAACCTGAACATGTTAACAGAAACAGAGCTTCTGAAGGAGGACCTTTTCTATGAGAGGATGAAGTGCTTGTTCAAATAATTCAATACTCAAGCTCTGAAAATAAAAGGATAAAAACTAATACACACTGTGCCTAATTATCTCCCAAGGAGAGGAGGAAGAAGGCTTTTGTAAAGTGAGAGGGAGAAAACGCCTTTCATACCATGTGTAAGGACATAGTGTGCAGAGGGGGATAGAAAGGGGAGAAACTCCAGACCAGACACTGATGCTCTCAGCATCATCTCTTATTGAATAGAATTAAGGCAGTTATGAGATAGCAATTTCTTGTCAGCCTTAAAAAGAAATGGTGTAATTGAATTTCACACCCTTGACTGAGCCCCTACTCCATATAGCTTGTACCACAGTAGCTAAGAATTCAAGGCTATTTATAAAGCATTGTCCCTGTCCTCAAGGCACTCATAGCCAATTATATTTCATAATCACATTTGGTGCTTACTAGCTATTAAAGGCTTCACCTATGCTTTACCTGTATATAGGAAATGCTTGCAGAGTCTTAAACAAGTATCTATCTAAACTGATATTCGAGACTGTTTTGATAGTACAGGTATTTCAACAGCTGTACCAATTTTGTAATTGGACATCTTAGACATTAAAATTGCATTTAAATATTTAACATAAAGTTTTCATTTAATTATCTGAAAAGTTCGTTTATTATTTTAAATACTGGTGATATCGTGAATACACTTCATTGTAAGGGGAAATTAATGATTTTCTAACATAATAAAAGACTAATTTAGGGTACTTTATAATTAAATTCCTATTTCTTTTACTCAACACTACATTTCAAGACAAATTGTTTTTTAAACTTTCAGATGTTCAAAATTTTTCAAAATGTTCACATTATTGATAAGCAATGATGTTTTCTGGAGTTAAAAATCAATGCATACTTACAAAAGTGCTCATAGGAATTCTGCATTTTTCACTGCGTAATCAAGACCACAAATTAAGTTATATGCAACAAAATATAACTGTCTAGAAAATAATTTAATTATGGTAAGCAAATAAATATTAGACATCTGCTCTAACTCAAGTACTGTTAGGCATTTTTCTCTATTGAGAAAGACAGTAAGGTGTTTTAGCAACTCAAATCTAGCCCTCCACTAACCATATAATACAGCCAAGCCAAACAATTCAAGAAAGACTTTCTTATCCTTTTTCTGTATTATGACAGTAAAGTCTTCCCAAGGGAGTTCGTTCCAATTCAAAACAACTCAAAGGAAGAAAAAGATGCTTCCATGGGACACACATGTATTTAGGATTCCATTCTAAGAGCAAATATTCTGGGTAGAGTCCCTGTGTGATTTTTCTATAAATTTTCCAATCAAAATTTGTAATTACAGTATCACTAAGTTAAAGAAATAAGCTGAATTTCAAGATAATATCTCTACTGAAATAAAAGTAAAAAGGAATGTTAATTCATCACTGTTTAGATCATTTTATGTTCTACCTGTTTAACTTTGAGGTCTCTAGGTATGTATATCAATTTAAAGAATAAGAAATAGAGAAATACTATTCAGAAACTAGAAATCAAGGAAAGCCAAGCAAAACCATTAAAGGCTTGCCCTGTACTTGAAAAATAATGCCCCTAAGATTCTAGAGTCAACATATGGTCAAGACAAATACATTTTTACCAAAGTTTCAAGAGAAATAAGCAACTGTTAAGACAAAAATATTTAATTATGAGATATGTTAGACCATTCGTCTTAATTAAACAAGCTTATCCACTATACATATGGTCCTTTAATTTCCATTCCATAAAAATGCTAAAGCCTCAGTGTACTATTTGGTCCCTTTTTTTTTTTTTTTTTTTTACACTTCACTTCTTCATTTTTAGTATCAACTATCTCAGAAACTAAATGCATCTATCAAAGACACTTAATAAGGACTGTCTCAAAAGGCTCTTTCCACATTATTTTAAAGTATGCCTCTCGTCTCCTTGAGTATATGCTATGTGCTCTGCAACAGCAACAATAATAATGTATCTATTTCCAGATCATTCTGATTTTCTTAGAATCTCTTCTGATCAACTTTTTCAATACCATTAGGAAATCAGATGGCCGCTTAATTCCTACTGAATGCTCTGCAACTCTTTGAGAAACTGTTCATTTACATATCTTTCTTGCAGAAGCTAAGTAGAACTCTTTAAGAGCAACAGAGTAAAGGTAACACATTTACATCAAATTTTACATTAAGTTAATACACTATTTTTAAATATATGTGGAAATTTTATCTAAATTACTCATATACTGTGTGACAAAGAATTTTCAATAAATTCTAAAATGCAGAAAGTGTTTATCAGTTTTTCTAACTAAAAATGAACTACATGTAAACTCCAACCATTTTCAAAGAGCCACTTAGAAAATGCAACAGAAAACAGAAAAAAGTACTAAACTTGATAAATCATAAACTAATTTTCAAAGATATAAAATATACAAATCATGAAATGAAGAATTGCTTTTAACCACCAAATGGAGATTTTTTTAAATACATGTTTATGTTTATGCTACTAAATCTGAAAACAACCTCAGAATTATTTTGGAGGTAAACATGAATATCAATCGATATTGATTAAAAGACGTAGGAAATCTGACCAGATGGATGCTACAGATTTTGTAGGGGGGAGGAGGGAACCTAAATAAATACTTATTTTAAAAAGACAGATACAAATATCAAGTTTCCCGATATTTAAATAATAGATAATATATGTTACAATTACTTTTAACAGATCATTCTGATGCTCTGACTACTCTAGAACACAGAAAAATATGGGAAACTCACTAATTTACTACTAGAAAGCCACATACTATGATCCAAAGCACCAAAATGTCAAAGAGGAGTATCATAAGAGGCCCAAACGTACTTGATAAAATTTGAGATCTAGTCTTGATTATAATTCTTAGTGAAAAAAGAGAAGGGTACTTCCTTAACATGATAAAAATCTCAACCCAAACCAATGGAGGTTTCCTACAAAAACATATTAACAATGACTAGTTAAAAAATATAAAGGGGTACATTCACAATAGCAACTACAAGTACAAAATATCTATAGAACTCATCATGAAAGCTGTTTTACTGAAAAAACATAAAACAAAGTTTGAGTAAACTGTAAATGCGTACCATTATTTCCAGGGAAGCAAAATAATTATAAAAATAATATGGAATGAAGTGGCCAGAGTAGCCAAGACATTTTCGGGGGAAAAAAAAAAATGAAAGATTTGAACTAAACTATATTAAAATGTCTGAAATAGAGCCATTAAAATAACGTGGGACTAAGGAACGATGACGCTTCAACCAATGGTTATAAGATCATCAAATTTTTCAAAAAGAAATCAGCAATCTGGATTTTTTTACAGTGAAGTCTCTCAAGTTTCTCTGTTGGCTGAAATCTATGAAAGCATTGTATATTTCCAAAGAAAGCATTTCTGTGGGTTCAATCAGCCACAGTGGACCTCAGCCCTATACACACCCAGCACTTCCTGCCTCACCCTGAGCTCAAGCTGCTTCCTGTGCCTGGACAGCCCTTTCCTCTCCCTCCACCCATTCAAAAGCAACCCACCCATCAAGGTGTGGCTCATAGGCCATCCCAAAGAGCATTCTTAGGAACTACCATTACTTTCCGTGTAGGGGCCAGGATAACAGTTCTTATCGCAGCTTAACTCTGGAGGTTAGAGGTTATCCAGTGTGCTCTGTCTCTTCCTCTAGATTGGGGAAGGAGAACAAAAAAAAACTCCGGCTACAACCTACTGGCCTACTCTCCGCCCAGCAAGCACCCGGATGATGGACTGCAGTTTCGGTAATCCTCTCAGCAAATGCACAACAGATAGTATCCCCATTTGACAGCTGATGTGTTGGGGGCTCAATAACTAAACAGGCCCTGGAAGAAACAGGATTCTAATTCTTTTTGCCAGACTTCACCAACCATTTCACAGTTGGTTTTTCGTTGAAAGGAGCTCAGTGGAATGAGAGAGATACAGCTAAAATAAGTAGTCTGAGGGTAAGGTTCTAGATTTCTTGTAATCTAGAAATAGGATATAGATACCACATGAAGCACAAGAGACCAACTACTAAGTATCCTAATTCTGAATTTGAGATTGACGTCTATAATATAATTTGTATTCAAAATTACCTTTTGCCTCAGCAAATTTTATGGATCCACTCGAACTCTATGTACCCGGTGGGGAAAAAACAGATGGGAACTGTACTAGAGTCTGAAAGAAAGTTTGACTTGTAAGACATCTTTTGAAATATCCTTAATATTCTTTTTATGTTAAGCTCAGCGTAAAGCTTTTATAATCTAATTTGTAATGCTTTGTAGGAACTAAAAAGTCATCTTTGAGATATCTGTACTAACTTGCCTTAAGAAAATTGAAAATAATCCTAAAATAATTTGTTGACAATTTCCAAAGCTACAGCAGTTTGGAATAGTTTCAGGGGTTGTTAATGGGGGGGGGGGGGAAGAAGTCTAAAAACAAAGCTCCCTCACAAGAGGATCTGAAATGTCCAATTAATCATTTGTCTTAAAGAACATAATTTTGTTAAGTATCTTTAAAAATACATCTCACATAAGAACACAACCGTGCTAATGAAAAAGAAATGATCTTTTAAAAACGGTATTAGTTACTAAACTAGAAATGTAGCTTTTTAAAGTGGTATTATTACAGAAATCATCAAGATGGCATGCTTCCTCTTTTTGTGAATCTTTGAAATGTTTTTTAAGTTCCATTTCTAAAAGAGGCAAAGATGTTAAAGCAAACTTAATTTTAAGCATTTTCCCGGCCATTTTTAAACTTGTTCAGTATTTGCTTAAGGTTAGAAAGTCATAAATTTCAATCAATATTACGCTGGCTCAGATTTTAAGTTGTTCATATTTATATATGTTCTTTACAGCAGAAATACTTCACCGTCCTTTACAAAGAAAAAGGAACCCCTAGTTTAATATATCATAGGACAAGGGTCAACAGAATGCGTGCCTAGAGGCCAAACAGAGCACATGACCTGTTTCTGGAAGGCCTGCTCTCCAAGAAAAGGTTTTACATTTTTAAAGAGTTGTAAAACATATATATTTTTAAAGAGTTGTAAATATACGCAGGTGTTCAAAAAAACATACACACACACACACACACATGCACATACATGCACACCCCTAGAGACCTTATGTGGCTGGCAAAATCTAAAATATTTACTTGAAAAAATAAATAAAATATTTACTTTCTGGCCCTTTACACAGAAGTTTACCAACTTCCCCCCTCCCCCATCACAGAGTACAGAAACTGTACTGTGGCCTCATGTGTAGGCCACTGACCTCATACTACACTCTAAGCTGCCAAAGGTACTGAACCAGAAGATTAAGTGATGAAGCATGGGTGGAGGGTGATTTTTTTTAATACCTATTCTATTTACCGCTGAGGCAGACTACTAGAGTTTGAGATATAACAGCCTCAAGTTGACAATGTGACTTCAAGAAACTGCTCTACTCTAAATAATTGAAGATAACGGGATTTCAGATGGGGTGCTCATCTCACACCTGGGTTAAAGGAGCAGGAGAGGCCCTTTCATACACACTTCTCCCTCCAGCCCCTTCCTCCAGGTGCACTCTTACTCCTCATTCAAACCCAGATCAAAAGTTTCTTTCTCAACAAATCCTCCAAACCCTTCAAAGGTAGCTGTACTCTTCAAGGCTTTCAGAACATTCTGTACAAAATTTTAGTATACAATTGATTGTAATGTTTAATTATGTTTTTGTTTACTTTCAAAAAAAGTTTGAATTCCTGGTAGCAAGGACGCTGTCTTGCTCCATTTTGGACCCCTCACATTTGGCAGAATGAATTCCCCATAGTGGGTGGGGACTCGTTTCCTGTGGCTACCCTAACAAATCACCATGAATGTGGTAGCTAAAAACAGAAATCACTCTCTCACAGTTCTGGAGGCCAGAAGCCCAAAATCAAGGTGATGGCAGGGCCACACTTTCTTTCTTTTTTTTAAGATTTTATTTATTTATTTGACAGAGAGAAAGAGAAAGAGCATAAGCAGGGCGGAGCTGCAGAGGGAAAGGGAGAAGCAGGCTCCCCGCTGAGCAGAGAGCACAATGTAGGGCTGGACCCTCCCCAGGACCCTCAGATCATGGCCTGAGCAGAAGGCAGATGCTTAACAGACTGAGCTACCTAGGTGCCCCTAGGGCCACACTTTCTCAGAAGTTCTAAGGGAGAATCCATTCCTTGCCTCTTCCAGCTTCCGGCGGCTGCTGGCATTACTTCAGTGTTCCTAGGCTTGTGGCCACATCACTCCAAACTCGGCCTCTGTCTTCATATTGCCTCAGCTTCATAAGGACATCTGTCATTGAATTTAGGGTTCACCCAGGTAATCCAGGATGATCTCATGTCAAGGTTCTTAACTGCATCTGCAAAGACCCTTTTTCCAATAAAGATAACATTCACATGTTCGAGAGATTGACATGGACATATCTTTTTTGAGAGCCATCATTCAACCCACTACAGTGCACGTTCGGTAATTAATTGTGTTCATTGTTCTTGCCTTAAATCCAAATAAAATAAACATACACTAAATAACGCCCCCCCCAAAAAAAAATGGAAAAAGAAAAGCATCTTAATTCCTCCCCTTCTTTGCCAAACTCCTGTTTGAAAAGCAACCACTGAGGCACAGCCAGAAGCTTGAACAGCATTTTCTTGCTGAGCCCTAAGAATTACTCTACATGATGCCCAGCAGCGTATCTTTGGAGACCATTTCTTTACTTCTGGGAATAAAAGCCCAGAGTTATATCTCCTTCCCCACAAACTAATACTCCTGATCACATGGTAATTCTGTAAAGATGTTCTCTGGATGAGGTTCTGATCTCTTTAAATTCTTTACATATGGCCATGAATTGTAATTTGACTAGAGTTGTACAAAGTCAAACTAATAAGAACTCACTCTTACCAGAAACTTAAGACCTAAAGCCTTATTTTTCAAGAATTTAGGTTCTGGACCTGTTATACATTGAATGTCTGTCTTCCTGAAATATTTATGTTGAACATCTAACCCCCAAGGTGATAAATGTATTTGGAAATATGACCTGTGAGGAGGTGATAAAGGTTAAATGAGGTCATTAGGGCTTTAATTACAAGAAGAAGAGATACCAGAGCTTGCTTGCTTGCTCTCTCTCTCTGTCGCTGTCATGTGGGGACACAGTAAGAAGGTGGCCATCTACAAGACAAGAAAAGTCCTCACCAGAAACTGATCCTGATCTGGGACTTCTACTCTCGGAACTGTGAGAAAATAAATTTATGTAGTTTAAGCTACCCAGTCTATAGTCTTTTATGAAGGCCCAAGCAAGCTAAGACAGGATCTAAACACAATCCTAAGCACATTATAAATACTCAATGAAAATTAGCTGATTTCCTTGACTATGATTATTCCCATCAGTTTATGATTTTATAGTAAGACTTTTCAGAAAACACTTGAACTATTTGGAAATCAAAGATTGCTAGGCTTTTCAAATTAAAGTTAAAAACTAAAATAATGATTTCAAAATTTCTATGAACTGTAACTAGGACTGAAAAAATTTTTCTGCCCAAGGTTTGCATTATTAACTGAAGACACCAATGAATTCCTATCAAAACAGAAAACTCACAGATTATCAAAGTGTCAGCAGTACATTATCCATAGGTTCATATTCTTAGAATAAAGCATCCCTAAGATACCTCACCATAGCAGAGCACCAAGATAATGAAAACTCACAAAAGAGAAATGTAAGAAAAATGGCAGCCACCTTGCTGTAAGATGTAGTGAAAAATCTATTTTTCCCTACCCTTAACACAGAGCAAGTTATATCCGGCAAAGGGAATCACATCTAAGAGGGAGCCCTTCACACTGTAGACATCAGAGATTTGTGTAACTATCACTAAAATGTTCCGGTGACAGCAGTTTAGTACAATTCTTTGTCAAACAGAGTAGTCTTTAGGAAATGATGCATTTTCTTTCTCACACATTAGCACTATATGAGCTAAAAAGGTGGCAAGAACATGAAGCTGGGAAAGGACTATTGACCATCAGTCAAAGGTGCAGAGTATCTCCCAAACTGCTGGGAGTCATGTAAGAAATAAAAGGAAATAAATATCACTTTGATTACATTCACAAAAGGAATTATGAAGGAAAAAATGACTAAAGAAATCATAATTAAGAAAAACAATATATAGAGTCATCATGTTACATGTATTAAAAAGGAGAGATAATACAATGGGTTAAAAGAAAAACCTAGATACTGAAAAAGAGCACTCCTTTATAAAACAAAACAAAATTAAAAAGGAAAAGCTAATGACAGAATAGATTGGTAGAGTAAAATCAGATACATTTAAACTCTTCCTCAAAAAGAAAAAACATGAATGACAATGTTAATGTCAGTCAAGGATAAATTTAATCCAAAGGCATTCAATACAAAAAAAAGGATAATAAATTTAAGAAAAGTCATGGAATTATATATACCAAACAACACACAGGTAAATATGCATGCAAAGCTATCAAAAATTTAATGAAGACATAAAACAATAAAACTTTTAAAAACAAAACATATGTGAAAGCGTCATGATAATGGATTTGGCAGTGATATCTTGGATATGACACCAATAGCACAGGGAACAACAACAACAAAACAATAAAAGGGACTAAAGCAAAATTAAAAGTTTCTGGGCATCAAAGAACACTTCAACAGAGTGAAAAGGCAACCCACACAATGGGAGAAAATATGTGCAAATCATATATCTGATAAGGGGTTAATATCCAGAATATACAAAGAACTTCTAAAATTCAACAAAATCCAGCTAAAAAACGGCAAAGGACTTGAACACACACATCTCCAAAGAAAATATACAAATGGCCAATAAGCACAGGAAAAGATGCTCACCATCACTAATTATTAGGAAAATGCAAATCAAAACCACAACGAGATGCCACTTCACACCTACGAGAATGGCTAATATCAAAGGAAAAACAATAATTCCAGAAAATAGCAAGCATTAGCTAGAATGTAGAGAAATTGGAACCCCTGCGCACTGCTGGTGGGAACGTAAAATGATGCAGGTGCTGTGGCAAACACTATAGCAATTCCTAAAAAATTAAAAGCAGAATTACAACAATATACAGCATTCCACTTCTGGTTATACAGTATCCAAAAGAATTTAAAGCAAAGACTCAAAAAACATTTGTACACACATGTTCCTGCGGTATAAATACAATTTAACATTATACAGCCTTAAAAAAGGACATCTGGACACATACTATAACACAAATGAACTTCGAAGACATTATGCTAACTAAAATAAGCCAGTCACAAAAAGACAATGGTATGATTCTACTTATAGGAGGTGTCGAAAATAGCCAAACTCATAGAAACAGAAAGTAGCATGGTGGTTGCCAGGGGCTGGGGGGAGGGGAGTGGGAGTAGTTTAATGAGTACATAGTTTCAGTTTTGCAAAATGAAAAAGTTATGGAGATCTGTGGCACAACAGTGTAACTATACTTAACACTACTTAACTGTACACTTAAGAATGGATAAGATGGTAAATTTTATGTAACTTGTATTTTATTTATAAATTTACAGTAACAAAAATAAATTTTAAAACCCCAATGAAGATATAAAAATGATTAGAATACAGAACTCAATACACCACATTTTTAATTAATCCAATTTAACAGGAAAAAATGTTAGAACATAAAATAATTTAAAACAAATCAATAAACTCAATTTAACAGACGAAAAATGGAATACCACATTCCTCAACAGATACCTTTATTCAAATCTCTATAAAACATTTATAAAAATAAATTACAGAACAAGAATAGTTATTTAAATCACTGGAAAAGAGTAGTTATTTAAAAATGAGAATGTTTCAGGGGCATCTGGGTGGCTCAGTTGGTTAAGCATCTGCCTTCGGCTCAGGTCATGATCCTGGGGTCTTGGGGCTCCCTGCTCAGCAGGGAGTGTGCTTGTCCCTCTCCCACTGCCCCTTGCCCCTCCCCCCTTCTCATGTGTGTATGCTCTCTCTCTCTCTCTCAAAATCTTTAAAAAAATCAGTCTGTTTTACAAAGTTAGTCTTTGAATCAAAATTTAAATATAAATACAAAATGAAGACTTAAAAATAGTTAATACTCAGAAATTTAAAAACATAGTTCTAAAAATCCTTGACGTAGAGGCCACTTTTAGGCAAACAGGCTTGAGCGATGAATGTAGAAAGGGCCCACAGCAGGAAAGAATATTCAATGGGAAAAAGTCTCTTCAACAAATGGTGTTGGGAAAACTGAACAACAACATGAAGAATGAAACTGGACCACTTTCTTCCACCGTACACAAAAATAAATTCGAAGTGGATTAAAGACCTAAATATGAGACAGGAAGCCATCAAAATCCTAGAGGAGAACACAGCAACCTCTTTGAACTCAGCTTGAACAACTTCTTAGTAGACATGTCACCAGACACAAAAGAAACAAAAGCAAAAATGAACTACTGAGACTTCATCAAGATAAAAATCTTCTGCAAAGTAAACAATCAACAAAACTAAAAGGCAGCCTACAGAATGTGAGAAGATATTTGCAAATGACATATCTAACAAAGAGTTAGTATCCAAAGTTTATAAAGAACTTATCAAACTCAACACCACAAAACAAATAATCCACTTAAGAAATGGGCAGAAGATATGAATAGACATTTTTCTAAAGAAGACATCTAGATGACTAACAGACACATGAAAAGATGCTCAACATCACTTGGCTTCAGAGAAATACAAATCAAAACCACTAGGAGATATTACCTCATACCTGTCAGAATGGCTAAAATTAACAACACAAGAAACAACAGGTGTTGGCGAGGATATGGAGACAGGGGAACCCCTTGCACTGTTGGGAGGGAATGCAAAACTGGTGCAGCCAGTCTGGACAATGGTGTGGAGGTTCCTCAAAAAGTTAAAAATAGAGCTACACTATGACCCAGCAATTGCACTACTAGGTATTTATTCAACAGATACAAAAATACAGATTCAAAGGGGTACGTGCACCCTGATGTTTATAGCAGCATTATCAACAATGGCCAAACTATGAAAAGAGCCCAAATGTCCATTGACTGATGAATGGATAAAGAAGATGTGGTGTATATACATACAATGAAATATTACTCAGCCAGCAAAAAGAATGAAATCTTGCCATTTGCAACAGCGTTCATGGAGATAGAATGTATTATGCTAAGCAAAATAGCTCAGTAAGAGAAAAACAGATACCATATGGTTTCACTCCTATGTGGAATTTAAAAAACAAAACAGATGAACATACAGGAAGAGGGAAAAACGGAAAGAGGGAAACAAACCATAAGAGACTCTTAACAACAGAGAACTGACAGTTGATGAGTATTTACGAGGGCTTTTGTTATGATGAGTACTGGGCGTTGTATGGAAGTGATGAACCACTGAATTCTACGCCTGAAACCAATACTGCACTGTACATTAACTAGAATTTAAATAAAAAAATTTTTTTAAAAAAAAAGGGGGCCCACAGTGACCCCCTGGCTGAAGACAGACAGGCCCATCAGGCGACACCCACCTCAAAATATTCATAGGCCCTAACTAATGAACGGGCTACTTAAAACTAGTCACAGTTACAAAAAAAAAAAAAAAAAAAGGGAAGATTCCATCCGTTGACACACCTCCTCATCTTCCCTCTTTAAAAACAGCCCCCACCTACTGCCTTACTGCAGACAGCCTCTCTGCTGTCCAGCCCTCCGCTCCCTTAAAGTGTAGTCAATAAACCTCAATCTCCTTTGTTCTGCCTCAGGTGAATGCTTTCAGCCTGCATGCCACTGGCTTCCACCCAATCATCACCTCACATCTGGGGGCCCCCATCCGATTGAGAGACACCCCATTTAAACACTATGCTTGACTCAAAGAAGAAATCAATAAAATTATAAACTAAATTATAATAAAATTACAATTAAAATCACAAAAACTTGAAACAATGAAAAAAGGAATAATTCTTCTCCAAAAAAGTACAGAATATAGCAGAGGATGTATTTCTAAATTCAATATCTTCATAGTTAAAAGAAGATTTATTTTTAAAAGAACTAAGCAAAAAAAGAGGAGAATTAAGAAAATATGAGCTAAAAGTCATGAGAGAAAATAAGTAAAAACAGTAGAAATGATGAAAAAGTTCAAAAGCTTTTTTTTATATTAGCATAATAAAATATCAAAGCAACTTATGGAACATTTAAGAAAAAAACAGTAAAAAAATAAACAGTATTAGGAATAAAAAACTTACAATGCTTTATGGTAGAACTGTAATTACATATTAGGGAATATTACTTGTTATCCTGAGCTAGCAAATTTAAACACTTATAAAACAAATGGGTACATAAAAAGATACAAAGATCATAGATATGCATAACAAATCAGTGACGGGCAGAGATCACAACTAACAGATTGCCAGAGCAGGGTATGGGGGTGAGTGAAAGGCATAAACGTGGTCAAAAGGTATAAACTTCCAGTTATAAGATAAGTAAGTCCTGGGCATGTACACCACGGTAACTACTGTTAACAATAATATATTGTATATTTGAAAGTTTCATCACAAGAAAGAGAAACAACTATAACTGTGTAGTGATAGTTGTTACCTAGTGTTAATCATTTAGCAATATATACATACACCAAATCATATGTTGTACACCTAAAACCAACAGAATGTGGTATGTCAATTATATCTCAATCAATTTTTTAAAAAGCAAATGGGCAATTTCCTAGCCAAAACTTGATCCAAAAAGAAGCTGAAAACTTTAATGGACAAATACACAGGAGAAATTAGAAAAAAGATTACATATCTGCCACTAGAAAAAATATTAAAACCATGACCCAATGGTTCACACCTAAGTATTAGCCTATAAGAAACAGTTTCATGGGGCGCCTGGGTGGCTTAGTCGGTTAAGCATCTTCCTTTGCTCAGGTCATGATCCCAGAGTCCCGGAATTGAGCCCCACACTGGGCTCCCTGCTCAGTGGGGAGTCTACTTCTCCCTCTGCCCTTCACCCTGCTCCTGCTCTCTCACCCTGCTCCTGCTCTCTGGCTCTCACTTTCTCAAATAAATAAATTAAATCTTTAAGAACAAAAAAAAAAGGAAAAAAGAAACAGTTTCAACTATAGCTAATGGAAAGACATGAGTATTTTCTCAATTTCTGTATCCACCAAACTATTTATACAAAAATATGATTCAGTAGCAAGGAAAATATAGACCAATCCCACTTGTGAATATAGATGTATAATTCTAAGTTTCATTCTAATTTATCAAAGAGAATCAAATAAATTTACACAAAAATAATAAATTATGAAAAGGCAGGGTTTGATCCGTAATGCAAAGATAGCTCAATACTAATAAATCCTCTAATAAAATGCCTTATAATAGTCAACTAAGGAAGAAAAAAAGTTGATTTATCAGATGATTTTTTAAAATACTTACATAAAATTCAACAAGCAGTCCAAAAAAAAATAAATGTAAGGAAAGAAATCTAAGCATATTTAAGCTACACAGGGGTAGAAAGAAAATACTTATTTGAGATGAATATCCTACAAAATATCCTACAAAATATCCCCTTTTTGAGACCAAAGACTTTAAGTTACAAGGCAACCAGGTAAACTAAATTCCAATGGGTAACAAGCCCCTTCACAGAAAAACAGGACATTCCCTTGGCCATGATAATGGAAAAAGAATGAATAGTCATAAAAGTATATAAGAAACAGAAAGCAGAATGGTGGTTGCCAGTGCCCCAGGGGAGGGGGAAACAGGGAGTTGCTGTCCAATGGGTATACAGTTTCAGTTTGGCAAGATTTTTTTCATCATGTTCTGAAATCTTTCACACAACAATGTGAATATAATTGACATTACTAAGCTATAGTTTTAAAAACAGTTCAGATGGAAATCTTTTATTGTGTTTTTTACTGCAATAAAATTTTCTTCTTCTTTTTTTTTTTTTTTTTTTTTTTTTTTTTTTGGAGAGGGAAAGAGAAGGGGGGAAGAGCCAGGGGAAAGGGAGAGAGAGAATCTTAAGCAGGCTCCATGCCCAGCACAGAACCTGACATGGGGCTCGATCTCACAACCCTGAGATTATAACCTGAGCCAAAATCCAGTCAGACACTTAACCGACTGAGCCACCCAACTGCCCCTCTTCTAATTTTTAAGCAGATTTAAAAAAAAAAAAAAAACCACAGTAAAATTGTAAGAAATTCTTAAAAGCTGAATGTGGGCTAGCACAGTCAATTAGTATCCCAGGAAGTCCATGATGCCAGGACATTCCACAGCCAATCATGCTGCTCTTTTGCAAGCCTCCTCCAGGTGCTAAGACAAAAGAATGAAAAAAGAACAAGAGAGCCCCCCCTAAAAGGGGGGTACAAAGGTAGACATCAGCTACCACAGGAACACAAGGATAAAACTTGGCATCCTCCCAGACTCTACTATCAAATGAAGCAAAAGCCATCTGCCAGGGGAACAAGGAAAGTAAATACTCCAGCTCACTCCAGGCAAAGGCGAACTGCAGCTAGAGAAGGAGAAGGTATCTGCCTCCAGAAGAGAGACTCTGCCTATCTCTTTCCCCAAATTCAAAGAAAAGCAGCCACTGGATGAGAGACAGAGATCACACACATTTGACCCTGCAGTGAACATTAGCTTAAAACTCCTCTGCTCCTGGGGTAAGGCAGAAAACTTATCCAGGTCCAGAATTCTAAAATGATACAAAAAGGAAATCAGACATACTGATATACAGAAAACCTCACACAAACATTTAAGCCTGCCACTGACACAAGAGAGTCTGACTACTACAAGAAGGTACAGGCATGCTGTCAAAGTCTCAACTCAGACTTGGGTACACCGGGCTTGCCTAAGACTGTGGCTGGGGTAAGAAAACTGAGACCCCACCCACTCACCCATCCACAAGTCCACCCAGACTACTGCTGGGACAGAGGCAAAAGAACAAAAGAAGGCCCCCTGTCACAGTGGAGTTCAGAGCTGACTGAAAGTTGAGGGTATAGCAGGAACACCAAGAAGAAAAACTCTGACATTCCAGGTCTCACAGAAGTCTCAAGGTAAAAGCAATGCATTCCTGAAGGAAGCTCAAGTCTCTGGTGATGTGATAGTTCAAAAGGAACAACAAAGTAATAACTCAGCACATCTACTGACCAAAATGATTTATCTTCCCTCTTCACAGACACTAATATCTTACAAAATAAGAGACATGTCCATTTGTTAGCATAATTATTTACCTCAGTCTCTACTGTTCTTTTATACATAACGTCACAGAGTAAATATTACAAGACACAAAAACAAAGGAAGTTATCCACCGTCAAGAGATAAAGCTATCAACATAATCAGATCCCAAGATGGTAGAGATATTGAAACTATCAAAGATACTTTAAAATAACTATGATTAAAATGTAAAAGAATCTAGAGAAAAAGACAACATGCATAAGTGGAGAAATTCAGTAAACTGAAATTTTTTTAAAGTGATATGAAAATGCTAAAGAAATAGCTTTATATCAAAGATAAAGAATTCTCTCACAGAGTTTACAAAAAACAGGACACAACAGGAAGAATTAGTGAACTTGAAGATAAATCAACAGAAATTATTCAGATTGAAAACTGAATGGGGGGGGTGGCAGTTGCAGAGGATCCAAGACCTAAGGGACAATTTGAAGTAGACTAATGTACTTGTCCAAATGGTCCAAAAAGAGAGAAGAGAAAAAAGGGGGCAGAAGAAATACTCAAAAAGATAGTGGACAAAAACCTATGAAAAATTAGAAAGGACAATAAACTACAGATCAAAGAAGCTAAGAGACCCCTAAATAGGATAATTACAAATGATAACATACCTATGCACATTTGATTTCACTGAAGACCAAAGTTAAAAAATATATCCTGAAGGCAGACAGAGAAAAATAACATTACATATAGGGGAACAAAAATCAGAATGACAAAGGACATCTCTTCAGAAACTATGTAAACTAGAGGATAATATAGCATAGCAACATGTCTAAAGTAATGAATGGGGAGAAAACTGTCAAACTAAAATTCAAACCCAGCTAAAATATTTCAGCAACAAAGGCAAACAGACTTTCTCAGATAAACAAAGCTGTGAAAAGTCACTGTCAGCAGACCTGCATTTCAAAAAATATTTTCTTTAGGCAAACATAATATGATACTAGATAGGAATTTAGAAGAAATACAGAATCCTTGAAGTATAAAAAAAAAAAATCAGTAAATACAAAAAAAGACCTTTTATTCTGATTTGTAATCCATGTTAAAGGGAACTAAATCTTTAAGGGAAAGCAATACCTAGGAAATATATGGTTTATAATATGTATAAGTTAAAACATATTAAGAAAATAGCATAAACAGTGGGAGAGAAAAAAAAGGGGCAGTATACTGTTGTAACTTTCTGACATCATACAGGAAGTGGTATTGTATCATACGACCATGAGAAATTAATGACATATATTGTAAACCCTAGAGTAACCACTAAAAATATAAAACAAAGACATGTAATTACTGGAGATAAAATTGACTACTAAAAAATAATCAAGCCCCAAAAAAGTCAAGAAATGGAAAAATAAGAGCGAAAAAGCCAGGTGAGACAAACAAAACAAATATCAAGTTAGTACATCGAAACCCAATCATATAAAAATAATGTTTAATGTAAACAAACAAATCATTCCAAGTAGAAGTTGGAGACAGTAAGATTGGATTAAAAAATTACACACAATTATATGCTGTCTACAAAGGAAAAACAGGGATATTACATGATGATAAAGGGGTCAATTCACCAAGAAAATACAATCCTAAATATGTATGCACCTAATAACAAAGCTTTCAAAATGCATAAAGCAAAAACTAATAGAACCAAAAAGAGAATCAGAGTAATTCATGATTGTATTTTAAATACCAAACCCTTCCTTCCCCAATAACTGACAGAAAAAAGAGAGAAAACAAAATCAGTTGACAATACAGAAGACTTGAAGGACATTATTAAGCAACTTGGCTCATTGATGTTTATAAAATATACACCTAATTAACATTTATAGAATGTTCCATCCAATAATGACAGGATACATCGTTTTCAAGTGTATGTGTAATATTCACCAATACAGACCATATACTGAGTGATAAAACAAATCTCAGAAAACCTTTAAAGAATCAAAATCATACATACTCCAAAAACCATGCAATTAAACTAGAAATCAGTGTCAGAAAGATAGCTGTACCAAGTATTTGAATATTAAACAACACAATCCTAAACAATCCAAAGTCAAAGATGAAATCACAATGGAAATTAGAAAATATTAACTGAATTAAAGTTTAAAAGAGCCATGCTCAAAGTAAAATTTATGGCATTATATCCTTATGTAAGAAAAGAAAAAGGGCGTCAAATCAACACTCTTAAGCTTCCATCTTAAAAAAAAAATTTAAAAAAAGAACAAAATAAACTTGTGACAAGCATAAGGAAGGAAATAATAAAGGTCAGGAATCAATGAATTAGAAAAAAGTAAAAACTGGAGAAAAAAATTAATGAAACCAAAAGCTGGCCCTTTCAAAACATCAATAAAGTAATAAACCCCTGGCCAGACTGATCAGGACAAAAGGAGAAAAGTGACAAGTCACCTACATCAGATTATAACAAGTCATCAGTACAGATCCTACAAATGTTAAAAGAATAGGACAATATAAACTTTATGCCAATAAGTTCTGTAATTTAGATGAAAAAGCTAAATTCCTTCAAAAAACAAAGATGTTTCATTCATAAATGAACATATAATCTGAATAGCCCTATATGTGTTGAATAAATTGAATTTATAGTTAAAAGCCTTCCTGCAAAGGGAAAAAGAAAAAACAAACAAAAAAACCCTCTAAATCCAGATGGATTCTCTGGTGAATTCTTCCACACATTTAAGTTAGAAATAATTCTACACAAAGTATTCAAAAAAAAATAGATGATACAACACTTCCATTGTTATTTTAGGAGGCTAGGAATAACGTAAAAGCAAAATCAGATAAAGATATTAAAAGAAAAAATAAAAAGTACTGAAAACTATAAATACATATTTTAATTCTTAACAAAACATTAGAAAATCAAATACAGCTATATCTAACTAGATAATGCACCAAGAATAAGACTTTTACAAGTAATGATTGTCTGGCACAACATTTAAAAATCAAGCAACACAATTAATTCACTATATAAACAGACTAAAACAGAAAATCGTATCATCTCAATAAATATAAAATAGCCAAAAACCTATAAAAGTACTTAGAACTAAATTTAAGAGAAAACAACCATTACAAGTAAAATACTAAAATCTTTTTCAAACATAAAAGATGATAAAAACTGAAAGACATCCATGTTCTTGAATGGGGATGACACACTGCACTAAAAATATTAGAATGTTAATTGTCCCCACAGTATATACAACATAATGCAATTCCAGTTAGAATCACAACAGGGTTTTTGTGTATTTTTTGTCCAGGTAAGTTGGGACAATGGATGAAATATTCCTTAGATTTGGACTTTACTATTTTAAAAGGAAAAAAATCTGGTACTACCATAGGATATCTGAGACCATAATACAATTGCAGAGCTTATATTTACCGGTAAAAGGATACATTACTTTAAAAATGGTGTTAATATGCATCTGAAAGTAAATAAAAGTGGATCCCTCTCCTATAGCACGTATAACTAAAAATTCCAAATTCATTAAAGATAAGATCAAAGTGGAAAGAAAAATTCAATATATGTGTAGATTACACATTTGTTTTGTCAATGGAGCAAACACTAAAAAAAGTTTAGACAGATGAACTGATTATACATAAAAATTAAAAATGATATACATCAAAAGATACCTCTTGAACAAACAAAAGGTCAGGTTTTTTTTTAAGATTTTATTTATTCATGTCAGAGGGAGAGAGAGCACAAGCAGGGGGAGGAGCAGGCAGAACAGGCAGAGCAGGCAGAGGGAGAAACAGTCTCCCCACCAAGCAAGAAGCCAGATGCAAGACTCGATCCTAGGACCCTGGGATTCTGACCTGAGCCGTAGGCAGAGGCTTAACCAACTGAGCCACCCAGACATTCCAAAAGGTCAGTTTTTGAAAAAAAAAAAAATCTTTGCAATGCAGATATCAAATGGTTAAGAGCTATAATATATAAAGAACTCCCACAAAAGGACAACAACCAAGTAGAAAAATGAGCAGAGTATGAAAGGGCAATTCTTAGAAGAATAATTCCAATGTACTTACAAATATAGGAAAAGACGTTCAATGTCACCAGCAGTCAGGAAATACTAATTTAAAGTAACAGTGAGATACTACTACACAACTATCAGACTGGAAAAGTGTCAACTATTGCTGACGTTGTTTCAAGGAAAGGGTTTTGCCTGCAATACTGGTAAAAAGATGAACTGCTACAGTCTTTTTCTTCAAAGCAATGTGGCACCATTTTGTAGCAGTACATGATCCCACCCTGGGAATCTAACAAATTGGTCTGTCAGAGTGTAGATACAAAGGTATTTCTTTATTGTTTCTATATTGTTTTTAGTGGGGAAAAACTAGAAATAAAAGTATTGCCCATCAATAAGTTAATGGTTCAGTAGACTATGAAATAACCATACTTTGGAATATCATGCAACATTTTTTGTTTTTGTTTTTTAACTGGAGTAGAGATACAGCAGTTGAGTTCAAATATTTCCCTTGGGCAGTACTGAACCAAAAAGCAAAGTTGACAACAAGTCTCCAAAATATAATCCCATTTTTATAATTAGTGATCAAAAAACCTTGTGTAAATGTGTTTATAATGCTTAGGATATGGAGAAAAATGTAAAAGGACACATAGTTCCGATGACATGGGTTATGGGGGAATGGAATGGTATTTATTGCTGGCTACTGGAAGAAGGGGAGAAGTAGGAAATAAAAAAAAAAAATGAAGTTTAAAGTCTTCATACACATACTTACTTTTATCAAAGAGATACATTTGTAAACACTGCTCAACGAGCAAGTTTCTGCAAAATACTTTTTTCCTACAGATCTTACGTTGTCCCTTGAAAACCTAAGTCATAAATGTAATAATAAATCCACTTAAATAAATACCTAGCTTTGAGTTGGTTATAAGCATTAAATGATACACTTTTTTTGAAAGAAAAAAAACCCTACAACAATCACATGCTCAAATGGAAAAAGATCTTTCTGATAAGATGAAAAGTACTAAAAGAAACTAAAACATAAATCTAAAAATATCTAGGTATTATTTTTAGGCACACTAGGATCTAAAGGAAATTAAAATAAACTGAAATATACTAAAGTGTGGCCCTCCCTCTGGGTGTAGCTGCGCTGGTTCCTCCTGATCTGCTTATACTTAGGACAAAGAATACCTCTGTACTTTCAGCACCTAGCACAAGCCTTGGTACATGGTAAGTGATGAACATCTCCCTAATTTTCTTCAGAGTACTGATGCCTCTATTTGTATAGTCTCTTCTAAAATTAAGTTGATCTTTCTGAGCTATTACATGTTTTTTATGCCCCTTTAAAGTACATTTTGGAAGGGGGTTGAATTCATCCAATAATATTCACTGAATATCTCATATGAGCTAGACGCTAGACACAGGCACCTCTTTTTTGCAAAGCAGACTTTCAAAATTTAAGACTAAATGTAACTTAGGAAGACAGCAGTCGAATGAAATGGAAAAAAATATGTTACTGGTGTTGGAAATCAAGGTTCTAGTTTCGATTTGGCCACCTTCTAGTCATTTTACCTTCATATGACTTTAATATCCTCATGAATAAAATAGTAACATGTGTCCAATCTACCTTATAGGATTGTCAGGATGAAACGAAAACCACCCTGTAAACCACCAAGCACTAACCAAAAAAAAAAAAAAAAAAAAAAATTTTTTTGTTTTTTTGTTTTTTTTTGCTAGCCCACACTTCTCAAGTATTCTGGAGTGTCTTAATTAACGAAGCTATTTATAAATAAAAACAACTGCTTCAGCCTAGAGCTTTGGTATAATCCCAATATATTCAATAGAGAGCTCAGTGTACAATAAGAATTCCATCACTGCCCTTTATAGACTCATTAAGAGCAGATTTCTTTCTTGTTTTATATTATCTCAAAATGAAACACTGTGTGTTTCCTTAAGTGTTCTGTAAAGCAGAAAGCTAATGCACATTCCAGAGGATGTCATTCTAAATAACCAACCACTTTAATGTAAAGTTTCTTTCTAAATATCCCTTCAAGCAACACCTCTGATAAATTACAACTGACTGTGACCTTCTGTAAAATTGATCAGTTTTCAAGTTTTTCCTTCCGTTGTTCTTACGATTAAAAAAATCTTATTCCTATATTCAAGGTTTTTGGTCAAAGCTAAAATTCCCATCATTTCATCATTTCAAATCCTCAGCAATATGAAAAAAATTTCAGTAGACAGTTTCATATAAGGTGTATTTTTAAAATTTTATTAACCAATCATTATTTTTTTTTTTGCCCAAATAAACCTTCTCTAAACTCATTTTAACACTGCATGCCTTACTAGCCAAGTACTTCCCAGGATTTATTTTTGGGAAAAACAATTTTCTGGTGATATGGCAAATGATAAAAGTTTGCCAGAACACCATAAAGCCATCAGTTCTAAAAGAGAATAAAAAAGGAGATATGAAATCACCACAGTGCCCAAAATATGATTTTAATTTGCTTTCTTATTCTTGCAGGTTTGCTTTCTCTTTTCTATAAAAAGTAAATGTTTCCCACAAAGAATTATTGCCATATCCACTAAAAACCTGAAACCCTTGATCTCCCAGATAAAATGAATTTTTTCCTATGCATTTCGTTTAAGCAACTTAACAGCACTTGGTCCATTTATCACAAATTACTTTGTATTATAATTTTCTACATTAAGTCTTATCTCCCCTCCTTGATTTTCAGCTCATTAATGATGATGTCCTACCCATTTTCATACATGATTCCAGATTACATGATAGGAGCTGAATATATATATGTCAAAGGGGTAAGGCATTTTTCAGAGAGACTATAACAGCCTTATCAAATGGCAGAATGCATACTGGCCAGAAGTTACTGGCCTACTACTGCCACTTGCAAACATCTGTAGCAGTTGCCTTCTAAAATAATTTGTTGGATTAGGTCTCATAATTTGTTTTAGTACATGTATCACCCATCACAGAATTGGTTTCCGTATTGAAGTAAATATTCTAGTAAATGTATTCTAGTAAGTGTAGTATGTCAATATAATCTACAAATAAAATAGCCTCTAAACACAGTATTTGTATAATATTCCCATTTCTTTGCTCTATTTTACAATAAGTTTAACTCTGGAATATCATACTTAATGCTGAAGGGAGAGAAGAGTAACACAGGGAGGAAAGAATAACACAAAGGCTTTCCAGCATTCAAATCTTTACTTTGAAGCTAATTGGCTATTGACCATGACAACATTAATTTGGTGAAAATCAGTTCCTACAGCTATAAAATAGAAACCGTAATATCAGACATATGTACTCAATGAATATTAAACAAATAGAGTAATCTCATATTTTTTTATTATAATGCACTCCTGAAATTTTATACGAAATTCAAGTAAGTGTAAGTCAAGGGACTAGACTTATGTAATAAAGGAGACCCACTCCCAGAGACGAAAGAAAAATGACCAAAATCTATAGTTACATGTAATCTATTAAGTACTATCACTAAAAATAGATGTATAGCGTTCTGTATATTCTATAATCTTCTTTTTCACAATTTATCGGATTAACTCCATTAAGCACCTCCAATAAAGATTCACCACTTTTCCACACACCTAATGATTTCTGTTTCACTTGGGTATCAAGATGATAAACACTGTTTCTCATAAACTAGAAGCAGCACTTTCATTTTCCGCCCTTTTCCATTTGTTAATGAAAGGCCAAAGTAGTACAATTTTCAAATACTTTTTAAAATTATTGTCAAAAGTAGCAAAGTCATCTGGGGGGAAGGGAACTCTTGGCAGTGAGCACCACGACACAAGAGCTTAAAAAAAAAAAAAAAACCACCCAGGAACTGATGTTTCTAAGTCAAGATCCAGTGTATAAAAGGTATTTTAAGGGTCTCCACATATAGTATTTATAGTATAAATTATTTGAAAGTCAACTATACATACCTGTATACTAAAGAGTACATACTAAATAAGCTAACACATGAAAAACAGTGCCTAACTTCTGCACAATAAAGAGCAGCTACTTTATTTTGTTGCTACCCTTCATTCTGAATGGCTACTTTTAACAGAACTACTTTATAACCCAACAATTCTAAATAGCTGCTTTTAATAGAACTACCTTATAATCTAGCAATTGCATCACTAGGTATTTACCCAAAGAATACAAGAACACTAATTCAAAGGGATACATGCACCCTGATGTTTTAGCAGCATTATTTACAACAGCCAAGATACGGAAACAGCCCAAGTGTCCATTGATACATGAGTGGATGCTGTATATACACACTGGAATATTACTCAGCTATAAAAAAGAAATTTTGCCATTTGCAACATGGATGGAGCTAGAGTATAATGCCAAGTGAAATAAGTCAGTCAAGAGAAAGACAAATACCATATGATTTCACTCATATGTGGAATTTAAGAAACAAAACAAACCGCAAAGGGAAAAAAGAGAGACAAATCAAGAAACAGACTCTTAATTATAAAGAACAAACTGATGGTTACCAGGAGGGAAGTGGGTGGGGGGTACGTTAAATAGGTGATGGGGATTAAGGAGTGCACTCATCATGATGGGCACCGCGTGATGTGTGGAAATGTTGAATCACTGTATTTTACACCTGAAACTAATATAACACTGTATGTTAACTAACTGGAATTAAAAACGTACCAAAAAAAAAAAAAGAGAGAGAGAGAAGCACCAATATCCTGGAGCAGACTAATATTTATACACTAAATATGAACAAGGTGCATATACTAGATGCTTTATGGACATCACAAGTTTAGTCCTCAAACACATTCTACAATGTTGACACTATTTGTTCTTGTTTTTACTTAACGGTGAGTAAACGGAGACTTGGAGAATTAACTTGCCCCGTTAGATAGCCAGAACTTGAGTAGTTTGAGGTTTCATAGCCAGCACTGTTTGACTCCACTACAAAGCTTCGTTTTGCAAAAAGAAAAAAAAATTTCAGGAAAATGTAGTGAATTGTGGAACGGCTAATAGAGTTGAATATACATAGCTAGAAATGAAAAGACTTAGGTAGGAAATATCCATGATACTGGCATTTAGCTACTGAAGGGTTAGTGTGGGACTGCACTCCTGAATTTGTTCTTTCCATATTTTAGCACTGTCTGATCAGTCACAACGGTAGGCACTGGGTGAGAAACCAGGACAGTAACTATGAGGAAGATACATTTCCTGCTCTCAAGGGGCTTACTATTGGGAGGAGACAAGGCAAATCAACAAGCAGTTATACCAGATGGAACAGCATGTACTCTAGGGCCCTAGAATACAGATTAGAACCCTGCATGTTCTTAAAGCAAGGGATGGTAAATAAGAGTCCCACAGAAAGTGATGTTTACAGTAATAGTTGTAAGATGAACAGGAGTTAGGCAGGGTGTATGCACCACGTGGAAAGAGTCTAGAACGAGTTATATCGATGAGCTAGTTTGAGTGTTTCTTTGCTCTTTCAAGAATAGTGTTTACACAGAGTGTGAAAAAACACTGTTTCTTAACTGAAGAAAATGTAGCTGGGGAGAAATTATGTAAATTAATATTGTTCTTAATTTTCTCAAATGTATGTGTGTAAAGAAATGTGCGTGGCAGAAAAAGGCGTGCATACCAAGGTGTTCAACAGATTTTCAGTGTAATATCTCAATCATTTACCTTTCTTTACTGTGCATGTATTGTGTTACAATGTTTTGAGTCTAACCAAGACACTTTAAGCCATAAATCAGACATAGCTTAATCAACAGAATCTTGGCTTAACTAGGGATTTGCAGTTCAACGGACTGTTCTAAATTATAGTACAACAGCACAAATGTAATGATTCTATAAAAAAAAAAATTAAGGGCATTTTTAATGACCAGTTGATAGACGTTTCAGTTGACTCACTGAAGAAATAGCCTGGAGGTTTACAATCTCTAAATATTCACTGTTGATCTTTATTTTTTGTTTTCTGTAAAATGATCATGGGAACTGTATTTTCACGTACATTCTTTAGAAAAGCTCAGATACTTCACCTGCATTATATAAATGTTAATAGTCAGTAACTTTCATACCAGCTAGAGAAACTTTTTAAGAATGACTTTCTCAAGGTCACAGAGCAAATCTCTGGTGAGACAGGAATGGAATTCATGACCTTTGACTGCCAGAAGTTTTCTACCCACACTCGGAAATTCCTTCTCCATAAGTGTAATTTATATGCTCACTTTGAGAGGCTGGAAAGTTCATCCCTTGTAGGGATGTGGGGGATGGAGAGGGAGTGGTTTCCCTGTCAAATCACACCACACCGCACTGGTGTGGTACTTGCCACACCAGTACTTTCTAGTTTTACAAAGTGATTTGTACCCACACTATCTCCTTTCACCCTCACCACAACTCTGTAAAATGCATATTATTTTCCCCATTTTCTAGACTTGGAGAGGTTAAGAATTGTGACTAAGGTCATTCAGAGTTAGTAAGCAAAAGCCCCTGACTCAAACTGTAATACCTCTGCCACTTAAATCAGTCCAGATAACAGGATATATAGACTTAGCAGACAACTGATTGTTGTGAAATGAATAAATGTTTTCTTCAGAGTTATTTATTTCGTTTTTTACAATCCTTCCTCTTGGTTGTCATTTAGTTTTGTTGGTTTGTTTTCGTTGGGGCAGGGTTGTTTTCATGCTCTAAGTTTGCTTGCTAAACTCAAAACCAAGTGAGAATAATATTACTAAACCTAGGCTTTGAAAAAACAAACTTGGAGTGTTTTCCCTCTTTTTTAGACAAGGGGGGAGGGGCTTTTTACCATAATTCTTGGTCTTACTGTATGTGGCATGGGGGGGTGGTATATATACCAACACAGAAAGAGAATATAAAAACTCACATTCATAAATATAAATACTATATATGTATACACACATGTATATACATAAAATAGCAAATACACACACATATATAATTACACATATACAACCTGCCAAGGATTATTTGGAAAACCCCTAAGTGTGGTAAATGTAGCACTGGGAACACAATTCCTGGCTGTCTAGGCCAGTCAGTTGTAATAGGGGCAGCTTCCATTACCTCTGATGGGACTGGGAAAACTATTCCAAAGCTCTGCAATTGTTTCTCACCTTCCATACCCCAGTGCAGCAGCAATGGCTTTCTGCTACACCATCTGCACCTCAAGAGCAATACTGTTTGGACCAGTCCAATTATGCTAATATTAAAAAAATATAGACCACGAAATTAGCAGCAAAAGAGAAGCAGGACTTTAAGTTGAAAAAAAGACAGGAAGAAAGACCGTACAAGAGCAGAATTCTTTGGGTGAATATCCTGTAATCTACTGCCAGACCAAAACAAATTTTTATGGAGCAACAGGACTACTCAAGTAGCCACTTTTATGACAATAAACACCCAAAACCAAAAAATCCTTTTGTAACATAATTACTGAGAATATATAGAGAAAGCAACCATTTAATCCACAGCATGTGTTCTCCACCACAAGAACTCAAAAGCTGACATCAGATGGGGTGTGGCTGGTCTAGGCCCTGAAAATGAATTCTGGCCTGTTGAAGTCAGACAGTTCTCTGGACGAGTTTGGGATCTAGAAACACAGCAGATCTCACGAAGCCTAAGGCTGTTGACCTCCTGGGCACAGGGCAAGGCCCATCTGTTTACTTGCATTTTGATTTTGGGAGCTGTGGTTGTGGTGGATGAGTTAAGGCTGTGGTTTATAGGGTGTTGCCAGTGATTTAATTTTAATATTTTTCCCCTTACATTTTGTACATACTTAAGACTGAGAGCTGTGCGTAATTTGTAGGCTGAAAAATAAATAAATATAAAATTTAAAACAAAATAAACAGACACTGGGCAAAAATACAGATATTTCCACTTTACTGGCATATGGTATTTTCAAAATGTAAATGATAAAGGTAAGCAACTACAACCCATTTTAGGAATTATTTATAAAAACGAAAGTTGTTTTCTACAAACATGGAAGAACAAGCAGGGAGACTTCCTTATCCAAAAAAAAGTAACTTTTCAAATGAGTTTATGCCCTTTAGTATTGTAGAATACAACTGTGTTGCATTAATACACAAATCACCAACAGTTGCATTTATGAAGTTAAGACCCTAAGAAGATTGTTTCTCTTACCATATAAAGAAAACCCTTTAGCACCCCCAATCTAATGTGATTGTACCAATGAAATTCACATAAATATGAAATTCCACACTTTCCATTTCGTGCCAGGGTAAAAACATCCAGGGCCTTTATATGTTCAACTATTTAACAATATCACCTCACTGGTAAGGTTACTCAATACTCTAGATTAACCAACACTGGCTCCAGTTCAAAATGCCCTCAGTGTAGGCCTAAAGGCCTAAGCACTTGTGTCCTCTTTGCAGAAAGGAAAAACAACAAACAAAAAAAACAAAAAACCCCACCTATGTTTAAAACCAAATTGTTTCATTAAGCTAACAGCCTGCTTCATGATATAACATTTAAAACTCCGGCTGTTAAAGTGCTTGTTTACTTTTCACAGGAGGTGGGCAAGTAATCCCCAAGGAACATATATGTATTTTTAAATGACCAGAACACTATTGCTATTATATGCCTGATGCACACTCTTTGGAATGAATGAACGTCAAGCATCCTGATTTGTTTTTCCCTTGGCCTGCGGAGAGTGAGCGCACTAGTGTTTGCAGTCCCTTCCCTTTCTGTACACACATAGGCTGCAGCTGTAGTAAACAACCACCAGCCAAGAGTTGCTAAGGTCAAGGTCTCAAATGCTACAGCAGGACCAGTTTTCTCCCAAATGACATTTGGTTACTGAAAAAGAATATTCTGGAGAAAAAAATACTAAGGGCTCATTGGCACATCAATTTTCATTCAATAAAGAGTAAGACAAAGCATTCAAAATAAACTTTATCTGAACGAAGTTTCTTTTAAATATGCATTACTAAGTAATAAATAACTGAAGCTACTCAAAAATAAACAGAAACCCCTCAAGAATGACAAACCTGACAAAACTAACAAAACTGTATTAGTTTCACACTTTTAATTCATTAATTAAAACTTCCAAATTTTACCAGCCTTCGTATATTTCATAATAGTTATGAATTACAAGGTAGACTAATAAACCTCTCTCCTAAATACATTACAAACGTCTGCCAATACTTCTGTGCTCTAATTGCTCTCTCCCCAACCCAAAGAAGCTTACCAGACTCAAGCTAGTCTTCACATTGACCAGGCTGCAGCAAGAGAGACAACTTATGCAACTGAAATGTTTGTCCTTCAACATCCCATGTCTACTAAGCTTCCACAGTTAAACATTTTCTAGCCTGGAAGTATACCCCTTTATCAAAACCAATTTCTATGTGGTTTTTAAAAATGTAAACAACATGTGAATGAGGTCTACAAACAGCACAACCGCGCTCTTGGGGGGTGTCGCTATCTTTATTAAATGCCAATTCCAAAGAGCATTTCTTAGATGATGGAATACACCCACTCTTCAAAGTGACCACTCCTATTCCCATCACGAGGTGCGCCCTGTTAAAAGCCACCAAATTTATTTCAAAGCATTTATTTATCTAAACAACTCTAACCTCCAGTAAGAAAAGGGCCTGGAGGCGTCTCGGTGGGTTTGCAGAATGACGTTATTTGATTGACAGATGTCTACTGAAGCCACTGGATGCACATGCACTAAATGTAAATAGACCTGCTCACCTCCCCGGTGTTACTGAGAAAGAGAATATTAAAGCTGATTTAAAATAAAATATCCGAGTGCTCGGCGGGGAATGCTATTAGCCAGTGGAATTGCTTAAAACAATCCATACAGAACGATACTTAAACCATCTGTACAGTTAAATTAGAGAGCTGACAATATTAACCATACAACTGTTTATCCAGATTACACATTCCGTTGTACTAATACTCTTTAACTCAACACAGTCAGTTTTTATCAGCTGAATTAAGGGTATTACTATTAAAGTATGCAAAACTCGAAGCGCAGGGTGAAGGGGGTTGGGAAGCTGCAGGGCATGTAACAAAGGAATTGGTACTTTTTCCAAGCGTCTGCCTCAAATGCACTTCGAAACAGAACTGTTGAGTGCACCCCACCCTTTTCCCCAAAGATAAAAGTTTTCAAAGTTCTAATAGGCAGTTCTCTACCCAACAAAAGCAGGATTGATTCCCCCCGTAGGGGAGCATCTAACATGAACACCAACTAATGTCGCGTAGGTCAAGTCCGAGTCCTGGGAGCGAGCTTCTAAGGCAAGAAGTGGCTCCCAGGCCGGCTCCGCGGGCTTCCCGGTTCGAGGGGACGTGCAAAGTTGCCCCTTGTCAACTCCGGCCGGCTCCCCCGTAATTGAAAATAACAGCCACGGGCCAGCCCCTGGCTACTCCATGGACCAGGCACTGTAGCAAGTGACAGTTACACATCATTACGACCAGAGACAATAATGAATGTAGCACCAGGACCACTATTCATGCCAGCAGTGTCATCTCCGCCTTAACCCCTTCCCCTCCACTCTCTCCAGTGCACACCCACAGCCCACACAGCCCCGGTGCGGCAGCTATTCACCGAACTCGCTCTATTCCTGGGGGTAAACTACTTCCACAACCCCCCCTCCCCAATTCAGCCCTGGTGTTTTATTTCTCATCCTTGGCAACTGTCAGGCAAACACTGCAACCAACAATTCCACTAGGGGTAGAAAAACATTTGCTTAATTCATGGTACTTGCTAAGTTTTTTTTTTTTTTTTTTTAAGAATTTGGGGGTGGGGGGAGACCTCCTTCTTTCTTCTCCACATATCCGACCGACGCTGCTTGCTTTGCAATAGCATCGCCCTCCCTCGGCCCCCTCCCGCTTCCCAACACTTTCCCCCTTTAAGAACACAGACCAACCAAAATGACTTAACTTGAGCAGATGACAGAAGGAAAATAAAACATGTTAAGAGAATACGGTCTGATTTGGGATGGCAAAAAAAAAAAAAGGAGGGGGTTGTTTATTTTGATAAGAAACGGAATCGGCACAGACCTGAACAGAAGCTGCAGAGCAGGAGAAATTGTTTTCTTTCCCTCACACAGAGTCCCCCTCTCTCTCCCTTTCTCTCTCTCGCACACACACGCGCGTACACACTCACTCTCGCACACACACGGCGTCACCCGCGCACACTCACACGCACACTCGCACACGCACAGGCAGAGCCTCTCAGCTGCTCTCTGCAGTTCTCAGGAAATGAATGGGGGGCAACCCAGGGAACTGTTGTACTTGCAAATGACTTACCCGGATCACATGATGCGCTAAATGTAGGGTGGGCCGGTGGGTGGAGGCTGCCGAGACGCGAGCCCCGGTCTAGCGTGGGGAGCCTCGCCAGGCCCGCATCGAATTACCCCGGGGCCCAGCCGAGGGGGTTGCAAGACGCCGCTTCTCCTCCCTTGCAGCCCGCAGCTCAGGAAACCGGAGAGGCGCGGGGGGTGGGGTGGGGTGGGGTGAGGTGAGGTGGGGGGGTGAAAACACCAAACCCCCAAACAAAAGAGCTCCGGGTCCTCCTCCCCAGAAACAAAGCCCCGCCGCTGCGGGCGAGCCCCGGGGTGGGGCCGAGGGCGGGGGCGGCGGCGGGGAGGGGCTCGCTCAGCAGGCGCTAAGTCGCTTTATTGCCATAAAATGGGGCCCCCGAGCCGCTCCGCCCGAGGATTAGGAGGCGGGCTCAGAGTGTGATGGTTGAAATCCCCTGTGGGAAACTAACCCCTCCCCGCTCGCAGAGGTAGAAGGCAACACCCACTGCCCGGCCCTCGCCTTGCCGCCCGGGCCGCCGGGCTGGGGGGTGGGTCCGCGGAGCCTCCACCCCGCCCCACCCCGCCCCACCCCTGCCCCCGCCCCCCGGCCTCCGGCCTCGGCCGAGCTTCCCTTTCACCTGCACCACCTTGCTGCGGTACCCAAAATAACCTACACATGGCCAACGGAGCTTTGGGAGCCGCCGGCCGAGGGGGGGCCCGCGGGGCCTCGCGGCGGGTGGAACCCCCGGATTGCAACTCGCCAGGCGAGGACTCGCGCTCAGACGCGAGAAAGTCCCCTCTTTTGTGTCAGAGCGCGCAAGGCAGCCTCAGGAAGAGAATTCGGAGGCAAATCGAGCGCGGAGCCCGCTCGGCCCCCCGCCCCCTCCCCGCTCCGGCCCGGGTGGGGGCGTGCAGGGAGGGGGCCGGGCGCCCGAGCCGTCCCCGCGGCTCACCCGCCGGCTAACTTGGAAAGGTGTGGGCGGAGCCGGCTCCAGCGGCCGGCCGAGGCTGCGGGCACGGCGGCGCGGTGGCTCCCGGGGACCGCCCCCGGGCGCCGGGCATCGCCCCGGTCGGGCAACAATGGGGTCCGGGCAGGGGTAGTCCTGGCGGGCGGTGCCCTCGATGCTGGGGTGCGCGCGGGGGTGGGGCGGGCGGAGGGCTGGGCGAGGAAGGAAGGGGGAATCATTGTTTGGGTTCCGGAGCGGCGCACGTTGCGGGCGAAGCGGGGGCGTCCTCTTTCCCGGTGCTTCACCTTGGGATGGATGGGGGTGGGGGGAGACGCATGCCTCGCTTAGGAAACCCGGCAGAAGGGGCGCCTGTCCTCGTTAGTTATTCGGGAAAGCAGGCGAACTTGCAGAAGCGGAAGGAAGCTAGAGCTGCAGACCCCTGCCGAGGCCCCGAGGGCTGTGGGGGTCGCGGTAGGGGCGTCCAGCCCCCGGCCCTGTGCCCCAGTAGGGAGGCACGAGAGGCGGGCGGCCGGGAGCTGAGTCCTGGCCGCCCTCCCTGGCGGCCCCTCCCGCCCCGCCCCCGCGCCCGGGGGAGCGGATCCGCGGGATTCTGGGGCGGGAGAGAGGAGGCAGCGGCGGGGCGCCCGTTCCCGCCGCGGCTCGGAGGGCGCGGGGTCAGCGCCGCGCCGGAGGGTCGGCGGGGGCGGGGAGGAGACCGGGCGGAAGCGGACGGGCGGGGGTTGGCGAGGGGGGGCTGGCCGGGCGCGGCGGTCCACAGTGGAGATGCGAGCGCCACTTTTCTTGCAAACCTAGGTGAGCGCGCTGGGGCTCCCGGGCCCGCGGACACCCCTGCGCGGTGCCCCTGAGCCAGCCCCGCGCGGGAAACCGCCCCGGCAGTGGGAAGGAAGGCTGCAAAGGGGAAGTTTATGTTAGGAGAGCAAGATTTGTTGTAATGTGGCATGAAGCGGGGTGGGAAGAGAAACAAGGGAGAGGCCGAGAAACAGGAAATGAGAGCAAAGGAACGACTTCTAGCCAGGAAAAGCCGTGTTCTACATTTTGTGTGGCATTTTCCAAACATTTCTAAAGGCCGAGTGTGCGTTATTAATGAAAACAAAGGCAGTGTACCGCCTGGTGCGGTCTCTGCCACCTGCCACAATCTGTACGTGAGGAATGATGGGAAAGGTGGTCCAGCCTGGACGATGAGTCCGCAGCCCACTTCTAATCCTCACAGGATGAGTCAGTGGGCCTGCATCTTAGACATAAAACAAGATTGAGAGGAGGGCTCTGCCCTGTTCTCGGGGTTCCGAAGAACAAATGGGACAGCGTCTGAAAATTGTAGACCACTCCTTAAGCAAAGTCATCTTAGAAGACGAAAGCTGTGAGAGCAGGAAGGCGAGGGATGCCCACATCTGAAGACGTGAGGGCGGCAGGAATCAGGAACGCCGAAGGAAAATGGGACCTGGAGGCGGAGGGGCCGTTGCAGGGTGGGGTCTCTATTTGGGGAAGCGGCTCCGGACCCCACCTCCTAGTCTGATCACTGCAAACAGCCCCTTAACAGTGCACTACGTCTGGATGAAACATGAAAAGACACGTTTGAAAAATGGTAAAATATCAACAAATGCACAGTGTTTTAACGAAAAACTTGCCTCTACTAGAAGCACTGTGAAGTTTCCCTCTGGGTGGGGCAGGGAGTGAAGGAAGTGAGTTTAACCCTAAGAGTGAAGGATGCTATAAGAAATTATGTCATAGTGGCAGTTCTTGTACTAACAGCTCTTTCTCAGAGCTGAGTGGCGGGCTGACCATAAATATGCTCTGTAGCAAGTGCTTTTCTGCACGTGGAAAAGCATTCCAAGCTGCACTCCCTTCCTTTGGCAACAGCCACAGGCATGTTAATAGAATGACAAAAGATAGAAAAAGTACAAGACTCCATTCCAGAGAGATAAGGAAATTAGGGGAAGGTCAAGGTTAATATCCAGAATCTGGGTAATGTGGTTAAAAGAAAGGAATACATCACATATTAGGGGAAAAAATACTTGCAGATTTTTTTTAATTGTTGACAGATAAAGAATAGAAATGTTCGAGTAAGGCAACTCCCCAGATCTAGAGGAAAGGGAGAAGAAAGATACAGGTTTAAAAGGCAGAATCACTTCACTTCATTGTATAAGCTGGGGATGGGTGGGGAAGAGCAAATCCAAAAAATAAAGAAGGTGGTTATCATTGGGAGTTAGAATACTGGAGTAAATTATGTGTGTGTCTGTATATACATTTGTGTACAGGCATACATTTCCGATTCAGTTCATATAATTCATTCCCTGTATAGAACTTAGCGTTAAAGTGTGAACAGAAGGGGAAAAGGTAGAAAAATAGTACACAAAGCCTAGCAAAAATATGTGCATATCTTTACATTTTGTCCCTTACCCTCTACTTCCATGTGGGTGCAGGGATATGAAAAGTCAGAAAATGTAAACATGGCAAAATTATTTCACCAGGAATGTGTATAATTCTGACTGTATAAAATAATGTTTTGGAATTACAGAATCATAAAATTTCAGTGTTGAAAGTATCTTTCAAATCCCATCCTTCATGGTACTTCAATTCTATTTTTTTTCTTTGGTTTTTCTTTCTTTTAAAAGATTTTATTTATTTGACAGAGAGAGACACAGCAAGAGAGGGAACACAAGTGGGGGGGGGGGGAGTGGGAGAGGGAGAAGCAGGCTTCCCGCCAGGCAGGGAGCCCGATGCCGGCCTTGATCCCAGGACTCTGGGATCATGACCTGAGCCGAAGGCATATGCTTAACGACTCAGCCACCCAGGCGCCCCTCAATTCTGTTTAAAACCCAGATGACTTTGGTCAAAGATGACTTATTTTCTTAAATTCATATACTCCTTTTCTTAGTCTTCATTATTGTAAATACCAAAAGATGAATGGATTAACAAGACGGCTAGAGGTTGGTATTCTGAGTTTCTTAAACTTGGTATTCTTTTACTAACATCTTGTCCCAGAAAAGAGAAGAATATACACAACCACCTCCAATGCAAATTATGCATCTCATTCAATGTAAATGATAAGGCAGAACTTAGAACTGGAGATTTTAAGTTGTTAATGTAGAAATAAATGTTACCTGCCTGCAAACTTTTTGTCAGATCTTCTCACTTATACTTCACCAGCGGTAATATTCTGAAAAATTCGTGTCAATGATAGAAAAATCTTTTACAGTATTAAGAGTATTATCTGTACCACACCCTAATTTCTCTAAGGTAAAGACTCTCTTCAGTATCTGTGTACATTTAAAGTTCTTAAGCCTTTGGATTAGTGATGCCAAAGATTGCATGGATGATTTAACACTAATATAATTTCAGGCGGGGATGGGGGAAAATTGAGTCCATTTTCAGAAGTAAAAGCTGTGTTGAAAGATTAGACTTGACTCAAAGTGAAAATAAAAGTGATTTCCAAAGCTTTAAATAAATCTTAAACTATAGTCTTGATTTTTCCTAGGGTCAGAAGTTAATGTGTATTGTTAGGTTTCGATGCCCATTTTTTTCACGTGTCGTATTTTGGCAATAATATTCAGCAAAGGGATTTTCCTGTTTGAGTTTGAGAAAGGCATGTAAAAAGCCTTACTAGGAATGCAAACAGCTGGTGATATTATGTGATTACATGGTAAACAACATGTTTTGATTTGAGTGAGGAGCTGTCTGGAAATTAGAGGAAAATGACATTTTATAACTTTGTTTTGTTGCAATCAATACAGTTTTTGGTCCTTCTAGCTTAAATATCTTTATTGCACCCTCAGACGTATCTCTTCCAAGCTCCTGCATAGTCATTTCTAGTCAAGTCCCCTGCAACATCTCTACTACCACATCCCTCCCCATCCTACAGCTCTGAACCTCTGGCCTCTTTCCCTCAGATCCATTCTACCCACCTCCAGCAAAGCCTTAATTATAGCATACCTACATTTAAAAACCCAAAGTGATACAAATTAGTGTCAATACAATAACCATGACATTTAAGGGCCCTACTTAGATTTTCATATATTTCAGACTTCTAACCCAGGCGGACACCTTGCCATGCCCCATCCATCCTAGCTGCCTAGTAGATGGTTCACCGCGCCCTCCGCCCCATTATCTCTGTGGAATCGTCCCAAAATGATTCCATGCCACCCCACACACATACACATATCCCATCCCCTCACCACAAAATTATCTTTCCCTTCTTGGGGCTTCTTTTAATGTAATGGAAAGAGTGCCTTTCTGATTCTCCATTTTTTCCACCCATCTAAATGATATTTACCGTACTTTGAAGGATTAACATTTATTGGGTCCTTACTTGGGCCAGTATGAGATACACAACATGAGATACATTGGCCCAAGTAGGCATCCAGCAAGTGCCAATTCCCTCACTTATTCTTAAGGTACTTAGACCTTTCTGCTTTCATTAAGTATTGTTGGATCCCCTAGACAGGTAACCCACTTGAGAACTGAAGCTGCACCTTAATCATTTTTTTTAAGCCTTCATTTTACCCCTCATACTATTTTGTACATAGTAGGTGATTAGTGAAATGCTTGTTGAGCCAATTAAACTAATATACAAAATTCGAGTGACATATGTTAAAACACAATATAGTTGAAAACCTGAGTTTCCGTTTGGGTGCATATATTGAAAACAACAAGCAAAACTGAAATGTGTTGATAAACCCCTTTTGAACATGGATTCTGGCAACTTTCTTTTAAATTAGAAGTTTTTACATACAGAAATGTACAGATTTGGAGCATATTTACCTAATTTCGTTGTCCCTATCATATTTAATCATTTAAAAATTATCCAATCGGACGCCTGGGTGGCTCAGTCATTAAGCAGCTGCCTTCGGCTCAGGTCATGATCCCAGGGTCCCACATCGGGCTCCCTGCTTGGCAGGAAGCCTGCTTCTCCCTCTCCCACTCCCCCTGCTTGTGTTCCTGCTCTCGCTCTCTCTCTCTCTGTCAAATAAATAAATAAACTCTTTAAAAATAAATAAATAAATAATAAAAAAGATCTCTAAAAAAAATTATCCAATCAATTGTACTACTTTTCATTCTTTAAGTAGAAGTGGATTAAATAAAAATTTAATTTTTCATAACCAGAGGGAAATTCATAGCAAATTTGTTTTTAAAATTTGCAAGTTTTTAGATTGCAAATGTTGGAGATATAATGTGATAAACAGATAATTTGCATTTTTAAATATAACAAATTGTGGCATTATCAGATTTGAACAATAGCTCTCCTTGCCTTTTTTATTTTTATAAGTAGAAATTGCGCCCCCATGTAAATAATTTAATTCAGCTAAAGTATACATAGTTTACAGAATACCACTTTAATTTCATGCTATATATAAGATACTAGCCTCGCTACTATAAGCAGATGAAAATGAGCTTAGATAAAAGTAATGAATAACTATAATGTAAAATACAATTACAATACTCTGGATAAAGTTATATCTGTTATGAAACATTAAGAAGACTGGAGAAAGACTTTGTGGAGGTTAAAAGTTTCTTCAAAAGATTATTTTTTAATATGAACTCTGTCATATGTATAAAGTAATATATAACATATATATGTTAAGGCATGTTCCTGTGGCCTCTTCCTAACTTAAATAATTGAATATTTCCAATACTCGAAGCCGCCCTGTGGTCATCCCAGTCACATCCCTCACCTAGCCTCACAGGAGTAACTATCTTTTCTGACTTGGGGTTCATTACTTTATTGCAATTTTTTATAAATTTTTTTTATTTTGCTATAAAGTCATCATAATCATCATTTTCCCTAGGAGTGAATTGCCATTATTTATTTAACTTACCCCACCACATAAGAATTTTCTCCAGATTTTTGCAATTGTACTTAGATTACAGTGACTATCTTGGCTTCTTTCTTTTAAAAAAATTGGTTTAGATAGTCTCCTCTAAGTTGTTACCAAAACAAAGATTATGAAATTGTTTTTACTGTTCTAGAAACATACTGCCAGATTATTTTTCAAAATTATTCTACCAACTTAACCATGACCACATCATATATGAGAGTACCATTTTCCCCGTGTTCTGGCTAACTGGGTGGTGTTCTGTTTAGTTGGGTGGTGCTTCGAAATAATAAATAAATTAATTAATTAATTTAAAAAAACGTTAAATTAGCAAACAGAAATGGCTTGACTTTTAATTCTTGGATAAGTAAGAACCGAACTCTAGGACTAGGTGACACTGGTGGGTAGAAAGCTTGGGCTGGGTGAAACTGCTCTTGCCACAGCTTGCCTGGGAAGATGAGGGGTATGGCTACCATAGGAGATGAACGTTGCAACAGCTGCAAAAGACATTACAAATTCAGACTAAAATTCAACAACCTGTTATTTTGGGAAAGGGGTGCAAGGGAAAGAAAATAGGAAATGCTTTCTCATATTTCAAGTCTCGGTAAGAAGAGAAAAGTAGGGTCTGAAGAGGAGGAGATTCAGGAGTACCGGCATGTTTACAGTTCTGATAAACGTGGAAGTCATGTAAATTGATCATTCATTCTATCAAATTGGAAGATAAAATAGCTGATAGAAAAAAATAGAAAAAAGTTAGAACTTAGACACTTGGGAATAAAAGAACATGAAAGGAAAATATAGGGGAAGGGGGAAGGAAGGGAGGGGAGAAGATCACCACTGATTTAGTATCACTTTACTTTCCTTTGCAAGCAACAGAAAACCTGACTAATGGCTCCTGAAGATACATATTTTTTGTCCCTCCTTCAACAAAACAAGAAGCCCAAAGGGAGACAGCTTCGACTGGAGACTGTGTGCGGCTGCTCTTTGGTGCCACAAGCCCCCAAAACTCATTTTGTTTTCCTGCTCCCCTTCTTAACGTGTAACTTTTTGCTATGTAATTGCGCAGAATGTTTTAGTCGTAAGATGCAAACCGGTATGTTGCTGAGGCTCTCGTTGAAGTTCTCGCTGGCAGACAGCTAAAAAAAGAGACACATGCTATTAGGCTTAAGAGTTATTGACACCATCATTGTAAAAACATCAATTCATAAACTACCAAAAAAAATTTTTTTTGACGATGTTTCCTTACATGTACTTTTTCCCACGATGTGCTTTTAAAAAAGTCATTGAAGTGCACAAACCATAATGTAGTTGATTTTAGATGAATCCACATGCAATTGACCAAAGGCAAAATGTGAATCCCACCTTCGCTTCACCCAGTTGCATGGTCTGGTTATGGCTCATCTTCCTACTGCATCGATTTACGTCGAGAAATGAACATTAATTTTTAAAAGTTGGATAAACAAAGTTGAATACCGACTGCATTCGTATTTCACACTCAAATATTACTGAGTCAGCAGTGTGAAAGCTTGCACCTGTGAATGGAAAGTCCTAAACTGATTTTGGGTCTCCTCACTTGACTGAGTGACCCTTGACAGCTCGCCTCATTTTTCTTGGTTTCGGTTTTCCTCCCTGTACAACCGGGGTGTACCTTCTTTATAAGGATGTGAAGAACTAACGAGGTCGTACACACCTTCCCCTATAAGGCTGTAAGCTCTATTAGATTTGGCAAGAATTATGTCCGAACACTTCTCAGATGTCCCACCAGTGCCTCAGTCAGTGCCCAAAACACAAGTCCTCAAAACTTTTTGAAGGAAAAATGAAAGCAACTTCCAAATTGCCTAGCACATACCCACACATAGTGGGTGCCCTGTAATTATTTATTTTCCTTTTATATTAGCTTTGTTGTTCGCTTCTTGAATACAAATAACTTATTCTTTATTTATTGTTAAAATACACCTACAAGAATAGTAGAGCTGTTTGTAAAGAAAAAATCATCTAAAGGATTGTATAAGATTTCTACACATTATTTGAATAAGATGTTTGAATGCAGTTAACTCAATTAGCAAAGATTAGTAGTTTCCTAGATCTGGGATACATCTGCCCTAACTGACCTACTTTTCAAGTTAGAATAGATATAAAGTTCAAATAATTTAAACTGTATCTATGACTTAAAACAATTTTATTCTTAAAAAAATAGACTCTTAATAAAGAACTTTCCTTTCCTTCCTTCCCTTCTTCCTCCCTTCCTCCTCCTCTTTTTTTCCCTTTTTAAGATGGGGACAGATTGTGGATAATTTACCCACTAAGGCTTAGGTCTCCCAGTTCTGTATTTTTATCCAGTTTACAAATTACCGTTTTGAACCTTTTATACAAAATTCAAATACTAATTCCATTCTTAATTTCAGATAAAAGTGGCCATGGCAAATGAAGGAACAGAACAAAAACCTTCCTCAAGACAACACTAAACATCACTACCTCTTTTCAAAGTGACATTTATTAATCCTTTACTATGTGCCAGACACTGGTCAAAGCATTTTGCATACAGTTTATTTATTCTTCACAAGAATTCTATGAACTTCTGTTGTTTTTACTGCCTCAGGGTGGGCCTTGTCAAACTATTTTAAGTTGCAAGCCCCACAAGCACTCCTGATCCCCTTCCCTTTTATCTTTCTCTGTACGCCACTTATCACCATTGAATGTACTATACATTTTGTTTTATTGTCGTTGCTTACTCCTAGCTGTCCCTCCACAGCCTACCTCCGCGAGATTGGGAGTTCCAAAGTGCAGAGGATTTTTCTCTAGTGTTCGCTGCTGCAGACTTGTTATGTAGTAGGCACTCAATAAATACTTGAAAAGGAACACAATTCCCATAGCACAGATGAGGACTCTGAGGCACCTGATGCTTTCCTATCATTTTATCTTTTTTTTTTTTTAAGATTTATTTATTTACTTGAGAGAGGGAGAGGAGAGAACGCACGTGCACGAACAGGGGGTGGGAAGGCAGAGGGAGAGAAACCGAAGCGGACTCCCCACTGAGCACGGAGCCTGAAGCAAGGCTCCATCTCAGGACCCTGAGATCATAACCTGAGCAAATATCAAGAGTCAGTGGGTTAACCGACTGAGCCACCCAGGTGTCCCATCATTTTATCTTCAAAACAACAATTACAGGGATTTTGTACTATCTGTCATCAATTGTTACAATATAAATCATGTCTATGTAGCTCATTAGCATGAAAGGGCTTGATAACCTCCACAGACCCAGCAGCTAAAAACGGGTCTCAGGAACTCAACTGGTTTTTGTAAAATCATGAGAGGAGAGAGAGCTTCTTTGAAAATGAGAATGAAACCAAGGCAAAGAACATTGAATACAGGGCCATTGGCTATTGCTACTATATCTGCACATTTGTGTATTACTTGTATTTAAATAAACCACTGACTGATTGTTTAACTAAAATACAGTGTCACACCTTCATATTTCTTTCACACCAAACGCTGAATATTTGTTGTACATAAGGAATTCTTTAGTCTCAGGAACTAGGCAGTGTAACGTGGGGAAATAAATGTATGGCTGAACACTGTCTATATTTTAACTACTGAGAGAGAAAAATTAGATGGAATCATAATATTTTCATCCTCACATTATGCCTGGTACTTTTATGCCTAAGTATTAAGATGATAGGTGCTATAGAAAGGGTAAATAAATACAACAGAGAAAGTCTATTTAGTTATTTTAGAGCTGTTGTATTGAAATACTGCCTTGTTTACAATTTTCAACTCCACAAATCCTCATCAGTTATTAAATATTTTCCTCATTGAATTAAGCAGGGCAACTGTATTTTCTCAGGAGAAAAAATCAGGTGAAACATAAGGCTTACTTTTAACATACAAAAATGTTCCTATATGAGTGAAATTCTATAGCTTTATTACACTACCCATCCCACCCCCACCCTAAGCAGAACGTGTATGTTCTATTCATTACATAAAAGGACAAAGAATTTAAATCCCGTTCTTTATTTCTTTGAAACCGGAAGCAGTTCTTTTCTATTGCAATGACAAAATAAAATATTTCATAGAACTGAACCACAGTTTTCCAGGCATTGTGCTTGGTACTATCCTGGCTGACTGCAGAAAGGTTACAATGAAGATAAGCATAAGTAAAAGTCAGGGAGAGGAAGTGACTGTCACATCTTACAGTGCAAAATGCTACGTGGTCCTTCCCCATCAAACATTTGATTGCTTTTCAGTGGGATGGCTATATTAACATCTCATTTATTCATTTATCAAATTACTCATTAAAAAGTTCGGTTGAGTAGTGTTCTATAATGATACAATTTGCTATTAGCATGCTTCTTTGTTTCATTATGAGTTATGCTCATTGTTTATATGGCTTTTTGCCTGCTAGAACTGTTATCCACATGCATGAGTTCACCGGGCAGCCACCTAGACAAGAAACATATGGCTGGGTCGGCTGTGAAAATCTAGACCCACACCACACGTAATTCTATCCTTTTTCATGCACGTGTATTGACTTGTGTCCATTCGTGCACATTGACATTTGGAACCTGCATTTCTTAGTAATGAAAATATTTATATAATCTAACCCCCCAAATACTTATAAGTACCACTTTTATTTACTAACATGTAATCAAGCTGCAAAGAAATATTATGCCATTTTATCTAGAAGCATCAAAGTTAGAAAAGAGATAGGCAGTCCTCTATGGATTTGGCAATAAACCCTAGACTTCAGGTTTTTAGCTCCTATTTCTGAACCTGGTCTTGGATCAGTTTCCAAGGTTCACAGCAGACATATTCAAGAACACTTTAAAGCTATATTAAAAATGTATTTCTTATTCTTAGCATCACAAAGTCTAAGAATTATCTTCTTACAACAAGCAAGCAAACGTAATTCTTTCAAATTTCAAATCTAAAGGGAGGTTTTAATTTTAACTTGAACATGCTTGTTTGTTATATATTTTTCAAAAAGCTCTAATTATCTTGGAATTTTGTCAAGGTAGCATTCTTTGAAAATTGTTAGGGCCAGATCTTAGAGTGAACATAAAGCAGGTACTTAAAGGACATTAATAGCTAGCAAAGCACATCTAACTTAAAGGGGGGAAAGGTTTAAATGGTCAGAGACCTTTGAATAAAAAAAGCACATTAAACGAACATCTTAACCATAGAGTTATAAATATGTCAGAAACAGGCTTTCCTGCTGCTCCGGGAGTGGAATGATTTTGCCATGTTGTTGACCTTTACTAAAGTCAGTTAACCCTTTAGTAACCTTTATTTTCCCATCAGGAACAATACCTGCTCGGAAAGGAAATGCGAGACCACAAGTCTAAAATAATGTTATTTTGTTACTATTATTATCCCCAACAGAAAAGCCATTCCTCTCTGCAATAATGCAGCACAAGTTTGATAAACCTCTGATGTAGACTGTGGTCAAAATCCTGGGGAGAAAACAGATGAAGAAAATTGGTGAGGGGCAGTGGGTTTGCTTCATACTTTTAAGAACCAAATCTATCTGTATCATATGTTTTCTTTTAGAAACATTCTTAATTTAATTCCTTTTCCCACACCGTTAATAAGAACCAACACTGCTGCTTTACAATTTCAGAGGACTTTTAATTTAGAGAAGTGCTCCCTATCAGTTACTGCTTTCTCTTGTTACAGCACACATGTAAAAAATCAATGTGCTAAGTGCTTGATGTGTTCTATCTCATTTAATCCTCACAATAGCCAGTGAGGTAGGTGATATCTTCTCTGTTTTACAAAGAAGAAAACTGAGATCCGTGGACATTAACCTGTTTCCAAGGTGACCCAGCTAGAAGGAAATGAAGCTGAGATTTGCCCCTACGTTAATGGACTTCAGGTAAGTACTCTTAGTCACTGTGTATTCTGTACCCACAACTAGTGAAGGAAACTTCTTAGCGGACATTTAGATACTGAAGTGTGGAAGACTTGCCAGGATCTCCTAGCCTGTGCGTGTTAGCACATTGTTCTTCCCATGGGACTGAATTGTCATGAAGGCTTCTTATACCCCATTATGGTTCATGAATGAGGAACTTCAGAAAAAAAAAAACTCGTGAGCTCTTTCCTAATTGTTTACTTAGAGAGTTAAGTTTTGCATCTAGTTCAGATGTTGTCCCTTGCAGATGGAATAAGGGTGACTTCAAGAGCTTTTCTTGGGTGCTGGTGAGCACCTTTGGCGGTGCCATAGTTGTGGCAGTGATTTTCCAAACTGGACTCCATGGAACAGTGTTCTGGGGGATTCTAATAGGTAGTTCTACACTAAGGGTTCTGTGCTCTCAAACATTTGGAAAAAACTCGGTTATACAATGTTAAACATCTTTCCTTGAAGAGGATGCGGTAGCAGCTGTTAACCTGTTCATCAACTCTAGAAGAGAGAGCCAACATAGTATATAAAGTTTCCCCAAAATATTTAATCACATTTTTTCAAATACATTTTTTAATAATCTGGGAATATTTTCCCAAGTAATAGGAGTCCCCAAATGCTCATTTGGGATATTAGCACTTCCCAGTAATCTTAGGACATTTCCTGACCCATTGAGTCTTTTATACCCGTCTCACCTCAAACTTCCAAACCTCATCTTCCACCCTCACTGTCTGGTGATAGCCTTGCTTCCCATTTCCCTGAGAGAATAGAAGCCCTCAAGAGTGGATGTTCCACATATATGCTTTCACACCCCAGTTACCCATCTCTTTACAGCTCCACCTTCCCTCGTGATTCCATGAATAAGCCATCAATTCTCCCCTCTAAGGCCAGCTCCTCCCCCAGCATTACATCCCTATCTTCTCACCCCATCATGGATATTGCTCCACTAACTGTTTCCTCACTTCGGCATTGCCAGGTTTTCCTCCTCCCCTGAATAGGAGACCACATAGTCTCCTCCAGCTCCTGCCCCATATCTATCCTCATGATAACAAAAGTCGGCCAAGAAGTGCCCATTTTTTTCTGTACTTCATTCCTCTTCTCCCATACTCTTGAAACCAATTTAGACTTCCGTCCCCACCACTCTACTAAAACTACACTTGCAAGGGTCAAAAAAAAAAAAAATTAAATCTAGGCTTTAAACCTGGTGGCAAGGGGCGCCTGGGTGGCTCAGTCAGTTAAACGTCTGCCTTTGGCTCGGGTCATGATCCCAGGGTCCTGGGATCGAGTCCCTCATTGGGCCCCTTGCTCAGCCGGGGAGCCTGCTTCTCCCTCTGCCTGCCGCTCCCCCCTGCTTGTGCTCTCTCTCTCTCTCTCTCTGACAAATAAATAAATAAAATCTTAAAAAAAAAAAAAATAAACCTAGTGGCAAATGCTCAGTCTTCAACCTGACCTATCAGTAGAACTCGGCACAGATAGGTCAAGAAGATGAAGTTTAACACTAACATTAACTGACAGGTAAAGAGATAGTTTAACATCCTCTCCTCCTTGAAACATTTTTTTTCCCTTGCCTTCCAGAGCACCACATTCTCTCATTCTTTTCTCCCCCTCCGCCCAGCTCATTTTTCCAATGTTGGCAGTGCCCACATTCACTGTTGGATCTCTTAACTATCCCTGCTTACTTCCTTAGTGATCTCATCCAGTCTTATGGCTTTAAATGCTATCTGTATGGTGATAGCTCTCAAATGTGTATCTTAAGGGCCCTTAACTCCAGATCGATATATTCTACTGTGACTCTATAACTAAACTCATATGCATATGGACACCTAAAATTAAGTTGTCTAAAACTAAGCTCCAGAACTTACCTGCCCCCACCCTAGCCCTAAATCTATTCCTTATAGTCTTCTTCATGTCAGTCAATAGCAATTACTTCTTTCCCCTCACTGTCAGGGGAAAAACCTTAGTATTATTCTTGACTCACTCTCTCGGAGTTGGCATCTGGTCAGTCAGCAATTCCTATTGACTCTACTCTCAGATTAGATCCAGAATCGGTAAATCTCTCACCACCTCCATTGGTACTACCCTTCGTCTTTTACCTGGATTATTATTATTTTTTAAAGATTTGATTTATTTATTTGTCAGAGAGAGAGAAAGAGAGTGAGCATAAGCAGGGGGGGAGCAGCAGGCAGAGGGAGAAGCAGGCTCCCCGCTGAGCAGGGAGCCCAAGGCAGGACTCAATCCCAAGACTCTGAGATCATGAACTGAGCCGAAGGCAGATGCTTAACCACCTGAGCCACCCAGGTGTCCCTTTTACCTGGATTATCGCAGAAGCCTCCAACACTAACTCCCTGCTTCTACCTTCCCCTCCTTACACACATTTCTCAGGACACGATCCAGAGGGAAACTCTTAAAACATAGGTCAGATCTGATCCAATCACTCTTCGGCTCAGTGCCCCCACAATGATATTCCACTCACTCTTTATGAGCAAAGCCTTCACAGAGACTTCTAAAAAGTATGTCAGGGTTACCTGCTACCTTCTCCACATACCATCTCTCGCTCTTCTCCCTCACAGTCTTCCACCCACTCTGGCCTCCTTGCTGTTTCTGAACACACCAGGCCATCCTGCCCCAGGGCTATGCACTTGCTACTTCCTTTGCCTCATAGGGTTGGTCCTTCGATCTGTGCCTTCGATCCTCGCCTCTGGTTGTCTGCTCACCTAGTCAATGAGGCCTTCCTTCCCTCTTAAAACCTTTTGAAATATAGCAACTTCTTTCCTACCTTGTCCCATCTCCTTTCTCTGGCTTATTTTTCTCCCTATATTAACATCAACGGTAAATATAATTTATTTATTTTTTATTGTCTATCTCCCCCAGCTAGGTTGTAATCTCAGTAAGGACAGATCTTTTTTCTGTTTTATTAGCTAATGTACACACATTGCCTAGGAGAGTGCCTGGAACATAGTTGGCACTCGATAACTATCTACGGAATTATATATGGAAAAGGAGTTCTTCTACCCAAATATCATCATACATGAAAAGGCTAACACTCATACATTGAACATTAGTGTTTTTAATAAGAAAGTTTGTTTCCATGAATTAAAAAACAAAATTCCTATTAGCATTATTAATCAGTTATAATATAATAAAATAGTGGTGCTTGTCCCTGATTACTAATTTTAGGATGTATAATAGGTGATGAGTTTATTTACAATTAGTTATATGAATATAAACTCATTTAGGCATTGTACAAGTGTGGATAGGGAATTAGTTTAGGTTCTGAGGGAAGACTGAAGACTAAAGATTAGTAATTCTAAAACATAGTTCTTGAGAGCGTGAAAAAGTGGTACTTTGGGGCATTTTCATATCACCGTTTGCATTTAAAATTATAATTCCAACTGGGTAAAAAAAAAAAAATGTGATTAGGCATTTACAGTTAATAGACAAACCTGCCCCAAACTAAGAAGAATCCTCAAATGGTGGAGAAAGTCAAAGGAAACAGTAAGAAATTCTGACCAGGAAATGATTGAAGCTCATTAATACATGATTCAGGAAGTGGACGACAGAAGTAACCCACCCCCGGTGAGTCTTGGAGTCATTGCGGGAATGACGTGAAGAATAAAGATAGCTCTTTACGTGCTAATAAAAGTAACCAACCCAAAATATGAGGACTAAAAAATTATCTGTAATTAACTTGCAATGCTATAAAAATGCATGTTCAAAAGAAAAGAATGAGGTAATAAATACAAAGTGAAGAGTGGTGGCACCCCTAGAGAATCAAAACAGGCAGTTCATAATGGAAGAGTGTTTCATTTTTAACAGTGTTTTCCAAGAAAGAGGGTGGCCTGACTTTGGAATATAAATAGATGTTCTGGTACAGTCCTTTAATGGAGAGAAAAGCAGTCCACTGAGCTCCTACAATGTGATGAAAATAGCTTGCAAGACCACCCAACACATTTACTCTGATCCCAGACTTCCCAAACCATTTTTAAAAATTTGATTTCTCAATACAGGCTGGTTGGCAGGAATATTAAGCTAAGTTTCTTACTATTAATTATTTAAATGTCATCCTAGTACAAATAATTCATGTGTGACTTGGGGGCCAGATGAGCTTGTTTTCCTTACCAGGCAAAATTATGAACTAAATAAATTCTTCTAGAATGCTCCCTTCTCGAACATTAGTCTTTTACTCCACCACATTCCCATGATTGTATTACCTCTCTAAGAACCAAGGATTTTATTTGCCAGTACTTTTGTGCCACCTGATAAACTGACAGGACATTTTAAAGATGTTTGCTTTCATGGAGGGGTCTTAAGACCTAAAAGTTGATAAAAACCAAAGCATAAAGTTCAGATGAAAGTGGAATGATGTAATAATGTAATAACAATTAGTGGCTATCATTTATTAAATGTTTGCTATATAGCTGTTACTCAACATATATATTGGGCTTAATTTTCACATAGTCACAAAATTTGGGTGTTAAAGATGAAAATGCTTTTTTCCCAGGATAACTGAAAATACTTAAGAATTTCTAGTCTCTCTGATGCTGGCAATTTCTGTATTGCCAATTCAAGTTTACTTAGTAATTTCCTGAACTCACTGTGGTCAATATAAGGTTTCAAAACAATTTGTGATTCTCCCTTATTTTCTATTTGAAACCAGGAGTTAAACTAAAACCCTGGTCAGAAAGGGGCTCAGGGAGGGACTGGTAAAAATATTGTCTCTGCCTAGGGATGGGTCATCTGATCCAGGTGTTATCCTCTGTGCAATTTATAGCTGGTCCTGCCTGAACTTGAATACCTGGTCCATACACCGTTAAGTCCATACCCCTCCAGTGGCCTCAAGTTGTCAGACCATGCTTTATTTTTCTTCTTTGTTCCAAACATGAAGTCTCCTTTCATCTGCCTGTTCTCTCAGCGCAAGCCTCTAATGTCTTTCTCTACACCACACTCAGGTCAAAAACTCAAGAGTTCAGAGACCTTTGTGGAGTTAACAGGATTTGGGGTCACTACAACATTTGCAGTGCTGTGGGTTTTACTTGCGAAGCCAAGCTATTACCCTTTTGTTCTAGAATCTCCCTGAACCTGTTGCCCACCATCTTGGGTTTCTAGACATAACCCTCGTGAATTTACTTTCCTGCTTGCCTACTCTGGATTTTTAAACTTCTACTTTCAAATTTAAAATGGAATGGTAACTTTTTTTGTTGTTCTAGATTGGATCTGACCCCCTCCTGAAGCAATGATTATTATTTACTCAGTAAATAGAGTTTTGAAAACATTAAGAACTTAAGAATGACTGCAAAAATAAATTGCATCGGTTAATTTTCAAAAATATTACCTTCTTTCTTTTATCCTCCTAATAAATATTTGATCCCTAGGGGGAAAAATATTTTGCGAAGAGTATCATAGCTAAGTCCCTGTTCAAATTTTGTTTACTCATGACTTACTTCCCGGAGTTTCTGAGATTATGGAGTTACATGTGGATCATGGGTAAAGTTGTCACTTGTTTCTATTATAGGATTATCACTGCTCTCCCAAAGGTTTCTCTTTGCTCACTTTCCCCTCCTCAGTAGACTATACCACAGAAGGAGCTACGCTGAAGTTGGGCTAACTAAGGATGGGTCCTTGCGTAGGGTTGTAGGAAATGATGTATGGAGCACCAGAACACCACTCTGAACCTCTTGGGATGTCTACTGGTTCCCAGCAATGGTGACTGTCCTATCAGCTGTGTCCTGGCAGTCTGGCTAAGGGGATGATAGGTACTGACCAGTCCTTGGCGCTTGCATCATCATGGTGTTCTTTATTCTTCAGGGCTTCAAGGTCCACCCTAGTCTATTTAGCTTCTACAACACTAGCTATGGGTACTCCTCACGGCTTGAACGTGGGATCTTGTTTCTTCTTGCAAGTCAAACTCTTTAAATACCCTGTCATCCCCACCTTTATGGCCTAAGCTGGTACCCCTAGAATCACCCTTCCCTCTATGAGTAGGAGATTTATTTCTTTGGCAGTTCAGAGTCAGAGCTGATAGCCCTAAATATAACTCTCTATGCTGTTCCTCTTTTTTGTCTCTGCTGACCATCACTATCTGTTCAGTGAAATTAATATCACAGTTTGGGGGTCCAGACTTTGGCTTTCTGCACACAGTTCTCTCATAGCATCATGGTTTTGACTTGCTCCCATTCTTGTCTCGGGTTTGAATTAGTTCATGGTGCAAGTATGCCTTGCATGAGTGTTCCTTGGAATTTCAGGCAAGGCCCCACATGTAGCAGATTTAAAGTTTTACAGTCACTAACCTATGTGTATAAAATTCTAATAGTGTTTATTTCTCTACAGTGGAATTAACTCAGTTCTGTACCTCCCATTTTGGAGATGGCAAAAAGATAATCTGAGTAATTCAAGATGACTCAGTCATTTACAACTTACGTGTGGCCAAATCAAGTTAAATATTCAGTCGGTTTTATATTCACTCTCTCTCCTTCCCTCTCTTTTGGGATTTATGTGTTGCTTTTGCATTATCCTGTCAATGGGGAGGCATGTTTGGTCCAAGTGATGTCTTCTGAACTTGCTAGCCTCCAGTGAGCTGTAGCTCACCTGAGTGATCTCTGCTGCAGTGCCCTGGGGCATCTGTTACTGATGTCTGTGGCCTCTAATCTCAGAGTCTACACATTCTTGTTTTTCTCGTTTGTGCCACTTCCACGCATATGGGAACGTTTTGCATAGAAAACTTCCTCGTCCTTTCTTTCCCACTCTTCAGATGCTATGTTGGAGACCTGCTCTAAAATGTAACTTCCCAAGTTATATCTTGGGAAGCTAAACTGTAGTCCTTTCTTCTCTGAGAATCTCCCCCCAAATAGGGGGTTTCTGCTGCTATATCTATTCATAATTTAGTTTCCAAATTGGGACAGAATTCTGGGCACTTCTCAAAGGGCTCTGTATGATCTAGTCATGTGTCCTCCAAATCAATTCATTCCAGCCTTCTGATTCTTCTCTTACATCATTTGAAATGAGGGAACCTGCTCTGTAATCATCACAGAGAGTTTTCTCCCATACAATGTGTAGTTAAAATGTATGCTCTGAGTGAACCAAGCTCTGGATCTTTAGAAACCACAAATCGTTTTCTTTCTCATTGAGTCCAGTTCTTATAAACCAAAAGTACCTTTGACACTTGACACAATATTGACACAACAGGGTCACATAACTCAGCTTTTTTTGCCCCCTCTCCCAGGAAAAAGGCAAAAGCCTAAGGAAGAAAAAATGGACCTTGCCAGCTTACCTTTTCATGAAATTATATATAAAATCTACTGGCTTCAAAGTTATGTAAAAATGGCCAAAAGCCATAGGAGGAAGTGGGGAGGAAGCCTGGAGTATGCTAGAGCTCAGATGGTACCAGCTCCTGAAGATAAGGGTCTCTCCCTAACATACAAACACTACATCACTTGTTTACAATAATGGGCCAGGAACTGGGGTGAGCAGGGCTGTCATAAAGGTCCTCTAGATCCATTTGGTTCAGCTAAGCAGAAGAGGTAGGGCTAAACAAGGAGTTACACACTGAGCCATAATTGCAGAACATAGGCAACCTCTGTGCTAGTTCAGGAGGAGAAAGGTTTCTGCTGGGAGGGACGCTGCTGGAGGGGTCCCCAGACTTCATGACCTCCAGCAAAAAGTCCAAGTGCTATAGCATCATGAAAAGATATTCTATGAAAGAAAAAAATATGTAAAAGAACAGCCAACTTTCCCAGCAGATAAATAGCACGCACCAAACTGTCAATACTTTTAGACACTTATATAATATCCCTAGCAGAATGTGTCAGCCAAAGATTAAATATCCAGCTGAACTATCCTTCAGATATAAAGACTAAAGTCTATCCAGGCTGTTTGAACATGCAGGAGCACAGGGAATGTTGTCTGAATAAACTCTTCTTGATGAAATCCCTGGAGATGACTCTGGAGACAGGCTAGTGTATGGGCAGGATAGCACTGAATCTATTGAACTATAGGCAAGGATGAAATCAAATGTGAGGGAACGGGGTGACCAAACAGATACATGTGTTATATGTCCTAACCGTTTAGAAATTATATAACTAATGAAACTTTGGAGAGGAAGCAGGGAAAATGGGAGTTGGAGTAAGTTTACCGATTGCTTCATCTGTAATAGTTGAGAATCAGGAGATAGCATTTAAAGTTGACAGATCAAGTAACAGGAATATTAGTATTTGTGGCCATAGTATTAAACATTAGAAAAGACAATAGAGATGAAGAGGAAGTGGGGGAGAGGAAGCTGGAAGCTTGCTAATTTTATCATTGCTCATAATAGAAAGTTAATAGATATTGTCTAAAGAAATGGAACACTAGGGATACTATATTGTTGTAATTATAAAGGTTTCAGTAGTATAGGAATACGAAATTTCTAACCAATAGGAGAACTGCACAAACACATAGACACAAAGCATATTGGCCATAGAGTTAAAGGCTTAAATAGAAAACCTCTGAAATTGAAAGCACAATATTTAATTTCTCTCCTTCACCCATTAAATTGCAAGCACACAGAAATGGAAATATGAGAAGACAGATGATAGATAGATGACAGAGAGATAGAGAGATCGATCGATAGGGATAGCCATCTTCTTCACTCACGTTTCTGGTGTCTGAAATTCTGTCTCTATCTATCTATTTATCATCTATCTATCATCTATCTATCATCTATCTATCTATCTATCATCTATCTATCATCTATCTATCTATCTATCTATCATCTATCTATCTACCTACCTACTTACCTACGTAACTATCAATCACTTCTGTATCTCTAGCTTTTTTAATGCCTGGAGGAGAAGACACCCAATAAGTATTAACTGACTGAATAAATAAAAGAACTAAGATACCTCTCTTATTAATAAATATAAATAGATTTCACTCTCTATAAAAGAAGAACAATTTCAGACTAACCTCAAAGAAAACCCAAAGCTATAATACAGATGAGACATACTGAAAACATTCTGATCTAAAAAAAAAATGTAAGTAAAAGGATGGGCAACTTTATGACATATAAAAAAGAAAGTAGATGTAATGATCTTCCTATCAGATATAGTGGGTTTCAGGTCAATAAACAACAAAAAAAACAAGGTTTTTATAAGTCACAGTGGAGATACAAGTACGAATATTTGTCCTCCCCCCAAAACAAGAGCAAAATAGTAATAAGGTAGATATTTCCAAAGATACAATGAGAAATAGGCAGAAACATACTAGCAGTAAAAGTCCTTAGTTCTCCTTTCTCACAGATCAAAATTAAGTGTCTATGAGAAACAAGACAGAGGGTCATAGGGGAAGGGAGGGATAAATGAAACAAGATGAAACCAGAGAGGGAGACAAACCATAAGAGACTCTTAATCTCAGGAAACAAACTGAGGGTTGCTGGAGTGGAGGGGGGTGGGAGGGATGGGGGGCTGGGTGATGGACACTGGGGAGGGTACGTGCTATGGTGAGGGCTGTGAATTGTGTAAGACTGATGAATCACAGACCTGTACCCCTGAAACAAATAATATATGTTAACAAAAAAATTAAGTGTCTATAAGACTTGAATATTATAAGTAGGATAGACCTGATATATACATACAGATGTATGTGTCGAATATTGTACCTCGAAAATAGCAAATATACATTCAAGTGCTCAGGTTGCATTCACAATAATTGATCACATATGCTACAAGGAAACCTTCATGAATCTTGAAAAGTAGAAATAGTACAAATATTCTCTAATTCTAGCACAATAAAATCATAAACTAACATCAAAATCTAGAAAATACTGTATTTTTTCAATGACTTTTATTTTTTATTTATTTTTTATTTTAAAGATTTATTTATTTATTCAACAGAGAAAGAGAGTACAAGTAGGCAGAGTGGTAGGCGGGGGGGAGAGGGAGAAGCAGACTCCCCACTGAGCAGGAAACCCGAGGCAGGGCTCCATCCCAGGACCCTGGGATCATGACCTGAGCTGAAGGCCGACGCTTAATCTAATGAGCCACCCAGGTGCTCCTTTCAATGACTTTTAAAATAAATTTTTATTGTTTTGTTTTACTCATTTCTGAGCACTAAGAAAATGATATCAGATCATAATAATTTCCTGGGGTTTGTTCTTTGTTTTCACCCAATGTCATTCTGGTTATCTATCCCTGTATTATGCATCACTCCAAAACCTGGTGTAAAACAACCATCATTTATAGTTGATGGGCACAAATAGACATCTCACGGTGCCTCTGGAATCAGGAATTCAAGAAATGCGTGGTTGGGAGGTTCTGGTTCCATGTGTTGAGAGCCATGTGTCTTCTAGAGCTGGGGTCATCTCTGAGATATGGCCACTCATATTTCTAGTGCCTGAGCTGGTTACACAAGAGTTGCTGGGGCCTGAAGCAAGTGGAGCTTCTCCGGGCTTCTCTCTCCATCTCTTTCTATGGGGTCTGGTGGCTTTAGGGTTGTCAGACCCCATACAAGGTAGCTCAATGTTCCAAGGGCCAGGCAGAAACTATAGTGCTTTTTATGACCTGCCCTCAGAAGTCACATAGCATTTGTCCTGTATGAGTTGAAGGAGTCACAAAGACCCACCCAAATTCAAAGGGAAGGAACATAGACTCTACCTGTTGACGGGGAGGTTGTGGAGAAGGGAATGATATATTTCTGTTAGAACATTTGAAACTGGAAATATATTGTGGTCATTTTTTTGAAAAATACCATCTGCCACAATTATTTTGCAGAGACTTAGCCATAACACTGCATGTTGCTGTAGTTATTTATTTTCATCGCTGTCTGAAAATGCTTGAGTTTATGAATCCATTCTTCTGTTCATGGACATTTGGGTTATTTTTTATTTTTAAATATTTTATTTATTTATTTGACAGGGAGAGAGAGGATGAGAGAGAGAGCATAACCCTGGGGAATGGCAGGCAGAGGGAGAGGGAGAAGCAGGCTCCCCACTGAGCAGGGAGCCCGACGTGGAGCTTGATCCCAGGACCCGGGGATCATGACCTGAGCAGAAGGCAGACGCTTAACCCACTGAGGCACTCGGGTGCCCCCATTTGGGTTCTTCTTTAGTTTTTTGCTGTTGTGAACATTTTGCTATAGGTATTCTTGCATAAGTCTCGTGATACATGTGTGCGTGTCTCTTGGGAATATACCTAGGAGTGGATTGTTGTTTCACAGTGTACCCATATATTCCACTGTGCAGTATAATAGCAAATACTCTTCCACAGGAGTTGAATCTATTTAGAATCACCCACCAGAAATACATTAGTTCCAGTTACTTCGCATCCTCTCTACTCTATACCTCCCCCTTTGCAAATGATGTATCATAAGAAGGTATGCTAAGAGAGTAGATCTTAAAAGTTCTCATCATAAGAAAAAAATTGTAACTATGTGCAGTGGTGATCATTTTGTAATATATGCACATACTGAATCATTATATTGTACACCTGAAACTAATATATTGTTGTAGGTCATTTATATCTCAATAAAAAAAGGAAATGTTCTACATAAAAAAAAAAAAACAGCTTCCAATGATTCATCACATTTCAGAGGTCACCAATTACAAAAGACTTGCCTAACAAAACTTTGTTGGTACAATCTAACATTGGTGATTATGTACTACATTTTAAATGAATTCTTATTGATCAAAACAAAACAAAAAAAGAATGTATTGCCTATTTTATCGAGTATGAATTTTTGTTTGTGTTTCTCACTGCTATATTGCCAGTGCCTAGAAAAGTGTGCCTGGAAAAAGTATTTGTTGAATGAGTGAATGAATGAAGTGTACTCTAGCAAATAATTGAACTTCGCTTATTTGGAGATTTGTTTGGAAGTTTGAGGTTCACCCACTCTTTTAAAATTAAAGGCATTTTATTTCAAAAGAAACACTCATGGGGCGCGTGGGTGGCTCAGTGGGTTAAGCGTCTGCCTTTGGCTCAGGTCATGATCCCAGGGTCCTGGGATCCAGCACAGCATCTACTCCCTGCTCATCTGGTAGTCTGCTTCTCCCTCTCCCTCTGCCCCTCCCCTGTTCTTGTGCTCTCAATCTCTCTCTCTTAAATAAAATCTTTTTTTTTTTTAAGGAAATACTCATAATACAAAAACATTAAAAAAAGCTTGGAAGGAAAATTTTTAATAGTATTTTGCTTTTCAAGTCTCTTGTCTCCTAAAAACTTCAGTAATTTAGAATCCAAAGACAAAAATGTGACCGCTGATTCCCCTGTGTCTTTCTCACTATTTTCTCCTGTTTCCTCTTTCCTGAGGCGATATGGCTTAGCTTTCCCCACTAGTTTTAGTAGAAGGGTTCTAGCATAAAAAAGGAGCTACTGGAGAGAAAGATACATTGAATAATATTTCAAAACATTTTGTCACTACTATGTTATATTGTCCTGAAGCAACACTTGTGGTAAGTAAGGAATAATTATATAGGTGAAGAACATGAGGCTCAGCAGAGTTCAATGACTTGCCTAGGGTCACATAGCTAGTGAGAGTCAGGGTTTGAAAATATTTCTGATTTTAAAGCCCATACAATTTTCCTTTTCCTGTTCTCAAAATAAAAATAGCTGATTAAGATTTTCCCCCAATCCTAAAAAACGATTTATTTTATACTAGAAAATTCAAAAAATAAGGCAAAATAGAAATGAAAAATTTGAAATCATCTTGAAATTCCACTGTGGAAATTTAACAGGGAGTGTTCAATATTTTGGTTAGCCGCTTTGTCTGTGTGTGTGTATATATATATATATATATATATATATATATATATATATATATATACTGGTATATACTTACCATAAATGGGATCATACATGTTGCTTTTTTGACTTTCTTTTTGCATTTAACAATGAATCACAAGGGACTTGATCAATGAATAAATGCATGCACTTTTAATGACTGCATAGTGTCATTATGTAATTTTGATATTTATGATATGTATGTTTCTATTGATATGTATGTTTAATACTTTATGATATGTATGTTATGATATGTATGCTTAATATTTTATCAATCACTTGATATTTGGTTTATTCATCACATTTTGAAAATGTATAAAATCCAGTAACAAATACTCTTGTACATGAATCTTTGTTTTTTCCCAATTACCTCTTTGTGACAGATTTCTAAAGTGGAACTGGCAGAGCTCATATGGTCAAACACTGGATTACCTTCTCCTATGGCTAAGAGACCCATAACAGGGCTGAAGACATCTGTAAAATGAAATTATTCTAATGATCATGAGTGGCTCTACACAGTAGACACAGATCCTAGTACAGGGCAGAAGAAAGGGAGCCCAAAATGGTAACTGGAGATGGTCAACTTATGGCCATATTTTGCCTGTTCCCTTAGGCTTCCTGCGGATCCATTACAGAATCCCACACTGCACCACAGACCTGTTAATGCATCCTCACCCCGCTCTTAAAACACAGGACAGAGAACGTCAACATGCTGGGGATAGGCCGACTGTTCGGATCAGAGAAAACTGTTAAGCACAGGAATTGAGTGGCATGGGATTTTGGTTTTCCTGGGTCTTGGTTAATTGTGACCAGGGAAGACACTGAATGAGTCTGTGGACATTCTGCTGTGTCAGATGGCACTCATCAGGCTGACTCAGAATCGACTCTCCCTGCAATAGTTACAGCCCCTTTGGTTTCTTTTGCCTCTCCTCTTCATTCTTATGTTCATTACTGTGTGTATTGTTGCTGCTTCTGCTGCACTTTGTTGGTTTGTTCTTACTCAGTTTAAAATGTTATGACATTTAAAATCATGTTTCTCTTTAAAATCTCCTTCATAATGACATTGGTAGAAACAAGTGGAGCAGAGATTGCGCATGTTCGGGCATGACTGAGAGATGAGAGAGCCAAGGAGGTATGTTCAGGACTTCAGGGGAGGGCCCTGTGGGTGGTCCGGGGAGGTCCGTGTGAGGGCAGCGACCTGTAAAGGCTGCGGGGGCTGGAGTATGAGTGAAGACACATGTGTGGCTGCAGGATGTTTGGCTGGATTCCTTCCCAGCTCCCTAGTGGGGGATTTGCAGACGGGGTTAAGATGGTGATCTGGGAGTTGCTCTGAGTTCTTGGAGCAACCTAACACTAGGATAGGGAAGCCAGAGTGATCTTCCAGCATTGCCGATGGGCGCCATTCACATTCCAGTATTAGGTAAGTGGAAGGCCACTGGGGTCTCTAGGTCAGACTCTTGCTCTCCTGTTAGAATCTGCTCTTCCTGAACTTCTGAACTTGGATTACAAAGCAGTAGGCAGGCTTCTCGAGAAAAAAAGAGTTCAAAACAAGTGAGTCCCAGACAGAAATAAATCTTGGGGCAATCATGAAAGGGAGACATGTAGAGAAGGAGTTGGTTGTAAAGAGAGATTGTTAGATTATTAGAATAAATAGAAGGTTATGTGTAGACGTAGAGTGTTCAGTATGAAGTATATGGAAAATGAGGGAAAAGCTTGAAATTATCAATTACAGTAAATTCTTCGTGGTCAGGGACTTTGCCTGACACCGCAGTTTGCAATGAATGTTCGCTAAAGGAATAAATAGAAAACTACTAAACGAAAAACCAAATTTGTAAAAAAGTTGTTCACCAATCTAGATTTTATTTATTTATTTATTTATTTGAGAGAGAGAGAGAGAGAGAGAGTGCGCATGAGTGGAGGGAGGGGCAGAGGGAGAGGAAGAGAGAGAATCTTTTTTGTTTTTTTTTTTTTATTTGACAGAGACACAGCGAGAGAGGGAACACAAGCAGGGGGAGTGGCAGAGGGAGAAGCAGGCTTCCCGCGGAGCAGGGAGCCCGATGCGGGGTTCGATCCTAGGACCCTGGGATCATGACCTGAGCCGAAGGCAGATGCTTAATGACTGAGCCACCCAGGCACCCCGGAAGAGAGAGAATCTTAAGCAGGCTCCACACTCACCACAGAGGTCGTCATGGGGCTCGATCTCATGACCTCATGATGCTGAGATCATGAGCTAAGCTGAAATGGAGAGTCAGACGCTTCACCAACTGAGCCACTTTAGGCGCCCCACTGATCTAGATTTTAATTCACTAAGTTTTTATTAAATTTTTAGAGTTAAAAGAGCTATTTGAGATAATTCATTGATTCAACAAGCATGAGTACCTACTGTGTGCTAGTCAAAGGGATTGAAAAATGAACTATCCCAGTTATCTATGCCTAAGTATGAGGAAACAGGCTTGACTTTCCTTCACTTCAAGTACCTGGAGGCAGAGCTGAGACCAGAACCCAGATATCCTGAATCTTAGTCCTTTGTGTGTCCAGCGTGGCCATGTTCCTTCTAGGGGTCAAACTGGCGACCACATGGTGTCCATATGTATTCTTGAGACCTGAAACCTTATGTGGTAAATACACAGGACTGCAGATTCCAAGAAGGTGTTACCGTTCAGTCTGACTGAAATAAATGACACAAGTGAATGACTGTAGCCTTTTGAAAAGGGTATTTTTTCCCCCCAAAATGTAGCATCACACCAAGATGGGTTATAAGAGTGTGTTATGGGTAAGATAACAATACCTTTCTAATTTCTTATCAGGGAATCCCAAATCTTAAAAGTATACTGAAAATCAAAAAGGGATTTGATTTTGCATATCAAAATGCCAAAAATTCTGATGCTAAGTGCCATTTGAGTCACAGAAACTTTATTTATTTGCTTTAGTTTAAAATTTTTTTAAGCTTTTTTTCTTTTTATTTATCTCTACACCCAATGTGGGGCTTGAACTCACAACCCCAAGATCAAGAGTTGCATACTCTTCCGACTGAGCCAGCCAGGTGGCCCCTGGAGTCATGGAAACTTGTGTACAATAATAAAGAACATTGAAAATTGAGAGCTGGACAATGCACATATTCCATTATTTCTTTAGTCCAGTCTGGAGCAACTGAGAAATCTGAGAGGCATATGTAACCCCTAGGTAGAGAAGTTGCTGTATGCCTGAAGGTCATTCAATGTCTTTAACTCCTATTCAGTAATCACCAGATAACCTCTCATTTTGACTTTATTTCTCAAGACAACATTTCTATTGAGAAGGTACTATTCCAACTAGTCAAAGTGAGTACAACAGTCTACCTGGCAGTTACATTTTTCAGAGTAAATTAATATATCGGCATTCTGACTTCTCAATGCTTTGCTATTTGGTTGATAGGAATTAGCTCCCCAGAGAGAACTGGAAATCCAACTTAAAAATGTAAGGAATATAATGTCTTCTTTTGTGTAGGGCTATGGCATGATGGTATGCGTTCCCACACTCTTTGTAAGTGTAATATGCCTCTTCTGTATCCTGAAGGGAACATTCTGGACCCATGGAGACCTCATCAATACACTAACATCTAATGGAACTCAGTCTAAAGTAACCAGCTAGTAGGTCTCTCATACCCATCTTTTTTTAAATATTCATAATTATTTTGTTAATCAAGAGAGTATATAGTAATGTAATTAAATACAAACATATTCTAAAATAAGGATAAATACCTGCCAGTACCGTTAATTTTCCTATTCACTTGAGGTTTCATTTTCAAAGCCAGTTGTATTAGCTTCCTTACCTCATACCCATCTTATTTATGCCTCCTTGTAACTAGATGCTCCCTAAATATAAATAAGTGGGATACACTCTTGTATATTCTTGGTTTGGGAAAGAAAGGAACTAAGAAACTTATCTATAGTGAAGTTTCTGTTTTTATGGAAGGACTCAGCATAACCTGTGTACATACTTAGGCATTCCCAGCGGACAGAAAGCATAGGACAAATAAAATGTCTTTGTAAGTGCCAAATCAGTCTGAGGAAGATAGAAAGTAATGAGTGGACACTTAAGGTTTTGGCTCCTTCCCTGCAGCCCCACCTTCACAAATAAGGATAGAGGGTTCACTCCTGAGAAGTGCATGTACTGGAAAGGGAAGGAACTTACAGACGTTGGGGGAGGTAAAGGGTGGGGACACACTGGAGATGGAGAGTGGGGTAGAGTAGTTCTGAGCAATTGACTCCAGAGAACTTTTTACCCTGAATGCTTGAATTTGAGTCTGATGTGGGTCTGCTCTCATTGACTTAAAGTGCACGCACACAGCTCACTGTTTTGTAGATATCTAAAACATTCTGATAGGCATGAGGAGGAAGGAATAGCTCCTTCTTGCCCGCTTCATCAAGGCATTCACTAGAGCAGAGCAGAGGAGCAGCCATGATGGAACCAGGGGGCCGGTTATAATCATATAACTAAGAGGCCATTCTGTTCATGGGGGAAATGTCCATAGGATGAGACGTGGGTGTCAGTTTGAAACCTTCTAGAGTGTTTTGGATGCATCCTGCCGGGGTGCCATTAAACTGGACTAGCAGGACTTGGGAAAGGGGGTTGAATTAGAGTTTTTGCAAATTTGTTCGTCTGTGATGAGCCATATTTTAAAAATTGTTGCTGTGGCCGGTAGTGTGTTGCATAGCATCCCCCCAATTCACATATGCCTGGAACCTCAGAAAGTGACCATACTTGGAAATAGTGTCTTTGCAGATGTAACTAGTTAAGAGTCTAAAATGAACATCCCAGGTTTAGGGTGGGCCCTAAGTCCAATGACTGGTGTCTTCATAAGAGAAAGGAGAGGAAGATTTAGGCACACATAAAGACACAGGGGACGAAGGCCATGTGAAGATGAAGGAGATTAGAGTGATGCAGCTACAAACCAAGGAATGCCAAAGGTTGCCAGAAGCCACCAGAAGCTGGAAGAGAGGCATCGAATGGATTCTCCCTCAGAGACTCCAAAACAGCTCAATTTCAGACTGCTGGCCTCCAGATTGTGAGAGAATAAATTTCTATTGTTCTAAGCCACCACATTTGTAGCAGTTTGTTATAGCATCCCTAGGGAACTAGCACATTACCCATATTCCTCAATTTTAGATCCAGCCAACAGTGGCCCACGGAAATATGGGTTGTACGTTTATTTATTTAGCTATTGAATAGAGATTAATTTTCATTCCTCCCCACCTCTTTCCTCCTCACTCCGGACTACTCCACACACATAAGCAAACCACACACCAGAAAGTACTCACAGATGAAGACTCAAGGGTCAGGAGCAGTCATAAGAAATATTCAAAATAGTTGCTTTCAGGGTGCCTGGGTGGCTCAGTCGTTAAGCGTCTGCCTTTGGCTCATGTCATGATCCCAGGGTCCTGGGATCGAGCCCCCGCATCGGGCTCCCTGCTCGGCAGGAAGCCTGCTTCTCCCTCTCCCACTCCCCCTGCTTGTGTTCCCTCTCTCGCTGTCTGTCTGTCAAATAAATAAATAAAATCTTCAAAAAAATTGTAAAAGAAGAAAAACAAAAAAGTTCCTTTCATTCCCTGATTAATCTAGAGATGGAATATTTCATGTACTCTATCTTAAACCAATATGTTTTTATTTCTATCATTTTAGCAAGTTCTTTTATAAGAAAATATTTTGGCTATTAGGTAGAGTTCATTGTAATAAAGTACACAAATTTCATGGTGGGGTGAATCCTGAGCAGGTGGCAGCAGCAGACATTACTTCCATTTCCAAAAGATAGGTTTCTACTGCAGAATTGCAAACCAACAAAACCTGTAAACTCAACCAAGTTAGGAACATTGGACTTCCCTTGGAAAGGATGTTAAGTTACATGCTCAAGTCAGCTGTTCCTCTGCCCGCCAAAATAATATTCTCCTTCTCCCTGTGGCATGTCCCATGTCCTCCCCCTCGTCAAACTCAATGGATGAGTGACACTACAAAGAACCCTCTTCTTTGACAACACAGGTTGATCAACACTGAAGAGACCTTGACCAACATCTCTTTTATCTTTCACCTTTCACTCAGGTTCTTTCAGATGTGGTTCTTAAATTAAGTCAGATGCTTAATTTGGGGGTTCCCGATGCTTTCCTCCAGCAGTCAATCCCAACAACTTGGAGGCTTGCCCGTTTTCCTGTGTGTGTGTGTGTGTGTGTGTGTGTGTGTGTAACAATACAGCTCTGAAGTACTAGAATATAATGTTGTTTATTTGCGCCTCTCTTATTTTTCTCCTGCATTACTCTCTTACCTCTTGGGACTCTGCTTGCTTATTTTCACTCTACTCCTCAGCATTTGCAAAGTCTGTATTTCCTACCCCTGGCAAAGATCTGTGGGTCAGCAGTGACATTGGCTAGAGGTCCTTAAGACTATCACTGCTACACTAAAGTTGGAAAATGGCAGGATATGCTGAATAAAATAATTACAAAGTTAGGGTGTGTATTTTTAAAAAGCATGTGTAAGAGAAAGGATTAGAAAAGAAAACAGACTGTATTAAAAAAAACAGGCAAAAAATAATAAAAAGAACAGGGATGTCTGGGTGGCTCAGTTGGTTAAGCGTCTGCCTTCGGCTCAGGTCATGATCCCAGGGTCCTGGGATCGAGTCCTGCATCAGGCTCCTTGCTCAGCGGGGAACCTGCTTCTCCCTCTGCCTGCCACTCGCCCTGCTTGTGTGCTCTTTCTCTCTGACAAATAAATAAAATAAAATCTTAAATAATGATAATAATAAAAAGAACCAAAGAAAGTAAGTGAGTTGCTAGAGTCTTACGAGTTTACGTTCAGATGAGAAAGTGGGTGAGTGGCTCGGTGACTTGAAGCTAGGAGTTGCTGGAAGAATGGAGATACAAGTAAATGGAAGTAGGTGAAATCAGGATGGGGAATCAGAAGACAAGGGAAGGGAAAGTTTGGGTGATCAGAATGGAGGAAATAAACAAAATAGTGAAACAATAAGAAATAAAAATGAAAAAAGAAGAAATATTGGCATGATGCATAAGAAAAAGAATAAGAGATGAGGGAAGAATTGAAGATAACAAAGAGGTGCATTTCAGAAAAGGCCACATCTGGCCATTGCTTTCTAGTGAACAGATTTCAGTAATATGATAGTGTTTCTATGTCCCCCTTTGGAAGTCAGCATTTCAGAATTTCAGAAACACTTTGGTTTGAAAGAAGGATTATATTCTAGTCCTGCTTATTATTGTCTAGTTAAATGATCACTGACAGGTCACTTAACTCCTCCACTTTGTTCCCAGGGTAAAAATAAAAGGATATTGCTTTTTGGCTCTCTAAGAAGACACGACTTTATTCTTACAAAATGACTAATTAGGAGTCAACATGGGAATATTATTTTTAAATATCTGTATTTATTCATATACTTAGGTTTTTACTTCGATTTACTCATATTTTAATTTTCTTGCATATCCTTTTTTTAATATTCCCAGTAGAAGGTGATAACACATGAAAACAGGTAGAACAATGTGTTATTTTTAAGCTGTATCTGGATCTATGGCAACAAGCGAACGTGCTCTATTATTTTTTAAAATGCTAATTTGAGGGGTGCCTGGATGGCACAGTGGGTTAAACATCGTGCTTCTCAGGGTCGGTGAGACTGAGCCCCACGTTGGGCTCTGCAGGGGAGAGGGAGTCTGTTTGCGATTCTCTTTCTCCCTCTCCCTCTGCCCCTGTATCTGCACTCTCTTTATATATAAAACAAATAAATAAATCTTTAAAAAAATAAAACAAAATCTTAGTTTGAGATGGTTCATTTCAATAGTCTCTTTAACTAGTGAACAGATGTGTTCTTTTTTTTTTTTTAATGTGTTCTTTTAAGGCCTAAAAGACACAGTGAGGGTTATAAGTTGATGGCCCAGTCTAGATGCAATTGAGAGACTAACACTTTTGGGTTCAAGTAACAGAAAATCCAGCTAAATAGTGGCTTGCACATGTAACATATCTGGTAGTTGGCAGTTGCTGAGATGGCCTAAAACTATAAAATGGGGTCATCCTGGAGCCTGACTCTTTCCATCTTTCAGCTTTGCCATCCTTCTGTACTTGTTGCCTCATGGTTGCAAGATAGCTGCCACATCTCCAGGTATTATGTCTTTTCATCAGTATGATAAGCAGGAGAGGAAAAGCTCCTGTTTGCTCCTTTTGAGGTTAAAAGAGAAATGCCAGGTACCATTGATGTCTCATTGACCAGAACTAGGTCATATCCCACTTCTGGACCTAACCATTAATGGGAGAAAATGGGATTATTATAAATGACCTAGACCAATCATGACTCATTCCCTGGGGCTAAATCAGGATCCTACATTGCTTGAAATCAGATCTCTGCCCATTGCAAAATTATGTTTCTCTTAACAGGGAGGAAAAGATAATGACCTCTGGGTGGGCAACTAAAAGGAAGACTCGTGATAGCTAAGAGACCTTTATGGACAAAATCTAGAGAAGGTGTTTAATTGGCAGTTTTTAGTTCAGGAGGTATCAATTGGATAGGATATTGAACTAATATATAAACATTTTCTTTTTAAAAACTAAAAGATACTTTATTATTATTTTTTAACACATATAATGTATTATTTGTTTCAGGGGTACAGGTCTGTGATTCATCAGTCTTACACAATTCACAGCGCTCACCATAGCACATACCCTCCCCAATGTCCATCCCCCAGCCACCGCATCCCTCCCATCCCCCCCTCCAATCCAGCAACCCTCAGTTTGTTTCCTGAGATTAAGAGTCTCTTATGGTTTGTCTCCTTCTCCGGTTTCATCTTGTTTCATTTATCCCTCCCTTCCCCTATGATCCTCTGTCTTGTTTCTCAAATTCCTCATATTAGTGAGATCATATGATACTTGTCTAAAAGATACTTTAAAAGATAACAAATTCAATGCTTCATCTGAGAATGATTGGGAGAATGAAAGCCCCCCAGTAAAGTCATGAGTTAATTACATGACTGTAATTAACAAGTAATTGCTAGAAAAAGATATGAAAGCTGGATTGATCACTCCTACTTAAGTAGTTCACTCCTGTTAGAAAACCAATAAAAAGCCCTCCTTATAGGGGTGCCTTGGTGACTCAGCCGATTAAGAGTCTGACTCTCCATTTTGGTTCAGCTCATGACATCAGGGTAGTGGGATGGAGCCCTGCGTAAGGCTCTGTGCTCAGTGGAGAGTCTGTTTGAGATTCTCTTTCTCCCTCTCCCTCTGCCCCTCCCCATTGCGTGTGCATGTGCGTGCACTCTCTCGCTCCAAAATAAATAAATCTTAAAAAAAAAAAAAAAGTCCTGGGGCACCTGGGTGTCTCAGTCAGTTAAACATCTGACTCTTGATTTTGGCTCAGGTCATGATCTCAGGGTCCTGGGATCAAGCCCCATGTCAGGCTCTACGCTCAGTGTAGAGTCTGCTTGTCCCTCTCGGTCCCCCTGCTTGCTCTCTCTGTCTCTCTCTCTTAAATAAATTTGAAAAAATAAAAATAAATAAATAAATAAATAAATAAATAAATAAATAAATAAATAAAATATTTTCAAAAAGTCCTCCTTATGTCACAGTTCATGTATTGCCCCCTCTACATTTCTTGTCATGATTTATCTTTATCCTGTTTCTGCACTGATTTCCCCCTACTTTTCTTTGTCTACTCATTACCTTCAGTTTTGTTTCATTTTTCCGACTCCGAGTCACCATCTACTTTGTTCTGATATTAAATGCACAGCACTGCACATTTGACACTCACAGCAGTTCACAGGTATTCTCCCATAACTTCTTCAACCTCTTCCAGATCTATGCTCAAACAGCTGGCTCTTCTCCTACTGAAGCAGGGTTATCTCACTGATTTACATCACCCAGGCTTCCCTGCTCAGCTCACACCGTGATTCTATCCATTCTTTCTCTTCATAGATATTTGCGGCCGACATGGTGCTTTTGTAATTATGCAGAAGCAAGCGTAGGCAAACAAGACCATATTTTTTTCTTGCACCAAACTAGAACTATGTATTGATCCTTCTCTCTGCTCACCTTGAGCCTTTCCATTCTCATAAATTCAAGTCTCTTCTTCCACATGCATACACTCCAATCCTGGACCTTATTTATTCTTTTCTCTTTATTGTTCACCTCTTCATCTGGCCAGCTAGCTACCGCACAGAGGTGCTCAAGCAAAGAATGCATTAGAGCATGGCTGAATTGGCTCCCTTGCCCACAGCATTTCCTGTGGGGAGAGGCTAGCCTTGGAACATCTGGTACAACTCCCTCCTTTGCTTACGGAAGCCAGAAGGGGGAGGACAGAAGGCTAGGGGTTTGGTATTGGGCATTTTGGAACCAGTATAGGGTCAAGTGGAAATAGCTCCTTTTCCCAGAGGCTGTTTCTAACCGGAGTTAGGGAAATAAACAAAAGAAACTGGAACCTCACAGATTCTAAAGTAGATGGTTATTTCTTTATCTACTCTCCCACTTCTCCATGTCAGCAAAAGCAGATTGGTAGCATTCAATGTGAAATAAAAAGTGAGCAAAAATCTGCAAGTCTGAGGTATATAAAATACCAACCAGGTCAATTTGGTAATGAAAATGAATTTCTCATTTCTCTAAAAGGAACTAGTATTAACGGAGTAGCTAACATATGCCAGGTACTGTGATTTTATACTTAATCTCATGTTTAATTTAATCCTCCATTGAATTTAATCCTCCAGTGCACTCCATTGTTCCTGACATCTACATAATAAAATCATAACAGATATTTCCTTTATTATCATTAAAACAGTGATATCTCATTAAAAGCGAGCAAACACAGGGTACTTGTTAATTTACTTTATCTATTTACATAGTTTATAAAAGTATTCATTAAAGAATGCAAGATACAAAGGCTGCATTTAATGAATCATCTATGAAGTTTTCATGAGCAAGTTTTTAAAAATATGACATTAAAGGGAAAGAATGCTTTGGCAAATTGGAAACCTGTTAGAATTCAAAGATCTCCAAAGTTGGTTAGAATGGTCATATCAAAAATAAAATGCACATTTCATTTCATATACAAATAGGCGACTTTATCATTGGAGGAACTGGCCTTAAGCCGATGAGTCTGAGGTGTATTTGCCTGACAACACAGCAAGGCTTTGAAAGGGTGGCTGTTCAACTTCTCTGCATCCTTTGCCATCTCTGCTGTAAGTGGCATCTGTGAGACACCGAATGCCTCTGTGTGTGAGACACTCTACTCACGGGTGGTCTGATATGAACAGCTTTAGCAAGAGGATGGCAACTGTAGGCGCCCCGTAGCCTGTTCCTGTCGTCTGACCCCCGACTGGACTCTGGCTCTGTGTCTGTATCTGAGGCGCACTTGGCTCTCAGTGTTGACTTGCGTACATCTATCCCTGACTCTGAGTTTTAGTTCCTGCCCTGTCCTCGCGCCCACCCGGTACAACAACTTGTGAAATAGTGCCACTGGTGATATTTGACACAGAGACCATGTGCCTCCCCGTGAAAAGATCAAAGCACTCCCAGGTCTGACCTAGAGCTGGCTGCAAAGGCTGGGCTAGCTCAGCAAACACGGGCACTGCAGTGATGCGCTTTCTCGAGGCTGTGGCTGGCGATTTAAAATGAGACGGGCTATTAGAGAAGCAAATAACCAGTGACAAAGACTCAGCACGTTAGGAGGCTGCTGAAGACTGTTGGTGGCTTATTTTCAGATAAATCACCTTTAAGCAATTTACCAAGCTGAAGAAGCTGAGCTATTTTGGTGAACCTAACCCAGAAGATACCTAGAAGACAGGTTAGAGCCGCTGGGATTAATCAAATAAGAAAAGGTTTTGGGCACTAAGGGCTGAGGTTCTTAAAATATGAAAATATTAGGAATTAAAATTCCTAATTCTGCAGTATTGTAACTTCCTGGCCTCTACTTACCGAGTACAGAGCACAAACCAAACACAGCAGGGCAGAGAAATGCTTCTCACTGATTTAATCACATTTTGGTAACTTCATAGAAAGAGTCCTAGAAGATTTTATGCTTGTTCTGGAGAAATAAGTTTGTGTTTAGGGATTCTTTCTTTTTTTGTAAACCAATCTTATCCATGAAGTCAAATTATGGGCCAAAGTATTATTAAGAAAATAATGTTACCTGTGAAAAGATTGTAGTAGAACATGACTGTGACTTTTTTATGTGTCTGTGAGAGTTCTGTTTAGGTAACATGATCATAATCATAATCATAATAATTGCCATTATCATGAACCAACTCTTCTGAAGGTGCTTCACAGGTATTACCTCATTCAGTGTTTACCCAATACTGTAGGCATTTTATTCCTGTTTTATGGGTGAGGACATTGACTCGTAAAAATATCAACTAGTTTGCCTGAGCACCCATAGCTAATCAGAAGCAGAGGCAGGATTCAAATGGAGATGGGTCTTATTCCATCTGCAAAATGGAGAGCACAAGAACGAAAACACAGAGTAATCATGAGGATTAAATGGAACTATGTATGAGGCAGTATTCCCTGAGCTTTTAAACTGATAAGCAACTGTGAGGTGCTGATAAATACCGTGGGCAGGCTCTGGAATACACTGTACCGTTTGCCCTTGGACAACTTCTTAAAGTATTGAGGGGTGCGCCTCCACACAGGGTGGCCGCAAACTGGGCAAGTGAGGCAAAAGGAACTACAACTTGACAAGAAGACATTCCTGGACCATTGAGACACGGAAACAAAGGATACTGCTTTGCATGGCGTTGACAGGGAAGAGACACGGTGACCATGAAGATTGTCTGGGGGGTGAGAAAGTCACTTGGGAGAAGGCTGCTTGCTTCAACTTTAGGTTCACTAATTAGTTTTGCAGAGAAACAGCTGTGTTACACTGCCCAAGGGGTCAGCAACTGTAAGGCTCTCACTCCACCTTTATGGAGTCAAATTGTTTAAAAGCAAACAAATAGTGGTGATTTTGTTTTTCCTAGAAAGAGAGTGTCAGACCCATTGGTGGGGTCCTTTCTATTCATCCTCATACGCTGCGTATTTTTTTTTTTCGTATGTACACTTACGGCCACGGATACTGCAAACCACAATCATTAATATTTATAATGTTGAACTCTCAAATCCCTTCTACAAGTGATATTATGCCCCGTGTGATCTGCTCAAGAAGACAGGAAAGCACTGAGTATAAAGAAATCTTTCCACTGAAAAGAGTTAAGATGTTAAAACTCTGCTCTCTGCTTTCAACTTCAGTCTCTGGAAATATGTTTAATTAATATTTATATATTAATTAGTGTTAAATAATAGTTTTCAATTTCTAAAGGCTTTTATATATACTTAATGCACTTAACAACCCTGGGAGTTGGGCATTGTTATCCTTATAAGGTTTCAATTTCTTTGAGAATCGGTGCCAGGAAAATCCGATATGTCCTCGGGAGGAACTGAAATTCGCTCTCCCTAATAAAAACCAAATACATGTAACCTCATTTTTCCCTTCATGCCCTGCCTTCTAGGAACCTCAGAGTTGAATGTGATGAATGTTTATGGCTATTGTGTCAATCTTTATAATCGGCATGCTTTCTCTCTTTCCTTTGTTCTGCCTTTCTATTTCTTTTTCATCAGCTCCGGTGATTATTGCCAGTACTCTTTTCATAAGCTACTTCAAACGTTGTTTTAAGAGGGTATACGTGAGAAAATAAATAAATAAATAAATGAATAATCTGGTTATTATTGTCTTAATTTTAGAGAGAGGTGAAGCTACCTGAGCAAAGTTATAAAGCTCATTAGTGGCAGAGTTGGGGCTTCAACCCAGGTCTCCTGATTCCAAATTCTATGCTGTTTCCAGAATAATCCATCCCTGTAGAAGAAGGTGAGCTAAGATTTTACTCAATTAAAGCCTTCCCTCAAGGAGTGAAATGATTACATTTTCTAAGGTTGTGCAAATCCATACAGTTGTCTCCACTTTGTTCCTGAGAATCCTTAAACTCTTGAGAGAGAGGGAAAAAGAAAGGAGGACTGCTTTTGACATTCCCAGATGTTCGGCACGTTCAGTTTGGAGATTGCTCTTACGAAAAAGTGAGAGTGGGGTGGGACTGTGGGACATCGGTGTGGCTCCTAGACATATTCCCTCCTACCTCATCCTAAGTAGGAGGAAGACCTGCTTCTTTCCAAATGGCTCCTACTTCTCTGACTATTGAGATACTGCGGCAGCTGCCACCGGGTTCCCCTGCAGGGCCGCGTGAATGTTTCTCTTTGTTGCGAAGAAGATGCAAAAAGTCAATGCATTATTTATGGTAGTTATTTTCATTGTTACATATTTCACAATAATTGAAAGGTGGAAGTAGAGGATAATATAATAGAATGGGAAGAAAATGATCTGCAGTAACTTTAGAAATGTTTATAGGAAATGTTCAGCTGCTAAAAAAATCCCCCAAAACAAACACTGGATCTTAAAATACCATGTAAGCCACCCACATCTGCAAAGCCTTATTTCTGCTATTTATTTGTCCAAAGCAATAGAGTTAGTGTAAAACTGAACCTTGAAGGAGAATTCTGAATTCCCTCCATGTGAGAGGGTTTGTAATGAAGTTATTTACTCTCAGAGCGAGCGTAACTTCTGATGGTTAGCCCATCATCCTGATGAGGCCAAGACAGCATGTTCTACTCTGACATAACTTCAATCTATTTCATAACCAAGCACTATACTGTTGACCCCAGCCAACTGGCTATCAAATATATGTGCTCAGTTACAAGGAAAACTGTTTGAGCAAATGTAGATAGATCAATCTAAATTTATCACCCTCATGAAACACACACACACACACACAATCATGTACTCCCAGTATTACCTTCATCTAGAAAGAATACTGTACTTTAAGATATAAACAATGTATTTTCTATGACAAAGCACTAAACCTTAGGTTCCCCATGTGTGATATGAGATGTTTGGAATGGGATATGGCACCAAAGGATCTTTATCACTTAGGAGGCTTTCAGCGAAAAGTAACAGAACCATGACTTAAAATGTCTTAAACACTAATAAAAATGTATTATCTCACATAATAAGTGGTCTGGAGGCTCTTATGAGGTGGCTTTACTTTAGTAAAGTTACTTTAGTGGCTCAATAACATTATGATTGTAGCTGAGGTTCTTTCCATCTTTGGCTTTGTTTTGCTCCTGTTGACTTAGCCTCAGTCCAGTTCCCTTCATGGTCACACAAGGTAGGCACAGTTCCAGATAGTGTATGCGTGCATAACAAGGTCAAGTGGAAAAAGAGATTCCTTTTTCCCCATGAGTCTTTTTTTTTATTAGTAATAAAATCTTTTTCTGAATCCATCCAACAGATTTCCCTTAATGTTTCACTGGCCAGAATTGCATCACACACCCTTCCCTATACCACAGGCCGAGGGAATGAGATGACCATAGCTGACTAAATGAAGTCGAGAAGAGACTGGGCTATGTGAACACAATTTTAGGTCTGTTGAATGGGGGGCACCTGGATGGCTCAGTCGGTTAAGCGTCTGCCTTCGGCTCAGGTCATGATGCCAGGGTCCTGGGATCGAGCTCCGCGATCGGCTCCCTGCTCAGTGGGGAGCCTACTTCTCCCCCTCCCTCTTCCCCTCCCCCCGACTCATGCTTGCACACACACACACACACACACACACACACACACACTCTTTCTCTCTCTCTCAAATAAATAAATAAAATCTTAAAAAAAAAAGACTGGGCTATGTGAACACAATTTTAGGTCTGTTGAATGGAGGAAGCAGGGAAAATGATGTTGGGCTAGCAAAGAAAATGCCTCCTCAGGTCCACCCTTTACTCAACTAACATCTAAATATATACCCTTCATACCATTCACACTTGGTAAAAGTACTTGCATCTATATAAAATGTGTCTACCTCCTCCCTAAAGGGAGACTGCCCAAAGTCTCATCAGTCAGTACAGTCAAGCCTACATCTAGGATTTCTGGGCTTTTATTTTTAATTTCTTCCATCATGGTCTGTGGACATAGGACTAAAAACAAATTTTCATCACTAGCTTAGCCAATACAAAATAGGATAAATTTTCCCCTTAACAGTCCCCACGCCCCCCAACTGCCCCATCAACTCTGATTCTGAAAAGGAGATAATAGGAAATGACTGACAACAGTCACTGGTTTATAGCATTTGCATTCTGTTGGACAACAATAGCAAGGACTTCCTACCCTGATAGTAGAGAGAAGTCACCCAATTGCTCAGCCCGGTTCTGCTCTCAGGAGCCGTCTTTCTTTCCTTTTTTGTGACAGATGGTTAGCTGCTCTCCAATACCTATTTCTCCTTCCTCCTGGGCACACAGCTAGGCCACCTTTCTCAGCCTTCCTTGCACTTAGCTGTAACCATGCAGACTGAGTTCTAGCCCACAGAATATTAACGGAAGTGCACATATCACTTCCAGCCTGCACTCCTAAGACCACCAGCACTGATGTTTGTGTGCCCTTTTTCCCCTCTCCTAGCTCACTGAAATGGAGATTCTTGATGAGATTAGCTTAAAAGATTGTGTTTTAATATGGTAGAACCTCTTTCAGCTTGGATCCTTGAATTCCCTCATGGATAAAGCCTGTACCATCGACCTCTTCACTTGCTCAGTCCTCTTATGAATAAGAAATACAATTTCTATGGTGTTTAAGATATCTACATTTTGGGTCGATTTGTTATGGCACCCACCCTACCCAGACCAATGTAATTCTCCTTTATGGCAACACTGGTGATGACCATTGGAGGACATGCTCTTTCCTGGGCCTGCAGAGCCTTAGTATTGGTGGGCACTTGGGAACTCCAGGGATTGACTGTCACAGGCTAGTGTTTATTAACCTTGGGCTTTCTTTGGTAATACAATTCCTGTAAGAACTCAGTAGGCTTCAGGTGCTTCCAGTCAACTCCACGGGATAATAACACAGCCAACGATCTTTTCTAGAAATAGACTGTGAGTCTGAGAATTCCTGACTCCATGCCAGGGACTTCAACATGATGCCGGTCCTCCTAGACCTCAGATTAATGACCTCCGCCCTGAGGCAATTTTAAAACAATAACCCTGGGTGGGAAGGCAATACCCCTAATCCAATCTCGGCCATCTGGATTTTTCTCTTTGTCAGGCAGAAACAACCTTATAAAAATTGCTTAAGACGGGCCTGGAAGATTAAGCTTGTTTTTTTGGCTCAAATTTATCTGCTGCTGCCCTCTTGAAGATGGTCCATCCTTAGTCTTCACTAGTTTTTTTCCCATGGAGGCTCCCTGGAAGGCATCCATTGATGTTCCTACCATTTCCCCTAATACCAAAGGCGGCAAAGGCCCATCCATGATCTGTGCTCAACAGGTACATCGCCTCACAACCACATAAAAGAATCACTAGCTTCCCAGTTTTTTCACTACCAAGTATAACACCTCCTCCATTTATCCAATTCCTCATTTTAACATCCCATTTCTGGAGCGAGTATCTGTATCAGTAGGGTTTTTAGTTGCCAAAATAAGAAACCCGATTTATGTGATTTAAGGAGACACTGAATATACTGAAAGGATGTTGGGTATGAAACACCAGGACCAGAGGTAGTCAGGAGCAACAGTACAAATCACATGCAGAACTGGCTGGGGGAGAACACAACTACCACTGTCACCAAGCCCAGTGTCCTGTGGCTTACACTGTGGATGCCACCAGCATAGAACACTGGCCCTGCCATTGCCACTGCTACTAATGCTGCTCTAGGAAATGAATCTTGCCCCCAGAGCCCCTGCCAGAAGAAATATTTCTTGGCCGTTCTGCATGCCAGATCCTAGCATAAAGCCTGGGAAGTTGCATCCCATTGGTAGAGTCTAGGTCTCATGGCTTTTTGTTTTTTGTGTATTTTTTAAAGATTTTATTTATTTGACAGAGAGAGTGAGAAGAGAGCACAAGCAGGGGGGTGGGGGTGGAGAGGGAGAAGCAGGCTCCCTGCTCAGCAGGGGTCCTCCATCCCAGGACCCTGGGCTCATGACCTGAGCTGAAGGCAGACGCATAACCGACTGAGCCACCCAGGTGCCCCTCTCATGCGTGTTTTTGACCTGCAAGGGAGGCTGGAAAATTGAGGAGCTGGCATTAGTGTTTACCTCTAACTTTTAAATGGAAACTCTCCCAAGTAGAGAAGTGGCTCAGATACAGGGAAGCCAGAAGGAATGACAAGTTGTTTTTTTTTTTCTTTTTGAGAGAGTGCACACAAGTGGGGGAGGGTAGAAGGAGAGGGAGAGAGAGAGAATCTTCAGCTTATGGGGCTCAATCTCATGACCCTGAGATCACTACCTGAACTGAAACCGAGAGTCAGGTGTTTAACTGACTGAACCACCCAGGCACTCCACGAGTATTTCTTAGTCCTTTGAAGCAATTTGAAAATATGCTATCAAACTTCTATTTTCTAACAGTAAGTTAAAACTTATAATTCATCTTAATTTATTCAACAAATGCTTTCTTCTCTTTCCCATGTGTCAGAACAACGATTATGATTTTCTGACCTTTTTATGTCTTTGAGAATGAGAGTCTCCTCTTCCTGGATTTCATCTCTGATGTTTCCCGGGGCATCACCAAGATGAGACCCAGTCTAGGCCACACCATACTCCTTCAAAAGCTTAAGTCATCCCTCTCATTGGGAGGTTTCCACCAGGAGGAAAATACCTGGAAACTATGTAATTTCTGAGTTAGAATTTCTTTAGAGACATCATAACTTCTCAATAAGGTTCACATAGGAATCCAGACAAAGGTCACAGAAAGCTCACCGCTCACCCTACCTGTCCTAGGACATACGTGAAGCTCAGTCTGAGCCAGCCCTCAAAGCACTTGTGCCCAGGGTTCCCTTAAAATCTGATGCCCACTAATTCACTGTGCCTTAAAACCTATCATCTTAGTAAAAAAGGAAACTCCTCGGGCTATCTTCCTATTTTTTATATTGATGATTTTCTGTGTTTCCTCTCCCCTGGCCAGCCTCCTACTATTCAACTGTCTTGTAATATTTTACATCTTCAAGAAATTCTATTTTGTGATGAAGAAAAATTCTATCATCTTAATCATCTTCACAGAAGACTCATTACATCTCCTTGATTTGATTTAAACCTGGTTTTCTCCCAAGGATACCATTTCTCTTCACTCTTTCAGCTAAAACTAATCATTTCTCCTTTTCAGCACTAGATCTTGGTACATTTGGAGGGGAAAGTATCCCCAGTACTGCTCCAAAGCATTGTTCTCCCACCATTGCATAAATACCCATTGTGCTGTGGAGGTTCACTATGTAGCTTGAGGACGCTTTATGCTTCCCCATAGATGACCTTGTACAAATAGATAAAATCTTTCATCTGACTTACATTCCTTGTCTTCACCCCTCATCCAACCATTGTTCTGGATGACTTGTCTGTCCATGTGGAGACGCCCAACCATCTAACCTCATGGTGCTTTGCCCCCCTCACCTCAGTGAGTGGCAGTCTCATTCCACTCCATACCCATGATTGCTCAGGTATGTTCTCATCCCCAGAGACTGCATTGGCACTGAACCTTTCAACTCAGATTTCCTGTTGTCCAGTCATGATCCCTTGTAGCATTTGCACCGATGACATCCACTGCACTGAGTCTTCGACTGCACTGAGAGGTTCAGTTGCTTAATCTCCCAGTTTTATCAATCTCTTTGGGTTTTCACTTCCTTCCATATCTAATCTGCACTTAGAGGCCTGATAACTTATTCTTTTGTCTAGACTCTCTATTTTCTTGCCTGATTATTCTTACTCTTTTCTTCCCTCTCAACTCTGGCTTTACCCCAGTCAGTCTACTTTGTCAGCAGCTCCACCTAGGTCCACCCATTAGGTGCTTAACAGATATGGAATTAATTAAATTAGTTGCACTTGCTACATCAGATGTTACCATTGCTTCAGACCATCTTACAGCTGAACATTTTAGCTGCCTTTGGGTTACTGGGAATGTGTCACAATTAGGTTTCCACTACAGCCAATTCTAAAGAATCGTCCTTGATCTCTCTCGAACAGTACATTAACACCGATGGTCAGCTACCAGAAACCTGATTTATTTGAAGCACATTAAGTGCATTTATGAGTAATTCTTTTCAATATGTTTAGTAACTTTTCTGTTCTAGGATGTGGTATAGAGGCATAAAGCATAACAGTTGATTCTCCCCTATCATCAGGGATACATAGAGCTCACAGTCTTGAAGTTGAATCTTGAACTCTCCTTAAGATGGTCTTCTGGGAGCGAATGTGAAGAAGAAATTTCGGGCAAAACTGTAGGCAAACTCAGGAGGTGTAAAAGTGTATAGTGTATTTGAGGAAGGGCTGAGGAAAGTGCCTATTTTTTGCCAGCCTTGCATAAGGCATTTTAAAGACATCACCTAGCAAGCAGTTCAGTGAACTTGAAAATAGGAAACGTGGAAGAAAGAGGTGATGGAAGGCCGTGAGCTGAGTTTGGAAAGTTATCATATTGTGGGGTTCTGAATGACCTTCCATGAAATTTAAACTTTTCAGTTTTACCTATAGGTTATGGAAAGCCTTTAGGATTTTGTATAAGGAATAGCATGATCCCGTATACATTTTTGGAGGATCACTGATGACAGTAAGTAGGAAGAATCCAAGAGGTTTACTGACATGAGCCACGTCAGTCTACTTCCCTACTCTTTCTTCAGCATCTAGTATTGTGCTGGACATTCAATAAAGAGTGGCTGCATGCATAAATAAATGAATGAGACTGAACACAGACAGAATAATCAGGAGGCCTTTGCAAATGTTATAGGTGAGGAAAGACTGATCTAAGGCCTTGATGGTGCAGGTGGAGACCAGAAGCCAGAAAGACTCGGGGGAAATTGGATTTGTGATTTAAGAAGAGAAAAATTCAAGATAACGAAAAGATTTGATGCTAGGTAATTCACTTTGGTCTTGTAATAATAATTCCTACCCCAAAGGATTTCACATCATCAAATGTTAATGAGCTAATGTATGCAATACATTATATTAATGAATGAAATACACTTGGGGATTATGTTTGACTGCAAGCAACAGAAACCTCTAAAACTAGGTTTAAATACCTGAGGGCTTTTATTTTCTCACATAAAAACCACGAGAGTCAGGTGGTCCAGCACTGGTATGCTGCTACAGTGCCACCAGGGAGTTCATTTCTTCCAGCCCTCAGCTCTGTCATTTTTCCTAAAGCGTGGGCTATAGGCTGAATGTTTGTGTTTCCCCAAAATTAATTTGTTGAAATCTAATGCCCAAAGTGATGCTATTAGGAGCTAGGGCCTTTGGGGAGGTAATTAGGTCACAAGGGCAGAACACTCACTAATGGGATTAGTGTCCTTATAAAGGAGACCCCGGGGAGCTCCCTCACCCCTTCCACCAAATGAGGATTCCACAAACTGGAAGGGGGCTCTCTGAAGAACCCAGGCATGCTGGAACCCTGATCTTGGATTTCCAGCCTCCAGAACCATGAGCAATAAATCTCTGCTATTTGTAAGCCCCCTCGTCTGTGGTATTTGGGTAGAGCAGAATGAATGGACTAACAGTACGGTTTTCACCTTATGGCTATCAACAAATGTTAGGTACATATTCCTTGAAGGCAAAAGGAGAGGACCAAAGGGCAAAGGATGTATGCTGGCTAATTCCGCCCCCTTGCATGGTGTTCTCAAAAGCTCCACCCAGTGAGCTAGTGGGCATCACATTGTCCTCTGGTGCAAATAGGCTGGAAAAGAGTTTTTTCATTACATGCATTACAAGGCAGAAAAAAAAATCAGTGTTCTACGAAAGGAAAAAGTGTTGAACAAATATGAGTGGGTAACTATTAGCAGTATCTGCCATATCATATATAAAAAGGGAGGTGATCTTATACCTTGATTGTCTTGACCATCACTGTCTTAGGAAAACGAGGGGGCATTTCTTGTGCTTCTTTGTGGTAGTCACAAGAGCAGAGGGTTCAACTGCATATTAAATTTCAAGAAATTGAATGAGGATGTCACAGAAGAAAGATCATCTCCCTATAAAAGTGTTTCTTTCATTTATGGATAGAGGCTGGTTCATCTCTTTGGTTCTTGAAGACGTGGTTTTTCTATTCCTCTATCTACTCCAAACTATAAGCTGAAACTGAGCCCAGGGTATCCCCTTCGTTGGAGGGAGTTCTTCCATTTGACTGTCTCCAGTCCCAGAGTTTTCTTGCAATACCTTGTTTCAGTAGTAATCCAGCAGAAGTAATGGCACCCCATTTTTTGCCATAACCCCAGTTTTACTAACATTTTATAATCTGTTACTCTTTATTTATCCAGTTTCTTTTTACCTTTTAAAAATATAACCCCTGCCTTATCCTTAAAAAATGAGATTATAGATACTGTATATAGTCAATTGCTGGTCAGTAAGTATTTGTTGAGCGCCTACTGTATCCCATGTGCCACAAACTTCTCTAGTCCTTTGAGCCTTCCTTCTGTTGAGCACAGCCCAAAGCTAGGCAGCCAGGCCTGGATCATCAGACCTATCAGTTAGGTCTCTCCTGCCATTTTAGATTCCATGACCCAAAAGCCTTTGATTATATAAAATAGAGACAGAGAAGTCCTCATGCACGTATTGAGAGCCCATTTGGACAGAAGATAGTATAGGCTTAGAAGTTGAGAAATATGCCTATTAGCAGAAATGAATAAAACCATGAGGTGACTCATGTGTACATTCAACATGATTGGTTGCATCTGTCTTGCAGGAAAGATGGCTGCTTCTTTGCAAATAGTACTGTGTCAAGGAAGGTGCTTTTACTTATATATAACTGCCCTTTTTGAGCACCAGTGCCACATCTTCCCCATACTCCTTTCAGTATGAAGCAAAATGTAAAAATAAAATGATTTAAATGAATGTAACCACACAATCTTGCCTGGAGATGTACTGAAAAATTAGGCTATATGTCAGGGGAAAGATTTTTACCTGTTTAGTCAGTTAAATTACTTCTTCCTGACCTCCATTTAAAGACATATTGATGCCACGGTTCTTCTGCCAGCCAGTTAAATTCTACTTTCTCAGTGGTTTATGAAACAGAGGTTGCTTAATCAAGATCAACACTGCAGAGTAGCATATTCCATGTGGCTAAAAAACTGACAGCTTTATCCCTCTTGTTTGTTTCACTGAGTGCATGGAGTTTTTAACTCATAATTACTTGAATATGTTCTGAGAAAAAAGACTGCAGGTATACAACCTTTCTTTTCCAAACAGTCCCCCAAATCAGCATCTGGTAATGATGAATGATTACATAATTAACTTGTACTTAAAAGGAGAGGATTTCTTACCCATGTTAGAAAGAAATGGCTTACAGAGGAGCTATTCTGTTAAAGTTCAGAGCCTGAAGGACTATCACAGTTGTAACAAATTGAGAAGAAAACAATGAAGATAACTTTACAAATCTGTGTGTGCCTATTTAAGACATTTTGGCACATTCTTTGACTGTTACAAGAGTTTTGATTAACTGGGTTGTGGAGTTGTCATGCAATGTATAGATTTCCCTATCCAACTAACAAATCAAACCTAAACTAATAGTCAGGGTTTGGTGTTCTTGCTTGGACCAAAAGCCTTAACAAATTGCAAAGAAGATGTCAAAAGACAGATTGAGTTGGTTTGCAGAATTTAGGGAAATGCTTGGTCTGACAGTTAATCGATTGAAATACCTGCAATTGAAAGATTGTGTTACTAATTCTCTTCACCATCTATCCTTCTTTTCTCCTCTCTTCTAAATAAAGGCTCAGAAATTACTGCCTTTGCCAATGAAGTGACCCATTTAGCATGTAGCTTTTCTGAAACAGGGATGGCTAACTAGCAAATTCTTAAAAGGGCTGGATCCTGTTTCTGAAAATCATCATCTGATATTCTTTTGTAAATTTCTTCCCAATCATGCCATAGGAAAGATGAAACATACATGAGTTATTTAACTCTAACAATTTAAAATAAATTAAGAAATCTAGATGGATATAGGCTATTTGAGAAGAACACTTATGGTTTTGACTTATTTCATCAAGAATAAGCTTTGTGACACCCAGGAATCAGTAGATTTGGGTCACTGTCCTGTCTCACCTATAGGAATGATTAAGTATAAATTATAAATAGAAAATTATAAAACATAACTATTACTTGGGAACTACGTTTCCTGAGCTTATTGCCTTTTTTTTTCTCCTTCTACAAAGAAATAGCTGAGGATAAATAAGTGACATTATACAGAAAGGATAAAATATAAGCTCTATTTAATTTTTTATGTACTCTGTACTCAAATTTTAAAAGATGATCTACCTATTTGATTTTTTATTCTTTTTATTATATTACAAGTCCTAAAAAATATCTTAAAAATGCATCTAGCATAAAAGAAAAAAGATAAAGTAGACAATAATAACGCAGACAGGGTACCTGGGTGGCTCAGTTGGTTAAGCGACTGCCTTCGGCTCAGGTCATGATCCTGGAGTCCCCGGATCGAGTCCCGCATCGGGCTCCCTGCTCGGCAGGGAGTCTGCTTCTCCCTCTGACCCTCCCTCCTCTCGTGCTCTCTCTTTATCTCATTCTCTCTCTCAAATAAATAAATAAAATCTTTTAAAAAAGTAATAGCAAAGACAAAAAAGGGAGCTAACAATGGGGAATGAGACATAAGAAATAGCCAGCAAATACATGTCTGGATCCTGATTTGATCTGAAGGCTTACACTGCGTAGATGAATCTTTGAGATAACCTGGGAACCGTGAATATGGACTAGGTATCAGATGATATTAAGGAATTACCATTACTTCTATGAGAATTGATAAGGGCATGGTATATATGTGGCGTGGTCAGAGATGGATAGCAAAATATTTACAGTGGAAATGGCATAATGTCTAGAGTTGGTTTAAAATAGTTTAGAAAACAAACAACAAGGGTGGGAGGGTATAAATGAAAACAAATGGACAAATGCCATAATTGTTCAAGCTGACTGATGAATACAAAGATTTTTTTTAAAAGATTTTATTTATTTGTTTGACTGAGAGAGAGCTATCAAGAGCCGGGACACAAGCAGGGGGAGTGGGAGAGAGAAGCAGGCTTCCCGCGGAGCAGGGAGCCCGATGCGGGGCTCGATCCCAGGACCCTGGATCATGACCTGAGCTGAAGGCAGACGCTTAATGACTAAGCCACCCAGGGGCCCCACAAAGATTGTTTTTACACTGCCCTTCCTGCTTTTATTTATGTTTGAAAATTTTGCACAATAAAAATTATGATCTCAATTCATTTGCCTTAGAAATGAGCAGATATACAAATTGAAAATTCCCTTTCTTGAATTAGTGATTAGTTTGCATTGATATTCTTCACAGGGATTGCTTTTGGAGCTACCCACATCAGGTTAGAGTCACTTTTGTCCCTGGATGACTTTGTTTTCTCTGCACAGTGTGCAGAGATTCGGAGGCCAGGCTGATTGCCGCACTGTTATGTCAAGTTGAAATCGGTTCAAGCAGTCTACCAACACCATATAACATATACGATGGTCTGCCCCAGGCTACAGTATCCCAGGGGAGGTGCCAGGGTTTACTTTACTTTCTGTTACATCATGTGGGTGTGGGGAAGGAACGTCTTTCTGTTACCTTTCGTCGGGGGAGGTGAGAGGGTAGAATGCCTGGGATCAGGAGCCCGTCCCTGCCAAGGAGGGAACCCAGAATCTCCTCCAACAGCTGTGGACAGTGCACATGAGAAGGAAGAGCAATCTCATTTTTGCTGTCAGAAACGCACAGGGAGAGAAGTGTTCTTGGCATTCTTATACTGGAACAAGTGATACATTTCCTTATAAAAACCAAGATAGTGGTTCCTCAAAAATGAACAAACACTATGTGGAGAAGCACGAGGAATGGGCAGTTGTCAGAGAAGCTTGAGAACTGCTTGGGTACATCCATTCAGCATTTTTTTTTCATATAAAGTAATGTGTGTGTAATACCCACAAATATGACAAGCCTCCTTAGAAGCACGTGGGGGGCACACTGAAGGTGTGCCAACTAACTCTTTTTCCAGGAACATCATGTGAGACTAGTATTTCTTGGAACACACTTTGGAAAATGTCTCCCTTGACCAAACTGTTTTCAACTCAAGCCTCAAGTAGATAATGGGCTGTTGACTTCATTTTCTTTCTTTTGGAGCCCATCATTGTCATATTAAAGTTCTTTTGTACAATGATTTGTTGAATAGCACCGATTTATTGAGTGTCTATTATGCCTGCTCGCCTTGGTGCTGGAGATAAAAGATGAATAAGAAATATGGTCCTAGCGCTCAAAAAGTTCATATTCTACCAGAGGAAGCAGACGCACTACCAATGATCAGGTTAAGTGTTCACAATCTATACGAACATGGCACTTGACAATGGTGGCACAGAGAAGGGAGACAATGTGTCCTGAGGGCAGGAGAATGTCCTCTGAACTAAGCTGTAGTTGTCACTCCTTGACTCCTATCTGATCTCCGTTCTTAACGGATCCTATCACCTCCTAACAGTTGCCTTATTTCCGCTTGGAAAATTCTCATGTTTCCTGGGAAGCTGACTCCACCACTGCTAATCTAGTCTGCACCCCCATCCCCCTAAAGAAGGACAGGTTTAGGGGCAACAACTGGCCCGGACAAGTCCACTTAGAACAAATCTCAGGAATTATGCCTGGAATGTCGTGACCCTGAATCTTTGCCTCCTGGTACACTCCAGCCATTTCTGCTACTCTGAGTAAAACCAGCCCAGAACGACGTAGGATAGAGATGAAGGCAGAGCTGGGAGAACCACAAAGACATGAGCCAAATGGCTTTTGAATCAAGTGCCTTAAAGTCTACCCTACCTCGACACTTTCCAGTTCTCTGAATAACACATTTCCTTTACTGTTTAGGCCAATCTGTCTTAAGTTTTCTGTTTCTTGTACTTGAAATACTCTTGGTGATGTAATCCTGTGCCCATGCCTTTGCCTTGTCATTCCCTCCAGCTAAAATAGCCATCTTTCCACTGACCCAGGTCCTCCTCCAGTTCCACCCTTACCCTGGAGTCCTCCTGGGTCAGCTGAGTTCATAGTGCTCTCCCCCTCCTTTGCCATTTATTTACACTATATTCACTTAGCACTGAGACACTTCCATTAACATACACACATGCACACATGCATACCCATACTCATCTATATGTCTTATCTCCTAACCTAGACTATAGATTTTGAAAATAAAGATGATAACTCATTATGTTACATGGAATAAAGTACTCTACGAACATATGTTGGATAAATGTGAAATTGTTACATTATACCCCCTTTGCTGCGATTCTTAGCACAATGCCTATAACATAGACCAGAATCTAATAGTCATTCACGTTTCACTTCTCAGCTGTCACGCCGTCTTGGCATTACCTTTGATTCCTCCCAAGTAGGAGTGATCACTCCCCTTTTTGTGGGCCCAGAGTATCATCACAGCTATTACATTATTGCTTTCATTTATTTCTGAAGCTTTCTCCTGCTACATTGTAGAGACATAGACCATATTTTTCCATTTCTTATTTCCCTAATACCTCATCAGGTACATAGTAGTTACTCAGTAATTGATCTTGTTAAATAGAAGAGTGAATTCATTTATTTCTAGTTCTTACACTCATACTTAAAATATCTATACAATTTCAATTGATATAATAATTCTTCCATTTTGTTCAAATATATCACAGACATATATAGCAGGCTAAGTGGTGAAATGGGCTGAAGCAGTACATTTCTTTCATTCATCCAAAGACAAAGCATATTAGTTCAAGAATGATCTTATAAAAAAAAAAAACTTCTATGTCAAAATTTAGTGCTTCAATAATAATTATCTCTGTGTCTGGGTGACAACCTATACTAACACCATTTCCTCACTGATAAAATGAATTGTTTTAAATCAAAGTATCTGTACATAAAGTAGAAGAGAAGCAGGTATTACCAAGTCCTTTTAAAGCACCATGACCCTTTGATAAATATTGAGTGCACCCAGTGTGATAGCTGGAATATCAAATGCCTTGAGTGATTTGCTCCAGGAGTTAACATTTCATTAAGGGAGAACACTAGCAAAAAAGCCCAGCCTTCTGGCAAACCTTTTTCTTTTCCCCACTCCCAAGTCTTACAATCATGCCTAAAATATCTGTACAATTCCTACTGATATAATAATTCTTCCATTTTGTTCAGCTTTATCACAGACATATCTAGCAGACTAAGTGGTGAAATGGCCTGAAGCAATACATTTCTTTCATTCACCCAAAGACAAAGCATAAGACTTGTCATAGATTTGCATCCATCTAGACCCTACTCTCCCTGCCTCTCTGTCTTTAATGTGGCCCTCACATCTCTGCCACTTTGCTACTACCAAATACATTTCTTTTCTAAATTCTGCCATCTTCACAAGCCATGATGTCCTTACCATGATACCACCACTCCTTTCCTGAGTCACAAAACAATTTTATCTAGTTGTGAGGGTACTATCATGACCACCAAACTATGCATCAATTCCCCATTTCAGGATAATTTTAAACAAAGAAAAAAAAATTCCACTAACAATATATTTGGAAAACCTGTCAAAGATTTTAAGAGCATTTAATCTGCATTCTAATAAAGTGACAGCAGCACTTATAAAGTTAAATAGGACATGCTATTCAAGGTATGATCCATGGACCACTAGCCTCAGCATCACTTGGGAGCTTGACAGAAATCCAGACTCTCAGGCCCTTAGATCTCCTGAATCACAATCTACATTGAACACGATCCCCAGGTGACTCATGTACAGTGATGTTTGGAAAGCACTAAATATAAGCATAAAAAGGCTTTTAAACATCAAAATATTTTTAGCAGTATTGCTGAAAGATTTTTTTCTTTATGTTGTACTTTCTAATCTTTCTGCCAAGAAAAATTCTTAATAAAGGTTATTTCAAAAGATAATTAAAATATAGTCTCAGCTTAGAGCTCACAAACTTGTAGGGATGACAAACTTCCATGAAAGCCCAGAAATGGGTGTGGCTAACTCAATATGGTAAACCAGGAGAGGATTTAGTTTTCTCAAACTATCAAAAAAAAAAAAAAGACTATAATATTCCCGCTTGACTTCCTCCCAAGGATGCTGCAATATTTAACGCTGTTATTTATGGGACACAGCAATATGCATTGGGAAAGAACTGTGTAAGCAACATTCTTGCAAATAATGTTTTGATGAGAGTTTCCTCCAGCAAATATTTTCTCCATTATAAATGTTCAAAAGTATGCAGAGATAAACCGTAATTACTGGAGACTTTGTAATTATGCATGCAAGCTTAGTGCAATCCACAGTCAGCTAAGGGTTGCATTCACAGAAGGCCGCAACACTCTCCTGGAGCCAAGAGACACAGTACTCAGTAGCACAACAACCAGTAGAATTCTGTTGACCAGTAGGCCCAACCAGAAATAAAAATATTTTTATTGGTTTTGCTTTTAAGCAATATTTAACTTCACAATCAGTTTTTATGTAGAAAAACTGTAGCATTTATCTAAGAGGGTATTTTTTTTACTATACTAAATGGACTGAAGATTGGACATTTTACGATTGAAGTACGAAGTTGGCACTAATTTTACATGGTAATTTGATGTAAACACTTCACCATCATAAAAAGTATGCATTAAGTGCCTCTTCAATCCGGTGCTAGTGATGTAGATAAATATGGTCCTACCCACTGGGGACATATCTACTCTGTAGTGGTATCTTTACTATTCCAGTTGAGGTCAGGCAAGATGGAGTCAAGTTCCCCAGTAGGGTCTATACATATGCCAATACTTTCTTTAAGCTATTTTGAGAAAATAACATATACATCGTTATAGAGTATATTAAGTTAAATTAAATTTTGTTATAAACCATCTTTGTTATAAACTATAACAAAATAAATATTTCTTCCTGTTCCATCAAGAGTATACTAAGAAATTCCTTATTGAGGTCCTTCTCTCTCATCGCCTAATGCTCCTGAATCACCTCAGAGTTTATAGCAATAAACTTTAGAAACCACCGAGGCCTCAAAAACCACAAATGAGACCAAGGACAGAGCGAGACTGGCACAAACAGCAAACTAGTTCACCAGTCCACATATCAGTCAGTCAACAATATTTATTTCCGACTTGATCAACAACAGCTTGGAGGGTTGTTTCAACTTCATTGGCAGGTTATTATGCATTGTAAGTTGACAGGCTTAGTTTAGGGCCAGAAAAGTTTGGGCTTTTGGATAGAAGAGCGGCAAGAGGCAACAAGGGTCAAGTAACAGCCTTGGAACTTTCAGCTCTGAATGGTGATAACACTGGCCAGACCGATAATTTTGACTCATAAGACCTCTCAACTTTGCTGTAGGTCATCTGGAGTTCTGTAATCAGAATAGTGATGAGCTAAGATTGTTGGCGATGGCTAATGATTAATGAAGTACTTTAAAATTGTGAGGTTTTTATACACACTAGTTGAAACTGTATCCTCTAGATGTGCAATCATATAGCAATCACTAGACTCTTCCCGAAAGAGAACAAACACAAATAACTTAGAAACACAGTCTTAATGATCATTTGTTCAAAAGTTTTTTCTTTCGATACACATATGAAACTGTAATGCTTTAAGATTGGTAACAGTTTCTTTTAATGGTCTGCGCTCATTTTAATCTGTGGCAATGATAATATTTTTCACTTAAAACTTAGGCTCAGTTCTTCTTACTTAGCCACCTTTCCCTTCCTCAATGTTATATGGAGCCATGAAGACCTAACTAAAGCCCTGTTTTCAGATACAAAAGAATGGATGGGCAGGCCTCGGGCCAGAGTCCCTCGACCCTGCCCCAACCCTCAGAAGACTAAGCAGTAGTCTTGGATCCTGAGACAACCTGGGGCAAAGTGTCTGGAAATTCTGGAGAAGGTGATGGTGGAGGGTGCATTTGGAGACAAGAGTATCCTGAGGCTCAGAGACACCTAACCCAGCTGACACTGGAAGGTGAGTATATTGGCTATATAACATCCCATGGTGAGGTGTAGGGCAGAGGAGTTATCTTTTTGGCTTTCCTCCAACGCTTCCATTTCCTTCCATGATTTTTTTAAAAGTGACTTTTATTGGTTATTTAAACTAGATTTTACCTAAATTAAAAAAAAAAAAAAGACATATAGGGCTTATAATTTGCCGGCCATGGCCTAACTGTTTTGTTTATATACGAATTCATTTAGTAATACTGATCCTATAAGGTTTTTACTTTTTCTTTTACAGATGGGGACACAGACACAGAGAAGTGAAATCAATTGCTCAAGGACATAGCTAGAAAGTGGCAGAACTGGAATTTGAACCCAGGAATTTAACTAACTGGCCTTGTGCTCTTAATTCCTGCTCTCTACTGCTTCATTGTGTGGCTCTATTAAATAAGATCCCATACAGAAAATATAAAACATGGGACCTGTGCACAGATGAAGTCAACAAATTTTAGCTCCCCTCATGTAAAAATGTTGATGTAGATACTTACTTCCAGGGAGGACAGACACCATTTTTGCTCAGAGGTTAAAATTACAGGGGCGCCTGGGTGGCTCAGCCATTAAGTGGCTGCCTTCGGCTCAGGTCATGATCCCAGGGTCCTGGGATTGAGCCCCGCATTGGGCTTCTTGCTCTGCAGGGAAGCCTGCTTCTCCCTCTCCCACTCCCCCTGCTTGTGTTCCCTCTCTCACTCTGTCTCTCTCTGTTAAATAAATAAATAAAATCTTAAAAAATAAAACAAAATAAAATAAAATTACAGGCGCAGCAGTTATTCAGTTTGGGTTCAAATTCCTGCCATCCCTTACTAGCTGTGTGGCCAAGCTCCATAGTGTCTGTGTGTCTTTGTGTCCTCATTTATAAAATGTGATAATGAGTGGTGATCTCTCAGGATTGCTGTGGGGTTGAATGAGATATCATGTAAAGTTCTTGTACAGTTCTCGGGACATAGTAGCCACTCATGAAATTTTGTTGTTGTTAACAGGGAACCCATGTGGAGTAATTTAATACCCAGCATTCTATTGGGAACATGGTAGACAGTAAGTAAATATGCAATGAATGACTGAAGGGACATATAACTTAATTAGTTTACCCAAGTTTGATTTGCCCCAGGGATGACTAGGGGCCAGAGAGGTTGTATAATATTTTCCTGCTCCCTGAAGGATGCCAGGATGACTCAGCAAACCCTCGTTCTGGCATTTGACAGTGATATGCTAAGCTGCTTGGGCACTGTCTGACTTTGACATGATCCCAACTCTGACACATTTCATGGTTTGAAACACTGACAAACCCAAGCTAGGTCAGTCCCAAGGAGCTGAGAGTTACTGCAAACTGGGGTGTAGCCAGAAGAAAAAACAGTTATTTAGCATTTGCTCACTAAATGCATTTACATGTGACCTTCCAATGACCAAGGCTTTACTAAATAACAATTACTCTGTTTTTTTCAATGTCTACCTAAAAAAACAATGTTTGCAATGCTGCTCCTTCGAGACATCTTAAGTTCTGAGAATATCATTAGAATAACAAAAATACGAACAGAAAAAGTGGGTTAGTATAGTTTTGGTGTTTTGTGCATTTAATTCTTAGGTAATTAGTGTATTACTAAGTATATTCATTAGTATATTCCCCTCAGGCTGTCATTTATTCATCTAACAAGTCCTTATTAACTACCTATTATGTGCCAGGCATTGTTCTGAGAGTTGAGGATATACCAGTGAACAAACCAGACCTAAATTATATCAATCAACTAGGCTGTTACAACAGAATATTCACATTAGAATTATATTACTGATGAATTAGTAATATACATTGAAGTATTACTTCAATGTAATACTACTTTTCTGAAAATATCGTGGAGTTGATAATCAAATTCAATAACTACTTTCCATATTATTTTCCTGTTGATAGGTGTTCAGCTGAAAAGCAAAAAGTGACTTTTCTACTTAAATACATTTGAAAATGCTTCTGTGCCTCATGAATATCCCAGCATGAAGAATGACACTCAGGGCTCCCAAACCTGTTTGGTCAGAGAGACCTCTTTCTAGTGGATGGTTTTGTTGGACAATTGTTTCACTGAACTCGTTTTGGAAAAATATATTTGCTAAGCCTCCTCTATAACATTTTCAGGGCATAAAGGAATTATAGACAATGGTAGGCTCATAAGAAAAATCAAAGAACCAATTTTTCATCTTGTTTTGTAAGACAAACAACAGGACAATAAAAATGCACCCTAGATCAATAGCTTTCCTTCTTAAACAATGTCTATATCTGACACGTGTTCTTCACAGCAGTAAAGTGTGCCAAACTTTTTAATCTTGGCAAATCTAATCTAGTCTAATAGGTGAACAAGATATTTTAGTAAAGTTTAAATTTGAAGTTTATCCTTTGAAGATGCAATCTTTTTTTTTTGAAGATTTTATTTGCTTAATTTAGAGAGAGAGAGAGAGAGAGAAACGCAAGTGGGTGAGGGGCAGAGGGAGAGGGACAAAGAGACTCCATGCTGAGTCCAGAGCCTGATGTGGGGCTCTATCTCACCACCCTGAGATCATGACTTCAGCCTAATGCAAGAGTTGGCCGCTTAACCAGCTGAGCCACCCAGGCGCCCCATAGTTTTTTGTTTTGTTTTTTTTCTAAAGTAGGCTTCCTTGCCCACCGTGGGGCCAAGTGGGGCTTGAACTCACGACCCTGACTGAGATCAAGACCTGAGCTGAAATCAAGAGTCTGAGGCTTAACTGACTGAGTCACCCACGTGCCCCAAGCACTATTTTTTTTTTCTTTAATTGAAAATCTTTTAAAGAAATGATTCAAGAATATATCACATATCTCCCTTGCTTTCTTGTACAGCATATAGTAAAGTTAATCTTTCTTTGATGTTCAGACGTCACCATTATGGACATCAGCTCTGTGCTTTAATGAGGTAAGAGCTTTAAGAGATAGTCTTTTTTTTTTTAAGATTTTATTTATTTATTTGACAGAGAGAGACACGGTGAGGGAGGGAACACAGCAGGGGGCGTGGGAGAGGGAGAAGCAGGCTTCCTGCCGAGCAGGGAGCCCAATGCAGGACTCGATGCGGGACTCGATCCCAGGACGCTGGGATCATGACCTGAGCTGAAGGCAGACGCCCAACGACTGAGCCACCCAGGCGCCCCTCTAAGAGGTAGTCTTAGGAGGCTTTTGGCCAGGAGTGGGCCTGGGTTCTGAATACTATGCCTCTGATGTTTTTCTGGCTACTTGATTTCTGTCAGCTGTTACTTTTTATGTATGTGAAAATCTTCTTGGCTTCTAATCTGTTTCTTTAATTAATATTTTATCATCTGAAGGAGAGAATGAAAGAAGTTCCTAGTCTTCAAAATAATAATTATAACAGCTGTCACTTATTAAGTGTCTTTTATGTTTCAGGTAGATGTTTATATGTGTTATCTTATTAAATCTTCATAGAGACCTTATGTAATAGATACTATTATTTGCATTTACTGATAAAAATGCTCAGGCTACTGACAGTTTCTAAGTGCGAGAGCTGGGATTCAGTGTTCAAATGACCAAGTCAACACTTTTCCTCCCTCCAGAAGAAAGTGCATGTGCTTTGTGACAACTGTTTTCCTCGCTGTTCAAAGTCCTTTTTCACCACTTATGTTTGGATTCCCAGATGTGTTCTTAGGGTCTGGGGTTGCTCTACTTGTGACCTCTGGAAGCACAGGGCACCAACGCACATTACTTTACACTCAGAAGCTAGGAGTATCTTAATGTGAACCAAAATAACTAGAAAGCCAGGTCAGCAATCATTTTAGCAATAAATGTCTGCTTCATTATAAGAACTCTCTCTCTCTCTCTAGTGAATTTCCTTTTCAAAGGATTTTATGTGAAGCCCGTGACAAGCAGTATTACTCTGTTTTTGAATTAGCAAGGGGATGGAGAAAGCTTGGCATTTGTGGCGTACGGGTGGCTGATTTATCATTTCCTATCTGGCTAAGCCGCGTCTGATGTTCTTTTATTATTGCTTTATCACAAGGTGGATTTTCCTCCTTCCTGTCCACTCTTCACTGCCACGGAATACCATGCCCAAAGCTCTGGAAAATCTGTTGCTGTTGAGTTAGATTCATTTTCTTTCCACTTATGTGTAACCAACTAGTACCAATGCATTCTGATGCACTCCTGAAAAGCGCTCGTTTCCCTTCTTGCTTCTTAGTCTCCAAGGCTTGTCTCACAAAAGGCCAGATTCCTCCCTGGTTAAGGAGAGTCACGTGCTTCAGCACCCGGGAGTCATCTCTTGCTCTGCGGAAGTAAGTGGTTGTGGATTTTTCCTGGGATTGCTCTGAAGAAATTCTCACTGGGTGGCCACAAAGCTCTAGTACACAGGCCTATTTAGAAGGCAGGTTAGCGGGCACAGGGCTCCCGACTTGCACATGTGGACCCTTCCTTAACATCTTTGAGACAAAAACTTCCTAGACTGTCAGATTGGCCAATTCAGGGGAGCTCTTTAGCTTGGTTTCTTTGACTTTTTTTTTTTTTTTCAACGCCTTCTGAAGACAGTGGGTTTCATTAAGTGGATGGTGATCTTTCATTTTGCTGAACCTTTTAATGAGTTTGCATATGTTTGTTGTAAGGGAAAGACTACATTTCTCTTCTTCCTGAAAGGAATATAGTTTGGAGAACTGGGAGTAATCTGGGAAAGAAGGATGAAAGAAGGAAGGAAAGATAAGACAAGTTGCGAGAAAGGTGCACGATATAGGCTATAACGCTTGTGCCTGCAAATCCCCAAGGAAAAAAATTTTTTTTGAGCAGGTGATGCAAATAGGTGAAAGAGGTGGTCTTTGCAGAACAGAGCATGCATGAATTCAGGAGCCAGGAGAGAGTGACTAGAACAGAATTTTATGGAAAATTTCGCTTCTTGAAGAATTAATGAAGATGAAACCAAATATATGTGTTGTGCTCCAAAGGCCAAAAGGGGTCTAGATTACATCTTTCTCACATTTGAAGATGCTCAAAGAGAGGAAGAAACAAAAGAAAGACACTCTGTTTTCATTTCGCGGTAGCTGTCATTCCTAGATGACACTCTTTCTTCCTACTTACATCGAAAAATGACCTGATTCCTTTATTCCTTTTTCATAGACATTGTTGGAGCTGTAGGAGCCTCTCACCTGATAATTAACGTGCTTGCTTCAGTCTCTCTCAACCGTCTCCTTCAGGACTTCCTTCTTTTGAGGAGTTTGTTATATATAGTGGATGGGAAAAGAGGCCATTTGGGGAGTAGATTTCTGTGGTCGGCCCTTTGGTCACTTATAAACTGTGTGATCTTAACTTTTCCAAGGTCCAGTTTCTTTATTGGCAACAATACCTCATAAGATTGTATTAAAATGTTGTTTAAAATATTTTTACCAGGTTTAAAGGAAACGATTTATAAACAGAACTTAATTTAGCTAGTTTTAGTAGAAAAGAAAATGATTAAAGATGGTTTACAAAAATCTTTGAGAGGGCCAGAAAATCAGCAACAGTGGCCTCACCGCCAAGAAAAATATTGAATCCATATTCTTTGCTGGTCAGGGGCACTGCAGGGCTGAGCAAAGAACTTGCTGCCAGGAACCCCGTCACTCTAGTCTCTGTGCCATGCCTCACCACGTGCGCCAGGGAAAGGGAGTCCTTGTACCACCTCCTACCTCCCTGCTCTCCTCCAGACTCAGTCTGGTTGGGATGAGTCTGGCTGGCCTAACGTGGGTGCCTGGGGCGGGACACTCAACCCTGGTTTCTACCCTGCTATGCAAGACTCAAAGAGAAAAACTCCATACATTTAAGGAGGCGTTTTATGGCTGGTGGCCACAAAGCATGACACACCCACTACAGTTGGAGAATGTATGGTACCTGGCACATAATGAAAACTCAAAATATGTGTTTACTGTTGCTACTATGAGGTATTATGAAAAGAAAATGAAACAAAGTATAGTACTCTTGATATGCATGAATATTCTTTTGTTACCTCTTTTATACTTTTTTAAAAAAGATTTTGTTTATTTGAGAGAGAGAAAGAGAGCACGAGCGAGGGGGAGGGGCAGAAGGAGAAGCCGACTCCCCCCTGAGCAGGGAGCCCGAAGCGGGGCTGGACCCCAAAACCCCAGGATCATGACCCGAGTTGAAGGTAGACACTTAACTGACTGAGCCCCAGCCCTTTTATAATTCTTAAGCACACATCAGGTGCAAAATCTTTTAAAGATCACACATGCAACCTTGTGTAAATTGCAAGACAACAAACACATTGGGTGTGTTAGGTGTTTTGTGTTTCTCTAGCTTCCCTTGCCACTCTCCTGCACCCTTCTCTGGAGACTGACTGATAGATAGCAGCAGGCTTCTTTAACCTCTGACTTCTGGTTGAGTCTGCCAAGGGGGATGCTAGTGGAAGATCAGAGGGAGAAAAGAGAATAAAGACAGGGTATTTGTTCCCTAGAGTCTTCCTGCAGGGTTCAGGGATGGCTGGGTTGGCAGCATCCCTTGGTCCAAAGTCACATAATGTTTATAATATTGTCAATGAGAGGTACCAGTAAGTATTGGGAAAGAGGGATAATTGTAATCCACTTAAAATGCTACTTGAGGGACGCCTGGGTGGCTCAGCTGGTTAAGCATCTGCCTTTGGCTCAGGTCATGATCCCAGGGTCCCAGGATCGAGCCCCACGTCCAGCAGTCTGCTCAGCGTCTGGCTCTCTGCTCAGCGGGGAACCTGCTTCTCCCTCTCCCTCTGCCTGCAGCTCCCCCTTCTTGTGTGCACGCTCTCTCTCCTCCCCACTCCCCCGTCAAATAAATAAATAAATAAATAAATAAATAAATATCTTTAAAATATTACTTGATTTTGTAACAGAAATATACATTTGTGTTCTTTAGCTTGGTTTCTTCATTTTTTGGTAGAGCCTTCAGAGGATGGTGAATTATGAAGCTTTCTCCATCTTAAGGTTCTTTCAGCCTGAGGATGGTACCAGGGCCCCTGATAACCAGCCCCATGGTACTGCACTATCTTTTGCACTTTCCACACCCTTGAAAGTACTCCCTTAATTAAATTCTCCCCAAGTATACAACTTGACTGCATCATCTCTTTCCTGCCTGGACTCTGACCAAGATCTTGAGAATGCATTGTTAAAAGATACTGTAGATATATATAGCAAAATGTTTGTTTAGAATTTTTTAAAACTTGTGTGTTTTCTACATCTTTTTTATTCAGTTAGTTTAATTTAAAATGTGTACACATGAAGAGACGGTGTGCTCAATAGAAGTTTGGCGAAGGTGAGAGTTTACTTTCAATAGTTAATTAATTAACATTTATTTGGTTTCTTTGCTGTTCCAGGCCCTGAGCAAAAATTTCAAATGGTAAGGTGAACATGACCTGCACTCAGCTGTAAGTCTTAAAGAGATAAGGTCTCAGAAAAGTAGAATTTATTTTTTTTAGCCACTTTCAAGTATATAATAGCTATTGAAAGAATAATAATGACTAGAATTATTCATGTGGTCATAATAAATAATTGATAGCAAGAAGAGAAAACACTGTCCAGATTTTCCAGTTTCTTTTGATGGCTATTTTGAATTCTATAAAGTACTTTTGCAGGCATCTTTACAAAACTGTAATTTTTAAACATAAGAATATCAAGAAAGAACCATCCAATTTTCTCTGGGCAACCCAATTTTCATGAGAATAATGCAGAGGTTAATTGGTATGTGAAGTTAAAATTCCAAGAGTGTATAAGGATCACTCAGTTAAAAACTAATTCTCTCTCCAATTGTTTACACACAAGCATTCACAGAGTAAATCTTACAATTTTAAATTTTATTTTATCTAGTGATATTATTTTTGGCTCCATGTATATAAAGATCTAAACATGGGAACTCTTCTTGGCTTACTACGAGATGAGTGTATGGTAAAGGAATATATAAATGTTCCCATCCAAAGCATCATTTTATGCACTTGTCAAGCAAGTATAATGTAATAGTGATGAAGAGTTTTAAAATCCTTCATAATCACTCTTATTGTATCACCCAGATGTGAGTGTAATAGGCGTTTTATGAAATATTTTCATATCCTGGACTTTTTTTTGGCTTCTGAGCCTCCCCACCCATTTTGTCAATGGCAGTTGTCATTCCAGAAAGAGGGCGGGTACCATCTGGAACAAAGAGGGCATTGATCAGTTTTGAGTTCTAAAGCCAACTTTTAAAAAAATTCCAGCAAGAGAGTTGAGCCTTTTAGAGAGTGAAAAGAGTTTTCTAAAATGCCAAAAAGAAAAAAAGCGAGAGAGAGAAAGGGAAATGAAAGAAGGGAGAAAAAGTGAAAGGGGAAAAAAAAAATCCCTCCTGTTCCCATATCAAAAGCAAAGACAGGGAGTTTTGTCTATAAACCCCAAGTAGAGAACAAAAGAGAAGAGAAAGTAGAAAAGTCTCCTGGTCAGAGAGGCGGACACTGAGAGAGACCCAGGCAGGGAACGACGGGCGTCCTGGCTTACCCCTAACTAAAACCCTGAACGTGGCGATGGCAAGGAGAGTTGGGTGTGGTGTTTGAAGGCTGTTAAAAAAATATATATAAAAGGGAAACTGTTTAGAATCCCAGCATTGTGGGACTTGTTTTTCTCTTCCCTGGGCACTGCCTGGGAAGATTCAAGGCCACCCCAGAGAAGGGCTCTGTCCAAGATGGCACCCTCCAGGCCAGCAGGACTCGAAGTGTGGTCCTGAGGAGGTACTGGCCTGCAGTCCTTTGTTGTGGTTTCCAATCCATCCTGAGGTAAGTTATGAAAATGGGGAGTATGCATTTAGAAAACTTTAACAGCAACTTGATAGACCAGTGTCATGGACTGAATGTTTGTGCCCCCACCCTGCATTCATTTGGTGGTAGGAGATGGGGCCTGTGGGAGGCCATTAGAATCAGATAAGAACTGGAGGGTAGAGGGTTTATGGATGGGATTAGTGTCCTAAAGTCATGAGAGAGAGAGAGAGATTGCTTGCCTCCTCTCTGCTTCCCACCATGTGAGACACCAGCAGAAATTGTCAGTCTTCAACTTGGAGGAGTGCTCTCACCAGAGCCTGACCACACTGGCACCCTCATTTTGCACTTCCAGCCTCCAGAACTGTGAGAAATATATTTATGCTGTTTATAAGCCACACAGTCTGTGGTATTTTTGTTATAGGAGCCCAAACTGACCAAAAAACTAATTTTATGCCTGTTGAAACAAATACGTTTTAAAAACTGGGGCTTGCATACCTCTTTAATATTTATTTTTTCTAGTAACCAATTTTTATTGTATTTTACAAAAATAATCTGTCTGCAAGGGACAGTGGGGGGAACCCATTATAATTTGAGAAGCATTATTCTACAGGATATATTACAGGTGGCTGAGTGAGGGGTCAAGTAGAGGGACGGAAGTCAGACCCTCCACTTCTCCTCCAACTCTTCCTACACTCTTGAGTCTCATGTACCATGGAAGGAATCCAGAAAGAAATAAGTGTATTTAACCAGTAGGAGATGCAGAAAGAACCTGGAGGGAGAATCCAGGAGTGCCAGCTGTGGAGACAAGAGCAGAGTGACCCTCCTGCACAGGCTGAAGGGTAGATGCCTAAGTCAGAGCTGGAGGAAGGACTTGCTGATCCTCAAACAAGCCCACTGTGCCGGGGAGGGCCAAAGTGTTTTCCTGGAACTGATGTGGGAAAAACCCGTGAGTCCACCAGACCCAGACTTCAGCACTGTGGGCCCTCTGGATGTTCAGACAGGACATTCATGTAACACTTGGTGAGGACCTGAAGGTCATCCATTTGTGGTATCTCTGGGCATGGCTCCAGGACAACTTCTATCCCAGTAAGTCATGGTTTTGAAAGTCCCCCATCCTGGAACCATCTTGGGATTGGGGGTGGAGAAGAACAGAAGGATCAAGGATTTACTCCAAAGTGACTGCATTAATGAGCTTATATACTATCATTCAATAGTCTTGTCTTCTCCATTACCCAGCAGTGTGATAGCTTGAGAGCACAATTAAATTATATATAGAAAATAAAGAAACTGTGTTTCTTTCTTACCTAAGTGGTAGTGCACAAATTATTGACCCTGCCCTACACCCAGTAAATTGTGAAAATAAAAATCATGCCCAGTATATAGTACATTCTTACTAAAGTCTTGCTGAAATATTAAAGGGAACTCTTAAGAATGTTACATTTTAAAAATAGCCACACAAGCAGAATCAGGATGTATAGGATCTACTACAGAGGCACTCTCCTCTTATAGGGTGGCTCAAGTACGTCAATTCCATTGCCCAATATTTTAGGTGAAATAGGTGAATTATATAAGACAGTTGTGGCCATGTTGATTGACAATAAAGTCCTGAGTAGGCGATCAGATAGGAAGTTCTCCAACTCAAGGAAATGTGCTTCAGGGGAGTGGGATTGTATTTAATCGATTTTTAAAGAATTTCTAAGCTTCGGAGCACCTGGATGGCTCAGTTGGTTAAGCATCCAACTCTTGGTTTTGGGTCAAGTCATGATCTCATGGGTTGTGAGATTGAGCCCAAGCCCCGAGTCCAGCTCTGTGCTCAGTGGGGAGTCTGCTTGAGATTCTCTTCCTCTGCCCCACTCCACTCTCACGCTCACTCTCTCCCTCCCTTTTCTCTCTCAAATAAATAAATCTTAAAAAAAAAAAATTACTAAGCTTCTCAAAAGGATGGGATACGACAAGTGGGGGGGATGACTCGCCCCTTAACTCTACACAGAAACTTCACTGTAGCAATCCTAAATCCTCTCTCAGCTATTGACTGTGACTTTTGGTGACATCTAGTAGGTAACGATCACTAGTCATTCTTTCAATAGACCTTACAGCATCCCAGTAACTACGCCAGGTGCTGGAGATTTAAAGATATTTAAAGATAATTTACAGGTTTAAAGAGATTCTTTTCACTCTTAAGAAGCTCACACTCCAGTGGGGGAAACAGAAGTGTAAATGGAGACACAATGGTGTCATCTGTATCATGAGCAAGAGTGAAGGGAACTATATAGCAGAGCAGAGGAAGGGAAACATCTTTTCCTGTGCCTAGTCAGTGAAGAGTTCCCTAAGAAGGCCGTGATCTTTTGGGCTGTGTCTTGCAGAATTCAGAATGCAACAAGTGTGGATGGCAGAATCAGGCAGGCCAGGGGATGGAAGTGATAAGGAGAGAACAAACTATGTGTAAGTTTACAAAGCAACAGAAGTGACATGCTTGAAGGGCTTGAGATGGTTCTGTGACAGGAGCCAAGAGCATCTTTGGGATTGTGTGACAGGTGGTGATGAGAAAAGCCTGCAGGATCATAATGGATGCCATAGATGGGTTTTAAGGCAGAATAACCTGACTGGATTTTGTTTTAGAAAGAGTACTTTAGAAGTTACATGGCAGGTGGAGTGGAGTGGGAAAAGGCTGAAGATATAAGAACATAGGACCAGTTTTCAAAAGACCAGGTGAGAAATGATAGCCCGGACCTTATGATTGCTCAAATGCGATGCACTTAGCCCTCCATAAGAAAAATGGGATCTCTTCACATGAAAACTGGACATGGAAATCATCAAGACTGGCTAATACCATGTCTGTGATATCAGTTCAATCTCATAGAGCAATTCTGCTTCTCTGTGAGCTTATACACCCTTCCCCTGGATGGAATAGCTCATTCCCTCTGTTTTTTTTTTTTTTTTCCAATTCCTAGAAGATGTTTTGCATATTAGTCTTTTCCCTACCAAGACAATTTTTGCTGGACTGCCTGTTAATCTGGTTCCCTCATAATTCTGGAGCCCAAAGCATAGATAAATGAGATTTAGGCTTCATTCCTATAGCACTAGAAATTCCATGCCCTCTTGGGTGCTACTCTTTTATTTAATGCAGACATACTTGTATGATCTACTTGTTTTTTAATACTTGTCTCCTTTTACTATCTCCAAATCCTAGTGAGGAAAGCACTTTTCATTGCCAAGATGGCTTCCCTTATTACACTTTTTTTTTTTAAAGATTTTATTTATTCATTTGAGACACAGAGATACAGAGAGAGAAAGCATGAGCAGGGAGAGAGGCAGAGGGAGAAGGAGGCTCCTTGCTGAGCCAGGAGCCCGATGTGGGGCTCGATCCCATGACCCTGGGATCATGACCTGAGCTGAAGGCAGACGCTTAACCATCTGAGCCACCCAGGCACCCCTTATTATACTATTTTTAATGATCAAGAGAAGTGTGAGTCTTTCAGCCCAAATAGGAAGGTTAGTTTGGAGCAGTTGAGTAGGACACAAGTATAGAGAGACATTCTAACACTGTTATGCCCTGCATCGTTTGTAAACCTGTTTTCCCACTGGCCTTTGGTGGTCTGGCTCTTCATTATTGCTAATTAGATCACAGATGATGTCCGTATACTTTTGGAACCCCAGAAGGCTGCTCAGGGCAAAGATTTGGAGATGGTTGACTCCTAAGTCATTGCATGTAGATTGCCGATATCAACCTATTGTTTGGGAGGGATTGTCCTCATGGTTCCTCAATCTTCCACAAACCTACATCCAAATGTGCATTTCCTCTGAAGGTCTATTGCCTGCAAACCTACTCTAGTCCTCTACGTTAGTCACATCCTTCTGTTGCAAGGTACCATAGAGCTCTGAATGTGCCTGCAGAGGTGAAATCCTTTGCCTCTTCTTTGCCTTCTTCGTCATCCTTTCTCATCTCCAGCTTGGAATGAATTTGGCTAGATATTCTCAAATTGCATTTTGCACTCCTGGTTAAGCAAATGTAAAATTCATGTCTACATATTCTTATGAAGCTCTTCCTCATACTCCTGAGACAACACCTATGATTTTCTTTTGATATTGTTCTTTTTCCCCATACTTTGATTTTGCACATCACTAGATCTAATGATGTGTCTGAGTCCTTATGACAAGGCTGCCCCTCATTCCACTCTTGGGGGAAGCAGATGAATGCAGAGATGTAATTCAAAAGGACCCAGGAGTCAGGAAATCCAGACTGCTCTGGCTCCTCTCAGATGGTTCCAATTGCTAGTATGACAGTCTTTGCCAAGGAGGGCATTAATTTTAACCATAGAAACCTGGCAAGTCAGACAATTCAGCTTGACATTGCAATTCAGCAGTGGGAACTATTAGTTTTGGATCTGATTTTAAGTGGTCTCAGAATACCGGTTACAAACAGAAAGGGTTTCCTGAAGCCAAGTCATATGGTGGCCCTGTGTTTCCTTATCTGCTTTCAGCCAGGCAACCTGGGACCAGAGCATGTGCTTCCCCATTGCAACTGTCTAATCATATGAGAGGCAGTCATCCAACTCTGGTGTTCTTGAATTTTATTTTCTTTTTTCACTTTTGCCTTCTTATTTCATTATCCCCAAACCATGACATGTACATTATTGGGGGGAAAAAAGAAAACACAAGTAACCTGAAAGATCTTAAAAGTCTCTTATAATTCTACCTTCTGAAAATAATTACTTTTAACAAATTGATGCCTATCCTCCTAGAAGGGGCAGTCTGGGAAGAAAGATGCAGAGGGAGGGAGAATTTTGCTTGCATTTCCTATTTCCCTGGAATTGCTCCACAGCAAAATCACCAAAGCCTTGCTTTGGCCAGGCCAGTATCCACTTTATCTTTGCTGCACAAGGATGGCTTGCTCCTCCATCCTGGACAGGATTGTCCTATCTTCTTCAACCCTACAAACAAATCTGTACCCCCTTTAAGGGACTGTGCCTGCAGGGATGCTCTTGACCCCTCTATCTGTGTTAACCACCTCCTTCGGGTTGCAGGGTGTAGAGACTAATTTCCATAATAAAAATGAATGTTCATTTCCGCGCACCGTGTGCCAGACTTGTGATTGTCAATCTGTCTACCATTCAGCACTTCCAAGGACTAACTTTTCCCTCTATTTTTCTAACACATAATTCTTGGCTTTACTCAGCATGTATGCTCTGCTCTCCTTTTTCTACGGAGAGGGCAATCCCTTCCATACTCCACATCCGAATTATGGCAGGAAATAACCTGCTAGATGCTGCTGCCTCTTTTGAATAGAATGCTCTGTGTTAAGTGACCTCATTAATCACGAGCTACACTTGGCACAGGTGTGTCTGCTCTGGTCCATTTATCGGCAGCCCTTCTTCAAGAAGTGGACTAATGCTTCCTTCACAAAAGAGGAAAATAGGAAAGGTCTGGATGGGTGTGGCAGGCAGCATGACTAGCATGTCGATAATGATATTGCCAACGAGAAAGGAGTAGCAGGGGAAGGTAGGAAGGGGTTTGACTGAAAGCAATTTAGGAGGTGGAAATGACAGGATAGAATTTAGTGATTGATTATTAAACACTTAGATTTCCTATTTACATGAACCGGTGAGATGGAGTTCTATTAAGAGATAAAGAATATAAAAGAGATCTTTGGTTTAGGAATTTATTTCTGGGTATATTTAGTTTGAAGAATGAGTGAGGGTATCTAGGAGATAATATCTCTTTGCAAATACTAATGCAAATTAAGAGCCGAGGGTAGAGATAGGGCTGGAGATAATTGACTCAGGAGTCATTGTACATAGATTGCAGATTTTAATCTATCGCTTGAGAACGTCTGTTCTCTCCACCCTGGAATAAGACCAGATGCAAAAAAAAAAAAAAAAAGCTGGCAAATTGAATTTTGAAGGGAACACTACTTCTTTTTAGAGATACTTCCCCTCATCAGATTTATAAATTAATAGCACCAATAATAAAAATCAAGCATCAATTCTTCAACAAAGACTTTTTAAAGACCATTATAATTTATAATAATTCCTGATAGGATCTAAGACAACCAACCTGGCTATTAGGATAAAGTAATTACAGGTAGTGCCAATACACTGCAGCTGCCAGGGAGATGTATAAGGGTGAAAAACAGGAAATGGTATGATTCTACGTAATGTGAAAATCTGTATTCAGCTTGGTGGGGTAGAGCAGGAGGTGACTCTTGTTGGCAAAGAAGGTTTTACAATGCCCTTTCCCTAGCCACAGGTCACAGGGAATTAATTATGGCAGGGAAATGCAGCTGCCAGGGAGAAGGCAGACCTAGCCTAGCACTCAGGTTTCAGGGACAGAGAGCTACAGTATCATCCTGCTCTTCCCACTGACCAAAAAGGAGGCGGCTGGCAATCTGCAAAACAGCTTTACCAATATTCAATCCCCAAAGACTATTTTGAACAGTGCATAAATGAGCCTCAGAAGAAGCAAAGCTTGAATGGCTGGATGCAGAAAGGCCTTCAAAAGAAGACATGGAGACTCCATGGACATTGCTGTTTCCTAAAAGCTTCCGGGAGAACTCCAGAAGAGCATGGAGATATCGTGGGAAGTAGATGCAGATTTTGCCGTGCCTCCTTCCCCTTCCACCAGCACTCCCATCAGCACTGCCAGAGAAGGGGCTTTGAAATGGCCCAATTCTGGCTTTAAAACCTAGTTTTATCATTTACAAGATGTGTGACTTCGGGCAAGTTTTTAAAACTTCATCCGTAGGAGAGAGATGTTGCTTAGCATTATTGTAAAAACCAAGACAAGAATGCAAAGTGCCTGGCCCATGGAAAGTACTGAAATGGTGGCTGTTATTCTTTCCAAAGAACTTTGTTAGCAAATACAAAAATACCTGTAAGAACTCTTCTACGTTCCCTTATAAAATTACTTTGCTCAATCCATTTCCCCTTAGGTTTGAAAAATCTGTCAGCCACAAAATCTTTGCTACTAAGATAATTTAGTTTTAGGAATCTTACCCTAACATCTGAGGTTAATTCACAGGTTTTGAGGGTAAATTGAATGACATTCATTTTCCTCTGAATCTTAAGCGATTTTCAGGCTTAAGAGCATGTTGAAGTTTCTATTTTCTGTATGAATCTGGTAATTACTTGGATGATTCAGAAACCCAAGTTTCTGTGTGGCATCTGGAGGGACCTCAGGAATTCATGGTTGGGTGGATGATTGCACCACCATTGCTGCATATTTGGGATATTTGGGTTACTTTGGGCTGTGTAGCATCTTGCTAGCAACTCCTTTCGAGTTTATTACTGCTTTGCAAACTTCAAGCAGTCTCCCCAGCCCTTTGATTGTTGAGCTTTTTATAAAGCCAGAACCAGTCTAAAATAAATCATAAGGCATATGCTGATGTCAGAAAATAACCATAAAGTTATCTTCCCATTTACCCTTTATTGTTATATTTAGACAGCGAACTTCCTTTGACTTTGACATAGCTGCCCTAGAATTTTTTTGTCCTTGGTTCTATTTTGCTGTGTAAATATTCTAGTCATTTCCCTGGTGGTCATCTACATTAGCTAGAGGGTAAATTCCTGAGGGGCACAGACTGACAGCAAATTCCCTCAGAATGGAAAGAAATCACGAAATACATTTTGTTGAGTTAAGTCAACTTTATGAGTTCGTAATTAAAACAACCGGCAGAGGGTGACTGCATCAGAAAATGTTGTTAGATGAAATTCTTTGTGACCAAATCTGAGGTGAAACGAGAAGTACCTCATTCTCCCAAGACAAGTAGGATCTACTCCTGATTTACTAGGCCTTCAGAGAAGCTAACGCGGAGATCAAAGTTTGAGAGGGGCCCAGCCAGGCGTGTGTGCACTAAGGTGTGTGACCTTCTTCTTACCCAAGCGTGTAAAGAAAAAAATTATCTAAAAAATGAAATTGACTGGTTCTGACTCAGCAAAAATGTCCTTGGACCCATACAAACACATAAAGCTTTGGTAACCATGAACGATTAAGGATTAACTTTCTTTGGCCTGCCTGTGCAACTTTCTTGACCCCCACAGGGTCAGAGAGAAAGGACTTGGCGCTATATGTCATTTATAACAAAACTGAACAGTCAACTAAAACAAAAACATCTGGACACTGAAACTCATTGCTGGGCAGAGAAGGTGAGGACATGCTTAGCTCAGTTTGAAAGTTATCAAAGGTAAAGGGCCAGGGCCCGTTGTAAGAGGATGAATTTTTCCTCCAGCTTGTAGAGGTTGTAAGATGACAACAGTGGGAGAGAACTATCAAATATGAACCTGTCATTGGGAATTAACCGCTTCCAAATATGATAAACTGGATTTCCTGTTGTCTCACAGGTAATATCTGATCCTGAGATAACAGGAGATGCAAGTTGATTCAAGTGACATCTGAATTAAATAGACTGAAGAAATCATTTTTTCTCTCTCTGTCTTTTCTTTCTGTTCTTTGTTATGATCCATTTCATTAACTAGAACTTCAAGTTTAAACCATGATACTGAGTCATGATAAAATCTAAGAAGCTAATTGTCAAGAAAGAATGTCTCATCTGATTTCATTACCCACTACAGGCTTCTTCCAATTTTAGAAGACGTTTACAAATTTGCAATGGGGGTTTACACAACACACTAAATGATACGATAATACTTACATTTCAAGTGTTTTTAGAAGAAGTGATGGCTTTGTACTGCTCTGGTTATCTTGGTTATAAAAACATTGACTTTACTTAGAGGTTATGGACATTTCAAATATTTTTAAATAGTATTCAACAATTGATTTGTTCAGTTTCAAACAATTACCTCAGGCTTTCATTCCCTACATTCCAGGCAACCACTTTTGAGTGGCCCATTTGTCTCTGGCTACTCTGGTATTTTCCTTCTCTATTCTTCCCCTCTCTTTGTGTTCCCATTCACCCGCAGGAAATTGGGTAATCTATACAAATTATCTCTTTCCTTCATCCACTAATCCCAGGGATCTGAGCTGCATTGCTAATTTTCTAACAAGGAAAATGTAAAGTGTTGATTCTAGGATGGGAATGAATGAGCTTGTGGTAAGAAGAGGTGGTTTAAGCTATACTTTGTTTTTCTTGTGAAGCAGCAGGCTCACTATGCATAGGATTATGGAAAACAAAACAAAGTCCAACACAACACACTGGCAATTCATTTAACCCCGTGCTTTAGAACAAAACCCAGAACAGTTTCGAATCTAAAGCCAGTCTTCAAGAGTTTCTAAACATTTGGCATCGGCCTCTTTACCAATAATAAAATACTAATTAACACTTTTGTTCTGCTTTACAAACCTTATGTAAGTACACACAGTACACAGTATGGGACAGGGAAGTACAATTATTTTGATTCCTTAGGACAGGCCATGGAGTGAATAGTAGAAAGAGGATTCCATCCATCTTGACATCTAGTGACGGCGTGTTTACTTTTCATCCCACTAGGGCATATGCTTATTTAACTGTTCCTTTCTTATATCACAAGAATCTTAATTCAGGGCAAATTATTTTACTATTTGAGTCTATGGTGAAAAATTGTAAATATAATTCCTGCTATGCTACTCTGACACAGTGATTAAATGAACTGTCAGTATCTCTGTAGGAAGTATTACCCAACTATTGACTCATCATTGAATTAAGCATTTCCCCTCGGTTTTATTGAGATATAATTAACACATAACATGGTGTCAGTTTAATGTGTACAAAATAATAATTTGATATATGTATATATTGTGAAATGATTACCACAATAAGTTTAGTTAATATCCATCCTCTCACACAGTTACAATTTCTTTCTTGTGATGAGAATTTATAAGATCTATTCTATTAGCAACTTTCAAAAGTATACAATACAGTATTGTTAACTCTAGTCACAATGTTGTATATTATATCACTAGGACTTATTTATCTTATAACTGGAGGTTTGTACCTTTTCATCCCTTACCCATTTTGCCCACCCATCCCCTCCTGAATTAGACATTTTTAAAGCGTAATCCCAATGAACCAAAAACACAGGAGGAAGAATTTACACAATGAAGAAAAAGAAAAAAGTGCAGTTATTAGTATAAGTTCAAAGAAGTTAATTCTATTTTTGACATTGTGAATGTTCATATTCAAGACCCTAGTTGGTTAGGTCAAAAGGTATGAACCATGAAAACATACCTTTATCTTTTCTTTTCTTTTCTTTCTTTCTTTCTTTCTTTCTTTCTTTCTTTCTTTCTTTCTTTCTTTCTTTCTTCTTTCTTTCTTTCTTTCTTTCTTTCTTTCTTCCTTCCTTCCTTCCTTCCTTCCTTCCTTCCTTCCTTCCTTCCTTCCTTCCTTCCTTCCTTCTTTTTTTACAATAATAATGTGATCCTACAAGTTTCAGTTAGTAGAAGCAAACACATTAAAGAGATGTTCTCTTTCCTGGAAAATCGGTCTGAATTGTATCTTTGAAATCTCAATAGAGAAATGACTCAAATATTGTAACATAATCTTACAAACAGGCAATTCAGAGTGCAACATAATGGTACTTCAAGGATTTAAACTCTTGGTGGCCACTCTATCACCAATTATGTGTAATTAGCAAAGAAGGAAAAATATAGTACTACAAAAGTGAACGTGTATTTTAAAAAACAGATACCTATTTTGTCTGAGATTTGCTAACGTTAATAGTTTTGGTAGTGATATTAAAGAGATTATCTATCATTTTGTTTAAAGGCAGACTTCTTAAATTCAAAACATCTTTTTGCCTTCTACTTTCTTACCAAAATGGGTTGTCAGAAAAAATATTTGGATTAATAACTCTAAATGCAATGGGGCAGTCCTGTTATAATCCAGGAAAAGTGTCATCTAGGAAAAGCACAGGGGAGCCCTTGAGAGAGAGAGAAGGGGCAGAGCTCTAGTCTGCATTGGGAATGAGACTTGTGATTCAATGCTAGCTTGGCTATGTTTGCAGTGGCCTAAGTGCTGTGGAAGAAAGATGAGAAATTTCCCAAGTATTTCATGAAAAAGCACTAAATACCGATAAGAGATCCTATCTCAATTCAATTAAACACAATCTTGAGTGACACAACCGTGCACCGGGCTTTGTGGCAAAAGAGAAGTATAAAAAGAGTCTCAACACTTAAGGAACTTACAATCTTATCACATAGACAAACATATTAAAAATATGTTCCACAGCCAAGGATAATGACACAAACCCCATTTGTATTCAATAGATACTGGATTCTGTTCTTCACAATGTTCAAGTTACTCTCTGTGAAATACAGTGAGAACCACTTAATTTCCTTCCTGCAACATCTGAATTTTCTAGGCTAAATTTGAGGGCCAAACACCCAGTCCTTTTTTTTTTTTCCATTTAAAAAGCTGTCATTTTAATTAAACAATATTTAATGTCTACCATAAGCTTCTGAGCACTGGAATTGATTTTTAGCCATTTCTGAATCCAATTGAATACTTTGTACATTGGTTAATGCAATAAATGTTCAACAAATTTCTGTACAAGAAAAAATAATTGCATAAAGGACTGAAGAATTGAGAGACAATTTTAGTATCTTACACACACATACACACATGTGCGCACGCATGCGCACACACACTGTAGTTATTAAATATGCAACTTAAAAAATTGGGACTGAGGTTAAAAATCCCAGCATCACCTCCCACTCATTTGTGTTATCTGGGGCAAACTACTTCACCTAAATGAATCTTAATTTCTTTATTTTCAAAATGGCAATATAAGAGTACATACTTGACGAGATTTTGTGTAGATTAGATTTAATAATGTAAATAAAGTGCCCAGCATAAGTTCTTGTACATAATGAGTGCTCCCCAATTATTAACTAATACATTATTATTTGTTATCAGCCAATGTTTAAAAAGATTTGAGACAACTAACACTAAGAAACAGGTATAACAAAACAAGCAAGCAAATAGAAAAGATTAAAATCAGACTACAGTGTTGATACTTATTTTTTTCCAATTCTTTGACCAAATAAGTCAAATTGGTTTGTAGCTCTTTAAAAAATGCCCCAAACCAGGTAGTATTTTATGTAAGAGAAAGAGTTTTTGTTGCATGTGTAAAAATTGTGTTAAAATTTTGGGGAACATGACAATATTATAAAATACAGGATGAAAAATAAACACCAATGCAACAGAGTTTAGAAAGACTGCCTTCAGGTCCTTAATAACCGACAAATCTGAAGAGTGGCTGACTTAGGTTTTTATCAAGTTATAGGAAACTACGTTCTCTAGGTATCCAGGTACATGGTCCTAAAATATGCTGACTTAGTAACTGACAATTTTTCTTTATTATTATGGTGAATGAAGAAGCTTCTCAAGAGGTGTTCAGCTCAACAGAATTATGCTTCTCTCCACCAAAGTGCTTACCACCAACACCTGTTCAAAGATTCTAAAACTTGCTGTCTTTTAAAATCTATTTTAGGAGACTGGCCCGTTAATCTCTAGGTTAGCTATACTACAAAATAATATCGCTTAGTTTCTAAGTTAAAGTGTTTTTAACCGTGAGGCTATTGATTGCTCTGTCTACATCTCTTCTAAGGTCATGAATCTGGCTGGCTAGATATCTTCCATGAAAGTTATGATCCAACTGTTTCCTGAGCATTTTCACCATAGGAAGTATCTACAGCTTCAGTGCCGCCTCCTCCATTCCCCATTCTTCCTTGTTGAAAATGGTCACTACTCCAGACATGGGACCTGGTGATCCAGTTGCTTTGTTGGCCTCCCATAATTAATTATTATTTCTGTTGGTTCTGTGGACTTGAAATCCAGTGTTCCTTTGGAACCCCACTCTGTATCTATGTTACCTCAAAGACCTGACTGTCCACTAGGCCCCTGGCATAGATAGCCTATTTTGATTTGGCTTTTGCTCTGTTCTCCAAACACCAGAGTTGGCTGGGAAACCTGTCAGGCCAAGACTGGGAGGAGAGAGCTCACATCTATTACACGGTCCTATAGCCTGCCCAGTGTGCGACTTTCTGCTAGGCTCTGTGAGCTCACAACACAACTCAAGGATGATGGCAGCCTTCCACTCAGATTCATGATTGTGTTCCTTCACCTATTTTTGCCTTTCCTGTGCTCTGGGCTTTTGGGAATCTTGGGCTGGCTATTGTCTGAAACATGATTTAACTTACAGTGCTGCCAGATGCTGTGTCTCAGCTGCTCTGTGGCATTTCTGAGTTTCTGCATTTAGCTCTGAGCTAAGTCAGCTCCCTGAGTCAATGCTTGTGTCTTTAGCCAGTCCCCAAATTTTACACAGGAGCTGACTTATCATGACTTGTTCTTCAATACCAAAATGTGTAAATAGCCAATGACCAGATCAATTGGAGGGAGTCAGGAAAATCATGTCAGGGGAGGAACACTTCATACTGAGTGATTGTCTCCTCTAGGGTTCTGGTTGGTAGGATACTGAAATTGGTGAGAGGGAATTCCAAGTAGAAGAACCACATGAGGAGAGGTACATAGATAGATAGATAGATAGATTGTGTGTGTGTGTGTGTGTGTGTGTGTGTGTGTGTGTGTGTGTGTTAAGGAAGGCAAGCAAAACAGTTTGCCTAGAGGCTTCCGTTTGGATTTATGGAGTTAAATAAAAATTTCATGTGGGAAATTTGAATGTAAAAACAAAGAATTTCACAGTATGTTATTTATCCAAGGGGACCCATTGAAAGTTTTTTTTTTTTTTATTATGTTATGTTAATCAGTTATTAAAGGCCCAGGCATTTCATAGGTGCTGGAGAACAAGGAATAAGACCAGTATATGACATTTTCTCTCAAGGAGCTAAAATTCTAGTAAAGGGGCAGGTACACAAATAAATGATTTTTATGCTCAATTAAATCTCTTTCGTCCAATGTAGATTGGTCCAGAAGTTGGTTTATTAACCAAATAAAAATTTGGCTATATTTAAAAATAGCTTTTTAATATTTTAATTTAAAACACAACATTTTATATCTTTTCACTGATCTTTCCATATAAGCCAAGGCCTTTTCTTTGTATTATTTTTCTCACATAAACCACATACATAATGCATGATGTGTAGTTTAATGTTTGTATTTTTTAAAGTGGGGTGAAAAACTAAAGAAATTGGTAAAGTAACGATTGTAGATCCTCCTAGAGTTTTGTAAATTAGTATTTTAGTTATCTCGCCCACACTTAATTCAACAGTACCATTTTTCAGCAACTCAACTTTATCTAGTCTTTTAAAAAATTCACATGTGTTTTCACAGAAACAACTCTTTTCGCTCTTTTCATGTAGTATTGCATTCGTTACCCTGAAAGTTAGAATAAAAAATAGTCAAATACAAACACCAGACTTTCTCATGTAACACCAGCTTCTACCAGTAACACAGTATTTGAGAAGGAATTTTCTTTTGGGAAATGGGACTAGTTACAAAGAGATAATGTTGTGTGAGATTGCGTTGAGGATTTGGGCACGAGCAGCATGTAAGAGAAAGAAAGATATATAGAGTTAAGAGCTATTTATTTTAGCTGAATCTGTGTAAATACATGTTTCCCCTAACAGGACAGCTACAAGAAAAGGAGTGGGGGCCATTGTTGAGATAGATTACTATGTGAATGGCACCCTTGAGAACTGGGTGGCATGGTAGCCCTGGCTGAACCTAAGCAGACACCCTGGGTGACGGACGAGTGTCGATAAGGATAGTGTATTTGCATTCTTCGTTTACTTGTACTTTCTCAGGGAAGTGTACACCAAGAGACATAATGAAGAGAAAGATGTGAAAAGGAGCTATCAACCTATTGAAATCAGAGTGATCATATAATCCTTTCAAACTCTGGAACGAGAAAAGGGATGCTATCAATAGTTACACAGGAATGATGAACGTAAGCCAACCAGGACTCTTCCAAAAACCAGAATGTATGTCCACCCTAATCAAAATCCTCTGTAGCAAGAAGTCTTAACCCATATTGATAGGAAGAAGAGTTTCAAAAATAAATATGATTGATTGACAATGAATTCCCTCTCAGTTCTTTTACATTTGCAGTAGTTTTCTGTGGAAATTTATGGTTTTATATCAATTATCTAGTTAACACCCAGAATATCTGACAAAATATCTTGAGAATTAGTTTATTCATCACATATATTTCTTCCATATTCTCTAGGAGAGAATATGCAAGAAATATCCAGAGATTTCTAAAAGAAAAAAACTAAGTCATAAATTCCTGAGAACTATATTTTTTTCTTGGTATCAGAATATTAAATGTTGGAAAATAGATTTTTTTTTTTTTTTGTGAGAAAAATTGCCCTACAAACACTACTGGTATTTTCAAAGTGTAAAATGCCTTCCACAAAACAAAGACAACTGAAAAATTATTAGTTGCTGACAGAAAAGCTGAAACCATGTTGTAAAAGAAACATGTAAGATGCTATAAGATCTTGTTTCTCGTTAGAATGGATCTATACACTAGACATTCTTTCCAGTGATAAAACCAATACCCAGAATTCTAAATGACTTGTTTAGAATTTTACCTAGTACATCACTTACAACAATGTGCTGGAATGTATAACCCTAACTCTTCCATATATTCAATATAAATAATCCAACAAGCTGCTCAAATTCTTTCCATGATTCTGGTTATAAATCAACACTGATCTATGCAGATTGGAATGAAGCTGTGGGTTTACATGGTAGGCTCCAGATTAGACAAGCCTCCAAAAAATGTTACCAGGCTTTACTTGCTGCAAAGTTGAGGGGTAAAACCATGGGCCTAAAAAATTGTCAGCCTAGAATCCCCAAATGATTGGTTCTTTTCACCATAACTGAAAAAATTAGAATTCCTTTTTGAGGCAATAGAGAGTAGTTAGGTCAGCCTCGGTTTCTTAAGGCCATTTGTTATGAGAACGAAAAACAGAAATTCTTTGAAGCCGAAAAAGTGGAAGAAAGCAATAAGGCAAATGGAAAGGGAGTGCTAAAAAATAAGAGTTTCTTACTCAATGCAGTTTTGTTTTGATTTGACTTATTGTAACCTCAGAGATGCAGTGGTCTGGGACTATCAGAGGTAGATACTTCAAAGAGAATAAGAGATGAGTCATTCTTCTTAGGTGATAGTGACACTAACTGCCTCCACCCTCTGGTTTACATGATTTCAGTTGTTGTTGTTTTTCCATTTTCTATGCTCTGCAACATCCACACGATGCTCTTGCCATGAAACTCATGTAAAGACTTGAAAGTCTGGCTCCTTGGGCTGATAATGCACAAAAAAGTCATTTTTCCTCTCTGCAGAGCTAATTGACCTACCAGGGAACAAAACTTTAGGGTAGGCTCCATTAACAGCATGGCCTACCCAGATGAGCTAACAAGTCTGATCTAAAACATCATGATGTTATTTGTGTGATGTTAGCTGCATAAATATAATTTTTGTAGGAAAGTCCTCAATAAATATGTGATATTCCTAAAAAGCTTTTGGTTTTTTTTTCAAATAAAAACAATGATGATGAAAAATGTAAATAAAATAGAAAATGTGAAAACTTTCTCTCCCTTCCATACCCCAGGAGTAACAACTATAGATGTATATCCTTCTTCTGGATATGTAAACTTATAGAGACTTGTAATTTTAACCTATACTGGATCATATAGAACATGCTGCTTCCTTAGCCACAGCAATTAGTGGCGGAGGAAAGGGAAAGAAAGAAAAGGCATCCAGATTGGAAAGGAAGAAGGAACCCTATCACTATTTGCAGATGACATGATACTATATATAAAAAACCCAAAGACTCACCAAAAAAATATTAGAACTAATACATGACTTTGGTAAAGTTAAAGGATACAAAATTAACAGAGAAAGTGGTTGCATTTCTATACAAAATAAGCTATCAGAAAGAGAAATTAAGAAACAATTTCATTTACAATTGCATTTAAAAGGATAAAATACCTAGGAATAAATTTAACCAAGGAGGTGAAAGACCCATACTCTGAAAACTATAAGATACTGATGAAAAGAATTAAAGATGACACAAATAAATGGAAAGATATACTGTGCTCATGGACTGGAAGAATTAATATTGTTAAAATGTCCATAGAGCCCAAAGCAATCTACAGAGTCAATGCAATCCCATCAAAATACCAATAGTACTTTTCACAGAGCTAGAACAAAGAATTCTAAAATTTGTATGGAACCGCAAAAGACCCTGAATAGCCAAAGCAATTTTGAGAAACAAGAACAAAGCTAAAGGTATCATGCTCCCTGTTTTCAAAGTATACTACAAAGCTATAGTAATCAAACAGTATGGTACTGGCACAAAAACAGACACATTGATCAATTGAAAAGGATAGAGAGCCCCTAAATAAACCCACACATATATGGCCAATTACTCTATGACAAAGGAGGCAAAACTATATAATGGAGAAGAGACAGTCTGTTCAGTAAATGGTGCTGGGAAAACTGGACAGTCACATGCAAAAGAATGAAACTGGAGCACCACCTCACACCATATACAAAAATTTTAAAAATGGATTAAAGACGTAAATGAAATAAGACCTGAAACCATAAGACTCCTGGAAGAAAGCATAGGCAGTAAGTTCTTTGACACTGGTTTTTGCAACATATATATCTATTTTTTGGACTAGTCTTCCCAAGCAAAAGCAACAAAAGCTAAAATAAACAAATATGATTACATCAAACTAAAAAAATCTTGCACAGCAAATGAAGCCATCAGTAAAATGAGAAGTCAGCCTCCTGAATGGGAGAAGATACTTAAGAATCATGCCTCCAATAAAGGGTTACTACCCAAAATGTATAAAGAACTTACACAACTTAATATAAAAAAATTTAAAAAACCCTGAACAACCCAATTGAAAAATGGACAGAGGACTCGAATGGGTATTTTTCCAAAGAAGACATCCAGGTGGTCAACAGGCACATGAAGAGATGCTCAACATCACTCATCATCAGGGAAATGCAAATCAAAACCACAATGAGCTATCACCTTGCACCAGTCAGGTTGCCTAGTATCCAAAAGAGAAGAAATAACAAATGCTGACAAAGATGTGGAGAAAAGGGAACCTTTGTACACTGTTGGTGGGAATGTAAACTGCACAGTGGAAGAAAGATTGGAGTTTCTTAAAAAAATTAAAAATAGAACCACCCATACAATCCAGCAATTCCACTTGAAAACATCAATTTGGAGAAATATATGCACCCTTATATTCATTGCAGCATTATTTATAATGGGCAGAGTGTGGAAGCAACCTAAGTGTCCATTGATAGTTGAATGGGTAAAGATGTCATCTGTATATACAATGGAATATTACTCAGCCATCAGAAAATGAAACCTTGCTATTTGTGACAAACATGGATGGACCTAGAGGGTATTATGCTAAGTGAAATAAGTCAGACAGAGAAAGACAAATACTGTATGATTCCTACTTAATATGTGGAATCTAAAACAAAACAAAACAAAACAAATGAATGAACAAAACAGAAGAGAAACCAACTCACAGATATAGGAGACAAACTGTTAGTTTCCAGAGTGGGGAGGGGTCTGGGGGTGGGGGAAAATAGATGGAGGGGATTAAGAGCTACAAACTTCCAGTTACAAAATAAATAACACATGCGATGTAATATATGTGTAATATATGGCATAGGGAATGTAGTCAATAATATTGTAATAATTTGTATGGTGACAGACAGTAACTAGACTTATTGTGGGGATCATTTTATAATGTATAAAAATATCAAACACTATGATGTACAACTGAAACTAATAGGATATTGTATGTCAATTATACTTTATTAAAATAACATGCTGCTTCATAGCATGCTTATGTTTAGTTCAGTTACGCCAGTTTCCTTTAATGTCACTTCTATGACACTAATAATTTACTTAAACCTAATTTCCTTGATATATAAGCTTTAGAGGGCATCATTAATTCTTGAAGGTAAAAATGAAGAAATTAGCATAATTATGCTTCCTTCCACATTTGTATTTCTCTATTTTTTTTCTTGTATTATTTTTACATTCTTGTGGTTTGTAACACTATCATTCCATTTTATAACAGGTTGTTAGCTTGGTTTATATGATGTGGTTCTATACTTGAATTGAGCCAAAATTAAAACTGAAAAGAGGCAGTTTTATCAGCTGATACTATTAACTCAGGTAAGCATGATTTTGGGGAAATAGTATCAGCTGATACTATTAACTCAGGTAAGCATGATTTTGGGCAATGAATATCATGCCCATTTGGTTTGTTGTTTCAGAATTTCCTGCCCAAAGTCTCTGTGTGAGGGCCCATCACCTCTTAGCTTTAGGAACTCACATCTTAGGATGGAGATCACACGGTAGGAGTTCACTAAGGTCTACTGTGCAACCCTACAGGTCACAGGTCATAGATTTGGTGATTCATCTCTGCTCAATTAATTCTGCTTGCTGATTCCCTTCGCCCTGCTACCTCACCACACCTCAAGGCTATTCTCCAGTGTTGGGAATTAGAGGTATTCCAGTTACCCTCTTATGTCTCTCATCATTGCAGTATAGGATTTGACCCTGACCTTCCCCTTCCCCACTTCTGATACCAATGTGGTTACGACAGAGAAAAAAAGGTGTTGGTTTAGCCTCTTGGGGAACTCTAATTGTCCTTCAGAGAAATTTATGCTTTAAGATCTGGAGGGCAGCAAAGTTAACTTTTGGCCTTCTCTTTGGAGTTGGAGCAAATTTTCTGTCTTTTTAGGCCTTTTTAATAGTTTATGGTTTGGGGACACCTGGGTGGCTCAGTCACTTAAGTGTCTGCCTTTAGCTCAGGTCATGATCCCAGAATCCTGGGATTGAGTCCACCATGGGGCTCCTTGCTCAGTGGAGGGCCTGCTTTTCCCTCTCACACACCCCCTGCTTCTCCCTCTCACACTCCCCCCTGCTTGTGCGCACTCTCTCTCTCTGACAAATAAAATAAATAAAATAAAAAAATAGTGTATGTCTTTAGTTTTTAGATGCTTTGGTAAGTTTCATGGGAAGGAGCAAGCATCTGAATTCCACTGTCTTTTAAAAGAGTACATGAGTCTGTTTCTGGAATCTTATTCCTGTATCCTGATCCAGTCATCAGGACCTGCACCATGACCATACTCCTGTAATTCCTGGAACTTTGTGTTGTATTTTGCTATCTGTAGGGCAAGTCTTCCCACTATTCTACCTTTTCAAAATAGCTTAGTTAGAGCAAGCAGTTTTTCTTCCAAAAGAGCTTTATAATCAATTGACAATTATGAAACAGATTGGAATTTTGATTCTATGTGCATTAAATTTTAAGATAAACTTGGAAAGATTTGACATTCACTTGAATAGAAAATTTGGCTAAAAAATAATGTGTAAATTTTGACAAGAGGTGAAATTTATTGAAACAAACTAAGAAGGAAAATATGTTACCTCACGAGAACAGTGATCATGTTGGTCTTGTTCCCTAAAAGAATCCAAGAATCTAGCACAGTGCCTGGCACAGACCAGGAACTGAACAATAGTAGAATGAATCAACAATTGAATTTAATAAAAGCGAATTCCTTTTTTTAGAAATAGCATTCTTGGTCTGTATGACTTAAAAAAGAAACTGCTAACCCTAGTTGATTTAATAAGCAAAAAAAAAAAAGTAATTTGAATCAAATAATACTAATCAAGAAAAGAAGGAAAGAAGCACACATTACCCCACCCTTTTTCTTTCTGAAACATCTGGATCTTGTGTGTGTGTGTGTGTGTGTGTGTGGTTGCTTTGCAAATTTTAAAGTGGCTTAATTTGGCTGGCTGGGATGTTCTTGGTGGAAGAGGGGGAGGAAGGTTGACTTATTTTTATGATTGAACAAAAGTATTGTAAATAGCTCAGTTCCCTTACATCACAGTTTTAACAATATACAATTGGATTCTTTCAATTATAAAACATTACTTTGTATGCAGTTACTAGAACCACACAGGATACAAATAATATATGAAAGTTTAGGGGTAGAACTATCAAAATCTACTGAGAACTCCTCCCTAATTCTTTAGGCTCCTGTGACAGCCTATGTATCTCAGCATTGTTCATAGGCTTTTTATTCATTTACTCTGGAGTTTGCTGGGAACTCTTCTAGATCTTCCCTAATATTACAAGGCAGTTTCCAAATGATGGTGAGGGACACTGCTGTTAAGGGCTGAAGGATCTTGTCATCAAACTGCTTCTGGGATCTAGTAAAGTCTTCTCATACCTGACCTGAGTGGGAGAGAAATGGAAGACAGACTCCTTATGGTCTGAAAATTTCAGGGCAGTCATTTTCCCATCACTTTTTGGGTTGGGCAATTGATGCTGAGCTACATCAGTATCAAGCTAAGTTAGTCTTAGTCAACTTTCTCTGCTTTCCTTTCAGCTTTGGAATTTTGCCTCTATGTCACTGCGTGGCTGCAGTGGGTCCAGCTGAGAATAACTCTTTTGTGGTTATTCTAAGCCTCCTAAGTATGACCAGTAGTCACCAGTTCTATATTATGCACACCCACATATTTCTCTTGTTTTAGCTTTCCTATGTTCACTACCTGTGGAGTAGGGAATACCAAACCTCAAGTGTCTTGTCTCTTATGCAAACCTATTTATTAAACCAGAAAGAGGACCTTATGTAATAAATAGTTAAAAAGTTAGCCACGCTTCCTATCGCCCCTCCTCGTGTAAATTTTCCCCCCAAAGCAAAATCTTCCCCAGTAACTTTGTCCTTTCACCCTAGATAAGGCGTCCCTCATAGGTGTGGTATCATGTTCCCATAAATACTCTCAACCTACCTGATGCAATTCCCAATACTTTAGAATGTACATGCACTAACGACCTGATGATAAGACAATATAATCAACATTTCATAAAAGCAGAAAGGTAAAAATTTTTTTAAAATTTTTATTTAAATTCAACTTAGGGGCACCTGGGTGGCTCAGTCAGTTAAGCATCTGTCTTCAGCTCAGGTCATGATCCTGGAGTCCCAGATCGAGTCCCGCATCGGGCTCCCTGCTCGGCAGGGAGCCTGCTTCTCCCTCTGACCCTCCCCCCTCTCATGTGCTCTCTCTCTCAAATAAATAAATAAAATCTTAAAAAAAATGAATTTAGTGATTCATCAGTTTCATATAACACTCAGTGCTCCTTAATGCCCACCACCCAATTACCCCATCCCCCCACCCACCTCCCCTACAGCAACCCTCAGTTGTTTCTATGGTTAAGCGTCTTTTATGGTTTGCCTCCCCCTCTCTTTTTAACCTTATTTTTTTTAAAGATTTAATTTCTTTATTTATTTGAGAGAGCGTGTGGGGTGGGGTGGGGAGAGGGAGAGAGAGAAGCAGACTTCCCACTGAGCAAGAAGCCGGATGCAGGGCTCAATTCCAGGACCCTGGGATCATGACCCAAGCCGAAGGCAGACACTTTACTGACTGAGGCACCTGGCTGAGGCACCCATGCCCCTGTTTTTATCTTATTTTATTTTTTCTTCCCTTCCTCTATGTTCATCTGTTTTGTTTCTTAAATTCCACATATGAGTGAAATCATAGACCATTTATTCACTTAAAAAAGAATCAATTGCAGGCCCTGGGCTACCTACTGAGAGTAAAGGAAGGAACAAACACAAATATGATTCTTAGGACCGTAGAATCCTTGATCCCCAGATTTATGACAATGGGGCTACTGAGATCTATAAAATTCAGGATCTTCTAATTTTCTTTATGGGAAAAAACCAACACACTATTAAGCTAATCAACCAAACAACCTATCATACCACACAGTATGATTAATTGATGATAAATAATGGAAATTTAAAAAGGGGGATATTCTTTCTTCCATTTCCCTAGCATTTGAGCTCTTTCCAAGTTTCATTTTACATAAGACCCATAGCACTTTGGAGCATGTAACTGCATGGAACTGTTTTAAATCTGTGTATAGATAATTGGGACCACAATGCATGAAAAGCTCTGCTAGAGTGGAAGTGCTTTGACTTTTTGAGATTCTGGCATTTTTTTCCCTCTCAATCTATCTTATAACCAGTTCTTTATAAATAGTATAATGAATAAATATTATGAGGAACATGTTGAATTTAAGATGAATATTGTTGGAATTTTACCGAGCATGCCAAGATGTCAGTTTAACTTTATCAGGAAAACCATTTCAAGAATTGGCAGGTAATTGGAATATGCATTATTACATGCTCAAGTGAATGGGAAAAGAAGAGAAGTGCATAAAACAGGGAAGGCAGAGCATTTTGATGTTGCCTCCAACTTTATCTTTTATTTGAACAAAATACCCAGAAAAACTGGGGCTTTTAATCAGCCGAAAGCATTCTTACTCTTAAATGGCTTTCTCCATGATTGCATACAAATTAGAGAATATCAATGACATAACATAACAGAATTAAGCGGAAACTAAAAACAGAGCACTCCAACCATATTCAGAAATAGAAATGTTTTGACTGTGGCATCTCCAGGAAGAATTTGAATGTCAACATGGGTTATGCATGTACTGTTCTCTCCCTACACCTGATCCCTTGATATCCCAATCCTGTTCCAAAGCTTCAATTACCATGTCTGCCAAGGAGACCACCAGGGCCAGAAGAAGTATCCTTAATTTCTTTTCCACAATCAGACTCTTGATTTCACACTACCTAAAAGCACGTTAGTTGATTTTTTGCTATCAAAGCCTTGTTGCTAACAAGGATATGGTTGTTTTCTTTAAAACATTCCTTGCAGATGAATCTCTAAATCTCCATGAGATTTATTTCTTATCTCTTCTCTATTGTGTATTGTGTGAAGTCCTGGTCTACACTGTGATTATTCCTAATAGGTAATTGCTCATTTGTACTGTATTCAACAGTGATAATCCAGCGCATATGCTTGAGAATTTTGTTGTCTATTTGAAGGAGGTCTGGCATATAGACAGGTAAAGTTACAATAGAATGGGAATAAATGCAAGCAGAAAGGTAGAAACAATGTGCCCTGTGGATATTGGAAGAAACTAATTTTCCCAGGCAGTTTTAGGGAAGAAAAATTGATTTTAGATGTGGTTCCTGAAGGTTGAAAAGGTGTCCAGGCTTAGGAAAAAATGGGGGGCATTTGAAGGAGAGAGAGTAGCATGTGCAATAGCACTGGAAAGATAATCTTCTATTATGGCAATTCATCAAAGATGGTGATAAGTTCAACATGGCTGGAGCTTGGAGTCCATGGAATAGCTGTTGGAAAAAGCTGTATTTCGGTCACATTTAAAATGTCCTTTCAGGGCACCTAGGTGGCTCAGTCGTTAAGTGTCTGCCTTCGGCTCGGGTCATGATCCCAGGGTCCTGGGATTGAGCCCCGCATCGGGCTCCCTGCTTGGCGGGAAGCCTGCTTCTCCCTCTCCGTCTGCCCCTGCTTGTGTTCCCTCTCTCGCTGTGTCTCTCTGTCAAACAAATCGAAAAATCTTTTAAAAAAAAATGTCCTTTCATGCCAAAGTCAGGAGCTTGAGTTTTGTTTTTCAAGTATATGTAAATATCTGGAATTTGAAGCAGATGAATGATGGGAATAGATTTTTTTAAAGGAAGATAACTTTGGGAGCTGTGTGGACAGCCTTCAGGAGGAGACTGCAGTAAGATCAGATAAAAAACCAACATAATCATCCAGGTAAGAGCTGATGCAGATCTAAGCAAGGAAAGAACATAGCTTGGGAAGGAGAGAAGGGGACAGACTCATGAGAAGTTTCTGAGCAAGACTTGGCAGGACTTGCTAATGGTTTAGATGCAGAGTCCCAGAGTGAGAAAGAAATAGGTATCTTGGGAATTTTTGGCTAGGGAGACTGAGCGAATAATGAAAGACTCTAAGAAAAGTAGGTTAGCAGAGATGAGGGTGAGTTTGAACTTGGATGTGTCTGTCCCTTTAACAAGTTTGCGGAACATCCATGTGGGCATGTCTGCTAGTCAGTGAGAAATATGAGTCTCTGCTGAGCAGAAAGATGAGTGTGATGGAGTTCTACAAATCATTAGCAATTGATCATGCTAAAAGTCAGGGCCTTTAACAAACAAACAAATAAACAAACAAAAAAGTTTAACCCATAGCTTTCCAACTGGATTGAGGAAGGGACCCTAACTTGCGTTCCTGGATATTTTGTACCTGATGCCATACCTGACATGTGGAAGACTTACTTTTCTACTGGGCTGGTAAAGACTGGGAAGCAATAATGTGCCTTTGTTTGTTTCCCAATGTACTCATGACCCCAGTGAAATAGCCTCCTACCAGATCTCCTTGCCTTCCATCTTCCCTACTCCAAGGCTTGCTGCATGTTGCTCTCAACCCATTTGTCCTAATTAAGTACTGGTCTAATCATGTCTCACCATCCTTTTGCTCAAAAATCTTTTAAACCACTTCCCATTATATACAGGATAAAGCCCCTCCTTTTCAATGGTGCTCTTTCCTTACCTCTTTTCTTTCCCATGCCTCCTACATAGAATAGCATCAAGTGCCTTTCCTCAGATACGGCTCCCTTCATAGTCTGGACTGGTGCTTTTGTTCCTTCTTCCTGTCCATACCTGTCATGATCCTCTTATTCTCAAGAATGGCTCCAGTATCAGCAATCCTGTCTCTCTACATAGTGTTTGTACCTTTATCATAGTACTAAAACACATTATGCCTCAAATTAGTGTTTGTGGTTTTGATCACATAACTGTTGAGAAAAGGGCTGCCTTATTCATTTTGTATTACTCTGCCTCTTACAGAGTAGTTGTATGATAATAATAGATATTGTCTATATCCCCTCATATTTTTGTCTCTTTTATATTGTGAAGGATATACGATAACTCATTTTTACTTGGTATATTCATTTTGATATTCTGATCAAAGTTTTTTTATTTTTAGCCAAAGCGACTCCCTACTTAGTTTTTGCCCCTTTATCTCCATCCATTGCCAAGGCTAACAATAGATAAGAAACCTTAGTGGTTACAGAATCAACTGCCCACAACCCTAGCCCTCTCATTCTACAGTGGAAAATATCAAGAGAAAGAGGGATAACCCATGAAAATTTAGTTTATTCTGATAATGAAATATGGTCTCATATTTAGGAAAATAACCACTTTAGAAGTGTCTACTTTCTTTGGGAAAAGGAACAAATAAAAATATAGTTCAACCAAATGAGATTTGGGCTGATCTATCAGAATAAATAGAAAATCTAAGCATTATAAAAATGTGTTCAATTTTTTAGTTTTCCTCTCTGGTAGCAGGAAATCTAGTCAATTTTCATGGACCTTAGACAGAATCAAAGATTCAGCGTGTTGAAGTTAATCAGTAACTTGAAATGGCTTTTTTTTCATGTGTTTGGAAGAAAGAAAAGGAGACAGATTGCTGTGGAAATATAAGATGTTATTGCTGCAAAAATGCTTGTATCTCTACCAATTTTAAATGTCAGTTTTTCTTCTCCCTAAGTTTATTTTTACCTGTCTACTTGGATGAGAGTCATAACTATCCATGTCTGAGGAATATTATCTTTCTTTTATACATTTTGTTGTAGAGCATTTCATCATACATTGTGCACTGTGTGTTGAAAATTCTGAAACTATATTACATAGCAGAAACATTCAAGACTTAACTTGAAAAAAGAGTCACAAATTGGACTGGAATGAATATCATATATTTTGGAAAAGCAAACCAGTAAAAGCTGGACATGTTCTGTTCTAAAATAATGGGTTACATTTCTTTAATCTTTGAAATAGTATCTGTGTAGTATTTTCCCATGAAGTATTACATATAGATAAGATTTTAGAATAGCATGAGATTTTGGAGGTCATCTAGACAAATGTATCACTTCATGGATAAGGATGTATTAAGCTTAGAAATGTTAAGTCCCTTTTCCCAAGGTCACACAGAAATCAGAGCCTAACTCAGAATTTAACTCATCTGATTTCCAGATATACATCTCTTTTAACTTGTACTACCATGTCTATATTATCTCAGTTCAAAAATTAGAACGTATATTTTAACGGTCTGATTTGATCAAAATGGAAACAAAGGCACAGAGTATTGGAAATCAAAACCATCCCCTAAATCTGGACACTTGATAATGAATACCCAAGTCTATTTGTGTCTTCATTTATTTGTGCCTACAGTTTATTTTTTCAATGTAAATATTATGGGGTTTTTTTTTGCCTTACCAATTTTCACGGTCTTCATTACGCTGGCCAAACACAAAAATGAAGGAAACCAAACACTGGGGCTCCACACTTAGTGAATCCCTTTAATATCATTCATTCAAATTTCAATCATCAAATATTAAGAATCCTCAGCACATGAAGCCATTTGAAGTCAAATACAGTAGATCATTACATTCTGAGAATTACATGCAAATACATGTAATAATGCAGAGCATCTCAAAAAGTAAAAAAAAAAAAAACCAAGGAAACAAACACGCCCCTTCAGAGTTGTTGGTTGGGCTGGAGCTATGTGTTGAGTAAAATAAAACTGCCATATTTCTGGCAGCTTGATTCTTGGAGCTCATCATCAAAGTTACATCATCCTTGTGTGAAATTGTAAGGGGGATAGACTTCAGGAACAAAAGCTTTGAAGCAAGGTAAAAATATATAATAAGCAATATGTCCCTAAGCAGTCTGAAGAATACATTCTCAACAAGTGAAATCCTAGCCAAAAAAAAAAAAAGAAAAAGTCCTTTGAGTCTGATTCATTATTCATGGTTTTGAATATTCAGGGTTCACAGGTCCAATCTGTGCTTGGCAATAATTCTCCATTTCCCTGAGCCCCATGGTGTGCACAGCTGCTCGGAAAAGTAAAGAACTACTGGTGAAGGTGATGCATGACAACATTTTTTTCTTTTTATTCCTGTCAGACTTGAAAGGGTGAGAATCTGGAAGAGGGAAGAGCCTCTGATGATTGTCTTAATTAAAGAAAATTATTCACTTTTACAAACACTTAAAAAGTCATTTAAAATAAGAACTTCTTTTGGATTCCAAACTTAAAAGATAAGTGTCACTCTGCAATTTTCTGACAGATCCCTGGGAGCAGTCTGGGAGCCGCCAATAACCAAAGGCTGAAGCCGCGGGGGCTCCAACGATGCAGTCGGAAGGCTGGGAACCACCACTGACCCCAGTTCAGTTCTGTTGCTCATACGGACTATTTTAGCCCTGTCTCCCTGCTGTTCCTGATGTGTTTCCAAGTAATCCCAACTTTTCATGTTCTGAAAAGAGATGCATGTCCAAGACCCTGTGAAGCATTATGGAAAGGGAGAGAGCATCAAGTCCAAGTTCTGCCACTTCTGACGGTGTGAAGATGGGTAGATGAGTGTGTTCTTCAATTCCTCTGTGCCATACTTTCCTCACTCTCAGAAGGGGGTGATACATCTATCTTTTAGGTTTTTGTTGTGAGGATTAAATGTGGCAGAAATAGAGTAGGTACTCAATCAGCAATAGGTGTAATTGTATATACTCTACCTCCTTCTCAACTACCTGGCAAAAAATTCTATTCAGGAGCGAGGATTCTTTCACTCCAGCTCAGACCTCTTCAATTCCACTGTGTTTATCTGCGTCCCCCCAGCCAGATAGAGAGCAGCTGGTTTGGCATTAAAGGTGAAGACAGAAGATTCTCTCCCCCAGATAACAGGGGTTGAGTTCTATCTTGAGACAACCCTGTTGATCTAATCTCATGGGCATTTTGTGTATTTATAGCTGTTAGGCCTTTATCCGTTGCCCCCAAAGCAAGCCTCCCCAAACCTGGGGCTCTCCTGCTTACTCTTCCTTCTCCCACTGACTTCCCTCCCAATCTTTACAATATGTTCTATGAAAGGTTTATTTTATCTTATGTAACTCTCTTACTCTCCTTGCTTTGTTTGAACTTTGCCTCTGCCACAAGGACACCAATTCTCTTCTTGCCATAAATTCCAGACTCAGTTTACCAGTCCTCACCTTGATTGAATTCTCACCACTTCTGCTACCACCCTCATCCAAGGCACCATCATTATTTGACTGAAATGATACAATGGTCAAGAAATCAGGTGTCTGCCTTCTACTTCTACATCTGTATCATGTGTTCTCAGCATAGTAGCCAGAGTGAACCTTATAAACCAAAGTTAGATCATGTCACTTTGTTACTACTTCAGGGCAGGGACCCTATCACTTTATCTGTGAATCTCTAATGCTTTTCATTGGAACTTAGCAGATTCTCTAGGAATATTTTGCTGAGTGATTAAAAAACTAAAAGAAAAAAGAAAGAAGAAATATGCCACATCCTCTCTTAACCCCTTGAATATCTGTAATTTATTTTGTTCATAACTTCACAGCATTTTATATGATAAACAAGCCCATCATCTAAGAGGTAGGGTAGATGTGTAAATTGAAACCCAGAAAAGTTAAGGGACGTGCCCAAAAGCACAATGGCAGTGAGATTGGGGTCTGGACTTGAACTCAACTTTCTTCCTCCAGAAAGTATGCTCTTTCTGTTATGCCGTATTTCACATACAAGTTTGGAGGTCTCCAGGTTTGCCTATCCCAACCTGTGATTTAACCATATATGTCATCTTTGGGACTAACTCCTGTGAAGTCCAAAATTTGACATTACGGGAAACTCTAAGGTAGACATGGAAGCTTGGCAGCCAGGAGAATCCTGGCAGATCCAGGCAGAATTTTCCTGAGACTATTTTCTGCATACCATCTTCAGAGTATACATCATTTGATATGGAACCTGGGCAACAGGAATCATTATTATATGCTTGTAAATAATCTCAACCAAAATTTTAAATCTGTAAATGAAAATGGTTTTCTGTGTAGGAATCTGATTTTGTTATTATTTTCATTATTAAATTAAGTCTGTATACCCTGGAGAAAAACTGGCAGAAAACATCTAACTTATTAAAATCAGATATTCAAAAGAAATTTAATTTTTGTCTGAATTGATAGTATAAAATATTGAAGTTAAAATTCTAGAAGCTGTGTTCACTAGATGAATTCATAGTATAACAAGATCTGGGAATAACAAACTAATTTTCTCTACCTTGTAAATAATTATCTTCCTTTAGACCAGTGCTAACATTGGAAGAGGTGTGGGGCAGTATGGGAAGGAGGAGGGAGTCAGAGCTGATTTCATTATGTGCCTCCTAGAGAAAGGGTTATTAAGCAGCAAAAAACCATAAAAAACAAACAAACAAAAAAAAACCCAACAGTGACAACAGCAATAATAAAACTCTACCTTCCCAAAGTGTGCAGAAGATTAAGCTGATACTGAAATACATTTCTGGACAGCTTTTCTTTTTCCAAATTGATAATTATGGTGAAGTAGGATTTTATGATTCTTTGTCTCAGTTTTTGCTACTTGATCTTGCTAGTTTATTCCTTCATTTATGTTTGTACTAGTGCTTGAAACAGACTGATAAGAAACTGTCTTGTTCATATTATGTCTTCATATTCATTCAAGCTCCCACATCCCTAAATAATTCTACCAATCCAAAGGATGCTTAATAAATATTCTTGAGCAACTTACCTTACATTCTAAGAAGAGTGTGCTGTCTAGATTTGAGGCTTTCTAACCTCTGAAAATTGGACCCACATAAACAAAAGTATTTTTACACATTGTTTAAAAAAAGTTTACACACTGTTTAAAATGTGACATAATATAGTCCAGACACAGGAAACCAAAATGGATTCAGTGCTCATTTCATCCCCAATTTAAATGAGACGGTTACTGCAAGAGTTAACCAAACTCATGAAGGCAGATGCATCTCAGAATTTTGAGGGTCATACAGGATATTTTTACCCTGTCAGTTAGCAAAGATTGACCTTTAATTCCTCTTGTTTTGCTATAAATCAGCAAGGTATTAAATTCATGTTACAAAGTACATGTGGCTGTTTGCCGTAGGTGCTAATAAGGAAAACCAGAAAACATTGTTTATATTAAATGAGATAACACATGTAAAGAGTTTATCTCAGTTATTCTGCATAGCAAGTATTAAATAAAGGTTATAATTCCTTTTCTAAATGCCCCTATTTTCACTTAAAAAGTTTAGTAGTTATGACTTAGGTTTATGACTTGAAGGGAGGTAATATCTCAGTTGCACCAATTACAAAAGACAGTGGAGAGATAAAAGAGGAAACTGGCTGGGGCGCCTGGGTAGCTCAGTTGTTAAGCGTCTGCCTTCGGCTCAGGTCATGATCCCAGGGCCCTGGGATCAAGCCTGTATCGGGCTCCCTGCTCAGCGGGAAGCTTGCTTCTCCCTCTCCTACCCCCCCCTGCTTGTGCTCTCTCTCTCTCACTCTCTGAAATAAATAAACAAAAATCTTAAAAAAAGGAAACTGGCTGAAAAATATCTTTGACTAAAGTACACACATCTGTTATAATGGATCTCTCTATAGATAGATAGATCAATATGAAGTAGTGCAGAGAAATGTGATAAGATCTACTAATAACTTATTTCTATTACATTTCCTTTTTTATAATTAAAAAAGCGACTGCCTTCGGCTCGGGTCACGGTCCTGGCATCCCGGGATCGAGTGCCGCATCAGGCTCCCTGCTCAGCGGGGGGGGTCTGCTTCTCCCTCTGACCCTCCCCCATCTCATGTGCTCTCTCTCGTTCTCTCAAATAGATGAGTGAAATCTTAAAAAAAAAAAAAAAGTTACCCCTTTTCATGGGAATATTTTCTCACCTTTGGAGCAGGTTAAGACACATCCACAAAAGTAAAGGAAAAAAAAAAATCAGGCAAACTTATCTTCATCCCCTTAAATATCATAATCTTGACATTTTGTCTTAACTTAAAATTTCCTACTAGCATATATGTAAGCATCTTAATAGAGGGTCAGAAGTGAAATTTGGACATCCACATATCCACTTGATTCTCAGCGATAGAATCTCTGAAGAAGGAATACTAAAAACTCTTCTGCCCTCTTCTCAGAATGTTTTTCGAGAATTAAATTTAAAAATTTAAATTGCACATTTGCATGATTATCACTTAGTTTTCCATCAAATATAAATGTTTGTTAATGACATTACAACTTATAGGAAATCTGTATCAGTTGAACAGCCAGATTTTACAGAAGATACATTTAGCCTTGTAATATATGCATTTATTTTGAAATGTTTACATGTCCTTGCATTTTCTTTGACATATATGTATATATATATGAGTGTAACAAAGTAGTGAGTCTGGTTTCTTTATGAGTTTTAATTCTTTAATATACTCATCCAATAATATCTTGATTATCTTATATGTGCCAGGCACTGGGCAGGATGCTGGGAATGCAAAGGGAAAGAAGTTGTGGCCTCACATCAATGTGATGCTTAAGGAGCTCACAGTCTAAAGTGGGAGATGACCATGCAGAAACATAATTCTCTTATGGAGGGATAAGGCCATCCAGGCCATGTGTACACAGAACTTATGGGCACACAGGCATGGAGCCTCCTGATACACCTGCAGTGAGGTGACAGTGACAAAGCATCCTTTAAGTAGGTACTTTTTGAACTGGGTTTTGAAACACAACGAAGGGTTCCATCATTAGAATAGGGTCTGAGGTGACATGGGCATTATAATCACTAGAAAAGAATGTACATGCAATGCCAAAGAGGCTTGAAATTGGTAAGGCAAGTGCCTTGAAATAATGTCTCATTGTTTTTAATTTATACATATTGGAGTTAGAAAAACTGAATGTGCTTTCACTAATATGGCTATCGAAAACATCTATTACAGGATGTTACCCAATGAATCATTATCACAGTTCCTACTGTAGTTGAATTTATTCAGACCCCTAGAGTGAAAAGTGTCGCATTTCCATGGGTCAACTCTTCCATGGTTGGTAAGAACTTCTTCTTTCTTTCTTTCACCTGGACCACTGCCCCGAGTCTCCACTCCAGGTTTTGACTGGAGTGCTTTTATTTAGCGCTTTTATTTCTACAAGACAGATGATCTGGTCATTCCTCTACTTAAAACATTTAAGGATTCCCCATTGCCTACAAGATTAAGTCTTATTGTGGGAGACAATGTTCTTCACAAGCTGGCCCCAATAATTCTTTCCAATCTTTTCCCAAACTCCTTTCTTTCTACTCCCAACCAGGCCCCCTAAGTTCACACCATCACAAATTACTCATTTTTCTCCATATTCCATATCCCTTGTTTAACTCTTGCCTTTGAGCATGAAGCAACAACAGTATATTGAGATAAAGGTAACTGCTATGGTTAGAGTGCCTGTGGGAGGGGACTGGGGAAGAAGATGAGGCGTCTGGTCAATCGATGTGGGCCAGATGACAGAGAATTGTCAGTGCGATATAAGAAATCTTAGTTCTATTTTGCATTCTATTTTGTCTATTCCAAAGTATTCCAAAGAGGAAAAGAGAATAGTTTGCATGTCCCACCCCCATGGGTTTTGGGTGCATTGCCTCAAGAAGGGCCATCACAAGTGAAAACTTTATTTGAAGTCTCCTTTCACGTTTTTGCATTCTCCTGTGTATTTGCCTATTTGTTTCAATACTAAATAATATTTTAAACTTCTTGCCTTCAAAATAAAATTGAATTTCCAAGAAGATATTATGCTGGGGTTTTCAATTCTCCTGGCATGTTGCCAGGACTCCCAGGGAATGTGGATTCCAGATTGAGAAGCACACCTGGGGATGAGTAACCATTGTTGGATTTGAAGAAGGCGGGTGGCAACAACAAACTTGCATTAAACTGGTTTAACCTTAGAAAAGGAATGAATTAATATGAACAATGGAGTTTAGAAAAGTCACTCTGACCGTGGCCTGGAAGATGGGTTGGAAGAATGAGGACATAAGAGGGAGAATGGACCATTCATGGTACCAGATGGATGGTGATACAAACTATTGAGGAGAATTCCATTTTGCAACTTAGTATTTGAGTAGATAACATTGTTATTTATTGAGCTGGGTACAAAAATAGAAGATTTTCAATTTTGAACGTGGAAGTTTGACTTGAACTGGGGACATATAGGTGGAGACACTCAGTAGAAAGCTGAATATCAGGTTTAGAGACCAGGGGATAAGTTTACCTGCCTCCCTCTCCCTCCTGTCCTCACCCTCCTTCTCTATTACTTATCTATTTACATTCGGGAATCATAAGTCTATAAGTGGAAAATAGAGCAACCGGGAATAGATGAGATTGCCTAGGGAAGAAATAAGGAGTTAGAAGAAGAAGTGTTGCAATGAAGAAAAAGAAAAGGAGGGGCCCTGAAGAAGAGGTAGTGAGGGAGAAGAAAGCAAGACCTATGAAGCAATGTTAACATTGCATACTAACTTAGAGACCTCTTGATGTATTTTCTCATTTGATAGATTAAGAAGGCAAGGCTTAAAATAGCAAATGATTGCCCTAAGAACCTTTTTTTTATTTTCTCATTCCTGGCTGAGCATTCTTACCACATTTTAATGATTTTGCCTTATCAGTAAAACTTGCAGTGTTTTATTAATCTTGTATCTACCATGGCATATAGCAAAGTGTTTCACCAAGAGCAGTCACTCAGTGCAGTGTTTTAAAGAAAGAAATGAATTACAAATGATCTTTTGGAAATATGAGTGGGCAACATCCAGTAGATCAAATTAAAATGTGAGACTAATGAGGAATTTAAAAAAAAAATTCACAGCAACTGTATGTTAAAGTATGAAAGGAAAAATAAATCAACCACCTCCGATCCATTGCAAAGGGAATTTTCAGTAACTTTCTCCTGGACACTTCTACATAGAAGGGTTATTTCTGGTACTTGTTCACTTCCCTTTGGAACTTCTTTCCTTGCTCCTTAGAGTTCTCATTCCCAAATCGTGTTCCATGTCCCAAGCCCCCTGTTTTCCTTGCCACATCCAGCCTGCCTTCTCTAATACCCACACTTCAACATCAGCCCCAGAACCCCAGTCATAGATATCAAAAGAAATAGTCAACATTTTCAGATCTGCTTCTGTTAGAAGTGGATGCATCCTGCTTTAATGGATGACAACTGTGTATTTTCAAGGACGGGCCACCTGGTGCTAGGGTTGGGTCACATTCCACTGGGGAGTTCCCGGATGGAGTAGAATAGCACATTCTTGTACTCAGAGTGTCAGAAGGTGGGTGGTTCCCCTGGAGGAGAGCCCATTTTCTACACTATTTTTCTGTACTGGAAAAGAGAAGTTGAAACATTGAGAAATGCAGCCCAGGCTGATGTCTTGAGGCATAAAAAGCAGTGGGCTTGATTCTTTGCTATCGTTCTCTAAGTAATGATTAGGTTGAATAAGGCAGCGTTTGCCTTTTTAAAATATAGGGGACCCACTCTCTCAGCTTCTGAGAAAACTGAAAGTAGCTGCTTGCCAGAGATTTGTGCAAGCTTACTGGCGTGGTGGGTGGAAAAAATAGCACGGACCAATGTGAGGGAAACATCGACTCGTCCCTCCTTCCAACATGCGCCTGTGATGCGTCCCCAGAAATGCTGGACAGATGGTGAAGATCACCTTGGTGGCATTTGCATCAGACCTCGGAGTCTGTGTGCAGGGAAGCCTCCAATGAGAGGGGGCTCAGCAGAGTTGTGCACGTCTACATTTAGATGTCAGGGTGCCGTTGCCGGGATTTGCATCTGTGTGGCAAGTATGAGAAAGCTTATCTGACACAATGCTAACGACTGTGGTTCACAGTGTTTAAAAAGATGAGGGAAGGTCAGAGGAGTTAATTACTTATGGTAAAAAATCTAAATGCTCAGAGGAATTAACTGGTGTTCTGTAATTAATTAAAAAAAAGACTCCGTTGAAAATATGATCTTAATATAGCATCAGGAGTTTGAATTCCATCTATACTTATTGCAGTCCGTGAACATTATCTTATTGTCCTAATAATGAGTTTGGAGGCAGTAAGCTGCATTCTTTTTACCAGATTTAAAAGAAATCAAATTGGGAGTGCAGAAAAGACAAAGCAGAGAAAACAATATCTTTGATATCTTCTTGCTTATTATGCTGTGGTGAAATGAATACCACAAATGCTCTTGATGATGAAGACGGTTTAGATTGTTTAGAATTGAAGAGACAATATATAGTTTCCCTGTTGTTACAGATTTTATAGATTTTCTGGCACACAGGGATGACGTGGATTAAACCCCAGGATTTCGCTGTAGTGATAACTCTTTGAAAAAAAAATGGGGGGGGGGATCTTGCTACCATTCGTTGAATTTTTCTGTCATCAATTTTCTGGCACATATCAAGATGAGCCAGCCCTGTACATAGGCAGAGAATGGAGACGAAATACTATCAGCATCTACCTGTTTTTTCTTATCTCCAAAATAGAACTTAGGTCGTACTTTCCTCCTATTTATTCTGGAATTTCCCATTGATGTCTTGTGGAGGCTGCAGAGAAGGATTCCCCAAGAATCTGTAAATATGTCATATTCACTAAACTCTGAGAATTTACTTGTGAAGTCATTGAATAAAAAACCAGAGTTATGTCAAGTTATCTTTAAACAGACAAAATAGCATTCGGATCTGTGGAATTTAAGAGTAACCAGATTGACTGAATAGATGTTATTAAAGAAAGGTTTTCATCACGATGGGAGGGGACGCCAAAGGCCAATATTGACAAGTGGTTCATCCAAGCACTGTGCCAAGGAGGGGAACTGGGGCCAACCAAGGATCACACTTCCAGTCTCATTGGCAAAGCTATTATTAGTATTGTGGCACTCGATGCCCTAGGCTACCTTAAACTAATGCCATTATATACTCAATTAAGGTAACTTCTCTATTGCAAGCTCACCAAACTTCTGCTTATGCTTTGGCTTCTATATAGGGGAGTAAAAGGGGTTACACCAATTTCAATATTGGAGACTTTTGTAACAGGCCTATTTGTAGTTCGATTCTGGTTTTATACATCTGTTTGCCAGTTTGGTTACTGTGAGTTTACACTGAGAGCTTGTATTTGCTCTTAGTGCCCTGACAACATTAGGTTTTTGAGCCTAAGTGGTTTAAGGTGAAAACGCTGTGGCTGTGAGGATAGCTGGCATCAGCCACCATCTTCCTTTGATGACACTTGTATGCAACACTGTTGGCCAACATATAGACTATTCATAATTCTGTAACAGCTGTGTGAGTTTCTCTTTTTGTTAATTCAGCATTGTTTCTAAAACTAAGTTTTACGTGTTGCCTGGGAAGAACAAAGAGAGCTTAAGGAAAGTAGGAGTAACAGCTTTCCTCAATTAATACAATTTCAACCAATGATTCCTAATCTATGTATGAGCTGGGCTTCATCTTGGGAAGCACTTGAGAACTTACAGAACTTACTTCATTCAGTTTTATGTTCTAGCCAGCCCTTTAAATGCATGTTGCAACAATCATAAAAGTGCCCACCATAAGGACTGGCTTAAGTTTATGTCTCACCGGAGACCAGTCCTCTTGCTTGCGCGCTCCTCTCTAGCCACGAGTAGCTGGGAGGGAGCAGACACAGAAGAGGTGCAGGGTTGGGTTTAATCAGCATTAGGTTTTTACCAAGTGAGCATACAAAAGGAGCCAGCCAGAAAGGCACTGGTAGTGTGTGCCAAGAAGTGCTTATGATGATGGACTGTGGATTTTAAGCTGGGTAAGGGGGGGAAAAAAGAGGGTAGGATCAATGGATTGTCAGTTTTGGGGAGGCTGAAGGATTGGTGGAGTATGGGTACCAGAGGATGAATTGGGAGGATGGGATATGGTGGTGGGAAAGTGGGTTGTTTGAGAAAATCCAGACAAATGTGTTCAAGACAAAACCACTCTCTGACACTTGGTAGGTGATTATGCAAGTTATTTAGCCTCTGCCTCTATTTTAAATTTTTTATTTCTAAAGTGGGAATAACAATAATACGTATTTTATGAGGAAGCTGCAAAGATAAGTGATATAATGGATGTAAATAACCTAGCACGGTAAATAGCTAATATTTGATAGTTAAGTAAATGTCAATTCTTATGTTTCTACTACACAGCAAATCGCTTTGAAAGCAGGAACATCTCCCTCTCTCTTCTTCCCCCCCATCTCTGCCTCTCTCTTTGTCTCTCTCTCTCTCTCTCTCTCTCTCTCTCACACACACACACACACACAGACACACACACAGAGTCTATGATAAATGTATGTGGAAAGAGACAGTAGTGCTGGGCCCCGATGAAAATAATGAGTGTGTCTGTATGACGAGGCTTCTCAGGGATGTCCCCAAACAGCTTGGGCCAGTGGAGGGTTTGGATTGTTTAGGGTGAGTGGGAGGAACCTGAAACACAGTAGGTGAGAGTTGGAAAAACAACAAGCTTTTCTTACTTGTTAAATTTGGTTTTTTCAACCATAATTGTATTTGAGGTCAACATATGGAACCTGAAAATTCTCATGAGTAAGCTTTTTGGTTTTTCGTTTTTTATATATAAATACATAGGAAATACTTTTTTAAAAATGTTGTCTGCTGTTCTTTTGAAGAGTTCTTAATTGGAAAATGCTTGATGTTTTCTTAGAGAATTTTTTTGTATGTGAATATCATAAGGAGGAGCTTTTTCAGGTTATTTCTGATTAAGTAGATGGAGTCAGTAGACATTTTCTGGAAGTTCACCGTGCTTGATTGTATCATGGAGAGGCTCCCTGTGGCTGGGGGAGGGTTGGAGTGTGGCTGTTCTGCCCTGTGCTGTCATTTCAAGTGCTCTCTTTGGTAATCAGGTAACTCAGTGGTCTCCAAGCTCTATAACCACAATAGCCTCGCTGGAGACACTCGACTGGGGGCTCAGTAATGTGGCATATTTGAGACATCTTAAAGACATAAGTTGGAGGTTCTGAGGTAAGTTTGCAGAGAAGAGTGAAGGGTCATTATGATGAGCCTAAGCAAAAGATAGTCAGGACTCAGTGAATATGAAACGAATAAATAGATGGATGCACCAAACTTCCAGTTATAAAGTAAGTCCTGCGGATGTAATTTACAGCATAGTGACCATAGCTAAGAATACTGTAATGTATATTTGAAAACTGCTAAGAGACTAAATCTTATAAATTCTCAACACAAAAAGAGAAAAAAAATTGTAACCATGATGGTGATAGATGTTAATGAGATGTGATTTCACAATATACACAAATATTGAATCATTATATTGTACACCTGAAACTAATACAGTGTTATATGTCAATTATATCTCAATTAAAATATATGTCAATGGATGCACACATGGAAGAAGTAAGTCATGTGTTGCGAGAGAATGTTGACTAATTCAGGGTGCGATTAGCCTGTCAGGGAATGAGGGAGACAAGCACAAGTTCTATACACACAGAACTCTGTGCTTAGAAAAAAGGAGTAGATCTGTTCTCTTTGTGTTTTAGGTAGTAAGAAATTTTGATGACAGACATGGCAAATTATTCTAGAGAGATCCTGAAATCATGCCCAGAGATGTCTGTGAGGTCGTGAGCAGAAGGGATGCAGACGAGAATCAGCAAGTGAAAGGAAGAAGGGACCCTGTAAGTTAGGGACCCAGAAGAAGAGGGGTATGGAAAACTGAGAAGGGGAGAGCCATAAGAGATGCTAAAGGAAGTGCTGAAGGATTCCTTAGGGAAGGGGTGGGGTCGAAGCCTCTTCTTTGTGAAGGAGCTTACCCCCTTTCCTGGGACTGGGAACTGCGGGGATTCAGTTCTGTGCTCTGTCAGACCCTCACTATGTCTGACACGCCAGTGACTGATGGTCTTATTACATCAAATTTCAAAAATATCAAGACTGCAGTAAAAATGAACCCGGCATTGTGTGGTTTTATTTTTTTCTTCTAACCATTGTGTGCATTAGTCACCACACTAAAAAAACAGTGAGAAGACAGAAGTGCCCAAGGTGGTAGAGAAAACATGTCAACATTCAAAGAATAATTAATGAAAAGTGTTGCTGTTTTAACACCACAAATGAAAGTCAGTCCCAGTCCTACCCAGTTCTTCTAAAAAATATCCAGGAACTCCATTCCCTGGAAACAGCCACACCTGCTTCCCGATCTGAGCCTGTCCTTGGTGCAAGTTTAATGAAAGCGTCTTCACTGTGGACCTGAGCCTGGTGCCTGACATGTCTGGATAAATTACCCCAGTAGCCAAATGCTCACTAAACTGAGGCCTTCCTTGCAATCTTTTCTCATTTTTGCTTTTTGTGGTGTGAGTTTTTACTTTTCAGATCTTCACTGTGTTCTCCTATGGATTAAAATTCTCCTATCTTTCCCTATCTTCCTACTCTCCCCTGCCAGGTGAGAAGGGCCTAACTCCTGAGTTGGCTGGCTGGTGTTCAAAATCAGGTTCCTAACTGCCCACACCTTGGGGAAGACACTCTCAAGAGAAAGCAAGCACCACGAGCTTGAACTGAAGGGTCAATCAGACAGGCTGGTCATGCCAGTGAGGGTTAGTTCGGGAACCCGAAATGTAATATTCTTCCCCGCACAGAGGGTTCTGTTGACCTCCAGGTTCAATGACTTAAGATGGCTCTGGACAGTTTCCAGACCCCCACTTGCAAGTGGGCAGGGGCAGAGCTTCTAATTCTGCTAGGCTGAGTCAGTCATTGTTGCCCAGATGGGTGTGGCTGAGGACACAGATGGCAGGTAATCATTAGGGGAGGTAGGGATGGGGCTGGGACAGGCTGGAACAGACAGCTGTCATTCTGGGTCACTTAGGCAAGCACCCCACCCCCCAAAGACTGTGCAAACCACACCATTTTGTGCCATGTTATGTGTGTGTGTTCCTTTCCCTTTTGTTATCCCTCAGTTGTGAGAAATCATATTGAAAAACAGCATTACAAAGGTTATTTTCCAGAGGCTTATGGATATGAACCCAAACCTTCTTTACTCTTAAATGATTGCTGTTGCTAGGCTCCCCTTCCAAAGATCTCTTAGATGGGGCTGCCAGCAGAGTCAGTGGCCTTCACCTGTCCTTAGAGATGAGAACTTGGGCTGTTGTTCACTCCTGCAGGGCCTGCCACGGAAACATTGTCAACCTTTCACCCCAAGCTCTGTTATTTATTTATTTGAGAGCATGCACACACACATGTGCGCCCAGAGAGGGGCAGGGGCAGAGGGAGAGAGAATCTCAAGCAGACTCTGCAGTAAGCACAGGGCCAACGGGTGGGGGTGGGGGGCTTACTCTCAACACCCCGAGATCACGACCTGAGCCGACACCAAGAGTTGGACCCTGAATTGACTGCACCACCCAGGCGCCCCTGTGAATTCTTCCTTTTAAGCCATCTTAATGAAATCAGAAGTATTTAACTACAACTACCAGCTCTATTTCCTCTTTCCTTCCCACCCTCCCTTTCTTTCCCTTCCCTCCCTCTTCCTCCTTCTCTTCTTCCCCTTCCTCCTTTATTTGTGACTTTGAAACAAGTAAGTTCGAAGTTTGAGTCGTCTCCTTGTTAGGACATGTTATTTTATCAAAGAATTAGAAATCCCTAGTCTAGACTATTCCTATTCATAATTTATTCTTGTAACACCCTTAGATTATGTCTATCTGCCAACCTGGCTACATATCGGCTCATCTATCATCCATCCATCCCGGTATCTATTATCTGTCCATCTAGAGAAATACTAGGTTTTTAGAGTGTGATGAGAAATGAAAGTTTGTGATTAGATATCTTTTCTAAATAACATTAATCTAAAGCAACATGCAAAAATGGACTCCTACCTCACCTGCATGGAGTCAGCTGAGACACTTGTTAAAAGGACAGGAATGTCTGTGAAGGCTGAGAATCAGTATTACGGACAAGACTGCTCCTCCCACCCCCATCATTTTTAAGCACATTATGTTTCATGAACCCTGCATATGGAGACTTTGTAAACCACAGTGCATCATACAATGTAAAGGACAATTCTGAAGTGATAGCTAAGTGGTGGTGAGGGATAAACATACATCTGGGAGCCACCCCAATCCCTTGTGGAAATTAGAATTATGAATAAATAAAAATGGAAGGATATATGAATATATATATCCAAATGAATATGTAGGAAATATCTTTAAGTAGCTACATACCAGGTTTTTTTTTCCTTTTAATTCCTACCTTGAATGCTTTATCCTATCTATTCTTCAAAGAGATTAAATCTCTTTCCCATTGAAACTTGACAGCCTGTTAGAGCCCATGGAGCTATCTATCTTCTAGAATAATAATGCTTTTTTAAATTCACCAGTATTTCTCAATGTTCCATAAAACACTAGTTCTTGAACTATCTCTACCACCATGAAAAAAATTGTGACATGTTTGTGAAAGTTCAGCATACATAAATTAGGGAAATACTACAAATTTTATAGTTGCTATTTAAGCTCCATAGTGCTTGTTACCTTATTCCAGATTACGGAAGCCTTGCAGTAATAATTTTTTTCCTTTTTAAAAATCAACGTTTCTGAAACTTATTTGACCAGAGAGCCTTTTTCAAAAGCATAGCACTTACCAACATCTCTTTCTCTCTCTCGAAAATCTGGTCTATATATTTTATTTGCTCATCAATGTCAAGCCTTGAACTATCTCTTACATTTACTGTTTAATCCTCTATGCACTGGTAGCAAAATTATCTCCACTCAGTATATACATATATGTCACATAGGATTGTATGTTTAGGGTATTTTATTGAGTGAATGATCCTGTTCATGCTTGTTAGTAGGACTATTGCTATATATAAGCATAGTCTTTTTGGATGACAGTGGACCTTCCAGAGACAGGTCCTGTTTATTTATTTATTTAAAAAGATGTTTATTTATTTATTTGAGAGAGAGGGAGTGAGAAAGAGAGACAGCATGAGAGGAGGGAGAGTAAGAGGGAGAAGCAGGCTCCCTGCGGAGCAGAGAGCCCGAAGCAGGACTCGATTCCAGGAGTCTGGGATCATGATCTGAGTCGATGGCAGCCACTTCACCGACTGAGCCACTCAGGTGTCCCCAGAGGCAGGTCTTGGGACAGAAAATGAAAATTAAGATAGCAGGCTCTAGGTAAGTAGAGAGGGAATTCCATTCTTTCTGGGTCTTGCTATTTTTATGGCTTTTAAAAAATTATTATTATAATGATGATAATATTAATTACCATTTATTGTGCACTTATGCTCTGCCGTGTGCCAAGTACTTGTTATTTCTTTTAATTCTGAAAACAACCCAGTGAGGAAGGCATCATCAATGCTATTTTCCAAAGGGTAATAGATATTTAGTGGTTTACGTCCACACAGATATGTAACAAAACTGGGATTTGAACTCCTATCTGTCTGACATCAGAGTCCACAGTCACGATCATTCTGTCTACTGTCTGCCGAATGTGGAAGTCTTTGAGCGTGCTTCTTTGCTGGCCAATTTTAAAGGTGGTCTCTTGAGATGGAGTGACACTAGGGTTCAGCAGGGAGGCAACTCCCCAAGCTGAAGATAAATAGATATACATTCTTAGCCATATGATCTTGTGCCATGGTTGGTGTGGGCAGGAATATGTGTGTGTGTGTGTGTGTGTGTGTGTGTGTGTGTGTGTGTGTTTATTTCTCTTTTGTTATCCCTTGGTTGCTAATTAACCACATTTAAATATTCTGGATTTACTTCATTTATGCTGTGAGTAATTAAAGAAAATATTAGATGGCCATAATTGGACCTGAGCTAAAGGGGAAACAGTTTCTCCCCTCAGAATGGCAGCGACTATGACCGTCAGACAGAGGTTGCCAACCAAGGGAAGGTGGTCTGGAGAAAAGACTGGTGCCTGTAAGTCTGCTGTTTTCCCTTCTATCAAGATGTCCTTTCTAATGTCTACAACTTATTTTTGGAAATAAGCATTTTTTTTATACTTCTTCTCTGAGAAATATTTTTGTACATTATTATGAGGAAGCAATAATTTTTATTATCCCTTTAAGGACCCATAATGCTTAGCATGGTAACTTGTCCCAAGTAGGTGCTCAATAAATACTGGTTAGTAAGAGAGAACAAGCCCCTTTTCCAACTTGATAATGGATGGTGTTCGGGAACAAAGGGGAAAATAAACCCTTTATTCAGCACCCTGAATGTGCCAGAGTGTAATTTTGAGATTGATAATGAGATATCACATCATTGTTTTTGAAGTATGCTCATTTGCTTAGGGTATACAGACTAGCTGTTTTTAGTTGCTTATCAATTATATGGCATTTAGCTTTTTATGTTGTATCATTTAACAGCAGGCTACTAATCAGAATTTCATTTAGCTTTCAATTGCATGATGTAGTGAGACCCAAAATGGATATAATTTCAGGAAGGTGTTTTACCAAATTATTTTTGACCTGAGAAGGATATCCACAAAGCAGTTATCTGTAGCTTCTATTATATCGAATTTCTACTTAATTAAAATTGTGTCTCTAGTCTAGAAATTATTTTCTAAGAAATGCTTTCTTGCTAAATAAGACTGTTATATATACAGGAAAACTAACTTTATCTAGTGACAGCTGCTGCATACTGAGGAGAAAAATGTATTGCCGTAAATTTCAATGCAATTTTTGTTAGGTCTTCTTAGGTACCGCTCTAATGCCATCATCTATTGAGATGATATCTAGTTCCCTTAAAGAAGTCAAGAATGAACAGCTTCAAGTTCAAGATACACTTTGCTCAAGTCTCTGATAATGGCTAACACTGGGATCAGCACGGACCAGTGAGTAAAAACAAGGAAAACAAATAAAAACCCCCAGCACATGACCTAAATACAGATACCTAAACTCCAGTTCCAGCTTTGTCCCTGTCTGGCTTTGGGGCCTGGGTCCTATACATTACAAATCAAGAGGTGGAAAGTTGTGCTTCTCACCTTTGTTGTGAAGATGGATAGCGGAGTACCAGTGTGGATCTGGGTGAGACTGTACGATAGATTAGGGCTGTCATTCAACTGTAATGAAATCGTTGGCAGGGGACACTCAACCCAATGGGTAAATTATGGTGGATGGGACCATGAGGCTTTCAGCCTACTGTGAATGAAATGGGCAAAGGGACAGGGAGAAAGGCAGACTCCCTGCTGATCATGGGGCTTGATCTCCTGACCCTGAGACTATGACACAAGCTAAAATCAAGAGTTGGATGCTTAACTGACTCAGCCACCCAGGTGTCCCTCACCAGTCTCAATTTTATTCGTACTTTAACTCTTATATTACACATGAAAAGGCAGAGTAAGAATTAAAATTTCTGTGTCACTGGAGACATATTTTTGTATATTAATTGATTAATCTCCACTTTTCTGGTTGTTGCAGTTGTTATCTTGTGACACTTTCTCTGTTCAAGCAGCAAATCCATGGGGCATCAAAGAACAGAGAGAAAAAAGGGGGAAATTTTTGACTCTTGGAATCTTCACAAGTCAAGGTCAAAATATATGGCAGAAGTCACAGCAATGTTTGGAAGGATCTTTAATCAGCCAGGGTTAGTTTTCCCAATAATGGAGTCTAGGCTGTGGGAGGTATATGGCCAGGGGAAAGTTGACAGCCTAAGAGGCTGGCTTGTTCCCTGGAAACCTTGCTGCCTGTACTCCTTGGCCTGAGGCCCAGGACCTGGACGAGGCTGGAAACCTGAGACATAGTAGAGCCTGGTGCTACCTTTCCTGAGTGGGGCTTGGGAGAGCAGCATGGCTCAGGAGCAGAGGAAATGTCATGAGTGGTATCCAGGTGTGTGGACCTGTGTCAGCTCCCCAGGGTCCCCACATCCCTCAGCCTGGCAAGAGGAGAAGCAGACCATTTTCCCATGCTACCAAGAGTCGTGCAAACATGGCATAGAAAGCTGTCAGACCACAAGTAGCTTAAGGGTCAGCGTGTGACAGATGCAGCAATAAAATGCGTGGACTGATAACCACCAAGATTGAGAGCCCACTCATGCCCTGACCCCCATTGATAGCTCAGAACTTTGTCAAAGCCCCCCAGAAACTTAGACACAACCCTGACAGAAGGTCATAATTAGATGGAAATTAAGTTTTGTCACCTGGGAAACTGTGAGCTTGATATGGAAAACGGGGTTGGTTATTTCAACTACAAAGGATGCATGTACATGTTTGATTGTATGGACCCAAATGAGTTTCCATGGAACAACCGTATTAATATCCACCAAACTCCAGGCCACACTGGCTGCTTCTGTTGCCTTTTTCCAGATGTGTTCAGCTGGACCCATCTCTCCCTGTTTGAATTCTGGTGAGTGGTGTTTTGATAGGTAATTAACAGCTATTCTCGGCATTAGTTGAACAGTCTGGTTTGTGCTCAATGACAAAGGTCACTTGGATACATACCTTATCATTACCTGAGGCTACTGAACTGCTTCTTGTACACATTAACTTCTATTATCTTTCAATCCAGAAAAAAGAAAAACAACCCATGGCAAGAGGAAAACACATTTTAAGAATTTTACGAATCATGATTTTTGTGTCTAAAAACTGCTGTTTTGTTAGGCGAGCAACTGCCTTCAAAACATTTTGTCTCAGTCCTCTACCATAGATATGGTAAAACAATAGTTTCCTATTATATTTGAAGGGTTTTTTTTTTTTTTTTTCTTCCTCCTGCTGGCAGACAGAGGTGGGGTGGGATGGGCTAGACAGAGAGACGAGAATCCAGATCTTATTTGCAAGTCTCCACTTACCAACTATGTGACTGTGCTCGTTATTTCTCTTCCCTGTGCCTCAGTTGCCTTACCTTGTAAAATAAGTGTTTCGATTAAGTGTCTTTCAAGTCCTTGTTAATGCAGAGATGTCCTGGTTCCATGGGTGCTCATCCTCTGTGAGGTGGTAATAAAAACAACCTGAGATCAGTAACTGGCACACAATGATGGAAAGCACTGGATGTTATATTTTTGTAGATTTTTGTAAATTAAGGATCATGTCTCTCTCTCTCTTTTTTTTTAAGATTTTTTATTATTTATTTGACAGAGAGAGACGCAGAGAGAGGGAGGGAACACAAGCAGGGGAGTGGGAGAGGGAGAAGAGGCTTCCTGCGGAGCAGGGAGCCCGATGCGGGGCTCGATCCCAGGACCCTGGGACCATGACCTGAACCAAAGGCAGACACTTAACTGAGCCACCCCGGCGCCCCGAGGATCATGTCTCTTTGTCACCATCAGTATTGGTGATCCACAGTTCCCATTAAGCGGATGAACAACACGATTGCGATGCTAGGAGAGAATGCAGTTGGCTGTAGGTTACGGGGACGGGCGCCTGACTCCTAGGCTGGGTATCCACTAAGGGACTCTCTCTTTGTCATCATCTCCAAATACTCCTTATTCTTCTTCAATTTCCTCAGTAACTAACTGCTCAGTTTGTGTTCCCCCAGAAGCGAAATGTGAGACAAGAATTTGGGACAGGCAATTTATTTGGAGGTGATCCCAGGACGGCTCGTACAGAACTGAGGAAGTAACACAGAGAAGAGAAGGCTAATAGAAGGTGTTTGGGGTTCCCTCCTATCGGGGACCTCTGGAAGACTGAATAGGACATGCCCCACAGCTGTCCCTCTCTGCTGGTATGGAAGAACTGGGATATTCATGCACGGAATTTCTATCCTTTCCTGGTGAAAGGTATTAACTCCCCCAAATGTCAGGCCTGTGCCCTGGATAGGGCAGGCATGCTCCTGTGGCCAGGGAAAGCCCTAGGGCAGACAGTCGCAGATGCTTGTGGTAGGTAGCAGGTGGTGTGTATGGAAACGGGATTGGGATGCCAAGGGATTTGGGCAGGCCACCAACAGCATCTGCCACACTAGCCTAACCCAGGCAATAACACTCACATTGCTCCAAGGATTCTCCTCCTAGCCTCTAATTCTTCTTATTCTCATTTTATACTTAGCATCTAGAACACACTTCCTTGGCTATTAAAGCTTCTTTAATACCTTCCTCATCTCCGTGTTACTCACCAGCATCCCCTCTGCTATCCAGCTCATCGACAGTTACAGCTTTGCCTCCCATCCTTTGCTAAGCTGTTCCTTCCACTTGGAATGCATGCCTCAGTCATTCCCAACCCTTCCATGCCCTTCCTAGCACACAGAGTGTTTTATAGAGAACATAGCTAGTGCCTTAAACATTTTTTCCTAGATCAAATTACATATTGTCTCAAGAGTTATCTTTTTCCAAAGGCCTTTCCTGCAACACTTTAAGTATTCCTTTGGTCAGTACACATCAGTCCTGTTTTCCACTCCTTTCTATTCACCTATCCAACATTATTAATGTTTTTAGGGCAAACATCATTAAGTCAAGGAAGTCCTCTCTGAGCCATGTGATTAGATTGGATTTCCATGTTGCCTGCTCCAAGAGCATTCAGTGCTTATCCTACTTGTAATTTCTGTTCACTTTCTTTTTTATTTTGTTTAAGGATTTAAGTAATTAATGAATTAATTTAGAGAGGGTGAGCAGGGGGAGGGGCAGAGGGAGAAAGAGAATCTCACGCAGACTCCATGCCGAGTGTGAAGCCCAGGGCAGGGGTCAATCTCACGACCTCAAGATCATGACCTGAGCTGAAATCAAGAGTCGGATGCTTAAAAGACTGAGCCACCCATGTGCCCCAATTTCTGTTTACTTTCAATCAGCCTTCCAGGATATACTTCTGAGGCCATGAGGCAGATACCATGGTTTTACTGCACTCCTAGAATTGGCCCGGTGACTGGCACGTAGTAGGCATTGATGAAAATTCACTGAATCATGGTATGAATAAACGATGCCATTTTGGGCTGATTAACATTTTTAAAGACTAATTGATTTCACTTCTGAGCATTTTTCTCATGAATTTATAAACGTATTAAAAGTGGAAATTGTTTCTCCTGTAACTCCTCTAGAGTGCTATATGCAATGTACTTCATAGAGTAGGATCTTCAAAGTGTTTGTAAATAAATTTACTTGATAACTCCAAAGTCCCACACTGAGTGCTTTGGTAAGAGATAACTTGGACCACCAGAGGCGTGCTTTTCTCTCTCAGGTGAAATACAGCAACAATTCAACTAGAGTAAATTAATTGTAGGAGAGGGACTAAGTAATAAAATCGGGTTTCAAACAGAAAAACAGTGAAGAAATATATCATGTGATTAGGAAGGATAATGAAGGTAATGAAAATAGATACTATTGGAAAGATGAAAATATTGGGATATGTGTTGCCAATTGGTCTCAATAAGATACACCAAGAAAAACAAATTAGTTTAACGAGCAAAAGCAAACACAAGATTTGCAGTTAATACTTTTGAAGAAAAAAAAAAGTAGATGATGGGAGCAAAGCAAACTAAATTTTAAAAATACAGAACAAGTTAATCAGTTTAGATCGATATGCATTAAGATAGCAGAGACACTTTTGAAAAGATCTCGTGTTTAACAGAATAATATTAATTGCCATTATTAAAAAAAAAAACTCTCTGAAATATGTTGTGCTTTCCTGGTTAAAAAAACCCAAAATTAGAAATAAACAAAATAGAACAATCTTATTATCTCCACATCTATGTATTTTATCTGTTTGTAAACTCAATTTCTATAATACATAGGTAGATGTTTTCTAAACAGAGGCATCAAAAAAAAAAAATCTCAAAAAGTACTTTGCCTTAAGCATTTAATAGAGTGTGACAGGAGATTTCATTTGCCCAAAGTAGTCAAACATGATTGTGTAGAAGCCCACTAGCTCTTCTGGCACATTATCTGTAAAACAAAAATGAAAACAAACAAAAAACAAAAAAGGAAGCAACAAAGGAACAAAACATTAAAACAAAATATTAACAAAGAGATATTTATATTCTGGGCACTCAAGAGCCTTGACTGGAAGGGAACTTTGTTCCAGGAGTAGATTATGTGCACCGGACCTGAGGGAGAACTGGGAAATCGGGGTTTGTTTCCTGGCATTATTGGGGCTAGAGGAGCTGAAAATGCTCCTTTTAGTAAGAGAAAGGTGACAGCTTGGGGCCAGCAGTGGCGAAATAGTTCGTTTTCCTGCAATCACTTGGAGTCAAGTGCACTTCGAAGGTAAGGCTGTGGGTATCAAATTGCCACAGCTGCAGGACAGCATGCAGGAATTCAAGGCGGGTGGGAGTGGGCGCTTCTTAGCTGCTTGAAAAAAAGAGACTGACAAGTTTAAACACTAAATTCTCAAGTCACAAACTTAAACCCAGGCACTCTAACTGATGATTCTAGTAGAACCTTTTGACTCTTATATCCACAGAGCTGCGGTCCCCCAAAAACAAATGAAAAGATTTGGCCGTGGGTGGTCAACGTGCTATTTAACACTCCCTGTCTCCAGGTCTCATCTGGAAAAGCTGAAGTATTAAATGGGATGGAGTAAGATCCTGAATATTGAAATGAGACTTATGGGAGGAATCGGAGGACTTGGAATATTCACAAACTCCAAATTCTCTAAGCTTCTCTTGCCAGTGGATGCGACCAAAGTAGCTTAAGCAGATTCTTTTCTTTATCTTACGGGACTATTCCTCCCTTTCTTGAGCCAGTTCTCTTCAGGTTTTAAGCCTCTTTGCCCCATCTTCATTTCAAACTGATAACTAGAGTTAGATTTTAGTTATGGTGTCTACCTTAGTAGTAGGTTACACGATAAAATAAATATATTTACCAATTTATATTATAATATACCTGGGGAAAACACGCAGGACTAACTTCTGAACAAGCTCAACCAAAGAGTGAAAAAAATTAAGTTACTGGTTTTCGTTTGTTTGTTTTTGTTTTGTTTTGTTTTTGCTTTTTGCATAGGCACAGTTATCAGAATTCATTGAGAAGGCAAGGTAGTTTTAATTCTTAGGTAAGATGACTGACAGGAAGCTGTACTGAATGGTGATCATGCTAGAGAAAGTTAAGACACCACAAGTGATTAGACATAATATAAAGAAAGGAATCAAAGACTAGATTTAGAATATGAATCTTACCTTCTTTTTAACTGTGTTTCCTTAAATAGGCACAGAAAACCCTCTCCTTATTCAGGCTTTGAGAAATATTTCAAGTAGAGAACCACTGGCATCTTTAAAAAATGTGATTGTGTTTTTTCTCGTAGGTTGGGAATCACGTTGACAGAAACACCGATACGGAAATTGTACACCTGATTACAATGGAGATGGGAAAATCCTATAGTGGAGGAGGGCAGGTGCAGAAGCCAAGTCAGGCACTTAACCTCCAGAGGCTAGGTGGTTGTGCTTTCTCTAATAGAGACACATGGGTATTTCATGTAGGTTTATTGATCATGGAGTCTATAGATCTGAAATGTATGAGCAACTCACAAAGTTCCTAATCAATTTGCATAAGAACTCCATATCTATTGATAGAGCTCACCAAAAGGGAGACATAGCATTATCCCTATTTCCAGGCCTGTGATTATTTTCTGATTTAAATATATTCCGAGGAAAAGAATATAAGTAGATCTTTCACTTGTTTTGGGATAATAGCTCTAAAAAACACATTCCAGGCAAAGAAGAATGGCACTGTGGTTCTATGGTCAGAGCGGAAGCTTGTGGTGGTCAGGTGATAAGTGGATTCTTGACCCAAGTCCATCACACCATAGACACAGTGAGACCTGTGGACACACCCTCTTCTTTCCCCTCCATTTCCTGAGTGTTTTCTGGGAGAAGAGATCCTGCAACTGGCCCGCTACTCACATCTGCTTCTGACTCATGAATAAGAGTTATTATGAGCGGAAGGACCAGGGATGGCATCCTGGATCTCACCTTCCTCACTAAAAGAGTAAGTGAAGAGCAATAATACATTCCTGTGGAATCCCAGAGATTAATGCTACCATCAATGACTGGAAAGATAGGGAGTGGTCATTTCTATCACAGCTCCATTTAACTCCCCAATTAGGCTGATGGGGAAGACAGATGGGTCTTGGAGAACGAGAGTGGATTATCATAAGCTTAATTAGGTGATGCCTCCAAGTGCAGCTGCTGTTCCAGATGTTGTCTCCTTACTAACTCAAATCAATACAGCCCCTGGCAATCAGTCCAGGCTGCGGTGCAATCAGCTCTACCAACCAGCCCATATGACCCAGCAGATCCAATGAAGCTTAAACAGTTCGTGGCAGATTGGGGTGCTTTGCAGAACCCCAGTAGTAAATTCACAGTTAAAGCCTCTAATACTGTTTTTGTAATAAAAGCTATGACCTCTTCAGCAAGTAACTATTCTTATTCTGAGAAACAACCCTCGAATTCTTACTGGAACTTGGTAGAGACTAAATGCCTGGTCTCATGAAATGAGCTTTCCATTATGAATTGGCCATTAAATTATCCACCAAATCATAAAGTGAGGCATACCTAGCAGCATTCCATCAAGTGGAATATATGCAGGCATACCTCATTTTATTATGCTTCACTTTATTGAGCTTCACAGATACTACATTTTTTTACAAATTGAAGGTTCAAGACTTCAGTGGTAGAAGTAACTGCAGATATGGTGGAAATAGCATGAAAACTAGAATTAGAAGTGGAGCCTGAAGATGGGAAGGAATTGCTGCAATCTGTGATAAAACTTTAAAGGATGAGGCGTTGCTTCTTACGGAGGAGCAAAGAAAGTGGTTTCTTAAGATGGAATCTACACCTGGTGAAGACGCTTTGAAGACTGTTAAATGGCCACAAAGATTTAGAGTACTACATAAACTTAGTTGATAAAACAGTGGAAGGGTTTGAGGGGATTGACTTCAATTTTTGAAGAAGTTCTACTGTAGGTAAAATGCAATCAAACAGCATCGCATGCTAAAGAGAAATCATTCATGAACGAGAAAGTGTCAATCAATGAAGCAAACTTCATTGTTTTCTTATTCGAAGAAGTTGCCACAGCCACCCCAGCCTTCAGCAACCACCACCCTGATTGGTCAGCCGCCATCAAAAGCAGGGCAAGACCCTCCACTAGCAAAAAATTATGACTCTCCAAAAGCTCAGAGCATGGTTAGGATTTTTTTTGACAAGTATTTTTAGATTAAAGTATGTGCACTGTTTTTTAGACATAATGCTATTGCACACTTAATAGACTACAGTATAATGTAAACATAACTTTTACATGCACTGAGAAACAAAAAAATTAATTTGAGTTGCATTATTCTGATATTCGTTTTATCGCGGTGATCTGGAACCAGATTCACAGTATGTCTGAGGTTTGCCTGTGTACAGGAATAGACAGAGGCCAATCTTGAATGCATGAGTTAAATTGCACAAGGAGGATGCTCATTCTCCCCAGGCGTCTTCTTGTACCGCTGCCCTCTCTCAGCCCCACAGGAATGGACACATGGAGGGGTTTCCATGACTAGTTAGTGGTTTGAGAAGATAGATAGATGGATAGATAGATAGATAGATAGATAGATGATAGATAAAGATAGATAGACAAACAGAGGCTTGGTTTACAGATGCTTCTTCCTGATTTCCTAGGAGCAGCATTAGGTGGACTTATGCTACCTAATCGCATCACTTAAAATAGTGGTAGTATTTAACGGAGGTGTATCTTGTTGTCTAATTTGCCTGGAACAAGTCATGGATTGGGTTAAGTAAAAGTACAAATCATAGCAGGTAGGAAAAATGGGTGAGAGTGGTGAAAAGGTACAAACTTCCAGTTACAAATAACTTTTGAGGATGTAATGTACAGTGTGGTGACTATAGTTAACAATACTGTATTGCATTTTTGAAAATTGCTAAGACAGTAGATCTTGAAAGTTCTTGTCACAAGAAAAAATGGTAACTATGTAAGGTGATAGATGTTAACTAATCTTGTGGCGGTCATTTTGCAATATACACGTATATCAAATCATTATGTTGTAAACCTTAAACCAATACAATGTAATATGTCAAGTATATCTCAATAAAACTGGAAAAAAGCATATAAAAGAAGAGGGCTGTCAAAAAAAGAAGAAGAATGCAAACCAATGAGTAGTGATTAATAGCTTGAGCGGGTAATCAGAAATGTGAAAGTAAAAAGACTATTTTGGTAGAAGTATGTAAATAAGCCACATGGGATGAACCCAGGGTGGGAAAATATTAGGAACCATTTAGGTGCTCATCAAAAACTTCTTAAGGGTCAAGATGCTTTCTTGGACGTCTGGATGCCATGCAGCTTCCTCTCCTATTCTACTCAGTGCTTACTCAATGATCTCATGAATGACATAGCAGTGGTGATAGTGCTGATAATACTCAAAACTATTATAGTGGGTTGAATAGTGGCCTCCAAAAGATATATCCTTGTCTTGACACCCAGAACCTGTGAATATGACCTTGTCTGAGTAAAGGTCTTTGCAGATGTAATTAAGGATCTTGAAAGGAGATCACCCTGAATTATCTGAGTGGGACCTAAATCCAGTGACAGGTGCCCTTATAAGAGACAGGTGAAGACATGGACAGAAAGAAGGCCACGTGAAAGTGGAGGCAGAAATTGGAGTTACATGGCTGCAAACCAAGGAACACCTGCAGTCACCAGAATTTGGAAGAAGCAAGGAAAGATTCTCTCCTAGATTCTCCTCCTAGAGAAGAAACAGGCCCTACTAACACCTTAGTTTTTGGCATCTGGTTTCTGAACTCTGAGAGATGGAATTTCTGTTGTTTTAAACAACCAGGTTTATGGTAGATAATTTGTTATGGCAGCCACAGAAATTAATATACTAAAAATTGGGACTTCTCTGAATTAAGCTCATTTTACCATCACCATTGCTGAGCACTCAATTTTCCAGTAGAACTAGTCTATGGTGAGCAAAGGGGCTGGGACCTGGGTGGAACTCCTGGCAGGTTGATTACTTTGGATGCTTTCCATCAAGTATTTGTGTCCCCCTGAAAAATACTTTCAGGGTATGGATTTGCTTTTCCTGCCTACTATGCTTCTGGAAGCATCATTGATTGTGGACTTTAACTTTATCAAAATATTTTGTTCAACATGTCTCTAGCCACACAAGTGATTTTTAGTGAATGAAATCAGGTGATGTGCTACTGCTCATGGGATTATTGGTTTTGTCATATAGCCAATCCCTAAAACAGCTCACTTAAAGAATAGTTGGGTGGCCTGTGGAAGGCTCCTTTTTAGTCCTTGCTAGGAGATCCCCTTTGTGAGATTGGAATGCCTGCTCAGGAGAGTAATATATGGAGCCGTTTATCTCATAGAATAAATGAATCTGGGGGAGAAGGGATGATAGAAGGGTTGGTGCTTCTCAAGATTACACTTCATAATGTGCTCTAGAAATTTGTGCTAACCTCAAATACTTTTGGCTTAGAGGATTTGGTAAGGAAGGGATGATTGTATCCACTAGGCATCATAACAAGGGTTCTTTTTCAAAACTACAATGAGATATCACTTCATACTTGAAAGAATGGCTAAAATAAAAAACACAAGAAGCAACAAGTGTTGGTGAGGATGTGGAGAAAAAGGAATCCTCTTGCACAGTTGGTGGGAAAGCAAACTGGTGCAGTCACTGTAGAAAACAGCATGGAGGTTCCTCAAAAAATTAAAAATAGAACTACCCTACAATCCGGTAATTGCACTACTGGGTATTTACTCAAACAATACAAAGATATGGTAATACATTTATTATAGCATTATTTATAATAACTAAACTATGCAAGCTGCCCAAGTGTCCAACAATGAATGGATAAAGAAGAGGTGGGATATCTTATATATATAATATATTATATATAATATATATTATATATATAATATAAAGAAAAGAGATATATAGAGATATATATATCTATATATTCCATTATAGAGATATACATCTATATAATGGAATATGTATATAATGGAATATTACTCAGCCATTAAAAAGAATGCAATCTTGACATTTGCAGCAACATGGATGGAGCTAGAGAGTATAATGCTAAGCAAAAGAAGTCAGTCAAGAGAAAGATAAATACCATATTATATCACTTGTAAATACCATATGATAAATATCATATGATTTCACTCATATGTGGAATTCAAGAAGGAAAACAAATGAGCAATGGAAAGAGAGAGAGAGAGAAACCAAGACATAGACTCTAAGAGAACAAACTGATGGTTACCAGAAGGGAGGTAGGTTGGGGGATGGTGGAGATAGGGGATGGGGGTTAAAGAGTACATTTATCATGATGAAAAAAGTAAAATAAAATGAAAAAAAATTAAAAAGAGAAACAAAAACAAGGGTTCTTTTGAGCTGGAAGCTGCGACAGCCACTGGCCTTTTGGTTCCTGATCATGAGTTGAATCATGAGTGTCAGTGAATCCTGACACTGAAAGAAAAATGAAGTTGCTAGTTCACAATGCACACAGCAAGGAGTATGGACAGAATCAGTTAGGCTGAGAGTGGGGGTGGAGATCTTTGTGCCACCCTTTTTTAGCAGGAAGAAATAAAAATGATTTAAGATGACTTCAGTCTTGTACAGCAGGATCATCCAGGACTCAGATCTCTTAAGAACAAAGGTTTGTATTGTCCCAGAGGTAAACTTACTCAACCAGCTTTTGTGCTGGCTGATGACAAAGAGAACGTGGAGTTGGTAATGGAGGGGTATATTTGTTCTCATGGTTTTGCATAAACAAAAACTGTAGTCACTTTCATATGATCTTACTTGCTTTGTCTCTCCCTCAGTCTCTCTCTCTTCTTCTATTTACATATTTAACAAGTTTACCTTTTAATTCCTGCCCATTTGCACCCACTATTATATATAGTGCATGTTTAGTTCAGAGGCTGAACCCTATCTATATGGGATGGAGACAAAACTGGAGAAGAGTGGATACTACCCAAAGGTCTGAGACAAGTCATTGGATTGGTACATAATGGGACTTTGGATGGTTTCCTTGTTATAAGAGTAGAAAAGTGTGTTTTAATTATATAAGAGATGGTATTATATTTTACAGAAGCAGATATATGGATTTTTAATTAGTGAAAGAGGTAGAATATAGGGATATTTGTCATATTTTTGCTGCCCAGGGACACAAGTCCCTAAGTTAGGGGAACTCTCTACTATTTGAGGCAGTATACTTACTTTCATTTTAGAAGCCACATGGCATAAATGTTCCTATTTCTCTGTGTGTGCCTATAACCTGAATTTGGATAATGAAATGCTCACGTTAAGGAGTTTTGAACCTAGCAGAAGTGATGCAAGGAAGCTAGACAATACTAGCAGGAGGGTAGTATCAGCACTGCTGGTGTCTGCTGTGCATGGTTCTGGTTACCACAACGTCAGTGAAGAGTTTCTGGGAGTCTACAAAAGTGACAGTTGTGTCCTAAGCCATTCCAGGGGAGAGTTCTTGATGTCATCCTGGTTCCCATTGATTTCCTGAACCTGGTTCTTCAAGTGTTGTATAACATAGAATTTGGCAGATCTTTGTCCTGGGTACAAGGAGGGAACCTTTAAACCCTTGGACGTTCTTGAGTGTTGGGAATGTCTTTGTCATTCATGGTGGGCTCTTCAGACCACACGTGATAGTTTATGCTAATGAAATGGGTTGGGCTCGCCATACCAGAAAAACCAACCACGTGATTAGAGCTTTGGTGCTTTGAGCTCTGTGATAGCAGCCCAGCCTCCACACAAGTGAGGAACTGGAGATTTAGTTTTATCATGTGGCCAATGATTTAAGCCATGAGGCTTATGGAATAAAACCCCAATAGAAACTCTGGATACTGGGGCACCTGGGTGGCTCTGTCGTTAAGGGTCTGCCTTCGACTCAGGTCATGATCCCAGGGTCCTCGGATCAAGCCCCGCATCGGGCTCCCTGCTCCTCGGGAAGCCTGCTTCTCCCTCTCCCACTCCCCCTGCTTGTGTTCCCTCTCTCGCTGTGTCTCTCTCTGTCAAATAAATAAATAAAATCTTAAAAAAAAAAAAGAAAAGAAACTCTGGATACCCAGAACTCTAGTGAACTTTCCTGATCATACATACATGCTCTGGGAGTATGAAGTGTCCTGAGGACATGGAAGCTTCATATTTGGGGGTCTTCCCATCTATTCATTTGGCTGGTCCTGATTTGTATCCTTTCTAATAAAATTGTATTTGTAAGTATAATGCTTTCCTGAGTTGTATGAGTTGTTCTAGCAAATTACTAAACCTGAGGGAGCAGTGGGACCCTTTGAATTGGTGCCAACTGGTGAGAAGTGTGAGTGGTCTGGCAACCCTGGAGCTTGCGACTGGTGTCTGGAGTAGCCAGGGTCTTGTGAGACTGTGCCCTTAACATATGAAATTTGACCTAACTCTGGTATTTAGGATCAAAACTACATTGTATTCAACTTTCCTGCCAATTCTGTGAACTACCTGCCTACCAATCTAGTAAATTCCTATTTTTCTTAGGTTAGTTAGAGCAACTTTCTGTTGTTTGCAATCCAGCACACTGATAAGAAGAAATAGTAATAGAGAGAAACTGTATTAAAGCTTTAGCAGAAACTGAAAGTAAGCTTTGGACATTGATCTGAAGTCTCACATCATTCCATTTTCTTTTCCTCCCTAAGCAAATTTAGGATCAATAGACAGTAAAAAAGGAAAAAGATAGTAGGATCACTTTGTATGTTTATATCACAGAGAATAAACACTTGTGAAGCAGAAGAGACTCTTAAGAAAAAATAATTAATGAATTGCATTTGTAGTAACAGTTTAATTTTTACTCCAAAGGAAAGTCACTTTCTCGATTATGACTACACTTCTTGAAATATCTTTGTTTCAAATTTCATGTCACACTTGTTACCAGTTATATTAGTTAAGGATGTGTTAGACTGCTAACCATAGGAACCTAAAAAAACAGTGTCATGAAAAGGAGGGGTTAATTTTTTTCTCATGTGAAAGAAGTCTGGTGATAGGACAAGTATTGTATGCATTGTGTCATCCAGGATCCAGGCTCCTTCTAACTTTCCGTTGGAATATATGCTCTCTTCCACATTATTGAAAGATGACTCCTGCCCTCATGGGCATGACAACCAGCCTCCGACCTGGAAGAAGAGTGAAGGGCAAGGAGCAAAGATCTCATGCCCCGGGAGTTAGTTCCTTTAAAAGAGCTTTTCTGGAATAATCTCCAAGCAGTTTCATTTACATCTTATTGGCCAGAACTGTGTTTCTAGACCAGCCTTAGCTATAAAAGAATCTAGAAATGTAGTTTATATATGTATTTTTTTTGTTGCATGTATTGTCAACACAAATGAAAATCAGGATCATAAAGAAAATTAGTGTATTGTTTTCTTTAACTTTTAATTATTCTCATCAAATTCCTATCTAATCTAGAACTTATTTTATTACCAATTTAACAGCTGATTTATAGATGGAGACTCAATTTGGTAAGTACTCATATAATGGCTAAATATCCACGTAGGCTAATGTTAAGACTTCTTTCATGTTAAAGAGTAAAGTTAAAAAAATTTGTGAGGACAGTGTAGCAGATCTTAAAAATAATTGAATGGATTGAGAACCTACAGTGTCAAACTTAAATGTTGTAAGTTGTGTGTATGATAGCTGTCACATTAAAGTATTTGAGGAGGGAAGAGGTCTATGCATAAGGGCCTGAAGATAAGACTGAAGAGATTCAGAACGAAGTTCTGGAAAGGAAGATGAGAGTCAGGTGGTAAAATGAATGCGGGATGGGACATAGGCAGAACGCTGTGGGACATTTAGACAATGTGAGAATACAGAGCTGGAAGAAACAAAATGGATTTGTCATCCAATTGGGAGGCAGGAATTTAGAGTATTTTGAAAAATTCAATCATAAATATTTAGAATGAGGCTGTGTGTCTAGAAGGGAGAGTGAGTGACTGAAGGAATACTGTCAGATTGAAGTTCAGGCAATTTGAAGAGCAAAATTTTCCTGAAGCCAAGAGAAGGGTTTGATTTGTAGACAGAAAATATCCTGAAATGCCAGGTACCTGGATTTCTGAAAAAGATAAACCAGGTTGTGGCCAAGGAATAAAAATAAAAGTGAATTTTTAAAAAGATAGCGGGGCACCTGGGTGGCTCAGTCGGTTAAGCGTCTGCCTTCGGCTCAGGTCATGAACCTGGGGTCCTCGAATCTGGCCCTGTGTTAGGCTCCTTGCTCAGCGGGAACTCTGCTTCTCCCTCTTCCTCTGCCCCTCCCCCTGCTTGTGCTCTCTCTCTCTCTCTCTCTCTTTCAAATGAATAGATAAAATCTTAAAAAAAAAAAAGATGGTAAATGTTAAGATTCAGGGAAGAACTACATATTGCCTTAAAGTAATGAAGTAAACTGGGTCAAATGAGTCTGAGAAACCATGAATGCAGACTTGCTTTTCCTTTTGGAAGGGGTGTGCTGTACTTGCATTCTTTCAACTAGGGTTCATTTTAGTTTTTTCTTTTCTGCTTGGAAATATCTAAAGATAGGAATAATCACTAGATAGTCATTACAGAATGCCTTACTTGGTGGCATATAGCTATGATGCAACTAGAGAAATGATGTCAGATTTTGTTTGTTTGAAAAATGAGAAAATGTGAAGTTTATTAAATATGAACATATGATTCTTTAAGGTGTAAATAATACAGTAATATCCCTTCTACTTTCCATATAAGCAATTCATATTCTTTTCTCCTTAGGCTCATTTTTTCTTTGGTAAATGTATCTGTACTGCCTGAACTGCCTTGAAAAATGATTAGAATTGACTTAATGTTAATCTATTCCTGTAACATAGTTTTGATATCCAGCTTTTTTCTTGAGCATGTACGGATTTTTTTTTCCATGTTTGTGAAATTTCCCCTCTATATCAGATCTTTGCAATGGCTGTGTCCAATTCTGTTATATTATAATAGAATTGTGTCTGATATTTGTTATAATCTTAGTGATTGGTGCTCAATAAAAATACTATAATAATAATAAACCTAAATGAGTTATGTGAACTAGAACACTTACTCCCACTGTAACTGAAAAGTGAACTTAGAATATCGTTGGCCTTTCAGAGGATTCATAAATTAATTTCAGACTTATAGTTTTTTTAGGAAAAGTGAAGATCACCCAAAGGATTTCAAATATTACTGGGATTATGTAATGTGTGGCAGCTGGTGGGTTGAAGATAGAGTACCCCACCCTAATTTTTACTAAACAACCTATTTCATTTTGGTGATAAGGGCTCATTCTAATTATTATTTTGATAAGACAAGGTGACAGTTAACCTAATACGAATCCATACCATACAAAGCACAATGGGTTGATCAAACATTAAAGTATAATTAAAAATAGAAGACTGAGCATGAACTTCAACAACAAACCTGCTTCTTGTAGGCATGCACCAAAAATCATCTTAATTTGACAAATATCTCTTCTGTGGTGAAGTCCTGCAGGGAACGTGATTATACCACCTCCTTCTTGACTCAGACCAATGTTTACAAAGCTTCTTATAAGGCAATACTTTCTTATATTTAACCTAAATCCCTACGTGGAAGCTTAAGCCCACTACTTCCTTTTCCAGCTTTAGTGAAGATGCAATACAGCTGCCACTTCCAGACGGTTCTTTAAAAGAAAAAAAAAAGACCTAAGGCTTATCTACATATAATCAGCTCAGCTCTCCCCTTTCTCTATCCCCATCAACAAGAAAAAAAGATTGCAGTGCTTCCTCTTACATTCCTTATTCCAAGGTTGCACATTACCATTTTATTATATCTTTGTAGTTAAATCATTCCACCCGTCCCTAATTATTTCCTTATGACCAATTTCCAGAAGTGAAATTCCTGGGTCAAAAGGTAAGCATATTTAAAATTTTTTTTTAATTCATATTGCCAACTGACTCTTAAGATAGATTATATTTATTTATGCATCTGTTGGCAGTGTAGCAAATAAAATGTTTCTTTCTTTTCACTTCTGCCAATGTTGTATATTATCATTCTTTTTATCTTTGCCAATTTGTCTCATTATTTTAATTTTTGCTAATTTTCTTATCAGTGAGACTAAAAATTATTTTCATATATGCTGGTAATTTGCTTTTATGTGTGTGTAAGAATTTTGTTTTCTATTCCTTTGCCCATTTTTATATTGCATTTCTCTCATACGTAATAGGTTTTTCTAGGAAAGAAATTAACCTTTGTTTGCACATGTTACCCATATATTTCTCCCACTTTTTGCTTGCTATTTTATTCTATTTGTCAAATTTGTAAGAAGCAGATGTTTTAAATTTTTAATGTAGCAAAATTCTTAATGTAGCAAATTTTTAAGTCAGTAATTTGTGAGTCTTGCTAAGGAGTTTGTTCACACCCACAAGATTATGTAAATATTCACCTATATTTTGTTTCTTAGAACTTTTATAATTTCAGAGAAGTAAAGGAAGGCATCATGGAGAAGGTGACATCTGAGCAAAGATCTGACCAGAGTTGAAGAGGGAGGGGCGCCTGGGTGGCTCAGTCATTAAGTGTCTGCCTTCGGCTCAGGTCATGATCCCAGAGTCCTGGGACTGAGCCCCGCATCAGGCTCTGTGCTCCTTGGGAAGCCTGCTTCTCTCTCTCCCACTCCCCCTGCTTGTGTTCCCTCTCGCGCTGTGTCTCTCTTTGTCAAATAAATAAATAAAATCTTAAAAAAAAAAAAAAGTTGAAGAGGGAGCCACATGCATATTTTGGGGAGAAGTGTTCCATGCAAAGAGAACCACAAATGCAAAAATCTTGTAATTGGAACTTTTGTGTATGGTTTGAGGACAAGCAGGGAGGCCAGTGTGTTTGAGGCAGAATGACTGAAGGGGAAGAAAAAACGGGCCATGTAACATAGGGCTTTCAAGGTCACCATAAATCCTTTACTCTCAGAGAGATGGGAAACCATTGGGGGAGGAGGGGTTAATCACAGAAGTCATGTGACCTGACCTTCATTCTAACAGGATTATTCTTTATTCTTTCATAGTTTAATCAGTTAATTCAAATTAGTTATCGAATCTTAATTTTTTCTACGGACAGAAGGTTGTTCTTTTTGATACAATTTGTATAAATTATTAAATTCCTATGATACGTAGAGTTAATATATAAGTGGAACTTTCATTTTGTTTGCTTTAATCTCTTCACTTTTTCTTGCATAAATACAATAATACTGTTTTAATCGTTGCACCTTAAAGTATATTTAAAGTCTAATTGAGCAGAATCCTTTTTATTACTGTTTTCTCAAAATTTTCTTGCTGTTTTTGGCCTCCCTTTTTTTCTATATAAATTTTAATGTTATGAACAAGTTAATAAAATGGCTGTCTGAATAAACTGCCTAGATTATTTTGAGCAAGATTCAAAATCTGTGCAATCCTCTCTTTCAGTAATTTAAGCCTCATTTAAAGCCTTTTAGTCAAGTTGTGTAATTTATTGCATCCAGGTCATGTACATTTCTTGTTATTTCTTAAGTTTGTTCTATAGTTTCAAGATACCTTGATAGTTATCTTCGCCTAATTTCAGTATTATAAAAAATAACTTTTTCTTAATTAACTATTATATGGATGACTTGTGTTTTTCTATTTCCTTTGCTGCTTGCCCTTTGTACTCAAAGATATCTTGGTACTGGGGAGAAAGCAAGGTCTTTGATTTTGGACTGGCCAGGATTTGAATCTTGGTTCTGCCTTGAGAAGTTTAGTCTACTTATTGGAGTCTCGGTTTGCTCAGTGGTATGATGATAATAATCCCTCATAGGGGTAGTATGGAGAACTGAATGAGGTCAATTTTGTAGGATATAATAGTCGTTTGGCACATTTTTATTTCTTGACTTTTCTAGTGATTTTTATTTTTTTCCTAGCCTTGAAGTCTATTTTCAATCTTCACAGGCAGATATGATGCAATATGAAAAGTAGATAACTTTTTTTTTTTAAAGGTTTATTTGAGAGGAAGTGGGGGCATGAGCAGGGGATGGAGGGGTAGAGGGAGAGGGAGAAGCAGACTCCGCTGAGCAGGGAGCCCTAAAAGTGGCTCGGATATACTGACGAGGAGATCATGACCTGAGCCGAAACCAAGAGTCCCACGCTCAACTGAATGAGCCAGTTAGGCGCCCCTGAAAAGTAGATGACGTGTCTGTCGGGTGCCCTAAGCACCAGCTCTCCAGCACCTCCACACTTCATTTTTTTCTTTACTTTCTCAGTCTTATATGAACTGGTTTTCTTTAAATCATATAAAAAGTTAATAAATAATAACCTAAGAAATCATCTTCTGTGACAGAAGACAACTTCTAAAAAGAGGCATTCCAATGGTCTCTATCATGTCACTTTACTAACTTTCTATTACTAACAACTGGGAGAACAATTGGGGATGTTTCCTTGACAGATTTTACCACCAAGAAATAACAACCTTGCCTTTCTCATATTATCTGAAGTAGCACCCATATCAGTAAGACATAAGACCCAACCATTTGAGTGAATAAAACAAGGGTTATAACAGAGTTAGGGAATTTGAGGTATCAGCTAGTTATATACAGAGTAGATAACTATCCATTTTATTTAACCCAGTTGGTTTGACACAGTGAAACCCATCTTCTGGGCTATTCCACTTAGTTCTCTCCCAGCTGGCTTTTTCTCCACAGTTGAGTGTAGTCTTTTCTTCTCACGGTTTTACCTTTAAATCCTACTAGTAGGGTGAGCTAATTCTCTTTTACTTGCAAAGCTGATAATTGGAGAAGCAAAGTTCTTTTATATCTGGAAGATAAATCTGCACTATAAACTTCAGGTAGATGCTGCCCTCCTCGTTAGATTTGACCCCTGATTTGGCAGCATCCCATGGATGATGCATATAGCCATGCCCTTGATTGGCCTCTGGTGTGTTGCCCAGTCTGCTCTCCTTGAATGGGCTTCATCTTTTCTGTTTCAGGACCTGCCAGCGACCTGATGGGCTCAGCCTCTCCAATCTCTCTGCAGTTCTTCTCTTGCTTTCTGTTCTCTTTTACTATAAAATGATTATACATACTTTATATCACCATCTATAGTATGGTCATTTCTTTCATTTCTGGAGGTTAACTACATCTTTTCATCTCTACAGTATTTTCCCTGCTATTACACTTTTCTCCAGTTCTGTTGGTCTAAATATGTACCTGGCGGAATGATACAAATCTGACTTGGCGCATGTCATATATGATCATGTCTATGAAGGCTTCTTGATCTATCCAAAAGGATGTGGTTCCTCTGTCATTCACAGTCTTGTAATTCTCTCTACTTTTTCCCAGGTAGCTGTGGTATTCTCCCTTGTATTATCTGGCAAGTACTTAGTGCTAACTATGTATCAGTTATGACACTAGGTACCGAGGATACAAAAATGAACAAGACAAGTGTCATCAGGGATACCAAAGTGGGCAGAGAGGCATGTAAAATATTATATTGCAACAAGAATATTATATTGAAACAAACATAGCTCAGGGGATGTAATTATAAAGCATTTGTGATTGTTTCCAGGAGTCCCTTAGGATGAGCTCTATAGGGGTAGTCCCTCCTCTTCTCCCAGATGAAAATCAGGCAGGGACTATGACTTAGGATTCAGTCTTAAGGCACAAAACCCACTCTTAATTTAGTAATTAGAATGTTCTGTCCTAAGGAATGTCACAACCAACCCTCTACCACCTCTTATTAATGGGATTTCTTTCCCCTTCTGGGTCTGGTGGGGGAGGAAGGTAGGAGGAGAGGTTGGGACAAGGTATTCCTTCCATTCCTTTATTACTGTTGTGGGCCATGTAGTGCTGTTCTTCAGCCCTCGTGACAACTTAATACTGGCACTTTCTCTCACAGGTGCTCTCATGGGTTCTTTGGAGCCTCCACTCCTCCAATTTCCCAATTTTCCCAGCATTCCTTCCCTTGCCTCCGTGAACAGCCGAGGACTTGTGTGTTTAGTTGGGCTGGTCATGTCCTACCCCCTCAGCTCTAGTAGTCCTGTCATACCGCCAGTTTCTCTCTGTCCTTACTTTGGGTAACTTTCTTTTCTTTTTTTTTTAAAGATTTTATTTCTTTATTTGACAGAGAGAGACACAGCGAGAGAGGGAACACAAGCAGGGGGAGTGGGAGAGGGAGAAGCCGGCTTCCCGCGGAGCAGGGAGCCCGATGCGGGGCTCGATCCCAGGACCCCGGGACCATGACCTGAGCCGAAGGCAGAGGCTTAACGACTGAGCCACCCAGGCACCCCACTTTGGGTAAATTTCTAAGCCAAGACCTAAGATGATCCCAGATAATTGCTCTTTCACTCATTTGGCCACATCTGTTCCAAGGGAAGCTTTCATTGATTCATTGCCTACTTCCTCTCCTCCATCCTCCTATCACCTCATCACCCCAGTAAATATTGGGTCTGCATACTGATCTCAGTTCAGCAGCAACTACTTCGCTCTTCCACAAAGAGCCTGCCAACCCACCTCTAACACTTTAGGTTTCCAAGCAAGAATTAGGTGCTGGTCCACTGTATCACCCAGTAGCGTAGGATGTATATTGAATCCTTCTACTTGTCCCTTTAAAACTCTGTGTTTTGACATGAGATTGAGAGTGAACACCACACCCTCCCCCTATAGCTCTCTCCCAAAATCTTCCTTAATATCCACTCTCACTTTTCTTAGCCCTTCCTAATTTTTTAAAGGGATGCTGTCATCTTAAGGGCCACAAAATTTATTTTCTGCCATTCTAATTTTTCAAACCTTACTTTGAACTATAGCATCTGTAATTTTCATGCTTCAGCTAAAACACTGATAGAGAATCTCATTTTAATACCCAATTATGTAATTATTATTGGGGAGGAACCCTTATTCCCTGGTTTTTCTTATTTCCATGGTGGGGAGATGACTTAGCTGCTTTCTCCAGGAAGGGGCAGTACATCCTTTCCCACTGCTACCTAAGGATAGGTATCAACACTCGTTGGTGAAATTGGAGACGGCCCATATCCTTTTCATTCTGGACATATTTGTCCTTAACATCCCCTGGGGAAGAGTCTCTTCTGTCACAGCACTGGGATTTTAAACCATAATGGGGGGTAGGAAGTCCCACTCTGCTCTCTAATTTAGTTGATACTGGACAGCTGTATCTAGAGGGAATACATTTGGCTTTTAAAATTTTATTTATTTATTTATTTATTTATTTATTTATTTATTTATTTATTTAACTTATTTATTTGTGTGTGTGTGTGTGTGTGTGTGTGTGTGTGTGTGTGTGTGTTTAGGCTCTTGGCTAGAAACTCTGGATGGAAGATATGCTAACTAACATCCTAAAACTAACTCTTCACATTGGTTAAGTGTGGCCTAATTTTTGATGGGTAAGAAAAATATTTTTTTCTGTGCAATAATTCAGTATTTCTCACAACAGTTTGAAATAAGTGGACATTTTGTTGACATTTTCTTTAGTCATAAGTGCTTTTGGAGGAAAATAATCAAAATGTTAAACAATTAAAGAGATGAGAAATCAGGTCTGTAACCAATGAACAAAAGGGTAGATGACATTAGAGCCTGAGAGTTTAGTTGGAATGAAAACACGTAGCATAGGAAAATACATTGGGGGCTGTTATATAGTGGGCTCAATAGAGTAAGAGCACAGAGTACATAATGGGCTTTGTGAAGTATTGTCAAGCTACTTTGGTCTGAGATTTTAAGAACCGTTGAATTCCATGTTAAGAAGCTTGGACTTATTCTTATGGGCAAAGAAAATGTAAGGCTGGGCAAATAGATGAAAAAAGATGAAGGTCTCCAAAAACTGAATGATGTACTAGGAGATTATTTTAAGCCCAGAACACAGAATGTTGTTGAATGCCATTGGTGTGGATGGATTTTAATACTAATGTTTCTTACTACCATCCAAGGTGGGATACCCCACTGTGGATTGAAAGTGGGCACATAAATCTTCTTTTTAAAATGTATCCTGCATGGTTGGTAAGAATATTAGCAATTGTTATCATTTATTAAATGCTTACTATGTGTCATAAATAATTACCAATCCTCACAACATTGCCATTTATTCTCATGTTTCCTTTATAGATGAGGAGACAGGTGCTCAGAACAGTTAAGAAAATTGTCCAAGTTTCCAAAACCATGACCGAAGCCTGGTATGGTCTAATGTCCTTTCTGGGTGGAGACTCTGATGCCCAACTTTGTCCCTGCTACCCCCCAGTATCAAAGTCTCTGAAACAAGTGGAAACAGGCTTACTAACTTAAATCTGTTCCTCAGATTGCTGATAAAAGCTGTGGTTAGAGAAGTGAGCTTGCATTGTTACCTAATTGACTCTTAAGTACTATAAAAATACACCCTGGAAGTTTACGAGTCTGTACATAGATTGTATCCCATTGCAGTGAAAGCTGTCACTACGGATGTGGTGGGAAAGGCTAATGAGAGACACGATGGGGAAGCAGATCTGGGAATCAAGACATGATCTCAGTCCACGTTCTCTAGTTTTCTGCAAGTTGATGACAGAAAGTGCCCTAGTTGGGGAGCCTGGGTACCTCAGTCAGTTAAGCATCTGCCTTCGGCTCCGGTCATGATCCTGGGGTCCTAGGTTCGAGACCCACATCCGGCTCCCTGCTCAGTGGGGAAGCCTGCTTCTCCCTCTCCCTCTGCCGGCTGCTCCCCCTGCTTGTGTTCCCTCTCTCTTTCTATCTCTGTCAAATAAACAAATAAAATCTTAAAAAAAAAAAAAAAAAAAGAAAGTGCCCTAGTGGCTGGTTGAAGGGTGAGACCTAGCAGTGGGAAGTGCCTTTGGTTTGCAGCCAGTTGTGAGAAGCATAGGAAACACACTCCTCTCCACTCTTCCCTAGCAGACTTTTGAAAACAGAACCAACTGTGCATAGAAACAATGCTAACATTTTTCTGGCCCAATACTGTACCATAAAAAACTGAGAAAATAGGAAAAACAAATTCAACTGCATATCAACCCGCCCCCCCCCAACTGCATATCATAAGTCTCGTACTTTCTCTCAGGACTAACTGACAGCGAGGTAAAATCTATCTGTAACCCATTAGTAACTGGTCATCATGCTTCTCCTAAATTTCTACTTCCCGCATACTTGTATGTCCATACTTTGTTGTATTTTATTTTTCTGCCCACGTTTTTCTTTTCTTTTAACCTTTCCCATTTTAGGAATGATTTTTAAAATATTCTTCTCTATTTTTCAAAAAGTCTCATCTCGAGAAGCCTGCATGGTTTCTCACACTTCATGGGTTGTCCTGGTAGAAATGTTAATTGCTGGGAATGCTATTTGCCCTCCATTCTGGGATGCCGAAGTCATTTTGCAGGGGCTGTCATCAGAGTAAAAGGTGAAGAGTTATTCTGGTCCCTCTTTCCTTCAAAACCTGAGACAATAAGGATTAAGACACATGGAATGTTGAAGTATTTTGGCATGACAAGTAGAGATGAAAGGCATTTAGAAATTGGATATGAATATAGTTATTAGTCAAAGAAAATCAGATCCTAGATAAAGAGGAATAAAGTAAGTGCTAGGTTATATATTTTGTTGTAAAATACATTAAACGGCCTTTAACTGTATACAAACTATAAATACATTGACAAAATTAGCTAGACTCTAATTTTAGGAGCAGATGAATGTTTTCTTCTGTCAAAGTAATGGAATAAGGTTATAAGATGACTAGTGTCAAACTATGTACAAACTCAATGGCTTGCATAAATCAATTTTTGATCTATGTGCTTGGTTATAAGGCATTCTCCATTTCAGAAGATTGTTGCAATCTCCTTGGTGGGTATAGAAAATATTTTTCCTGTACAATAATTCAATATATCTCATAAAAGTTTGAAATAAATGGAAACTTTGTTGACATTTTCTTCAGGCAGATCTAAAATTTTTCCTACCAAACGTTTCTAGCTTCTGCAACTGAGAGATTTCCTTGGAAATTCTTGTCAGCAAGGGCCCCTTTCTGCCTTCACAAACAATGTCCTTTCCGTGCATGTACTACCAGAAGCACAGCTCAGCCACTGAACACCTGGGACCATCTCAAAGTTCAGCCCAGTCAACCTTAGTAAGGTCAGTCAGTTACTGGAGGAGGTTGGCAGAAGGTGGGGGTGGTACCTGCCATTTGACCACAGTCCTGGCAAGCATGACTCTAATGGCAACAAGCTCAATGCTCCTCTGTGGGGCAGCTTCATAATTAAATGTTACAATAAAAATGCTTTTCTAGGAAGGAGCACACTCTCCTTCCCAAATCCCAATTTCATATTTGTTTTCAGAGCTCATAGCTTAGCAGAAAATTAAGCCTTAAGATTCTGCACCCTTAAGCAGGTAGTATGTGATTAAGATGCTGCCTTGGTGGCCAGTCTTTTAAATCCAGTGCTCTTGTTTGCCACATGTACGGTTTATGAATCCGGGCAATTGGATGTCTGTATTCCTTCCATGTTAATACCCTACATTATCATCAGCATGTTCATGAATTCACCCTGCAAGGATAGGGACCGAGGGAGTGAAGTATGCTGATGGTCTGAGGTTCTCTAGGGCTACAGGGTGATGATGTTAAGATCCTTGCACACCAACCCGGCTTCGGTGTGATGGAGGTGTCTCACCTGAGAGGTAGTGTGATGAAAATTCAAATCTATGGATGACTGCCCAGCAGCATGTGCAGAATAGGAAATATGGGAATGATAACTTCAAGGTGGGGGAGAAGTGAACCAAAGAATAGAAATGAACCAAAGAGCCAAAAAGGAATAGAAAGAGTAATGACAAGGGATGATTCTCAGAAACTGGAGACCTTCATTATGGTTTCAGTTCTGTTCCTGAATGCTGTGTGACTTAGGACAAGGCGCTTAACTTCTCTGGGTGCCAATTTCGCTCCTGAGCATGTTTTGACAATATGATTCATATGGTATTTTATAATCCTAACATCCTACTATTCTATTATCTCTACCACTCATATTTTTATTTTAATATTGTCATAGATTTTATTATAGCAAACAGAAACGAGCCTTGATTTTCGATGCCATACGATAATGACTTAGAAAGAATATTAGTGTAAAAGTGGACAAACAAAAAGACTTACAATTCACAAAGTTCCTCTACCTTGAAAATGAACAATGTGCACATCAGTTCCCAACCTACCCAGTTGGAGATATCAGAGGAAACATAGACTATAATCTACACAGAAAAACCTGTTCTGTGTAAATCAGCTAAGCTGGTTAGAAAGTGTCTTCCAAAAATTTGAGACTACGTTGTTTCAATACTTACTATCTTCTTTCAATGGTTACTTCATGAATATTCTAATGTAAACCAGATGCTTTCCTTTGATTAATAAAACTACTAGGAAGACATTATTGGCATAATCCAAAACTTCTACGAAAGCCTCATTGCTATTACCCACTGAGCCATAATTTGGAAAAGAGCAAAACAAGTAAAAATGCATATCAATCCAATGGAATAACCCAAGAGTTTTGCATTAATCAATCACGAAAAATCAATTCATCCAGACGAGGCGTAAACTAAAGATTCATACTATGTTTCCACACAGACAGTCCTTCACATGTATTTTGAGTTTTTACTAATTAATAAGAGAGCATATGTCGACGGTAGACTGAGCATTAGGCTAAAGTCAGGGGAATCTGGATTATATTTTGGATTCTCCTGTTTTTTTTTACTCCATGACTCTACTCTCAAACTTTGTGCCTCTGTTTCCACAACTGTTAAAATAGGGATAATAATATTCACCTGACCAATGTGAGATTAAATTATGGACTTTAAAAGCACTAAAGCCCATGCATTTCTGGAAGAAAATACATGATTATTGCTATTTTACCGAGACTGAAGCTTTTGCTAAAAGTATCATCTATAAGTGTGTATAAAAGTCCTGTAAGTTTCTCAGAGCCCTTCAAAATTTCCAGGTGCGCCTATGATCTTGTAGTGGCTGGACTCACCCTTTATGTCCTCAGGCCTTCCAGCTGACCTATGCCTTTTAGTCCTACAGTGAGGCTGAATACCAGGAACAAAACCTGGGGCTGGCAGATCCTTAAAACACAAAATGTCTCAGAAGGAGAAGTGAGAGTGTTGTTATTCCGAATGTTGAGTAAGAGCCCTTTCTCACAGAACGAATGTAAAGTAGTGTGATGATTCTTTTAGAACACAGGACTCTCCCAGAGGGTGAGTATACTGGCCCACCCTGCTAAGGTGATCCCTTTGTTAGAGTGAGAACTTTATCCTCACCTGAAAGGCAAATGGGACCACAGACTTCCTTCTTCATTTATGGAACGGGAGTGTCAGAGGCTTATTCTGGCTGTGATCAAGTTGCTTCTAACTTCATCTCCCCCTGACAAAGAGAGAGAGTGGCCCTATGGCTACAAGCCTAGTAGGTAATGGCAGCTTTGGAGGCCAGGGGAGTTCCTTTGAATGGGAATATCACTGAAGGGAGAATGTGTGAAGAGTCTGCTGTGCACTCTTGTTCTTGGTTCTCAATTATATACTATGAAGGCCAGAGAGTTATGAGCTTCACAGTGAATGTAAAATATGTCATAGAATTATGACATTTCCATTCCAACAACTCAAAACTTATTACCTTATATGTTTGTTTTCACCCACTGTAAATAAGACCTTTTAAGGTAAGCATGAACTCCCTGAAATGTGAGGTAATATATTCATTCCATTGTCTTGGTCATGAGATCAGAAGTTTATGAAAATGCCCCTCAACTCAATAAATTTCTCTGTCCGTGGAAGACGACAAGGTATTGCATATACCAGTCTTCATGGGGTTCACGGTTTTGCTTGTGGGCATGTGATATCCACTGACAACCCCTTGCAACACTTTTGTAAGATCAAATGTGTGAAGCCAGCCCTACCTGGTATTTTTCACACCATGGAGAATTTGGCTTCTTGTTAATTGCATCTACAGTCTCAAAGCTCTTTATAGATTCTTTCCTAAGTGATATTAATAGTAATGGTAGTCCTTTATTAATAATGCATAATAACAATAGCTCTCATTAAAACAATATCAGTTAAGTGATAAGAGAAATGGTTAGAGTTGTGGTTAGGAAATGGGTCTGTAGACATCAATATTACTAAAGTCATTTATTCTTTCCCTCATAAAACAAATAAATATAATGACTAAGATCTTAATGAAATTCTGCCACAGTCGCAAAACTGCAGACTGGTATTTTCATTTGTGGGAGAGTTTCCTTGGTGGTATTGTATGATGGGGCATCCCCAGGAGAAAAAACAAAGGATTATTTGTGTGATGTCTCTGTGTACCCTGTGGATTTCTTTCATTCTTCCCCGGCTGGAGTCCCATCAGTAGTGAAATTGTGAGCGGGGGGCTGGTTCCTTGTCCTGAGTCTGTTATGTAATGCCATGTGGCTAAATGATAACATCCCTGTCTCAATTTTTCTTATCTGTAAGTTGGGAAGGATTATATCTATGTGTTAGAAATTTCATTTTGTTTGCAAGGTAAAACTACACTCAAGGATGCTTTGTAAAGTGCTCCAAAAGATCACACACCTCTGCTTCCAGCTTCTCTCCCACCTTACCACTTTCACACCATTTCAGACACCCAGAACGCTTAGACTGCATTCAGCACCCATACAAGCTCAGCCACTCCCAGACCACCACTCTCACTCCTTCCTTCTACCATCCAAAGCATAAGTGAAGATAAATGTTCTTAACAAATTCATCACAAGATGTTGAGTGTTGATGAAAGGGTCATGTTACTTCTCCCCCGCCTCCTTTCCTTCCTTCCAAGTGGGTACACCACACCAAAATGCATGTGAGGTAAGAGACACAGCATAAAGTACAGATATGTTAAATCTATAAAATAATTAAAACAAGACAGGAAGCCATGATTTGAATAATGTAAGATGGATGGAGGAGAAATTATTTGAGAAAATCTAAGCTAGGGAAGCTACTGAAATTCATGGCGAAGTTTAATATTGAGATCCAGGCAGACAAGACAAAGAGAAAAACGGCAAAAAAGTATTTAAGGGAGAAAAGTTTTCCCCTACTCCTAACTGGTAGAAAAATGATCACATGCATATTTCTAGGTGCCTAAATTAGGAAATGGATAGTATCTTCAATGCAGGCTTTTGTCGTTATTGTTGTTAAATTAGAGGTAGTCTACATACGATTCTGTTAACAAAAATATTAATCATTGATAAAATACAAGCTGACTTCATTTATACAGAGACTCCTGGGGCATCTGCATTTTTAGAGTGGACTCTGATCTTAACTCTGAGATTACTTACAAAACCAACGTCTATGGTGCTAGAACATGAAGGTTGGTTTTGCAAGTGGGAATCCCTACCAAAATAATCATTTCCTACACTCGCTCTGGCTTTGCATTGTATATTTTCCCCATCATGTGGGATTCAGTGTGCCTTCTGAGAGTTTTATGTCCACGTCTGCTTTTTGGAATGGGGACTCAGAAATGGAGATAAAGCCTTGGAGAGAATGGCCCAGAAATCATTTACACCAAGCTGTAGCTATCATTTTAACGTCCCTCGGAAGGCGAACTCCTTGGAATTATTTCACATATAACCTCTCAAAAATATTTTAAAGTAAGCTTCATTAATCATTACTTGGCTGTTTCCTAGGCCTTGTCCCAAAGGTCTGGTAAGCTTTAAATCCCTAGTGACACCTGCTGGGCAGACCTCAGCTCACTGCTGCAGGCTTTCCATCAGCTGGCCTCTTCTTTAACATGCAAGGCTGCAGGCCCTGGGGTAGGGGGCTGGCGGCTGCCTCCTCAGCTCGCAGCCAGGCTGCTCATTTCTCATGCAGGTGACCTCTGCCAGAAAAACTCTGCACCAGAGTCTCCCCAGTGCTCTCTTGGGGATTGACGTCCACCCTGTCTAGCCCCCAGGAAACAAAAACGAGGATTTATCAAAGTTGGAGGGGGAGAGAGAGAGGGCCAGCGAGAGAGAGAGAGAGAGAGAGAGAGAGAGAGAGAGAGAGAGAGATCCAACAGCATCCGCCCCCACTCCCAGCCCCAAGTTACTCTAAGCTGCTTCTTTGTCTGAAAACTCCAAGGTGAAAGATGCTACTTGAGCCGTATGTTTTGTTCAAGCACAAACCAAATTATGCTATACTTGCTTATATCTGAACATATTGGTTTATCTTACATAGAGTTTAATTGATGCAAACTTGAACTTCAGTATGTTAGAATTTCAGAGAAAACACCATCCCTGTGATTTAGATTGCTGTGTTTTTCCTTGAACAAAGCAAAAGAGAAACAAGGCAAATTACACCTCAGCTTCTGTTTATTTCGTCCATGTTCACCAACCATTACAAAAATAGTGTTTAACCTCTTGTAGTATTACCTCTTGTGTCCTTTACTGTCCAACTGCAAAATTTCTTTCTGAGCCAACATCTGCATCCTTGGACAGATCAACTAGTGTGTAAAGTCCGTGTTAGCTGATCAAGCATGGCTTTGTTTGCACTTACTCACTGCGCATCCAGCACTGCGTAAGTGGTTTTGCATATTAACTAAGTGCACAGTAACCTTCCTTTACCTCCTCAGAGCTCCACCCCCTCCCACCCAGCCCTCCTCGGGAAATCAGCACTGTTACTCGCCTCGGAGGAAGCTGCCAAGAGGTTGCCATGGCAACTGTTCTGCTTTCAGCAGCTACTTTTCTGGCTTAAAGGGTGGGGGGGGGGTGGGTGTGGGGGGGTAGTGATGGGTGGGGGGGACAAAAGAAAAAAACCTGAGGAGAACTAGGCAGCTTTCTGATCAGAGTTCAGATAAAGAGGGCACAGTCATTTTCGGGCACTGCCTAAAATAATCCAACGGGTTAGAGAGCTCCAGCAAAAGAAGCAAACTGACAAACTAAAAAAGGTATGTACAGTGAAAGGGCAATAATTAAATTATTTTGGTAGTGGTCTTAAGCTGAAGCATTTCAAATTGGTATCAGTCCCTCTCATTTAGGATGCTAGTTTACGAGTCTTTTCATTTTTGTCCAGAGCCAAACAAAGATGATGAGTTTTATGAGATTATAAACGGCAAGGGGAGAAAACAGCACCCGAATGGGAAGCTAACATCCGAAAGTCATTTTCTAAAACTTCATTCAGCACAGGAACAATGCAGCATTCAGGCATAATGAGCTGAAAGTGCCCGGTGCGCCAGGTCAAGTCGGCAACCTCTGAGCTCCTCTCCAAGAGCCGTTTGCCAAGGTAGGCCACGGAACGGTCTCATTTCAAAGGAAGGGCTGGGCTTAGGCAGGGAAAATTGCAACAAGTCAAAATATGGAAAGCTGGGCATGCCAGACCGGTGGGTTTCGGCGGCGTACAGAGGGCTGTGCTAAAAACTGCACCAGACACCTGGTTCCTGGGATTTCGGCAGCTATCCATGAAAGAGCTGAACAGTTGGGTCGTTCCTGGCAGAAAGCTGGCAGGGTTTGGGCAGGGCCAGGTCGTGCGCGTGGCATTGACGTGGGGAGCCTAGGCCTCATCCTCCCTGCCTGGGTTTTGCTCATCACCCCAGCACACACTGGCTCCCCACCGGCCAATGAGCTTCCCAGAGTTCCTCCTCTGCATTTCACCTCCTCCTGCATTATTTTATTCAGCAGTGATGAAAACCCAGTGCCCTTAACCTTCCTCCCACAGCCACTATTTTCTGAATCTATCGTTTTGCTCGGAACCCAGTAACAGCTACAACACCTGGATAAATTTAAAGGAACTGTAAGATGGAGAGGCAAAACAAGTCGAAAGAGACCAAATGGGAAAGTAACATGTAGTGTCATTCTGGTCACAAAGTCATTAACGTTTGATGCCAAGATTATTGATATTCTTAGCGAAGTAGCAAGGGAAGCGCTAAGATCTCAGAGGTTAACAGTTCTTTAAGGACCCATAGTAGTGGTGCAGCAAGGAGTCCTGAGTTTGGAGCAAAGATGGCTAGCTCTTTGCGTGGAATGACTTGTTTCAGACTGCAAATATAGCCATTTCTGCCTAACCCCATGATAGGGTCTGAATGTTTGTGTCCCCTCCAAATTCATACGTTGAAATCCTAACCTCCAGAGATGATGGTATGAGGAAGTGGCGTCTTTGGAAGGGAATTAAGTCGTGAGGGGGGAGCCCTGATAATTAGGATTTGTGCCCTTATAAAAGAGACCCTGCTGAGCACCCTAGTTCCTTCCTCCCTGTGAGGCTACAAGGAGAAATCTGTACCTGAAGTGGCTGCTCACCTCACCCTGGTCTCAGACTTCCAGCCTCCAGAACTGTGCAAAATAAATTTCTGTTGTTTATAAGCCACCCGGTCTGTGGCATTTTGTTATAGGAGCCCAAACAGACTAAGACACCCCATATTGTGGCAGAGCTAATAGACTTATTGTCAATTTTCTGTAGACTTTTGCCGCTTGTTTTTTTTTTTTTTTTTTTGGTCTTTGACAAGGAGAGGCATATTGAGGTAGGAAGGAGGAGGTGAAGAGGGAAGGGAATAAAATATAAATAGTGGAAATGAGAAATGGACTAAAGCCAATTTCTTTAAAGCCAGATTCAAAATTTTTACATGGTTTATATCCTGAATGATCTTTGCAGATGACAAGAGAGAGTGAGACCGAAGTTTGAAGACATAAAATCACATAAGGCCAAAGACCGAAGCACTTTATTTAAGCAAAGTTGTGCAAAGTACCACGAGCCAACCTAGAGAAGGAATAGATACATGAACCGCCCCCCTCCATTGGCGCTCTCCTAAGTTAAAGCCAAGGACGAAGAGTTAAAAATGAGTGGGCTCTCCTGTGTATCATTGATGTAGCTGGAGGCCCTATATTATATAACAGTAACAGGATAGAGAATGACAGTTCCTCACAGACTACAGTAAATGTGATTAAATTATCTCATCAGCTTCAGACTCCTGAGTATTTGTACAATGCCAGAGAACCATTCCTTAATCTGACCTGTCTGCTAGACCCCTAGATGGCACAGGGAAGACATGTTCGTGTTCAAAGAAATCCCTCCCTCCAATGGCTGATTGGAGGGATACCGAGTCTGATCTATACAGCAACTGAATCCAAGAATGAGGCATGGAGAAATAATAATACAGGGGTGGTGGTCGGGGGGTGGGGTGGGGTGGGTGGGAATAAAAGCAAAGAGAGAATTCGGAAATTTGTTTTAACTCTGCAACAGTTTCTATTCCATTCCTTTTCACTGACCTGATCTAATTCAAGCAGCTATTATCCCTGTGAAACACTGCCACAGCTGAATTTATTTTTATTTTGCCTGCTCAAAGGCAATGTAAAGCGAATTTGAGCACATCACCTTCAGGGAAAAGACTGCAGTGTATTACTCACCACCTTCCTCCTCCCTTCTGCATGAAAAGGTTAATTTGAATAAGCTGCTGCTTCCACAAATAGAACAGTAACCAGCACAAAGCAGAACCACCAATGAGAAGGCTTTTCAGTGATGTCATACTTATACCTGCTCCTTATTATTTGCTGGGTCGTGACAATGTGTTCCTTGAATCTCACGTTTTATTGGTCAAGAGCCCCGTCATTCTGAGGGCTTCTGGAGAGTTTTAGACACTGCAGTTTCTTTACAAGCCCAGAATTTTTTCAGCTCCTGCAGTTCAACAAATTGTTGGAGAATATATTAATCCAACAAATTGTTGGAGAGGATTTTAAACACTGTTGTCCTGAAAACAAATTAAAAAAAAAAAAAAACGCCTGTGATAGTTTAGAGCTGACTTACATGCCCTCCGATAATAGGTCCATTTGCCATATAAAAGCAGCATAAGAAAAGTCTGATTTTTGTTTTAAAAAAAACCCACCTGAGCAGAACTTTCATTAAAGTGTTCATACAACGATTATGCTAAGCTAAATATTGTCATCAATGGCTTAATGGAAAACAAAATTATTCCATTTATTCGACAACAACTTATTGCCCCATTGAGCAGAACTTTCTTAAAAAGAACTAGTTCTAAAATGTACCCGTTTGTAGGACAGAAGGCATTAGAGGAAAGAAAAGTTATCTGGTTTATTTTTGTCCTAAGTAGATTTTACTTTTTAAATTAGGTTTTCACGTCATTAAAATGTACGCCTCAGATTTCTCAAATTCCAGCATTTTTCTGAGGAAACTCCTGCAAACAGATTTGAAAACGATGCTACCTTGTAATGAAGATGACAGATAAATCAGTTGTGCATGAGTTAGGAATTATTCAACCCACTGAAGAACTGTAAGAAACAGTCTGGTCAGCAGGAGATACTAGTGTGGTTGGGGGCGAGAACCAAGTGTTGGTGTTCTAATCTAAGGTGGCGAGTGGGCAAAGTCAGGTCCTCCAAGACTTAGAGGACAGAATCTAGCCATCCATGGCCAGTTGGTGAAGCAGAATGTATAGTTGGAAAGAAACAGCCAGATTTTAATGGACAGTAAGAGACTAGAAAGAGTTCTTCGGTGGGAGGAAGGGATGAGAAAGGATAGGTGTGTACAGAACCTTGGTCATATTAATTAATCTCTCCAAATCTCAGTCTTCTTGAGGGATAATGATGATAGCCATATACAGGGTTATTGTGAGGATCAGACTGAGAAATGTATATTTTTTATTAGTGTAGTGCCTGTCTCAGTAAATGAAAGATTTGTTTGTTCGATGTTGCCTTATTGTGACCCTCGAGGTCCTTCGAGGACCTGCATGGTCTGGCATCAGGCTGACCATCTCCTTTTACTCTTCCTCATTCTCACTCTGCCCCAGTTGCGTTGACCTTCTTGCCACGTCCCAAACACATTCCTAATGGGCTTTGCCCAAAAGGCTTTGCCTTTGCAGGTCCTCTTGCCTGGAACTCTTCTCCCAGGTCTAACCTCTTGACCCAGATCTCAGCTTAGAGATCACCTCCCAGGAGAAATCTGACTCAACAGCATCCCTATGGCTCTTTCCCAGTACATCATGCTATGTTTTTTTATTGCCACTTATCAGTACTAGATGTTACTTTATGGTTGTATTTTTTATTTGTTCATTATCTATTTTGCTCACTTGAATGTCAGGTTCATGTGAGCAGTAGCTTTGTTCCCTTATGTGCCCCAAAGCCTAGTACAGTGCGTGGGCATAGCAGGCTCTCAAAACTCTTTGTTAATGAAAAATGATGATGATGAAAACAGCAATGGGAACCATAAGCTCCTCAGGACACTGCCATCACAGGAATGTGGGCGTTCTGACCAGAGAAGGGATCTGAACACCACTGCCTCATAACACAGTTTAAGATGTATACATTTTCCTACTGAGCCAAGAAAAAGTATCTCAACTTCCCCATCACATCTAAAGGATCAAGTTATAAGACAATGAGAATATATAGCCCTGGTATTCTTTATGCAAAGGATGTCAGTGCTCATTAGGGTAGATGAAATGGGCAGGGGGTCACTGGGCCAATGGTCTAGAAGAGATCTGAGGGCAAATCTCAGGCGGAGAGTTTTAGTTGGTATAGCCTTTCTGAGGTCTATCATTGTTTTTCTCCTACAGACTCCTATAAACCTACTTGTGTTGGCTCTGATTCTCATGAATTGTTGGGTACAATCTTGGGACTTTGGATCAATAGCAATTAGAGAGCAGAATAGTAAAATTCAGGACAGCGTTCAAGACATTACATACCTACACACACATTAGTGCACATATGTATTGAATGAACCAATTGAATGTTTAGAAAATATTTTAAGATCTTTCTGTTCTGTCCCCTTCTCAGGCAATCATGATGATAAAGTAGACTTTCTTTTGGATTTCTATTTTCCTGGTAACTTAAGGACATTATGAGACAGCATAGAGCTTATGTAAGCATTAGCCCTGCTGACATTCCAAATGAGCAGATCAAATGCTACCTAATCATTCGGTTACAGCTTGGATTTGGCAGTCTTTTATAAACTACTGAATTTGAAGGAGCATCTGCCTTTTACATCTTGGCCATGTCAGCACCTGTTGCTGCTTCTTCTAGAAACTTCTTAACATAATAAAAGTAATATGAAATAAAATCATTGCTAACCAGAATGCTTTTGAGAGATTATAGATTATAAAAATTATAGATTATAGAAAATCGCCTATCCTCTCTGACACATTCCTCCTCTATTACCCTCAATTTTAGTTTTCCTACGTTAGTTTTTCTTTGACCTAGAGATCTCATTAAAATGCAGATTGTTTCAAAATGTCCTGAGTGGGGCATGAAATTTGTCATTTCCTGGGTACATCTACGTGCTGGTCGTGGACCATACTCTGAGTAGCACAGGTTTAGATGACACAATGCCATGTGTTTGGTTCTGCTCTTCCAAATTAACATAAATATTTTAATGAATTTTAATGAAGCCCACATTTCTCCCTCACATACATTCTATCATGTCTGGTTTCAGAGATTTTATTCTGAGGTATATTCACATCCAATTGGTATCCAAGCCTCTCTGAGTCTAAGAACTGTTTCTCTCTCCACCTGCACATGGGCTGGCTCTCTGGGTCCTTCTTCATCTTTCTCCCTCAAAGCTGCGATAACTTCGAATTTATCTCCCAATCCTCAGACTTATCTCCCTCCAGCCCATCATTTTATATTCTGTCACCATACTTTCTTTTCAAAAAATTTTTTTGATGAGATTACTTCCTTGATTGAAGACCCCTGCTGGTTCCCCTTGCTTAAAATAGAGGTTGGCATTGGCCCCTGTCATCTGACAAACCTGGGCTGGAAGCCAAGTTCCTTCAATTTCTTTTTATGTAACTTTGGGCAACTTATTTAACTTCTGAGAGCCACTCTTTCCTCACCTGCACAACAGAGATAATACTACATGTCTCAGAGTGCTGTCATTTGATTTAGATGCCACGGTGTAGATAAAGCATCTGGTAAGATGTCAACCACAGTAGATGTGTAATAACTTAATTACTTTTTTCTCCCCTTTCTATCCAGCCTGATCAATTTTGGCTTCTCTAACATCTTATACAGATACTTTTGGACTTGTTTTTCTTGTCTTCCCTCCCTAAACTACATACGGACATCTAGCCCCACTGGACATCTCATTTCCTAATATATCTGCTGAAAGACCCTTCTGTTCTCCTCCACCACGCAAATTCCCTTGGTCTTTCAGGGCACAAATCCTCTGCTTTCTTCCCTAAAAAGACCAAGCCACACTTGGGCAGAATTTGTTACTCCCTTCTTGTCTTCCCACACCACTGTGATCACGCCTCTCTCATAGTATATTTGCTATCATGTGCTGCTATGATTTGTACCACAGCTCAGGACTTTGTCTTATTTCCTGATCTTTAGTGACGAGAGCATTTGTTGAATAAAGGAATAAAACCCATGGGATATGTAGCTTAAAAAATGGATGTTTGAATATTATTTTCTAGAAACTATATATAAAGGAAAATAATTTAGAAAGTTTTCCTAGACCAAAATAACAGCTTAGAGTAATAATCCCTATTTTTGGATACATTTTACTATTTTCGAGGCTCTGTTCTAAATGCTTTACATACACTATCTCGTCCGATTCCCTTAACTATCTTTTGTGCCAAATCACCCATTTCACGGATGGAGAAAATGACATTCAGAAAAGTTAAATAGCCTCCCGTGGTTATACAGCTTATGATTGTTAGAGTCGGGATTTGTGAACTTAATGTCTTTCTGACTCCAAAGTTCATCTTCTATACAGTATTATCTCATGCAATCCACTGCCATAGCCTGATTTCAATTTCTTAAATATAGATTAAAAGCATGGCTAGAGATCTTTACTAGAGAAGAATCTGTGAAGCAGATAAAGGCACTCTCTGTGAGACTCACATATTGAAGTGGTTTGGAGATAGTAGTTATTAGGTAGATAAAAAATATCTCAGAACTGTAAAATTCTGAAATCTGGACACCATGTAAATCCTTTCCTTTTTACTTACTATTTGTTTGGGAGAAGCTACTAAGTAGTGTTGTTCCTGAGGGAAGACTATCTTAATGATGATTTCTGACTTTTAGAGATACTTTTCATTTTCAGCACACAGTAGTTTCATGGGCAGTCCTTACACAGATAATTTCCTTAACTAAGTCATGTAGGAGAGTTCATTCCTGTAGTCTCAAAGAAATCAAGCTAAAACTAAGGCAAATCATGAAAACTACTGTGTGGTGGTGGGGGAGTGGGAGGGATGGGGTGGCTGGGTGATAGACATTGGGGAGGGTATGTGTTATGGCGAGCACTGTGAATTGTGCAAGACTGTTGAATCACAGATCTGTACCTCTGAAGCAAATAATGCAATATATGTTAAGAAAAAAAAAAGAATAAGAAGATAGCAGGAGGGGAAAAATAAAGGGGGGGGGAAATCGGATGGGGAGACCGACCATGAGAGACAATGGACTCTGAAAAACAAACTGAGGGTTCTAGAGGGGAGGCGGGTGGGGGGTTGAGTTAGCCTGGTGATGGGTATTAAAGAGGGCACATTCTGTGTGGAGCACTGGGTGTTATGCACAATGAAGCATGGAACACTACATCCAAAACTAATGATGTAATGTATGGTGATTAATATAACAATAAGAAAATTAAAAAAAAAAAAAAAAACTACTGTGTGTTATCTGGTCCTGGGAACTGCTATTTGTAATAGACCCTCCAGGTATTTTCAGTGGGGGAAATCTTGTCTACAAGAGCCTACTAACAAGGAATCATCATAAAGCTAATTGCATCTGCAATTAATGACAAATTTCTAACTTGATGAGCAATTGTGATTCCCAATATGTTTGAAGCCTCTTGGCAAAGCAACTACAAACTGTTAGAGAAGTTCTCAGTGGGGATTCTTGTATTACATGGTGAAACTTATCTATCTATCTATCTATCTATCTATCTATCTATCTATCTATCTATCATCTATCATCTGTTTTACTGACCTCTTGGAAACCCTCTCAAATCTAGAGTCTGTAGAATCGATATGGTTTCTGAGTCTGGTGAATGTATCTAGACCTGGAATACACCAGGATATTTGGAAACAAGAAAATAGTACCTAGGAATATCCTAATGCTGAGACAGGATTTCTCAAAGTGTATTCTCTGGAACATTAGTTCCATGGGCTATTCAGACATGTCAGGTGAGAAAATAAAGTGTTCTAAGGCCAAATTAACAAAGAAACACCGAATCTAAAAAAAAAAAAATGTCAACAGGTTTCTTTGCTACTGGACTTCTCAGAATCTTTAATATGTCAATGTGTATTCTAATTTTCCTGGGATAATGTAGTTTCCGTCTTTTCAATTTGTTTTGTTCAGGTCAGGGAGTATCTCAAAAATAGTGTTCTGTGGAATAAACCCTGTGAAGCTGTGGGTAAGTGATTTTTTTCCCCCTAGGCCTTTGACATATTTTGTCTGGCTATAGGTTAACATCCTACTCAATGATGTGGCACCATTGGCGCAATTCTATGAAGACATGATGTCTAGATGTCTAGAGAGTAATAAAAAAAGAGTCCTACAATTGGGTATTTACTGAAAGAAAATGAAAACACTAATTCAAAAAGATATATGCACCCTTATGTTTATTGCTGTATTATTTATAATAGCCTAGACATGGAAGCAACCTGTGTCCATCAATAGATGAATGGATAAGGAAAATGTGGTACGTACACACACACACACACACACACACACACACACACACACAGGAATATTATACAGCCATTAAAAGGATGAAATTGTGCCATTTAAGACAACATGGATGGACCTAGAGGGTATTTTGCTAAGTGAAGTAAGTCAGAGTGAGAAAGACAAGTACCACATTATTCCACTCATAGGTGGAATCTAAAAAAATAAAACAAAACTACAAACGAATAAACAAATAAAAAGCAGAATCAGACCTATAAATACAGAGAACAAACTGATAGTTGCCAAAGGAGGGGGTTAGGCAAAATGGGTAAAGGGGGTGGGAGATACAGGCTTCCAGTTATGGAATGAATAAACCATAAGAGTAAAAGGCATAGCATAGGAAATACAGTCGATGATATTGTAATAGCATTGTATGGTGACAGATGGTAGCTACACTTGTGGTGACAATAGCATAATGTATAAACTTGTTAAATCACTAAGTTGTACACACGAAGCTAATGTAGCATTGTGTGCCAACTGTACTCAGATTAAAAAGAATTAAAGAGAGGAGTCCTATATAAACATACAAAGAAGCAAAGATATGTTAAACTTGGGTAATACCCATGATATAGAGGGATTTCTATAATTATAATGATTGAAAAACTTAGGAATAAAGGAATCCTCTATAGTATCATAAACACATTTTAAGCCGAGTGGATTCATTTGGAGAAGACTGAAATTTCATATTTTCCCCACAGTATTGCTAAGAACACTGTTCAATTTCAACTAATGTCAAATTATCACAGGTAATAGTGCATTGACAGAAATGGGACAATTTAGATTCTATGTAATCAAACATTGATATTTCAGAAGTCAGGTTATCAAGGTCTCTAGGTCACTTTCTCTTTCCACTCTGAATCTTACCATCTGGAAATCATGACCTAAAAGTGCCTTGCAGTGTGGGCAAAAGTAACAAAATTAAGTATATTCTACTATTGTAGTAGCAGAGTCACTGTACAAGATTCTAAACCCAAAGTTAACATGGAACCCTAGTTTCATTATAATATTGACAAGCATTCCTCTCTCACTACAGATACCTGAGTGTTGACTGTTGAAAGTACCTTTCCAGTTTTACTTTTCTAGGGAATTTTCCTGAAAAACACTGGGAATAATGAAGTGTGTGACCAAGAGAAGATAAGGATATGAGCTATGGATATAGATGTCGACTACACATAGGTGTAGACTGAGTTCATCTACTCTTTCCATTTTTGGTGGGGGAAACTTTTCTTCATTAAAGGTGCCCTTCTGAAAATTAACAATTCAGTTCCTCCATTGCATTAGTCAGGTTTCAAACACTCAATAGCCACATGTCGCTAGTGGTTACTGTATTGAACAGTTCAGCTCTAAGACATTGCCATCATTGCAGAAAGTTCTATTGGACGGCAGTGCTTATGTTCAGATCTCAGATCCATATGGGAGTTAGGAATAGGGGAAAAGAAGAGAAGCTAACATGGCAGGATTTTACCAGCAAGTGGTAGTTTGTGAAATTGTAGAAGATGGAAAATATAATGTCCTAAATTCTTTTAAAGTTCAGAGCTCTATAAAAAAAAGAGTTTTATGCACAAGAGTAAAAAACCATAAAAAATGCAGAAACACAGGAAAAAAACAGGTTAACCTTTAGCTCTGTATTTAACATACTTCTGCTTCGAAACCTATTATTGTTAAGGAAGGGAACAAGCCAGCTTCTTTCGAAGCACATCTCTTACGTGACTCATCCAAATCAGGGATTCCTTTGCTCATTGTTTGTTGAGAATTCACTTTCATGAGGGTCCACTCAGTCCACTGTATTTGTCCAAAGATTACAGTTGGAGTAACCTCACAGAGCAGAGTTTCCAGCAGGGAACGAGAAGGCAATGTAATGAGTAAGGGTAAGACCATTGCAAACAGAAATTAGAAAAATTTAAAAAATTAATTGAAAGTTCATGGTTTCAAGGGCTCCAGGGAGACAGACAAGAATGGGGAAAACATTAAAAATGAAGAGAAGGTGTAGGAGAGCTTTTTGTACTGGAGCCAAATGAAACACAGATTGAAACCAATTAAGGAAATTATTGTGTAAGGGGTCACTGGAAAAACCAGTGAGCACTACTATTTTAGTTAATTTTTAAGCAAGGGCAGAAGAGAGAAGGCAGTATATAGGATCATATTTGAAAGAGGGCACTGATATTAATGTATAGTTTTCAATATGAAAAAAACTTTGGGTTTATATTTTAATGTTAAATATGTCTATTTACAACTTCGTGATGTAAGATTCAGGAACAAAGAGAAGTATAATTTTTCTATGAAGACAAATAAAGAGGTCTTAGAGATACGGAATTATGTTGGGTTTTAAAAATCAGACATTCATTAATTCTTCATTCATTTATTCAACACATATTTGCTGAGCCCCTTCTTTGTGATGGGTATTGTTGTAGACACGGGGGAACAAAGCCAAGCCCATGCCCTAATGGAGCTTTCCTTCCAGTGGGGGGAAGGCAAACAATAAACAAGTCAACAAAATACAGAGGATGTCAGATGTTTCTATGTGCTCTGGAAAAAGTAAAGAGGGCTACAGGGGATCAAGGATATTGAAAGTAGTGAGTAATGATGAGTGATAGAGGAGGCTGCTATTTTATATACTGTGGTCAGGGAAGGTCTCCCTGAAACCGTGGCCTTTGAGCAGAGATCCAAAGGAAACACGTGTCCATCTAGAGGGACATTGTTCCAGGCACAGGAATTTGTTTCTGCGAAGGTTCTGAAGTTGACATATGTTTGGACTGTCTAATAAATAAACACTAAGAAGTTCAGTGTGGCTGAAATTGAGCAAGTAAGGTGAGAGGGGAGAAGTTGTGGTCAGGCAGGAAGGGGCAGAGTGCAGAACCTTGACCTCTGCAAGGGTATTGGGCTTTCTCTGAAAGAAATGGGAAGTCATCAGAAAGTTCTGAGCAGAAGAGCAATGTGACTGGGCTTGTGCTTTGCTGTCCTTGCATCCCATGCATGCCTTTCACAACACCTTTTTATTTGCTTGCCACATAAACTGGAGTGGATTCATACAATTATGTCAGTGTCATGGGATTCGTTTCTACCAAATTTTGGGCAAATTTAATTAATGGTAGAATTTCCATTGCATTTTTACAATAACATAAACTTGTCTTAAGTTACACAGCAATTATCAGCAAAAGATAATTAAATTTAGGTTTCTTTACATCTCCTAATACTCCCCTCCTATATATATATTTTTTTTATTAAACTCAAAGTTTTAAATGCTGTAAGATATTTTTTTGAAAGAAAATTCCATAGACAGTTTTGGTGTAAAACATTCAACATGTGCATGCCATGGGAAGAATTCAAAGCAGAGTGAGTCGAACTTAGAAATTGTTATACAGTGCTCCTCTTTTCTACTCCTTAAAAAGGTTTTAAAAAATTAAAAAAATTTTTTTAAGGTTCAAGGAAGGGTCCAAGCAACCACTCCAGCCCCAATCTGGAGTTTTCTCAGCTCCAACAGTTCAGGGAGGTAAAAGACAAAGTAAGAAAAAAGAAGAGAGGCTAGAAGTTCAGAAGGAGGTGCTGGGAAGTTCTCTCTTCTTTTCCCAAACTGGGAAGTATAAAGCATGCTTCCCACATGTAAAAAGTGTTTCTAATGGAAAAAAAAGTGGCTATAACGAGAGGAAATCATGTTTAGTTCCATAAGAAGACCTAGCCGGGCATCTTTTCCAAGTGGAAACAATCTCAGATAATAGAATAGAGAAAATCATCCAGAAAAATAGTTTTAAAATTTTCCTTCAGAATGAGAGGGCAATTTTGAAGAGGAGGGCAATGAAAATAAACCAATGGTCTCATCCATGATAACAAAGACATGTTTATCTAATCCAATGCCTTGCATTTTTTAACTAGTAAATGTATCTCCATTTATTGTAGATATTGTTCTCGATTGCTGGCATATGACTTTCTTTGGGTCTACGCAGTAGCCAGTATTTAATTCATAATGGCATGAACGAAAGTGGGGTTTTCAAAGATGACCTCCAGGATTTGAAGATCAAAGGAACTATGCAGAACCAGAGATGTAAAATTAATGTTTAGGGGGGAGGATGGGGATGGGTATATGGACCGGTTTCTTCATTTCTCTTTAAGATTATCTCTGGGCTAGTTTCATTTCAGACAGAAAGGCAGGCATCATCTTGCCTCTGTTTCCTGAATATGTCACTGAGAATTTTAAGGGTATATGGTTTTAGGTGCACACTTCAGTTCAGAAGATATCTGATATAGTTTTTCATATAAAATTCATCCTTGTGATTTGAAATTCATTTTTGTTTGCCATCTAATAATAATGTTGAAGAAAATTAAACTGAAAAGATTTTCATAGTCCATTCAGTAGAGAAAAGCAGCTTCCTATTATGGCACCTTAGGTGTGGAAACTGGTTTTAGGAAGGTGAACAGTTAGGTCTGGGATTCAGTGATGGGACTGAGAAAACCAGGTACGCTTTGAGCCTCAGTGGGCTGTCACTGTATGTGTCCATGCAGTTGCTCATACAGGACTGACATCGACAAATAGGGAACTTCCTGGGACATCCTTTGACTAAGGACAGTGATTAAACAAATGTTTTCTTAATGAGAAACTTCCATCACATTTCGATAGGTCCAAGATTCAATATTTCCTTTCCAGGTGTCTAGCTTTTTCGACATTTTGAAAGTCAGCTAGATCTGCTGCATTAAAAAAAAAAAAAAACAAAAAACAACTTTCAGATTCACATATCTTTTCTGTTTTGTGGAATTCCACAGTGAGGAACAGCACATCTAGAACAGTATTTCAATACAGCTCTTCACTGACCATCTTAACTACGACAGATCCCTGATTACTTTTGCAGCTAACAATGCAAACCCAGAAAAATCCCTAAATGGAAATCCTCGCCCTCCCCACCAGCAGTGCTGAGCACTGTACAATGAAGGCCACCCAAAATAAATCAGTGCCATAATTTCCATGATGACAGTCCCCAATACAGCATTTTGTTATTGTTTCTTTCAAATCACTAGAATTCTTCCCATGTGCTGTCATGTCTCTAGATAACAGCCACATGGAGATCAAACGTGAGTTTAAATGAACTTTTACATGCCTCTATATTTTCTTCTTGGATTTTATTATTTTTAGAGGCAAGTGATGAAAGGTTATTCCCTGCAAGATTTAGCCAGTTAAACGTGCAGCATAAAAACCTGAAGCCCTGCAGTCAGACACATAAAGAGCAAAGGGGAAAATGGGAAAATGTTCCATTGGGGCTGCAGCTTTTCAGAGTATGCAGGAATGATGTCATTTGTTTTTACAAAACCCAGTTTAAATTTGTTCCTGCCTTTCAAGAACTGCAGCAGAGTGCATCTGTGGAGACTTCCTGCATACCATATTTCAGGACGTTAGAGTATATGTTGCATCAAAATCCAGCCAATCGCAGGGTATGGTCTTGCCCTCCCCAGTATTCCCTTTGCCCCCCCCCCTCACTTCCTCACCCCCCACCTGAAGCGAGTGTGTTCAGCCTGGGCTAGGTCCCCGCTCAGCACCCTCTAGCTGTGTTACAACCGCAGAGGCATCACTACATGCCTCGAATGGCTTAAAGGAGAACAATACCAAAATAAACACTTCCGGTTTCACACGCGCATTCATTTCATTGACAAATCATCTCCCAGGAAAGGTCTGTGTGGAGTCTGTTTTGGTTTGATTTTGTTTGTTTTAAGTTAAGTCTTAGCCTTTTGCTTTCGCTGCCCCTCCCCTCCCTCCCCCCCCATGTAGTACTAGAACCACCACAAGAGGTAAGGAAACAAATCCTGGGCTCTTGGACTCTCAGCGACAGACCTTCAAATTCAACGCCAACAATTGCCTTTGAACAAAGTAAACTCCATTGCTGTGTATATATTCACACGTGATGACTGGAAAATTAGCTGCGAAGTAGATACGGCATCTTACGAACTATATGAAAGGGATAGAGGGAGATGGTGGTATGAAGTTGCCTTACAAAAATCATGGCTCAGATACGGCGTGAAAAGAAAAGTGCTCGTTCGTGAGTGTATCGCCTCGCTTTTCCTCCAGATGTACCTGGAGCATACTGACAACAGTGATCATCGGTGTGGGGCTTCTAGTGAGCGGCAGAACCGGAGCTCTGGCTAAGGTAAACCAAAAAGATGTTTGTGGGAAGTCTACCAGGGAACTGACAGAGTGAAAGGAAGGCTGAAGAGCTGACCCAGAGATGACAGGGGCTGGTTTTGGGGGTGGGGGCGGGGTCTCTGTAGCAGGACCCGCTCACTGGGCTTGCCCGTGCTCCTGCTCGGCTGCTCCACTAAGTGACGCCCGAGCTTCCCCTTCTCTCATCTCATCGTTCTGCCCAAGGGGTGAAGTTCTGGGAGAGAGTGTCCTGTTGGCTTATTGGTCACATGCCCATCCCCTGGCCTGTGGGGGCCCTTGACTGACTGACATACAGAGACACCTCACAAAGGGAGGGGAGACACTCTCCCAGAGGAGGTGGGGGTACTGTTTCTAAAAGGGGAAATGGACACTGTTTGCCCCTCCCTATCACCATGACTACTGCCTTGGGTCAGGGCCTCAGAATTTCTTGCCTGGATTAACCATCCTCCTTTACCTCATATTTAAACTCTTTTGTGAGTGACAAACCAGGAACTTCTGAAAATGAATAGTAGGGCTATTGATAATTATAATGAGATAAGAGGCAGAAGCCGGGACCATCTTTGGCACACTGGGGTGTGTGGCCATCCTCCTTTTACCACAAACTTCTACTTCTCTGTGCTTGATGGATCAGAGTACTATTCTTTTAAGATTTAACAAATCAAGGGAAACTGAAAGCTCTTTAAGGATAGAAACTTTGTTTTCTGGGTTACCAGAATCTTATTTTCTGGGTTACCAGACTTTGTGAACTTACAAATCCTCTAGGCTATCTTTTGGACAGATATAACCTTCTGATTTCAGGAAAGCTGGAATTGGATTGTAACCTTCTAACCTTAACGCATACAAAGAGATCTACCCCCTGGATTGTCTTTTCCAAGTCCTGTTCTGTCCACAGGATAAATCACAAGGGTACATTATCGGTCCGCATCCGTGCTCAGATCATGCCCTAAGGTTCTTCCTTAAGCAATATCTTCCTCGTAAAAAAAAGAATTTTAAAAATTCCTGAATTTTTCTGCATCATTGCATCACAGAGTAAGGATCAAAGAGGTTTCCTAGATCAAGCAGAACCCCCAAGCGGACTCCTTCTAGGCCTCTCCAAAGGCCTGGCTGACAGACTAATGAGCTGTGCTTTAATCCACACGGATACCCTTTCTGCCTCCAGCTGGGTGCTCTGAGAATTGGGAACCCAAGCCTAATGAGCTACGATGTGCTACCCCAAAGCTCTGTGATAAAGGCTTGGGATTTCAGCTTAGACCATGGCCCCAAAGCCAAATGCATCCTGTATCGGAAACCAGGTCATCCAAACTGTTGTTCTCATCATTCTCCACCTTATCCATACCGTTTCCTTTTCTTGGAAATGTTTACTCTTTCCATCAGTCATTCTAGAGCATCTCTCACTCATTCATTCAATTCTAGAAGAGGACTTTTATCCTTTCTCATAACCATGTTGGCTTCCTGTACAGAATTTATGGTGCAAAAAACAAATCATAGGATGCTACGGAAGTAGGAGATTTTTTTCTAAGTCCCGAGTGTCAGTACCAAGTACTGCACCAAAGCAATGTTATGGAAAATTATGGCTGGAAAAAAAAAAAAAAGGAAAGTGAGTAATGTTCATACTATGCTCACTGACACATTTTAAAAAATTTCTATAAGGTTTACTTTGTAATACCAAATGCTTTGAGAGGAAAATGAATTAACTGTGGAACAAAAGCGAGGAGGATAATTTTATGCAAGGGGCGAGCATCTCTTAACCATTTAGGAAGTACGGTAGAGAGATGACCTCACTCTTTGGAAGTAAAGTAAATGAAGATGCAGTGGAAAGTGATGTGTAGTTGAGAAACTCAGCCGAGGGCAGAGCAGAGTAGCTTTTAAGTTAGAAATTTGCAAAGTTTTTAGTAAAAGAATACATGCATCAGCACCCATCAGATATTGAGTTCTACAAAAGAAGAAAAAAAACATTTCTCCTGTTAGAAAATCTATAACACTTAACATTTTCTGTTTCTCCTCATTGCTGAAGATAATTTTCCCCCCACTCTTACTTGAGATGCTCTTCTCAGAGTCTGTGTCTATATGATCAGAGGGAAAGGGAAAGATGACTAATCATCTGGATAATTCAATCAGTGTGATTGGTAACATATTATTAAACTCCTCCCCTCCCTGCGGCTCCCTCCCCTGACTCATTCTCTTTTCCCAGTAGCATTCTTGATTTTAAAAAAAATTCTTAAATTATCTGCATAATTGTTTTCTGTAACTCATGTTGCTTGAATATACACAGCTTGACTGGTATCAATAAAAGTTCCTTAAAAATCTCCACATCTGCAGAGGGTATCACGGAGAGAAAAGAGAGAGGTACATATCCATTGGTTGTGCTGGTTACGTCGCTCAAATTTTTAAAAATACTCCAAATTTAAAAATGGCGCTTACATATAAAAGCATCTGCACATCCATGTATCAGAATTAGCTTATTTATTCATATTTATTTATTTTTTTCTATTTAACTTCATATAATTATCAGGCCACTAAAGGTCATCAAATCTTTAGGGTTTTTTTTTCCTTTGTAAATTGTTTTTGACTTAATTAAAAATATAAAACAAATAGCATGCTATCTCTCTATCTCTCTTGTAGGGTTTAACCTCTGTGGAGGCAGGATCTATATATATTCTCTATTTACAGTAAACATTGGAACTTTGTTCCCTGCTTACAGTTCACTGGGGCTCACTTAATAATATAAGTCAAATTCAGTGTGAATCCTTAAAAAGAAATCTTTCCATCTCCCTGAAAATGTCTTTCTAGTAAAACTTGTTTGTTAAATGACTAGAACTCCCTTAACAAATAAAACATAGCCCTGATTGCTGCTCTTCCCCTCTGAGGTGATGATAAATTGCTGAGGAGTAAAAGCCTTCATACTAATAACAGAGGAAAACTGACTCTTAGATCCCATCATTTTGTTTACCAGCTGTCTTTACAATTCTATAATAACCCTAGCCCACATTAAAAAAAAAAAAAAACTGTTCAGAGATAGTAAGCTAGATGAGAACCAAATGATCTCTGCTGAAATTAGTTTAAGCAGGGGAACAGGCTGGAAAGAAAGATTTGATCCAGAAACTTACCTATATCTCAGGCATGATATCCGGTGACCACATACTCGGTGCTGAAACACAACTCAGGAGCATTACATCATCATGACAAACTTTCATTGGCTGAAGAAACCCCAAGGATAAGACAGGCTTTTAAGGTGCTCTGTGAGAACTCCTGTTGGCTCCTTATCAAGCTTTTGCCAAAATATTGAAAGGCAGACTTTTCCTACAGTAATACTGTCATGGCTGAACTTACAAAACATCGTTAACCATTTCTTATGCGTGTTCAGCTCCACTTTAGTCAATAGTTTTATATTTAACTCTGACCTGTTGGGAGACTTTTTTTTTCTTTAAAACAATTTTTGAAAAATCTCTGTTTTTATTTAGCTTGTTTTTACCGAAGGTGCACAGTATCACTCTGTGACTGGCTCTTACCTCCCCTGTTACTGTTCAGGCCACCTTTCCTATTTTTAAAATATATTTGAATCAATAAATCTAGTTTCCTCTCTATTACTTATTCAGTCTTTATTCTTTCTAGGCAAAGAAAGCCAGCACCCACAGTTTCAAGAAAGCATAAGTGTGTTTATTTATTGTGAGCAATTTAATTGGAACTAGTGCACAAAGCCCTTACTTTCTCATTATTTATGCTCATTGTTACTTTTTTTTTTCTATTGAACTCTATGAGTTATTTATGTAGTGCTCATTACCATGGTGATTTACAGACCAAAACCACATGCGAGGTTTCAGGGTGTGAGGAGATTTCAGGGATTGAGTGAAAGTGATGGAGCGATGGGCAGAGTCCTCTGCATCCATCCTTACTGCCTGGGGCAACTTCTGAAGTAGGGGCAAGTGCTCTCCTTATGAAAAGGGGAACATTTTAGCAATTAGACTGGTTATTCAGGAAGTGACAATATCATATTACTAGTGAGTGTCAACCTTCCTCTCTCTCTCTGTCAGTTTGTCCATCTGCCTGTGTCTCTCTTTTTATCTCTTTCTCTTAAACTTCAGAGTGCAAAGAAGGACAGGGATGATGACAGGGGTGACTGAATCAGTGTCTTTTCAAGAGTCTCATGCCTACTCTCTCTTAAGAACCTGACTTTCGAGACAAGTAAATACACATGCAAACTAATAGCCTGTAAAATTCCCAAAGCTTGGAACTGAGATATATGTTACTAGTGCATATCTTGCCTGCTCAGCTCTGTTGCAAATGTCCTCCTGTTCCTCTCAGACTCTGTCCTCAGCCACGTGCCTTGGAGGAGCCAAGCTACCTGTTGTAAGAGAAGGAGTGGCTGCAGAGAATATGACCTCCAGAGAGATCCTTTGACCATTATTTCTCAGACTCCAGTCTGGGAAGAACAACTCATGATCATTTTTCCATTATGTAGAATAATACTAAGCATTCAAGGCCCTAGATTAGAGTTTTGAGATATTTAGGAACATTCCTCACAGTGAGCAGAAAGGAGAGAGAAACAAGAGGACTCTTCCTAATTTTGTGTCTGCTAAGAAGAAGGAGGGGGAGTACCAGTCAAGGGCTCTATGATTTGTAGCTAGGATCAACAGATTAAAATAAGTCACGTTCCTTGCCCTCAAAATGTTTATACCAGTGGGGAGACAGCATTAATCCACAATTACTGCTGAAGTCTGATAAAAGTATGATAGGTATATAATACATTGGTGGGCATCTAAATGAGACTGGAAGATTCTACAAGAGGAGACATTTGAGCTGAATTTTGAAGTAGGAGTTGGCAAGCTGAAGAGAGAAGGTAAAGAATTCCATTAGGAAAACAGGATGGAAAGGAAAGGAGAAATGGATAGCATGGCTTGTTTGAGTGACAGCAAATAGTTTTTGGTTTATGGGAGGAAAGAGCAGTGTGGAAGATAAGACTATGTCAATAGATATTATCAAATCATGGAGGTTTTATGAGCTAAGCTAAGGGATATGGACTTTAACTTGAGAACCACTGCAGGTCATTGAGGAACTATAATCAGATTTGCGACTTGGCTGTATTAATCCAGGGGTAGCACGGAATGGGTGGGGATGGATTGGAACCAGGAATACAAGTTTGTTTGTATTTCGGTTGCAGGAAACAGACGGCACTTTCAGAGGGCTTAACTGAAGAGAGATTACTGAAGGACTATTTACAGGGTGTAGACAGGGTTAAGGATGGTAAAGCACCCAGGGAACCACAAGAGCAGGAAGCTGTTACTGCCCTATGCCTATTACCAGAGAATGAATCCAATGAATCCACTTTCCTACAGAAAGTAGGAAAGCTGGAAGTTGCATTAATTATAGGTTGATCTCTCGGGACAGAGAAGGGTAGAGAAACATTGAGAAAGTATCTTGAAATGGGAGGACAATGGGAAATAAAGAATAACTAGTGTGGCTGTCTAGCACAGTACTCCAGGACAGAAACCATCAAGACCTCCTGTAAGGTAGTAGAGCTGTACATAGTTAACAAATATGAGAACATTTAAGGAGATAGACTCAACAGTACTGGTGAGTGAGTGTGTGTGTGTGTGTGTGTGTGTGTGTGTGTGCAGAGAGAGAGAGTGAGAGAGAGAGGATGAGAGGGAGGGAGAGAGAAAATATGGAAACTTCTAGGTAGGACAATTTGTGGTTTGTTTTTTAGTCCTGACAAATGGACAACAGTTGTTTGTTCATGGGTGGAAAAGACTTTATAGATATATACTAGCTGCAGTCTAGGAAAAGTTACATTTGAATGCTTCTGGGATCTCTAGATAGAAATGTCTATTATGTCTGTCTGGAGCTCAGAGGGAAATCAAGAATCAAAGATGGGCTGGTACACTGAGAAGACATGGGTATGTTGAGGCCAAGGCTGCAGATGAGGCCCCGCAATGAGAATGTGCATAACGTACAGAACAATGACATTTAAGCGGTAGCTGGAGTAGAGGGGTCCAGGAAGGAAAACAGAAAAAAATGTTCAGACAGGAGAAAAACAAAACATAGAGAAGAGCAGTGTTACAAAATACGGGGAAGAGAAGAGCTTTAAGAAGAAGTGGTCTAGAGGACAATTCAGGAAAGAAGTCTAGTGAGCTAAGGCTGGTACAAATACCCATTAGTTTGGATGTAATATGGAGGTCATTGGTAATGCTGGAAAGAATAGGTCTAGTACATGAGTTTGAAGACTGCCTGCAGGCCAAATCTGGCCTGCCACCTGTTTGTGTGTGGTTGATAAGGTAAGAATGTTTTTGTATTTTCAAATGGTTAAAAAAAAATCCAAAGTACAATAATATCTTGCTATCCACGAACATTATATTACAATTCATATTTCAGCGTCCATAAAAAGTTTTATTGGAATGCATCTAATATCATTTGTTTATGTATTGTCTGTGCCAGTTTTCACGCTGTAACAACAAAGCTGAGTAGTTGCAACAGAAACCGTATGGCCTGCAAAACCAAAAATATTTACCATCTGGGTCTTTACAGAAGAAGTTTGCTGACCGCTGCTTAGCAGAATGGTAGTGCTGAGGGCAAGTTATAGTGGAAGGTGCAGTAAATATTGGATAGGAATCAAAGAGCTCAAACACAGCTGTCTTCTGTAGAACCTGGCTATGTAGGAAAGGAAAGAATCAGAATGGTTGCTGGAAGTAGTGGTAGAGTTGGGGTGTTTGTTGTTGTTTGGTTTTGCTTGTTTGTTTTATTAATGGAGAATACAAATGCTTGTTTGAGACAGGATAAGATCAAGATAGTTTAAAAGTTTGCAAGAAAGGAGGGGAATCATTCAGAAACATGTCCTCTAGCGTGCGGGAATGAGTGGAGAAGTTTGCCCCTTCAGAGGCGATGGGGAAGGCAAATCTGGAAGCCCTGTGCCTCTCCATGAAGCTGGAAGCAGAGTCATTTGCTGAAGCCTGAAGAGAGTGACGACACTTAACGGAGTTTGAAGGAGGAAGTGAAATGTTTGAGACTGAGGAAAATGGGAAAGGAAATTGAACAGAAACATAAGCAGGAGGACTCTGTGGTGATACCATATTTAACTCGTTTGAATTTCTTCAGCCGGAATAGGTGTTGGAATGGGTGTCTGAGTGGAGAAATGAGACAGTTCTATCAATTCAGGTTTGGTGTCTTGTCAGGCAGGTGTGGCAGGAGTAAAACATTAAGCGAGGTAATCAGTTAAGGATAATGGTAAGAGGTTTTTACAGGAGCGGGGTCGTAGGTTCCTCTCTTATTTTCTTCTACCATGTGTCGTCACCTGGCGGATGCACAAGCTTCGGACCGATTGGACCTATCTCATGAATAGCTGGGGAGAGACTAATGTGAGAAGAAAATCAACCGTTGGGGACCGGAGTCTTCACGGAGCTTAGAGAGTAGGGTGGTGGGAGTGAAAAACTAGGAAGCTGGAAGGATTGGGGGTAATAAAAGAGTTTGGACTTTATGGTTGCCTAGAGCATTAGTCAGCCTAGGCTGCCATAACAAGATATTACAGACTGGATGGCTTATGCAACAGAAATGTATTTTCTCATAATTGTGGAAGATGGACGTTCAAGATCAAGGTACTGACAGTACTGGTTTCTCCAGAGGCCTGTCTCCCTGGCTTTCAGATGGTTGCCTTCTCTCTGTGTCCCCACATGGCCTTTCTTTTGTCTACTCACACCCATTTGTGTCTCTTTCTTCTATGGGCACCTGTCTTACTGGATTAGGGCTCCGCCCTTACGAAGGCATTTAACCCTAATTACCTCCTTAAAGGCCCTATCTCCAAATACAGTCACACTGGGCATTAAAGCCTCGACATGTGAATTGGTGGCGGTGGCGGGGGACAAAATTCAGGGCTAATACCTAGGCAGAGTGCGGCTTAGGATAGTGAGTTGCTGAGATGAAGAGTGAATGAAGATCATCAGAATTGAGGCACCCCAACAACTATTACTCTCACAATAGTGGAACCCCACATTTTGTGATTTTTTTTTGAATTATCATGTTTCAGAGGGGTTTTGACTAAATGTGTAAAGTGAGGCTAGTAGAATAATGATAACCACCAGTAAAGATATTAAATATAATATAATTACCATATTTATTTATAAAACAGGCAAGATATTTATCTATAAAACTTGATTATCGGGCACCTGGGTGGCTCAGTTGGTTAAGCGACTGCCTTCGGCTCAGGTCATGATCCTGGAGTCCCGGGATCGAGTCCCACATCGGGCTCCCTGCTCAGCTGGGAGCCTGCTTCTCCCTCTGACCCTCTTCCCTCTCGTGCTCTCTATCTCTCATTCTGTCTCTCTCTCTCTCAAATAAATAAACAAAATCTTAAAAAAAACACACACACACAAAAACTTGATTATCAGCTAAAACTGTCCAACATTTTAAGTCAAGCTGAAAAGTCTTTCCTTCTGTAAATGTATGTATGCATGTATGTTTGTGTATCCACATAGCTATCACACTCACATTTTTTGTTGTTGTTGCTTCTGGAGAAACTTGTTTGAAAGTAAATGTAATTGACATGAAAATTCACATGGAATGGTCTATTTTTTACATGGAATAACAAGACTATGGAAGAGTTTTATATATAATAATCTAAGTCTGTAAATGGTCAGCGACGTGCTTGGTTTGTGTTTTTATGTATTTACATGGCACTTATTTTCATAGCTGGTAAATGCCCGAAAAACCTAATCAGGCATTACTTTTAGTGTCATTTCTCTGAAGAGGAAACTGAGGCTTGAGAACACTATATAATTGACCAGTGGTTAGCAAAACACTGGCAGGAAAGAGTTTAGCCACCTTTTTTTGCCACCTGTTTCATTGGCACATACTTAATTATTTCTTTCTCTAAGTAAATGAAATTGTTTTAAGGTTGACTCATTAGACACATCTTCCCTAAGAGGCACAAAACTGTTATTCTAAAGTGAAAAAGCTAAGATACTATCTTGTTAGTCTTCAGCTCAGAAACAGGGCAAGGAATGCTACCCAAATCTGTGGCTCAGAGTCTTATGAGCTGGAGGCTAGACTTTGGGCATGTCCCTTCACTGCTCAGGCTCAGCTGCTCATCAGGCACAGAGGGGTTTGGTACAGACAATCTCTTCTCTCTATGTGCCAATAACCCTTTGCTTTCCAGGAATTCTAAGGACATCCAGGGAGCCAAGTCTGATACAATTATAGTCCTTGAATCTGGAAGATACTATCAAGGATATAGCACAGTAAATAGTTTACGGGAAAGAGTGAGTTCTGAAAACTGCTTTTGTATACAAGTGTGTTTGCATATGTCAAAAGGCATTGTGGAAAGTCTCAAAACTAGATTAATTGTATTTGACTTAATTCATACATATCCTAGATGAGAAAGCAATGGAAGACAATGATTAATCAGATATAATCAGTATCAAAATTCAAAGATGATTAGAAACCACTGGAATAAGAGCTATTACAAATAGATTAAAATGGTCTTTTTTTTTAAAGTGAGGAAAAATTGAGGACATAGAAGCATTGCCTGTGTAAAAATGGGAGGAATAAATTTAGTTATAAAAAAATAAAAAGAGGCCCGAAATTTAAGAAATGCCTTGAAACAGTAAACAAAATTGATGACCCTACCACTAGATTCTCTCAAAGATAGAGTAATGTGATATAAAAATAAACTTCTCCAAAAATTCTTGAACTATATTCTAGGCAACATAACATGGTTATGAAAACCCTAAAACACTTGCAAGACATTCGTAACCAGTATTTCTTGGCTCCAACTATAACAGATATTGAGCAGTTTCAAGATAAGTTCTGAGGCATGCCATTTATGGCAATTTCTAAGTATAAACTTTCTCATTAGGCCAAGAATGTACATACTTTAAAAGCTTGGAAAGAAAAAGACTGGAGAAAAGAATAAAATAGGAAAGACCATATCAACACAAGAACATATGTTGATTATCAAGATTCTATTTAGTGGAGAAACAAAACAAGTAAATTTAAAAGCTGATGGCAGAGAATTAGGAGCTCTATCAAATTTCATTTAAAATCTGAATCTGGAGCAAAAATAAAGAAACAACCTTAGGACTGAAAAGTTAATCAATTAAAAGCCTAACTTAGGGGCGCCTGGGTGGCTCAGTTGTTGGGCGTCTGCCTTCGGCTCGGGTCATGATCGCAGGGTCCTGGGTTTGAGCCCCGCGTGGGGCTCCCTGCTCAGTGGGAAGCCTGCTTCTCCCTCTCCCACTCCCCCTGCTTGTGTTCCCTCTCTCGCTGGGTCTCTCTCTGTCAAATAAATAAAGAAAATCTTTAAAAAAAATAAAAGCCTAACAAATATTTTCCCCATTGCTACATTTTTTCCCCTTATTGAAAAAGAAAATGGCATTTAATTATTTATTTTTTTAGAGAAAGCGTGCGAGCTGCGGGGTGGGGGGGCGGGCAGAGGGAGAGGGAAAGAGAGAATCTCAAACTGACTTTGCACTGAGCACAGAGCCCAAGGAGGAGCTCGATCCCATGACCACCCTGAGATCATGACCTGAGCCAAAATCAAGAGTTGGACGCTTAACTGACTGAGCCATCCAGGTGCCTGGAAAGAAAAATGATTTTCTAAACATCATTAATTTAATTCTTTTTTCTGGATATTGAGTATGTTACTCTTATTTTCCATTTTATTTTCTGAATGAAGTTTCCAAGGTAGCAAAGAACAGCAATACCGTTCAGCCACCTCCATTGCTTTCATACATGTGTACGCATATATGAATGTGGGATGCTTACCTGCCTTCCCACTGCTCCTTTTACCCTCTGTCCTGTAGCAAACATTGTTTTTGAAAGTTTAAAAATATTATAACTAGAGAATCTATAGATTCAGTGTAATCCCTATCAAAATACCAATAGTATTTTTCCACAGAACTAGAATAAATAATCCTAAAATTTGTATGAAATCGTAAAAGACCCTGAATAGCCAAAGAAATCTTGAGAAAGAACAACAAAACTAGAGTTATCACAATTTCAGATTTCAAGATATAGTACAAAGCTGTAGTAATCAAAACAGTCTGGTACTGGCACAAAAACAGACACATAGATTAATGGGACAGAAGAGACAGCCTAGAAATAAATGTACATGTATAGGGCCAATTATCTACAACAAAGGTGGCAAGAATATACAATGGGGAAAAGACAGTCTCTTCAACAAATGGTTGGGAAAACTGGACAGCTACATGCAAAAGAATAAAACTGAACCACTTTCTTACACTGTACATGAAAATAAACTCAAAATGGATTAAAGACCTAAATGTGAGACTAGAAACCATAAAACTCCTAAAAGAAAACATAGGCAGTAATCTCTTGGACATTGGCTTTAGCAAAATATTTATGGATATGTCATCTCAGGGAAACAAAAGGAACCTATAGGGACACACTAAAATAAAAAGTTATGCACAAACAATGAATCATGGAACACTACATCAAAAACTAATGATGTAATATATGGTGATTAACATAACAATAAAAAATTTAAAAAAAAGAAAGGAAAAAAAAAAGCTTTTGCACAGCAAAGAAGCCATCAGCGAAATGAAAGGCAACCTACTGAATGGGAGAAGATACTTGCAAATGATATATCTGATAAGGGTTTAATGTCCAAAATAAAAAAAGAACTTATACAACTCAACACCCAAAATCCCCAAATAATCTGAATAAAACATGGATAGAGGACCCAAATAGACATTTTCCCAAAGAAGACATACAGATGGTCAACAGACAAATGAAAATATACTCAACATCACTCATCATCAGGGAAATGAAAACCAAAATCACAATGAGATATCACCTCACATCAGTCAGAATGTCAAGTACCAAAAATACAAGAAATAACAAGTGTTGGTGAGAACGTAGAGAAAAGGGAACATTTATGCACTGTTGGTAAGAAGGTAAATTGATGCAACCACTGTGGAAAACTGTATGGAAGTCCCTCAAAAAATTAAAAACAGAAACACCACACAATCCAGTAATTCCACTACTGGGTATTTACCCAAGGAAAACAAAAACACTAATTTGAAAAGATACATGCATCTCATATGTTTATTGCAGCTTTATTTACAATAACCAAGATATGGAAACAAGCTAAGTGTCCATTAACTGATAAACGGATAAAGGAGATGTAGTGTATACATACAATGGAAGATTGCTCAGCCAAACAAAATGAGATCTTGTCATTCGTGACAACAGGGTGGACCCAAAGGATATTACGCTAAATGAAATAAGTCAGACAGAGAAAGACAGATACCATATGATTTCACTTATATGTGGAATCTAAAAAATAAAACGAAGTAGAAACAGACTCATAAAAACATGGAACAAACTGGTAGTTGCCAGAGGGGAGGAGGGTTGGGGGGATTGATGAAATAGTTGAAAAGGATTGAGAGATACAAACTTCTGGTTATAAAACAATAAGTCCTGGAGATGAAAAGTACAGCATAGGGAATATAGCCAATAATATTGTAATAATGTTGTATGGTGGAAGATGGTTGTGCTGAGCGTTGCATAATATGTAGACTGGTCCAATCACTATGTTGTACACCTGTAGCTAATATAACATTGTATGTCAAATATACTTCAATAATAAAAATTTAAAAATATATTTATTGTTACATTTTAACAAATTAGCTCAAACTTAATCTTAGAAGGCTCTGGGTGCTTTGGAATGAATCGGGAAATTACTTGGCGAAAACAGGAGGTTCCTTATTAAATTCTAGGAAGGCTGAATCTTAAGAACCTTCATGGTTAATTCCCAGACATTACCTTCTGCAATTTCTCCAGAAATCTCCCCTCACTTTGGGCTCTGATGCATGATTGTTGAGTCTTCATAGGATCGCGTAATGCATAAATTTATTAATCCATACTAGATGACATTCAAAATTACTCAAGAGGTTTCAGACTCTGTAACACTGCAATTTAAATTTGCTCTGTGAGTCTGCCTTGGTGTTCATGTTCTGTAGGGGAAGTCTTATGATCCCTATTCAAAGCAGGCATTCTTTATGGACTAAATCCAGTTTTCCCAGGAAGGTTAACCTGTCTCCCCATCTGTGCCATACAATTTACCAGTTGTACCTCTCAGATGTGGTTACCTATAAAGTATTTTATTTTCGCTTGTAGACTCAATGTGCATTACAGAAGGAAGCATCCTCTGAGGTTTGAATTCTGGTAGCAGCAGGGATGCACATGAAATTGAGATTTGTTCTTACCTAGGGATTATCTCCCATTGGTGACTAATGGACACTTTTTGTCATAGAGAAATCAAGGTATTACTTAAATGATTGTGGTCTGTTTATCTACTGCAGCTATATTCAGAGAGTTCGTTTCTAATGTTCATTTCTTCTGTCAGGAAGGAATTTCTGTCATTTATTTGAGAATGTAGTACTTTTCTTACCTACCACACATTGACCAAACACCACATCTTACCTTACACAGCATCCATCAAACAACAGTTGTCAAGGAAAGAGAAAGAAGAGGGGAAAAAAAAGAAACCTCCCACATAACTGGCAGTCTGCTTAGACAAAGCTCATGCCGCATTAGACAGTTGTATTAGAAGCCTCTATTATAAACACAGGCGGGAAGGGTAGTGCTTACACTGGTTTTCCCTATTAATAACCAGGAATAATATATAATTTAAAACTGCATTTTAAGAGAATATGGCTCAGCTTATTTATCAAACATAACAAATGGAACTCTTGCTATACATATTATGAATAATTACATTAAAGAAATGTTTGACCTGGAAGAAAACATGGCATACACAGGATCTCAGAATTTACTAGAAGGCATGTTAGCTCATTTTCCTAATAACTTATTTATTTATTTATTTATTTATTTATTTATTTATTTATTTACAAACACCAACAAAGTAGTCTAACATGTTGGCTAATTAGGTGAGGTACCGATTAGACTTATGACATTTAGAACCCTGTAAATTATGACTTTATAATTACTGACTATGCGGAATGCACTGAGTCCTATGAGAGCCAAAGCAATAAACTGGAAAGAGTTTGTTTTCCAGTTAGAAGCGTATTCTGTGGTTCCCTCTTTGGTAGTTGCAATTATACATTGGCTGTAACAGTCAACCAGTCATACTTGATTTTATTATACTAAAGACCATTTTACTAGATATACTATATACTAAGATTAATTTTATATTTGATTCAGTATTCTATATATGTATGTGTGTATGGTAACACAGATAGCAGACTTTCATCTGATTCCTATTATATCCTGTATAGCTTTAAACTACAATCTAAAGCACTGGTTTCTCCTTGCTCATTTAGTTCTGTAAGAGTGACTAAGGTTCTGCAGTAATTGCTCTGATGTTGGTGATGTGGAATAATTGCACTGGACTTCTGAAAAAACGTACATCTATTTGGAATATATTTAGTATGGGATACCAAGAAGTTAAAGATGCTAAAGATGAGAAGGACTGTATGTCAAGTTATGACAGATAATCTAATTGTCATAATTATTTAACTGAATTATTATAGTTTAATTGAATTATCAAACATAATTTAATTTTTATAAAAATGTAATAATATACTATCCACAATAATATTTACTTAGTAGGGTCAGAATTATTTGAAAGCAATACATCTGTATGGAAAACACAAATCCACAGGGTCCATAATATTTTAACTTGTATATTGCCTACCTTAGTATACCTGGAAGAAAAGAAGAAAATGAACATTTATCAAATCCCTACTATGATGTAGATATCATACTGGGTGCTGAATGTGCTTTAGGGCAGTTAACACTCTCCTCAACATTGGTAGGTAAAGAGGAAATGCAACTTGATCATGGTCAAGGAGACAGGATTTAATCAGGTCTGTTTTAAAAACCTGCTTGGTAATGCTTCTCCATTTAAATACACCAAAAGCCACTTCAAAGATCATTAAGTTGGTTAAAAGCTATAAGAAAAATGAATGCTTCTCTTTTTATGGCATATTTTTGAATATTTCCAGTAGTAATGATTAGAAGCTGAATACAGCTAAATGGTTGAAAGTATACAATCTGCTTCTTCTTTCAGAGCATGTTTCATCTCATGACTTCCCAGACTAATTACAATACTAGATTTATCTATTAATTTCCAAAAGAAAGTAAATACCGTTATGGTGAGAGTATATAAATACCAACTTACTTGGTCCTAGTGGAGTTTGTCCCCAATATACAAAGCATTTAATACCCACTACCAACTCAGAAGCTAGGGATTCTTCAAGCACTTATTCTCTTGACTGCTTTGAAGCTCTCTAGCAGATCCCCCAGATACCTCAGGGTCTTCTTTTCTCCCAAGCTTTTTTCTGATATTTCATTTCCAATCATCCCTTTTCAGTTTTACAATTTCCCAATGAACTCATTAGAGCCACAACTCTGGATTTATTGTAATGTTTGTTGATAAGTGTCTATATTTTTACCTGTGTGTATTGTTTGATATATTGAAAGATTCATTTATTCGGCACACAACTATTGAGTGCTAACCATGTGTAAAGCTCTAATCTGGATGTTCTAGGAGATACAAAGATGATTGATAATTGATGCTGCCTTAAAGAAGGCTAGTTACTATCTAATGGGCAAGATAAGCATAGGGAGAACAAACTAGAACTCAAATCAGAATTAGATTAAGCTAATGGAGCCTAGAGGAGGTGGATCTTCCCTGCAGATTCACTATTGTATCTTGAGATAAATAAAAAGTAAAAGTTCTGGTTATTTTTGCATCTAAGTAAATAGGGAAGAAGTGATATGTGTATAATGTTTGATCATGCAATACTGAAACAAAACAAAACAAAACAAACCCATAAAACAAGGCTGTACATGTCTGTTGCGTTTCCTATCCCGATCCCTAACTTCTTAGGCTGTAAGTGCTTTGTGGGAAGAGCGTGTGTTAAATTATCTGGGTTTTTCTACAGTTTTACCATAATGTGTCTAGATTATAAAAATGACACATAACTCTACTTGTCTTTTTAGGCAAAAGAGGCCTTCAAGTAATCCTGGGGGTCTTGAAGGAGCTAGCAATACATACATTCTATATTTTATTATTATTCTCACTTAAGATTACACAGTTTGAAACTAATATGATTTTCTCCCTTAAAACTGTCACTTGCATGAGAGTTGTATTCAATTAGGTTAATGAAATACAACATACATAAAACATGACATAGCTTTAGGAGATAACATTTGAATGTAATTTTTGTGATTTATTACAATTGGTGGGATGAATATAGTGTTAACCTCATTTTGGGTGATTTATTTAGATAACCTGAATACAGATTGGGTCTTTAAATTTTCTTCCTTTTATACATATTGCTAAAAATATAAGTAAACTTAATACATTCTTTTGTCAGTTGGGTTAGACTAGGTTATGCTGTGGTAACAAACACTCCTGAGATCTTATTGGCCACAAAATGTTTATTTTTTATTTAAATCACTTGCCCATCAGGAGTTGACTGGAGATCCTGGCTCATGTGTCCTTACTCCAGGGCCCAGGCTGATGGAGTTGACCTCATCTTGAAGGCTGTTGTTCACCAAGGCAGGTGGAAAGAATGTGTAGTGAATTCTGTACTATCTCTTAAAGCTTCCCAGCACTCCCAGAACGGGTCACATGGGGAGAAAACAAGCTCAATCCTACCATGTACTCTGAAGGAGAACCAGAAATATTTGGTGAACAGTACTAACGATTACCATAATCTTTCAGTCCCTCAAAATAGTAAGAACTGATAAAACAAATCTAGTATGTAAATCAGCATGTCAGAGTGGAAAGCTATCCAGATAGGCAAACAGAGCATCATTAAGAGTTTTCTCAGCTTCCTTTGAGCAGACCTCCTCAGGAGTTAGCTACACTCACTCTTCAGTTGGTCGCTTCTCGTTTCTCAGCAACCCAATCTAATCCTATTATTTTCTTTTCATTCACTCTGTGGGAACCACAGTGGCCTTTTTTTGTTTGTTTGTTTTTTACCCCTCTGTGAACATGTTGGGGACAGTTCCATCTTAGGACTCCGCTCTGCCCCCAACACCTGACATATCTGTTGATTTCCGTGGGGCTGAAGCTCTCTCTGAAAACAACCCAGCCCACCACTGAACTCTTATGGTTGGACATATGCCATTTTGGCTGATGGGCAGGGGTAAACCTGGTAGAAGTGGAGTAGTTGGGGAAAAAATGGAGGCATCCAAAAGTAAAATGAAGACTTTATCAAATAGAGTAAGCTAGACTGAACAACAAAGCCTGAGTGCTGGAGAGAAGAGGTGCTCTGGGTATGACAAGGCAGCTGATTGGGGAGTTCATTCCAATCTAGCCACTATGATGTATCTGTGCATCTTGAGAGAAAGGTGTGTGTGTGCCTGTGTGTGCACGTATAAATAAAGCCTGTAACGTGGCAGCTGGAGAGACCATTTTGTGGAAGTTTTGCAATGGTACAGGACTAGTGCTCCAGTTTATGGGACACTAGGTCCTGTTGGCACCTGGGTAGTAGTACTGGAAATGGGAGAAAAGTTATGGTCTCAGAATAACAGCTCTGGGAACTCTCGAGTCTGAGGTTACAGAGCCCCTGCTCAGCTAGCAATAGTAGGGAAGGTAGAAGCAGCATTGCTGACCATTTTGATGTCTAAGAAATATATTTCAAGAGGGCCCCACCTGAGAACAGTGCATGGGTAGCAGAAAGTAAATGAGACATGGAGCTCTGGGGTTGTGTTGCAGCACTAATTTTGTGCATAGTAGAGTTATAGTCCATCTGGTAGTGGTACCATCAGGATCCAACATGGCTGTTCCTTCCTTAAGAACCTGGGGATCTTTGTCACCCTTCCCAAGGCCTCAGCTTTTTGTGATCAGCCCCTTAGCACCCATGTGCCATCATCAGATATCCTGAACTTTTGGGTAGGCTCTTGCCACTTGAGGAACCACAGCCACTCTCCTGCCTTACCCATGCCCTTGTCACAGCAAAGCTACCTCTGCTTTCCTTTGGAATCACTCCTCATGCATCTACTTTGCACTTAAAAACATAAGCCTTATTTTCATTCAGCAAACCTTTTAGTACCCATAGGAGAACCCTCAGTGACCTAAATCATTCTGTTCTGCCCATTTTGGGGAATACATTCATGGTATTGCGACTTGGGTTCTAAAGATGGAGATTTGGGGAATACATGCATGGTATTGCGACTTCGGGTTCCAAAGATGGAGATTTGGGGAATACATGCATGGTATTGCGACTTTGGGTTCCAAAGATGGGGATCTGTGTTCTAAAGATGGTGCCAATATTATCATAGATTGATAATGAGAGATACAGATACAAGGTGATAACAGTGGAAATATTACAAAAATTGGGTGTTAGACTTCAGAGTAAACTCAGGTTTTATGCTAAACTCACTAAAGCACAGTGTCTTGAAAAGTCTTTGTAGCAATTTGCACAAATTTGTTTTACAGAAAGGCAAGAGCTCTCAATTCTAGGAATGTAAAGTACTGGTCTATTGTACCTGAAATTCACTGTGTTCATTGGAGTATGTTGCTGAGAATCTTAAATACTCCCATCATCTCTCTAGCTTATTCCTGAGTTTAGACTCATTTAGACACCATTAAAGAATAAATGTTTCCTCTTTTAGGACAAAGGCAATCAGCTTGGTCTGACACTTGATTTTACATGACCATTAGATCAGGTAGGGCAAAACCAAGAGTAATCAAATTCATAGTTCTCGGTACATGGGTCCTTGTGAATCTTTGATGACACCCACCCAAAGGCAAATATATTTTGAGCATTGTTTGAAATATACAATGTAGAATAAAATTAAATAGATGTAAACCTCATTAAGTCATAAAATCCTCATTTAGCAAACTCCATGAACAGCTAGTTATTTATAAAAGATCAAATGAAAGTTGGACCTCTGTACTTTTGATCCTTGACATGGGAGTCCAGTTTATGGAAACAATGTCAATCTGTGGATTAATTCATTTATTTGTTCTACAAATATTAAGGTACTATATTAGTTTTGTATTACTGCTGTAACAAATTGCCACAAACTTAGTCACTGAAAATAACATAAATATATGATCTTATAGTTCTATAGGTCAGAAGTCTGACACAGGTCACCCTGAGCTAAAATCAAGGTATTGGCAAGACTATATTCTTTTCTGGAGACTCTGGGGGAGAATCTATATCCTTGCCTTTTCCAGCTTCTTAAAGCTGCTACATTCCTTGGCTTCTAACTTTCCTTCCTCCATACTTAAAGCCATAAATGTTGCATCTCTTATTAACCCTTCTTTTGTCTTCACATCTTTCCCTCTGATCAAAGCCTGAAAAAGTTCTCCACTTTTAAGAATCATGTGATCAACTGGGTCCACCCGGATAATCCAGGATTGTCTCCCCATCTCAAGGTCTATACCCTTAGTCACATCTGCAAAGTCTCTTTTACCATGTAAGGTAATATATTGACAGGTTCTGGGGATCAGGGTATGGACAACTTTGGGGACCATCATTCTACCTACCACAGCTACTAGCATGTCTCATTCCTTTTTCTAGGCACTAGTTATATAAAGCAAAAACAAACAAACCCCCCCAAAAAACCCAGCCCCCCCAAAATAAACAAGGTTCTTACTTCCTGGAGCTTTTATTATTAGAGGGTGAATGGTAGGCCAAGATCTTGATGCACCTGTGAAAAAATATGTAGCAGTCCTTTAGTAACATAACTTTCGCTGGGCCAGGTTAAATTGAGCAGTGTGAATAAAGACCATGGTTTGGAGGCAGGCACATCTGGGTTCCAATTCTCAGCCAATTGCTTAACTGAGAAAAAAAAAAAAAAAAACCTGGAATCTACCTAATCTTGCTGAGCCCAGTTTCTTTAACTTTAAAATGGGGGAAAATATTACCCATTGAACAGGACTGTTACTGAAGATTAAATGAAATTGCATATGCAAAACATACAGTGCATAGGCATAGAGTGAGTGCTCAAAAATATCATTTCTCTTCTTTAAAGAAGGTGTATCATTATATGAAATTTGAAAATATGACTCCAAGGTCAAACAACAGGACTGTTTTCACTTGGTGTTATTTAGAGGCATGAAGAAAATCTCCCCGACTCTAATTTATCTTTTATCACATTTCCTGAAACTTCGGAACTAGAAATATATTCTTATGGCTTATGGTTCACTTTCTAAGTGTGCTTATTAAATATAGAGTTGTTATCAAGAAGGATAAACCATGAAGCTGTTATAAGTAATTGCTACTGTAATGTGAATTTGTCAAAGGAAGCTGATTAAGGCTGATTAAGTAGGGGTCATTTTGTTTGTTTTGAGCAAAACAGAGAAGAGAAAATAAGTTTATGTGATAGTTCAACTCTCAAGTAGGGCAGACCTGATTAAGGTGCCTAAATTGGTAGCGTTTGGACTTCTCTTTTGTGGAGAGGGAACATAATGGAGGAAGAAAGTGAGAAGGAAAACCAGGGAGATTTGAGTTCACATTTTCCTACTGATCTCTGGATCTAAAAATGTCCCTGCTAGCTTAATTCATTAGACATCATCTATTTAGGGGACAATAAAGGATACGGAAAGATAACCTTAATTATATTATAATATTGAGCACAAGCTCACACTTCCCTTCAAGAATAATACTTCTAGTGAATGAACATTGAGCTTGAAAGTATCATCCACTGGGGTTTGGAACTAGGTAGATTTCTGAAAGTTTATTTCTTGGAGCGAGGGGAAGGAGACTATGCCAGATTCGGGCATGAGTTCCTTCTCTGTGAAGGTAGAATCTAAGTGAGCACTGGAGCAGAACCAACCTGACTGGGTCCTGGGGAGAGAGGACACTAGGGACCAGGTGATACCACAAGGGTCCATTATGGGAGACAGACAAGGAGATGTGAGTCCAGAAGATTGGATTAGACCAGGGGCCTAGTTCTGAGGATGGGACAGGCAGGTTGGTTATATCATGACAAAGGGCAAAGTTAAATGCAGATGTTAGGGTTTTGTTTCAATTAGAGAAGAGAAGGCAGAGTTAAATTTCTAGGACTGAGATCCATGCTTGATAATGTTCCTATATTATTAGAAGATATGCATTTCACAAGGGAAGACAGTGAGCAAAGTAACACAAAAGACTCTGGTTTCATTAGGCTTGTGGGCAAATGCATGAACTTAAATTAACTAGTTACAGTAGCAAGTTTGGAAACTTGCCACTCGCGGGTTGGGATACAAGCTATGACATACATTAGAGAGTAAGTGTTAAGATAAAGTCGCATGGAGAGGAATTGTTTTGGGAAAGAGGCAGTATGAAGGAAAGCTAAGCGTGGGGGCTCTAGGTTAATGCCCCAGGGCTTCAGGGCTCTCAGCCCCTCACCTGCAGTATGGACATAAAAAATGATATCTTACAGGTTTGTGATGAAATCAAAATGAGATGATGCCTGCAAAGCACTTAGTGCAGTGACTGAATAGTAAAACACTCAATACATTTTAGGTACTACCACTTATTTTAATGATTCTGAACCACAGAGCTATTTTTCTACTTCCTCTAGGGGCTGAGACCTGGGATTGGTGGCTGTTGGTATTCAGACCTTCCAGCATCAGAGGGGAGTTCAGAGGGGTGCCTACACTCCTCTCTTTCCCCTATTGACTTTCTCCTATTGGGGATTAAAATTTAAGTTGGAGTACAGCAGTTTGCATGGATAGTCTTTCCTTCCAAATATTATCATAGAAAGGCATCTTCTTTCTTGCTCCATCATGAAATTAACATCATCTATCCAATAATTACTCCCTTCAAATACTTGAGGGGCACATGTACATTAGGTACTCACTGATATTCAGAGGAAATAGGGTAAACAAAAGTTGATATGCTCTAAAAGATTTTGTCTGCAATTGAGAAAGAGTCTAAGAAATGATAACCCCTGAACTTTGTGACACCTACCGCAGATATTTTAATAAATATTGTTAAGATAGCCAGCTTATTTTTTTTCTAATATTACCATGGAGTCAATTTTAATACCAAATTTTCATAGAGTAGCATACTGTTTCTATCAAGAATAATGACAAATTCTGTATCACTTTCACTCACATGTTTGTCTCTATATATAATCACTATTAAAATCATAGGCTTGAGTGGAAAAAGAAAAAAATATGAATGGCAAATCATACAGAGAAATCAAATTGGTTCAGCACATAAAATATTCCATTTTCAAATGCCTTGCAATATAAATGAAATAGATTGAGTAGTGCTATTTTCGAGGCTGTCCCCTATTCAGCATTTATGATGAACTCTCTTGAAATAAGAGAGAACATTCAGTCTTTGCTGAAGTGTTCCTGGTATTTCTTAAGGAGATGACTTTCAGGGACTTTATAAGAAATAAATACCATAGAGACCTATGTCAGGACTGTCATCATGATTAGGTAAATCTTAAATCTTGAAGAATTTAAATTAGAGCTTTGTTTTTTGTTTTTTGTTTTTTAAGTTCTAAGAGGCTGTATGTTATTAGTAAATTTCTCTTAGGGAGAACTTGAGCAGTTTGCACATTTAAATAAATATTACATGCAAAGAAATCAATCTGGCATTTCTGGTCCTATGCATATATTTGAATCCATTAACTTTATTAATAAATGAATGCATATTTATTGCATACTTGCTATATAACCAGTTATGTGGCAGGTGCAATGAAGTTTAAGGTACAAATCAATTATAGAATATAATCTTTGTCCGCTAGGAGCTTTTAATAATGTTGGGAAAGCAAACATGGAAGAGTATATATAAACAACATCTTGCATGGTGAAGGTCAAAACTAGAAGAGCAATAGGGTCAAGAAATGGGAGAGGTCACTGTGACTCATAGTAGTCCAGGAAGACTTCCTGAAAGAGGCTGGACTTGAGCTGAAAAAGAGGTGTCAGTTTTGAATGAGGGACAGTAGTATTCTAGACCTGAGAGAGGCTAACAGGGGTTTGAGTGTGGCACCAATGAAAGCGATTGAGAAGAAAGGCCTGGCCACGAGGACACAGTGGGAAACAGTGGATCAGTATACACTAGAAGTCTAAGTTGAAAAGCCATAAGAAGCAAGGTATGTGCCAAGACTCAATCTGCCCTAGCCTATGTGGTCATCTAAAGTAGATACTGTTACTGAAAGCCTGTATCTCCCACAATAAGTCCCGGGAATAAAAGCTATGACATAAGAGCATATAGCCAATGGTGTTGTCATGTGTTGTATGATGACAGACTGTAGCTACACTTGTGAGCATAGCATAACATAGAGAGATGTTGACTTACCACGTTGTATGCCTAAAACTAATGTAGCATTGGGTGCGAACTATACTCAATTAAATAAAAATAGACACGCATGAATAGACAAAATAGACACATTTTCAAAAACATAGATACCATAATTTATGTACAATTTGAACTCGGATACTGCCAAATAAAGGTGATGAGCTTAAATGTTTTTTTAAACCTTGTTATCATGTAAGTAAGCCATGTGAATTACTTATTTTTAAATCTTCTCCTCAAACTGAAATATATGCAGATAAAATGATATGATGCTTATTTACTTCAAAATAATCTGACAGTGGGAGAGGAAAGTAGGTGAGGATAGAGATGCAACACAATTGGTCATGAGTTGGTGACTACTGATGCTGAACTGTGGGCACACGAAATTTGTTAAACGATTCTACTTATTTTTTGTTTGAAATTTTCCATAACAAAAGAATTTTTAAAACATCCTCCTACTTTATCTGTATGATGCATCATTCTTGTGAAATTGATGTCTATCTCTCCTACCAAATTTTCTGACTCCCCAGCGATGTATAAAACCAGAAAAATAATCTACAGGAAATTAAATGCACACACACACACCCTTAAAGAAGAACATGAAAAATATTTCTACAACCATCTATTATAATAATTTCATTTATAATTCCTATTAGCTTTAAAAAGAGTAGAGCTTCAGCCTTGCTGACTTTTAATATTGTGGATATAGTCTACTTTAATGCTTTGCATGCGGAATGCATGAATACTCTTTTAGTCTTACGATTTTGTTGAGCAAGTATCACCACAGGGCACTTACTGTGATTTTGAATTGTGTGTCTTGCTAAGTGTTGGAATCAGTATTCACACCTTCATGCAGTCACCCATTCAAAAGCTTTCTAGTTAAATCATATTTTTTTGTGATGATGATCAGTTATGTACCAACTATTTTAAAATTATTTGCTGTTCAGTGGAGCTGACTCTGAGCTACTGGTTAATACAGCCAAAAGAGCCAATGAACAATTTGCTCATTTGGATGGCTCTTGGGGAAATAGATTAGGCTTGGATTAGAATCCCAACTCTGACCCTATGAGCACTTTAGGCAAATTATTTAACATGTTTGGTCTTAAATTTCATCTATAGCTGAACTAAAACTACTTAGCTCACAGAGTTGTTTAGAAGATTAAATTAAGCTTGCTTTGCCAGATTCTCTCCTCTCATTCACTCTTGAATCCCCTTCTATCAATTTTTACCTCTACCACTCTACTGAAAGGCACTATGACCTTCACATTGGTAAGCCTATAAGCCTGTAAGAAGCGTCTCACTATCATCCATCCCCCTGGACAGGTGTACAGCCATCATCTTCACTTGATTTAGGTCTTTACTCAAATTCATTTGCTCAGTAAGACCCTCCCTGACTATCCAATTCAAAATTTCAGCCTCTATGTCTCTATTTTGTATTCTTGTTTCCTGCTGTTCTTAGCAATTTAATACACTTTACTTATTTTTCTTGTTGACTTTCTGCCTTATCTCCTCCCTGCCTGTCTCCACCTCTCCCGCTCATGACATATAAGCTCCATGAAGGCAGGGATTGTTATCTGCTGTTTTTACTGCGTGTCTTTATTGCCTAAAGCAGTTGGTAGTACATAGTCAGCACTCCATAAATGTTTGTGGAATGAATGAGTGGATGAGACAATGTACTTGTGCCAGAAATGTGTCTGCACATAATAGATGCTGAACACAAAGTAATTTACTCTTTCCTTTTTCAACAAACAGAATATTGAAATAATTATTTCAATTAATGTTGACAATAATTCTAGATAAATTAGATCCCTAAACTAGTATGTGTGCAATTCAATGATATGGCATTAAATATTGTCACAGATATTATGATTTTAAAAATTCATGAATTTATATTTTCAACAAACATTAATTGAGGGTACATCATGTACCAGGCATTGATCTGGGCTCTAGTAAAGGGAAATAAAATGCACTGCTGCCTTTAAGGAGTTCTAAGCCTAATGGGGAGGTAGACACTAAAAGAAATCAACACATTATAGTAAATATAATCAGGGAAATATGCAGGACAAGGGGTCCTCAATCCATCCTGAGGGTCCCAGAAAGATCTCCAGAGGACACAATAATTGAACTAAGTGTTAAAAACAAGCATGAACTAGGAAAGTGGAGGATAGAAAGGCAAACCATACAGGGCAGCTTGCTCGAGCAATGAACTGAGAAAAAACGTGGTGTGTGTGTGTGTGTGTGTGTGTGTGTGTGTGTGTGTGTGTGTGTGCATGCTGAGGGGGGCAGTTGGGATTAGATTTAGAACTGTTAGAATTTTAAGTGTGACGTGGCTGGATGCCTATTTTTGTTATGTCTTCCTTCCCATACTTGTTCTTTCTTTGTGCCTAATGTATGGGTAGAGTACAGTATATGGGTATTATGTTTCATCTACAGTTGTAAACAGTGCTTTCACTTTCTTACACCTTAGAATACTCTTTCTGTGGGATCAGGACTCTTTAGCATATATAATCACAACATGAAAAGATAATTTTTACAGTTGCAATTATCACTTAAGACATGTAGAGATGACTAAGGGAGGTTAAATATTCAGATTGATAAAAATGATTTGCTGTGTCAGGGGAAAAAAAATCCTCTTGCTTAGTTTTTCCAGAAACTTGTGTATAAAAGACAGTTTGTTCAGTATGGAATTTTGCATGTAGAGAAAAAATTTCACTTGAACAAGCCAAATGAGACTTGTAAAAACAAGAGCCTAATACTCTGGTAAATCACAATTAGGTACAATTTTGGAAATTAAGAATTTGAAAATTAAAAGCCATGATTATTCAAAAAGGGACTTTCATACCATTTTATAAAAAAGGAAGAGTGCTAAAATTTTTATTTTATTTTCTTAACAAAAATAATCTTATATTAGTTAAAAAGGAAAATTGTGATACTTATATAATGACTTTGCACAACCATCTTATTAGAGGCAGCTTGTTAAGCTCCAGAGAGTACGTTTGAAAAACACCATCTTCTGAGTATTCATCACAAAAACCTTATTAGGCAAACACAGGCGAACCTACATTAATTTTATTTTCTAAGTGAGCAAAAAACGCATTTCAAAGGAGACTCACACTAGCATTCCAAGTGGGATACAATAATCCAGGTCATCAGAGAGCTTCTGGAATTGATTTGGCCATCTTACTCAGGAACTCTGATAAACTGTTTTACTATTACAGAAGATGGCTAGTTGTTCCCCATACTCTGTTTCTCCCTTTGTCCTGGGCTCCTACCATACATCTAGCAGCTAGATTTCATTGCTTCCTTACAGCTATGTGTGGCCTTGTGACTATGTATGAGCCAAGCGGATATGAGCAGGAGTTATTTCCCTGGACCTTGACTCTTTCCGCCTTTCTTTTTTTCTGGAAAATGGATGTGTCCCTGGTGCTGTTTTGCCCAAGAAGACAAGGATGGTACCTTATGGTTGATACAGTTGGAAGACTGAGCTGCCCTGTCAGTTTGTATCGGCCAATCTGTTGTGTAAGAAAAAACTTCTGCCTTACTTCAGTTATTGTATTACTGGCTTCTTTGTCACATGTACTTAGCCTATTCCTTAATTAATACAATTAAATATATTTCTTTGTGACTAATTGTTAGAAGGTCCAGACAATTGATGAGGTCAGCAAACTAAGCAAGTTACTGAAGTCAACATATCTAAAAACAATACTAAATTAATAAAGTATAAAGATAACTAACATTTTCCTTTATTTGTAGTTTGTTTGTTTGTAATTAATTCATCAGTAACTTTTAAAACAAATATTTAAACACTTTCTGTGTCTAGATTTTATTCATAAGAAAGCATTTCTTTTCAATATCATTTAAGGGACACCTGTGTGGCTCAGCTGGTTAAGCATCTGCCTTCGGCTCAGTTCATGATCCTAGGGTCCTGGCATGGAGTCCTGCATTGGGCCCCCTGCGCAGCGAGGAGCCTGCTTCTCCCTCTGCCTGCCGCTCCCCCTGCTTGTGCCCCCTCTGTCTTTCTGACAAGTAAATAAATAAAATCTTCAGTATCATTTAAAATTTTTCTTGTTCTTAAGGGACATGTATTCTAGGACAGAGAGAAGACAATAAAGAAGTAAATGAAAAATGTGCAATAAAACTTCTGATTTTGAAAGGCATACCACTGAGTTGTACCTTTGAATAATCCCTTCCCCTTGAACGACAGCAGGCTTGTGTTAAGCCACCAAATATGGCAAAGGTGTTGGGGTATCACTTTCACAATTATGTCACATTATATTAGATTCCATTTCAGAAGATTGTGGACAGATTTTCCTGCATGCTTTGAAGAAGCAAACATCTATGTTGTAAGCTACGGATCACATAGTGATCCTCCACCATAGTATGGTGACTTCTGGGACTTAAGTGTGGCCCCAAGCTGGCAGCTAGTAAGAGTGGGTCCTCAATCACACAGCTGCAAGGAGATGAATTCTGCCAATAACCAGGGTGAGACTGGAAATTAACTCTTCCCCAGTCAAGTTTCCAAATGAGAACACAGTGGTCCACACCTTCATTATAGCCATGTGAGACCCTAAGCTAAGCCAAACCTAGACTCCTGACCCCAGAAATTGCAAGACAATAAATATGTATTATTTTAAGCAAATAAGATTTTATAATTTTTTACACAGTGGTAGAAAACTAATACACTGTTAGTGATGCATTTTATGAAAATGACAACCCAAAACCCCACACCAATCCAAAATACTACATAACTAATTGAATTTTGGATCCCTATGGATGAAATCCTCACTCACTCCTCTCATTTTCGTATAGCTCAAGATATAAGATGATAGAATTATTCATTAAAATAATTAAATTATATAGCAACAATGATAGCAAAACAGCTCATCTTATGTTACATCTCCATCTGGATAGTTGCTTCTAATAGAAATTTCTTTCTAATTTGGTCTTCTTTGTTTTTTTAGAAATAGTCAGCTGTTCAATAAAATTATATGAAATATTTTTGCTTTCTTTAAAATAAGCTATTCCATTTTGACTCAGCAAATTGTACTAATGAGGATATAAAGAAAAATAAACATTTGTAGTTTATGGAAGTTCTGCTATAACAATTAAAAAATTATTTATATTTCTTGTCCTTACAAATCATATAAAAAGACATTTTTCTTAAGAAAGTATGAACACAAAATATTTTTAACTAGATACAACTAAAATTACTTTGAAAATATTCTATTAAAGTAATAACCTGTGGTTTGAAGGTTTAGAACACTATTAATGTATTAATATTAAGAAAAACCTTGTTTCCCTTGGTGAATATCAAAACCCATTATTCTCTAAGGGCATGTTTACATAACAGCAAAATTTTGTTTCAATAAAAATGCAAGGGGAGGGGCGCCTGGGTGGCTCAGTCGTTAAGCGACTGCCTTTGGCTCAGGTCATGATCCCAGGGTCCTGGGATCGAGCCCCACATCAGGCTCCCTGCTCGGCGGGAAGCCTGCTTCTCCCTCTCCCACTCCCCCTGCTTGTGTTTCCTCTCTCGCTATCTCGCTCTCTGTCAAATAAGTAAATAAAATCTTTAAAAAAATGTAAGGGGAACTATACCTGGGAGCAAATTTCTTAACACGAAGGCTTCTAACTTACATGGAAAATTTTATTTATTAGTTTCTTAAACTCAATTTCTATCACCAGAAATTTTGATTCAGCAGGTCTGGGCAAAGACAAGGTTTCAGAAATGGTAATGGAGGAAAGTGGAAAGCCTGTGCATCTGAGTTTTTGTTAAGTCTCCCTGAGTATTCTGATACACGCTCGTGTTTGTGATCTACTTTATTCAGTTTATTGAGTCTCAGCTCGGTAGGTGTGATGTGAAAAGCAATCGTTTCTAATTTCTGTGATGCTGTAATCCAAGAACCAGTTACCTGTCACCATCTTTTAAATGAAATTTGCAGTTTCAAGTCCCAACTATGTTTTAATAATTGATATAAATTATGTCCCTGATTAGTAGATCTTCTCCTCCATCAGTGAATTTAAATTCTTAGAACAGAGGAGAAGAGAATGGGAAGAAAGCATTAGGTGTGTGTGTGTGTGCACATGTGTGTGTACGAGCATTGATGGTTGGGTGGATGACAGTAGGAGAACAAATAATTATGGACTGTAACTGAAATACCCATGCCTAGCTACCTAACTTGTATTCAATCTTCAAGTCACCTCTCCTATGAAGTATCCTTCATTCCTTGGCAAAACCGGGCTCCACTTTATCTTGGCTCTCATAGCACCCTGTAAATAACTCTCCTACATGTGTCATGGTATTTTATGGCTGCCTTTCAGCTCTGGTAGGGATTCCACCCTTCTGCCTGTGTAATCCTGAGTTCCTAGCACAGTATGGGGTATGGAGGAGGTTCTCAACACATGAAAGAAATTGGACTTGAAAAGTAGCAGAAAGGGGTAAAAATAGACACATATGTGGGTAAGAAAGAAGAAAAGGTGTATTAGATAATATTAACCTTAGTAACTTTTTGGACTTCTTATTCATTTAGAATTTGTTGCCTGAGGCTCTTTTTTATTCCATTCCTTTCCCCCCCCCCATTTCGTTCATTTACTTCTCACCCTACCATTCTGATATATAAAGTTTTAAAACTGATGGTGTGGTTATTAATAGTTTTCCTAAAGTTGATAGAATTGTTTAAAGTATAAACAATTATAAGTCCCTTCTTTCATACTCCATTCAACAGTAAAAGTAAATATAATCACTATCCTAGTGTGCATATGGATAAATGAAAGAGTATGTTCTTTTAAGAGGGAAAGACAAACTGACATTTGCTGAGCATTTATTGTATCCCAGGCCCTGTGTTGGACATGTACTTAGATTATTTCATGTAATCCTTCTATTAACCTATGAGGCAGGAGTTATATTTCACAAAGGAGAAAATAATATTAGAGGTTATAGAAATGGCCCAAGGTCACATAGCTGGTGAATAGCAGACCCAAAACTGGAATGCAGATTTATCCTAATAAATTCTAGTGCCTTGTAGCCTAGCCTGAACTTATATGCAAGGGTACAGTACAGAGCCACCTGTGCATTTTAACATATCAGAGAGGATACACCTGCTGTGGGGAAAGTTTAGCCTAACCTAACTCATTTATTTTGCTTTGCATATTTTAAATATTTTAGCACCTTCTCCATTTCATACAAGTTACCACCCTATTCCCAAACTGTAATCTCCAAATTCTTGGTAAATGTCTTCCACAGCTAAAAATGCCCCATTTCTACTCTCAGAACATTTAGCTTTATTTTATAAAATGTATTAATATATTTAGGTTTCAATGTCCCATCTTGACAGTAATTTGAATTAATATGCAAGATTTCCATACATATGAGGATTTAGCTTATGTACAGTCATCTATATTCATATCACATTAATCATTTCAATCTAATCTCTGAAATAAACCTTACATTTTAAACAAGACTACTTCCATTCCCTAAAGAAACCAAGTGAGTTTTCTGTCTCTATATCATTGCTCACCATATTTTCTGAAACACCTTTAAATATTTGTCTAACAAAATACTGTCCATCTTTCAAGGACCCACTAGAAAGTGCTCATGCCTCTGCATTGAGTAAACATCAGGGAGAAAAAGATGCTGACACTTGGTAGTGATCCACCTTGAAAAGCACAAGATGGGAAGATACACTGACCTAGGAGGCAACAGAAATTGTCTAAGGCCTAGTGTCCGAAGGACACAGCAAACCAAGTATGGTTTAGAGCAGGTGCTAAGAGATCACTCCAGCTCTGCACCTCTTGGCTACATCTGGTTTGTATATTGATTAATTCATTCAATCAATAATCCATTGAACACTTATTATCATTTATGTATTAGGAACTAATAGGAATCAAATAAATAAAATGCATTTCCTTAGAGTGAGGAAGAAAGATAAATATTAGGGATTTAAGTTGAATAATATTATTCAATATTATTCTTGAACGGACATTGTGGGGATACTACTGGTAGTTTTATCTATCACTGACTCAAATCTCTCGCACCAAGACATTATGAAGGACCAAAGAGCATACCTGCCTACTTTCAGCTTTCCGAGTGATAGTTCCTGATGAGGATCAGCTGGCCCTGAGGCACTTGACGAATTTTTCCATGTGACACATGTTGAAATAAAGGGATGGCTTATCAAAATCCTTGTTAGAGGTGAAAAGGGTGGGGACAAGGGGGTAAAATGGAAGTCTTCAGATTCCAGTTCTGGAAATGAGACTTAATTCCATTATAGAATTTGATATGAACCTTCTGACACATTTCCTGCCCTGACGGATGGTGGGTCAGGAACTGAATAGAACCTATCTAACAAGTCAGGCAAGGAAGTATGGGCCTAAGGTGGTCTCAGCTGTCAGCTGGAGAGGCACAGGACAGTTCCACTGTCACTTCCTCCAATAAAATCCTTACAGTTACCCAAACCGGAGTGGTGGTTTACCACACTCTGTTTATATCCACTTGTTACTTGCCTTGTATGCAGCAGTGCCTGGTCCTCAGGCCAGAAGGGTTTAAAGGAAAAGCATTGCACTTCAAATATCAGTCCTGGAAGGAAATTGGGTGGTCTAGACTCTGGGCCCAAGGAAAACCAAGGTTTCACAATTAAATTCATATGTTGTTGATATGGGGCCTTCAAAAGGGAGGGATGGGAGGAGCATATCATGAGCTAGGGGAAGGGTGGTAGTGGTTCTTTTCCTGGGAGACTTACTCAACATAGCAGAGCCTTTGGTTAGAGATTCTGGTACAGGGAAAAAAGAAAAGATAAGAGCTAGGCAGGGTATTTGGACCCCTTCCAAACTATGCAGATTTGAAGGGCGGGTCTCTAATTTTTTTTTTTTTTAAATTTATTTATTTATTTTAGAGAGATGGAGAGAGAGCATACAAAGAGGGGGAGGAGCAGAGGTAGAGGGAGAGAGAGTATCTTAAGCAGGCTCCACGCCCAGCTCCAGACCGGACACAGGGCTCAGTCTCATGACCCTGAGATAATGACCTGAGCCAAAATCAAGAGTTGGTGTTTAACACACTGAGCCACCCAGACACTCCATGGGTCTCTTATTTTAAAGAATAATACTGGATTATTCCTATTACAAGTATGGAATGAATACGATGATGATTTGCATACCTTTAGAATATACCTTTCTCTTCCCCATGCCCACTTCACTGTTTTGAGACCGGATTCTGAGTAGGAAAAGCAGGCAGGCCACAGAATCAAATGTAGGCAAAACTGAATGCTGGTAGTGTCAGACGGTGTGCACTGAATTCCCCTCCCTGGCATATATATCCAGGCTCTGGTTTAGAGGCTCTTGGGACAACATGAGCTGAACCCAACATGGTTTTGCTCCTCCTCAGCTCCATCTCATCTCCAAACATTCCGGCTTCTTGCTCATCCAACTACATCCTCAAATCAGGCCAAACATGTTTCCATCAAGGCCTTTGCACATGCTACCACTCTTGCCTGGAAAGCTCTTCTTGAAAACGTCCACACATTTTATTCCCTCACTTTAAGACTCCTTTAAAATTCCATCTTATTGAAGCAGACATCACCCTCTTTCTCCCCATTCTCTTCGGTTTTCTCCATCGCCCTTTTTTATGACCTATCACTCTGTGTATTTCTTTGGTCATTTTCTGTTTCCCTGCCCTGGAATGCAAACTCCATGGGGGCAACGGTTTTGCTTTGTTCAATGCTATGTTCTCAGGACCTAGAACTGTGCTGATGCTCCCTAAATATTAGATGAATATATGCCTGGCCACCAAAATTTTGATGTAGGATGTAGATAATGATCAAGACCCACCAAATGGTGGGGCCAAAGTGTTTGTCTTGTTATGTGTTTTAGGATTCTTTTAGGAAACATCTTAGGCCTGAGTCTACTCTGTGGGGTTGATAAGAGACATACCACACTCTGAGTTGCTATCGTAGGCAGACACCGGAGGAAACCAAGCAGGGACTGATATGTTGCATCATCTCTGGGGGTACACAAGTGGGTTTATATTGCTAGATTATAAGCTTCTTGGAGGTGCTTATGTCACACTTACGTTATCTTAATAGCAACTAGCCTAAGGCTATACAGACATGTATACTCGGTAACACTGACTGAATGAATAATTTGATACTGAAATTACAAAGCTACATAGTTAGGAATTATCTAAAGGATATCTGTAAAATGACCTCCTTGAAATCACAACTTGGGTTTTGAATTATTATAAAATGAACTGTTATACCATTTCAGGAATGAGATGATGTTAACCTAAAACAGGAGCCAACAAAATATTCAATCAGATAAATGGAATTCTCTGTCACAGGACTGTAAGGATTAACTGAGTCACCACATGGGAGGCATTTAAAACAACTGTATGCATAACAAGATCCCAGTGATGAGAAGCAGTCATTATTAGTAGTAGTGGGAGCGTTCTGTGTGTGTGTGTGTGTGTGTGTGTGTGTGTGTGTGTATTGTCTTCTCAGCAAATCTTTTACAGTAGAAGCCATGTAATGTATTTATATGCACAAGGAAGAGGCTCAATACAAATACATTGGATAAATGAATCATTGATTCCACTTGAAGAAGTTTTCTATCTGCAAAAACTTTGGAATTGTGCTGTTGCTACTAGGGGCAGAGAGACAGAGAAGGGAGGAAAAGCAGAGCTGTATGCCGCAGAATCACAGTGCGGGACTTTGGTCTCATGCACTAACTATGTTTACATGGAAAAATTACCTAATTTTTCTAAGATTCAGCTTCCCTGTCTATATAATGCATAACAGTAACAACAACATGCCCCTTGAGATTGTTTCACGGACTAGGTGAGAAAGTATAGTGCATGATGCACAGCACAGTTCTTGCACTTTATTTTGCCAATTATTATAATCACTTAGGAATTCAGAGTTGTATCTTATAAGTAACATACAACATACCTCTTTCTTCCTCTTTCAGTTTATGGAGTTAAGGACACTAACAATAAAACAGGTTAAATCAGTAGGTATTTCTGCTTCATTCACTTGGAAATGCATTCTGTTCTGTTTTGGGACTGCTCCTGAATTCTTGTCTTACATTATTATGAAGAATTTCACTTGTTTGGCTTGTAATCCACAAATTAGGTTAGTAGGTGGTGGGGAGACCGTGTCTGATTCTCTTAGAGTCCTGGCTGTGTCGGTGATTGTTGGGCATCATGGTTCTGGAGATTGTGACTCACTGAGCTGCAGGTTGCACATTCTAGACTGGGGTCCCAGTCTCCCCACTTTCACCAGCAGTAGACCCAGGCAGGTTCTTAAGCTCTCTGCAAAGCCATTTCCTCATGTGTAAAATGAACACAACAACCCAAGTGCTCTCGAAGGCCTGTTGTGAGATGAACATGGGCTAATGTATGGGTAAGTGCTTAGTAAGCTGTCAAGTGTTGTATAATTATAAGGTAATCTATGACCAATAAATCAACAATGATTTATTGATTGATGCCAGAGTGAGTGACTAATTTCATCAAGGTCTAAGGCATTTAGGAAGTCATATTTGTGTAGTATTTTCACAATCTCACATAACTTGAATTAAAATGCATTTTAAAAAATGATTAACATGAGAAAACTATTTCAAAGATACTGTATGCTCTCTTATGTGAAGTCTCACACTTTGATCTCATTTTTTGGTTATTCATCATCTTTGGAATTTCTGCTTATTTCATGTTAACATTAAGGAAAAATAACTAGTTTTGGGTTTAGCTGTATCTCCTATGTGAGGGTTGTGAGAGAATATTTACTACTCGGATGGTTGAGATGCACCAAAAAATACATTTGGTCCTTTATAAAGGACACATAATGGCCAAGATCAAAAAGAAAAATGTGGTAACATGTTACCTGTAATCAATTCAAAGATGCTAGAATGCTGCCACAGACTGAGCGCCTCAAGCAGTAGGGAAATACTTGTTATTATTGTTATTATTGTTATTGTTGTTATTAAATACTTCTGTTACCCATGTTTTAAAAAGAAAATCATCCTGTATGCAGCACAGTTGGTCATTTTTCTCTGGCATCTAAATCTATTACTAATGACCAAGCCCTTTGCTATAACAAAATGAGAATCAGGACAATGTTGTTTTAGTAAACATAGGAGTAACTATGTTGATGCATTTTTTTTTTTTAAAGTAGGCTCCATGTCCAGCATGGAGCTCAGTGCAGGACTTGAACTCACAACCCTGAGATCAAGACCTGAGCTGAGATCAAGACTCAGACACTTAACCCACTCAGCCACCCAGGTGCCCCTGTGTTGATGCATTTTTAAGGCCCACGTGTTTTTGTTTTTGTTTTTGTTTTGTATCCTTACCTTTAATAATTCCTACTATAGTTTTCTGTCCCTAGTGGGAACAAAATTTCTTAAATCATTATTTCAGTGCAGAGTGTCACATACCACTGAAATAAGGAAAGAATCCTGAAAAGATCCATGAAAATATCAGCATCTGCTTTCTTGGATACAGAACTGAGAGCATCAAATTATATAACATGCAATAATATTTTCCTTTTTTTTGTATGAGAAATTCCAAGCATACACAAAATGAAGTATAAGGAACCTCAATATGGCCATTACCCAGATTCTAAAATTATCAAGATTTTGCCATTTGGGCTTCCTCCATCCTTTCCTTTTCTCTCTTCCTGCTTCGCTTCTTTCCTTCCTTTCTTTACTTTGCTGAAGAATGTTAAAGCAAATCCCAGATAGTATGCCATCTCACCCTGACGTACTTCAGTGTGCATCGTTACCAAATGTCAGCTTCTTTTCTATGTAATCACAATGCCATTATCACATATAATTAACTTTAAAATCTTATTTCCTTATTATCATTCAGTAATCAGTCCATACAAAATTTCTCAGACTTTCTCAAAAATGTCTTTCTGTATTTGATTAGTGTGAATCAAAATCCAATGAGTCCAAAGTCCACAAATCACATTTGGCTATTTTAGCTCTGCACCTATTTTGATTCTCCCTCCACCCCTTTTTTTCATGCATTGGACTTATTACTAAAACTGGATATATTGTTGTAGAATTCCTCACATTTTGGATTTACCTCTTTGCTTTCTTGTGGTGTCGTTCAATTTGTTCCTTTGTCTTCCATGATTTCTATAAATGAAAGTCAGCTCTAGAAGCTTGAATGGATTTAGGTGTATAATTTTTTGGCTGGGTTACTTCATACAAAATGTTGTGAGCTTCATGTTACGTTGTATCAGGAGGAACCACATTTCTGCTTTCCTGTGTTCAGTGGGACACCCAGACCCTCTGCTGTAAAGTTTCCATTGATTTTTCATCTAGTGGTTTCATCTACATCTTGAATCAATTATTTCATCAAGGACTGCACAACATAGTTTCTAATTCTATCATTCCTACCACATATATGTGTTGGCTGCAATTCATTTTGAAGAAATAACTCTCTCACATCATTTAAGGTTATTTGGTTATCCTGAAACACAGTTTGTACAGAAAGGCAAGATAAATGATTCTTTTTTTGTCTAATTGCCATTCTTTAGAATAGTAGCCTGTGCTGCCAAGTTCCCTGTTTGAGTCTAGCTTTTTTCTCCATTTTTGTGGCCATAGCCTTGGTTCGGGTCCATACTGTCCTTTGATCATACTATTCCTGTAACTTCAATAATTTCTTCCCCTAAATTTGTTTCCATTCTCCCTCTATTTGTCTTTTACTGAAAAAAAACAGTGCTTCTCAACCTACCATGAATTCTGATTGCCTTCAGAATAAAAGTTGCTGTCCTTTGGTAAGACACTTGAAACCCTGTGGTTGCCAGTCAGCCTACCTTCTACTCTCAACAGCCACCACACTCCAGGAACACAAGGAAGCTCAACAAACACAGCTTGCATTTTCCTTCATGCTTCTTACCCAGATTCCCTTAAATAGCAATACCACCTCCCTATTGTTTTCTCCCTAAATTCTACTGATGCTTCAAGACTCAATTCTTATGCAACTTCCCCAGTGAAGCCTTATTTGAAACAATCTCCTGTTACCTCTTAACACAAAGTGATCGCTCTCTCCTTTGAATTGCCACGGCATTTTCAAGAGCCCTGATTTTGACAACTATTGCTATAACTGTTCTTCTCTATTTGGTTACACATGTGAATCTTCCTTAAACCAAATCACACATTCTAAGAAGATTTGCTTGTGTAACCTTCATATCCCTTGTATACAGGGTGCTCAGAGTATTATTATGGAAATATTTGCATGATATCCCTTTTGATTTGTTGCCTTTAGGTCAATTATGTGGAGTTAGCACAATGAAAAAGTTACATTTTGATAATCATGACCAAATATTTTATCAAAACATATTGAATACTTAGGAATCAGGCTACATGTTTAATGCCTTATAGGCCTCACTGCTTATTCATCATAACTTCCCTCTGAAGTAGGCTCTGCTATTATCTCCATTTTATCAAAGAGGAAATTAAGATTTAGAGAAATGACTTACCTGGACAACATCATAAACCGGTGAAAGAAAGAACCAGGATTCAAATCCAACTATTTCTGAAAAAAGACTTACGTCTACAACATCACATTAAATGCTTCCTTCCCCCAAGACTGTTGAATGGAAGAACTGGTGTGAGGTGTGAGAAAGTCATCACACATTAATAACTTGGTAGAAGCGCCATAAGATCAAAACAAAATTTTGTGCATTTGCGGACTTATTAAGGACAATAATTCCCTTAGTGGATACTCAAGGGTCAGTCTAGGAATATCATAAAATGGTAAAGAAGTCAAATTTGGAAGAAAAGTAAGACTATTTATAAAGAAGTATTCTAAATTGATTAGGGATTTTCCATTACTTTTAAAATTTAGATTTTCTAAAGTACTGACAATATACTGCTTAAAGAAGATGAAGTAGTAGTTCTAAGAGAGAAACCATACAAGCTTTAAATTTTGGCACATGTATTCAATAAATATATCAATGAATATTTAATCTGTGCCAAGTGATGTAAGATACAAAATTGTATAAAATGTCTACACATTGATCATAATCTAATAGAGGGGATAAGAAATACACTTGGCAGTGGACAAAAGCTAGCAATAACCCATCACTGCTATAGCAGGGTTCCAGTTCCACCCTTAACGTCTATGGAAATTCTCTGAAGGAGAGAAAACTCCATGCTATTGATGCATAGTAAATGGATTTTTGCTGAAGAATACAACTGGTGGCAAAGTTAAAGAAATATGGACAGTTTTCCTATGATCAGACTTGTATCTTATATAATTATTTAAAAGACTTGAAAAAAAATCCCTTTTTTTGTGCCTCAGGCTTAGTTAGTTAACTAATCAATATGTCCAGTTTGGTTGGAATTATGTTAGAAAGTCATATACATTTTTAAAACATCTCCACGATTCCAATAAAATTACAAATGATGAGATTTGTCAATGAAGAGTTATTTTTTTAATTTAAATTAAATTAGTCAACATATAGTACATAATTAGTTTCAGATGTAGAGTTCAGTAATTCATCAGTTGCATATAACACCCAGTGCTCATCACATCATGTGCCTCCTTAATGTCTGTCACCCAGTTACCCCATCCCCCCGCCCACCTCTCCTTCAGCAACCCTCGGTTTCTTTCTCATAGTTAAGAGTCTCTCATGGTTTGTCTCCCTCTCTGATTTCTTCCCATTCCATTTTCCCTCCCTTCCCCTATGGTCCTCTGCACTATTTCTTATATTCCTCATATGAGTGAAACTGTATAATTGTCTTTCTCTGATTGACTTATTTTGCTCAGCATAATACCCACCAGTTCCATCCACATCAATGTAAATGGTAAGATGTTATCCTTTCTGATGGCTGAGTAATATCCCATTGTACATATAAACCACATATTCTTCATCCATTCATCTGTCTATGGACATCTGGGCTCTTTCCAGAGATTGATTGTTGTGGACATTGCTGCTATAAACATCGGGGTGCAGGTGCCCCCTCAGATCACTACATTTGTAACTTTGGGGTAAATACCCAGTAGTGCAATTGCTGGGTTATAGGGTAGCTCTATTTTTAACTTTTTGAGAAACCTCCATGCTGTTTTCCAGAGTGGCTGCACCAGCTTGCATTCCCACCAGCAGTGTAAGAAGGTTCCCCTTTCTCCGCATCCTTGCCAACATTTGTTGTTTCCTGTTTTGTTAATTTTAGACATTCTGACTGGTGTGAGGCGGGATCTTATTGTGGTTTTGATTTGTATTTCCCTGATGCCAAGTGATGTTGAGCATTTTTTCATGTGTCTGTTGGTCATTTGTATATCTTTTTTGGAGAAATGTCTGTTCATGTCTTCTGCCCATTTCTTGACTGGATTATTTGTAATGTAGAGTTTTTAATACCTTTAAAATAAAAACCTGAATTCGATCTGGTATGTGAATACTCTATGAGGATAATGCCTCATGCTAATGACCACCACCACCACCACAACAACAACAAGAACAACAAAACATATCATCATGATAGAGCAATTCTGGTTTTTGCCTTCTACCTTCTAAGAGCTAGCTGTTCTTGAGATTTGTGTAAGTCACTCGATCTGTTATTTAAACTGAGTAGCTAGATTATCTTTAAAGTCTCTTCTGTCAGTTAAATTATGTGATTGAATATCATCTAACTTAAGCACAGGCTAATAATGGAGAAGATAGTGGAGAGTTCTCTGATTAGTGCAAGTCTTTTTAAAGGTTTATCACTGTATGGCATAAAGAAATGAAATGCTCCCATTCTTAAAGCTAGCCCTCCTTTCCTGCTGCTATTTAGGCTTTTGGCTGTTACATTAAGGAAGGAGAGTATTTTTTTTCCCCCCAGAAATGAATGAATAGAGGTAATGAACAGAATTCATTTATCTAATAAGTATAATAAGTTCCTGGGTGGCTCAGTTGTTAAGCATCTGCCTTCGGCTCAGGTCATGATCTCAAGGTCCTGGGATCAAGCCCCCCATCGGGCTCTCAGTGGGGAGTCTGCTTCTCCCTCCCCCACTCCCTCACTTGCGTTCCCTCTCTCGCTGTGTCTCTGTCAAATAAATAAGTAAAATCTTTTTAAAAAGTATTTATTTATTAAGTTCCTACTATGTACCAGGCACTGTGTCAGGTGCTGAGGAACACAGTAGCACACAGATAGACAAGGTCTCTGCCCCCATGGAGCTTCCAGTTTGGGAAGCAGGGTAAAATAATGTACATGATGCTGCAATAGGACTCTTTCTGTCCTTGTTTCCTCTCTTAAAGGTAAGAAGAACATAAGAACTACCAAGTAACTATACCTTCAAGGAAGGGAGAGACCACACATGAAGCAGATTCCAGGAGTAAAACATTTCTGCCACTACCAGCATTAGCTACTATCAAAGAAAAGAATATTCCATGACACTTGTTAAAGATGCTGAGGCAGACTTTATTCAGGCCCATGGAGATAGGTGTAAAAACCACTGCAGTGGGACTTTACAGAAGGGGAGAGAGATTGGGCTCAACTCCAAATGCAGCACGGGCAAGTAGGAATTTATGGCCAAGGAGCAGAGTGGGAGGCATTAGATAAGTGGCATCAGGAGTAAGGAGGGATTTTGGCTAAATTGACTTAACAGGATTCTTTGCTAAAGACAGACCAGGATGATCAGTCATCACCTGAGCAATGGTGGAGGTTGAGGAACCTGTCTAGATAGGGAGGGTGATCAGATATTGAAGGTTCTGATTAAACTAGCTTAGCAGGTGTTTTTCTAAAACTAGATTTTATATGGAAGTATACAGATGGGCCCAGGGGAAGGTTCAGGAGTCTGACTAAAGTTTGGTTAAGCAAAGAATCTTTGTCTCTACCACTCACCTCCAGCCTATAAAACAGTGGAGATTCAACAGAAAGCATGAATGAGAGGGGACCCAGGGAGGGAAGGGGGCAGGAAGGGAGAAAGGGGAGGGAGGGAGAGAGAGAGAGAATCCACTAGAAAATAGTTGTCAGGAGCTTTAAGAGAACCTGGAGGTCTTGACATATGTGCCCTGGAAGGGGACTGCCATCTCACTCCTGCCAAGAAACTATGGATGGGGTTGGGGGTGCCCTTGTCTGGTAGCAAAGAGAAAAATGACTGTGTTGGGAAAAGTTTCACTTCTACCTACCAAAATGTTGGATCAGGAAGAATGAGTTTTCTTGTGGATCTCATGGGTCCATGAGACAGCCCAAGCACATAGCCTAGAAGAACAGAGGTATTTCCCAAAGAAATGAGGGAGATGGATCACTGAGTACCCTCAATGGGCTAAGGGTGGGGTGAGCCTAAAGTTAGTTGGTGGAATGGTGTAACTTACCTCAGAGAGATGGCACTGTGATATGATTCCTCTTCCCTCCTGAAAACAAAACCCCACAAAGGTGCTCCATTAAAGCAAAGTATGATTGCACAGTAGACCCCGTCTAGAGGGAACCAATAGTATGTCAAACTGTATCTGCACCCAAAGAGTGTGCTGTTTCCTCAAAGACCGCCCGCCAACCCCCACCCCCCCTGCTTGGTTTGATGCTGGCTGGTAGAGGATCAGGGAGCTGGAGTTGGGAGAGAAGGGTAAGATGTTCATGCCATGCTCTGCTCCTAAACAGTTCCATGTCTGAATCAGACCTGAACTGCAGGGAGAGAGCTTTCACTTGAAGGATGTTAAAAATTGTCCTTATTTCATTGATCTGCTCATTTTCATATCTGACATGAGATTTTTTGTAGTGACTGAGAGGGACTTGAAAAGCTGTGGAACCTGCCTGAGATTTCATCCAGGGAAGAAAAAAGAAACAAGTTGAGAGAGAGGGTTTAGAGGGACCATCTGAGAAAGGGTATGGTTGCTTCATGATCAAAATTCTGTACATTTAACAAGGAGATTTCACACCAATCACACAGACATATTTATTATAAATTACCCAAAGCATTATAATGAAAATGTAATAATACATCAGGATGGGAATTTAGACTGACACTCACAGACCACTGCTTTCAGAAACTGAATATAACAAAGATGGTGAGCCCTGCTTTCCCCCCCTTCCCTCCCCCATCACTTCCTGTCCCCCATCTCCTCATTTGTTTCAGTCACTTCCAGCACTTGGGGACATTTTTAGTTTAGTTTGTTTATTTCAGATTCAGTCCTACAGTGGGGCTGTATAGAGATAAATATATCTGTAAGCCAGAAATATCACAAACTACCAAGAAGAATCATCAGATTGCCTTGTCATGTTGCTCTCAGTTAGAAAGAAGTGTCTTAAAGCTAAAGAGAATTATTCTTAATATTCAATTCTCTTCTAGGGACAGTATTTGATGTTAGATCTTTGGTAATGTTGTTTTGCAGCAAGGGACCTTGTATATCACCTTCAAAGGAGAATTTAAGAATGAACAGGTTGAAGAAAAGTGAATGTGAAAGGTCCCCTTTTCAGTGATGTTAAGTAGGAAATGACAGTGTATAGAAACCAGTGTGTTTTCTTATGGGTTTTGCACATTTTATTTTTTTTTAAAGATTTTATTTATTTATTTATTTGGGAGAGAGAGATAGAGAGAGCATGAGTACGGGGTGGTGGGCGGGGGGAGGAGCAGAGCAAACGCAGATTCTCTGCTGAGCAAGGAGCCTGACTCGGGCTTGATCCCAGGACCCTGGACCCTGGGATGAGCCGAGGGCAGATGCTTAACTGAATGAGCCTCCCAGGCACCCCAGTTTTGCACATTTTAAAGTATCATAAAAAGCATCTGATTGCCAAAATACATAAGCATTGATGTCTAACAATGATTATGGTTATAATTTCATGGGAATCTTGAAGTGTCCCTCAGATTCACCTACTTCTGTATCTATTCATCTTTTCTCACTTCCTTCCTCCTTTCTCAGTCATAGGAAGAGGTGTTTATCCTCATGATCAAGGTCATACTCCCCCTCTCTGCTTTAGGATCTCTTCCATGACTTTGATCCATGAACAATTCCCTCTCTATTCTACACTTCTGTCAGCTGGTAAAACGTGATTAATTCTCCTTCTGGTTCTGTATTAGGAAACAAGCCATCTTTGGCTTTGTATCTCTGTGTAGTTACTATCCAATTATTCCTGTGTTCTCAGTCATTTCCTAGTGTGGTCAAATTCAATGGACAATTTTCATCCTTATTGTACTTATCATAACAGTTAATAATGTCATGATAGTAATAGTTAGTAGTAATAATCTCCCCAAATTTCAGAACCTTAACACATCATAATCTGAGTAACCTTGCTCACATCATAGTCTGATGGGGGTGTTTTTAGTTAAGGGTGGCTTTCTTCCCTGTGATGATTCAGAGGCCATGACTCTTTCTCTGTTGTTGCTCTGCTATCAGCCAGGGCCTTAGAATCTCTGCTTCTAGCTAGCCCTTAGAGGTAGGAAAAATAGGATGGAGAAGGATATCTCCTTTTTAATTGCTTTGGCACCCACAATATATTGATAAAAACTAGTCAAATGACACCACCAAAATGCACTTGAGTCTGGAAAATAAAGTGCTGGCAGGTGTTCAGTGACAAGTTTCTCCTAAGGAAGAGAGAGCACAAGTTTTCAATGCAGAGTGTTATTGCTACTACCTATTTCTTGAAATTACTCTTTTACATAGCTTATAATACTTTTTCCTGCCTCTCCTTCTATCTCTGATAATTTCTTTATTTCTTCTGTAACTATTCTTTTTATTCCTTCTTCTCACATCTCACTGTGTGTCAGAGCTCTCTATTTCTCCTTGACACTGCCCACATGAGCTCTTAGGGACTCAACTAAAATGTATATACTACCAGTTCATAAATTTGTTTCTCCAGCCAACCTCTTTTTAGAACTTTATACTACACATTAAATAACCTTTAGACACTGGAAGACCAATAGTCTCCTTGAATTTGTTATGTCTGAAACTAAACTTATTTTCTTCTCTCACCCTCAGCCTCAAACTGAATCCTGCTCCTCCGTTAGCCAGTTAATAACATTACCATACAGCAACCAATATAGAAACCTGGGAGTCATCCTAAAGCACATTTCCTTTCCCCTGATTCTCTCTCTTTGTGTGTTCTTCCCTCCACCCTGTTAAAAATCAACCACTAAATATTAGTGGTACACCAACTGCATTTTGATTATGTCACCTTTCTTCCAACCCTGCTATCATTACCAGGTAGTGGCTTCATGATGCCCATTCTAGAGCTCAGGAATATTGTTATAGAATCTAAGCTGTATCTCAGCCTCCAAGTTTGTGGCTTTCAAATTTACCAGCCATACCGCTGTCAGCATAGTCTATCTAAAATGAATATCAACTAAACTTGCTACTCCCCTCAAAAATCCACCCATTGTTCTCCATAATTTACCAGATAGCATTCAATTTCTTTGGCACATTATAAAAATCAGCAATTAGCTGGATCCTACTTTTCTTTTTTATGTCAACTGCTGCTCATATCTGAAGTCCAAAAATACTGAATTAACTGCTCAAACAATATATGTTATTTTATTCCCCAGTAACCTTGTTTATGCTTTTTCTCCTATGTGAAATAGTCTCTCTCTATTCCCGATTTCCCCTTCCTTACCTAGTACTTATGACTTGGTTCAGACATTACATACTCTAAGAAAGATTACCAAACCCTTTTAAGCAACCTGAATCCCTCTGTCTTTCCTATGCATCCTTAAACTTCATTATCATTAGCTTTACCATAGTATATTTAAATTACCTATTTATTTTCCATGTTGACATAGGCAATGGGTTCCTCAAGGCCATGATCATTCCTATAGGCTCAGTGCCGAGCAGAGTGCTGCCCACAGAGTAGGTACACAGTAAATGCTTGTTGAACTGAAATTGAATGCTATCACTTTTTATTTCTATCATTTCACCTGAAATATTTTTTTGAGTCCAACTTTCCTAATAGAGGAAAGACAGTACCTCTCTAATATCCTGTTTGGCAGGGATAGACAATTTCTCATTTAACTCACCTTTTATTTTTCAAACTTCATTTAATTTTTGCCTTTTAAAGTGCTTTTAAAAACAAAACTGTATATCTGCTTTGCATTACAAAGAGGAATATAATAGATAACTATTTTTATTCATATAAAATAAGATAAGCTTATTGAAACAATGGATTGAAATATCAAGTTTGTGAAATATTTTGAAAGACTGCTATTAAATTTTGCATTTTCCACTAAATAGTTGTATTAGTCTGGGTTCTCCAGAGAAACAGAACCAGAACCCTATTTCTTATAATGAATTGGCTCACACAGTTATGGAGATTGAGAAGTTCCAAGATTTGTAGTCAGCAAGCTGGAGACCCAGGAGAGCTGAAGTAAGTTACAGTCTAAAGTCTGAATCTGAAGACATTAAAAGACTGATGTTCCAGCTTGAAGACAGTCACACAGAGAGAACAGATTCTCCTTACCCCACATTTTTGTTCTATTGAGGCCTCCAATGGATTGAGGCTGACCCTCATCGAGAAGGGCAATCTGTTTCCCTCAGTCTGATTTAAATGCTAATCTTATCCAGAAACACCCCTCACAGACATTTCCAGAAAAATGTCTGATCATATATCTGGGCAACCCATGGTCTAGCAAGTTGACATGTAAGACTGACCATCATAATAGTATATCATGAACATTTCCTATATCACTAAGTATTTATCAAAGCCATAATTTTATTACCTACATAATCTTAAATATTATGGATGTACCACTAATCACTATTAAATTTTTCTTTTGCTATATATGAAACTGCTATAAATTTTTAGCAACACAGGTAATAATGCAATGAACATACGTATATAATTCTTTTATTATATATCTATCATTTTATAGAGAGAAGTTGATGAGTTGTCTATCTGCCCATCTTTGCTTCTTTTCAGGCACTACTTCCCCACTCAGTGTGGTGGTGGTGGGGCTATTCAGCCTTTTTACTTAAAGAGGTGCTGGCACAGTAGCAGAAATTTTAAGTTTTATCCCATGCAACTACTTGTGGGTCAGGCTCATGGAGACACTTTATCTTCAACATGTGACTTCTAAGGTACACTGGGTGTTACCACCCAGGAGGATTTATGGACTTTTCCTGGAAGTGAGGCAATTGTGTTCACCCACATTACATTGGCAGGAACTCAGTCATTTGGCCACATCGAAATACAATGGTGGCTTCAAACTGTAGTCCAGTTAAATACCCAGGAGGAAAAGAGAAATGGTTCAGCAACAATCAGCCTATATATTTCCACAGCTAAAAATAGAACATTTAAAATAATATTTACATAGTTGTAGAAACATGTTAAAATTTTGGCCCAGGAGAAATGAAACTATAGATCAGTATTATATTTTATCTCCTGAACATTCTGTTATTCTAGTATTTCTAAACTACTCCTAAAAAAGACTGAATTAAATATGTTAGACAAACTATCTCTTTTAGATTCTACCCTTCAAAAATTCCATCGTGTATTATTTTTATCAGAACCAATGTCCTAATTCCACTTTATTTAGACAGCTTTACATAACATAAAAAGCATAGATTTGAGGGTTAGAAAAACCCAAGTCACAATACTGATAACTACTTACTAAAGTCAAAGTCTTAAACAAGCTACTTAACCTTTCTGAACCTCAGTTTTCTGTCCTATAAAATGGAGGCAAATACCTATCTCACGAGATGGTTGTAAGAATTAATTAATATATTTAATGTGCCAAGTTTAATGGTTGACCCATAGTAGAAACTCAGTAAATGTTGATTCCCTTCCCTTAGAGTACTTAATGTCTGTTGGATAAACTTAATTAATTGCTACTTGAGACAACTGTTCCCTCACTCTAATTAATAAGGCAAATCAATTGGAAATAAATAATTTAAAATGTTGGAGAACAGAAATTGTAGCTACTAAAGTGTTGGCAAAAGTTATTCTTCTTCAAATGAAAGAAAAAATAATGCAATTTGGGGCACCTGGGTGGCTCAATCAGTTAAGTGCCTGCCTTCAGCTCAGGTCATGATCCCGGAGTCCCAGAATTGAGTCCCACAGCCGCTCCCTGCTCAGCGGGGAGTCTGCTTCTCCCTCTGCCCCTCCCCCGATAGTGCGCGCGCTCTCTCTCTCTCTCTCAAATAAATAAATAAATAAATAAATAAATTCTTTAAAAAAATACAACAAATACTAGTTCTCTCCATATTCCCAACTTTGCATAGATGAAAGTACACAATGAATTCAGTGTTCAAAAGACTTTAAAGACATTGTGTGAGTGCAGAAAGGCAGCCTTCATTGTGAAGGGTAGCAGAATTTGTCACCCCAAAATATGCCACTTTGACATACGGATTTTTTTGAACTAAGGCAATTGAAGAACAATTTTTAAAAAAACAAACATACAAAAAACAAAAAAAAAACCCAAAAATTCTCTGTCCTCCCCTTATTTGCCTATAAGTAGGACATAAATTTACAAAGGTGTCCCCCTCTACCAGAAAGGACACAAGTTAATCACCAGAGACAACCTTTATCAGCCTGGAGACTTTACTAACTAGCCTTTATTTACCATTAGTTTCTCATATATTTGCCTGCCCACAATCTCCTGCCCCTAGAGACTCACAGTCTTTTGTCTTGTCACTTGTCTAAAAATTTATTGTTCCTTTGCTAAGATGCTATAGAAACCCAAGCTCTAACTACTCTGAGTTACTCATCTCTGCATTTCTCCCATGTATATATGAAATATGCTGGTTAATAAAACTCTTGTTTTTCTCTTATTTAATCTGTCATTTGTTATAGAGCCCCAGCCAAGAATTTAAGATGGGTAGAGGAAAAAATTTTCCTCCACTTGAATGGCAAGCTAAATTTAATTTTTCATGAGAAGAATTAAGAGAATTTTGTTGGAGGTTGCAATACCTAAAAATATAGATGAAAAGAGTGACGGATTATGTAGAAGTAGACGATAACTCAGAAGTAGAAGATACTCCACTCTTACGCTCTCCCATGCTATCACAATCAGTATTTGTCATATCTTGGCTTATCCTTTAGGAGGAAAAAATAGAATATAAACCTTGTCATCTTCATGTCTAAGTAGACTCTTTGGCCATATTTTTATTTTGGAGATTTGATAACATCTGTAGCCTACTTGATTTTCAAGGCAGCTTTTTACCAATGTCTCAAAAGCAGTTGAAAACCTAACAGAATTTACTAAGCCAGCCACTAAGATCAGGGAAGGGGGGGGGGTCACAATTTTTTTTTTTAATTAGGAACATATTGGTTTTCTAAAATTTGGATGAGATGACATGAGTGCATTTCTAAGCAATTTTCAAAAATGTAGTTATTACTTATATCTTGTCTTTAAAGGAAATTAAAAACCCACTGCTTTGAATTTACAAGTGGTACCAAAATCTAACATCTCTGCTTAGGGGATTTAAAACAATATTAAAGAAATAATTTCATTTTAGGTTACTTTCAGTTTCATAACAACTTTAGGGAAGAGAAGAGTCCACTCGAAGCTGAAAAAGTATAGACAATCCTGTGAAGGTGAATTTGGTTCAATGCATTCTTCCTAATTATCTTCTCCACTTTCAACCACTGGCACTATTAAACCAAACATGCTGTGTTTAGCTACCACCTTCACCATATCCCTTTTCTTGATGATCTTTCTTCCCATATGTTTGTAACTGCAACATTCCCCATCTTCACTGTATCTCATTTGTTCAGGGTTCGAGATTCAAACTATATTTTCTGATAAATGACTCTAGGCCAAAGTGTTAATGAGCAAGGACTAGAAAACTGATTTTTGGTGATCTACCCATTTTAGTGGAGATTTTTAGGTGAATTTACTCCATACTAATTTCCTAAAGCATAAATGGCTGACATTTTATGTTTGCACACAGAGCTCTGATTTTAAGGACACTCAAGTTATACTTTCTGGTGGCTGCTTACCTTATATAGCATAGGGTGGACTATGGTTATTATCAAGTCTGTGTTCCTTTTTGGTAAGAGAAAAGGCCGAAACAATTGATTAGTCTAGTGATTCTGTATGAGTATTTTTGGAAGGGATATTTATAAAAGAAATAGTGATGTGGTGCCATGTGACTACAGGGATATCTAACACATTTTTAGTTCCTGTTAAAATCAAAATGATACTTAAATTACAGCAAAGTTATGACAGACTGACCAAGGTTTAACAGCAAACTTTAATTTTCTACATCAAGCATTTGCTGAAGACAGACCTAGGAATTTAAATATGGCCTTCTCTGGAGATGAGGAGTTCTCATGAACAGACTAAGAAATTTGCCTGGAGGCCTTCAAAGAGTTCACTTGAAGGTCCCCTTTCACTGGGACAGATGACTTGGCAGGAGGGATGGGCTGCAGAAATTCTGCCTTTTCCAATTTCACACTTTCCTTTCCTCAGTCTTCAGAGCTAATATAGATCTAATTTTCCCTCCTTTCTCATGTCATTTTTCATACCTTGACACAGAGCATCTCTCATATTTCTGCTTAGATCAAGGGCAGAGCCAGGAAGATCAAAGCAGAATAAGCCTTAGCTAAATGTTTATGCCAGTTTTTCAAATTTACGGCTTGCATGGAATACTCAAAGTGGTCATAAGAAAAATCCATTTTGTTTCCTACTTAAATTATTTTAATTTGGTCTAACAAACCAAGAGTCAAATGCTATCAAACCTGCTCTGTGGTTCGTAACTTCCTAAAATAAAATTGAAATTGATCCAAGAAAAGACTAGAAGGCATTCCAATGTTTTCAAAATGGAAGATAAAAATAATCTTTTATTGTTATTAAGCAAATATTCCTTTTGAGAAAAACAATGTGACACGGGCAGATTCCATGGCCAGATGGGTGGCCTTGTGTAGACAAAATAGTGGAACATCTGACTAAATTTTGTACTTTGGTGTCAGGTAGACACAGCAAATACAGAAGATAGCTGATTCTTATGACAGATTCCTTATCTTTTCCAGATTCATATGGTCAGCCCACTTGTGAAAATTTAGGGACTATGCCTTAAAATAACAATAAACAAAATATGATAATGCTTTAATAGTAGAATCATAAATAAAATATTTATAGTTCACATCTTCAAATATCTCTATGGGTATGTGTCACAGAAAACTAGACTCAAAATTATTGAAGGCTTAGGGTGGGGGGATGGGTTAGCCTGGTGATGGGTATTAAAGAGGGCACATTTTGCGTGGAGCACTGGGTGTTATGCACAAACAATGAATCATGGAACCCTACATCAAAAACTAATGATGTAGTGTATGGTGATTAACATAAGAATAAAAAAATTAAAAAAAAAGAAAAAATTATTGAAGCCTTAATAGTATTTAAGTGTGATATTTACAAAAATTAGATCTCTGCAATTATATAATGTGATCCACATACATGATATATATTCAGCTAACATTTTTAGGAATGGCTTAAAAATTTCTCCAAAAATTCTTGTCTAGGATTTAGTTTTATTTTTACAGTACTAATTTGAGTGATAATATTACTGTCATCCCAGTTACATCAGCATGAGTTTTTCTATTCATTCTTGTAAGTGTATGTGTGTATGTGTATTTGTTTGTGTATGTGTGTATTTGTGTGTTCATGTGTGTGTGTATGTATGTGTATTTGTGTGTGTGTGTGTGTGTGTGTATTTTAAGCACTGACCAATTGATGTAGACAGCTGACAGCCTCTTTTGCTTTGCCAAAATAGACCGTAGGTTGTAGGATTTTTAGAACCACCAATTCCAGACATTCCATAATTTCCATTGTCCTGGAGAGAAGCCGAAGGCTTATCATCTCTTGAGTTGATTACAAAAGAGCTTTCCTGATCTTCCTCTTTAACCAAAATGTTCTCATTCTCTTTCTTTGCAGGCCCCTAGGCTCTTGTTTTCCGAGATAAATCACTCTCTTTCCTCCCAAAGCAAAATGAAAGGGGCAATTATACCCTCGGTGATTCTTAATTGTCCCAATTAACTAAGTCAGTTTCTGGAGTCTGAGCTGAAAATGAAGCTTAGAATGTGCCTTCAATAAGTGGAATTTGTTAAGTCAACTTGAGCCTTTTTTCCCTAGGAACATTCAGCTATTTGAATATTGAACTGCAGTCACCCTACTGGTGTCCTCAATTTAGGTTAGAATAAAAGTAATGTGCTCTCTTTCTATATCCTTAGTTAAATTACAGGGAACAACAACAACAAAATTCCAATACTGAGTGTCTCTTAAGCACGTTTTATTTTAAACAATAAGTTTTCATTTCTTCCACATGTTTCCCTTATAGCAAATCAGCATTTAATATTTGTTTTTGTATTCATGCCTGTTTAACAGTGAGTATCAATATGTCAAATAAGTTTTACTAGGAACTGATATAAAAAGCACTATGGGCCTAATAGAGAAATTAATATCTGGATTTTATAACCTAGATACACTCTTCTCTTACATATGGGAATATTGGAAAGATTCATTCATTAGTGAATCTGATAATTAGATGAATTTGAAAAAAATGTTTTGAAAAAACTTAAAGGTTACCACTACGGTAATTAAAATGAAACATACATGTTTTGAATCACTGGATCAGAAGAAAGCAAATACAATATGCATTTAGCTAAGTCAAAAAAAGAGTGACATCATCAAGATGGTGACATAGGTTATTCCTGACTTCAGTTTCCCTTATAGGAAGATCAACTAGCAACTATCCGTACACAAGACACCACTGTGAAAATCCTAGAACCTGGGGATGAGGAAGCGGTTTATTGGACAACAGATACTGAAGAGGACCACATTAGAAGGGTAGGAGGAATGGCTCTACTGTTCCCAATTGCCCCACCCCCAGGTTGGCATGGCATGGTGCTATACCCAGAGGGCCTCCTGGGGCCTACAGCTTCTCCAGTGAGAAAAAGAGAAGCCAAGGCTGACATCTAGCTCCTTCAGTGTAGCAGGATGCTAAGAAGTTAACTCAGGTCTTGCCTCACAGGAAGCATCCAAGCAGAGAGCCCAGCCAGTTGCTCTGTGTGTCTATAGAACTGAGCTGCTGGCTCTGTTTGGCCAGGGAGCTTGGTGTGCAGTTTTGCTTGATTTAGGTCCACAGCCAGTGAACCAAACATACAGGCCTGTTTTACAGCCCCACTTGGGCAGGGAAACAAATTCATAACCCTGCATACTGCTGAAGATAGCCCTCAGTTCCACCTAACCAGGAAGCCTAACCAGAAAACTTGGAATGTTACATAACCCATCCTATAGCCCAGCTTATTGCAGCACTCAAGCAGAGAGCCCAGCCAGTGGCTTTCTCCATCTGCAGAGACAAGCTGGTGTCCCTGTCTTTCCAGGGAGCTGAGTGGGCAGATCTGCCTGTTTTTGGTCCCCAGCCAATGAGCTTTAGTGGCCTTGGAGCCTGTTCTACTGCTCTCCCAGGGCAGCAAAACAAGTTTGAAGTCACATCTGCTGCTGAACATACCCCCCAGTCCTATCTGACCAGGAAGCCTAACCAGAGCACCTAAGACTGTACATAGCTCATCCTATAGCACTATTTGCAATAGCATCTGAGCAGAGAGCCCAGCCAAGATCTTGGTCCACTTACAGTGGCCTTGTCCAACCAGGGAACTTGGTGGGCAGATCTGCCTGATTTAAGTCTCCAACCAATGAGCCATGCTGGCCTTGGAGCCTGTTCTGTCACCTCGCCTGGGAACAGAAGCGGATTCACATCCCTGCTACTGCTGAATATAGTCCTCATGCCTGCCTGATCATGAAGCCTAACCAGAGCAAGTGGGAGGCTATGTGGCTCACCTTACAGCCCAACTTGCAGTGATGTCTGAGCAGAGAGCCTAGCTAGTGGCTCTGTCCATTAACAGAGCCAGTCTGGTGGCCATGTCTGGCCAGGGAGGTTGGTGATTAGTTTTGCCTGATTTGGGTCCCCAGCTATAAGCCATACCAGCAATAAAGCCTGTTCTATAGACCTGCCTAGGCTGGAAAGCAAATTTGAAGTCCCGGCTACAGCTGAATATAGCCTCCAGCCCTGCTTGACCAGAATCCCACAAATGGCTCAAAGAAGAAATTCAAAGGAAAAAAAAATCTCGAGACAAATGAAAATTTGTCATACCAAATCTTATGGGATGCAGCAAAAGCAGTTCTAAGAGGGAGTTTACAGCATTAAATGTATATCTCAAGAAAAAAGAAAATATCTCAAATAAACTAACTTTACACCTTGAGGAACTAGAAAAAGAGGAGCAAACTAAGCCCAAAATTAGCTGAAGGAAAGAAATAATAATGATCAGAGTGGAAATAAGTAAAAGAGAGAACAGGAAAACCATCAAAAAGATCAATAAAACTAAAAGTTTGTTCTTTAAAAAGATAAACAAAATTGACAAAACTTTAACTAAACAAGATAAAAACTGAGGACCCACATAAATAAAATAGTAAAAGAAGAGATAGTATAACTGATAGCACAGAAATACAAAAACAAACAAACATAAGAGACTACTATGAACAACTATTCACCAACAAATTGAACAAGCTAGAAAAATGGGTATATTCCTAGAAACAAACAACCTACCAAGACTGAATCATGAAGAAATAAAAATCTGAAGAGACTTCTACTAAAACTAAAGGGATTTAATCAGTAATCAAAAACCTCCCTGGGGGCGCCTGGGTGGCTCAGTCACAAATGTCTGACTCTTGATTTCAGGGCAGGTCATGATCTCATAGGGTTGTGAGATTAGCCCATGCTGGGTGTGGAGCCTGCTTAAGATTCTCTCTCCCTCTCTCCCTTTGCTCCCCGCCCCCCAACTTGTGTGCTCTTTCTCTCTCTCTCAAAACAAAACAAAACCTCCCAACAACAGCAAAAAGCCCAGGGCCAGATGGATTCATTGATAAATTTTACCAAACATTTAAAGGAGAATTAATGTCAATCCTCCTCAAACAGTTCCAGAAAACCAGAGAGGAGGGAATACTCTCAAACTCATTCACAAAGGCAGCATTACTCTGATACCAAAGCCAGATAAGGACCCCACAAGAAAAGAAAACTACAGGCCACTATCCCTGATGAATATAGATGCAAAAATTCTCAAGAAAATACTAGTGAACTGAATTCTGCAGAACATTAAAACGATCATGTACCATGATCAAGTAGGAGTCATCCCTGAGATGCAAGGATGGCTCAGCATATACAAATTAATAAATGAAACACCAGGTTAATAGAATGAAAGATAAAAAATCATATGATCATCTGAATAGATGCAGAAAAAGCATCTGACAAAATTCAACATCGATTCATGATAAAAACTCTCAACACATTGGGTAAGGAAGGAACATAACTCAACATAATAAAGGCCATATAGGACAAGCCCAGAGCTAACACCATACTCATTGGTGAAAGATTGAAAGCTTTTACCCTAAGACCAGGAATAAAACCAGGGTGCCTACTCTCATCACTCCTACTCAACATAGTAATGGAAACCCTAGCCAGAACAATGAGACAAGAAAAAAAAATAAAAGCCAACCAAATCAAAAAGGAAGAAGTAAAATTGTCTATGTTTAAAGACCATGATTTTATTTATAGAAAATCCTAAAGATTCCATCAGGAAACATAGATTTAATCAATGGATTCAATGAAGTTGCAGGCTACAAAGTCAGTAGTGTTTCTATACACTAACAGTAAATTGTAGTATGAAAATGAAATAAAGAAAACAATCCATTTGCAATAGCATCAACAATAATAAAATAGTAATAATTTTTTTCAAAGATTTTATTTATTTATGTGAGAGAGAGAGAGAGCATATGAGAGGGGGGAGGGTCAGAAGGAGAAGCTGACTCCCTGCCGAGCAGGGAGCCCAATGCAGGACTCCATCCCGGGACTCCAGGATCATGACCTGAGCCGAAGGCAGTCGCTTAACCAACTGAGCCACCCAGGTGCCCCAATAGTAATAAATTTAACCAAGGAGGTGAAATATCTTTATACTGAAAACTATAAAACATTGATAAAAGAAACTGAAGAAGACACAAATAAATGGAACTATATCTTGTGTTCATGAATTGGAAAAATATTTTTTTAAAAGGGTATGCTATCCAAAGAAATCTATGGATTCAGTGCAATTCCTAAGAAGGAAAAAAGAAAGATTTCACTGGCATTTTTCCTTGAAATAGAAAATATAATACTAAAATTTGTGCAGAACTACAAAAGACCCTGAATAGCCTTCCCGAGAAAGAAGAACAAAGCTGGAGGCATCACATGTCCTGATTTCAAACTATATCACAAAATTATAGTAATCAAAACAGTATGGTACTGGCCAAAAAACAGACTCAGATGACTGGAATAAAATTGAGAGCCCAAAAATAAATTCATCCATATAACTTCAACTAACATTTGGCAAGAGACTCAAGAACACTCAATAAAGATGACATTATCTTCAATAAATGGTGCTGAGATAATTGGATAATCACATGCAAGAGAGTGAAACTAGACCCTTGTCTTATACCACCCACAGAAATTAACTTGAAATGGATTAAATATGCAAATGTAAGACCTGAAACCATAAAACTCCTGGAAGGACTATAATACTGGGGAAAAGCTGCTTGACATTGGTCTTGGCAATGATTTTTTATATGACACTTAAAGCACAAGCAACAAAAATAAATAAGGGGACTACACCAAACTAAAAAACTTCTGCACGTCAAAAGAAATGATCAACAAAATGAAAAGGCAACTTATGCAATGGGAGAAAACACTTGTACATTCCTAGCAGTGGAATTGCTGAGTCAAAAGGTAAGTGCATATGTGGTTTTGTTAAAAACTGCCAATTTCTCTCCAGAAGGGATATAACAATTTTCTTTACCACAAGCAGTATATGAGAGTGTTCCCCCAGCCTCTCCAACAGAATTTGTTGTCTTGCGTTCTTTTACCAGTCTGATAGATGAGAAATGATATCTTAATATTGTTTGTATTTCAATTTCTCTGATTTGAGTTAGATTGAATATTTTTCATGTTTGAGCATCATTTTCAAATTTTTTTAGTGAATTTTCTATTCACTCCTTAGTTATCTTTTAAAGACGTTAATACATAAAAAATGTCTTTGATATTTATTCACATATTTACCATTTCTAGTACTCATCGTTACCTTGTATGGGTCCAAGTTTCCATCTGGTAGCATTTTCTTTCAGCTTGAAGAACTACCTTTAACATTTCCCTTAGTGAAGGTCTGCTGGTAACACATTTTTTCAGGTTTAGTTTTTCTAAAAAAGTCTACTTTGCCTTCATTTTTTGACAGATATTTTTGCTAGATATAGAAATCTAGGTTGTTCCCCTGCTTGGTCCCAGCTGGTGGTATTCAACCACTGAGTATGTAGAGGACCTCTGGGAAAGAGTTTTCAGGTGGGTGCTGTCCAGTATTGTGTCAGTACTTCCATTGAGTTTTTACCTGTCATGCTTACCCATAATTTGCTTTTTAAATTCTTATTATGGGTTTGTCTGCTTACTTTATCCTTCTGCTATTTTTTAGGGATGACAATAGCCTCAGGTTTTTTCTCCCATATGAAAAAGTAGTTTGTTATATTCTGGAATTTTGTTCATTTAAGTTTGTGTACTCAATTCTGTGATGAGTTAAAAAGAATAAGAGGGGTGCCTGGGTGGCACAGTCCATTAAGCTTCCAACTTTTGGTTTTGGCACAGGTCTGATGTTGGGGTAATTGGATAGGGCCTTCCATCAGGATCTGTGCTCCTCATGGAGTCTGCTTGGGATTCTCTCTCCCTCTCCCTTTGCCCGTGCTGCCCCCCCACCCCACCTTGAGCGCATGCTCTCTCTTTCTCTAAAATAAATAAATAAATAAATAAATAAATAAATAAATAAATAAATCTTAAAAGAAAAAGATTTAAGAATCTTTTAAGAAAAAGAAAAAGAATAAGAGGTTACAATTTTGCAGCTTGTGAGTGTGAGAGTAATGCTCTCCTGTGATCCTAACCTAATGGAGCAGAAGTTCCTGGCTTCCAATGACAATGTTTGTAGTTACTCTATTTAGGCCACTTGTACATACAGTCAATTTTTGCTCACTTCATAGCACTCATTAAGGCCCCTGTTCAGATATGATCACCCCTTATTTTACGGTAGGTACTGTGAGCTTTTAGCAAGGAGATAGAAAGTGTAATTGTTAAACCTAGAAATAATTCAATCTGTGGTTTTCTATTGGTAATCAAAGAGTGATTGACTTTTGTTTTCAATGCCTAGTATTGTCAAAGGGATTCAAGGAATATGATGGTTAAAGCTACTATATTAAATATTAGCAGAATATTTGTAGATCACAATGCTCTATAACCTCTAATAAATTGAAGCTTTTTTTTTTTTTTTAAAGATTTTATTTATTTATTTGAGAGCGAGAATGAGATAGAGAGAGAGAGAGAGCACGAGAGGGAAGAGGGTCAGAGGGAGAAGCAGACTCCCTGCTGAGCAGGGAGCCCGATGCGGGACTCGATCCTGAGACTCCAGGATCATGACCTGAGCCGAAGGCAGTCGCTTAACCAACTGAGCCACCCAGGCGCCCCAAATTGAAGCTTTTTTAAAAAGAGTATTTTTGTGAGAGAGAGAGAGAGAGAGAGAGAGTGGGCACATGCGCACATGCACACATGAGTGGGCGGGGGGGGCGGGAGGGAGCAGATTTCCTGCTGAGCAGGAAGCCTGATGTGCGGCTGGATCCCAGGACCCTGGGATCATGACCTGAGCCAAAGGCAGACACTGAACCGACTAAGTCACCCAGGTGCCCAATAAATTGAAGCTTTGTTTTTCTTTTGAATTTCTGTTGAGCTGTCACTCTTCTTGCACAGACATCTAGCAGTGCCCAAACACAGATCTCCATAAGAAAATGGAATTTGGGGAAACGGGTGCAGATTTCCAGTTTTCATCACTTTCTCTTCTCTCTCATATAAAAATGAAATAAAAGGGGGTGCCTGGGTGGCTCAGTCATTGGGCATCTGCCTTTGGCTCAGATCATGGTCCCAGGGTCCTGGGATTGAGCCCCGTGTCGGGCTCCATGCTCTGTGGGAAGCCTGCTTCTCCCTCTCCACTCCCCCTGCTTGTGTTCCCTCTCTCGTTGTCTCTCTCTCTCTGTCAAATAAATAAATAAAATCTTTTTTAAAAAATGAAATAAAAGATTTCATCAGTTTTGTCATTAAGGTTATGTCACCTCCACAAAAGTTTTAATGGTTAAGAAAAATTTAGACCATAATTTTCAACTATTATTAGACACTGTGTTTATCTTCATTATTTTATTGTGTTAGATTTAAGATAACAATCATTTGGATGAATGGGCTAAATATTTCATTTCTAAGAGTGAATAACGTTTCTAACCCTTCTTTTGTTTCCTGAAAGAGTACCAATTCGAGATTATGCTACTTTTCATTTGAATAAATGTCAGATATTAGGAAATGAAATGGAATGCCTGGAATGCCTTTGCATTTAATTGTGTTACAGCTGATTTTAGAATAGCTAGATATTGTTATTGTTTCAAAAAATATTAGTGTGCTATAAATCAATATTCTTTCTATTATTCTTTCCAAGGTGGATATTCTAAATTTATTAGTTTTTATTTAGTGATTGAGAATTCAATAGGATAAGTCTATTCATAACTAGCTTAGAAAAGCATTTGCATATTCTACTCTCTTGGTGTTTACAAACCATGTTAAATATTTTTATGCCTGGGTAGTATTTGTATGAGGTAAGTGTCTTCTGTCCAAGGCATACTTTTCCCATGTTTATTTTTTATCTGTTACTTAAAATGAAATGGAATAGGGGCCTCTGGCTGGCTCAGTCAGTAGAGCATAGGACTCTTGACCTCAGAGTCATGAGTTTAAGCCCCACATTGGGTGTGGAGCCTACTTAAAAAAATTGTAACTCTCTACAGTAAAGTCATATCAACAGTTTCAGAAATAAAATGGAACAAAATATAGAGGAGAAAGACACTTCTTTTCTCCCCCTTTTCCCTATTCCTACCTTTGCCCATAGAAAAAGAGTAGCCATCAACCACCAACACTTTGGCTTTTGTGGAAAGTCCTGGGTGTGTGTCAGGGATAGAATGAGGTGTGCAGTGAGAAACTACCTTCTCTGTCTCCTCCTTTACTAATCCCCCCATCATGTGCAAGGGTTTACCTGAGTTCTTTATCATCATTTCAGGTATACCATTACTGGATGGCAGGGCACTATAAGAGAGAGAAGATACAGAGTTAAACCACCAAAAAATGTCCTGTGCCTTGTGTGTGTTGCAGTTTTATTCTGCCTGGGCCAGGTGGGAAGGAAGATGTAGTCTGTGTGTCTTTCAACTTCTATCACCTGTTGAGTGCCTTTAGAAGTGCACTAAACTTTCCCCACTGAAAACTAGGTAAAGTAAAAGACAAAAATGCTCTCAGTTTACTTAGGACTTTATCAGTTAATTTTTTATCTATACAATTGCTCTCCATAAGTTTCTAAGGAAAGGGGAACTCAAACCATTAATTCCACTCTAATTCTGAGGCAACCGAACTGAGAGAATGATTACCAAGTTCATATAGACTTCAGATGGCAGTAGACATAAACCAAGGGTGCAGACTTCCAATCCTCCTATTACTAGGTGATTCCACCTTTTCCCTTTGCAACCAGCAATTCGCTTTCCTGGGGGATTGTGGGTTTGAACTTCTAGGGGAGCCCAGTCCTTGAATGACATCTGTGTGTACTGTCCTAAAATTTTTCTAACTCCATTAGCAAAACTGCTCCAAGCAGACAGCTTTAGGTAAACAAGAAAAGTTGCATTGGATACACTGGGAAGAATGCAAAAAGAAATCAAAGGCAAAGTTAATTCCCAAGTACTCCTAATTTTTCAACTTGCACTTTTCTCTGTGGTACTTATTTATTTATTTATTCATTCATTTTTAAAGATTTATTTATTTATTTATTTATTTACTTATTTATTTATTTTAGAGAGAGAGAGAGAGGTGTGTATGAGTGAAGGTGGGGAAGGGGCAGAGACAGAGGGAGAGATCTCAAGCAAACTCCCTGTTGAGTGCGAAGCCAGACATAGGGCACCACACTGGGTTGGATCTCACCACTCTGAGACCATGACTTGAGGCGAAATCAAGAGTCAAATGTTTAACTGACTGAGCCACCCAGGTGCCCCGTGGCCTCTTTTTAGATCTTAACTCTGTTTTGCAGTTCAACTATCAATTCCTGTTTTGCCTATCCTGAAGTTAAACAATGGTCAATAGCCACACGTATATTTAGTTTAATGTCTGTTCATTTATTTAGTGCTTACTGAATCCTGACTATATACTAATCACTAGTATTTTGCCTAGGAGTTTAAAAAGAATTAAAAAGAATTTCCTGCCTTCAAGGAGCATGTAGTGTAGTAAACAAGACAGAAAAGTTAGCAGAGACCATGGTTTTTCTATTGATTATAAAATAATGATCACATGTATTAGATTCTTCCCGCCCTCCCACTGTCCTTTCCCATTGCTGTTTTACTCAAGAAAATGAAATTCCTGAGTAAATGCTCTTTAAGAAAATGCTCTTTTAGATACTTAAGTTCAGAATGGAATCTGCAAAGGTGCAGGGTTCTATTTACCCATGTCTTAAATTCAGAAAGGGTGGGGCTGTTCAGTTAGAGAGTTTCTCCAAACACTCTGTATCTTCTCTTAGAAAAAAAGTTCATATTCATTTCTGTGACCCATTGTCCAGTATTATTTGGTAGACTAATGCATTTTTGCTACTGTGATGGTGTAGAGATTCTCAAAGTATAGATCATGGAAGACCGGGGCTCCTAAGACCCATTTAGAAGTCTGTAAAGTCAAAACTATTTTTATAATTAAAGGAAAACACTCTCTACTTACAGCACTTCTGACACCAAATACGTAGCTTTTTTCCACATCAGCAACCAATTCTTTGACTCCCCGGACAACAAATGGGTGTCCACTGATTCAATTAATGCACAAGTTAAGGGCTCAGTCCCACAAGGCTTCTCCCACTTCAGATACAGTCACAAGCTCCTGACCTCCCACACTTCCCACTGACCAGACACAAACTAGGGTTTCCTGATCCTCTCCTCAGTTTCAATAATTTGCTAGAACAGCTCATAGAACTCAGAAATGGTTTACTTACTATTGCCACTTAATTATAAAGGACACAACTCAGGAATAGCCAAATCGAAGAGATACATAGCACAAGGTATGAAGCAGAACATGGAGTTCCTTTGTCCTCTCTGGGTAAACTACGCTCCCAGCACCTCAATGTGTACACCAACACAGAAGCTCTCTGAATCTCTTTGTTTAGAGTTTGTATGGAGATTACATTACATAGACACGATTGATTAAACCACTGGCCATTAATGTTTAACTCAATCTCCAGCTCTTTTCCCTTTCCCAAAGTGAATTTATCTTCTGTTAAGTTTTGTATTATAAAACAATATATTCATTTTTTTAGCATAAGAAAAGTTGGCATTAAAAAAACAACACTTAAAACAGATCAAGATGTCATGGTAAATAGTCAAGACAAAAAAAAAAGGCTTAATTATGATGTCATCTTTAAAAAATGAAACTACATTCTAAAATTTGTATGGAACCACAAAAAACCCCAAATAGCCAAAGGATTCTTGAGAACAAAGAGTTAAGCTGGAAGCATCACAATCCCAGACTTCTACATATTAGAAAGCTATAGTAATCAAAACAGTATGGTACCTGTACAATAATACACACAGATCCAAGGAACAGGATAGAGAGTCTAGAAATAAGCCCACACATATATGGTCAATTAAGCTTTGACAAAGGAGGCAAGAATATACAATGGGGAAATACAGTCTCTTCAACAAATGGTGCTGGGAAAACTGGACAGCTACATGCAAAAGAATGCAACTGGACCACTTTCTTTCACTATACATAAAAATAAACTAAAATGGATTAGACCCAAATTTTGAGACCTAGAACCATAAAAATCCTAAAAGAAAACATAGGCAGTAATTTCTCTGACATCAGCCATGGCGACATCTTCCATACACTAATATGTACGCATATATACATGTATATGTATATAAATATACATACATGTGTATACACACACACACACACACCAATATTCCAATATAATGGGATATTACTCAGCCATAAAAAATAATGAAATCTTGCCATTTGCAACAACATGGATGGATCTAAAGAATATCATGCTAAGTGAAATAAGTCAGAGAAAGACCAATATCATATGATCTCATTCATATGTGGAATTTAAGAAACAAAATAAATGTACAAAGAAAAAAAAAGAGACAAACCAAAAATCAGACTCTTAATTATACAGAACAATCTGGTGGTTACCAGAAGGGAGCTGGGTGGGGGTATGGGTGAAATAGGTGTTGGGAATTAAAGAGTACATTTGTCATGATGAGCACTGATTAATGCATAGAACTGCTTGAATCACTATATTGTTCACCTGAAACTAATACAACACTGTATGTTAACTATGCTGGAATTGCAAAAAATATAGAATACCATGCATATAAGGATAAGCAAATTAATATTTATTTTGTGAAAAAAGTAGAAAGAGAAAATTGGAAAAGAGAAAAATTTATTAAAGTAATTCTGAACATAAGTTGAAATTACAAATATTATCTTTTGTTAATTTTCCATAAAAAAAAGGTGTGCATTACCATAATTATATATCTATGTTTTTTTAAAATCAGGATCGCCTTTTTTTTCTTCTTAGGAGTATACTAATTTTATTATATTGTTTTAACTTAAGATTTTTTTAAAAGTCTATTGTAAACTTTTTTCTTTGTTTATATGATAGATCCCAATTTGTATTTTAATTGAAATACTGACATAAATCATATATCATATAATTTTGTCATATTTTGTGATCATCTGCTTGGTTTTAGTTTTTCTATTTAAAAATATTACTCTTGTGTCAAAAAGAAAATAAGGATATAGAACTTTTATTATTTATTTATTTATTTATTTATTTATTTATTTATTTTAAAGATTTTATTTATTTATTTGAGATAGAGAGCAAGAGCGTGGGGAGGAGCAGAGGGAGGGGGACAAGCAGACTCCCCCGCTAAGCAGGGCTCGATCCCAGGACCCTGAGATCATGACCTGAGCTGAAATCAGGAGTCAGACACTAAACCGACTGAGCCACCTAGGCATCCCAGGACGTGGAACTTTTAAAAGAAATTCTTTATATTTCAAAATGATGGTAATATTTCATTATGAAAATAGGACATACCCACTAATAGAAAATGTAAAAGATACAGGAAAGTAGGAAAAAAGCCACCAGAATGACTATTGACATTTCTAATATTTTCTTTCAGGTTTTTTCTATGCTCTATACATGTTATATATTTCAAAGCAAACGGCAGATAATATTTGTTCTCCTTTTTTCTCTTTAAAGTAAGAATAAAACTTTAAAAACCCTTGAATGGGGTCTTGCACATACTAAGCTACTTTCCCTGTCCTCTTTGTCAAAGAACAGTATGGCTTAGTCATGTTTATAATGATATTTTGATATTGTTTATAATGATATTTTGAACCTGTTTACATACATCATCTCATTCAATTTCCTCAAGAACACTCTGATACAACTGTTATTCCTATATCCATTTTATAGGCAAGAAAACCGAGGCTCTTAGAGATCTGGCAATTTGCCCTATGTCCTATTGATAGTAAGTGCCTAAGATTGGAACTCAGGTTTCATTTGAGTGCAAAGCCTCCAATTTTAACCCTGAACTTTATTGCCAGCTATGTCAAAGTGGTTGAGTAATATTTAAAGTGAAAAGAAAAACAGGTTAGATGGCTTAGTGGTCATCACAGTCACAGAGACCACCTTTTTAGATCTGCGCTCTTCTGGTTGAATGACTGATATATTCTCCTTCGGATGGGAAGGTCTGAGTTTATCTTACAGAGCTGTTGCTTTCTCCATAGACTGTGGGAAAATTGAGAATGTTCTTGCTCCAAAAACCCAGGGAGTGCACTGGCCATGGCAGCTGTTTCTCTATGGGGGGACCAGAGAGGTGCACAGTGGCAGCCTGCACAAGAGTGCATGGTTGCTAGTCTGCAGGGGCACCCTGGCACATACCTGCATCTACTGGTGGCTTCCTACGTTGTGACTGACCCAGGGAATGTCACTGTGATCAAGAGAGCAGACCTCAAAGTCATGTTGGGGAAATATGATTGGGATGACAACAGGGATGAGAAGAACATCTAGAACCTGTGTATTTCTCCTGCCATTCTACAGCCCAACTGTGACCTCATCTTGCTTGATGCTGAGTTTAGCATTCTGAAGCTCCAGGACAAGGCTTATGTCAGTCCCCTCATCTAGCTCATTTTCCTCAAGGCCACTTGGGACTTTGGCATCTCCTTCCAGGCACTGGCAGACTTGAAGAGCACTGGCTTCAAGAATGATACTGGTAGATTCATTGCTGTGCGAGGAGCATCATGGCATTCCAGTGAGTGTCATGGACAGCAGGCCAGCTGGGACACTACCTCCCTTTCTGACATTTGCGTCAGAGATGGGGTGTGTGTGTGTGCACGCACATGCGTGTGCACGTGCTGGTGTATGGTCTATCCGTCCATTCATACATCCAACTCTGTGTTGCATGAGGCAGTGTGGACCTGAAGTGTTATTCTGCCTGTGAATTTGGCTGTGCTGGGGAGAGGCTTCTGATTTCAGAGACAAAACTCACTGGAGGGTGGGCAGAGCTCAGTTTCTAGTAGTCCACTTCCTCCTTGACTGCTCAGACAACCGTTTGGAAGACACCAGGGCTCACAAATACTGAGTTCTTCAGAGACAGACCACATGAGTAACAAAGAAAATCTTCCCATTTCAACCAATCCAGTGGCCTTCTCCACCCTCCAGTGGTGTGAATGGCATGGTCAGCTCTGGTTGAGAGAAGGTTAACTGAGGAGATCTGGGTTTCATGAGGCCTATTCTGAGGTTCCTGTGAAGCCAAGTTCCAAAGATCTGCCTGCAAGATAGCTCAGGATAGTGGAGCTTCGATGAGGCGCGTGCTTTTGTGTACATTGCCACAGTATAGTGTGGTCCTCTTTCCTTCCAGTGCCCTATACACATATTACTAAAGCACGATTTGGTTTCTGACCTACAACAAAACAAAACAAAACAGAACACAGCTCCCCAAGCAAACAAAACAAAACAAAACAACAATAACAACAACAACAAACCCTTGAGTGGAGTGAATGCTTGGTATTTACAGATGTTTGAATGCAGGGAAGAGAAACAAGGGAGGGAATCCAAATCTGTTGAATGAACACAAGAGGAAAAGTCCTCAGGAAGTTAGAGGGGGAAAGGTTTTCCGAAGGAAGGGGAACCGAGGTGCTGGGCTACAGATCTCACAGGCAGAAGGGAAGGAACAGGAAGACTGGAAAGTGATGGGACGAAAACGGAAGTAAAACATCTCAAGGGCCTTTTGGGATCTTGTTCCTGGTAGTGTAATTAGTGCATGGTTTCCTCTGACGTAAAGAGGGGGAAAAGATAAATGGAAGGCTTTCCAGGGACGGAGTGGATGGTAAAGAATCCCTACTGTAGATGCCGGGAACACAGGCGGAGTCTCTAACGAGTGTTTTCCAGTATCAAGTTCAACCGGCCCTGAAGATGTATACAAAAAGCAGATGCATGATTTTGTCCTGTGGCTATTTCATCTACCTTGTCACTAGAGGCTAGCTGCCTTCGTCCCAGTGCATCACAGCCAACACAGTGTCTCTACTTATGAGACATGAAGAGGTAGAGCTCCCTTTAAATATAGTTAAAAACAAAAACAAAACCCTGATCATATAATTTGAGATTTTTAAGATCAGCCCTTCGTTGAATCTCTTTGCTTAATGTTTTCTGGAGGTCAAAAGGAACAGTTAACTATCTGCATTGACTGCAGAGAAACTTACTGCTCATTCTGAGTGTAGATTTTTAGGAGGGTGTTCCTGGCAACCGCTTGGGGTTGGCTTTTTCAAATTTAAATGGGAATCAGTATTCAGAACTGGTTTTGGTGGACTGGGGGAAGATTCTTGAAAATAGGCCATTGGTCAAGATGAATCTACCTAGAAGTTTCAAAGCCTTCTTGGTATATTTAGAAGATCATAATTTTAGATTAAAAACATCTTAGCACTGTTTTTTCACAAGTTAATTCATAGTGAAATTTGTAATATTTTTTCCCCTGAAACATCATTAAGATGTTTTATAAGCCCTCCTTAAAGAAATGTTTATGTAATACCTATGTTTTGACTTATTTCATAGAATGCCCAAGTAATGTTTCACAAAGAATGTTTTTCATGTACTTACTATTTTGAAAATCACTATAGTAGATGCTATTTTTAATGCCCTTCTCAATATGCTCCATTTTGAAACTTCCACTATTAACTATTTTTGGTATTATTTCCAATTTTATTGATTTTCTTTTAATATAAATCAATATCAAACCTTGATTTTTGAAGTGTTAAATTTCATATCTGTGTGTCCACCCAGAGTTGAGTATGAGTATTGTATGTATTCTCTATCTTTAGTCTTCCAAGCCTAGAGTACTTGCAAGAATATTTTCGTGAATGATTTAATTGATGGAAAACATGGGTCTTAATAACACAGTATTGAATGGGCAAAAAAATAAACTTAATACATTTTGGACTGGTTACCAGTGCACTAAAAAAGTACAGAATCAAGAATGGGAATATAGGGCGCCTGGGTGGCTCAGTTGGTTAGGTGACTGCCTTCGGTTCAGGTCATGATCCTGGCGCCCCAGGATCAAGTCCCGCATCAGGCTCCCCGCTCAGCGGGGAGTCTGCTTCTGCTTCTGACCCTCTCTCCTCTTGTGTTCTCGCTCTCATTCTCAGATAAATAAATAAAATCTTTAAAAAAAAAAAGAATGGGAATATAACCATAATTTTTTTTTGTTTTTACTTAAATTTATATCAACAGAGTGAAAATATGATAGCTCAGAATACCTAATAGTGTGGGTATATTTTCAGCATTTAAGAACTACTAGTTAAGTGAGCACTGTGAATTGTGTAAGACTGATGAATCACAGATCTGTACCCCTGAAACAAATAATACATTACATGTTAGTTTAAAAAAAAGAACTATTAGTTAAAATACATCAATAGGATGTTATATATAAATTGCATTTTTTGGAGATAATTTAAAAAATAAACAAATATCAGAGGTCTCATTTGATTACATAGAGAACAGTAAATAGAAGTTCTACTTTTCCCTCGGGGCCTTTGTCATGATTAAACAGGAATTGTTCATCCAGAGCTCCTGAAATAAGACATCCAATTAGGGTATATGCTAACTCATCTCGAAACTGATGGAGGAGTTGAAAGAGGTTAAATATGACCTAAGATTGTTGGAAAAGCTTCCAGGAATTCATTTTCAAAGCCGATAATGTAAACTGTTATAATTAACAGCACTATTCCCAGTGTAATTCCTTCAATATTTTGCAATTATTAGATTCTAAATAAGTATAAAATGCAATGTACAAGAATTATACTTGGCTAAACAGTGTTAGGTGATATAACTGAATGGGTTATTCTTTATTCTGTTTAACATTTTGAAGCCAACAAATATTTTGCTAAATAGATTCTCTATAGAACCCATTTATTCTGCCTCAGGTTTATGATGTTAAATATGAATCAAAGTAGTTAACTTCTTAGGTACCCACTCAAAATTCTTCTCATTTAAACTATATATTATAAAGGAAGTTTTGAGCATTTCAATAATTCCTAGGAGAGTCACTTTCTAGTTAAGGTACAAGTAATTTATATTCTGAGTCAAATCATTTGGGGGAAATCCTTCCAGAAAGTTAAAGCCTAATCATGAACAGTGCTTTTAAGGCCTTAATTAGAGAAGTAGGCCTGCATTATTTAAATGTTTTCTAGATATATCTTGTATGCAAACCTATTTTTTAGGTATTCAAAAAATTTTTAAAAAAATTAATGGAAACTTGGAGAACCTTGGAAATTATTTATAATTGAGTACAAATTGGCAAAATATGCCTTGCTTTGAGCCTCATTTATGAGTTTCTAACAGCCTTTGATGGCTAACCTGTGAAGTGTTGGTGTTAGTAGAATGAATCTTTGAGGCTGATACTACTTATCACTTCCTGTTGTTAGCTTAACCCTCAAGAAAAGGCTTTCAAACATCATGGTTTTGTTTTCTTATGCTTGTAAATTAGAAACATCATCAAACAGGCTAAATCAAAAATAAGATTTAAAAAAATATTTTCTAAACAGAACAGCTAATTTCACTGATTCATTAAAAAAAATGGTGGCCATGCTTCTCTTTTCATTATTTGATCAACTTATCCAGATATATTATTCAGTACTCTCAGTCTTAAAGTTCTTGGAGCCTCTTTTTAGCTGCAAATATTTTATATTTTCTTGTATTTCTCAATCTGTGATTAATGGGCAAAGCGTGTATAAACAATTATTTTAAAATAAATTTAGCATGTGGGGGATTTTTAGAAAACTCAGGGATTTTCAAGTAACTGAGAGATTTGAAAAGAGCACTTTGGAAGTCAAACTTTGGACTCAGTTTGTAGTGAAGGAACTATAAGCTTTATAGTAAAGAGACAAAAATGGAAAACAAGAGAATCTTTATATAAAGAAAGATCAAATCAGTTCAAAAGTGGTATTTCTTTTTTGAATTGAGTAACTCAATATTCATGAGATAGGTCTTCCTCAACTGCCCTGACCCTCTCACATATATCCTGCTAAAAAGCAGTGAACTCTATTACAATTAACTCCTTTTATGTATGTGTGAAATTAGTCAGGTCTGAAATGGACTCCAGGCCTCTGGGTCCATGCTTCTCTTCTATGGAATTACTGAGGGACTATGAACTATTGTGTCATGAAAGAAGAATATAAAGGCCAATTTATTAACATGTGTCTGCATATATCTTGTTATTACTTGCAAGTCTTCATGCTAACCCGTCACTTCAAGTTTTATAGGATGTAATTTAGTACATGTAAATAAAAGTCAGGGTTCTTGAAACAAAACCATAAAAGTAGCAGATTGCAATCAAACAGCAGATGTTTTGTGATGTCAAGCTGAATATTTATGGTCTTCCTTTAAGCCAATCACTGAAACTGACAACTTATCACAAATTATTTGACCATCTTAAGAGAACAGTTTCATTAGAAAGAGGCTAAAAACTTTGCTTTGCAAACAAATAAACAGATTTTTATTCTTAAGAAAAGGAAAGAAACCCAATATGAGACAGAAGTAGAAAAATTCTGTAAATATATTCGAGTCTGATTAGTAGTGACTAGTGACCCATAACAACTAACTTAGACATCTCTTAATTAGATTCTGCTAAGCACTCCAATTTACCTGAAAGTTGAAAAAATTACTCTCAATGTGGTTCTTACTAATTTAAATTCTCAAAGTAAATTTAGTGATGAAATTTGGTCTAAAAATATGTTTAATGAACATCTTATTTGTTAGTTGGTCTAGGAAGTGTTCCCAGTTTATTCTGGCTCTTTTATAGCAAAGGCAGAAAGGAACTTGAAAATTTACTTTCTGTTAGACAAACACATCATTCTTGCTTTTTTTAATGAGGGAGAAGGAATACTACTATTCACTATGTTTCCCTTGTGTTAAGACATAGAAGTTCATAATTGAGTAGAATCATAAGTAAGTTCGCTTAAGCCTAAATGCTTAAGTGAAACTTGAATCCCCTATACAACATCCCTAACATGTTACTCTGTCTCAACTGAAGTGTTCCAGTAATAAAGTAGTCTGACCCATCTTTAGGTGGATCATTTTGTATCAACTTGTATCATTCACAAGTTCACTCACTTAACAAATTTTAATTGTCCACTGTATGACACACATAGTCCTAAGAAGTGGAGCTACCATACTGAACCAAACAAAAGCAGTCCCTCTCCATTTGGAATGTATAGACTTTTTTTTTTTTTAAATATTATGTCAAATTCTACCTTTGCTAACATCGACCTTTTGCTATTAAGTTTTCATCATATCCACCTTCTATTCCTATAAGCTACACACTTAACCAGGCTCTTTTTAATTAACTGATCTATAAACTGATAATTTTTACATCAAGTCTGATTAGAAATAAGTTTTGAAGGTGAAAATTTGAGCTAACAGTGGTATAGGCTACTTGCAAAACATTTCAGCTAAAACAAGCATGATTTTGAGTCATTAAAACAGACGCACTGAAAGTTCTACCATTTTTCTTCCTCTGGTCCATGTTTCTGAGATTGTTTCATTAAAGCTCAGTGCATAAAACTGATTGACAAGTAAAGCAATGTAAATGCAAATGCCTGAATCCACAATAGGGCAGCCCCTTTAGAAGGGAATTGATGGCTCTGTAAATACAATACTAAATAAATACTTAGGCATTGAGAATCGCCTATTAAAAAAAAACATTATTTGTCCTTAGAAATATTTTGTTGTTGTTTTATAGGTAGTTACCAAAATTATTTTTTAAAAAGGTTATAAAATAGACATTAATTATCTGCAGATTATATATGGGAAAGAATTCAACATATAATCTCATGCACTAGAAGACCAATTATTCTTTGAACCAAACCTTCTACCACCAACAATGGAATGCAGCCATATTTTCTTAATTGACTCATGAATATGTTAAAGGGACTAGAGTTATGATCTTTTGCATATTAATTCTGTTTTCCTACTTATTTAGAAAGATTAACTTTGACAAAGAAAGAACTTATATTGACTTATTTTTTTAATTTACAAAAAACATATTTTATGTCTCAATTTACAGTCTTCACAGTGTATCTTCACCGTGCATACAGAATAATTATTGATTTTATCATTTCAAAAAATGGTAGATGGGTTATTCCCGACCTGTTCTTTGTTTTGTATAAATGCAAAATCTCCTTTTCAATATTTCTAAATGTTACTTCTACCTTGTCAGGTAGATCCCTAAGTTGAACTGCCTCTATACAGAATTTTCTTTGTCATTATTGTTTTCATCGTAAATGAAGGCATCCATTTTATTAGCATAATCCTCTATCAACATTCTGGTGCTAAATATGTCCTAGTTGATAAATATTGGCCAAAGGGATCATTTGAAAAAGAAGAGGAGGAGGAGAACGTTGTCTGGAATTGCTTCATTTCTGTTACAATGCCCATCTTCTTGTTTTCTGACTGGGAAGAGTCAGAGTAAGTCTAATAGCATTTGTCATCCTGGAAAAGAAGGGCAGCCTCAAATCATGAGGACTGTTTAGGTAGTAGTGGAAGGAAAAGCAGAAAGGAGAGAAAAGTTTCAATGCCTGACCAGATCTAAGTGGGGAATTGAGTCAACCAAAGAATTCTTTGCTCTGTGATTACTCTTCATTCCCAAGTACAGTTGCCTTGGCCAGCTGTCAGAATTAAAGGAGTGTCCCCTGAGATATAGTCCTCCCCAGGCTGAATCACTGGGGAACTGGCTTGTTCCTGTATGAGGATCATATTTTTCCCCACTAGTGAGTGAGATGAGGAAATCATCTCTTACCACTGTGTGCTTCTCAACTTTTACTCTAGTCACAGGCATTCTTGAAAATCAGAAAAAAGCCCTACTAGAAAAGTGTGTGTGCATACACACACAATTTTGAAAACAATTTGAAGGGGTTCATACGCTTTCTGACACCCAGCCATGATTCTCCTTGAGGCCAGGGATTCCAGGTTAAGAATCTCCTATACTAGAGAAGAGGAAAGTAGATTTTAACAGTGTATTCCATGTATCAGATATTATAATAAGCACTTTATATGCACTATTTTATAATAATCCTGTGAGTTAGTTTTATTGTCTCAATTTTTTAAATGAGCTGGTGAGCATTAGTGACTTGCTCACGGTTAAGCAACCTCTGACGGAAAACCTCAGAATACTAATTAGTCTGTTCATAGATACCTTATTGCTACATTCTTTTATTCTCCTCTTTCTGTTTTCCTTTTTGTGTAGCTAATATTCCAAACTGTGCTCCTGGCTCTCAGCTCCCTAGAGTATTATTTAATTTCCCCTTATCCTTACCCTGGCCAATACTTACTCATTTTCTTCCCACTGGAGGCTCCCATTATGCTTCGTGCCTGGGATTTGGTGCCATGCTATCTCTCCTTTCACCAGCTGCCCAGAAGCAGAATCTTCTGACATACCTCCTCCATACTCTCTTCTACCCTACCCCCACCGATAGCCTGTACTGGTGTAGTCTCACATTTGTTCCTAAGCCAATACTAATTGAGGAAGGAAGTAGACCTTGGTGTAGTAAGCCTTAGAATTAAATTACTTTGATAAGATCTACTGATCTAGCCTCCAAGAGCTGGGCCCGTCCTAAGTGTCTATTTCTGCCAGCTAGAAAAGGCCTCCAATGTTTTTAGGGTATGCCTTTGTGGGTCTCTGTACTTTTCATTTCATGGCATTCCCTTTGACAGCATGTGAGGACTTTTACTACCTTGGAAATTAAATAAAAGAGAATATCCCTTGAGACTTAAAATGTTAGGTAATAAGGCAGAACAGAGATAAGCAACATTGTGAGAAAGGTAAAGACTGGTTCCCATGTTAACAAGATTTGATTATAACTTGGTTGTCTACCAACACTTAAAAAAATAAAGACTGCATCTATCAAAATAACTGGGATGTGAGGGCGATCTGGCTGTGACATCTGTCACCCCATTGATCGCCAGGGTTGATTTGGCTGATCGGGCTGGCTAGGTGGGTGTCCCCTTCCTCCCTCACCGCTCCATGTGCATCCCTCCCGAAGCTGCGCGCTTGGTCGAAGAGGACGACCTTCCCCAATAGAGGAGAGGACTGTTCTTCAGTCAAGGGTATATGAGTAGCTGCGCTCCCCTGCTAGAACCTCCAAACAAGCTCTCAAAATAAGAACTGACCAGTCATAGAAATATGGAAAAAGGAGAGTTGCAGAAGATACATTTTAGCAATGCTAATCCCATGATAGTCAAGGAAATGTACACTCCTATTTACCCTTTGAAACTCAAATGCTTCCTGCTCAAGAAAGGCATTCCTCTTATGAAGAGAGATGCAAGGAACTGTAGGCAGTGAACACAGCATGTTCTGGATACATTCACAATGAAAGTATTTTTATGGGGACGTGAATGTGTTTTATGTTATCTTAGCCTAATGCAATTAAACAATTTATACATCAAATCACCCCTGTACTGAATCTATGCTTACCTAGTTACCGTCTAATTATGATTTGATTTTCCATTTAGTTCTTTCTATGGGCAAACATTAATTGCTCATATAGATGATAAATATTTGGTGTCTATGACAGTGATTTCTCAAGATGACTTAATAAAGTGGTCTTTGAACATTATTTGATTTGTCTTAAAGCCAGACTGCAGTTGAACACTTGCTAAAGCAAGTTGTCTGCTTGTGTGGCAGTTAGATTTCTCATTGAAGATATACAAGTCAGGATTTACATGTCTTCCCTGGGCTTGGGTGAATATTAGTTAGAGTCTTTCAGTTTCTCATCACTTGTTTCTCTGACCACCATCAAAAAGGTGAGTTTGAACATTCATTGCTGGGGGCAGCTCCTCTGAAGTGACTTATCAATCTGGGGTGGTCCCTAGGAAGGTCTTACCCAGTACCAGGCAGCCCTCCCTTTATGGTACTGCAACAAATTTCATCTTACTGAATAGATCTTTACAGTGTCTGCTCTGGAAAAGGACTGGGTTTCTCTTTGCCCCCAACTCTTTAGTCAGAGTAGCTCGCTGGCTAATTATGTATCCGGTCCCTTGCTCTCTGACAAACTCTAGCCATTTGGATGGTGTGCAGATGCCTAGAAACAAAGCTTTGGCTTGACTGTGAATTGATGATAAACCTGCTGAGTGCCTGGCTCATGGACTGTGTGATAGCCTGTTCCTGTCCCCTTGGACTCTTGGCTGAGGTCTTCTAATACAGAGAAAAAACTGCAAATGATTCCTCCTGGCCACCTAGTGTTTGACAACCATCTGGATCTGCCCCTCTGGTGTCCAATGTTACTAGAAAGGTGAGCAGGCACTGATAGTGATCAGGTTTATGCCTGAAAGTTTCTGTATCTGTTGAAAACTCTCCTTAGACTGTCCTCACCAAACTAGAGCCTAGGGTTAAATGAGTTTTCCCAACACCGTCTTCTGCTCAGTGCCAGTGTCTTTTCCTTTCTAATGGTGGGATGGCAGAGAGTCTTAAATGTCAGGCTTAGAAATAAGTATAGACTTAAGTTGTGTCATGTCAGCAGGTGAGACTGAGCCCTCCAAAGATGAATAGATAGGAACGGCAAAATGAAAAGAAAAGAGGACATTTTCCAATGGGGGCCAGGTAGACTAAAACAGAGGTCTGACTCCTGCTTATTTTTGTAAGTAAAGTTTATGTAGAACATAGCCACACTCATTCATTTATGAATTTTATCTGTTGACTTGGCTTACCACAGGAGGGTTGAGTAGTTGTGACAGAGACCAGATTATGCAAAGCCTAAAATATTTACTATCTTGTCCCTTACAGAATAAGTTTGCAGACTCCTCATCTATATGATGATTACAGAGACCTGGACAAATTAAAGGATTAGCAGTAAGAATGAAAGTTATGAAGGATATTGAAGAACTTTTACTGCAAGCTCCTGATAAATGCCTAAGAAGTTTTTAATGCACAAGTCTACCTCAGATGTTACATTAAACTTGAGTAGGTTTGCCACTGTGAGTGACAGGTATGATACCACCCTTTCACCCCAAAAAGTAAAAGAAAAAAGAAAAGAAGAACCTATTCTGATGTTCTGATTTGTTACAAAATAATAACTTACTATCTTTGAAAAATGGCCATGCTTCACCCGAAGCTTTATGATTTTGGGGAAGAAACAAGGTACCCAGTGAACTTAACGGCAGGGAAAGTGGAATAATTCCAGATGGTGTAGACAGAGGAAATGTTTTATGCATTTGTTGAAGTACAGCTTCAACCAATATGGAAAAACTACAGAATTCTGGGAAAATAAGAGCAAGGGACATGTTTGAATTCACAAGAGCAAAAAATAAATCTCTATCTCTCTAGAAAGATAAAGAGATAACTAGTCATGTGGAAAGAAAGAAAGAAAGAAAAAAGAAAAGAAAAGAATTCCATTATGTTAAATGAAATTCTTCTCTATGAAATACAATCTATTTCTCCTTTTGCTGTTACCTTTCCCCTATTAATTCATTAACAAGCAATGTCTCAGGGGAGAAATTATATTGAATATAGAGGACAAAATGTCAATATCTTGGCTTCTGAGTTCCAAGATAGGCTCTTGAGACTCATAACAGAGACATATTCTTGAACGTCAGGGCTTTTGACCTGTAAGGGTCAGAATATTGTATTTCTAAAAGGCTAAGACTGGAAGTCATCTAGTCGGTTCTATAACTAATAGTCTGGAAATATAATAGGAATTTATCCCTGGACATTAGGTAATGGGTGTCCAAAACGAGGAAGTATTGGAGAGGATGTGGACTTTATTTTAGAAACTTGTGTTGAGAAGGTATCACTCCCCTAAGACAACCTAAGACTCCCCTAAGAACTGAGCTATAAGTGGGTACAGCTCTAGAACCTCAACTATGTTTGGGGCAGGGAGGTGCAGTATGCAGAAGGTACCTATGTCTTGTGTTTCAGAGAGTAGTGGGGAGTGGGTGAGCCTTGTAGAGAAGCCCTGTGTCCTGCATGGTCCCTAAGATGTCAACTCAGTATGGCACAGAAGTTACCTAGGTAGAAGGGTTTCAGGTGGCTCCACAGAGTTTTAGGAGAGTGGTCAGTTGTTTTCCATATCCCTCAAATAAGGTATGGATATAGCTGAGAGTCAAATGGAGAAGCAAAAGTCCTTGCTATTGGAAAGAGGAGGATGTAGAAGATATAGAGATGGTTTAATGAAAGAAGACTATTATTTTTTCAGAGGTACAGGTCTGTGATTCATCGGTCTTACACAATTCACAGTGCTCACCATAGCACGTACCCTCCCAAATAATACATTATGTGTTAAAAAAAAAAAAGAAGAAGAAGAAGAAGAAGAAGAAGATAGTAGGAAGGGAAAAATGAAGGGGGGGAAATTGGAGGGGGAGACGAACCATGAGAGACTATGGACTCTGAAAAACAAACTGAGGGTTCTAGAGGGGAGGGGGTGGGAGGATGAGTTAGCCTGGTGATGGGTATTAAAGAGGGCACGTACTGCGTGGAGCACTGGGTGTTATACGCAAACAATGAATCATGGAACACTGCATCAAAAACTAATGATGTACTGTATGGTGATTAACATAACATAATAAAATAAAATTTAAAAAAAAGAAGACTAGCTGGCCTATGGGACATCTCATTAAAGACCAACAGGAATAAATGTAAACAAACAATTACAGTATGATATCTCCCCAGTGTGGTACTGCTTGAGCTGGTCCACAACTTGGGTATAATTCTAGAGATAAAGAAAACGGGGGAAACCCTAATTGGTTGAAAGTCTTTAATTTGTCTGAGAAAATACTGCATTGACTCTTAAAAACTCTGATTGGAATGAGTTTACACTGAGTTGAGTAAGTTGAAGTTCTTGCCAGTAGACAAAAGGAGTATCTTAATATAAAAAATAATATTTTAGGGGCACCTGGGTGGCTTAGTTGGTTAAGCGTCTGCCTTCAGCTCAGGTCATGATCCCAGGGTCCTGGAACAGAGTCCCGTATCGGGCTCCCTGCTCAGCGGGGGGCCTGCTTCTCCCTCTCCCTCTGCCATTCCCCTTGCTTGTGCTCTTTCTCTCTGTCAAATATATAAATAAAATCTTAAAAAATAATATTTTAAAAATATATAGCAGAGATTTTGTATTCTGAATATTTGTACTTCCCATTGACATATCAAGAGAATTTTTAGAAGTTGTTTGCCTTTAGGTAGTACGATTATGACCATGATCTTTTTTGTATTTATTGTGTTACACTTACTAAATGTTTACAATGGATATGTACTGTTTTAATAAATATAAGCCCTGATATATTTCAGAAGTATTGAGTTGGCTTGAAAGCAAAAAAAAAAAAAAGGGTGCATAGACTGTACAAAGAGAATTTGGGCCATGTCTGTATACATAGAACATGACTCTCATTAGTGGCTACATTCTGGAAAAGGAACAGTGTCTCTCATTCTTTGAGTGCACACAGATGAAAGTTTCCCTTTCAATCAAGCAGGATAATGGGGATAACCTGAGAGTACACATGCAGCCCATCAGTCTGGAGGAGGAAAGGTAGTATAATTCAGAGTGTTTGTTATTGCTATTATTTGGTCATCTAAGTTGATTAATGAGAGAGAGAGAAGGGGAAAGGAAGGAAGGAATGATGAAAGGGTGGAAGGAAGAAAGGGGGAGGAGAGGGGTATGACACAATAAGCCTGATGGGTAAATTCCCCCCCCAACACTGTCATAGGATACTCTGATACACCAAATACACTGCCCTGATGAGTCATCTCATTGCTTGTCTTTTTAGTGTCAAAACCAACTATGATCAAAATCAAAACCTTGTTTTAACATTTTGCAGAGGACACATACCTTTAATATTCTCATTAAAAAAATGAAAAGAACCTTGAAACTGACCTAGAGTTTCTTTTTATGGCTCAACAGGGAACTGTTTTCCCAATAAGCATAAAATGTCTTTATCAATATTAATTTTCTAGGTTATTGATGATGATGTGAAAAATTTTACAGTGAGTAAAAATATTTTGAGGACATAAATCTTTTGACATAGGGGCTGAAGTGAAATTATGTAGGACACTTGGCAGCACATTTAGAGTGCTATTTACTAAAATCTAATTTTGCTATTTTTTAGTTGACTTAATAATATGTTTATTAGAATAATTTAGTGACAAATAATTATGCTAATTTATCAAAAACGAGTATTGTGTGTGAGGGGGCGGGGAGGGGAATAGATAACTCATTGGCATGTATTTGCAAATATCTTGGGAGGTGGAGAGATTTATTCCTGTTGAATAATAGGAGACCCAAGAAATACATAAATCAGTTATCATAAAACTAAATGAAAAGAAGATGGAATTGAGATGTTTTTCTTTCTTCTACTCAGGTACATATTTCAGGTATAATTATTACCCAAAGGGGCTACATGACATGGCTGATTTAGGTTAGCTAAGCAAAAAGAATTTTATACTTCAAAGTTCAATAGGAAGAGGCAATGACAATTTATGTCTTTACTGCCAAAGAAACAAGAAGCTTTAGGAAGAAGATTAAATGTAATGATAGTTTAAAATCTTTCACTATTACTAATAAAATTGTCAAAATTGAAAAGTTAGACTGTGTATAAGGGAACTTGCATAAACTTAAGAAATAAAATGCATAAAATTGGAGTTGGTAATTTATTTCTACCCAAACAAATTTATTGCTTCTGTCTTATTAATCAAACTTGGTTTGTGTGGGTTTTTTTTTTTTCTCTACATTCCTAGGCTTCCTATCTGATTGTTCATAGGTTGAAGCTTACTGACAGGTGTATGCATACAAATATAAACACCAGTGATACCCTCTCCGATAAACTCTCTGAAAATGCAACATTTAGCCATGTAGATCAGTTATTAAACAGTTCTGTGCTGAACATTTTTCTGTGTGTTGTGAAATAAGAGTTTTTACATTTTCAATAACTAGCAGCTGAGTCCTCAAAATAGCTCTGTCAGTTAGGGAGTTGGACATTATTCCGATTTGGTTCAGGAGAAAACTGGGACTCAGAGTTATATACCTCGTTGAAATTAGTGAGAGCAAGGGATTATTATTATTATTATTATTTTAGGGAGAAAAGAAATTTAAGGGAGACACTGAAACTTACTTAAAGGTGAGGAACAAATTATAAAATCATGTCCAAACAAGGTCTAATGGTGGAAGAATAATATTATTCTGGGTGCCTTTCAGGTAAATGTATCATTAGAATAGATTCCAGATATTATTTCATCAAAACAGTGGGTAGGTTGAGGAGCCTTGCCAGAATAGCTTCTGAGAAGTTGAAAAATTCTAGGCTTAAAGATCTCTCTTTGTCATCTTTAAGCATAGGAAGATCTGTACCTTTGAAACAAATAATACATTATATGTTAAAAAAAAAGAAGATAGTAGGAAGGGAAGAATGAAGGGGGGGAGATTGGAGGGGGAGACGAACCATGAGAGACTATAGACTCTGAGAAACAAACTGAGGGTTCTGGGGGGGATGGGTTAGCCCGGTGATGGGTATTAAGGAGGGCACGTACTGCGTGGAGCACTGGGTGTTATATGCAAACAATGAATCATGCAACACTACATCAAAGACTAATGATGTAATGTATGGTGATTAACATAACATAATAAAAAAAAAAAGCATATAGGCAGATCTCATCCCTGCTTAAAAAACACATTTTGACCCTAAAAATATTTATTATATATGTGTGTTTCCTTTAATAAATGACTCAAGAACTATTTCAAGGGCATCTACTTTCTCATTCATCAAGTATTTATTAATCATCTATGACATACCTATGATACACCAGAAATTGTGTTAGAACCTTTGGATAGAGCACAGCCTGATAGAAGGGTAATCTATGCTGTTAAAAAAAAAACCACCAGCCCAACTTGGGGCCATTGATGTTAAAGACCTCATGTCAGCAAACCAACCCTTAATACCTAACCTAACAGTGGTTTCAATACCCCCTAGGAATGTAACCTTTAAGCAGTCAACATGGAATTTCCTGGTCAGCACTAGGAAATTTACTGATAGGCCCCTTCCATTCCCTTTGGAGGACAACCTTGACTAAAACAATATATTCTTTGCTAATAATTTCCATTTTTCCACTCCCTCTCTGCCTTTAAAAAACTTTCCTGTTTTACAGCTCAAAGGAGCTCAAATCCCATCTATTTGCTGGATGGGATACTGTCCTGTCCAATTCATGAATTGTTCAATAAAGCCAATCTTTTCAATTACTCAGTTGAATTTCTGTTGTCCAATGCCTTCATAGTACTTAAAAGTGGGGAAGATCAATATTATACAAATAAATAATATATAGGTAGGAAGTATAGTTTTAATTGAAGAAAATTAAGGATTGTAATGATTTAGGCAGCTGACTTAGATTCAGGTTGAGTAAAGGCTCCCTTGAGAAAGGGATATTAAATTTAAGACCTGAAGGGAAATTAGGAATTAGGCTAAACTTCTGGGGAAAAGAATCCCCGGAAGATACAGGCAGTACCAAGTTGCTGACAAATTTGGTTCTTTTTCCTTGGGAAAGTATCAAAGCATTTTAAATGGGCAGTTACAAAGTTAAATTTTTAGTTAATTTAACTGCTAGGAGGCAAATGGATTGAAGGAAAATAAAAGAAGATGCAAGAAGCTGGAAGCAGAGATTGTGGGGAACTGGCGTAGAGCTGTGGTAGCGGCGCTAGAGATGGGAACCTACCTGACAGACATCTGTTCAACCAAAAAAGGAGTGCCACGTGGACAAATGCTAATTATCATTATTTGGCTAAGCTTTTTTTTGTTAGTAAGTAGCAATATTTTAGAATAAAATCCATAATCCAAACTATTAGTGGGATACTATTGTTCCTATAACTTTGCAGAACTGATGCCAAATCTATGGAAAGAAGTTGAAAAAAAATGCTGGAAACATGAACTTTCTGAAAAATCTCAGTGTCTGGCATAGAGTTCTAAAGAAGTATGTCCCACACTTGCTTAGTTTTGAGGCTTCACAATAATTAAGTATCTAAGAACCAACAATGTTAAGTCCCATCCTGCCAGAGTTCAAGAAATCCATGTTTGTGTTTTGTTGTTGTTGTTGTTTTTACCCGTTTTATTCCCCAGGTGTTTTCTGAATATCCCCAGCGAAAGCTGACATGTTTGCCAAATCTGTCCTGGTGGCCACCGACCACTTTACCGCCAAGTGTCCCTGGACCACAACATGGCTTCTGGGCATGTCACTCCTTGTGGTCTTGAGACTGGATTCTCTCAACAGACTATTATTCCTTTCCCATCTCCCCCCTGCAGATTACATTCTCTGGCCGCAGATGCCCCATGGTGATAAGTGAGTCTATAATCCTTAAGAAGCTTTTTCTGAAGGCCTAGAGATAACAGAAGAGATCTGCAATTCAGAGAGAACAGAGCGGGAAACTTTAAATAGTCCATCTCAGTCCATGACCATATGGTCTCCCAGGCGGGACCACCCTTTCTCCCCAGCCTGTCCTCCAGAGCTTGTGTACCTGCAGGTACAGAAGTCTTTGCTTTCAAAGTGACTCTCCTCCAGTGATCACTTCCCTACCGGGGGTTTACTCCCAGCCACTGGAAAGAAATGCGTTTCTGGGTGAAAAACACTGGCAGGTATACAACCTCATCCCTGGCAAAGGCCAACTTAATGTTCTTTTGCCAAGGGCTTTAGACTCTGGATCTTGGGCTTCTCCACAGCAGGGTCGGAATTGTGCTTTACATTTGCCAAGATTATAAAATTATTACCCCCCTCACAAAACAATAATTGCCTTCCAGTATGGTTTCGGCTTTTAGAGAAACAGACACCTGATCAAAGTTTAAAAATGCTTGGGTCTATATTAGATTTCTAGGGTTTCCAGAACAAAGTACCACGGACTGGGTGGCTTCAACAATAGAAGTTTATTGTCTCACAATTCTGGAGACAAGAAATAAAATTCTAGAAGCCCATGATCAAAGTGTTGGCAAGGTTGGTTCCTTCTGGGAGCTGTGAGGAAGAATCTTTTCCATTCTTCTTTCCTACTCCTGGTGGCTGGCTGGCAATCTCTGCTTTCCTTGGGTTGTAGAATCATCATGCCAGTCTCTGCCTTCACCATCCCTGTGTGGTGTTCTTCCTGAATGCCTTCACCTTGTCTTCCTTCTAGTGTCTCTGGGTTCAAATTTCCCCTTTTGATAAGGATACCAGTCATAGTGAACCTGGGGAAGCTACCTCCCTCCCAGGATAAAGGAGTCCCTGTGGTTGAGGGGGAGGGGTGGCAGCGATGGTCGGTGGAATTATCCCAAGTTTAATCCTTTTTCCTCCCCTTCTAATAACTTCATTGTTTTGTTTTGGATTATGAAAGTACTATATGATCACTGTAGAGCATGTAGAAAATACAGGTAATCGTAGAGGAGGAAAAAAAAAAGCCATAATCCTAATAACTAAAATAACCAACACTTAAACATGGAATCATCTTGTTAATTAAAAACGGAAATTATCTTGTATACAAAGTTTATTATCCTGCCTTTTCTACTTAACATTATATTATGAACATTTAAAAATATAACAATATGCTTCAATATTATGATCTTTAAAAAAAATGACTGCTTGGTATTTTGTTACCGGATACATTATAATTTATTTAACCGTTCTTCTCTGGTTGGTTGTTTAGATGATTTCTGTATTCATATTAAACATAACAGGAAAATGAAGATTTTTGTACATAAATCTTGTGTGTATCTCTAATCATTTCCCTGTGTACATCCTTGTAAGTGGAGTCACAGGTCACATTTTTCAAGCTTTTGATTTGTGCTGCAGATATAACCAACCCAAAAGGGTGATATAACTTGTATCATGATGTCAAATAATACTCACGTTGCTGATCCCTTGTCAGCTCTGGATAGAGTAACATAAATTCCAAATTGAGGAGTAAAATGTGCCATTGCTTTATTTGCTTATTTTCCTTCTTTGTAATGATGTTAAACTGATTTTTTTTAGACATTCACATTTCTGTCTTTGTAAATTGTCTTTTCACGTTCTTTGTCCATTTCTCATTGAGGATTTTTATTATTGTTATCTTTTTCTTACCGATTTGTGAGAGAGGTCTTTTTCAGTCGCATGTGATACAATGTATTTTTTTTCCTCAGGATGCCAATTGCCTTTTAATTCTGTTTATGGTTTGTTTTAAAGAATAAAAACTTAATTTTTATGCCATTGACTATGTCAGTCCTTTCCTTTATGGTTTCTATCTTTGATTTTATGCCTTGAAATTGCTTTTTCAACCCAATGGCATATAAAAATTCATCTGTATTTTCTTACTGGTTTTTTTTGGGGGGGGGGTGTGTTTTTAATCTTTACACATTTAACTCTTTAGGCTGCCTGGAATTCATTTTTTGTGTGTGTGTAGAATAAGAAAAGGACCACATTTATTTCCTTTATATATATTTATACAGTTGTCTCAGCACATAATTCTCTTCTCCACAGCTTGGAATACCATTTCTGTCCTAAACCAAATTCTTACTCTATTGGAGTTGGGCTTTGTGGTTTTTTGTTGTTGTTGTTTTGTTTTGTTTTGTTTTTACATTCTATTCCTTAGAGTGATTTTCTTTTTCTTTTCTTTTTTTTTAAAGATTTTATTTATTTATTTGAGAGAGAGAGAATGAGAGAAGAGAGAGAGCATGAGAGGGAAGAGGGTCAGAGGGAGAAGCAGACTCCCCGCTGAGCAGGGAGCCCGATGCAGGACTCAGTCCTGGGACTCCAGGATCATGACCTGAGCCGAAGGCAGTTGCTTAACCAACTGAGACACCCAGGTGCCCCTTACAGTGGTTTTCAAGGTCCCCCATTTTTAATTTTATCTTTATAGCTTAATATAGATATAAATAGTTGAGAAAATCATTTCCTTGTTTCTCATAGCAACCTTGATATGAAAGACTAAATTATACTAAGTTCTCCAGTGTTCCCTTCCCTAGTTCAGTGCACTGGTAATCCCTTGTTTCTGGACACACCCTGATTTAAGGCTGACTTGTAGCTTTTGGAAGTGGTAACCAAGGTGGAGGTGATGCGAGTGGCCAGCCTGGGTGCAGGCAGTGAGAGTGTGCATTGACTGTAAAGAATTTACAAACAACAAAATAACTGAAAAACACCGATCTGCTTTTTATTATCCCTGTGTACCAGCAAATTTAAATAATGTTAATGATAAAATACTCCTCTCCTAAAAAATCTTTTGTGGGTTTAAATTCTAAACGATTTCCATAGTTATGCTTAAGTTTTAATAACATATGCATGGTTTCAAATTAGTATAAACATTATATTCTCTATGGAAGGTAATTCAGAGAACTCCAAATTACACAGTCGGCTCTTAACACACAGAGATTAACTACCTGTGCTTGTTTGAAGAGTAAATTTGTAAAAGTTCACAATCATTTGAGCTTGCTTGGGGAGCAGTTTTCCAGCTCCTGAGGAACTAGATATTCCTGCATTTAAATGGTAGATGCCAAGTGAACAAGAGAGCACAGTGATTGTAAATTGGAAGAAACGGGACGTGATGAATTTTCTGGTAAAGCTATTTTAGTGGAAATTTTTTGTCTGCAGAGAGATTTGAGAGCTGCGAAAATCGATTATGAAGAAACAAAGACATGGGTGGTATAGCAAGTTCTAGAATTTATTGTAAAATGAGATTTTTATAAGTATTTGCAAAACTTACCTGCATGTCTAAGATTTTCCATATATAGATGTATATCTATATATCTGTTGCCTTATTTGAAAAGATTAGAAAATTAAAATTAATATAATCTACTAGTTTGTAGAGGTCTTTACAGTTTTGTGCATTACTGTAACAGACAGATACATAGGTTTATGTTTTATTTCCATCTCTAAGTTTTGCACCATCACTTATTTTCCTTTTGGCATTGTAATATTTATTTGTGTTTAATCAATTAGTTCATTTGTATAGGGAAAATTCTATGACAGAGTTAATAAAAGGAAATTTTCATCTCTGGGATTTTTTTCCTGGTCATTATTATAATTTTCTTCATTTCATAATTATTACTGAAAATAATTTTGTTGTCTGAGAAGAGGGTGTGAAGAAGTGCTCTGCTCCAAGTTTTTTTTTTTTTTTAAGGTTTATTTATTTATTTATTTGATAGAGAGAGAGAGACAGCAAGAGAGGGAACACAAGCAGGCGGAGCGGGAGAGGGAGAAGCAGGCTTCCTGCCGAGCAAGGAGCCCGACGCGGGGGCTTGATCCCAGGACCCTGGGATCATGACCCGAGCCGAAGGCAGACGCCCAATGACTGAGCCACCCAGGCGCTCCTGCTCCAAGTTTTAAACATGCTAGGTGCACCTGGCGCTAGGTAGCACTCCTTTCCACAGCAAACCCTTCCCCCCGTGGGTGAGTCTGAGCCCCATCCCCGAAAGAGCCTCTACTGCTTCTGTAGTATTTTTAGTTGCCTTGGGGCCTGCACTCACCCCAGGGTTTAGAGTGTGTAGAGATATTCTGTAGCACCTATTCGACAGCCTTCCCAGACATGTCAGTTGGCCAACGACATCTCCTTCAAGTCACTCCAAACATATCAAAGTTTCTGGTTGGCATTCCTCCTAGTTTCCCCTGATTTCTTTCTTACATTTCCACCATCCTCCTCCTGGTGACGTATATTGAAGGTTAGTCCTATGGCAGTACCTTTCCAAGGTCTTATCCGGAAGTCAACTACTGACCGTCCACCACAGGAAGAAGGGGATAGGGAGCCTGCGAGAAATTATTACCAATGTAAAATGTGACCAAATAACTCAGTGCACTCCTCTCCGAGCGTCAGGGCGATGGGCAGAGGAGGAGTGCCCTTCTAAGGGTTAAAAAGAGGGTAGCTGACGCTCTGCAATGATGCGTAAGCCTCCTGTGTTATTTCTACCTCTAGAATTAAGAATTCTAGCTTTAAAACAAGTGGCTGGAATGCATATTCTTTGACAAAAAATACGCACAGATATTTAGAGCTGCAGTTTCTAGTCTACGCCCTTCACTTTATAAATGAAAAAATTAAGTCCTAGAGAAGCCAAGTCACTTGAGTTAATTCCTCAAGTTAGTAGTCGAATTGGAACCAGAGCTCAAATCTACTTACTCCAAATTAAGTATGTTTTCTAAAAGAGATACTGCTGTCTTTGCTTTTACGTCACTCTTAACCTTTCTCCACAATTCCTGCCAACTGGTTGTTGTGAGGATTAAGTACAATAATATATATTAAAAATGTGCCTGAACTCCTAAAAGCCCTAAGAAAGAAAGAAAGAACGAACGGAAGAAAGAAAGAAAGAAAGAAAGAAAAAAGAAATCCTGGCAGCCTTACCATTATTCTAATAAATGCTCCACGTGATAGAGGCCTTCAAAAGCATGGAAATTGTGCCTTTTCATTCTGTTCTGTATGGATTAAACCTTTTCCCTTTTAGCGTGATACTGACATACTTCTGCTCCAGGGAACTAATGTTCCCATCTCAAATGACTTCTTTGGCAGGAACAGAAATTAACATGTTAATACCAAAAAAGACATGGGAAGAGATTAAGACAGGGAATGGCAGCATGTCTTAAAAGTTATCAAGAGTCAAATGCCAGTGCGTTGTTTTTATTTTAAAAGAAAGTGTCGAGCAGCTATATAATCACAGGCAATTATCTGTGATTGTGGATGTAACCTCTCCCCTTCTTCCTTCTACTTATCTACTTGAAGATTTCTAGTCTTTTCATTAGTTTCTGTTTTATTCATTCATTCCTTCCCCCCAAAAATATTTACTAAAACACTATTATGTGCCTACTCTATGGCTACAACAATGAATATAATACGAGCACAATCTAGAGAAAGAAACAGAGACAATTATGGTAAACTGTGGAAAGAATTAGAACAGCAGAACCAGGTGTTAGAGAAACAAGGACAATAAAATTTAGCAAAACTTGGTACATTCATGTTCTTTATAAAGAAGCAATTCTGTTAAAAGTATTTCTTGGGGGATACAAGTAAAACCAAAAGTTTCAAAATCTTTTTTTTTTTTTTTTTTTTTTGAAGCCTAGCAACTCAAAGTTTGTAGTCTATCCTGACTGAGGATAATCAGTATATGGCTACTTTTTGAACTCATTTGAAATTTCTTCTCTGATTCTTTACTTTGTGAATTTGATTCTGATTTCTTTGATTTGAGATATAATGAATAAGGAGTTGCATTCTAGTATTTGTTACGCTTTAAGGACTCATAAACCATTTCCCATTACTAAATATTATCTATTGAAACTGAGAGGCTTGGGTTGGAATCTTTGGATATATCAGCAGCAATATGATCAATGGTCAACAGTGACATGATGAGGCAAAGACTATCACTAGGTAGGGTTTTGGAAATAAGGAAACTGTGAATGCATTGCAAATAGGCAGATTAGATTGAGAGGTAGGAAGCATGTTAATAAAGAATCATTTTATTTTGATTGATACGCTAAACTGGTTTACTGTTCCTAGAGGTAGTACATAAAATATCTTTCCAGGGGGTTAAGAAATAAGAAAAAGTAAATAACCACTGTTATTATCCTCAATTGTGAGAATGAGGACCAGAGGGGAATTATTGTGTAAGACTCAATTATGGACTAATAAAAAGGGCACAGTTTGGTAATGAACAGATAATTCCTTTCTGTGGGTTAATTCCAGTAATAAATTCTGAGGACATACAACCTTAATGTAGATGAAGAAGAAATATCCAAAAGTAGACAAGAATAAAAATTAACAGAGAAGAATTAAAAATGCAACATAATAAAGGCAGGAGAGGGAGAAATGAGCAAAGCCGAGGAAAGAAATAGAAGCACTCAAAAGCTACCGTATATTCTCACCGTGTACAATATATAAGAACAAAGTAAGCAGTGAAGGTAATATGGGCACTGAGAGATACTGGGGAGTATTTTATTTCCTGTGGATAAGCAGTTATTCAAAAATACAATGAATACCTTACTCATTTTAAAAGATTCAAGAGGGGACGCCTGGGTGGCTCAGTTGGTTAAGCATCTGCCTTCAGCTCAGGTCATGATCCCAGGGTCCTAGGATCGAGCCCCATCTTGTCGGGCTCCCTGCTCAGCGGGGGGACTGCTTCTCCCTCTCCCTCTGCTGCTCCCCCAGCTTGTGCTCACTCTCTCGGGCTCTCTCTCAAATAAATAAATAAAATCTTAAAAAAAATAAAAGATTCAAGTGATATAAGCATAGACTATGGGAAATGAGTAAGACTTTCTCTCAATGAAAATGAAAATTTTGAAGTAAATTGGATAATATTAATATATATTCAAGGATTTAGGCTATAGATTTAATCCTTGAGTCTGTCATAACAAAAGCAATATAAAAGAAGATGAGTGAGACTGGGTTTACCATAGAATCTCAAATCCTATTATTTTTAGGTCTGTATACAGACATAAGAAATAATATTTATTTGCCTGTTAAGGAGGCCAACTTCTTTTTTTTAAGATTTTATTTATTTATTTGAGAGAAAAAGAGTAAGACAGAGAGAGCACGAGCAGGGTGAGGGGCAGAGAGAGAAGCAGGCTCTCCTCTGAGCAGGGAGCCGGATGTGGGACTGGATCTAGGACCCTGGGATCATGACCTGAGCCGAAGGCAGACGCTTAACGCACTGAGCCACCCAGGCGCCCAGGAGGCCAACTTCTTACATACTTGAACAACTTACCATTCACTTTGGGGCATCCTTGGTGATGGATGGGGAGGAAGCTCAGAGAGAAAGTGAGAAGAGAGTTTCCCATGCTCCTGAAAGTCTGATTGTCTCTGATTTGTACCCCCCACTTCTGGTAAATATAAACACATAGAAGTTCATGACTTCATTTTTCTCTGCCTATAGAATTATAGTGACCTATCACTATACTCTAACAGATTTTATAAGAAATATTTAAAAGTATAGAGGACATACAAAACTAATAATTAAGGTGACAATATATGCCGGTCACTGTCTGTGACCATGTACCTATATGAAATTATGTAATCTTCACAACAGTCTGTGAAGAAGGTGTTCTTTTGAGACAAAGAAAAGGAAACAAAAAGGAGGGGCTTATTAAATGTTACACAGCTGGCCTGACAGGGAATCAGATACAAACCCAAGCCATCTGACTTCAAATCTTGTCACCATAATGCCTCACTTATGTGGGTAAAAATAGAATGAAGTATTATTTTCCCAGTGTTATTAAGATATAATTGACATATAACAGTGCATTAGTCCAAGGCATACAACATAATGTTTTGATACATGTATACATTGCAAAATGATCACAAGTTAACGTCCATTACTTCACAGTTATAATTTTTTCTTACGTTTAGAACTTTTAAGATATACTTTCTTAGCAATTTTCAAATGTACAATAGTGTATCATTAACTATAGCTGCCATGTTGTACCTTACATCCCTGGAACTTGTTTATCTAATCACTGAAAGTTTGCACCTTTTGAATACCTTCAACCATTTACCACCCTCCCCATCCTCCACCTCTGGCAACTGCCAATCTGTTTTCAGTATCTACGAGTTCAGTTTTTCTAGATTTCACATAAAGTGAGATCATGCGGTATTTGTCTTTCTCTGTCTGACTTGTTTCACTCATAATGCCCTCAAAGTCCATCAGTGTTGTCACAAATGGCAAGATTTCCTTCTTTTTTATGGCTGAATAATACTAAATGAAATATTGAAGAAAATCTCTTTACATATATTTATCCATGATCCTCTTTACATATATTTATTCCAGTATGGAATAATGTAGACTCTCTTTTAATTTCGTTATATGAAAATAACCTAACCCTCTCTGCTAATTCAGGACCCAGGTGTTTTTTGTTTTCGATTGTGTTTCTATCTCTTACACTATTTCTTCATCTCTTTCAAAATGTGAACATTTCTTTTTTTTTTTTCTTTAAGATTCCACTTATGTATTAGAGAGAGAGACAGCGAGAGAGGGAGCACAAGCAGGGGGAGTGGGAGAGGGAGAAGCAGGCTTCCCGCGGAGCAGGGAGCGGGGCTCGATCCAAGGACCCTGGGACCATGACCTGAGCTGAAGTCAGACGCTTAATGACTGAGCCACCCAGGCGCCCCTAAAATGTGAACATTTCTAACCCATCTTAGTCACCAAAAAGAGTGCGCGAAAAATGTCTAATCTGAGGGCAGCTGATCTGTATCAGCTAGAGTCAGGTTGCTCAGGAGAGTTATTGAAGCAGCTTCACACACAGCATTTATTCTTGCACATAAACAAAAACAGCAACAGAGTTCAGAGAACATAGTCTGGAGAAAGCACAACATCATGGAAACCCAGGATCCTTCTATCTTTTGCTCTCCTTGATTTCCATCTGCACTGTATAAGATTGCTGCAGCAATTCCATCTGCATCACTGGGGTAGAAGAAAGGAGAGAGAGAGAGAGAGAGAGAGAGAGAGAGAATTTCTGGTTTAGAGAAGCTTCCCAGAAAGTCCACAGGGCACTTCCTCTTTTCTCTGACTAGAAATTAGTCACATGGCCACATCTAATTGCAGAAAACCCTGCGGACTAGAGTCTTTCACTGGACACACAGCCCCCCTGAATAAAACTGGAGTTCTGTTACTCTAAGGTGGACAGTGAGAATGAATGTTGGTAGAAAGAACAAACAGCAGCTGGAATTGTATGATGAAGAAACTTAGGGACTCCAGAGTGCCCTGAGGAAAAAATACCCTGGGAATCAGAGCCCAGTTCAGAAATCCACTCTAAACCTAAAAGAGTAAGTGGGAAGCAACTGTGTGCTAGGGAACTGGATTAGGTTCATTTGTACTCATTTATAATGGATTAATTTTTTTAAGTGTTGGGAGTCAACTTCTACCTAAAGGGTTTCTTATAGGTTGGATTTACATAGCAATAGTTACTTTAAAATTTTTTTAGGAATGAAAGAAAGCCCCCAACTTAATTATTCTAACTATGCATTCCCTGAAATCAATCAGACGCGGACTCAGCCCTCCCCTTTCTGTTCCTTAGAACATAACACAATGGTTTAGAGGCCAGGGAAGAACCTCCCTTCCTTTCCTTTGTTTTCTCTGTCTTAAACCACCATCTCTGAATCCCAAGGTACAGTGGAGATACACACCAAAGAAATTTTTAGATAATTACACTCCATTCTTTTCATCTCATTTCAAATTATAGAAATGAAACTGCCACCAGATAAGGACATTTTCATAAGCACTTTACTTCTATGTTCCAATGGATGTTGATGAGAGAACATATGTACGCACAGCCATAGTCACAAACATTTATAACCTCCAGCAACTATAAAGTCTCATCTGTTCTATAAAGAAAGGCTCTGTTCCCAGTGCCATTTGCCTGCGGATGTTGATCACTTGACAGTTACATTTAAAGGCAGCAGGCTCCTGACTCTGAATCCTATGCATTAAACACCTGTTCCCTGTCAGACACTTCAGCTGACATTTTTCCAAGAGACCTAGTTATTTTGTTGGGACCGTTCCTTGCCCCATGAACCACATAAAGAATAGGCAGGGGATTGCCGGAGATTTCAAGGCAATTTCTGCTCTAAGTTGAAAGCAGAGCCCTGCAAGGCTCTTGACATGTGAAAAGAGACACAGGAAGGTCCAAGTTTACCAACAGACAGAGCACCTTGAGCTGCCCCCACCCAGGCCCTCTGCCATGGTAGACCAGCATCTTCTGATACCATTGTTGGCATATTATTGTGACACTGCAGCTGGCTGGCAGACTCTTTTATAACCCAACATTAAACATGTGGTTATAAAAGTTATCCATCGTTACCATAGTAAGATAGAACTATATAAGAGAAATCACAAATAAAAAAATACACATTATCAGGAACCACAAGGTTCCTGGTGTAAAGTTAGATTGCTGCAGGTTTACAGATGCTGGTAGACGACATGAGACTCCCCGGTCAGAGGTAAAGGACAGTGCATTCTGGCAATAGAGGATCTGCAATGCTTTGGACCAGTTCCTGAGCCCAGATTCTCACAGAGTGACACACAGAGGGTCTAAGGGCATCTCTATACAGTGGGTTTGGTTACAGGCGAGAAACACTGAACGAATCTTTTCTTATGGGCAGTAGCCTGCCTGAACTTCCTCTCAGAAGGAGAGATCATGGTTGTTAAAGTGGGTAGTAAACCAATGTACTTTTTCCTCCAGAGAGACATTATCTCTGCCTTCTAAGGCTATTCACAACACATTCTTGGAAAGGCAGTCTGCAAGAAGGAACAGTCAGGGCCTCTACTTGGAAAATGAGCAGAAATGTGAGAGACCCCTGGAAAGCTGTTTCCCAACATATATAAACCAACTCCCCAGAGAAGAACAACATTGGCATCTTAGAGCATATGAATCGATAAACATGTTTATTTTAAAAAGTTAAACCTTAATAAATAGATCTTAAAAAAAAGGAAAAGGGGGGGGGTTACCTGGTTGGCACAGTTGGTTAAGTGGTGAACTCTTGGTTTAGGCTCCAGTGGTGATCTGAGGGTCATAAGATTAAACCCTGGGTCGCTCCCCGCTAAGCGCAGAGTCTGCTTGGGACTCTCTCTCCCTCTCCCTCTGCCCTCCCTGCCACTCGCTCTCTCTCTCTGAAATAAATAAATCAATCTACAATACAATACAATACAACAAATAAAAAGTTAAACCCTTCAGTAATATTATGTTATAAACTTAAGATATATCATGCTTAAAAAAAGAATAAAATATGCTTTTTGCTCTATGACTTTATAGGATATAGTGTTCCAAAATATAGATTTACTATTTTAAAAAATAAGACTCCTACTGTTGGACAATTAGAAAGGCTCTAAAATTTACCATTAGAAGCAACATCAAAAATTTTTTGTACATAAATTTTTGTGCACAGACGTGATGATTTCCTTAGGATAAATTCTAAAAAATGATGTTTTAGGTGAAAGTTAATGGCTAGTTTTTGAAGCTTTTAATAAATCTTGCTAAATTGTGCTAAGAAAAAATTGTATCAATTTACACTCCCACCAACAATGTATAACATAATTTCCATTTTTAAAAAGAGATTTTAACTTGAAAAATAAAGCTAATATTAAAAGATTGTAGTACTTGTGATTTCAATCATCGAATGATTTATGTTCATAAATAAACACAGTTGAGCAATGAGCTTCTTTCCTAAGTGTCCTTTCATGATTCCCTTTGAATTAGTATTTCGAGTTCAGAGCAATCAACTTTCTGCATCCAGCAAGCACTCAATTAGGACAGGGATAGGGATGCTGCTCCAAACCAACTTCATGTTTATTTTAGCAAGTAAAAGTCAATGCTGAACTAGATGTAAAAGCACAAGAAAACCAAGAGGAATAGGTCTGCTACTCTCTAGGAGTTTGCAGTCTAGGGTTTACTGCTAACAAGAAACCGCAAGGACACCTTGATGTCCTGTTATACATTGTAATTTGAAAATGTACTTTGTGTATGGAGTTACTCAGAATAAAATACATTCATATACAGACACAAAATACAAAACACATGTGTACACTCACAGGAAGCAATCTAGTAAATGTTAGGTTACTGTATTTAAATCAGCCCCTATATAAAAATTGTTCTGTTAACAAATAATAAACATTCATTTATGAGTCCATCAGTTTATTTGCCCATTCAACAAATATTTTTCAACTTTCCTTCTTTCACCACCCCGCTTCGCTCCCTCCTCTCCTTTCTCTCTCTCTCTCTCCCCCTTCCTTCTTTCCTTACTTCTAGTTTTTCCCATCAAGCCCTTGTTTCTCTGAAATTTTTCAGGGGTTCTTTTCTATCCACCCAAGTTTAGAAGTAATGGAAAGATAACCACAAGAGTCAGGTAAATGAGCATAAAGTTATCTACTTCATTACTTACCAAGATCTCTGTAGAATGTGCCTTGAGATATGCGCACACTTTACCTTAGCATTAAAGTTACTCATCCAGTCATATTCTATGCTAGAGAACCATAGCATTTTCCAGAAAAGGTCTGCCCTAGAAAATTTAAGGCATAATGGAATAGATAAAGTATGCTTCCTGGGGTCAAGCCAATGCCCAAGAGGGATAAGCTTCTAATCTCATTAGCTAGAAGAGATGTGAGGGTGAGGCCTGGAAGGATCTTTTTTGGTAGTTCTTCCGTAGGAGTACATAAGAGGAGGGAGTGGAGTATTCTACCCTGATGCCCATGAAAAATGAAAGCAGGGAAGCACTTTAGAGATGTCTTTAACCAATCGTCCCATTTAATGGAATAGAAAGAGAGGGAGAATAAATTGCCCAAGAGCTCACAATGAGGAAAGCTAAAACCAGGATTAGAGGCCAATTTTTGTGGATGCCAGTACCATGATAGTCCAAAAAGTGTTTGGCGATCTGGCAAAAAGGAATCTGCATTTTAAAAGGCTGGTCAAGATTCTGGCTTAGCAAACTTTTTGTTCTCTTCATTTCCCATCACTCAGGTGGTTGTGTGTGTGTGTGTGTGTTTAATACAGACTCTGTTTTACACTCTTAATTTACATGTGAAATATTTATATTTAAAGTGTGAGTAATTTTTTTTTAAATCCTTAACCAGTTTTTCAGAGAAGAAGAAATTCATTGCACAAGGACCTTACATGTGTATTATTTCCAAATGTAATGCTTTCAGATTAATACAGATGAAGCTTGGCCTGAGCAGGGAGAATGAAGGCTGCCTCTCAAGGGCTAAATTCTACAGCTGTGATCATTCTGATGCCCTACATCACTACTGTTTATACTCTGCTGGAAGAAGCTGAGACTGAGGACAGAGTGCAGGCAGCAGCCTAGGACAACTGGCGCTGAGGAATTTGCAGTATAGTGGAGAAATTGGCTAACCCACCCTATAATTTTTATTTAATGATTTTGCTCTGCACCAGGAGGAGAAAGGCAGTTCCTCAAAAGTTCTTTGTTAGGAGGGGAGGAGGGTGTGGTGCAGTAAGGAAAAAAAAGAAAAGAAAAAAAAAGAGGGAATGCTTACTGTTTGTGGTGGTTTGTTATTTCATAGATTTCCTACACACATTAGCGTGCACACACTCGTGCGTGTGAAAAATGACAAAAGAAAGGGAAGAATAAGCGATCATCTCGGCATTATCCTCTAAAACAGAAACGGGAGAAGAGAAGAAAATGACTGGCAATCAAACCCCTGAGTGACTCTACTTTGCCTTTAATTCTCCTCTAATCAAAGAGCAGCACACGGTGGTGGGAGGTGGTGGGACATGGCTGGAGCAGGGGGGAGATTATGCAGAGAGTGACTTCATTCAGAGAAATCTTGGCATGATTCCTAACCTCTTAGCCTGAGGGAGCATTTCTAAATTTTATTTGTGTTTTCACCTGAGGGAATTGATGCCTTCAAGAGAGTACAAGACAGAGGCTAAACAGACATGCAATAAAATTATCCTCCTTGGACGGGTCAGGAGCTGCCTGATAACTTGGTCTACGCCTCCATCAATCCGGGAACTGCAAGGAGCCACGGCAGTCAAGGACAGCTAAAGGTGGCAGGGCTTACGGTGGCAGATCTTCTTAAACAAAGATACAGAAAGCAGACCCTCAGAAAAGGAGCCAGATCTGGAGCTATTGCTAATAACCTCTGCTTATCATTTTGTATTATCTGCAACGTTCACTACGAGCACGTATTGTTTTCTTACATAAAAAACAAACAGTAAACTGAGAAAGATATGGGGATCGATTTTCACTGACTCCCCTCAGAGGAAGCCATGTTCTGCCTGTGCTTTTCTAAAGATCACAAGTGATTTTCTTTTTTCTTTTTCTTTTCTTTAAAAGAGTACATTCCAGCTGATCAGTGAGTTCATGCATTGGGATAAATGGATATACAGATATTAAATTTGGTGTCACCATTTTCATTATTACTTGTTTTAGAAATTCAGGTTTATAAAATATATTCTAGCAGAGTTTTAAGGAAATCAGGCTATCTTGTGGTCATCAGAATTTATGGAACTCTGTCCAATACCCTCTACTGGATTAGATTTTAGCTCTGCAAACAGTCTTATCTCTTAAGAGCTAGGACCCGAAATTAAATTATAAATTGATACTCTCAATAGCAGAAATGTTATCTTGAGCCTGGAAGGCCAGAAAGCTGACTGAATCTCATTCATCACAGATGCACTTTGCTAGTGATGGCTGTGCTTGGGTGTGAGGTGTGTGTTAGAACCAGTGGGCTGGTTAGCTGAGCTGGTTAGCACACAGTGCTAATGGGAGCAGCAGAAAATGTTCTATGGCTCCATAAGCCAGTTAACTCTGCTTTGTTTAGTGATGATTGATGGTGATTTAGATCCTATATGGCAGTCTCATATTCCACTGATGATCCCAATAATAGAACCAACTTTATGCATGAAAACTTAGAGCTATTTTTTTTTCTTATTGGATTCAAGAAGGCACAAAGAGTCGCATGGATAAGCAATGCAATGTGCTTATAGCCTTTTTTTGAGACTCCATAGAGAACTTGCGTGCCCACTATCTCCTTCTTAAGGATTTCTACATGTAGGACATATGGAAACTGTACTTTGATCCAGGAGATCTGGAAATACTGGCATTCTTGAATCAGACCTGGAATGAATGTCAGCTAAAACCCAAACACTTATAGATTAGTCACTGGCCTTAATGAGGGGGGGTCCACCATGACAGCTGGACCCCAAACTTAAGTAGCAAATCTGATAAGGTCCCATCTTTTAGGGGGTTTTAAATATAAAATATGTACAGAGGGTAAGAAACACATGAGTGATGCAGAAGTGGAACTTGATACAGAGAGAAGGTAGCAAGAAGTGATAATCCAGTAGAAGTTAGGAGGTAGCAGATGCTGTGAACAAGCAAGAATCGTGTGGCAGATTGCAGAGCAGAGAACAATTCATTAGGAGCAGCCAGGGTACAGGAAGTACTGACACAGAGTAGCTGAATAACCATGCTGAGCGGTGCATAAAGGAAGCCTTTCTGTGGCCGGGGGCATAAAATGACAGCACAGTCTTCACACCCATGTTGTATACTCAACAGAATTTCCTTTCTCCCAAGGCCCAACTTTGTTATTGTGGAATGATTCTGAAAGTTATTCTAGTTTCTTGGAAGCTTGGCTATACAGCTGTTTCTAATCTCTCTTACTTCCTTGTATGTCCTTTATAATAAAACTCTACCACTTGAGGTAATGTGAGGGTGGCTTTGTATTTGCTACCTGAAAGGTCCTAACAGGAAACTGTTATTTGCATTAGCAAAAATATTTTATTGCTTTGGGAATTAGTTTCTAATTCCCTGATTCTCATCAAATTTCTACCAGTCCACAAGTGTCATTAGCTTTTACCCCCATTTGAGGTCCTTTTCTTTTTCTTTTTCTTTTTTTTTTTTTTGAGGTCCTTTTCAATAGGCCTGTATTTAATCCTTGATAAACAACAAACTCATCAAAACCCTAAAAGAAATTCAAAAGATTACTGAAAAAAAAATCCATTCAAATTTGTCACACATATTAAATGAAAGCCTTTCATTGTATTCTTGGGCACTAAGAAATCATTCCAAGAAGACATACAGATGGCCAACAGACACATGAAAAGATGCTCAACATCACTTATTATCGGGGAAATGCAAATCAAAACTATCATGAGATATCACCTCACACCTGTCAGAATGGCTAAAATAAAAAACATAAGAAACAACAAGTGTTGACGAAGATGTGGAGAAAAATGAACCCTCGTGCACTGTTGGTGGAAAAGCATACTGGTGTAACCACTGCGGAAAAGAGCACGAAGACTCCTCAAAAAATTAAAAATAGGGGGTGCCTGGGTGGCTCAGTCATTAAGTGTCTGCCTTCAGCTCAGGTCATGTTCCCAGGGTCCTGGGATCGAGCCCCGCATCGGGGTCCCTGTTCAGTGGGGAGCCTGCTTCTCCCTCTCCCACTCCCCCTGCTTGTGTTCCCTTCTTGCTGTGTCTCTGTCAAATAAATAAATAAAATCTTTAAAAAAATTAAAAATAGAACTGCCCTAATCCAGGAATTGCACTACTAGGTATTTACCCAAAGAATACAAAAACACTAATTTGAAAGGATATCTGCACTCCTATGTTTATTGCAGCATTATTTACAATAGCCAAGTTATGGAAGCAGCCCTAGTCCATCAACAGAATGGATAAAGATGTGGTGTATATATATAAGGAATATTATTCAGCCATACAAAATAATGAAATCTTGCCATTTGCAACAATATGATAAACCTAGAGAGAATAATTCTTAGTTAAATAACTCAGAGAAAGACAAATACCACATGATTTCACTCATGTATGGAATTTAAAAACAAAACAAATGAACAAAGAAAAAAAGAGACAAACCAAAGAACAGACTTTTACCTATAGAGAACAAACTGGTGGTTACCAGAGGGGAAATGGGTGGGGGGATGGGTGAAATAGGTGATGGGGATTAAGAGTACACTGATCATGATGAGCACTGAGCAACGTATAGAATTGTTGAGTCAGTACATTGTACTGCTGAAACTAATATAACACTGTATGTTAACTATATTGGAATGAAAATACAAAACTTAAAAAAAAAGAAATCATTCCTCTTGGCTTTGGAATCTTACATAACCAATAATACTTCGATAGTGGCTCTGAGGGTGGTATTTGGTGATATTTCATAAAGAAATATAGCACACATTCAAATTGTACAGGGACAACCCATGCATAGAAGTGCTTGAGATAAAGATTGCTACCTAGTTTACTTATGACTCTGTAGTTCTCCATTGGAAAGGCACTGGAAACCAAAGAAGGTTATTGTCTCAATCCATGGTCATAAGGCTCATCAAAGCTCTCCAACTGTGCATAACATTTGAAAATTTTGTTCTACAGGGACACATGTATGTTATGTATAATGGAAATCAATTAAAACAAACTTGGTTTCCTCGCAGAAATCATTTGCATACCATGTGTTTACATACTTTGATTCTGCATACATAGAAAGGTTAGAATTGGGCATTAATTCAAGAAATAAGAGTAGGGACACATAAAAGAATAATGAGGTAAAAAGCTTCACTAATAATCATAAGATAAAGCAAAATAAAATAATGTTCTAACTTAAAAAATTAAATGAGTTTCTTTTCACAAGATAAAAAATTAACAAATTATTTCTTTGGATAATTGCTGTTTCAGTTAAAAACTGAAGCATAGAATGAATGGTTATTTGTCTTAGTGAGTGTCTTAGTCTGTTTGGGTGGCTATAACAAAAATACCATAGACCAAGTGGCTTATACAATGAACATTTATTTCTCATAGTTTGGGAGGCTAGAAAGCCCAAGGTTCAGGTGCCAGCGCATTTGGCGTCTGGTGAGAATCCACTTCCGGGTTCATAGGTGGTGGTCTTCTTGCTGTGTCCTCACATAGTGGAATCAGTAGGGAGAACATTCGGATTTCTCCTTTATAAAGCCTCTAACCCCATTCATGAGAGCTCCACCCTCACGATCTAATCACCTCGCAAAGGCCACACCTCCAAATACCGTCATGTTGAGTGTTAGGATTTCAACAAATGAGTTTTGGGGAAACAAACACTCAGTCCATAACAGCAGGTGTAGCTGTGGACAGAGCTCTGCACGGTCAGTTAAGGTCCCCGGATATGGAGCACGCTGGTGTTGGCAGTATCAGTTAGAGTAGCAATAGTGTTCCCCCCTCTCTTTTTCATTCTTTCTAGTCTGAAAACATTTTTAACTTTTTATTTTGAAATATTTTAGATTTACAAAAAAGTTACAAAAACATTGCCACAGATGTAAGATATTAACATCTCATATCGAGGACAGTCATTTGAGCCAGTAATTTAATATTGATACAATACATCATCAACCAATCTACAAACCTTATTGGAATTTTGCCAGTTGTCCCACTAGTGTCTTTTTCATGGTTCAGGATCCAACCCAGGACCTCACGTTGTGTTTAGGTGGCATGCCACCTTAGGCTCCAATCTGGTGACTTCAGTGACTCTTTTCCTTTCTGTTTCATGAACCGGACAAACCTGAAGACTACTGGCTAGCTATTTTGTAGGATCTAACTAGAATTGGAGTTATGCATTCTTGGCAAGAATATCACAATAGTGAAGATGTGCCCCTCCTGATGCATCACACCGGAAGGTACACGAATTTGATATTTCTTATTACCGGTGACGTTAACTTTAGTCACTTGGTTGAGGTGGCACCTGCCAGGGTTCTGCACTGTAAAGTTACAGTTTTCCTTTCATAATTGATCAGTACCTTGTGGGGAAATAATATAAGACTCGACAAATATCCTGTTCATCATTGTACTTTTGATGTCTAATTTTAGCATCTGAAGGGGATTCTTAACTGCAACAATGATCTGTCAATGGTATTTGATAAATGGTGGCTTTCTATTTCCATTATTCACCTATTTTTATCAATTGGAAGAGTATTATGAGTTATCCTTATCTTCCATTTATTTATTTATAGGGAGGCACTTTTATTTCCAACTCAAACTCTCCCTCCATCCAAATTATCACCTTCCTTAGGCCACAACACCTTTTCTTCTCTGGGGGCTCCAGAGTCAGTCACAAACATAACAGTGTACTGGTCTCTTACACGCTACTCCATTCTCTCAGCTTATTTTGTCTTACATTTTATCTTCACTTATTGGCTTGACCCATTGCCTTGGGTTTCCAGGCTAATTCATTTACCCTGACATTTACTTCTTATCTTTCATTAACTCTGCTGGCCCTGGTTTTCAGTCCTACATTCTGACTTCCCACCGCCCTTATGGGAGGCTAACTTTGCCAGAGAATTTCTCTTACCGTTAGAAGAGTAATTCAGCTTAAGTCAGCCAACAGGAGAGAATGTTGCTATTACTCTTAATAGGGCATATATTTTGTCTGCCAGCTTCTATTCCTTCTTATTTTAGTAGTGACTTCCATTAAGGAAGTCCGTTGTGTGTGGGTGTGGTAGGGTTATTTAAAAAAAGCCACCGGCCTTCCTCAGGCAGGGATGAGTCTCACCATCTGACCAGGGCTGCACACGCGTTCTTTTCCAGGACTCCAAACTGAGTGGGGTGAGGCAAAGACACAACAATTAAACAGAAAAAAGGCATTTGGAGCACATTCACTGCCATGGTGGAGCCCTGAAGATACTGCCATTTAATTCATGCTAACGAGACATCTGAGGCTTTCCCAGTTTCTGGTATTTTTAGGGCCTGGTTTTCTAACCTCCTTTTTAACTTTGTGAGTTTTCCCAAACTCTTCCAATAAATACATTCTGTGTACCTTAACTAGAGTCATTTTTTTTTTTTTTGTAGCTTGAGAGGGGTTAAAAACCCCACTAATCCACTCTTCCAAGAAAAGTACAGGAAAGAATACTGTTTTTCTGAAGCTAAAGACTTCAAGAAGGAAATACTAGGTCCTCCATTAATGGGAACTGGATTAGCAAGGTAAGGAGGCTGACCTTTCCTCACAAACAGAGCTGATTGCCTGGGGTCATGGGACATTTCCACCATTCATATGGCAGGCTTAGAAACACAACCAGTGAAGACTTAAATGCCTCAGCTCTCCAAAGATCTACGTGACTGCCTCCTGGATCTGTTTTTCTAGTTTCCCTCACACTGTTCCCAGTTCCTCTGTGTGTCTGCTGAGCTTGCCTTGCCTTGCCCCTCCCGGCCTTCCACGCTCCGGGCCAAGGCAAATTGCAGCCACTGTTCTTTCTCCAGTTCCTCACCTGGGAACTCCACACCACTTTCAAGGTACCCTTATTTCTCAGAGTATACCCCTAACCTCTCTACTCAGAGTGAAATGGAAGAGAAAGCGTGGTATTCTCTTCCAACTTTATTACATCTGGAAGGAGAGGACATTTTAAACAAATTCTGCAGTGACAGGAGAAAATTGTGATCACTTTTCTACAGTTGTCTCCATAGCCCTGAAAAAGAAACCTTACGTTATAAACCTGGCTTCTATTCTCCCTTTCTGTACCATGCTCCTCACTCTCAGGCGTAGAATCTTCAGGCAAATTTACAATTCCTTATAATAGGGTACTCTTTCACACTGAACAAGAGAGACCCAGCATCACCATGGGATAAAGACACAGTGGGTATAACATTTTAATATGTTGACAAGATTATGGGGTCAAGAATAAAACACAAACTTTACACAGGCTTATGTGGTTAGAGCTGTGCAGATTCCTACATTATGTACGAACTAAAGTTCCCCCCCGCAAAAAAGATGCTATATTGAATGAAATAATCTTATGACTCAGTATTGCAATAACATGTTATGCTCACATCATTTTCAAAATATTTGCCAAAGGCCAAGGGAGAGAACCATGTCAGGATGGGGTTGAAGTAAAAAAAAAATTACTGTAATATTTGTATTGCTAAATGTCCTAATGTTTTATTTTGGAAAACTGATAGCTAGCCTAGAGCAAAGAACACAGAGGGGGGCATGCTCCTTTGTACATCTTCTTTCAGAAGTAAGATGCTTTCCCTCCCTCTCCAAAGAAAGTATATGACTAGTCACCCAAACATTTCTGGAATGGACACGTCCAGGGCTGCTCAGAAGGAGAGCAAAGCAGGTGATGATAATATACTAAATAGATATCTTACTTGGATTTGAATTTATAATGCCAATTTCCTCCTTGAATAGGAAGTGCCTCCACTCCTCAGGAGGCTTTTTAAAGTAATAGGTTCAAGGAGACACCCTCCCTGACTTGGCAGAAATCCTACCCTGTGTGCCAGAGGCACATCCACGTGTAAGCAGCTGGCCTGTAAACAGAGAAAGGAACCTTGCCTCTGTAAGGTGTTCTCGTCTCTAAACTTACAAGCTGAGCACCTCCTACTGCCTCATCTCCTGTGTTGCCCTAGAGGCTTACTTCACTGCTATTAGCACTGTTTATAATATATTAGAATTGTTTGTTGATGCATTTTTCTTTCCTGCTAAGCTGCAGATTTCTTAAACCCAAACTGTGGCATCTTCAACTTTCTATCCTAAGCACCTAGCAAAGATCGGCCTGATATAAGCTGATTAATAAACATAAATATAACAATAAACAATATTTAAAAATAACTTTCTAACCTCTGACCTTATATTATCCTTACTTTCCTGTACTGTCTCATATTGTTGTTTTTATTCTCTTGTGTGCAGATTCTTCAAAAAGTCTGTGTCCACTGTGAAAATGTGAAGTTTTAAATTTTAGGTAAAATAGGTCACTTTCAAAGAGATGAAAACCAAATTCCTCCCATAGTGTGTTTATTTCAAATTCTTTAAAAAAATGAAAAAAAAAAAAAAAAGCCTGTTGTAGAATTGAAGTTTATATCCACTGCGAGAAAACATTTCAATCTTATTTCTAGGAATGTTACTGATTACTTCTCTCATAAGAATATGAAGGACAGACTAACACGATCAGGAACTAGCTCTCCCTGCTTGCCCTGCCTGCCTTCCCTGGGTGCCCATAGCACATCTGTCCCTCCTTGCTTCTGGAATTTTCCAGACTATCCCTAGAGCACACAGTCAGGTGTGAGCCAATGACCACCCAACTGGAATGATTTTTTTCTGCTTAATTCAGCAGAGATAAGATCACAATTCTTAACAATAAGCTTACATTAGAAACTAAGGGTAAATGAACAAAACGGAAATGAGCAAATTTACAGAGAGTAGCTCCTGGAAGTCTTCTTTTTTATGGTTTACGCAACATTGGATCATTGGGTGCTTAGATCTTATTCCATTCCTTTTCTAAGCTTCTGGGGTTTTCCTTCCGTACTCCCCAGTGACATTTCTACTATCTCATGCTATCTGACATAAGAATTGATGGTAGCCAAAACACTTTCAGAATGGTAGAGCAAGAGCCTCTGAAAATCACTTCTCCATAAAAGCAGTGAGGACTCTGGCAAAAATTATCAAAATTTTTCAGAACAAGTTCTCTGAAAACCTTTTCAGAACTCTGGAAATTAACCAAAGACTTGCAACAATGTAAGGAGCATTTATTCAAGAAAAATGACTGCGTATCAGTAAGAACAGTGAACTTTTTGGTATTTTAATGCCTTATTTGGTATTTCATGCCTCCCATCCCTCTATCCCCAGCTCTGCAGTAATCTGGGAAACCAACATGCTCTCAACTACTATATCTGTGAAAATCAGCAGATTAGAGGCCACTGGAGGGGGTGGAATGGGTTTGGAGTTTGGACAGCATTGGCTTGACTCTGTGACGCTAGCGCTCTTCACATAGGAACCTGACTTCAGGAACTCATTCAGTCCTCCCTTTCCGTTCTGCTCCCTTCTTGGTGCCCCTGCTATGCCAATGACAATCGCACTTCACCCAGGGCTTGAGGTGGAGTCAAAGAAGAAGTCAGTTAATTAAATAGAAACCACGAGAAGAAGAAACAAGGCCCAGATACGTTGGTCGAAGCACAGCAAGGTTGGAAGAGGCCTTTGAAGGGCTGCAGGGAAATCTTACGAAGAAATGGATGTTGGATGATTTGAATTTAAAATATATTTTTCTTTCCTTCTCTTTTCCCCTTAATGTTTTGATGGGCAACATAAAAACTTTTGGTAATAATTCTCATTTTTTGCTCTAAAATTGTGAGTGTGCCTATGGGTGTGTGAGGTCAAAACGACTCCATTTTTAAGGGTCAATTATCCTTAGCCATAAAGATTCAAACACCAAATACACCCAGGGATAGGGACTACAACAAAGATTTGGATTCACAAGAGTAAGAAAATTAAGGCTCTGGGGAAAATTAGCATACTGAGCCACTGTTTTATCCTACTTTGCCTCTGGGGAAAATTAGCATACTGAGCCACTGTTTTATCCTACTTTGCCTTATGAAAATATTTTTCATCTCTGTTATGCACCAAGCTGCTGTTTAGAATGCTTAAATAGTTTCAAACGGTTAACTGGTTAATATTGAGACATCAGTGCTTCAAGAGAGCCTTCTTAATTTCTAAAACAAGTTTCTCTTTCACAGAAATACTTTATGCCTATTAGTCTGGGAAAGTTTTTCTATTCCAAGGGAATGACTAGAACAAAACTTTTTGAGCCACTACAATATAACTTATATGTTTTATTCTAAAAAAATATTTCTATGTGCTTGAACATTATTTAACTGCTATAAATTCTCAGCGCTCTCAACTTGGCTGGGCACCATTAATGACTTCCTTTTGCTTCTTCCAGAGTCACTAACTGCCTTCCTGGTCTTTCTCAAACTAAGCAAAACTTAACGTGTCCTTCCCCCTAACTAGAGGGAGGTTTTATGGAGTGGTTAGTGGGGAGACAATGGAAATATACAGAGATGGATTCATAGTACAACATTTCAATATGTAAGGTCTAAAGCCAGGAATCATTAAACATGCTGCAAGTAATGGACATCCTTAGCAAAGGAAATGGAGAATTTATAATGTATCCATACCTGGAGACTGGGTAAGATCTTTCTTCTAGATCTCTTAATGGAAAAATCAATATAGCCTAAAATTTGAAACATTATTGGTTGCATCTTAACCCAGTGCTTCTGTTTAGCTACACTGGTTATGTGGCAGCATACAGAAGTTACCCTTTCTTCTCTTTATAATTATAAAATTTACACTGTGTCCATTAAAAATTAAGCTCAAGTTTGTTATGTTGATATGCATGTGATGTGTTCATGATGAAATCCTATGGCTAACTTTGAACGCTATGTTTTTATCAACAAAATGTCAAGAGTCCAAGGCAACCTCAGTTTCGTAGCAGCTGCAATTCAGCCTTTGCTCTTTTCCCAGCTGCTTTGACACACCCACCATGCACACATACCCACAAAGGAGGTAGAAGCTGTTCTTGTGCCCATGCTATGGTTTTTTAGGGTCAACAATACAGGGACATGGGATTTGGTGGCACGCCCAAAAGAGATCTTCCTGAAGTTTTACAGAGAGAGCTCGATGGGGGAATTTGATACTATTTTGTTTGTCAGTCAATGACCAAATCCTAGCTTCTAGGTGAAGAAAGTTTGCTCCCACAAAAGAAATCAGCATATATTTAAGAATGACTTACACTGGCAAAAACTAGTTAAAATACTTATTTTGTGTGTAAAAAGAATGCCCTCTATAACGGTCCAAGGATTATAAATTCAAAGTTTTAGTAGCCACAGTAAAACAGTGCAACAAGGGTGGGGGAAGTGGGCAGGAAGTAGAATAGGGATGCCTCGCTGAATAAAAGTCTGGTAGCCTGGGGTTGGTGCCCTTTTCCTCTATTGCATCTCTTCATGCTAATATTCTTGCTCTGGTTTCCAGGGAGGTTTCAGCTCATGGGTTTCTATCTCGGTAAGTTGTGATTCTCTGTATTCATTCATTGGTTGCTCCAATTTTGGGGCCAGTGGTTTGTCCTGGGACCTTACTTCTGTTACAGATCTAAGAGGAGTTGTTGCTTTTCCAGTTCAGCTTTTTACTTGTTAAAACAGAGTGGTGGCTTCCAAGCTTCTAATGTTGTGGACAGGAAACCATTCCTCATGCTAATGGGAAAAGGGACTTTTATCAGAACTATGAGCTGTGAGTTCATTGCTCCATTAACATGAGAAGTTTAGTTTGATTGGTAGAGTCACATTTGTGAAGAATCTGAAAGATGGGTGCCTTCGAGCAAGGTGGCCAGTACAGGAATCTCTGCCCCATGCTCCTGGGACGATGGGTGCCCCGTGCCCTCCTATAGTGTGACTAGTCTTGGTGGCATTGCAGAGAGGTAGAAATGGGCAGTGAGACAGAGAGGAAATGGGTTCCCAGAACTACCACTGGGACTGTGCTGTATTGGGCATGAGCGAAAAGGGAGCTAGAGAGGAAAGATAAAGACAGGCGAGTCTGAGAAGGACTGTTAATTAATATTTTCTCTCTGGGAATGGATTGTACTTCTCTCTGCACCCATCGCAAAATTTCAGGATACAAGAGAGGGGCACAAAGTAAAGTGCCCCTGAAGTGGTTTTCAAATGTGAACATCCTTAGGATTCCATCACTACTATTTTTTTGTTATAAAATCAAGTTTCAAAAGATGAAAATTTATTTAAAAACCTTGTATCCTGCTATATTAAACTGTAAACAATTTTACTATGGATGCATTTCTCCAATTTATTCCCACTTTGCAGGAAATTTTGTTAAAATTTCCAGCAGAGGAGAATATCGTGAACTTGGCTCAAACCCCATGACTTGGGGTGTAGCCCAGAAACAGCTGCTCGGGTAGTTTTCCCCTCCCTGCTGCTTTTTCCTCGTTCACAGTCCTGGGGTTTTGCTAAATGCCACCCGCAGAACAAAATTGTCTCAGTGCTGGTTGCCAACCAAAGAAAGGCAGTTAGCTGATTAAACAAAGCAGAAGATACCTTACTTCCTTTTTAAAGGTATGAAATCTACAGCTTTTTTGAAAGGGATCACAAAAAGTAGAGGGCATACAGCAGGCGATAAGTAGAAGCCACAAATTCCACCTTGAAGTCTTCGCTGCAACACTGTCCGTGGCCATCCTACAGGGTGTGGTGTGCAGGATGCCTGGGACAATGGGGGGCGGGGGTCCCCCAGGGCCCAGCCTGGGGTCCAGTGGCTCAGCACCTTCCCTGCTCTGAATCCTATCTAACTGAACCTACCTTTCCCCCTTATTCACTCCCTACCCCTCCCATCATAAATATATTTCTTTCTCCCTCTCCCCCTCCCTCCTCTCCCCACGCCCCACTCTTCTCTGTTAAACATGGTCCAAATTGAACTTGTCATTTTTACCCTTCAAGTACTACTTTATACTAAACACAAATTTCTACTGGCAATAGGGCCTTCCCCCGGGCTGCCCAGCTGCCACGGGGGTGATTAGGGTGTTTCCTGCAGCTGAAGGCTCTTGTAATTAGCAAGCCCTTCAGGCAGTCTGGACTCTGAATTTAGCTGCCATCTGGTATCATCTGTAAATGACAATGGCACTGTATCTTCTCTGTTGACTCAGCCCTGACTGCATCCCCACCCCACCCCAAGGAACCCTCAAAGAGATTTCACTGCCCAGCTTCTCATCAAGCCGTAACTATCAAGGCATCTTGGGCTCTAGTTAACTAGCCAGGAATTTCCGGAGCCCTCAGGAGGCTAAAGCAAAAGGCCACAATGGGCCAAATAGCATCTCCTGTCGCTCTATACCAGTGCTTCCCAAAGTATGGCTTCAAGACTGACAGCACTGGAATTATTGAGGAAGTTAATAGAAACAAATTCTTAGGTCCCACCTTAGACCCATAATCAGAAACTCTGAGGATGGTCCCATCAATCGGTGTTTTAACAAGCCTTCTAGGTCATTCCAATGCATGCCGAAGTTAGTGAACCACGCCTTTGGCTTCGCACCAGCACTTGACTGACATTTGAAGAAGGTCAATTCTTTCTTGTGGGGACTGTTATGTGCATTGTAGGATATTTAGTAGTATCTTATCCTCTACTCACCAGATTCTAGTAGCATTTCCTCAGTTGTGTCCATCCAAAATGTCTCCAGACAATTGACAAAATCGGCCCCCAGTTAAGAACTACGGCAGACCTGTGGTTCTCTACAGGTTCTGTGTCTAATTGCTTAGTGCTATCTGACCAGTGACCGTTGATGTGAAAAACTCTATGTACACTGTATGTAGAGTGTTGTGCATGCAGTACTTCTCAAGTTTTGATGTGCATGCAAGTCATCTGCGCATCTTGTTAAAAATAGTTCTAATTCCAGAAATTTGAGTTGGATGCTAACATGGTGCATTTTTAACAAGTTACAAGTGATACCCCTGTTGCTGCTTTGCAGACTACACTTTGATTAACAAGGTTCTATAAGATCTTAAAAGATTTATTGACTAAATGAATGAATAATTAAAAGATAAGCATGCCTTTTTAAGAATGTGTGAGCATTGTTTCCCTTTGTCATTGAACTCATTTAGAGAATTTCTTCCCTTTCATTATTTCTGTTTTAATTTTAAGAAAGATCAACTTTATTTTAGTAAATGTAGTTTATATATACAAAAATTCCAAAGATCTTTCATATGAATTATACTACATTTACAGATACATAAAAGTAAATGCCCAAAACTATTTCCTAGCCAGTGAAAGAGATAGCATGCTGATCTAACTCTTGATGAAGTCAACTAATGTCTCTTCAACACTTTCTCTGTGCAGACCATGCTAGTCAACCACTCATCTAAAAATATATGTACACCACCTGCCACACACACACACACACTTTCACCGTATGTATTTCCAAAATGATGTAAAAGTCATGTTTACTGGAACAGGTTGATGCCTCACGGTCAAACACTCACATAAAAAAAAAAAAAAAAAGAATCAGCCAACAGGGCTAACTTGTTTTCATTGTCGTCTCAGTTAGTGAGAAGCCAGTTTTAAATGATCTTCTATCACCATAAGAGAATGATGGCATTTGCCATTGCAGAAGTGGCAGGGTAATTTCCTTCTAAAGCTAATGAATACCGGGTGCTTGCTTTGTTTCTCAGTTAATCCATTGACAGATGTGGCTCTGGGGTGCAAAGAAGTCTGAAACCTTGGGGATCGAGAAATATCTTTTTTTTTTTTTTAAGAAGTTAAAGGGCTTTCTTTTTCTTTTCTTTTTTTTCTTTTTTTGGTTTAGATTGGAAAACGCCCAGAGAAAGGCACACCATATATTCCTGTATACACAATGATACTGCATGATGGGTAATAGGGAAAATATCAAACTTGACATACTGTGTTGCACAAAGTCTTAGGACAGAACTATGTGGTGTTCCTCAGTTTCACATGGACTCATCTTCAGCGCAGCATCCTGACATGCCACTACCCTTCAATTTAAGGTGTGCTTGTGTTGCAAATAAATCACTGGCCACTATGAATACATTGTACTCAAGGTGTACTCTTTTCAGAAGCACATGCATTCTCATTTTACAATGTGTGTTGGAGACTTACTAGCTAGTCAATAAGCCTGTTTCCTCTCCCTCCTGGGTACATGGCTAGACTATGTTTCCCAGTTTCCCTTGTAATCACTACTACTGAACTGATTTTTGCTCACTAAAATGTGGGTGAATCTGACGTGTTCTGTGTCCACCCCTGGTCCATGAAATCTTCCCATGAATGATCCTCCAGGCTCTGAAGCTTTTTGCCGGCCAGATACAGATGAGCACAGTGATCTTGGAAGCCGTGTTTTGAAGATGGAGAAAGCAAAATATGAAGAGGCCTGGGTCCCTGTTTGGAGGGAGCCGTTCGCTAGTCAGACACACTAGTTTTGGTCTTTATGTAAGTGAGAAATAATTTCTCTTATACATGAGCCATTATACATTTTTCAGATTCATTTGTTCCAACTGCTGGCATTACCCTAATTAACAATGTATTTCTCATATAGAATTGTTACATTTGCAGAGGTGCCCTTTTTCTATCGTAGATGCTGCCGCCACAAGTTACTCTGGCTTCTTGTCCTCCTTTTTTGGCTAATCCTAAATTACATCATCCTCCGTTAGGTACTGATCACTATTCTATACTTACCTAGCCAACCTATTTCAGTCCCTCATTAAGTATCTCATTTTAAAGCTCATTGGTGGAAAGATGTAGGAAACAGCAAGAGGGAGGGGAAAAAGCAACACAAATCCTCCCCACTGCTCTTGTTCCTGCACTCTCTGGACAATCCTTCCTCCATCTTTTCCTTTGTCCCCTTACCCTTTATCCATCTTGGATGTTCTTCCTATTTGTCATCATTTTATAGACTTTTCATTCTTATGTATCACCATGCTAGAGTCTCATTACTGCTTTTGATTTTATAATTTTAACTCTGTCTGCACAACCAGCCTAACTATTCCATATTCCCTCCATCATGGGACATCTTATCACATAAACATATAATTCTAGATATCACAGAAGGCATGAGTGCGAGAGGATCACAAAGAGAGAAGAGAATCAGTAGGAGAGTCCCGAAGCACTTCAGCAGGGCAGTGCTGGGCCACCGAAGCCAAGGGAAGAGACTGTTTAAATAAGATGGAATAGTCAATGATGTTGGATGTGGCTGAGATGTCAGCCATCATAAGAACTGAAAAGTGTCCTATACATTTGGCAATAGAGATCATCAATGACCTCCATGAGGGCTATTCTGATGGAGTGATCAGAAAGAAGTTAGACTGGGTAAGTGTTAGAGAGTGGGAGATGCAGAAATAAATAAGTGTATATAGACAACTCTTTTCAGAATATTGTGAAGAATAAAACAATCAGGAACCTAAGGAAATGAAGCAGAGAATACAAACTTTGCATGGCAAATCTGGAGTAGTGAAAAAAAGGGTCAAGAAAGACTTGGATGAGCAGAGTTATAGACCCAGGTTGAATGATGAGTAAGTAGCCCACTGAATGAAAAAATGAGTAAGGGGAGGGGTGATATGAAGAGTAGAAATTGAGAGGGCAAAAGATGAACTTTTTCTACTGAACAATTATGTCTATAGATGAGTCTGGCAGCCTTTTTTTCCTCTAAGGAAATCATATTCCCATAAATAAGAAAACATTATTATGAATGATCAGAGATAGAAAGGGGGAGATGAGAATTATAACTAACACTTAAATTTACATATACACATACTTATATATATTTACTTACACTGTAGAAAGATTTACTGTTAAAAGCCTATCAAAACGGAGCTGAAATACTGAATAGATAAGTTGGTCTCCCAGCTATATCAAAATTCATACTGAGATAAAAAAAATCATTCATTTTTTTTTATTTGCATAACTGAGCATATCATTTCTCGTACCACAAGTATCTACTATGTTCTGGTCTTAATGTTTAAAGATTATAGGACACTGACATAGTCAGTACTTTAAGGCCCAAGGATGCTATGTAACAGCTGAATTGAACAAAAATGGAATCAGAAAATATCTAAGAAGGACATGGACCTTCTTCATTCTAATGAGCAGGCTATATAATATGTATCACTTCAATTTCACTACCTAACATAAGGAATCACCAGGGAATAAAATCATACTTTTTTTTTTTTTTTTTGCTACTGCTAAGATAGTAATAAAGAACAATGATGAAGTAACAGGACAACAGTGAGCTGATTATTTAATAATAGTGTACCCATGATAAAAACAGTACTTTTTATTTAAAAAAAAATTTTTTTAATATTTTTTTATTTGTCAGAGAGAGAGAGAGTGTGTGAGTGCACAAGCAGGGGGAGTGGCAGGCAGAGGGAGAAACAGGCCCATGACCCTGGGATCATGACATGAGCTGAAGGCAGACATTTAACCAACTGAGCCACCCAGGCATTTCTAAAAGCAATATTTTTTCAAAGATATATTCTTTATTCTATTCTACAGCTAACCTTCACTAAATAAACATAGCAGAGTTCCATAATTCAATTTCATTCAATTTGATTCAGTTCAATCCAGTTCAGCTCTATTCAATTCAACTAAATACATACATACATCTCACACACACACACACACACACACACACACATATTTAGGAAATCAAAGCCATACCAAAACTTGGGTTTTGAAAAGAATTGATTTTTTTCAGAGTACAAATATATCTGACTACATCATTAAACATATATATGATGACATAAATATATAGAAATAATATGACTACATCATAGAGTATGAAAACATTATTTTGAACTTAGAAATTTTGGCAAGAGGTTTTACAGCAGAAATGTCACAAGTAAAAAGCATGTGCCAAACGCATGCTTGGGGATATTTTGGAGAAATTAAATGCTTTCTTAATCGCAGTTATCAGTTATCACACATTGATGCTTCTTATTGCTGTTAGCAACTTTAAGAAACAAAATCCCAAAATCTTTTTCTCAGAATTATACAAACTGAAATGGCATTCTGGAATCTCTATCTGTTGCCATCTAAGAACACTGGGGAGTTAGGAAGAGAATAATCTGGGGAAAGATAGGAATGGCATCTTGATGAGAGGCTTGGGGACATTAGGAACACAGTAGCTGGCTAGTGAGAAACTTCCTATGGATGCGTGTTAATTTGCTAGGGCTGTCCTAGTAAAGAATCCCAGGTGGGGTGACTTAAAATAAATGTATTGCCTCACAGTTCTGGAGGCTAAAAGTCCAAACGTATTGCTAGGGTCATGCTCCTTCTGAAACCTATAGAGAAGAATCTTTCCTTGCCTCTTTCCAGCTTCTGGAATCTTTAAAAATTCTTGGTGTTCACTTGGCTTGCAGCTACATCACTCCAATCCCTACCTCTATTGTCACACAGCATTCTCTCTGTGTGTCAGAATCTTCACATGGGTGTTTTCCTCTTCTTACAAGAACACTAGTCAGATTGGATTAGGGCCTACACTAATGACCTCACCTTAACTTAATTACATCTGTAAAGACTCTATTTCCAAATAAGGTCACATTCACAGGTGTCAGGGACTTTAATATATCTTTTTGAGGGACACAATTCAACCCATAACAGCAGATAGGACTTGGATACTTTTGTAGGGAAAGTGGTGTCTAATATTCTGTATTAGGCTCTCAGCAGAACTGTTCTGTGTCTAATGTTACCTGTGCTGTTATCCCCAAATTTTCAATAAACTTCTACCACTTCCTGAGCAGCATTTTCACAAAATCAAGGTGAAGGACCTTTGTTCCATGCCTTAACCAGTGCGGGACAGAAAGAAGAGAACAGATTTGAGCACTAAACAATATGGAATATAAGCTAAGTTTCTGTAATAAAGAAAACCCAAACACAGTGGCTTAAATAAAGCAGAAGTTCAATTCTCTCTCATTTTATCGTCCATGGGTAGGCCACCAGACCACGTCAGACGGGCAATTCTGCACAAGTCTAGCAAGGGACCCAAGTTAGTGAGTACTTCTGGGTCCAAGCTGACTATTCCATTGTTACCATTCCCTAGCCCGCAGAAAGTAAGAAAGAGAAAATAAAGGCAAACAGCTTCCTTTTTGAAGGACGGGATTCAGAAGTTGCAAACATTGCTTCCTCTTCTATATCTCTGGCCAGAACTTAGTTAAATGGTCACATCTGGGTGCAGAAGAGTCTGGGAAATGTAGTCTTTACCTAACCAATGGTATTCCTTCCTGAAAAATGATATGGGGGGATTCTACTTCAAATAATAAGAGAGAAAATGGATACTGGGGGATAATTAGTAGTCTCTACCAAGGATAATAGTTACATGAGTGAGACTGGGAGTTCACTGAGAATAAGAAATTGTAGTTAGAGGTAACCAAGTTAAGCTCCCAGGAATTCTCAGAGACCCCAGGACTTCTAAAAGATAGCAAAGCATTGGAAAGCGTACGGTCGGGGAGGTAAATGGTGTTTGGCAGAGGGCCTAACCAATATACATATTTTTTATTTTCAAAGTATATGGTGACCACAGCTAATAACTAAATTTTATATAGTAAAGGAGGGAGCCTTGTGTTGGACTTACAGCATTAAAAAATTTATTTATACAAAAATTTATATAAAAATTTATTTATTTATTTTTAAGGTTTTTTTTTTATTTCAGAGACTGAGCAAGGGAGAGCAGAGAGGCAGAGCAGAGAGGGGGAAGCAGACTCCCCGCTGAGCAGGGAGCCCCACGCAGGGCTCAATCCCAGGACCCCGAGATCATGACCTGAGCTTAACTGGTATTAAACTGAGCCACCCAGGTGCCCCTCAGCATTAAAAAAAATTTTTTTAAAGGAGGAACTACAGTGAACTACGTTAAAGAAGTATTGCAAATCTGTAAATAAATGCTGATCTGTAATCAACACATATTTATTGAAAAACAAGCAACGAAAAAATTTTAGAGAGAAATCACAGGAATCATAAGGGGTAAAAAAACCTAAGAAAGTCAACTTCATTTGAGATTTAAAACAAAGCACTAAATTTATAATGCTGATACATATATATATATTATATATTATATATTATATACGCATATATATCTTATAATGGTATATAACTGACCCTTGAACAACATGGAGGTTGAGGATGCCAATACCCCTGCTCCCATGCAGTTGAAAATCTGTGTATAACTTTTGACTCTCCAAAAACTTGACTACTAGTAACCTACTGTTGACCAAAAACCTTACTGATAACATAAATAGTTGATTAACACATATTTTGTATGTTATATAATACATACAGTCATAAAAATATACGTTTATAATTTTTAATTTGTAATATATAATAGGTAGTGAATAATATATAATACATATGTAGTCTTACAAAAAAGTTAGCTAGAGAAAAGAAAATGTTATTAATAAAATCATAAGGAGGAGAAAATACATTTACAGTGCTGTACCGTGCTTTTCCACAAATTCTACGTATAAGTGAACTCACCCAATGCAAACCCACGTTATTCAAGCTACTGTTACTATGTGTTTTAATGTTACTACGTATACCTCATAAAGTTTTAGTAGCAAGCTATGAGGAGAAGACCAAAACATTCTGAGTAATAAATTTAACGCATTGTTTCTTAAACCACTTTGAAAACAGACATTCATTTGGATGTATAACTAATCTAACATTTGTTCTAAAATCAGTTCATGAAAAACTACCACAAACAACACTTACTGGTGAAACATCCAAAACTCTTCCCTCAGCTTGAGCATAGTTAAAGATTATCACTATCACACTGTGTTGGAATTTTCAGCCAGTGCAATTAGGCAAACAAACACACAAAAACTCCCTCACCCACACACAAAAGTAACAGAAAAAATAACTAAGAAATAGGACTGTAAGCTTGTATTCTTTTTTCCTGACAGACAACATAATTGTGTATTTAGAAAATGTGGAAGAATTTATATGCAAACTACTAGAATTTAGCAATGTCCAAAAAAACCAATATAAAAAAATCAATTTTATTTTTATATACCAGTAGCAAATAGAAAATAAAATTTAAAAATATACTGTATTTATGAATAGAATCAAAAAGCATCAATTACCTAGTAATAAATTGAAGATATTCAAGACTTCTATACTAAAAACATTATTAAGGTTATTAAGGAGAACTGAAATAAAAAGATATATATCATGTTCATAGATTGGATGACAAAATTATTTAGATAGCAATCCTTCTCAAACTGTTCAACTGTTTTGTAGATATATAACAATCTCAAAATCTCAGTAAGTCGTTTATGGAAAATGACAGTCTTTAATAACATTTATATGGAAATGGAAAGGCAAAGGATAGTTAAGTCAATTTGGATTCAAAAAACAAAGCAGGAGGATTTACCCTACCAGAGAGCAAGACCTACTGGAGGCTAATTAAGACAGCTGGTATTGATTCAAGTACAGTAAAGTAGAACTGTGTAGCAGGAGAGACCTACCTTCTCCCAAAAAGCAATCCACACATACACAAATGCCAGATTTATGTTACACTGTAGTACAGTAGAAGGTCTTTTCAGTAAGTGGTGTTGGGTCAATTGTTAACCACATGGAAAAAATCTTGACCTCACACCATAGACAAAAATCAATTCCAGATGTATCAAGATTTAAATTTAAAAGGTAAAAATAACAAGAATTTAGAAAAATCATGGGAGAATATTTTTGTGATGTTGAAGTAGGCAAAAATTTCTTAAATAAAACACAAATACACTAATTTGAAAAGAAAAAATAATAAATTCAACTATATTAACATTATGAACTTTATTTTATTAAAAGACACCTTAATGGAGTGAGAAAGCAAGCCTCACCATGGGACATGACATTTCCATTCATATACCTGAAAAAGACAGTACCTAGAATTATATAAAGGGTACTTATTGATTAAAAAGAACTAAACATCTCAGGGGCACCTGGGTGGCTTAGTTGGTTAAGCATCCAACTCTTGAGTTTGGCTCAGGTCATGATCTTAGGGTCGTGAAATCAAGCCCTGAGTTGGGTTCAGGGCTGGGCATGGAGCCTGCTTGAGATTCTCTCTCTACTCTCCCTCTGCCCCTCCCCCCTTTAAAAAATTAAGAACTAAACAGCTCAAAAGAAAAATGGGCAAAGTCTTAAAAGCATATCACAAAGAGCATATCAAAAGGGCCAATAAACATATGAAATAATAACAACACATGAAATAGCAATACATGTATGAAAAAGTGATGAACCTTGAGGGAAACAAATTAAAAACATAATGCTATAGCACTACACACTCACATGAATTACGAAGGAAAAGACAGACAAATCTAAGTGCTGACAAAAATGTGGCACAACCTGAACCTGGAATACTGCTTGTGGGTATAAATTGTACAACCACTTTGGAAACCCTCCAGCAGTATTTACTAAGCTGAAAAATATACATTCTCCGCGACTCAGAAATTTCACTCCTAGATATATATCCCACTGAAATAAGTACATATTTTCACCAAGAGACATGTACAAGGATGTTGATGGCAGCAATATTTATAATAGCCCCAAACTAGAACTTGTCAAATGCCAGTCAAGAGTGGAAAAGTTAAGTAAATTGTGGCATATTCCCTCAGTAGAATTTTACACAGAGATGAGAATTAACGAACAGAAACTACAGGCAACAGGGACAAATCTCACAAACGTGGTGAGAAACAACAACAGAAAGCCAGACACAAAGAGTACATAATATATGGTTTTATTTATTTAGTGTCCAAAATCAGGCAAAATTAATCTATGATAGTATGTTAGGAACTCAAGAGAGTGGTTATGCTTGGCTGAGCAAAGTGATGGAAGGGAGTATGAAGAGAGCTTCTGGGGATGCTGGTAATATTCTGTGTCTTGATTTGATAGGTGGTTACATGAATGTATTTAATATGTTAGAGTTCAGAGCAGTGTGCATTTATGATTTGTGCACATTTCTACATATAGGTTATTCGATACAATTAAAAACATTAATTCTATTACTTTACTGTTACATATTATACAAAATAATTTGAAGGCATAAATTCAGCTCTCAAAGAACTTCATAAATCCAAGTGAAGAAAATGAAATTCATGCCATGATGTGATTTGATGGACACAGAAGCAATAATTATAAGAAAAAATAATATGCCACAACTTAAATGAGGAGGATAAATTTAACTAAAAGGATTCCAAGGATAAGCCTTTTCATTACTTTTGTCTTGTTTTGGGTACTGTGTTTGGAAAAGACATGCTATATTATATTTTTTTAAATGTATATATCTTTTAATTTAAAAAAGAATGTGATTTTTGCAAATTAAGACTTAAAAGACTGTAAGGAGATAAAATAGGCTGTAGGAGACTCTGAAGCAATTTCAATCAGCAGACAATAACAAAGTTTAACAAGAAGAATATTTGCCAACTAAGTGAAGGGTTCATAAAGAAGAAAAATATGTCCACGACTCCATAGCTCTTCTATAGCTATTGATCTTCTAGGTGAAGATTTGTCCTTCCTTAATGAGTTTCCAGTCTACTATCTTCTCCATCCTTTTCTTTCCTTGGCCCATGCAAGTAGACCTGTATATGTGGAATTCATTGAAAAAATTTTTTTGCAAACCCAAATACTGATCAATTATTTTAATTGCCATGGCTTCAACAGAAACCTACAGAAAAATGATCTCAAAATGCAAATAACATCATCTTTTTCAACAACAAATTATAGCACTTCTGAGTGACCTGACACTTTAACTGCACAGTACAATTAGGGCTACAAAATGTAGACACCAATCATAACTTGTATGATATACTCTAACTTCAAGGCAGTTGTTTGCAACTCATGGTCTCTTTTATGGGAAATCTATTTCTCAAAACAGAAATCGAATCTCTTCTGTGAGGATCTGAACCTTTGAAATTCTCTTCTTATCCTATTCCTGTAAAAATCACCTTTGTGGGGTCTGAGGTAATAATGATCCTCTTACGTCTCATTCAGGCCACTTGAGAAAATTCGAATGAGTTGAGAAGATCCATAAAATAGTTTCTCAGGAGTAAGAGTACATGTTTATTTTGTACATGTGCCCAATGACTTTGCAATGAGTGCATTTTTATAATTCAAATAGATTTCCAGAGAACTGCCCATTCTTTTTCTATGCTAATGGCCAGAGGTTATTGAGAAGGGAGCAATTTTAGAAAATTCTGAATAAAAACAAATTAAAATAAACATCCCTGTCAATTTGTGAATCGGCCAAACTTTCTGGTTGCCTTTTTAATTCTATTTTTGTTTGTTTGTTTATTTGATTTTTCTAGTCTGTTGATAAGTAAGAACAGCAATGACCTTTAGTTTATTCCCTCTACTTGGTACAGCCAAGTTCTAACTGGCAAGACTTACTGAACTTCAGGTGCCACTATTACTTAAGTCATACTTTGAAAAAAATTAAGACTGAAACAGAAAAAGTATGGCATTACTGTAGACAGAAGCTTCTTTAAAAATGCAGTGGAAGAGCATTATTTTGGGGTGTGGTTCTTTCCCTTCCTGTTGTCTCTCTCACACTCAATCTTATTTCCAAGTGCTGCATATTCTCAGTGAAGAGCAAAAAAGCAGCATTTGTACTATTTCAGTTTGAAAAGAATACATGGAAAGGCAATGAGCAAACTTAATATTCTGTCTTTCTTTCTGTATTTTTGAGAAATTCTTCAAATTGAGAATCAGTTTTGAACAGAAAAATCTCTTCAGTTCCATGGCCATTATTAGCTCATAATGTGGGACTCCTAAACACATGCAATTCAAGCTGCTTGTTTCAAACAGCCTTGTTTCTTTGTATTTCCAGGGTGCATTATACATGTATTTAGACACAAAGATAATGCCTTGTGTTTTCACTGTTTCTGGGTTTCTAAACTTGATACCTAATATAACTGCATTATCATGTCTTGGAGAGTGTGAAGACAGGCTTAGCTTTTTTTTTTAAATTAATTAATTTATTTTAGATAGAGAGAAAGAGAGAGGGTATGAGTGGGGGGAGGGGCAGAGGGAGAGAGATAATCTCAAGCAGACTCCCTGCTGAGCCCGGTGTGTGTGGGGGCTGGGGACTGAGATCATGACCTGAGCCAAAATCAAGAGTTGGATGCTCAACTGACTGAGCTGCCCAGGCACCCTGACAGGGTTAGCTGAATGACCATTTCTAGGCCTTATTCATACATCACTACCTCCACTTTCGATTTCCTTCTCTTACAAATTCTCTAAGTTAACTTTATTCCTGCTCCTTATTTTTACCACACTTATTTGAGTTTCTTCTGTCATTATCTTCCAAAAACTTCAGTATTTTTTATTTTAAATCATTATTGTTTTTTCTCTGTTCCTTAGTTGAGTCTGTTCGTATGTATTTTAATACATATATGTATGTATTTCATAATTAAACTATTTAATGCTATGTGAGAAAAATGATATTTTTGTCCATATCCTATGTTCTCTTCTGTGAAAAGAATCGAGGTCAAGTTTGTAGTGGCAACTGCTATTGCGTTTTGTTGCTAGGGAGTTGCTAAAGGAAATCAGCAATCAAGAACTCAGGCAGAACTTCACTATTGTATAGATCATTAGACCCAGCTGCTTGGGAGTTGTTGGGAAGGGGAAAAACTCTTCAAGATTATTCTGGAGAAAGATCCATTGCTTCTGACAGTGAATGTCAAGTGAACCTTCATCAGTTCTTAAGAGCGGAATTCTATTTGGCTTTTCAATCTTGCCTTTTCCTTCTTGCTGCATGCCTATAGCTAAAGTATAATTTTTGAGAAAACACACAACAAACCCAAGGTAGTCACAGTCTTTAGAGAAGTATATCTGAGAGGGCTGAGATCTTTTTATCATTATGGAAACTTAGAATTAGAGAAGTGAGATGTGTTGCTCAAGGAAAGTAATGGGTGAACTAGGAACAGAAACATTCAGCCTCACTGAGTCCACTGGGCTTTTCACTATTCCGCTACATGGCCACAGTCAGATATAGATGACCTCGCTTACTGCCAGTGTCTGTGATTCTCATTTCATGGGGGGAAAGCAAAGACATCTCCTTAACAAAAATGTTGAGACAGCCCCGAGTAGGCTTCTGCTATCACTTCGAGCTGGCTGTAAGGAGGAAGTGACATGCTCGCACAGAGGGGTGAATGGTTGTTAACAATTCTCAGAGCCTGCACAAAGACCAGGTTCAAATGATGGATTAGAAAGGGTGACTTAAGGACTGCAGTTTTGATATCTTGGGTAACCTTTGGTGAGAATGGGGAAAGAACTAGGTAAGGTAGGAATGAAGTTAAGAGCAGTTTCTTAACAGGCAGGATGGCGACAGTTACATGGGAATTTTATGCTAAATTTAACCACAGTTTTGTCTCAAGCCTCAACTCTACCGATTCTGTATGACCTCCATCTTCCTCATACAACCTTAGTTCCAGGTAGACTGACTGGCCATCCCTGGATGGACTATGCTCTTATTAATTTATATTTTAAGGTCTCCATGTCATTCTACATAGGCAGCCCTTGATTTTTGTCATTCCACTACACATGAGTTCAGTTACCATGGTTCAATTAAATAATACCAGTTCCTCAACAACACAGTTCAACTTTCACTTACCAGCTTATATAAACTATGAGTAATTGTATAAAGCACAAACTTTGCTGCTAGCTCTTCAGTGCATCATGATCAGCGACCAATCATGTTTCTTCTTTTAAAATTCATTGGTATGAATCATTGAATTCTACTCCAGAAACCAATATTGTACGGTATGTTAAGTACCTAAAATTTAAATTAAAAGTACATAAATAAATAAAAAGTTTCATATATGTAAAATAAAAAAACAAATAAAATTTGTTGGTGATTGGTCATTGCACATAGGTTATTCAGTTTATGAATAGACTAAAAGCATATACTTGCATTGCCTCCTTGTCTCCTAGGGATAAACCCACATGATATTTTACAAAATGGATCATTGACAGAGGGAATTGGCCATCAGTGGCAAAAGTGTAGCAAAGAAATGAAAGGTGACAATGCTGAAAGAGAAACTGGAATTGAACATAAATAGAATTATAGGAGAAAGAGCCTACTAAGGGAACGTTGACTACTGCCACTGGCTGAGATACCCTCGATGTGCTGCCAGAGGAACTGACTGGAGGTGAGCTTATGGACATGAATGAGGAAAGTGGTTGTGATGAAAGGATGAAGATGTCCCAGAAGAAGTGACAATGGCAACAAAAACAAAACACAAACACAAAACCAAAAACCAACAAATCTTCACATGAAAGGAATTCTTGAAGAAATTTCATGACATTGAAAGTACAAGGGATAAAGTGTTATCACACTTAGAAGGGAATATGGCAGCTGACCAAGGCATTAAAAAAGATGCTTGCTCCATATTAATGAGAAGAAGAAAAGCACTATTAAAACGACTTTGACAACACCAGCGGCTCACTCCGCATTTTACCATGCCTTTCACCCGAGACCCCTTCCAGCACCCTACATTGGATAATGATGGTACCTTCCTGGGAAAACTCCGGGCTTCCAAGAAACTGCCATATAAGAACCCAGCTTACCTTGCTCAGCAATAGGAACCCTGGAGTCAGCTCAGCTCAACTCCCACAATCACCTCCATGAGGCGGGATGTTTATTTTTTTGATCCTGAGACACCAAAGGATGACCTGGATTTCCGCTTAGCAGCCTTGTACAACCATCACACAGGGACGTTCAAGAACAAAAGTGAGATGCTTTTAACACCAGGAGACCACCCAGGATACCCATGGAATCATCAAGACCCAATTCCCTGGAGAACTTTTACCCCCTCCTCCGCCACCTTCCATCACTTCCCGAGCTAACATCAGACACTGGCTCAACCCTAAGAAGGAGTCTATCCACAGCATCCAGGCATCCATAGTGTCCCTTCACACTGCAGCCACCAATGGAGGCTACTCCCGAAAGAATGATGGTTGTTTCTTCTCTACCTAATGTTGACAGGTCCCTGGACTAAATTAATCATAGTGGAACATCCTGCTGCCCACCTCCATTAAATAGAATTGTTCTGGAAAAATAAATAAATGAAAAAATAGAACGACTTTGACAATTTTTGTTTTTTACAATGAGATGAAACACTTTAATTCTCAAAGTTTCTAATATTTAAATTACAGTGTACTAAATATTGATTTCACTGATCTTCATTTATCTATATGTTTAATACCAACACTAAGATAGCTTTAATGTTTGAAAAAAAAATTAAAGGTCACAGAACAGTCATAATTTTTCTTATTGATTATTAATATCGCTTTGCACAGTTTCAGCTTGTACATTTTTAAGGTTCCATATGACTGTGAAAAGCAAGAACTGCCTGTACATAGCATTTTGTATCCACATCCATCATAACATCTGTCATGTTGGGTTGTCATTATTTATATGTGTGTATCTTTCACATGAGACCACTGAGCTTTTGTGGAATAGGACCAGAATCTTCTGTATATTTCCCCCAAGGCTGTCTGGCACATAGCAGATCCTCAACAGTTTTGTTGATTGAATAAAAGAAATACTTTCCACTCAATCTCAGAAATTTTACATGGAAAGCATATTGAACAACATATAATTTCCACATTTGCATATTCTTGTACCTAAGATCATTAAAGAACATAAGGACTAGGAGATGACTGAGAATTTTTACCTTTATAAGACCCAAGATATTGGAACTCTGTCCCTCAAAAAAAAATGTTGACAAATACTCCTTATAAATAGTCGATTCCTATCACAATTTAAATAAAAAATGTCCTAATAGCAATTTTTAGACAAAAACTTGACTTCAGGCCAAATATAAGGGAAAGTATGCCTTTATTAGGGTTTGTCTAACTGATTAACACATTAAAATAAGCACTCTCATAGACCTAAAGTGTTTCTAAAACACACTGGATATGAAGTAGATCTTTATTCTTAGTTATTATTATTTAGTCAATTTTGCTAGAAAGTTGTGATTATAGTGGATCCAGGAGGCTATGCCAGCTTGCCTGAAATTAATCTTTGATAAAATGGTAAAAAATGTTAGTATCTTATCTTGTCATCTACAAAGTATACTCCTTTTCTCCATATCTTTTAACATGAGATCAATTGTTAAAAATCATTAGGGAACATAGATTAAATGAGAATTTAGAGAATCTCTAAAAGAGGTTTTGCAGTTTGACGGTTGCTATATATTTCTTACAGGTCAGTGCTTCTTGAAGTAGATATACTGAAGATCCTAGCAGTACTTACCTACAGTCTTACCATGTGTAATTAGTTCATGTCATAGGTGATTAACCACATGAATTCAATCATGCCAAACTGGTCTATACCCTGTTTAACAAGATGAGTCCATTGATCACATTGGAGCCATGTCAAATTGCTATAAAAGTTTCTAAGACTTACTTTCAAATTCTATATTCATCTTGTGGACTACCACAAAGTTGTGGTCCATACTTCAAGTGGCCCACTTATAGTCCAGACTATGCTCCATAAGTTCAGCATTTTATGCTTTTTTGACCACTAGACTTTCAGCCATTCATTCTCATGATTGCATCCTTCCCCATGCTGAGCACAAAGCAGATGTTCAAGGAATTTTACTAGATAAAAAAAATAAGCTACAAAACTAGTAAATGATGAAGAAACCATAGATTAAAAAAGGAGTATCTATGAAAGGAATAGGAGCTCAAAAGTGAAAAGTGAGATGCCTTGACGTGAACCTAGGCGTGGGTCAAAGCCTTACCTAATTGTTGCTGGAGGAGGAATTGGGCATTGGGGTAGATTCTCGAGTCACAACTCTATTCAAAACGTGTCAAGTCAAATATACAATTTCTGTCCAACTATAATGGGACGGTGGATAGTCAATGATTTCTGGAACTCTTTCCTTCAACATTATATTAACTGACCAACTGGACATCTGTAAACCACAAGATTCCTCTGACTCTGCTTTATGTTGTGTAGTTTCTAGATCTCTGAGCATTAAAATGGCATTGTAAGTTGTGTTGTGTCCTCACAACCCAACTCTATATTGTAACAAATACAAAATAAAAGCAAACTAACTAAAGTAGATGTTAATAGCTTCCATGCTCAGAGAATAAAGATATTGAAAACCTAACTTAGAATAGATTGTTTTCTAAAAGCTCCTTCTCTTTTTTGGCATACCCTATAGTATAAATTTTCTCCACCGGCAATTTAGAAAAATAAGAAACAGATATTTATTTTGTAAAGGAAATATTTTCCTTTTAGGGGTAAGATTATAAATGCTGAAATAAAAGCAAGTAATCCTTCTCAAAATTATATATTATATATATTTAAATATATATTTTAATATTTTTATTAAAATATTTGTGTAAATTTAATAAATATATATTATATATATTTATAAAATAAAGTTTAAAATATTTTATATATATTATCCATACACACACAGAGTGAAGGTGGATTAAATTAATGGTGGATAAAGAAGTAAATATCTTAATCAGCCTTTAGTAATTTGCACATACAACTAGGATGATGAATTATAGGATAATGTACAAAGGAAACATAAAATGTTTAACGGCCCTGGTACTCAGTTCATGGTTGTAAAAACCTACTTTGAGTCATGTTTAATTAAAACATATGCTTTCCAACAGTTTGCAAATTTGTTTTGAAAGTTAACCTGCCTCATTTTTTACCTAAAGTAAAAAATAGATTGAGACATGCAAAGCATGTATATAGAGACCTTTAAGTATAAAATATTCCCATAGCTGAATGTGAAGTAGTCAAAAACTTGGTTTTCTTAAGAATTCTTGTGATGATTTTTTCATTAAAATAATTCTTTGTTGGTAACATCTCTGCCAAAACCCTCTTTTCAGTGTTCAAGTCAAATTTATGTTACTCCTACTAGTCTTCCATCCCTTCCAAAAGAAGTTGAAAAGCAGTCCATGCCATCATTGATGACCTGGGTTATATGACCGTGACATCATTCCTAGTGTTCCCACACCAAAATAACATGAATCAAGTTATAACTGGGGACTAAAGAGGTGATAAAAAACAGTTTTATTCTTCCATAGGAATAAATCCTGATAATGTAGGCCATCCAATTGTTTTCAGCTTTTGGCGCCAAGTTTGAAATTAGGATACTGTGGTATTTGATCATTTTTTACAAAATGGAAAGATTCAATGTGGAGGTGAAGATAGGAAAGAAATTCTATCAGGTAATTATAAAATCCTGCACCAATATCCTTCATTTTGTATGATAGAGTGCCCTAGAAAAGTTAAATTTAAATGAAAAGTAGCTGGAATTCTACTTTAAGGGAAACAGGGGATTTTGATCTTTAAGGAAATCTTGCTTTAAAAGAATTCTTCTGTAAACCAAATAACAATGCCCTAGTCCATCTAGTGCACACTATACTTTAGACTAATTTATATTAATTTATATGGCAGCATTTCTTAGATGTGGTTGGGATAATTTTGATTATATGTTCAATGAATAAATATTAGGTGCTGACAAACAAAAATAATAAAAAGTCTATAATCAAAATGCTTAAAATGTAAACTGCTATAAATATAAATTTTCTTTTTCATGAAAAGTGAAGAAATTATTTACTTTTTTGGTTTCTTCATTCAACTACAGCAAAAATAATTTAATTGGTAGTTGCAGCCACTTGGTAATTTTTCAGTCTTCATTCCTTTGAAAAATAATTAAGAATTTATACAATAGGAGGACATTAGGAGAAGTATGGGAAAAATGAAGGGGGGGAAAATCGGAGGGAGAGAAGAACCATGAGAGACTATGGACTCTGAGAAACAAACCGGGTTTTAGAGGGGAGGGGGGAGGGTGGATTGGTTAGCCCAGTGATGGGTTTTAAGGAGGGCACGTACTGCATGTAGCACTGGGTGTTATACGAAAACAATGGATCGTGGATCACCACATCAAAAACTAATGATGTATTGTATGGTGACTAACATAACATAATAAAATTTAAAAAAAAAAGAATTTATAGGATAATTTAATGATTGTTTATACAGTTTTAGAACTTGACATAGTTTAAAGCTTTAGAAGCTATCAGCTGATGTTTCTTTTCTAGTGTCATTGGGTTATGTATAATAATTGTGATTAAAATCTGATTTTGCACAAGTATTTGGTGGCCACATAATGAGAAGCTATTAATTCTTTTAAACCCATAACTGCTATTTTAGAATAGTACAATAATATCTCTGAAGCACAAAGATAATTGAATCCAGTCATAATATGTCAATAGATGTGTAGAGCATGCACAACCTCTGAATAGTATCCCACATTTTGAGAATTATGAATGATGGGGCTAACATTGCAGATTTCTGTACCTAATGAATCACTCAGTTTAACAGAGAAATATTAATCTTAGACTAATCAGGACCACCAGTTACAATGAGAAAATGGACTGAGGGGATTCTAAAAGAAATGAAGTATATCATAAGAATTATAGAATAATTTTTAAATCTCAAAGTGGAAACAGTTCCAAGGGCATTATTTTCAACATTAATGCCGTAAGTTCCCTTTACAACATTCTGCCAACTTATCCAGCCTCTACTCACGTTGCTCATGAAAGGGAACACAGTGTTCCCTAAAGACAGACCAATTTCAAGGCCATTGAGTGGTTAGTTTTTCTTATTGATTTGAAATCTATCTCTCTAAGATTCTCCCCAGTGGGTCAGCACAGCCAAGGAATAGAACAGGACTCATTCTCCAAACTCCACTGGAATAAAAGTTATTCTGGAAGAACTTTGCTTAGGCTAGTGGAACAAACATTAATTTAAGAAAAGATGCTTACATACTTTTTCCTGGAGGAGTTCAGCTATCGAAGATTTTTTTGTGTGTATGAATAAAAAAACTAGTTGATAAGATTAACTTGCAAGACGGAGCATAGCATAATGGTTAGGTGTCAAAAGTCTGAGCAGAGGGTCTGGTTTCAGATTCTGATTTTGCCATTCACTAGTCATTGACCTTGGGCAAGTTACTTAACTTCCCTGTGCTTGGTGTCCTTGCTGCTATTGAGATTTAAATTAATACAAAACATTTGGAAGGGTGTCTGGCACATAGTAAGCAGTCAATAATTGTGAACTATCAGTGTTACAGAACACATGGGAGTGAAAAGAGAGAAAAGAGAAAAATTAAGGAAAAAGAAAGGAGAGTTAGCATGGTAGAGTGAAGAATGACCACTGTTCTGCAGACTGTGGGCCTCACACTCCTACCTAGCCTCATTTCTAGAATTGCTCATCCAAAGAAGGCCTTAGCCAGGAGGAATGTGATTAGGTGTGGGATGAGCTAAAGAGTCCAGGGGACTGTATGTGATGCCAGTCAATGTTCAATGCTCTTTTTGAATAACATCAAGTATGTTTTATTTCATTAGCTTTTATTTCATTAAGATTTTTATTTTTGTGTTAATTTTTGTTTATATAATACATTAACATGATTCCATATTCTAAAGACATAAACAGACAGGAAAAAAATCTGTCCATTCTCTTCCCTAACCACCCAGTTTCCCACTCTGGTAGCCACCAATTTCATTAGATTTTCAAATGAGAAGCTGTCACTAGACCTCCAGAGACTTCTGGGTCTTTAACTTCACTGTTCTGATTTTGGAACTTTGGTACAGCAAAGAGGCTGTTTTGTGATATGCTTTCCAAACATGTCTTTGTTACCTGTTATTTTCAATTCTTAACAGTGGAATAGTTATTCCCAGTGAATAAATTTTGAAAATTGGATAAATCTTTCAAGGATGCTGTTTGTGGAGTTAACTTGTCAAGATTTTATGTATTTCATGCAGACTGTATATATTATCTACACCATAACAGAAAATCTTTTATGAAGAAAAACCAGATATGTTATATTTCATGTAGCCTTTGATCTATGAATTTGTCTTAGACTTGTGTTTCATCAAAGAGAGAAAAAAAGCAGCCTGATATAGTTTTATCTATCAAACTTAGCTTCTTTAACAAAGTCTGAGGAGACCAAATCATATTACGTTGCTGATTTGACTTTTCCAGGCAGTATATATAAAGGTAAAAGGTCTCTGATTCTATCAAATATGCCCTGAAAAATAAATCTTGTGATTTGTTCATCTTCTCTCCATCTATCAAAATGAAACTAATAAGCAGTCCCAGATGCAGCAGTAGAAAAATGAAAAAAAAAAGTTTTTTTCCCCACACCAACCCAATAAAGACTAATATTTACCAGAAAGAGTGCTGATTGTCAATCTCCTCTCACGCGTAAGTCCACTGGCTTAAAGAAGAATTAACACAGGTGAAAGAGCAGATGCACTAAACTCTTCCAGTAGCCAAGCTTTGCTGGTAAAAGTATTGGATTGAACCTAAAGGTTGAAATGTGGGTGCACACTGGACTGGTGAATAGTGGCAGGCAGCTATGAATTATTTTTTTCATGTTACTTTGTGGATAAAAAAATTACTCTGTAAGCTTTGGCTTTATAATCTTACATGGCATCGGCTTATGGTGGAAATGGTTCAAGAATGAGCTGTGTATGCAAGGTCATACATTTTTACACATATGGGCATACAGAACAATTAATTATTATTTTTATGGCTTGAGGGCACTATGACATCACTTTGAATGGATGTTTGTATGTGTCACACTTAGGTGACTGATTTGGGCTAGTTTCATCGGCTCCCTCTCTTTCATGACATCATTTTGATGTGAATGGCCAAGATGATTGTCAGTTTACCAGAGATTATTACCCCAAAATGAAGTTGGAAGTGTATATTAGGACATTTATCCTGCTATATGTCTATAATGGGTTGGTAGGGGCCAGTGTAGGGGAGGTCTCTGCTTCATACAGTCACTCAGGGATCCAGACTATCAGAGGATCCAGCATCTTGTGGTTATACCACCTGGAACACACAGCACCTTTAGTCATCACACCAGGGAAAAGGAATGTATGGATTAAAAAAGAAAAAAAAAAGAATGTATGGCTATCTCACACTTGTTCTTGTCATACATTTACCAGATTCTGTCTTCTAGTCACTAAATATAGTTGACTCCTTATTTCACATTTGGAACACACTCATCTCTTCCTCAAGACCTTCTCCGGGTGACCTCTGTCTCCTCCTTTTTGACAGTTCAAGCCCATTCAGTCATAGCACTGAACTCAAACCCTCAGATATCTGGGTGATTCACAACAGTCATTACATCAGGTGTGAATGTGGTTTGTCTGAGTCTGGAGCCTTTGAAATAATAATAAAAGTTATCTGCTCCCACCCACCCCATTGCCCTGCAATACACACACAATATAATGACAGAACAGGGAAAGAGTAACCACAATTAACGTTCCTCCCTGAGAAGGAAGAATAGAAACACATAGCAATCACTGGTCTATACAGTTCTGAAATCCCATTGAGCAGGCACCATGGGGGTGACGTAATGTCAGCTTTTGCTGTGACAATGATGTATTTAAAAAACAAAACAAAACAAAAAACCAAAACTCAAAATTAGTTGCTCAGAGCAAAATACTTATTCTAGCTCTAGGATATATCCAGGAACAGGATTGTTCCCTGATTTGGCACCAATTCTATTCTCTGGGAAGGGCTCTTTTATCTATTAAACTCTATAGTCCTTGGTTTTCCCATCTTGGCAGTTTTTCTACTTACCCTTATTCTTCTTGACCACCTCAGAGGTTGGCATTGGGTAATATGTGCACCTTGGGGCCTGTGCAACTTTTTCAGTCCACTTCCTGCTCAAGGAAGTTTGAGAACCCAAGAGTTGTTTCAAATGTTCAAGAAGTCACAGGATTTTTTTCCCCTTGCCTTAACTGCTTTGCAGTACAAATCTCACAAAATGTATTAAATAATCTATTTTGAGTCCAGTGATTTCCAAATTCCAGAAACTACAAGCACAAAAATTCTTTCTGAGATATATTTTACAAACTTGTTACATATTTTTGCTTTTTCTTTCTTAATATTAGATATTTTAATATTAGATAGTGACTTTCTGAGGAAAAACTATGCCCTTAATCTTATTTTTTTTTCTTGAGCCTCTTTACCCACTGTCACGTTTCACTGGGTGCCATACCCACAGTTTAATTTTTCACCTGTGGCTTTATGCATAAGAGGTCTCAACATTAGCTTTGTGAAAGCCAAATTCTTAGTCTAATCTTCACTTAAAGTCTCAGTTTAATGAGCCTTTCTCAATTCTATGTCTTTCTGTTTGGGATTTCAAGTCAAGGTTTTCCAATATTGCAAAATCCTGATTCTTGTAATCTTTCTTCTTGGTCACATTTGCTTGCAAAAATGCTTGGTCAAGCATTTCCTCTTTATTTTGCAGTATCTCAATAAATATACAGGCAGTAGCAACCAGTATTTTATCCAATGTCCTCCTCAAGACCAGAGTCTTTCAACCACAGTACCATCAATATTTGTGCTGGAAAATTCTTTGTTGTGGGGGGGACGTCCTCTGCATTGTAGGAAATTTAGCAGCATCCCTGTTCTCTACCCATTAGCACTCTCCCAACTGCAACAATCAAAAGACAGACATTGCCAATGTTCCCTTTGGGGCAAAAATCACTCTGTTTGAAAAGCATGATTCCAGAACCACAAGCCCATTAGATATATTGTCTGCCTTCTGCGTTACATATAATAGTCATCATTTTTTATTTAATGTGTTGTCATTACGGCCTCTGACGTTATTTTCTTTGATGCTGACACATGACTGCCAAGACAATGTGACATGTTTTAAGTTTTTGTTACAGAACCACTCAGCTTACATTACTAATTTATAAATCAGGCAGGGTGACTCAGAGGCATAACATAATAATAATTTATCCTGCTCTCTAATCTGGTCTCTAACCACAGTCCCAAGATCACCAGAGAGCCCTCACAACCGGAATTCTGGAAAATAATTCTTCAAGCTAGGATCAAAACTTGGATCACAAATACCTTTATCTCCTTTTCTCCTCTCTCTTTCTTGTCAGCCATGCTCATGATATATGACTAGAAACTTCTCACTTAGTAATTTACTTGGTACTCAGGGAACTAAGGGGAACAAAACCTACCATTAAGTAATTGATTGTGATGTGAAAGGTACAGTCAGCATCTCTTTCACTCCCCACTACAATGTAGGTATTGGTTCAGTATTACTATGCTCAGTGGATAAATGAGGAAGCAGAGACTCGGAGATATTTAGCAGCTTGTCCCAGGGTGCAGCGTTAATTCCAAAATCTATGTTCTCTCACAATGCCATCTGCTTCCATCTATCTATGCCACCCACCCCTCAGAAGACAGAATCAAGGGGTGCTGGGTGGTGCCTGGGTTGTGTGGCTGACTCTTGGTTTGACTTGGGTCATGATCTCATGGGTCATGAGACTGAGTCCCACATCAGGCTCCCTGCTCAGCACAGAGTCTACTTAATCTTCTCTCTTCCTCTCCCTCTGCTTCCCCCACCCCACCATGCACTGTCTCTCTCAAATAAATAAATATATCTTTTTTAAAAAAGAAGACAGAATCAAACAGAAAACTTAGGGCTAGAGATAGTTCAAGAACTTAGGATCTGCTAGAGTAGAAGGGGGTGGGAAGGAAGCAGGACTTCTAATAAGAGCCTGAAATCCTTTATGTCTTTGTGTCTGTTCTATGTTCAAAAATCTATGAACATTTGAAAGAAATAGGCTACTTTCAAATGTTTTTCTTTAGCATATCTTGTGGAGGCTGTGGTACTGAGTCTATACCACAATCCCTCAAACCTGTGGCCATCTATTTTCTGGGATTGCCTGGAACTTACACACTAATCTTGCTTCTGTTTTTCCTTCTCTATTTTCTAAGCCACAAATGGAAAATAAAGGTGAGAAGCCCAGCTCCTGGTGAAAAACCCATGTGTGACTTTTCAGGCCTGACCCCAGGCAAAGATAAAGACTTTACCTGGCAGGCCTCTGTGAGAAAGCTACTCTCCCCTACACCAGACTTGGTGTATGACCAGTACATTATAGTCTCTGCAGGAGTTGCAGTCAAGGACTCAGGTCCCTCTAGCCAGTCATGCTCTTTCACACATTTGCATTCCTAGCCCAGGTGCCTTCTTCCTAGTCTCTTTATCTGAGGCCTTGAGCAGAGTCTTCTTCAGGTGCTTCTGCTAAGGCCTCCTTATGGGGGGGAGGGGGGAGACACCTCAAAGACACTTTTCCCCATTCTCAGTACCCACTCCTTTTCTATTCCTAGTGCTTCCCTGTCACCCTCCCTGTGACCCCAGAGTCCACACCACAAAACTTCTTGAACCTTGTTCACAGCTCCCTCAATAGTGAGATGACCTATACACATGTCCTGGCCCACCTCACCCTGGACAGATGTGCTGTTCCATGGGAGAAAATGAAACAGGTGCAGTCAGTGCTAACTCCTGCTTACACCATCACAGTAAGTGGTTAAAGGCTTACTCAGTCATTTTTGACTTGTTGCTTTAACTGGCTACTGAGACATCTGACAGCTTAGCTTCTCTTTTTCTTCCAGCTCAGCTGAGCTTGTGATGAAAGGAGCCCACTGGGAGCTGAAATGAAACTGGAAGCTGTGGACCCCCCTGAACTTCCTTGAAGCAAACTTGTAGGCCAGTTTCAGGCCAGCTTAGCTGCCATCTTTGGTTAGCTCCCCATGGTAGGAAATGGTTTTGAAGTGATGTCTGCTATATGCCTACCGCATCATAAAATAGATGTGTTTTTATTTCATAAAATTATCCAAATAAAATAAATACTAATTGAATACAAATATCCCACCTGCAACACATACTGCTATGTTTGATGAACCACTGACTGACTGAATAAATGTATGAATGATCATCTAACCATATAGGAACCTCCATATTGAGTCCTGGAATGGGAGCAGAGAGTAGCAGTAAGCAGAGTATATGTGGGGATTGTGTAGCCTGACAGGGGAAGGAGAGAAGAAACAGAACAGCAGGTAGTAGGTAGGAGAGGAAAAAACACAGGAAGGAGAAAAGGCAATACCTTCTGTTTTTACCTCAAAAAATCAATTCTCTGTCTCCTGATTGATGTTTCAGAAAGCTTAATATGCTTCTGAAGAACAAGACCAGCAAATTGGAGAATGTCCTCAGCACTACCCTGCTGAGTTCCACCAAGTCTAGCTTGAATGAAATGAAAAATCAAAGTATAGATATGCTTCATTTCCAATGGAAGCTGAAAGGGTTTCTTCCTTCATTTTTTTTCCTCCATAAAAATTTTACCCTTTGAAAAAAACTAATATGACACCTGGGCCTACATTAGTCCTCTTTCTTCAGCAAAAAATGATTTTGACCAATGTTATTCTGGTTATTTCATTGTCTTGTCAACAACAACATGGTAATTGGTACGAATGTCAGAAAATCAAAGTCTTCTAGAAACGATAGGCTTGATTTAGCCCCACGGACATGGCTCTCATTAAATCAGTGAGGACTGTGTAGTACAAATGTACATATTCCTCTATTCATCACTGTAACAACCTCAATGAGCCTCATTGAAAATGTACATGACAGGTTAGGTAGATAATGCTATTGCCCAAATAAAGAGAAATAGAAAATGAGAGCAAGATAATATAACATTTACCTTACAGGAACCATTAAGTAATCATTACTTGAATAAATTATGCATTTCATATAATCTGAAATATTCTGTATTTAAGGGCCCTGGAAAGACAAATACATATTTCACTAAATGTTTAAAGATTCTGAATTAAAGCTTAAAGGAATCCCTCTTCGTGATTCTCTGCTAACATAGGTACATTGGATTACTTTAGGCAAGAACACTCAAATCATCTGACTAGTAAAAACCATGAGGTAGGTTTCTGCCTCAGTGACTGCCACCATCACTGTCTCTACTCCCCTTGGTGCCCGTTCCCAGTACACATGCACCCCTGTCTTGCTATAGACCGAATATTGCTGTCCCTCCCAAATTCATATGTTAAAATCCTAACCCTCAATTTAACAGTATTAGGAAGTGGGGCATTGGGAGGTAAGGAGGTCATGAGGTGGAGCCCTTATTAAAAGAGATCCCAGAGAATTCCCTCCACCCTCTGCTATGGCAGAATACAGTGAGAAGACAGCTGTGTATGCACCAGGAAGCAGAGCCTCACCAGACACTAATCTGCCAGTGTCTTCATCTTAAACCTCCTAGCCTGAAAAACAAATGCTTTTGTTTAAGCCACCCACCTATGTTTTTGTTGTTGTTGTTGTTGTTGTTCTAGCAGCCTGAATGGACTGAGGCATATGCCTATGTACATGCATACACCTACGGACTTGCCTATAGAAAGCTTGGCTAGAATGAATAGAAATCTCTCCAGAAGAACAGTATTGCATCACTCACAAGAGCACTGGAAGGAGAAGAAACCATAATTAGTAGAGGTAAATAAGAAATAGGAAATAAAATGAATATGTGGAAAGAAAAGAAAAACACAGAACAATGGGGACAAGTTGTGAGAAGGTAGGAATGTGCAGGAGAAAGAGAATGATGGACACAGGAGAGAGGTCAGAGCGGAATGCAGAGAGGGAGATCAGAGCAACATATACATAGAACCCCAACTGAAGGAACAAAAGGCATTTTAATCTATAGGACTGTCTTAGAGATTAATGGCTGAGAAAGTGAGTAAGGCATGAGCTTGGGCCTTAAGGGTATAGCAGGGTTCTCTAGATCTAGTGGATTTCTTAAAACACATTATATTGAGGATTTTTGTAAAAGGCTTGGTGGAGAAGGCATTAAGACTGGAATGGGCTGCTTATAAAAAACTGAAGGCAAAATTAAGTGGTTTAGGGATCCCTCAAAAGAATTAAAATGCTCTGAGTGTCTCTGGGTCTGCCTTTCTAGTGGAAAGGGCACAGATGATGAAGATGTGGGGCCATTCCACAGTGAAGGTGAAGTCAAACATCTTCCTTCATTGCCAGGCCAGGTGCAGGACTAAAGACCACAGCAAGTGAGGTGGAGGGAACTCAGCCTTGGTGACCACAGAATGAACATTTGGTCTGTCTCAAGAGTTCTCTTGTTGAGTTGTACAAACTCAAGACCATTCTCCTTTTATCATTGTGACCAGTTCCTTCGACTTTTGTGATTCAAAACAGCCTAGAGATTTCCAGATGAGGCAATGGTTGCAACAGCACAAACCAGGAGTTAAATCAGCTCAAGTAACAGAGGAAGCTTGGGTGGTGCTCAGAGTAAAATGCTTCAAAATTAAAAATAAACCAACATGGAAGAGAAAATCATCTTTGTTTCAGAGACTATAAATAATGCAGCAATTTTCCAGAAAGAAGACAGTTTTTTATTTAAGACCATGTTTGCTAGTTGAGCTGTGGGAAACTACATCATGCCGAGAAAGCTGGTAATCTTATTTTTTAAATTTAAAAAATTATCCGAAATTCATATGTCACTGTATCCCTGAGGAGATTTTGGTCTGGAACTTAATGCTTTATAGTTTTTCAATTATGTAATGTGGGAATGTCCATTCCTATTTATGTGACTGGGACATTTATAAATGCCTCTTTTAATTATTTGAGTAAGTTCTGTTCTTACCTCTTACAAATTGTTCTTTGTAACATTTGGTTGGCAAAGCTTTTAGCAGCCAGTTTCTCAAATATTGGAAATTCACCCTTGCCGGGCTCAGGCACATTAAAATTATGAGTGTTGGAAGAATAAAGTACACTGAAAAGTAGCTTAGATTAAGCTGTAGGAAGTTGGATGAGCATGAGTGCCTGAGGATGCATTCGAAGGATTCACTGGATCACAGCCTGAAGCAATGTAACATCACAGTAGAGAGCTGAAGAACAACTATAGCTGAGAGAATGTGCTAGCATGTGGCAGTCAAGGACCGGGTGACTTAGTTTGAGCAAAATTGCTGTCTACAGCACAAGAGCACCATTCTTCAAATAGCAACAAGGCCCATGGCATAGTCATAAGCAACAGATATTAGGACAATGCTTTAAGTCTTACAAATGTGATATGGCTTTATAGTCAGATGTTATTTATTTAGCTATTCCTGTGTGCAGGTAGAAAAATTATTAGTGCATTATCTTCATTTTCAAAATAAATTAGTTTTAGGTGTATAGAAGGACATAGTTATACACAAGTTGTATAACACAAGTTATACAACCTTAGGATGATATTATTTGATGGAAAATAAGATTGAGAAAATAAGACATACCCATTTATCCGAGGCGCGATTATTGCTAATTGAAAGGGATTAAACAAAACAACTGTTAAATCATGAGGCAGCCTTACAAATTGGTTTTGTGTCATGCATTCCAAAGAAAGTTTATAATTAGGGATCTTGATAGATTGCAAAAATGTCCACTGGTTATTTCACACCTCCTTCCCTGTCTTCAGTAGTGGTGTCCCACATTGACTCCAGAACCTTGTTATCTCTCGTAATTTGCTTTGGCCAGCGAGATCCTAGCAAATATGATGTGAGCAGGACTTGGAAAGCATTTGCATATCGGGGCTTGCTTTCATGTTCCTACCTGGAACCCTGAGACTGCCATGAGAAGCAGAGACTAGCTCACTAGAACATGAAATGAGTTGTCCAAGTTGAGCTCCTCCCAGACCAATAAGGCACCAACTGCCAGACATGTGAGTGAGACTGTCTTGGACAACCCAGTCCCAATTGAGCTGACTCCAAAGCACTGCCAACCCAAACCACAGAATCATAAAAAAAAAAAAAAAAAAAAAAAAAATTATTTTAAACAACTAACTTTGGGTATGTTTTATAATGCAGCAAAAGCTTATTATTACATACTTAATATAATAATCATAATAACAGTAGTATCTACTAACAATTGAGGGGTTACCATCTATGATAGGTGATTTATATCTATTATTTCTAACCTTTAAATAAGGAAGGTATACATAACACATCTGCAAATGATATAATTTGTGTCACAAGGTATAAATGTAGTCATGTGAATAATAAATAACAATGTCAAGATTTATCCCCAGGTCTGCCAGATTATGAGTTTCATGCCCTTTCCATTTTGTCAGGATGCTGATGGGGGCTTGTCTCGAGGAGGCGGATGAGGCACAGACTTAGATGGGCTGTCCACACTTACTCCCAAGTGGTAAAGTGTCTAACACTCATCTGTAATCTACTCAGTAATTTCTTCATTTGCCTAGAGCCTCACTGAGCAAAATATTTTCAATAAGCATTTCTTGAATTGTTGTAAAAAGAACTGAAATGTATTTCAGAATAAGCTGGGCCATTCAACTCATCTGAAAATAAGAATAGTGGTAACCAAACAGGCTTTTGTGTCAGAAAATGTGAATTTGAATCCTAATTTGAGCTACTCATTAAAATATGTGACCTTGTATAAGTTCCTTACAACCTTAATTACCTCAGTAGAAAATGGAGGTGATAATACTTTCCTCACAAAATTGTCACATGAGTTAATGGAATAATGTTAAAAACAAACAAATCACATATCTGGCCCACAAAGGTATTCTATAAATAGTAGGTATTTTAAATTATTGACTGAAAATGGAAAGATTTTGTTAATGTGAAATATGCAATTCAGTATTGAGATATTAGCACATTCTGTATTGTATACATTTTTTTTTGCCATCAGGACATAATTGTCATATATAACAAACTAAATTTCTTCTAAGTTATATCAGATATAACTTTTTCCAATGTTTGATAATGACATAAATATTAAAATTTTATATATGTTTTATGAATTCTCATTTCTGAATTTATTGGTCATTATAAGAAGTATTTTAAAAAATATTGTAATATTTTTGTTTACACTTTGGCATAATGTTTTCTTTTCTTTCACTTTATTTATTTGAGAGATAATGAGAGAGAGCATAAAAAGGGGGAAGGTCAGAGGGAGAAGCAGACTCCCCACTGAGCAGGGAGCCCAATGTGGGATTCGATCCTGGGACTCCAGGATCATGACCTGAGCTGAAGGCAGTCACTCAACCAACTGAGCCACCCAGGCACCCTGGTATAATGTTTTCAAAAAAGTTTCTAAAAGTAGCTTACAATGAATTAAAACATCTTAGCATTGCAAATTGGGAATTTTAGCCCAAATATAAATTTTGTTTCACCACTCAGCAGTAGCTGTGGTCCACTAGGAAGATCCCTATTTGTTCAATGCACTTGGAATTTGGTCAGGGACAAGGGATTCCCCCTTGTACCTCCACTCCCCACACTGGGTATCTCGCTACCCTATCGCTTATGCTGGGGAGCTTACAAATGTCCAGGACTTGTGTGCAGCGGGTAATCCAAAAGTGATGAGTGGAGGGCTTCATGGAATAGTCACATCTCCCATGTTGGGAAACCCACAAGTTTTCTACAAAAAATTTAAGAGCCTTCAATATTTGTCACTGACTGCCTATAAATGGGCATTTGAAATAAGAGCAAACCAACAAATTGCACTCTGATTTAAGGAAAAGACTTCTTGCTTTCTTCCCATAGTTTTTCTTGCTGCTAACATGGAGGAGCTAGGATTATAAGAGGGGTGACTATAGCCTTCTCTCCCAGAAAGTTTCCTCTAGTGTGAGCAAAGCTTGACTCAAGGAGATCACAGGACATGAAACTGAGGGTTTGCACTGGATTAGTTCTTTTTTTTTTTTTTTTAATTTTTTTTCCTTTTTTTTATTGTTATGTTAATCACCATATATTACATCATTAGTTTTTGGTGCAGTGTTCCATGATTCATTGTTTGTTCATAACACCCAGTGCTCCATGCAGAACGTGCCCTCCTCAATACCCATCACCAGGCTAACCCATCCCCCTACTCCCCTCCCCTCTAGAACCCTCAGTTTGTTTTTCAGAGTCCATCATCTCTCCTGGTTGGTCTCCCCCTCTGACATACTCCCCTTTTCTTCCTCTCCTGTTATCTTCTTCTTTTTCTTTTTTCTTAAAATATGTTGTGTTATTTGTTTCAGAAGTACAGATCTGTGATTCAACAGTCTTGCACAATTCACAGCGCTCACCGTAGCACATACCCTCCCCAGTGTCTATCACCCAGCCACCCCATCCCTCCCACCCCCGACCACTTGCACTGGATTAGTTCTTAATACTAGATCTGATTGGAGAGCTATGGTAGCTCTGTGGGGGAGGTAGGGGAGCAGCTATTACAGAAAAATAAAACTACTTCATCATGAATTTAGGCCTTTCACTTAACGAATGATATTTGATTAATTAGATTCTATCTTTCTCTTCTATTATAAAATAGTTTGGCAATATTTTCTGGGTTATGTGCTTCACAGGATACTGAGGATTCAAAAACTTCTATTTGGAGAAAACTCTTCATAGACTTTAAAAATGAGAGTTATTTTTCTTACAAAAGTCCAGGGCTTTGGATTATTTTGGATTTGGAGAGACTATGAAAGAATGCAAATGATTATTCACTTTTATTTATTTTATGATATTATTTATTTTAAAATAAATAAAATTAATTTTCAAATAATACATTTATTTGAAGAAAGAAATTCCAGCCACAAACCAGTCCATTCCTTCACTTTGAACATAACCCTTTATGACTGTTTTAGAAAGCTGAGCCTCCATTTTTAATCTAAATTTCATTAGACAAGTCTGTAAGAAAACACTCTTTACCCTGTAGGTGATAAGAAAATAAAAAGCCCATCTTAAGATGCTTATTTGCTCTTTTTGCAGTCTAATGTGTTTCCTTTACATTTATTATATTTGTATCAACAACATATATTAAACTGTCTTTCTCCGTACAGTATGGATTTAAAAGGGGGTACAGGAACACAAATCTGAAAAGAAAATATTAAAAGATATAAAGTTGTCCCAATTCTCACAAATACTAAATGAACATAAAACAGTGTTAAAGAATTAGGTGGCATAAGCAACTAAAAATTTATAAACTCTTTACCATGATCTATCCATGCACACAGACGTATACACATCAAATAAAAGAAATTTATCTTTGCTATGCTAATTAGGATAAATCTAACCACTATTACAAAAAAAATCTCGAAATTTCAGTCACTTAACAAAATAGAATTTTATTTCTCACTCAGATTCCAGCTAGTTGCTCTAAACTTTAAAGGTCTCAAATTTCTGGGTTCCCTCTATTCCTTTCAATTTTTGCTCCCAAACCAGCCAGCTCTCCCTAAGTTTCTATCCTCCCTGTGATACCTGGCTGAAAGAATAAAACAAGAGCCAGTAGACACTATTACTGTGACTCCTATCACTTCTCTGGGTCTTAGGTATAGGTGGCATGTGTTCTGCCTTCCATTTCATTGCAGGTGACATTTCACTGGTTTTTTTTTTTTTTTTTCTTAGTTTACTTTTATCTGAAAATGCCTATTTTGCCTTCATTCTTCCAGGATTCACTGGATTCTGGGTTCACAGGTTTACCACCCTTCCTCCCCTTACACACTTTTTTCAGCTCTTTAAAGATGCTGTTGTACTGTTTTCTAGTCTCCATTGTTTCTGACGAAAAGTCTGAGGTCATTGGAATTGTTGTTTCCTTGTGTGTGATGTGTCATTTTTCACTGGCTGCTTTCAAGACTGTCTCTCTGTCTTTGGTCAACAGTTTGACTATGATAAGCCTAAGTGTGGTGATATATGCATTTATCGTACTTCAGCTTTGTCAAACTTCTTAAATCTGTAGGCTTTGTCTTTTACAAATTTAAGAACATTTTGCCCATTATTTCTTCAAATATTTTTTTCTGTCCTACTTTTCATGCCTTTCTGGGACTCTCATTACACACATGTTCTATTTTTTGATATTGTTCTACAGGTACCTGAAACTATTTTCATTTTCTTTCTTTTTTCTGTTTTTCAGATTGAATAATTTATATTGATCTATCTTCAAGTTCATGGACTACACTGTCATCTCCTTCTGTTAAACCCATCAAGTGCGTTTTCAATTTCAGATACCCTTTCCGGTTCCAGAATTTCTATAGATTCCATCTTGTGGCATCTATTTCTCTGCTGAGATTTTCTATATTTTTACTCATTACAAGCATTTTTTCTTCATATATGTGAGCTTAGTTATAATAGCTGTTTTGAAATTCTTGTTTGCTAAATCCAACAGGTGGGTCATCACAGAGTTAGTCACTATTGATTGTCTTTTCTCTTAACAATAAATTATATTTCCTTGTTCTTTGAATTTTTAGTGTTTTCAGATTGTATCCTGGATATTTTGAGTGGTTAAAGGGGAGAATCTGGGGCGCCTGGGTGGCTCAGTCGGTTAAGCGTCTGCCTTCAGCCCAGGTCATGATCCCAGGATCCCTCAATTTGGTAGCCTAATACAATTTTAAAATTTTATCTTTTCTCATATAATTGTACAGTATGGGTCATCTTGTTGGGTGGCTTCCCTTGAAGTGGTAAATCATGGACCCAGGCTGGTGCTTTCATATAGATCTATCATACTGAACATGTGCTCTGGAAGGTCATCTCCATTCCAGCCAGCTGGTGAGGCAAAGCCATGGAGAATTGCATGGGAGACACCTGGAAGGGGTGTATACTATTTCTGATCACTTTCCAGTGCTTAGGACTCAGTCTCATGGTAAAATTTAACTGTAAGGAAAGATGGGAGATGTAGTCTATATGTGTTACCAGGAGGAAAGAGGAATGGATCTGGTGAAAAGATAGCTAGTCTTTTATAAAATGGACACTTTTTTATTTTTTAATCTATCCTAGTTTGTGTGCTTAACTTTTCACTGGGGTTTCCTCAACTATTGTCCTGTCCAACTACCTTTTACCAGCAGAGGTCATTGTGCCCAGGGAGGCACAATGTGTCTCAGGAGAATCATCAATGAAGAAAAGGCTGGACTGGAAGGGCTGTACCTGAGCTCACCTCTGCATTGTGTGAAGTTGAATAGACATTTAGTAAAGCCATGGCTAACAACTGTGAATTATACTGAGGAAGAAGTGGAGAGGGGGTGGAAAGTGTGTAAGAAACCCAGAATATGTGATTTTGGCTAAATATTCAATGCTTGGTTAATGTTCAGTGGATGAATCAGTGACTTATAAAAAAATGACCTGGAAAGAAAGAATGAGCATCCTGGAAAGGTGTGTCCAGGCTGTGAACATGACTCATCATACTCTACTTCATACTTGTTCTTGGTAAATGACCAAATCATCAGTTTAAGCATAGATGAAGTAGTTCACACTGTTAGCAATTTATATACTCATAATTTCACATGGGTTGCTTTTAGAAGTGGCTGATTATGTCTTAGACTTTCTACAATTTGACCCCGCCTTGCCACTAAGTAACAAAATTACAAAATGGAAAAATAGATTCAGTTCAGTTTAACTAGGCAAAAGGGGGAAAAAAAAAACAAAAAAACCCTAACCCCATAGTTTTATTATAACATCTGGAAAATCATGTCAAATTTTACTGAGTACCTTTTATGACATCAAAATGGTGACAATAAAATGGAGAATGGAGACATTGAAAAGTTTATCTTCTTTTGTAATTTGTAAAAGGACAAATACCCTTGTGTTACTTGGGTATTCAAGTCCGATGTTATAATCAAATAGAACACATGCTAAATTTATAAAGAGAAATAGACCCCATGACTGCATCTAGTTTTCCCATTGTTTTTATGAGATTTGGAAAAATCCTGATGTATCTACAAGTTCTTATTAATTTGAGTGTTACTTGGATTAGAAAGAAAACTTGTGATTTTATGCTGTGAGTTGCTCTATTGTCATCAATACTGAGGTACTTGCTTAGGGTAAATAAATGTGTTGGCACTCTGGGAAGTTGAAGAAATGGCAGTTTCTGCTATTTGAAAAGTTCACAGTTAAAAGGAGACATGAGAGAGATAAAAGGATATAAAAATATTAACATAAATTGTTGAACTATCAACTAATGATCATCCTAGAACAGAGTCAGAGAAAATGCTGAAGAGATTCTGTCACTGAGCACAAAGGAGAGAAAAAACTCAAGAAATAGCAGAGTTTACAAGGAAGGAGAATTTCCAAAGACTGTAGATACCAGGTTGAGCCTAATTAACAGGAGAAAAAAAATAGGTTCTGGAGAGAAATGGAGAGAGCATTGTTCTTAGTAGGAAGAGTGCTTTAGGGCCACATAGCCTTAAACAAAAGCTTTGTAGAAGCTCCTTGGCACCCTTGGGACAGTCTGAGGGGGGGGCAGGAGGGGTCGAGGTGGAATGCACAAGGTGAATTGTGAGGAGATCGGGAGGTTGTGCTAGGGGGAGCAATATAACTAAAATGAAGCCTGAGGAAGGAAAAAAGAGAAAATTGGAAATTATTACACACATTAGTAGATTATATGGAGAATTAGATTGAATGATCCTCTGTATAGCATTAAGATGATTATCATGTTGCTTTAAGCTCATAAGCACATCAGGGTTTAAATTTAGTGAATGAGTTCATAACAAACAAATAAACAAGTAAACAATCTCCCCTAATGTGATATAATGGTTTTGGTGTCAGTCAGAATTAAGTTTGAACATGGCCCCTGTTCATTACCCGGTGCCTGATTTGGGATGAATTACCTTAGTTTTACTGAGCCTGGGTTCCTCACCTCTGAAATGGGGAGAGTAAAATTTCCTTTGTGGTGTTAGTTGTTGACAGCTGCAACTGAGATGATTAAGTAAAGAACTTAGTATGTGTTTGACTTGTAACGAAGTCTCAGGAAGTGGTAGCACATTCTTTTTATTAAAATGGTAGGAACCATATGCCCAGGGGTAGAGTAACTGAATTGGTGGGAGTTAGGCTCTGTGCAGTGGTGTCTTTCTGAGCTTTGTATCATGCATATAATTTGAATAATGAAATATACCCTTACAAATAAGTTAACCTCTTAGGGCTCCTAACCCTTTATGGTAAAAAAAAAAAAAAAAAAAAAAATCTGAGGATAAATAAATAAATAGCTTAACTACTCCTTTGGTTTTTAGAGCTGGAGAATATGCCAGAGGGAGAGCCTAATTAAAGTCACTGGAGCCTTAACAATCAATCAGTTATAGACAGAGAAGGAAGCAGGGGAAGAAAAAGAGGCGTGGGAGAGAAAGGAGGGGGAGAATCAGCTTCTAAGAGTGATGCGTGAACTTCAAGATCATGGTTCAGTGAGCTGTGCAGCAGCTTGTAATTTCTACCTCTATTTCTCCCAAGAGCAATAGTTTCACAGCCCCTCTCCTCTATCCCTGTAACTGGGAATTAATGCCATAATAGATCGTTTCAACCAAGTTCTGATAATAAAAACAACTGAGCTTTTTATGATGTGCTATGGCTTACAAAATGCCTTCTGAGCTATTATCTCATAGCAACTAGATAATACATAGAACTGGTATCCTCATAATTGTAAAAATTATCATGTATGGAGAAAAAGACAAGGGAGAATGTTTAAAAACAGTAATGTTGTAGTGGCCTGAATATTTATCATGTCTTGGCTTATCTGTATTGTATATAGGAACTATCAAATCCAATTTACAATTCTTGAAAGAAATAGAACTGATGTTTTCTATTTTAAAAAATATTTCAGAGCATATTTCTCCTTTGCCTTCACTTCATTTAGTTTTAAGAAAAATCAAGAGCTAAGCACAATTATCTGAAGCCATTCAACAGCTGAGCTAGAATTCACCCCAAATTCTTGACTGCCATCTTATATTCATAACAGCAAGCCTTCTCCTTATGTTTGTTTTAAAATATAATACTCAACATGCTTTAGTCTGGGACCTAACTGAGATCTATAAGTGGAGGTAGAAAGATGCAAAATAAGTGAAAAATAAGGAAAGTATGGCTGATATTTGGGGCAGGAGAGGAAGGAGGGATATGTTTCCCACCCTCCATGGCTTCATATGCATCAGTTCCCCCACAGATATTTTCCAAAACATTAAGAGATAGGCTACAACAAAGAGATGAGAAATGTAGGAACTATAATTAAAAACCCAAACAAAATGTTACAACTTTGGGAAACTCATTTCACCTCTTGGGCCTCATTTTCCTAACTTATAAAATAGTGATAATTAGCATGTGTATTAGAACAGACAATTACAGTGTCTACTGCAGAGGGTTATGGTTACAATTCATTACATTTTAAATTAATGTAATTTTAATAAAATTACATTACATGACCAACATTTGGATAGGCACAAAATAATAAACATTACATGACCAACATTACATGACCAACATTTGGATAGGCACAAAATAATAGTTAAATAAATCTTGCCTCTTCTTCTTTTTACTATTTTTTTACTATTACTGTTATTTTTCATTATTCCCTAATAAAAGCTACAATTAGGCACATGATAAGCTTGATCATTTGCTGCCTAATAATCCAAGTACTGGGATGCTTTGCTGGATTTATCATTGTCAGCCATCCTCTCCCTCAGAAAAAGTATGAAACAATTACAAACATTCAGTAGCTATTTCTTAGGCTTTTTTTTTTTTTGTCAAAAGAAACCAAACCTTCCATCAGCTGTTTAGATAGACATCCTGTGAAGTTTTCAGGAATCTCGTTTTAAGTCTCTCATAAACTAACATGTGTATAGTCATTTTAATTCAGTGAAAATTGAAGACAAGATACTAATCAACTATATAGCCTCCTTGTTACTTTAACTGATACTATAACCATGTTTATGTTTAATTTTTTCATGTTCACGTTAAGAGCAAAAAATGAATGCTTTTTTATTTGATGCTATCAGCACAGGGTTATTTTGCACTCACTATCTTTTGTTAGGTTATCTTCTGCCATTGACCTGTTTTGCTTTTTAAAAAGGGTAAAGGAGTGCTTTTTGAAATTTTAATTGGAGGTTCTGAATTTAAATTCATAATGATAGCAAGCAAGTAATCTCTAAATGTTATATGGAGACAGTTCTAAGTACTATGTACACAACATAGTGACTGATTATGGCGATTGTAAATTTAGGGGTCATTTGGTGGAAGCTGGAATGAGAAATCCATTTACTGGTTGCAGGTCACTAATTGATACCTTTGTAGAAAACTTATTGCCAAGGAGGAACTTAGAGCACAAGGAAATGTCCCTATTGCAAACACTATTCAGAGTGGCTATTAATTAAGTGCCTGGAAAGCTTTGTTAACTTGGACAGGACTCAAGACCATCATTTTCGGTCACTAGGGCAGCACTGACTTGAAAGCGTTAATTTAATTTCCTAACATGTTCAGAATGAAGTGGAATGTTTAAACCTGCATTATATTTCATCCCTCAGATGGAGAACCAGAAGGCAAAGCTGATTCAGGTAAAGTGGTTTTAGGTACCCATGTAATATTATAATTAAAAGAAGAACAACAGAAAGAGCATCCAGCAGTGTTGAGTTTTAAAGAATGCCAAATAATATCACCTCTGGCCTGGCAGCAGCCACACCCTGGGGCCTTTTCTGTCCTTTTTCACATTCACTTTTTCTGAAGCATTAGGCCTAGTTGACTGCCTCGTCAGTCATCTTTTCCTGAGATTCTTTTCACACCTCACTCTTGCACGTCTCTGGTTCAGTTTCTTCATCTCTGATTAATTCTTAGGCCTCGGCTTCTCATCTCTGCCACTCCCCCCACCTCCATCCCATGCACATCCTAAAGATTTGTTTTTGTGGGTATTTTCTCATTCCCTCTACTTCATTCCAGGGGCAGTGTTATGGGCTGAATGTTTGTGTATCTCCCCCCCACCCCAACCAAATTCATATGTTGAAACCCTAACCCCCACTGTGATGGTTTTAGAGGTGGGGCACTTGGAAGATAATTAGGTTCAGATGAGGTCCTGAGGGTGCTAGGGCCCCCTCATCAAGGGATTTCTTCTAAGAAAAGAAAGACATAGAGATGTCTCTCCACGCATGCAAGAAGAGGCCAATAAGCATATAGCAAGATGGTGGTCATCTGTAAACTGAGACATAGTCCATCACCAGGAAGAAAATCTGCTGCCACCTTGATCACCTTGAATTCCCAGACTCTAAAACTGAGAAATATGTTGTTTAAGCCACCTGGTCTATGGCTTTTTGTTATAGCAGTGTGAACTAAGACAGTAAGTAAATAGCATTGATTTCCAGCTTCAGTAGTCAATGTGATGGGATGACTCCCCAGTAGAGAACACCACTCAGACTCCTAGTTCTAGCTGCCTGCTGGGCCACACTCGTACTTTAGTGTCAATAGCCCTACTAAACAGGTCCTATTAATCCCACTTCTCTACCTGGTTCCCCTAACTTGATTCCTGGATTTCCTCTCACCCAGATTCAAAAGTCTGGATGCTGCTGCCAGTTTTATTCTTCTGACTCATTATCCTTTATTATTATTACCCCATCTAATAAGTTAGCAAATATTATTGATTATGTAGAGGACTGATAATGTGCCATGAACATGTAACTTTATATTCTATATCCTTGTAATATCACTTTTGAGCTTACAACTTACTTATTCTGGTGATGGTGGTAGGTGAGAGGGAGGTATTGAGAATCCTTAAAATTGTCAATTTAAGGTATATAATCATTTCCTATTTAAAGCAGTTCCTTCAAGTTCACAACAGTCTCTTGCAAAAGTGAGCAGCCTTTCCAGATTTCATTCATTTTCTCTTTTGTAAGAAGTAGTCTTAGTGTGATAGAGCTAGTCTCTAAGAATACCGTCTAAAATTCCCTTTTATTGGTTAAGGACTCAATATTGCCTTTTTATTTCTCTTTCATTCTTACTATTATAATTCTAATAATTCCTAAGTCAAATGTCTGTCTCTGGATGAATAGGGGGAAAGTCATGCAAAAGGAAGTTTAAGAGAAGAAAGCATGTTAACACATCCCATAACATGACCCTCTTGAGATGGTGTGCCTGTGATGCTTCTGGAAGGCGATCCCCCTTTCCATTCCTGATCCTCTTCTCTTGGACTTTGGTGAAATTCCTCAAACTGTTTACTGTGGCTCCATTCTCTCCTCTGAAAATTCATCATCCTTCACACTCTTACACAGGTAATGGCCACATTCTGTCACTACCCAAATAGGTTCCAGAACCTGAGTGTTTTCCACACAGTAAACCCAGGCTCCTGTGCATCAAAGCCAAGCCTTCCACAACCATACCTTCCACTCTCAAGCCTGAAGAATGCACCTGTCCCAGAATTTCAATAATGGAGAATATTCACTACTTCACAAATGTGCAATCTGTATTCCTTACCCTGTACATATTGATATCGCCACCCAGGATGAGTCTGCATTCCCATATCTGCCTCGTGAAATTCTATAAATCCTTAAATGTTCTGCTCAAACGTCACTTTCTGCAGTATTTCCAGATTTCCATCTCAGAATCTAATTCCTCCCTCCTCTACCTTGCCCATGTTACTTTCTGTAGACTTCTTTTGTGTTATTTTTCACATTCTACATTGTATTGCAATTAGTAGTGTCTGTATCTTCTTCTTTAAGTTTTGATATTTAACTTCTTTCAGAGTAGAAGTCAGGGCATATTTATATTTTGTATCACATAGAATACCTAGAAATATCAGGTCCTCAATGACTGTGAGCTGAACTGAACAACAAAAATTCTGGAGATAATAAAAGTCAAATAGTTGCATTTTATTATCCCTACTACATTGAATCTATACCCTGGAGACTGCATTGCTGGCACATTTTGTATTCCTTAAAATTAATGCTTTCGATTCCCAGGAGTTTTTTAGATAAATAGAATAATATTTATTTTTTTCCCTTAATGGAATAAATATAATGCCTTTATCGGTGAGATTAATAATGTCATTTCAGATTCCAAAGAAGTAACTTTGAAAACCTTGCCAAAATCTATCATGATTTCTTTTTTCTCAAAAAAGCTGAAAGCAAATAATTTTCCCCTTCAGATAGATTTTAGGAATAAAACAAAATTCAGAGAGCCAGCCAAAACAAACTAGCTGATAGCACTGAAGAAGTCCCAGACAGAGAGGTTATTTCATTTTAGAGTTCAAGTGGCAGAGCAGTCACTGCATTATGTGAATCCTAAATTGGCATTTGGCAGCAAACAAGAATCGCTTGCAGGAAATAATATCCTTCGTTTTCCTAAATGCCAGTCACCTCTGGGATTCAGCCTAAGTCCCTACTTTTATCTCTCCATGAGCAGGCCCCTCCCCCTTTCTTTTTCTAGGGCATAATAACGATGCTATGTATTATGCATTATGCCTTAAGGAAACTCAGACTAGTAACATAGGCTATCATTAGCTCTCACCACTTCAGGATTGGCCCCAATAAAGTCTATAATCACCTGGGATGCAGCTGAACCAGGTAAGGTAGGAGAAATGGCTACTCTAAAACTGAAAATTATGATGCTCTTTGAGGAGACACACAAAACACCCACCAATTTTACCAACTTATTTTTCAAAGCCTCTCTTTAGATGTTCAGTGACTTTCTTAAAAGAGTGATTTGCTCTCATTGCGGAAAAAAAAAAAAAAATGTTTCCAAGCCTTCTGGTTGCACAGATAGGCCCTTTTACTGTAAATCAATGTGTTGCTGTCTTGGTTGCTTTGGTGCAAGAAAGATGGGCACAGCTCAGAACCAATGGTGCTGCTTCCTCACCTCATTTATCTTGTGGCTGACAACAGAGCAGCCCGGTCTTACCCATGTCACCTCCCCTTTACTGCCCTTGTTACAGGGGCTCTGAATACAGATACTTAACAGTATAGAATGAGGTTATTTTTTTTTTTCTTTCAGGGTGTCAGGTGCAAAAGATTGGATTAGTTATAGTTCTCAGTTTATGGCACTCTGCTCTTATTTGTCCATGCTAAACTCCTTCCTTGTTATTTAGTTACATTTTAATTTATGGACTTCCTTTTGGCCCCATTTCTCATACTCACTCCTTCCCTTCCTCTAGGCATATTAGACACTATTCTAACATGCTGGTCACATAGCTTTCTGTTTTTATATGTTCTTGTAAAACATGTATTATTTTGCGTGCATGAAATTTAACTTTACATAGATGATAGTGCAGTAAAGATCTCCTTCTGTTAGTTTTTCACTCAGAATTATGCTTTTGAGATCTTTCCATGTTGCATGTACATTCACTCACTACTTCTAAAGTTGCTTTATATTCTACTGGTGCTAACTAATCCCCACTGAAAGATACTTTAATTGACTCCAATTCCCTGTCAACAAAAGATATGCTGCAATATAACTGCTATGAGAACTCATTATGCATGAGAATATATATATATGTATATATATGTGTGTGTGAAATATATATATATGAGAAATGTGATATATATATGAAATTATATATATATGAAGATGTACATATACATATATATATGAAATTCCTTAGTACTGAGATCACCAGATCATGAGGTATGCATATATGTAATTCATCAGTAATTTATCAGAGGTTCTGTGTATTTTTACTAAGTTAGTTATTTGGTGTTTTATAATTTTGTTGCTATAGTAGATGATGTACTTTTAAATCTATTTTCTAGATTATTTCTGGTATGGAGAAATGCTATTGGTTTTGTTAGTTTACCTTTAGTTACTTTGCTGAGCTCTTATTATTTCAAATATTTTGTTCATTTTTTTTTTCATTTAAAAATAATGATAGTTTCTGGGGGGCGGAGCAAGATGGCGGAGGAGTAGGAGACCTGGATTTTGTCTGGTCTCAGGAATTCAGCTGGATAGGGATCAAACCATTCTGAACACCTGCAAACTCAACAGGAGATCGAAGATAAGAATAGTAACAACACTCTGAACAGAAAAGCGACCACTTTCTGGAAGGTTGGACGTGTGGAGAAGTGAATCTGAGGTGATATTCGGCAGGACAGACGGCGGGAGAGGGGGCCTCAGTCGGCCGCTTCTGGCAAGTGATAGAGCAGCAGAGCACAAAATCGGAACTTTTAGAAGTTGGCTCCGCGGAGGGACGTCGCTCCAGTGGCTAAGTGGGGGGTGGAACCCTCACGGGACAGTGTGATCTCAGGACCCTCGGGGTCATAGGAAGACCAGGAGTGCCTGAGAGCGGCAGAGCTCCCAGGTATCGGAGCAGGGAAGCCGGCTGCAGAGACAGAGCCGAGGAGCAGGTTCTCAGCTCAGGGTTGCCATAAACTGCGATCGGTGACAGTCGGGCCACTGCTCTTCCCACAGGGACCCAACAAGCAGCAGATCTGGGGAGACTCCCCTTCCTCCCCCGGGAGGAGAGGCGCGGGAGTGCACTGCAGGGATCTGCTGGGTTTGGAGACTCCACACGGGGTCGTGTGCCAGAGACAGAAACGCTCGGTCACAGGCCAGGTGAGTGCGGAGTGCAGCTGGAGACAAGGGAGATGGGAGTGATTGACTGCTTTTCTCTGGGGGCGCACTGAGGAGCAGGACCCCAAGTTCTCGGCTCCTCCAGGGCGGAGATTGGGAGGCCGCCATTTTCACTCTTGTCCTCCAAAGCTGTAAGGAAAGCTTGCAGGGAACAAAAGCTCCCGAGAGCAAACCCGAGCAGATTACTTAGCTGGACCATGCAAGGGCGGGGCAGTTCTGCCTCCAGCAAAGACATTTGGGAACCACGGCAACAGGGCCCTCCCCCAGAAGATCAGCAAGAACAGCCAGCCAAGACCAAGTTTACCAATCAAGGAGAATGGCAGAACTCCAGCGCTAGCGGAACACTGCACATAGAATCCATGGCTTTTTTACCATGATTCTTTAGTCTTTCAAAGTTAATTTTTTTTTAACTTTCTTTTTTTTTTTAAATTTTTCTTTTTCCCTTTTTCAACCAACATCTTATTAATCCCTTTTTTTAAAAAACATTTTTATTTTGGGCACCTGGGTGGCTCAGTTGGTTAAGTGACTGCCTTCGGCTCAGGTCATGATCCTGGAGTCCCAGGATCGAGTCCCGCATCAGGCTCCCTGCTCAGCAGGGAGTCTGCTTCTCCCTCTGACCCATCCCCCTCTCATGTGCTCGCTCTCTCTCTCATTCTCTCTCTCAAATAAATAAATAAAATCTTTAAAAAAAATTTATTTTTCATGTTTAGAGTCATATTCTATCTCTTCATACTAGTTACCCTTATTTTTGGCATATATATATGTAAGTTGTTCTCTCTTTAAAATTTTGAGATACAGTTTCTTCTAACAGATCAAAATATACCCTAAATATCTAGTGTATGGCTTTGTTCTAATCTCCTGCCTGATCACATTCTCTCCCTTTTTTTTCCTTTTTTTTTAAATGCTCTTTTTTTTCAAACAACGTATCAATTCCTTTTATAATTTTTTTTTATAATTTTCATCTTTACAGTCATATTCCATCCCTTCATCGTATTAGCCCTTATTTTTGTACATATATAACTTTTTCTTTCTTTAAAATTTTGGGAGGCACTTTCTTCTAACAGACCAAAATACACCCAAAAAGTAGTGTGTGGCACTGATCTATGCACCACCCTGATCATACTTGATCATATTCTGTTTTTTTTGTTTTGTTTTGTTCTGTTTTTGTTTGTTTTTATCTTTTTCTTTTTCTTTTTTTTTTTTTTCTTTTTCTTTTTTCCTTCTTTCCCTTTTTTTTCCCTCGGTTTCAGGTCTTTTCTGATTTGTCTAGAGTACCTTTTCTGGGGACGTTGTTACCCAGTTAGCATTTTGTTCTCTCATTCATCTATTCTTCTCTGGACAAAATGACAAGACAAAAGAAATCACCTCAACAAAAAGAACAAGAGGTAGTACCGACTGCCATGGACCTACTCAATACGGACATTAGTATGATGTCGGACCTAGAGTTCAGAATGATGATTTTAAAGATACTAGCTGGGCTTGAAAAAAGCATGGAAGTTATTAGAGAAACCCTTTCTGGAGAAATAAAAGAACTAAAATCCAACCAAGTTGAAATCAAAAAGACTATTAATGAGGTGCAATCAAAAATAGGGGTGCTAACTGCTAGGATAAATGAGGCAGAAGAGACAATTAGTGATATAGAAGACCAAATGATGGAAAATAAAGAAGCTGAGAAAAAGAGAGATAAACAACTACTGGATCACGAGGGCAGAATTCGAGAGAGAAGCGATACCATAAGACGAAACAACATTAGAATAATTGGGATCCCAGAAGAAGAAAAAGAGAGAGGGGCAGAAGGTATATTGGAGCAAATTATAACAGAGAACTTCCCTAATGTGGGGAAGGAAACAGGCATCAAAATCCAGGAGGCACAGAGAACCCCTCTCAAAAATCAATAAAAATAGGTCAACACCCCGACATCTAATAGTAAAACTTACGAGTCTCAGAGACAAAGAGAAAATCCTGAAAGCAGCTCGGGAGAAGAGATATGTAACCTACAATGGTAGAAACATTAGATTGGCAACAGACCTATCCACAGAGACCTGGCAGGCCAGAAAGGACTGGCATGATATCTTCAGAGCACTAAACGAGAAAAATATGCAGCCAAGAATACTATATCCAGCTAGGCTGTCATTGAAAATAGAAGGTGAGATAAAAAGCTTCCAGGACAAACAAAAAGTAAAGGAATTTGCAAACACGAAACCAGCCCTCCAATAAATATTGGAAGGGGTCCTCTAAGCAAAGAGAGAGCCTAAAAGCAACATAGACCAGAAAGGAACACAGACAATACACAGTAACAGTCACCTTACAGGCAATACAATGGCATTAATTCATATCTTTCAATAGTTACCCTGAATGTAAATGGGCTTAATGCTCCAATCAAAAGACACAGGCTATCAGATTGGATTAAAAAACAAGACCCATTGATATGCTGTCTGCAAGAGACTCATTTTAGACCCAAAGACACCCCCAGATTGAAAGTGGGGGGGTGGAAAACCATTTACCATACTAACGGATACCAAAAGAAAGCTGGGGTGGCAATCCTTATATCAGACAAATTAGATTTTAAACGAAAGACTGTAATAAGAGATGAGGAAGGACACTAAATCCTACTTAAAGGGTCTATCCAACAAGAAGATCTAACAGTTGTAAATATCTATGCCCCTAACATGGGAGCAGTGAATTATATAAGGCAATTAATAACAAAACCAAAGAAACACATTGACAACAATACAATAATAGTGGGGGGCTTTAACATCCCCCTGCCTGAAATGGACAGATCATCTAAGCAAAAGATCAATGAGGAAATAAAGGCTTTAAATGACACACTGGACCAAATGGACTTCACAGACATATTCAGAACTTTCCATCCCAAAACAACAGAATACACGTTCTTCTCTAGTGCCCATGGAACGTTCTCCAGAATAGATCACATCCTAGGTCACAAATCAGGTCTCAACTGGTACCAAAAGATTGGGATCATTCCCTGCATATATTCAGACCACAATTCTTTGAAATTAGAACTCAATCACAAGAGGAAAGTCGGAAAGAACTCAAATACATGGAGGCTAAAGAGCATCCTACTAAAGAATGAATGGGTCAACCAGGAAATTAAAGAAGAATTAAAAAATTTCATGGAAACCAAGGAAAATGAAAACACAACTGTTCAAAATCTTTGGGATGCAGCAAAGACAGTCCTAAGAGGAAAGTATATAGCAATACAAGCCTTTCTCAAGAAACAAGAAAGGTCTCAAATACACAACCTAACCCTATACCTAAAGAAGCTGGAGAAAGAACAGCAAATCAAGCCTAAACCCAGCAGGAGAAGAGAAATAATAAAGATCAGAGCAGAAACTAGGAGCTGGTTCTTTGAAAGAATTAACAAGATTGATAAACCCCTGGCCAGACTTATCAAAAAGAAAAGAGAAATGACCCAAATCAACAAAATCATGAATGAAAGAGGAGAGATCACAACCAACACCAAAGAAATACAAACAATTATAAGAACATATTATGAGCAACTCTATGCCAGCAAATTAGATAACCTGGAAGAAATGGATGCATTCCTAGAGACGTGTCAACTACCAAAACTGAACCAGGAAGAAATAGAAAACCTCAACAGACCTATAACCACTAACGAAATTGAAGCAGTCATCAAAAATCTCCCAACAAACAAAAGCCCAGGGCCAGATGTCTTCCCAGGGGAATTCTACCAAACATTTCAAGAAGAATTAATACCTAGTCTCCTGAAACTGTTCCAAAAAATAGAAATGGAAGGAAAACTTCCAAACTCGTTTTATGAAGCCACCATTACCTTGATCCCCAAACCAGACAAAGACCCCATCATAAAGGAGAATTACAGACCAATATCCTTGATGAATATGGATGCAAAAATTCTCACCAAAATACTGGCCAATAGGATCCAACAGTACATTAAAAGGATTATTCACCACGACCAAGTGGGATTTATCCTTGGGCTGCAAGGTTGGTTCAACATCCGCAAATCAATCAACATGATACAATACATTAACAAAAGAAAGAACAAGAATCATATGCTCCTCTCAATAGATGCAGAAAAAGCATTTGACAAAGTACAGCATCCTTTCTTGATCAAAACTCCTCATAGTATAGGGATAGAGGGTACATACCTCAATATCATAAAAGCCATTTATGAAAAATCCACAGTGAATATCATTTTCAATGGGGAAAAACTGAGAGCATTCCCCCTAAGGTCAGGAACGCAGCAGGGATGTCCACTCTCACCACTGCTATTCAACATAGTATTAGAAGTCCTAGCCACAGCAATCAGACAACAAAAAGAAATCAAAGGCATCCAAATCAGCAAAGAAGAAGTCAAACTCTCACTCTTTGCAGATGATATGATACTTTATGTGGAAAACCCAAAAGACTCCACCCCAAAACTGCTAGAACTCATACAGGAATTCAGTACAGTGGCAGGATATAAAATCAATGCACAGAAAGCAGTGGCATTCCTATACACCAACAACAAGACAGAAGAAAGAGAAATGAAGGAGTCGATCCCATTTACAATTGCACCCAAAACCATGAGATACCTAGGAATAAATCTAACCAAAGAGGCAAAGAATCTGTCCTCAGGAAACTATAAAATACTCATGAAAGAAATTGAGGAGGACACAAAGAAATGGAAAAAACATTCCATGCTCATGGATTGGAAGAACAAATATTGTGAAGATGTCAATGCTACCTAGAGCAATCTACACATTCAATGCAATCCTTTTCAAAATACCATCCACTTTTTTCAAACAAATGGAACAAATAATCCTAAAATCTGTATGGAACCAGAAAGACCCAGAATAGCCAGAGGAATGTTGAAAAAGAAAAGCAAAGCTGGCGGCATCACAATTCCGGACTTCCAGCTCTATTACAAAGCTGTCATCATCAAGACAGTATGGTACTGGCACAAAAACAGACACATGGATCAATGGAACAGAATAGAGAGCCCAGAAGTGGACCCTCAACTCTATGGTCAACTAATCTTTGACAAAGCAGGAAAGAATGTCCAATGGAAAAAAGACAGTCTCTTCAACAAATGGTGTTGGGAAAATTGGACAGCCACATGCAGAAGAATGAAACTGGACCATTTCCTTACACCACACACAAAAATAGACTCCAAATGGTTGAAAGACCTACATGTGAGACAGGAGTCTATCAAAATCCTAAAGGAGAACACAGGCAGCAACCTCTTCCACCTCAGCTGCAGCAACTTCTTCCTAGAAACATCCCCAAAGGCAAGGGAAGCAAGGGCAAAAATGAACTATTGGGATTTCATCAAGATAAAAAGCTTTTGCACAGCAAAAGAAACAGTCAAGAAAACCAAAGGACAACCAAGTGAATGGGAGAAGATATTTGCAAATGACATATCAGATAAAGGGCTAGTATCCAAAATCTATAAAGAACTTCTTAGACTCAACACCCAAAGAACAAATGATCCAATCAAGAAATGGGCAGAAGACATGAACAGACATTTTTCTGAAGAAGACATCCAAATGGCCAACAGACACATGAAAATATGCTCAACATCACACGGCATCAGGGAAATCCAAATCAAAACCTCCATGAGATACCACCTCACACTAGTCAGAATGGCTAAAATTAAGAAGTCAGGAAACGACAGATGTTGGCGGGGATGCGGAGAAAGGGGAACCCTCCTACACTGTTGGTGGGAATGCAAGCTGGTGCAGCCCCTCTGGAAAACAGTATGGAGGTTCCTCAAACAGTTGAAAATAGAGCTCCCATACGATCCACTAATTGCACTACTGGGTATTTACCTCAAAGATACAAATGTAGGGATTCGAAGGGGTACGTGCACCCCGATGTTTATAGCAGCAATGTCCACAATAGCCAAACTGTGGAAAGAGCCCAGATGTCCATGGACAGATGAATGGCTAAAGAAGAAGTGGTATATATATATAATGGAATATCATGCAGCCATCAAAAGGAATGAGATCTTGCCATTTGCAATGATGTGGATAGAACTGGAGGGTGTTATGCTGAGCGAAATAAGTCAATCCGAGAAAGACATGTATCATATGACCTCACTGATATGAGGAATTCTTAATCTCAGGAATGAAACTGAGGGTTGTTGGAGTAGGGGTGGGGTGGGAGGGATGCGGTGGCTGGATGATAGACATTGGGGAGGTTATGTACTATGGTGAGTGGTGTGAATTGTGCAAGACTGTTGAATTACAGACCTGTACCTCTGAAATAAATAATACAATATATGTTAAAAAAAATAGAAGAAGAAGATAGCAGGAGGGGAAGAGTGAAGGGGGGGAAATTGGAGGGGGAGAGGAACCATGATAGGCGATGGACTCTGAAAAACAAACTGAGGGTTCAAGAGGGGAGGGGGTTGGGAGGATGGGTTAGCCTAGTGATGGGTATTAAAGAGGGCACATACTTCATGGAGCACTCAATGAATCATGGTACACTACATCAAAAACTAATGATGTAATGTATGGTGATTAACATAACAATAAAAAATTAAAAAAAATAATGATAGTTTCTGGGACTCCTGTGTGGCTCAGTCGTTAAGCATCTCCTTTGGCTCAGTTCATGATCCCAGGGTCCAGGGATCGAGTCCCGCATTGGGATCCTTGCTCAGCAGGGAGCCTGCTTCTCCCTCTGCCTGCTGCTCCTCCCTGCTTGTGCCCACTCTCTCTGACAAATAAATAAATAAAATCTTTTAAAAAATTAAAAATAAAAATGATAGTTTCACAAGTTTATGTCATTCCTTATATCTCATTTATTTTCTTTTTCTGTGCTGGCTAGAACCTTCAATACCATGTCAAACAGTAGTACTAAAAGAGATTTCTTGTCTTTTCCCAGTCTAATCTTTCTGCATTAAAAATATTTGTAATAGGTTTTTGTTATATAATCTTTATGAACTTAGGGAAATTCTACTTTATTTCATAATTTCCATGGGTTTGTGTTTTTTTAGTAATTACAAATTAGTGTTGAATTTTACTATATGTATTTTCTGCATTCATTGTGATAAATATGTATTTTGCTTCTTTAGTTATTATTATGGCAAATTAATAAAATTTTTGCTGTTGAACTTTGGGACTAATTAATCCTGATCATATGCATTTCAAATTTGTCTTATAAAATCAGTGTCTTATTTAATATGTTTGCATTTACATTTGTAAGTAAAATGGGGCTATAATTTTATTTTCTTGGATTTCCCTTATCTTTTTTTTAGAATTAAGATTTCAGCAGAGTTACACAGTTAGTGAGGCAACTCTAATTCTTTTTAATTCTTTTTTGTTACTAATTTCTGATGTAACTTGTATATGATAACAGTAAAATATACTTTAAGATGTTGGGAGAATTATCTACAAAACAATAAGGTTTGGGGTTTTTGGTGGAGAGCTTATCTTTGCCAATCATTTGATTTATTTAATGCTTGTTGGCTTATTCAATTTTGCTATTTTTTTTCTTGCTTCAGTTTTCAATCCACTTGACCTGCTTTTCAAATTGTAATTGTTTACAGCATTCTCTCACTAATTTTTCTACCTGTTAGTAGTTATTTCATCATTATTATTCTATGCTTTTACTTGTAAATTCTTTCATTTTTTATATCACTTTTTTAAGAACTTTGTTCTTAAACTTTTCAAGAATGAGTCACTGATTTTGCTAATATTTTTTTTGTTTGTTCTATATTCTATTAATCTGTCATGTACTCTCTTGCTCAATTTCTATCCTTTTTATCTTACTTGCTGATAAATTTAGTTGGAATTAATCTTTGTTTTAATTAAAGCTTTAACATAATTTTTGTCTCACAATTTTTGTCCTTTAGCATTTTCACTGATATTCAGTTCTAAGCATTTTTTAATTTCCCTTATAATTTCCTTTTTAATCCAGTGGTAATTAAATGAAATGTTATTTAGTTTTCAAGTATATAGTTGTGTTGTTAATATTTAATGCTATTGAATTATAATCAGAGAACATAGTTTGCATGACACTGATCCCTTGGAATAAATGGAAGCTTTCTCTATAGCTTAGTACATGGACTTTTTATTTTATTTTTTTAGATTTTATTTATTTATTTGAGAGAGAGAGTGAGAGAGTACATGTAGCAGGGAGCAGGGGGAGGGGCAGAGGGAGAAGCAGACTTCCTGCTGAGCAGAGAGCCTGACAAGGGGCTTGATTCCAAGACTCTGAGATCACGACCTGAGCCAAGGCAGATGCTTAACCCACTGATCCACGCAGGCACTCCTGGACTTTTTCCTTTATTTCCTATGTCTTTGCATTAAATAAGTATATTCTCTCTCTCTCTCTTTTTTTGATTGAACAGTTTTATATTATCCAATAGCCTGGTGTATTAACTGATTTTCTTAGATCTTTGATATTGCTGTTTATTTTTTGTCTGCTTGATCTATAGATTTCAAAGTCTATATTAAAATCTAAATTTATGGGGCTCCTGGGTGGCTCAGTTGTTAAGCGTCTGCCTTCAGTTCAGGTCATGATCCCAGGGTCCTGGAATCGAGCCCTGCATCGGGGTCCCTGCTCCGCGGGAAGCCTGCTTCACCCTCTCCCTCTCCCTCTGCTTGTGTTCCTTCTCTCACTGTCTCTCTCACTCTGTCAAATAAATAAATATTTAATAAAAAGTAAAATAAAATCTAAATTTATAATTAATGAGATTAATCAACTTCCCCCTAAAATTTCATCAGTTTAAAATTAAATTATATTATGTACATGTATACTTATAAGGATTATATCTGCTTGCCCTGTCTTTCCCTTTACCAGTTTATAACCTCCCTTTCTGGCTCTTAAAATAATTTTCCTTTTAACTATTAAGTTTTCCACAAAAGATCTCTTTGGTTCCTATTTACCTGACATATTTGCTTCCAAATTTGCATTTTCAACATTTCTTTGCCTTTTACATTTTCAGCGTGTCGACTACAGAAAACATACTATAGAATCCTAAAGAAAAAAAAATAACAACCCTGTAGTCTTTTAACTAATGATCATAAGTCATTTATATCAAAAATTTTATCTTAAGACTCATTTTTGCAATTTTTTTCTATTTTCTACTGTTGTACATTTTTTCTTCTTTCTTGCTTTTCACTGAGTCGATCAAGTTTTCTTTTTAAAGAATTACACGTTAAACTTTCATTTTATTGTAGTTGCCCTTAATTTAAGTCCCACATTCATGTTTATTCACATATGTTAATTTTGTACACTTATGAATGTTTACATATCCCCATTTATAAAACATACAGTTCAGCATAATCTCTCCTCCATTTGTTTTCTGTCTGCCCATGTTGCTGTTTTCTAGAATTTTGATTCTGAGTTTTTAAGAAATTCTATTATCTATTTTTTTTTTTACCTCCACTTACTTTGACAACAATGTTTGCATTGGGATTTGATGGTATTTTACCACCTTTATTTCCTATAACTCTTACAACAACCTCCAACATTTATTTCTCTTCTTATTTCATTATTTGCTGCAAGAGCATTTTTAAAGTGGCTGTTTTGTGGCAAATCTTTTGAAGACTAATTTGCCAGAATAGATTTTATCATACCCTTCCATTTAAATGAAAATTTGGCTGCATGATGAATTCTAGTTTCAAAATTATTTTACTCTAAAATATTACCACATTGCCTTTTCAATCTACTGAAATACAAGATATCAGTATGATTCTTATTCTTTGTTGAGAATCTACTCTTTCTCTCTGGAACTTAAAAAATTTTCACTTTGATATTTTTTAACATCAGTGTCTTGGATCTAAAGTATGAGGCTTTCTTTTTGGCACTTTGAGTTTCCAAACTCAGGTCTTTCATTCTTTAATCCAGAAATTTCTGAAAATGTTTCATTCCATCCATTCTTTTATTCTCCTGGGGGGTATCTAATTTCTAGACTTGGCAATTTTATGATGTCTTCCATGATTCTTTTTTTTTTCTCTTTTTTCTTTGCTCCTGCCATCAGACAGCGTTTCCACTTTGATATATTTCAACTTGCTAATTGTTCAACCTGTGAGCTCATCCTGCTGTTTTCTCACCCAACATGTTTTGTAGGTTCCCTATTCTATTTTTTATCCTTAATACTACTACATGGTTCTCTTTTAAAAATGACTTATTTTCTCTGTTTTATAGATTATAAATATTATACATGCGATAACATTGTTATAATACTATATATTCTATGTCTGTTGAATATCTTCCCTTACCTTTTAGGTATATTTACCACACTTCAATATATTGTACCTTGTATGTTTGAGGAGGGGCAAGGGATGAGCTCTAGCATAGAGAATCCAAATGCCACAGAATCACTGTTGAGTCCGGTTTGCTAATTTTTGGTCAGGTAATACCTCTTAGAAATGACAAGCAATATAGAAGTGTCCTGAGGTTGTGTTCTACCAGACCTAGGTTGCAGGTGCTAGGGATGGCTGGGTGAGGGGTTCATAGAGAGCTGGTACTGAATGTATGAGCGCAGCTGGTCAGCCCACCCCACTATGAATCAACTCTACATCCCAGTGGGGCTTGGGAGCCACCCAAATGTTACATCTCTAGTGATTCTCCCAGGCCAGCAAGGCAGATGAAAGGGCAGAACAATAAATAAAAGATGTGATTTCATATAATGAAATACCCCTCAGAGAAAGTAAACTATGAAAGGACTTTAGAAATGATGGTCATGGAAAGCTTCTCTGAGAAGGTAGCATTTGAAATGAAGCCACAGTAAAAAGAAAAAGCCAACAATGTGAATCTCTTGCAGGAACAGGGTCTGGGCTGAAGGAAAAAGAAGTGTGAAGTCCCTGTGATGAGAAGAAACTTTTCATATTCAAGGGATGGAGCACAGTTAGTAAGCAGGGGATTTGTAGAAGAGTTTTCAAGCCATTCAGGAGCAAGACAGAGGTAGGGTTTTAAGTGTCAGGGCATAACATTTTACTTTTATTCAAAGTGCAGAATGTGAAAATGTGAAAAATCAGTGTTGTCAAAGCCCAGAAAATAGTTTAAAGTTTAAAAGGGTTTTAGGAGGTCTTGGCAAACCATGATGGTATCTGAAGTAGGGTGGTTACAATGAAGATGAAAGAAAGGGCAGCAGTTTAAAATATAATTGACGAATATAGTTTCTAGGATAAAACATTCATATGCATCATCTTTCAAGATTTCTTTTTTTTTAGCTTCATTTTGTCCTGAAAAGTTGAATCAGTGTCTTCAGCATTTCAGAATGCTGATGTTTAATCTAGATGTTCTTTCATTATTGTCCGCCTATCTTTCTAAAATCTTTGTCTATCACATCACCCTGATGTTAAATGATTTACATTGAATTCTCAATTTTTCTCAACTTAATGTACGTATTCAGGCATAGAAGATAAATATTTTAAGCAGATAAAGGACTGAATTTCTTTAAGTTCAGAATGTTCTCCTTTTATTCATTGTAGACCTTCTTATAGTTCATATAGTCACATGGTTCTCACCATTGCTCTCAATCCTACACGAGCTCTCTCGACTCTACATCATGTCCAAAATGGACATCATGCCTCCTTTTGCAGCCCACAGAATAAAAAGACTTTTTATCATGATAATTACGATGCCAGAGTGGATAGTTACATGTGTATCAGACATCAGTTCTCCTAAAGTCAGTAACCACACTCCATCACAGAGACTCCTCAAAGGGCAGCTTCTCAAGGTCTGTGCGCTAGCCGATGATAAGGGTCATTTTCCATGAGTAAAATTAAATGGCCATTCCGGTGTCCCTTCCAAAACAGAGTCATGTTCCATAGCAGTGTTCTGCTATTTCTACTCTTAATAGCTAGCAATTTTTAAATGCAGTCATTTTGCTAAAATAATTTAAAGTTCTTCACTGGGCACCATGGTACACTGAGTTTTTACAAAAATAGGACTAAACTAAACATGCTCTTTTATCTCTTGCTTTTTAAAACATGATAATGTATTATGAACTTTTAAAAATCCCAATGAATATATTCTTAAACTATTATTTTAAATAATAATAATAATGATAATGTTAACAATAATAATTTTTTGGCCTTTTTTTTCCCCAAGTGCTTTACCTTATTTATTTAATTCTCATAATTTTATGATGTAGGCATTGTTGCTATGTCCAAAGCTACATGATTAAAATACCCACATTTATAATTTCTAATAATAATAATAGCAAATATTTACAAAATGCTTACACTGTGCTGGTCATGATGATGACTGCTTAATATAAATTATTTTATTTTTTTTCCTGGTAAGTTTATGAATTTGTCTCATGTGTTAAATGGGGAAACTATCCATAGGGGCAAAGTAACTTGACAAAGCCCATTAGCAGATCCATAACTTAAACCCAGGTAAAAAAAAGTTGAGTCTTTACAAAACGTTATAGTAAATCATTTCAGTGCCCAAGTGCCAGGAAATTTGATCCCAACCAGAACCCAAGGTGTAATTTGCTATCTGGTACTTGGGAATTTTCTGGAATGTGAAAAATCAGTGTTGTCAAAGCCCAGAAAATAGCAGAGTGCTTTCTTGGTTATTGTACCTTTGCCTACCTGTAATAGATCTATTCTCTTCCCTTCCCTGCCCTGAGCCTAAAGATTGCCCACCTGGTCTTTCCCTAGGGGTTGATCAATGGAAGAAACCAATAGAAGATGGAGGAAGGGAGAAAGAGCTTTTCTTTCTCTGTCCTTTCAACCCTAGCGGGTACATTTGCATCCCACTCTTGCTAGTCTCTGGAAGCCTCCTTATTGTTCTTTTTGGTCCTGTTTGCTCCTCTTTATAAGTAGTCCCTTCATTAGGGTCATTTTATAGGAACTTTCAAGGATGAGTTCTTTTTTTTTTTTTAAAGACTTTATTTATTTATTTGACAGAGAGACACGGCGAGAGAGGGAACACAAGCAGGGGGAGTGGGAGAGGGAGAAGCAGGCTTCCCACAGAGCAGGGAGCCTGATGCGGGGCTCGATCCCAGGACCCTGGGATCATGACCTGAGCCGAAGGCAGACGCTTAATGGCTGAGCCACCCAGGCGCCCCTCAAGGATGAGTTCTATTTCCTACCTGGGCCCTAACTGATTAAAAGGGGGAAAAAAGGGAAATAGGTTGATCAATAGATTACATTTTCTAGTAACAGAGATAATGAGGGCAGAATATTTTGACAATGGTGCTTGGAAGTTATGCCTGCAGCCAAAATGAGAAGTGTCTGCACAGAAAGAACAAAAGTAAAACATTTAGCCAGGTATTCCAAGGATTCACTTATCAGCAGTGGCATCCATAAAGCATGGAACTTTCCCTTTCACTGGGAACTGTCAAGCAGCGTCTAGACACTATAAAAATATGGACCCAAGAAAATGGAAGTGTTGATTAATAAAGATGCTGTGCGATACTCCACAGAGACATTCCTACCCTTTGAGCCAGAGGAAGTGAGGGACTTGGCAAAATAGCTGGGAGAGATGAACTATGGAAGTACAAATCCTACTTTACTCCCCAGGCTAGCAGGGGTGGTGGAAATCCCCTATAATATGCTAATACAGCACTATTGGGTTGCTGTGTGGTAGGAAAAAACCAAAACTTTTTTTAATTTGAACTCTCAAGGGAACTCGGTCTAAGATTTATTGGGGCTTCCTTTCTAAGCAACAAGTTTGGGAATTCATATCATTTTGTTTTGATAAAGGTTTCTTTGATAATTGACTATATTACAGAAAGTGTTTTCTTTTCCACTTGAGTTTAATTTTTATATTCCCTCATAGCCTTGTGCAACAAAAGAAAATTGTTTGGTTGAGTACTGTAATACCAAGAGTAAGCTCTTTGACTCCTATGTGATTTTGCTTAAATTTATGGAAAAGTCCTATTTTCTCCAGATCACCCTAGGCAACCTATCTAGCAGATGCCTACTTCAAGCTATTGCTCAATGACTAACTCTGGCAGGAAGTCATTCCTGAAGCTCCCCCTCTTAATCTCCCCAGGTAAAATTCATCACTTTTCCTGTTGTCACTAATGGCCACTGTACAAAGTCCCTGTAGTAGAGACAAAACTACTTTAGCCATCTTAGGTTTGTGGCAAGGACTCTTTATAACAAAAAGACAGATTAGGAGAAAAAACAAATAGTTTAGTACATGTCAGGTGGGTGAAATCTAAACCAAAAGTAACTCAAACTGGTGGCTTAGAATTCCAGCTCATACAGCGCCTTCAACAAAGAGCAATAAATTTATAGAGAAGTGGCAGGACAAAGAAAAGCAGTTTTAGGCTTCCAAGGGCAGCAAACTGTGGGAAGGAGACTAATGGAGTAAGGTTTGTTTGTAGATCCTCCGGTGCTGTCTCTAGGTTGATAAGAGTCTGTCTCCAGTAAAAGAATTTATATCCTGCCCTTAGGCAGAAAGGAGGGAGATTTTTTCTGTGTTTGCTGCTGTTTAATTGCCTCGAGCTCAAAATAATTTTTATGTCTTAAGGCATATTTTGGGATGATATATTCTACATTCCTTGACCCTTTATACTGTTTTATTTTGTTTTGTTTTGCTTTTAAACAGTCTCTCTCATCTACCAGATTGTAAGCTCCTTGCGGGTAGGTTTGTGTCTCATTTGTCTGCTTAACATTTAATACAGTGCCTAGTCATAATTTGCATATAATAATGATCTTTGAGTGAATAAATAAACATCTGTTTAGTCCAACATATGATATGAATTGCAAGTAAGCTTTTGGTCAACTTTTCTAGAATTTACACAGTTTCTCCCCTTTTAACATTATAGGAAAATCTAAGAATAATTGAGGCAGATTCTCTTAATTGCCTATCCACTATCCATTTTTCCTTTACTTATAAAGAGAATCCTAAATTTTGGAGGGAAGCAATGTATTATGCTTAAAATATTCCTTTCTGTATTCATGCTTTCCAATCTAGCTAATGTGATGGATATGGAGGCATTCATGGAAAAATTTCTGGTAACTTAGGTAGTAAGTATGAGCGTGTATCTCTCTCTCTCTCTCTGACACACACACACACACACACACACACACACACACTAAATTGGTGTGAATTTTTGCCACTCCATCTTGATCCTTCTTCCTTCTTTAAACATAGATGTGATGCCTAGAAGTATATTAGCCTTTCTATCTTCTGTGTCCAGAGATAGAAGTAGCCTTGTTCTTTGTACATCAGTCCTATATACCTTTCAACTTTATTCCTTGTTATATGAGATTAAAAAAACATCCTTACTTGTCTGAGCCATCATTTGTCAGATTTCTGTAATATGCAGCTGAATACAATCCTGAACAATTCAGCAATGTAAGTCTCTTGGTAGCTTTTGTTAACTTTTCATTTGTCATTGATTCTGCGGACAGGAAAATGGCTATGGGCCAAGATGGAGGAGGTTAACACAGATTCCCAGTTATTCTAAAATAATTCCAAGTATTGAGTCAGTTGCTCCCCCTTCTTTTTAAAATTATGCCTTAATGATCTGATCGCTTTTTTCGATAAACTTTATGTATGAGCACCTCTAGTGATGACAGCTTTAACAGCATGAACCAAGAATGGCCTGAAGAGAAAAATGATTCTATTATCTCAGGGCTGTTGGAAAAGAGGTGCTCAGTATAACTATAAGAAAACCAAAAGCATATTTTGTAACAGACATTCCCTGATGTTGAGTGGATCACTTTTAAATAACTCTACATATTTAGAAAATTTGTTTGGTTACCTAGATAGTAGATATCATGGGTCAATAAGCGATCTGGCCTTCATGTTGGTGGTTCTGATACTTAGCTTCAATTCCTCACAAGGATGTTACCAAGATTTCCCTACAGCTATGGCACTATTACACTAACTCATCCTCTGCAAATGATTCAGGAAAACACACACTGTCCTGTTCTCTAGTGTGGAAGTTTATGGACTCCATCAAGCAATTTGCCTAGAGCTTATTCACAGAAGCCTTCTTAGGTAAAAACTGGTTGTCCCTGTTGGAACTCCTACAGCCTGTTTCTGTGAGGAAGTAATGTGGTCTTTCCCCTGGTGAGATGGCTTCAGAATTGATAGAACCACTCTCCCTTTCTTTTAACTGGTTTCCATACTTATGTTTATGGATCTACTGATTCAGAATACTACTAGCATCAGTTCCCTGTCAAATAAGCAAACTAAAATAGTATGCTGCAGTAAAATGACTCCAGTGTCTAGAGTAAGTGTTTATTAATATAATTAAAAAGTGCTATTTAGGCAGGCTTGTTTACAGCATTGCCTGAAAGTCTGTCCTCTTTCCTCTTTCTTGTGTTGATGGATCTTGGAGAATAGTGGTTTCCTTCCACCTCTCTCATTTTTGCTTCCTAACTTCTTGAATCTATATTATAGAATGCCAACAGTTGACTGGTGCAAAGTTTAATTTAACTCCAGTCAAAAGGAAGTGCTTCCAACATATTCATTGAGGAATTCCAGTTCAATCTCACTTGGATAAAGTTGAATAACCAGCTGTATATTTGCATCTCATTAGCCTTGGCTGAGATGTCCTTTCATGAGTCCCTGACTTCTAACAAAGATGAACGAGAAATGGTCACATAAAATCCATCCTGGTGACTGTGGTAAAGCTGATGACAAGGACATTTTCCATTCAATCGTTGAAATAGTCATTGTGGGCTGCTTATAACAGAATCCATCCTCCTTCCTTTTTTCTAACAGAAGTCAGTTTGTTGCAGTATTCTGCCATACTCCATGGAGTACAAAATATTAGGGTAGGATTCCTCCTCCTTTTCCAGGGACTTAGTGATATAAGGAAAACAACTCTATTTGGGCCAGTGAGTCATGAAGAGAGGTTTCCTAGAGGATTCTGGAAATGGTCTTATTGCAGACATTAATTCAAGTTGGGTTTTTTAGCACTTGTAACTGAAGGGATTCTAACTGATAAAATCACTGTTTATTTTCTAATAAATTTCTTTCTAAATATAGTAGCAGGAAACACTTCATATTTTCTATAAATTTCTTTGTAAATATAGTAGCAGGAAACACTTTGTATTAGAGCTATGTAGCTTATCTAGGTGTTTTGTTTGTTTGTTTGTTTGTTTGTTTTTGACCCCCAGGAAGACTAGAGCCAAGTTTAAGTGCAGTGACAACAACGACTATGTTGACATTCTGTACAAGCATATATTCTTTTATTCTTCATCTTGGAATTCTTCAATTTTCTCTTTTTTATTTAAATGATCATATTTTGTGCTTTTGTAATCCATATTTGTGGAATAATAAAAATGTATAATCTTATATAGATTTAATATATGAGAGAAAATTCTAATTAAAACACTTTATTTCTTCTCTAAGTCAGTAGTTTTTAAACTGTTTTATAGGCTGCTGATACTGTTCTATAAAGAAAATCTTTCATTGAGTGCCAATATATACAATGAAGTGGAATTATTCTGGTCAAAGCTTAGGCAACAGGCCAGAAGTCTCACCCAATTAGCCCCACACACCTCCCTACTTACACATAACTTTCTCAGTCCGTCTGGAATTTTGGAAACTCCTTATATTTTCTGTTTCTTTCCTTAGCACTGATGCACCATTTCCCAAAGATATTAGACTACAATCAAACTCTGTGAATGAACTTCTAGTGTTCATCTTGAAATCATTACAGATGATCCTTATACAATTATACCCTTAAAAGGTCATACTATTCATGTATAAAGAGTTCACATAAAGAGAACTGATCGACCTGAATGTTGTAGTTCAAATGGATGTAAAGTCTCTGCTGTCAAGGCATTAAAATAACAGCTATAGATAGATTTTTACCTATTGAGCCTAGATATAGGTATTCCAGGAGATATTATCAACAAAGTATATACCCAGAAATCTAGATTTTGTTTCTATCTTCTTCACCCTATTCCAACACTCCACCCTATAGATATCAACCTTTTTTTCTAAATTTTAAAGTTTACTCTTTCATTCTTTGTTTCTATTAAAATATAAGCATGCACACAAACATAGGATTGTGTGTGTGTGTGTGTGTGTGTGTGTGTGTGTGTGTGTATACATATACCTTCCTTTGTTAGATAAGGGCTCAAGAGCTGGCAAACTTCAGATATTTTTCTCTCTTTTTTTTGTCACTGAACAATATATCCGGGAGATCACTTCATAGAAGTATATATATTCCCCATTCTTTTTACAGCTACATGAGCTATAAGATTCTCCACTTTATGGATGTTTGTTCAATCACTCCTCTACTGATGGACATTTAGTTTGTTTCATTCTTTTGCTTTTACAAATAATCTGGCAATTACTATATATGTATATGGTGCATATGTGCCTTCTCTATATCTCTTCATTAAAATTTCCAGTGTATTTTTCAGATAGAAGTAAAATTTCTGGGACAAAGTATAAATGCATATGTAATTTTGGTAGATACTGCCAAATTTCCCTCCTTGTATCTTTCTGCATTGTATCAGCAATATATGAGAGTGCTCATTTTCTTACAGCCTTTTTGAGAAAATATGTTGTTGAAATTTTGTGTATGTGTCAATAAAATATGTGAAAAATGGTAACAGTGTAGTTTCAATATGCATTTTTCTTTTTAAGAGCAATGTTGAAGATAATTTTATATGGTTAAAGGCCAGCTGCATTTCTTTCACTGTAAACTATTTCTCTAGCTCAGTTTTCTATAGTTGTTGGTGATTTTCTTGTATATTTTTAGAAGCTCTTTATGTACTAGCAATATTAACCCTTTATATGTGATAAGTTGCAAATATCTTCCCATGAATAGCATTGCTTTTTATTTTACTTATTTTCTCTTTTCATGTATTTTTTAAATTTAATGAATAATATGTATTTTTCTGTATCTCTGGATTTTGTGCCAAACTATAAAACACTTCCATAGCAGGTATACAGAGAAATTCACCCAGGTTTCTTTATTATTACTTGCATACCTCCTTTCTACAATGAAATCTCTAATTCATTTGAAGTTTATCCAGGTACTTTTTTCTACCACTTAAAAAAAATTATATATTTTCCCACTAAAAATGCTGCCTTTATTGTAGGCCAAGTTTACATATATAATTGGGTTTATTTCTAAGTTTTCTGTTTCCTTGGATGTTTTCACTAATACAGGACTGTGTTTTTATAGCTACTAATTTTATTTTTTCCCTCTGCTACCTGTCTTCCAGCATGTAATTTGAAGTAAAATCCCTTTATGTCCAGCAATCCTTTTTTTTTTACACTTTCATTTGCCTTCTGCCTCATTTTGATAATTGTCCTATATATATATTGTCAGAGTATACATCCATTATATAATTAATCTTAGTGTACAGGTAAACATGTTTTTAATGTTTATCATGAGTTCTTAAATTGATGTTTCTCCAGTATTTTTGGTTGTTGGAGCTGATTTTCTAGTAGATTCTTCTACAGGGGTTCAAAAGAACATGAACAATATTCACAGCCATATTTTCTATGGCCTTTATAGGCTATATCTGACAGTCAGTTGGCTGAATATAAGATAAGTCCTCAACTTTAATCTCTTTTCTAAAGTAGCTAAATATATTACACTATTATCATTTGGTGTAAAGTGATACTATTAGAAATATGATACAAATCTACTTTTGTTTCCCTTATAAGTGATTTGATCTCTCATGGATATCTGTACATTTTAAACATTTATTTCTTCTTCCTTAAATTTTTTTGTTTTTGTTTTTGGTAAGACCAGTAATTTTACAGAATATGTTTAGTGTTTGACATTTTGAATATTGGTTTTTCCTACTTATGTGGTACATCATTTTAGTAATTTGTCTAAAGTTATATTTTATTTAAGAAAAACTTTTTTACTTAAAAAGATTTTTAATGTTGTTTCTGTTTCATTGCTTTGTTTTTTTCCTCTGGGGACTTCTATTATGTATACATTAGTTTTCTTTTTTTTCCTGAAATCCTTTAATCTCTTCATTTTTTAAAATTTTTAAACTTTCTTTTTCTAAAAAACTTTCTGTTTCTCTTAAGCCATTATCTATTGTGTTTATTTGTTCATTGTCCCTTCTAGTTTAGTCTTCACTGCTGAAACAGTTTGTTTTCTAATGCTCTGCTGAGTTCTTTTTTTTTTAAAAGATTTTATTTATTTATTTGACAGAGAGAGAGGGAGCACAAGCAGGCAGAGAGAGGAGAGAGAGGGAGCACAAGCAGGCAGAGCAGTAGGCAGAGGGAGAGGGAGAAGCAGACTCCCTGCTGAGCAGAGAGCCTGCCATGGGGCTCCATCCCAGGACCCTGGGGCCATGACCTCAGCCAAAGGCAGATGCTTAACACATTGAGCCACCCAGGTGCCCCACTCTGTTGAGTTCTATCACATCATTTCTATTTTTTCCTAACTCTAAGCTGTTTTTTAAAAATTTAAGTATAACTGACACACAATGTTACAGTAGTCTCAGGTGTATAGCATAGTGATTCGACAAGTCTGTACATTATGCTACGCTCATCATAAGTATAGGTACCATCTGTTACCATATAACACTATTACAATACCTTTGACTAGATTCTCTGTGCTGTATTTTTTATATCTGTAATTTATTCATTCCACAACTGAGAGCTTGTACCTCCCACCCCCCTTCACCTATGTTGCTCATCCCCTCACCATCTTCCCCTCTGGCAACCATTAGTTTCTTCTCTATATTTATAGGTCCGTTTCTGCTGTTTGTTTTGTTTTTTTAGGTTCCACATATAGATGAAATGTTGTTATTTTATATCTTTATAACTTCCTAAGTTTCTTTTAGTTTGATTTTAATTTTTTCTCATTACATTTTCTCTGTCGCCCAAGATATGATCAGTTTATGGGAATATCCTCTGTGTCCTGGAAATGAAGGTCTGTTTTTATTAACAGAGATCAGTGTTTGAGTAAAACAGTAAGATCTACTTGATTGGATATATTGATAAGGATGTCTCTTTATTTTGCAAAGATATAATTTCTCTTTTTTATTGTTTTATTTTTCATAATAACTTTGTATGGAATCTGACCATGATTCTTTTCTTTTACTCACTTTCCCAAGAAATTATTTTCTAAAAATTATAGGGGTAAGAAATGGGTCCATATACCTATCTTAGTTTGTTTGTGCTGTTATAATGAAATACCACAGATTGGATGGCTACACACAGTAGAAATCTATTGCTGACAGTTCTGGCAGCTCAAAGTCAAAGATCAGGGTGCCAGCATACTTGGGTAAGGGCCCTCTTCTAGGTTGTAGACTTCTTATGGCATCCTCACATGGGAGAATGGGCTAGGGAGCTCTTTGGGGTCCCTTTTATAAAAAGAGCACTACTCCCATTCCTGAAGGCTTCACTCTTCTGACTTAATAACCTCCCAAAGGCTTTACCTTCTAACACTATCACATCGGAAATTAGAAATTCAACATGTGAATGGGGGCAGAGGGGACACACACATTCATTCAGATCATAGCAATAGCTTTTTTGATGGTTTAACTTTATACATAGTTTATTTTAGTAGTTTTCATGAAATGTTCAAAAGTATGATTTCTTATTTTCTAAGTTTTTGTCTGTATTCCTTTTCCTTGTATTTGTCTGGACTTTTTAATTGTTATTATTATTTGTTTGCCCTATGATTCTTATCCTAGTCAATTTGAATTCTACTCCCAACAGCTTCTTCTGACTGGGGAGCATATAGAGGGAAAGTTGGCTGATTATTCTGAGATTTCATAGAACAGAGTGATCCAAATTCTCCAGAACCTATGGTGAATGCTTGTTCTCACTCACAAATTGAATCCTTTATAAGCTCAGCTCAGTTTCAGCTTCTATTTTTAAACTGGCTTGCCACACCTTCCAGGGTATCTGTTGGCAATTTGGGGCTTCCTGTTAGGGTCTATCAGACATTGTGTTGCTTCTCTCTATTTATTCCTGCACAGATGCTAATATAAGGTACATATTTTAGCTGATTTGTCTCCATACACTTTTACCTTGGAGTCATATTGATAACATGTTTCCTACTTTTGATGTAACTGGTTACTTGATTTTCTTTTTAAATTCTTGTTAGTCTATTTGGGGGGGCAGATTTGGAGAGGTTATAAACTATATTGCCACTATATTCTCAGAATCCCCCAAGTAATTTTTCAACCCTGTGAGTCCTCAAATGTTCAGGATCTTAGTCAACATAATTTCTGGCCTCAAGTAAAAAGCTTTCCTTATCAGAGCAAACTGGGTGTCTCTAGCCCAAATACATGTATTTCATCTTAGATTTCACTGAAAAGCTATAGGACATCCAATACATGTAAATATTTTTTTCCTACCCACTTCCCTACTATCCTCTTTTTTTTTCATTTTTTTTAATTATTATGTTAATCACCATACATTACATCATTAGTTTTTGATGTAGTGTTCCATGATTCATTGTTTGTGAATAACACCCAGTGCTCCACGCAGAATGTGCCCTCTTTAATACCCATCACCAGGCTAACACATCCCCCCACCCCCTCCCCTCTAGAACCCTCAGTTTGTTTCTCAGAGTCCATCGTCTCTCATGGTTCGTCTCCCCCTCCGACTTACTCCCCTTCATTCTTCCCCTCCTGCTATTTTCTTTTTTTTTCTTAACATGTATTGCATTATTTGTTTCAGAAGTACAGATCTGTGATTCAACAGTCTTGCACAATTCACAGCGCTCACCATAGCACATACCCTCCCCAATGTCTATCACCCAGCCACCCCATCCCTCCCACCCTCCACCACTCCAGCGCCCTCAGTTTGTTTCCTGAGATTAAGAATTCCTCATATCAGTGAGGTCATATGATACATGTCTTTCTCTGATTGACTTATTTCACTCAGCATAACACCCTCCAGATCCATCCATGTCGTGGCAAATGGCAAGATCTCATTCCTTTTGATGGCTGCATAATATTCCATTGTGTATATCTACCACATCTTCTTTATCCATTCATCTGTCGATGGACATCTTGGCTCTTTCCACAGTTTGGCTATTGTGGACATTGCTGCTATAAACATTGGGGTGCACGTACCCCTTCGGATCCCTACATTTGTATCTTTCTGGTAAATACCCAGTAGTGCAATTGCTGGATCATATGGGAGCTCTATTTTCAACTGTTTGAGGAACCTCCATACTGTTTTCCAGAGTGGTTGCACCAACTTGCATTCCCACCAACAGTGTAGGAGGGTTCCCCTTTCTCCGCATCCCCGCCAACATCTGTCGTTTCCTGACTTCTTAATTTTAGCCATTCTGACTAGTGTGAGGTGGTATCTCATGGAGGTTTTGATTTGGATTTCCCTGATGCCAAGTGATGTTGAGCATATTTTCATGTGTCTGTTGGCCATTGGATGTCTTCTTTGGGAAAAATGTCTGTTCATGTCTTCTGCCCATTTCTTGATTGGATTATTTGTTCTTTGGGTGTTGAGTTTGATAAGTTCTTTATAGATTTGGGATACTAGCCCTTTATCTGATATGTCATTTGCAAATATCTTCTCCCATTCTGTTGGTTGTCTTTTGGTTTTGTGGACTGTTTCTTTTGCTGTGCAAAAGCTTTTTATCTTGATGAAATCCCAATAGTTCATTTTTGCCCTGGCTTCCCTTGCCTTTGGGGATGTTTCTAGGAAGAAGTTGCTGCAGCTGAGGTCGAAGAGGTTGCTGCCTGTGTTCTCCTTTAGGATTTTGATGGACTCCTGTCTCACGTTTAGGTCTTTCAACCATTTGGAGGCTATTTTTGTGTGTGGTGTAAGGAAATTTTCCAGTTTCATTCTTCTGCATGTGGCTGTCCAATTTTCCCAACACCATTTGTTGAAGAGACCATCTTTTTTCCATTGGACATTCTTTCCTGCTTTGTCAAAGATGAGCTGACCATAGAGTTGAGGTCCATTTCTGGGTTCTCTATTCTGTTCCATTGATCTATGTGTCTGTTTTTGTGCCAGTACCATACTGTCTTGATGATGACAGCTTTGTAATAGAGCTTGAAGTCCGGAATTGTGATGCCGCCAGCTTTGCTCTTCTTTTTCAAGATTCCTCTGGCTATTCGGGGTCTCTTCTGGTTCCATACAAGTTTTAGGATTATTTGTTCCATTTGTTTGAAAAAAGTGGATGGTATTTTGATGGGGATTGCATTGAATGTGTAGATTGCTCTAGGTAGCATTGACATCTTCACAATGTTTGCTCTTCCAATCCATGAGCATGGAACGTTTTTCCATTTCTTTGTGTCTTCTTCAATTTCTTTCATGAGAAAATTTTATAGTTTTCTGAGTACAGATCCTTTGCCTCTTTGGTTAAATTTATTCCTAGGTATCTTATGGTTTTGGGTGCACTTGTAAATGGGATCGACTCCTTGATTTGTCTCTCTTCTGTCTTGTTGTTGGTGTATAGGAATGTCACTGATTTCTGTGCATTGATTTTATATTCTGCTACTTTACTGAATTCCTGTATGAGGTCTAGCAGTTTTGGGGTGGAGTCTTTTGGGTTTTCCACATACAGTATCATATCATCTGCAAAGAGTGAGAGTTTGACTTCCTCTTTGCCGATTTGGATGCCTTTGATTTCTTTTTGTTGTCTGATTGCTGTGGCTAGGACTTCTAATACTATGTTGAATAGCAGTGGTGATAGTGGACATCCCTGCCGCGTTCCTGACCTTAGGGGAAAAGCTCTCAGCCTTTCCCCATTGAGAATGATATTCGCTGTAGGTTTTTCATAGATGGCTTTTATGATATTGAGGTATGGACCCTCTATCCCTATACTCTGAAGAGTTTTGATAAAGAAAGGATGCTGTACTTTGTCAAATGCTTTTTCTGCATCTATTGAGAGGATCATATGTTTCCTGTTCTTTCTTTTGTTAATGTATTGTACCATGTTGACTGATTTGCGGATGTTGAACCAACCTTGTAGCCCAAGGATAAATCCCACTTGGTGATGGTGTATAATTGTACTGTTGGATCCTATTGGCTAGTATTTTGGTGAGAATTTTTGCATCCATATTCATCAAGGATATTGGTCTGTAATTCTCCTTTATGATGGGGTCTTTGTCTGGTTTGGGGATCAAGGTAATGGTGGCTTCATAAAACGAGTTTGGAAGTTTTCCTTCCATTTCTATTTTTTGGAACAGTTTCAGGAGACTAGGTATTAATTCTTCTTGAAATGTTTGGTAGAATTCCCCTGGGAAGACATCTGGCCCTGGGCTTTTGTTTGTTGGGAGATTTTTGATGACTGTTTCAATTTCCTTAGTGGTTATAGGTCTGTTCAGGTTTTCTATTTCTTCCTGGTTCAGTTTTGGTAGTTGACACGTCTCTAGGAATGCACCCATTTCTTCCAGGTTATCTAATTTGCTGGCATAGAGTTGCTCATAATATGTTCTTATAATTGTTTGTATTTCTTTGGTGTTGGTTGTGATCTCTCCTCTTTCATTCATGATTTTGTTGATTTGGGTCATTTCTCTTTTCTTTTTGATAAGTCTGGCCAGGGGTTTATCAATCTTGTTAATTCTTTCAAAGAACCAGCTCCTAGTTTCGTTGATCTGTTCTGCTGTTCTTTTGGTTTCTAGTTCATTGATTTCCGCTCTGATCTTTATTATTTCTCTTCTCCTGCTGGGTTTAGGCTTTATTTGCTGTTTTTTCTCCAGCTCCTTTAGGTGTAGGGTTAGGTTATGTATTTGAGACCTTTCTTGTTTCTTGAGAAAGGCTTGTATTGCTACATACTTTCCTCTTAGGACTGCCTTTGCTGTATCTCAAAGATTTTGAACAGTTGTGTTTTCATTTTCCTTGGTTTCCATGAATTTTTTTAATTCTTCTTTAATTTCCTGGTTGACCCATTCATTCTTTAGTAGGATGCTCTTTAGCCTCCATGTATTTGAGTTCTTTCTGACTTTCCTCTTGTGATTGAGTTCTAGTTTCAAAGCATTGTGGTCTGAAAATATGCAGGGAATAATCCCAGTCTTTTGGTACTGGTTGAGACCTGATTTGTGACCTAGGATGTGATCTATTCTGGAGAATGTTCCATGGGTCCTAGAGAAGAATGTGTATTCTGTTGCTTTGGGATGGAATGTTCTGAATATGTCTGTGAAGTCCATTTGGTCCAGTGTTTCATTTAAAGTCTTTATTTCCTTGTTGATTTTTTGCTTAGATGATCTGTCCATTTCAGGCAGGGGGGTGTTAAAGTCCCCCATTATTATTGTATTGTTGTTAATGTGTTTCTTTGCTTTTGTTATTAATTGCCTTGTATAATTGGCTGCTCCCATGTTAGGGGCATAGATATTTACAATTGTTCGATCTTCTTGTTGGGTTGAACCCACCTATTGGACAGACCCTTTAAGTAGGATATAGTGTCCTTCTTCATCTCTTACTACAGTCTTTGTTTGAAAATCTAATTTGTCTGATATAAGGATTGCCACCCCAGCTTTCTTTTGGTGTCCATTAGCATGGTAAATTGTTTTTCACCCCCTCACTTTCAATGTGGGGGTGTCTTTGGGTCTAAAATGAGTCTCTTGCAGACAGCATATCGATAGGTCTTGTTTTTTAATCCAATCTGATAGCCTGTGTCTTTTGATTGGGGCATTTAGCCCATTTACATTCAGGGTAACTATTGAAAGATAGGAATTTAGTGCCATTGTATTGCCTGTAAGGTGACTGTTACAGTATATTGTCTGTGTTCCTTTCTGATCTATGCTGCTTTTAGGCTCTCTCTTTGCTTAGAGGACCCCTTTCAATATTTCTTGGAGGGCTGGTTTCGTGTTTGCAAATTCCTTTACTTTTTGTTTGTCCTGGAAGCTTTTTATCTCACCTTCTATTTTCAATGACAGCCTAGCTGGATATAGTATTCTTGGTTGCATATTTTTCTCATTTAGTGCTCTGAAGATATCATGCCAGTCCTTTCTGGCCTGCCAGGTCTCTGTGGATAGGTCTGTTGGCAATCTAATATTTCTACCATTATAGGTTACATATCTCTTCTCCCGAGCTGCTTTCAGGATTTTCTCTTTGTCTCTGAGACTCGTAAGTTTTACTATTAGATGTCGGGGTGTTGACCTATTTTTATTGACTTTGAGAGGGGTTCTCTGTGCCTCCTGGATTTTGATGCCTGTTTCCTTCCCCACATTAGGGAAGTTCTCTGCTATAATTTTCTCCAATATACCTTCTGCCCCTCTCTCTCTTTCTTCTTCTTCTGGGATCCCAATTATTCTAATGTTGTTTCATCTTATGGTATCACTTATCTCTCGAATTCTGCCCTCATGATCCTGTAATTGTTTATCTCTCTTTTTCTCAGCCTCTTTATTTTCCATCATTTTGACTTCTATATCGCTGATTCTCTCTTCTGCCTCATTTATCCTAGCAGTTAGTGCCCCCATTTTTGATTGCACCTCATTAATAGCCTTTTTGATTTTGACTTGGTTAGATTTTAGTTCTTTTATTTCTCCAGAAAGGGTGTCTCTAATAACTTCCATGCTTTTTTCAAGCCCAGCTAGTATCTTTAAAGTCATGATTCTGAACTCTAGGTCTGACATCGTACTAATGTCCGTATTGAGTAGGTCCCTGGCAGACGGTACTACCTCTTGTTCTTTTTGCTGAAGTGATTTCTTTCGTCTTGTCATTTTGTCCAGAGGAGAATAGATGAATGAGAGAACAAAATACTAACAGGTTAACAACGTACCCAGCAAATATGCTCTATACAAATCAGAAAAGACCTGAAACCACGGAAAATGAAAGGGAAAGAAAGAAAAAAGAAAGAAAAAAAAAAGAAAAAAGAAAAAGAAAAAGATAAAAACAAACAAAAACAGAACAAAACAAAAAAAAACAGAATATGATCAAATATGATCAGACTAGTGTATAGATCAGTGCCACACACTAGATTTTGGGCATATTTTGGTCTGTTAGAAGAGAGTGCCTCCTAATATTTTAAAGGAAGAAAGACTTATATATGTACAAAATAAGGGTTTATACAATGAAGGGATGGAAGATGACTGTAAAGATGAAAATTCTAAAAGATTTTATAAAAGGAATTGATAAGATAAGAAGTTGTTTGAAAGAAGAAAGAAGAAGATTAAAAAAGAAAAAAGAAAAAGAAAAAAGAAAAGGGAGAGAATGTGATCAGGCAGGAGACTGGAACAAAGCCATACACTAGTGATTTAGGGTATATTTTGATCTGTTAGAAGAAACTGTATCTCAAAATTTTAAAGCGAGAACAACTGATATATATATGCCAAAAATAAGGGTAACTCCTATGAAGGGATAAAATATGACTCTAAAAAATGGAAAATAAAAAAAAAATTTTTAAAAAAGGGATTGATAAGATGTTGGTTGAAAAAGGGAAAAAGAAAAATTCAAAAAAAGAAAAAAACAGTTAAAAAAATGAACTTTGAAAAACTAATGAATCATGGTAAAAAAGCCATGAATTCTATGTGCAGTATTCCCCTAGCGCTGGAGTTCCCCCGTTCTCCTTGATCGGTAAACTTGGTCTTGGCTTGCTGGCTGTTCGTGCTCATCTTCTGGGGGAGGGGCCTGTTGCCGTGGTTCCCAAATGTCTTTGCCGGAGGCGGAATTGCCCTGCCCTTGTCGGTCCAGGCTAAGCAATCTGCTCAGGTTTGCTCTCAGGAGCTTTTGTTCCCTCCAAGCTTTGGAGGACCAGAGTGAAAATGGTGGCCTCCCAATCTCCACCCAGAGGAGCTGAGAACTTGGAGCCCTGCTCCTCAGTGCACCCCCAGAGAAAAGCAGGCACTCCCGTCTCCCTGGTCTCTGGCCGCACTCCTTGCTCACCCGGCCTGTGACCGAGCGTTTCTATCTCTGGCTCCCGGCCCCGTGTGGAGTCTCCAAACCCAGCAGATCCCTGCAGTGCGCTTCTGCGCCACTTCTCCCCGGGAAGGAAGGGGAGTCTCCCTGGATCTGCCGCTTGTTGGGTCCCTGCTGGAGGAGCAATGGCCCGACTGGGTTGCGGATCACAGTTTATGGCCACCCCAAGCTGAGAGCCCGCGCCTCCGCTCCGTCTCTGCAGCCGGCTTCCCCGCTCCGATACCTGGGAGCTCTGCCACACTCAGGCACCCCTGGTCTTTCTGTGACCCCGAGGGTCCTGAGACCACACTGTCCCACGAGGGTTCCACCCCCCGCTTAGCCACTGGAGTGACGTCCCTCAGCAGAGCCGACTTCTAAAAGTTCCGATTTTGTGCTCCGCGGCTCTAGCACTTGCCAGAAGCGGCGGAGGCCCCCTCCCCCGCTGTCTATCCTCCCGAATATCGCCTCGGATTCACTTCTCCCCATGTCCTACCTTCCAGTAAGTGGTCGCTTTTCTGTTCAGAGAGTTGTTGCTATTCTTCTCTTCAATCTCCTGTTGAGTTCGTAGGTGTTCAGAATGGTTTGATCCCTATGCAGCTGAATTCCTGAGACCAGACGAAATTCAAGGTCTCCTACTCCTCTGCCATCTTGCTCCGCCCCCCTCATTCCCTACTATACTCTTGATTAGTATATAATCTGCTTATAATAACTCACTAGTAAAAAGCTTACAAATATTTTTTCCCCCACGAAATAACTCTGGTTACAAGCTTTCCAGTCTGTTAACATCTGTGTCCTTATTGCTGGCTAGATCACAGGACTGAAACCCCATACTGTAGCTTCTCTTAGATGTAGTCCACTCTTATATTAAATTAGTGTTAGTTAGAAGGGAGTTTTAAGGCTATAGAAGTAGGAAAAGGGGGTAGAAAATTTCAAAATTCATGCATACATGAGGGAAGGAAATTAGATGTAAAAACCAGTTCCAACACGTGAACTTAGTTTTTAAATTTACAATAAAGACACACTATAACTCATAGTATTACTGTGATGAGTATATTAGTTAATATATTTAGAATCTAGAATGAAGTCTTGCATCATCCTATGAAGTACTCAGTTAATGAAGGTGATAATGATTACTGTGTGACACTTCAGAATTCATACTACTTTGAAAGAGGTGTTTTTATGAGAACTTACCATATAGTTAACTGAATTTTAAATGATCTGTTTATTCACTAACTCAAAAACTTTATGCATATTTTGTAATCTCACAAAGATTTTAAATGCTTTCATATTATTTGCTTTTCAGATTTAGGCAATGCTTTTTGCCAAAAGAACTGTTGTCATATATTGACCTTTGCTGCTCATTAGCATGTTTACATAGTGTCATTTTTAATAGAAAAATCTCTGCAAATAGTAAACAGCAACAAACATTATATAGATCCTAAATTAATGGCTAGATGAATGCTTTCCAAATATGGAAAAAGATTTAGAGCTTTGCAAAGGCAACTGCACTGTAAGCAGTTTTAGTAAAAAGATAGCTAATGATGGAAAGATATTCCATGCTCATGGATTAGGAGAATTAATATTGTCAAAATGTCCATACTCTTCAAAGCAATCTATAGATTCAATGCAATCCCTACCAAAATACCAACAGCATTTTTCATGGAACTAGAATAAATAATCTTAAAATTTGTATGAAACCATAGAAGACCTCAAATAGTCAAAGCAATCTTCAGAAAGAAAAACAAAGCAGAAGGTATCACAATCCCAGATTTCAAGATAAACTACAAAGCCATAGTAATCAAAACAGTATGTTACTGGCATGAAAATAGATAAACAGATCAATGTAACAGAATAGAGAGCCCAGCAATAAACCCACAATTATATGGTCAATTAATCCACAACAAAGGAGGCAGGGATATACAATGGAGGAAAGACAGTTTCCTCAACAAATGGTGTTGAGAAAACTGGACTGTTTCCTGCAAAAGAATGAAGCTGGGCCCTTTTCTCACACAACACACAAAGATGAACTCAAAATAGATTAAAGACCTAAATGTGAGAGAGGAAACCATAAAACTCCTAGAAAAAAGCATAAGCAGTAATTTCTTTGACATCAGCTCTACAACATCTTTTTAGATAGGTCTCCTGAGGCAAGGCAAACAAAAGCAAAAATAAACTATTGGGTCTACACCAAAATAAAAAGCACTGCACAGTGAAGGAAAACATCAACAAAATGAAAAGGCAACCTACTGAATGGGAGAAGATATTTATAAATGACATATCCAGTACGGGGTCAATATCCAAAATATATAAAGAACTTACACACCTCAACATAAAAAAAAAAAAAAAGAAACCCAAATAATCTGACTAAAACATGGGCAGAAGGCCTGAGTAGATATTTTTCCAAAGAAGACATTCAGATGGCCAACAGACACATGGTCAACATCACTAATCATTCAGGAAATATAGATCAAAACCACAGTGAGATATGACCTCATACCTGTCAGAATGGCTAGAATCAAAAAGACAAGAAATAACAAGTGTTGGCAAGAATGTGGAGAAGAATGAAGGGGGGGATATCGGAGGGAAAGACGAACCATGAGAGACGATGGACTCTGAAAAACAAACTGAGGGTTCTAGAGGGGAGGGGGGTGGGAGGATGGGTTAGCCTGGTGATTAAAGAGGGCATGTTCTGCATGGAGCACTGGGTGTTATATTCAAACAATGAATCATGGAACATTACCTCAAAAACTAATGATGTGATGTATGGGGATTAACATAACATAATAAAAAAAAATGGAGAAATAGGAGAAATGTAAACTGGTATAGCCACAGGAGAAAACAGTATAGAGTTTCCTCAAAAAATTAAAAATAGAAATGCCATACAATCCAGTAATTTCACTACCTGATATTGACCCAAAGAAAATGAAAACACTAATTTGAAAAGGTATACGCACCCCTTTGTTTATTGCAGTATTATTTACAATAGCTAAGATATGGAAGCAACCCAAGTATCCATTGATAAATAAATGGATACAGAAGATGTGGTATATATATGCAATGGACGTTACTCAGCAATAAAAAAGAATGAGATCTTGCCATTTATGACATGGATGGACCTGGAGGGCATTATGCTAAGTGAAATAAGTCAGACAGAGGAAGACAATATCATACAATTTCACTTATATGTGGAATCTAAAAAATAAAATAAATGACTAAACAAACAAAAAAGCAGAAACAGACTCATAAATAGAGAATAGACTAATGGTTGCCAGAGGGGAAGTGGTGGGGAGATGCGCAAAATGGGTGAAAGGGAGTGCGAGATGCAGTCTTCCAGTTGTGGAAGGAGAGTCATGGGGATAAAAGGTACAGCATAGGGAATATAGTCAATGATTTTGTAATAGCATTATATGGTGACAGATGGTAGCCACATACACTTGTAGTGAGCAGAGCATAGCATATGGACTTGTTGAATCACTATGTTGTACACCTGAAATTAATGTGACATTGTGTGCCAACTATACTTCAATAAAAAAAAAAGTGAGATCAAGAAAGAAGATCGCTAATAATGTAATGCTGATTTTCTAGTTTGAGCTAAATAAAAATCAAGAATATGATTATCGTACTTTTTCTAAAGCTCATAGGAAAGACTTTCTGTGTTTCTTCTGCAAAGTAAAATTAACAAATCAAGAAGTATTACTAAGTAATTAATATGTGCCAAAATTTGTGCTAAAATGTACATTTTAGAAATAATTAAAACATTCTGCAATGGTTTAGTTGTTTTGAAATATGCAGTCAGTTATTTATTTATTTATTTATTTAGTAGTCATTTATTTCTTGACTAGCAAGTTTCAATAACATAGATCAAAATGTAAGTTAATCAGAAGTTTTGGTAATAATCTAATGCTTTGTGTCCATTTTCAGTGTGAGAATTGCTAGAACAAACAAATGATCTTTATAGTTATCTACAAGTCTCATAGATAATATATATATATTAGATACTTATATTTATTTGGCACCCTAATATATATATATATTAGATATATATACTGAAGAGACCTGGCATACTCAGGACAAAATTTGTGAAACGAGTAAACAGTAAAATATCTGCCTACCTTCTCATACCCTCTGTCAGAAGTGTCAAAGCATCCATTTTTTAGAGAATTGGGAGATATAATTTAAGCTTATAAGTGCTATAAGAATAGCAGTTATTCTTTCTATCGAAAGCTGAGATGGTATAAAATTCCCAATCTGCTCATGTGCAAGACAGACACTATACTGAGAGCCAAGATAGCAGAACAAAACAGTGTCCTAAAAACACAGTGAGCAAAGAATCATCAGGGTCTTATAAATAATTAAAAGAAGCCCTTCTGGAAGGAATAAAAATATGAAGAACTGACATTTTGGGGGGTTGATTATTGGTATACAATGCATTTGACATTCATTCACTCATTTAATCCTCACAAGACTTCTTCAAGTAGGTCCTATTATTGTCCTCATTTACTGATGAGAAGACTAAGAGGTCAGAATTTCAGTGACTTGTCCAGTGTCACAAGCTGACGTGTAAGTGGCAGAGCTGAGATTTGAACAAAGGTCTTTCTGTATTGGGTACAAATATAAAAAGTAATGTCAGTACTTTAATTATGATTGAAAGTCCTTCTTATGATATTGAGGTATGTACCCTCTATCCCTATACTCTGAAGAGTTTTGATCAAGAAAGGATGCTGTACTTTGTCAAATGCTTTTTCTGCATCTATTGAGAGGATCATATGGCTCTCGTTCTTTCTTTTATTAATGTATTGTATCACATTGATTGATTTGTGGATGTTGAACCAACCTTGCAGCCCAAGGATAAATCCCACTTGGTCATGGTGAATAATCCTTTTAATGTACTGTTGCATCCTATTGGCTAGTATTTTGGTGAGAATTTTTGCATCCATGTTCATCAAGGATATTGGTCTGTAATTCTCCTTTTTGATGGGGTCTTTGTCTGGTTTTGGGATCAAGGTAATGGTGGCCTCATACCATCTATGAAAAAGCCACAGCAAATATCATTCTCAATGGGGAAAACTGAGAGCTTTCCCGCTAAGGTCGGGAATGTGGCAGGGATGTCCACTATCACCACTGCTATTCAACATAGTATTAGAAGTCCTAGCCACAGCAATCAGACAACAAAAAGAAATCAAAGGCATCCAAATCAGCAAAGAAGAAGTCAAACTCTCACTGTTTGCAGATGATATGATACTTTATGTGGAAAACCCAAAAGACTCCACCCCAAAACTACTAGAACTCATACAGGAATTCAGTAAAGTGGCAGGATATAAAATCATACACAGAAAGCAGTGGCATTCTGATACACAAACAAGACAGAAGAAAGAGAAATGAAGGAGTCGATCCCATTTACAATTGCACCCAAAACCGTAAGATACCTAGGAATAAATCTAACCAAAGAGGCAAAGAATCTGTACTCAGAAAACTATAAAATACTCATGAAAGAAACTGAGGAAGACACAAAGAAATGGAAAAACGTTCCATGCTCATGGATTGGAAGAACAAATATTGTGAAGATGTCAATGCTACCTAGAGCAATCCACACATTCAATGCAATCCCTATCAAAATACCACCCACTTTTTTCAAACAAATGGAACAAATAATCCTAAAATTTGTATGGAACCAGAAAAGACCCCAAATAGCCAGAGGAATGTTGAAAAAGAAAAGCAAAGCTGGCGGCATCACAATTCCGGACTTCCAGCTCTATTACAAAGCTGTCATTGTCAAGACAGTATGGTACTGGCACAAACACAGACACACAGATCAATGGAACAGAATAGAGAACCCAGAAATGGACCCTCAACTCTATGGCCAACTAATCTTCGACAAAGCAGGAAAGAATGTCCCATGGAAAAAAGACAGTCTCTTCAACAAATGGTGTTGGGAAAATTGGAGAGCCACATGCAGAAGAATGAAACTGGACCATTTCCTTACACCACACACAAAAATAGACTCAAAATAGTTGAAAGACTTAAATGTGAGACAGGAGTCTAAAATCAAAATCCTAAAGGAGAACACAGGCAGCAACCTCTTTGACCTCAGCCGCAGCAACTCCTTCCTAGAAACGTCGCCAAAGGCAAGGGAAGCAAGTGCAAAAATGAACTACTGGGACTTCATCAAGATAAGAAGCTTTTGCACAGCAAAGGAAACAGTCAACAAAAACCAAAGGACAACCAAGAGAATGGGAGAAGATATTTGCAAATGACATATCAGATAAAGGGCTAGTATCCAAAATCTATAAAGAACTTATGAAACTCAACACCCAAAGAACAAATGATCCAATCAAGAAATGGGCAGAAGACATAAACAGACATTTTTCCAAAGAAGACATCCAAATGGCCAACAGACACATGAAAAACTGCTCAACATTGCTCGGCATCAGGGAAATCCAAATCAAAACCTCAATGAGATACCACCTCACACCAGTCAGAATGGCTAAAATTAAGAAGTCAGGAAACGACAGATGTTGGCGGGGATGTGGAGAAAGGGGAACCCTCCTACACTGTTGGTGGGAATGCAGGCTGGTGCAGCCACTCTGGAAAACAGTATGGAGGTTCCTCAAACAGTTGAAAATAGAGCTCCCATATGATCCAGCAATTGCACTACTGGGTATTTACCCCAAAGATACAAATGTAGGGATCCGAAGGGGTACGTGCACCCCAATGTTTATAGCAGCAATGTCCACAATAGCCCAACTGTGGAAAGAGCCCAGATGTCCATTGACAGATGAATGGATAAATAAGATGTGGAATAGGTATACAATGGAATGTTATGTAGCCATCAAAAGGAATGAAATCTTGCCATTTGCAACGACATGGATGGAACTGGAGGGTATTATGCTGAGCGAAATAAGTCAATCAAAGAAACATGTATCATATAACCTCACTGATATGAAGAATTCTTAGTCTCAGGAAACAAACTGAGGGTTGCCGGAGTGGGAGGGTGGGAGGGATGGGGTGGCTGGGTGATGGACATTGGGGAGGGTATGTGCTATGGTGAGTGCTGTGAATTGTGTAAGACTGTTGAATCACAGACCTGTACCTCTGAAACGAATAATACATTATATGTTAAAAAAAAAAAAACAATAAGAAGATAGCAGGAAGGGAAAAATGATGGGGGGGGTAATCAGAGGGGGAGATGAACCATGAGAAACAATGGACTCTGAGAAACAAACTGAGGGTTCTAGAGGGGAGGGGGAGGAGGGATGGGTTAGCCTGGTGATGGGTATTAAGGAGGGCACGTACTGCCTGGAGCACTGGGTGTCATATGCAAACAATGAATCATGGAACACTACTACCTCAAAAACTAATGATGTAATGTATGGTGATTAACATAACATAATAAAAAAAATCTTAAAGAAAAGAAAAAAAAGAAAGTCCTTGGAAAAAGGCACACCCTGTCTGAATCATGCCAGGGAACCAAATAATGATTTTCGTTTGCAAATTTAGTTTTTGTTTTAGTTCAAGATTTGTAGATAAATAATATAATTTTTAATAAAACATGTATTTAAACAAAATTTCTTTATGAACAAAAATAGAACAGTAAAGAAAGGAAATAAATCATAAACTAGGTCACAAAAATCCCTTCACTCAAACCCAAAAATTGAGATCACACTCAATGGCCATAATATAATTAGTAATGACAAAATTTAAGAAATAAAAAGGAAAACTAGAAATTTAAGAACCTTAAATAATTATTGTATCAAAGAAATATCTAGAATAATATCAGATTGTGTAGAATATAAAGAAAATGATACTACTATCCATTAACAGACCAATTCAATCCTTAATACTTCAAAACCTCAATAGAAATAGAGGAAAAAATATATTAATTAAACGAAAAAGTTAAAGAAGGAAAGTTAAAGAAAAAAAAACAAAATAGGAATCAATAAAGATAACATAAGTCAGTAAATCAGAATATAGAAAAGCAGAAAAAGTGATGTTCTCATAGCTTGAAAAAAAATGCAGACAAAATTCTAAAAAATATAACCCAGGAGCATTAGAATTCACCTAGATCCATAAAATAAGCAATAATGAAGGAAACTAACAGACAATAAAATGTAAAAAAGCTTTGTCATTATTTTAAAAATATCAGTAAAATGTTTATTTTCTGTATTAGTAAAAATTTCACTAAAAAAAGGAAGACAATTAAAACGTTATTAAGGAAACACTCAGTTTAATGGGTAAGTTCTTTCAAACTCTCAAGGAGATAATTCCCATTCCGTGTATATTGTTCCTAAGTTTTGGAATTTAGAATAAATAATTTGTTTAAATTAAGTAAATATAAAAAACCAATAAAGGATAATTATCCAATTTATTTTATGTAGTTAATACAATCCTGATACCAAAGTAAAATGTCTGCCCACCACACCAAAAAATTATACATCAATTCCTACTATATAAAAGATCTACAAATGATATTTCACACAATGCATGCACAGAAGAACTTTCTGAATAGTGCTGGTTCCAGGAAGGTAAGGATGGCTTATATTGGGAAATCTATGAAACTGCAAGTTCTGACAGGCACTGGCTTATAAAAGGGTGAATTGTGCAAGACTGTTGAAACAAGATCTGTACCTTGGAAGCAAATAATACACTATATGTTAAAAAAATAAAAAGAAGAAGAAGATAGCAGGAGGGGAAGAATAAAGGGGGGGAAATCGGAGGGGGAGATGAACCATGAGAGGCGATGGACTCTGAAAAACGAACTGAGGGTTCTAGAGGGGAGGGGGGTGGGGGGATGGGTTAGCCTGGTGATGGGTATTAAAGAGGGCACGTTCTGCATGGAGCACTGGGTGTTATATGCAAATAATGAATCATGGAACACTACATCAAAAACTAATCATGTAATGTATGGTGATTAACATAACATAATAATAAAAAAAAACAAAAGGGTGCACAGTTATAGAAAATTTAAAAACAATAATAAAATTGAATAAAAGTTCTCCTTTTCATTGTAACCATGCCCTGGCAATTAAGGGTTAATGTCTTAATATATAAGAAGGTCCTAAAAATAGTGACTGAAAATATTAGCATGTCAGAAACCAAAAAACAAAAACAAGGGCAAAAAATATGAGCTTATAATTCTTACAATTCACAAAAACTAAACTATAGCCAGCTACCTTCTAGAGCCATCAGCCTCTCAACCAGGGATAAGAAGCACAAGTGAGTTCCTGTTCAATTAGCAATCATAAAAGACGGCCTAAAGTAACCCTAGGGTGCAAATAAGCACTCTGGAAGTATGTGACATACTGTAGTGTATGAATATATACATATTTATGAGAAGTGTGAAAAGAAATATTTTTAGATTTTAACTGTTACATATTTTTCAGTATTTCCTACTCTCTTCAGCAGGCACTTACAATTTAAAAAAATATGAAGATCACAAAAATAATTTTATACGTGTACAAATGTATGTGTGTATATATATATATACACATTATATATACACACATATAGACATTATCTATATGTGTATGTGTTTATTATACACACATATATGTATCATATATATATAAAACCTATTTGAATATTAGATATTCTAGCAGCAAACCACAGGATCTAAAGATAACAATGAACATCCCCAAAAACCTCCCATTTAGGCAGCTCTTAGAATGGCATGATCTGAAAAGGGCTCTGACCTCCTGGTAGAGAGTTACTTGTAAATAATTACTACTTTTATGATACAACTGTTTTTAAAGGACTGCTAAAGTCCTTATTAAAAATGTCTTATGCCCCTATGAGATTTCTCCATCCCTAAGAATAATATATTTGAGGAAGATTGAGTATTTTTCTACCTTGTAATCGTATGTGAAGAATTATTTTGTGCAGTGCCACAGGTTAAATGCATATCATGAAATTCACTTTCCTTCCTACTGCCATTTCTATCCCTTAATTCAATGAAAGTCCACAAAAATACAGTATGACTCAGAATATTGAAGCTGTGGCTAAGCAAGAAAAGTTCATTCAAAATTGATTTTCTTTCAGGAATCCTTGATATTCCTCATTCCAATTGTTCACCTCTACTGTAGGGCTCAGGAAACACTTAAGGAAGTTGCCATACACTGCAGCCTTCTAGAGACATGAAGGAATGTAGAGCGGGATAATCACAACATCATCAACCCAATTCTCCAAGGTAGCTGGCCAATAATGCTGTTCTAATTGAATAACTTATCCACAGCTATTTCCCCTGGGAGAGCCGAAGGCTCAGGCTCGGCAAAGAGGCAGATGGTGCCGCATATACAATGAAACCTGTAATTTTCTCTTGCCATTGGACACGTTAACAGTAGGCTGTTTCTGCTTATTCTTTAATATTTTATTTTAATAGTCCCTCCCCAAATTATAATGTACCATGAAGCAGCCAAAGATGGATTGAGTGATACATATCATGCTTAATTTATCATACCTCTAGCTCACCGACCAACTCACATGGTAATCAGCAGCAGTCTATGTCAGTCAGGTACAAAGTGATACGAAAGCAACAGAAAGGAACCCAATTAAAACCAAAAGGAGAGGTGAGTCTTCAGGGTGGCATGGCGTTAACTAGCAGCAAAGTACAGAACATCAAATGCATCCTAATTCTGATTTTTTTAGCAGTAATTTGCAGTGGAATACCCATACCCTATGCATTTGGTAAGACAATGGAAAGATTGCTTTTTTCACTTCTGGACCGATTCAACCACTGGGCTCTAAAGGAGAGTGAAGGGCTGTGTGGCTGCTTGATTTCTAGTGGCAGCCAAAATTGGAAGAGGAAAGTGCAGCTTAAGGGGTAAGCAGTGACAGCCCATCAGCGGTCCAACAGTACGACAAATGACAGGCCCAGAGGCAAACCCAGGACGGCCAACCCATCAGCTTTGATGGCTGCCAAATGGCAGTTACAGTGATGGAAGGTCATTCAGACTTGAATGTTTGGGCCTTGCTGGGGTCTTTTCTCCCTGGAAACATTCCACCATACAGAGAGCTCCTTCCGGAAGAGAGTGAAAAGGAACTAAAATGGAACAGGCACAAAGAAAGGAGCCCTGTCACTCTTGTATGACACTTCCTAGGCAAAAGCTACGTCGGGAAGAAGGCCCCATTTAGCAAAGCTCCATCTCTGCAGTTTGCCTTAAGAGGAGGAATGCTCTCATAGCTACAGTGAGTAAGTAGACCATTGCTGATGTTTGTCAGAAATGCCAAGACCTAGGAAGAAAGCTCCTGAAGTCACAGGGCAGCACAGATCTGCCTGTGGTAATTGGAAAACAGTCATGAGACTGGGTTGATTTTATTTTGGAAAAGGTAAATCAGTGCTGCAGCACCATGACACAGATAATTCATGAAGTTTCTGGTTTGTACTAGACACCCAACATGCCTCTCAGAAAGAAATGACACAACAATTAATCTGTCAGATGGTAATGTGCCACTTGGAGAAAGATAACTGTAGCCAGTGTTAGACACTTATTAGGTCAGAACTTATGCTCATCCTTTCAAAGGCAACAGTCTATTCGTGCCAGCATCCTACTCTAAGTAAAGTATTGTGTTCGTAAGCACAGAGGCTGTAGCCAGGGACGCTGGGTTTTATCTGATTTTCTCCACTTGCAATAATACTCTGATGATTGCTTAAACAGCACATTTGGTCACGTGAAACAGGTGAGGATGATGAAAGAGATGGAGAGACAAAGGAGGGGCTTTGCTTCTTACATAAAATAAAGTATGAGCAATGTCCCCAGGAAGGCTTGAGCATATGTAACAAAAACTGTCAGATCTGAGTTTACTCACATGTAAAAGATAGTCTATCTTTCTGATGATTTAATGGATAAGGATATCAATCAGTCACAACATGGCCTCTGAAGTCATTTCACCTCACTGACATTCCATTTCTTCATTCAAAAAATGCAAATAGGAAAATATGCAATATATTTAAGACCAAGAACTATTGAGGAGGTCAAGATGAAAGGATTTAAGAAAATATTTATAAAGGATGGTATCAGTATAATGAATATAACTGATGTGCTTACTGGAGATTAAATGTATTACCTTTTCAACAGAGATGATTTTAAGAAAAAAATGGGCAAAGGCTGTTCTTAAAAATAGAAGAACATATAATAAATAGGAATTCTCTCAAGACCATCTGCCCTAGACTGAACTAAATACTTCATCCAACGAAGAAGGAGAAACTAAAATACATGATTATTATATATGCACATACTTCTGCTTCAAGCATGGTTGTGGTGAGATATGAAAAATAATATTTAGCTATTGTTGGAAGGAGAGAAACACGTGAATTGGTTATTGTCACAAAGGTATTTAAAATAAACATGATTATGTGTATGTAAAATATTCAATGTGTTCACTAGTACTTCATGGACAAGAATGGAACAACACCTTGTCTTTCGTGAGGATGCATCCCCAAGTGATATCCTGACTACATAGACCACAAACTGTAACAGAAAAAATTTACATTGTGGTCCTTGACTTGAGTAGATTACAATAGACATTCTTACCTGAAAAAGATTTTGTTAGGGGAAATCAAGCTAATACCTAACAAACGGGGAATTAAAGCAGGAGTGCTTTTTTTTTTTCTTAACATATATTGCATTATTTGTTTCAGAGGTACAGATCTGTGATTCAACAGTCTTGCACAATTCACAGCGCTCACCATAGCACATACCCTCCCCAATATCTATCACCCAGCCACCCCATCCCTTGCAGGAGGGGAAGAATGAAGGGGAGGAAATCGGAGGGGGAGACGAACCATGAGAGACGATGGACTCTGGAAAACAAACTGAGGGTTCTAGAGGGGAGGGGTGGGGGGATGGGTCAGCCTGGTGATGGGTATTAAAGAGGGCACGTTCTGCGTGGAGCACTGAGTGTTATGCACAAACAATGAATCACGGAACACTCCATCAAAAACTAATGATGTAATGTATGGTGATTAACAGAACAATAAAAAATTAAAAAAGGTTTTTAAAATTAAAAAAAAGCAGGAGTGCTGAGAGAGAGGAGAGATGGTAAACGAACCTGTTAAAGGCAAATACTTACTAATTCAGGTGAGAGGATGCAGGAATGTCTGTTCTAATACCATATAAGTGTTCCTAAAAAGACCTTTCTTTTCTGTAAAAATGTGCCTAAATATTAATAGAACTTATTGGCAAAATAGGGCTGGGACTAATCACTCAAAAACTACAGATCATTGTAAGCAGAGCACCAAAGAAAAAAACAAAAACTGAAAGCAATCAGTTTACATGCTCATCATCAATTGCACACAGCAACACTATCAGTCCATCCTTTGCAGTCTTAAACCTGAGGCCATGTATTTCCTCCTACAAAACTTAAAAAACTGAGGAACTTTGATCAAAATTAAAAATCTAGATTCTTCCAGTTCCACCAAGATACAGTAGCCTCATTCCTGTCAGCTCCCCCCATTACTCTAAAACAATAGCAACATCAAAACTCTGGAAGCACAGGAAGTCCCTGAAAGGTAAAAGAAGGTTGATTGCTGAGGATCTCAGGACTTGAAAAACAACATGGTGGTGAGCTCCCTGGGTTTCCTTATTACTGCCCATATATCCCAGATAGCGCACTTTAGAAGCCACCAATGGGCATAGACATAAAAAAGCTCCAAGAAAATCCTGCATCCTCTTGCCAAAGGCCTGGGGGAAATAGTGGTCTAATAATAGGAAAATGTTTTGACAGTACCCACCCTACTCCAGCCAAAACTGAAGGGAAAAACTCCTGAACCTCCATATCCACCTGGCATGAAGGAAGCTGAATGAGGTGTTGGGAGGTGATGCTTAGGGTTTGTTGGCACTCTGCCCCCCTTGTCCCATCCCTCGTGGCAGTGGGGCCAAAGGGGAGCTGATCTTATACCTTTTGTGTGGGTTGGTGCTTTACGGTCACTGGGAAGTTATCAGCTGGACAAAGGAGGAGCTGAACTTCAACCTCACCCATGGGCTATGAGGTATTGTGTGAGTCATTGCCCCACTTGAAGTCTTTTAAAAATAATCCTGTCTTGAAAGTGATGTTACTCTGTCTTGATATTCGACAGAAGTCACTAAGTCCAGCCTATCTCAAAGGGGAAAGGGATTAAGTTCTGCCTCTTGAGGAGGGGCACAATGGAGAATTTGTGGATTATATTTTAAGCCACCATAGAGGCTCTTCTAGGGGTGAGGAGTGTTCAAGGAAGAGGGTGCAGCATATGTGGAGAGGCCCAAGGTTTGGAGCTGGAAACCAATAAACCCATGGTCCTTCTGATCATCTGATATTGGTAGCCACTGAGTGAGGCAGTGGCAAGCAAAAATAAACAATCCCACATGGAATGGCAGCCCTAGGAAACTAATACAACTCTTGTCTCAAAACTCTAATCCCTCCTCTTCCTCTTTCCCCAGCTGTGGATGACCTCACCTCGTATTTTATTAATAAAATACATGCAATCACATGAAACAATCTCATCTTTCCACCAAGCCCATGAATCCACTGGTATCTATAGTCTGCCCTATCTTAGAGTCCTTCTTCCCATCAGACCTTCTCTCCACTACTCTTTCTTACCCAATTTACTCACCCAACTATCCCCTTTTCTATTCTGTAATATAATCAGTCTGTACTGGATCATTTCCATTTGCTTAAAAACATGCCTTGATATAAATGTTTTTTTTTTCCCCCTTGACCTATACCTTTCCCCAAATACTGTTTATTTTTTCTGTTTTCCCAACAGTGAATCTCCTTCAAAGAGCTGTCAGTATATAGTTTCCACTTTCTTACTTCCCCTTTGCTGCCTTATTTATTTTAATCAAGTTTTTCTTTACACCATTCCACTGAATATACTCTGGTTTCTCTTCAGATCGTATAAATCTTTTGCCTTTTACACCATTCCACTGAAACACTTCCTTAAAGTCACTAATGTCTTGCGTTTTGCCAAACCCAGCAGCTAATTCTCTGTCTTCATTTTATCCATCTTGCAGCAGCTGACATGGTTTACCACTCCCTCCTATCTGCCACTTCCAGCTTCAGGCATCTGTAGATCTTATTCCACCATCATTTCCATGACAGGTTGAAATAATTTGGGGAATGACATTTGCAAGTAGATACTAATTCCCAGCCTTTGTGTGTGTGCATGTGTATTGGGGTGTGTCTTTTTAAAGCTTGCTGGAAGGTTTGGATACACATGGGCCAAATGTTCTAAGAACCGAAGGACATTTAGAGATGGCCTTAAAAGCCACAATCTATGGCTAAAAAATTTTTAAGCAAAAATGGAATCTCTGTTAGCAAGCGTTCACAGACAAAACATAAATACAAATTAAGATTGCCAAACACCGTAAGCAAGTAGATTCTAAATTTTTTTACACATCTGTTATACTTGTTCTTCTGCCTTAGTGGCAGATAAAGAATGTAGATAGATGTGCATGGTTTCCAGAATAAGATTCTAAGTTGGGAACAGAGCTCAGTATCTAGAGTGGGTCTGGGTTGCAGATAATCTTATGATGCCAGATGTGAGATGTGGGAAAGAATCGTGTTTAATACGAATGTTTCTAAATATCATCCCAGATATGACAAACCAAGACTAGCAGAAATCCAGATTAGTACTCCAGGGAAGAAGGACTAGAAGTGGGGCATGAGGGTTTATGCATTTTCCCCAGGGATATCTGGTCTAAGCTGAAGCAAATAATGAGGGAGAAAGAAAGGATGAGACCGAATGAGAGAAAGAGAGAGGGAGAGAGAGAGGGAGAGAGAGAGAAAGGGACTGGGGGCAACTGGAGATGGAGAGAGGAAGGACACAGCAGCTACCAACCAATGGCAGATAGAGAAATTGGTGTTTAAATACTCCTGCTCCCTTATCTCTCTGGAGGAATAACTCTGCTTCCTGTCTCTCCCTCATGGGATTAGTAAAGTTTTCCCAGTCTCCACTGTGGCAGCTGACTTAAGTATGCATCCTTCTCAGTGTCACTTCCCCACTCTCTTGCTCATTTTCACATACTCCCCAAATACCTACTTGCATTCAAAGTCTTGCCTCAGGATTTGTTTGTGGAGGAATGAAAACCAAGATGCCACTTAAATTGTTGCAAGTCCTGGTCCAAGGACAGGTACACATGTGTTATAAGTTGAATTGTATCCCTTCCCATATCCCAACGATCTAGTCCCTAGTACCTCAGAATGTGACATCATTTGGAAACAGACTTGTAGCAGATGTGATTCATTAACATTAAAGTGGACCCCTACTCCAATACAACTGGGGGTGGGGGAAACTTGGGCACAGAGATAGACATGCATACAGAAAGAATATATGAATAAGAAGGCAGAAATTGGGGTTGCCATGGACTGAATCTGTCCTTCCCCAAATCATGCTGAAGCTCTAAATCCCAATGTGACTGTATTTGGCGATAGGGCCTATAAAGAAGTAATTAAGGTTAAATGAAGTCATAAGCTGTAATCTGATAGGACTAGTGTTTTTAGTTTTTAAATAGATTCATTTTAGAGAGAGAGAGAGAGAGAGAGAGAGAGGGAGCAGGGGTTGGGGAGGAGCAGAGGGAGAGGGAGAGAGAGAATCTCAAGCAGACTCCCCACTGAGCGTGGAGCCCAATGTGGGGCTCATCTTAGGACCCTGAGATCATGACCTGAACTGAAATCAAGAGTTGGATGCTTAACTGACTGAGCCACCCAGGTGTCCCAGGTTTAGTATTTTTATAAGAAGAAACACCAGAGTGCTCTCTCTTTCCATCAGGCAAGGACATAGCAAGAAGGTGGCTGTCTCTAAGCCAGGAAGAGAGCTCTCACCAGAAACCAAGTCAGCCAGCATTTTGATCTTGGACTTCCTACAGCCTTGAGAACTACAAGAAATAAATCCAAATACAGGGGTGATGCATCTATAAGCCCAAAACACCAGACAGTCAGAAAACCACCAGAAGCCAGGAGGCATGGTATAGAGTGAGCTCAGAGCCCTCAGAAGGAACCAACCCTGCTAACACCTTGATCTCAGATTTCTAGTCTTCAGAACTGTGGGGCAATAAATTTCTGTTATTTGAGGCATCTAGTTTGTGGTGCTTTGTTACAGCAGCCCTAGCAAATTAATACGATGCATAACTGAAGATCAAGGCAGTGAATACAACCTTAGCCACTCTCTGAGGCCCCATGGCTTGGCTGAGCTGGACCTCTATTTTTGTGTATATCCTCAGGAAAGCCAGAAACTAAGTCAGACATTGGACTTATTCCCAAGGGTGGGACATATGTCTGTCACAGACCAGTCTTCAGCAGTTGATTTTCCTATAACATTACACCTGTCTCTAACAGATATGAGACTTTTACCTTACTGTTATTTTTTTCCCTCCGTATTCCTTTAATATGGTCTAGAGACTGAACATTACTCAGTAAATTGTAGCCAACTGCTATAAAGTGACTTTTAATTTTTTAAAAAGCAAATAAATAAATTTAGTGCTCAAGAGTCTCTTTTCTTAAAGGAAAATCAAGGAATATTACAAACTAAGCTTTTAAGGAAAACTTCTAGGCACAAAAAATGAAATAAATGGGTTTATTAAAACTTAGTAAAAATAAAAGAATATATACACAAAAAAATAACTTAGGTCCTGGGGAAGAGTCTTGGAATCAGGACCAGAATATCTGAATTCTAAGATGGGTTTTGCTGCTACTAGTTAAGCAAATTTGGGAAAGTCCATCTCTCCTCTTGAGACTGCCATTTCCTTTTCAAGACAAGGAGATTGGACTGAGTTCCCTCTAAAGCACAAAGGCCTTTACAATTCCCATATTCCTGTGATATCTGATTTATCCTCACCTGTGCCAGGCTCTGCTCCTGGCAGGATTGGGGACCATAAGACTGATGGAGCCATGGAATAAAACCAGGTGGCTATGGAAGGCTCTGGCTCTCCTACATAGTTCCAGTGCCAGACCCAACCAACAAAAGTGAATTTGCCAACAATGACCTTGTGGGGAATTTTCAAATGCTGAACACTTATGCCCATAGATTTTCCCATTATTTTTAGCCTCACCGCATGTTTTGTTTCATTTTGTTTTGTAAAATGATTTTGGAACGCTGTCTATTATAAAAACTTTGACAGTATTGGCAATCATGGTAACTTTCTACCCCACACTGTGATTTAGTGGAGTCAGCCTTTTTCCAGAGAATTTACCTACTGCAGAGGCTGAGTTCTGTTTTTCTCTTATTCCAAACCCATTTTCTTCCCCTTAGATATAATAGCCCAAAGAACTGGCTGAGGATAGAATTCTCTTTCTTCCAAGATTTTTTTTTTTTTTTTTTTGGTTCTAGTATCATTGAAATAATAAACTGTGAAATATAAATTCTATATTCAATATAATCCTAACAAAGAGCATAATCTGTCATTAGTATAAAATGTGTCAAAGCTTGAATTCAGATAAAGAGGAATATCAACCCAATTTATGGCATCGTTGAGACTTCATGAGTAAGGTGGAATTTGCTTTGGACTTTAAATTAGTTTTATAATATAAAGGCTGTAATTGGGCAAGACATTATTAGAGAAGGACCAATGTGAGCAAGGGTGTGAATAAAAGCATTGGCCATATTTAGAGACACATCTAACTCCTCAGTTTGGGCCAGACTAAAAACGATCTTAAAGTAACTCCTTAGTGGGTCTGAGGTTTCCGAATGGGGTGATGAAATGTTTTGCAAATAGATAGGAGTACTGTTGGTACAACACTGTGCATGTATGAAATGCCACTGAATTGTTCACTTTAAAATGGTTAATTTTATGTTATGTGAATTTCACCTCAATTTAAAAAAAAAGTAAAAGAACCTTAAATGGCAGGCCCTATGAGTTGCTGCTTAATCTGACAAACAATATGGAGCAACTGGAATCTATGGAAGTGGAGATGTTACATGATCAAAAAAACAGAGAACATGGAGACAATTTTGAAAATGAATCAAATGGGGATGTATATGAAGAGGGGAGACCACTTAAATGGTTATTGAAGTGGTCTACCTTTTAACCTAAACCGAGGAGGAATGTTTTCTTTGACCATCCTTTTATGGAAATTTCCAAACATACATAAAGTTAGAGAATAAAGGTTGATGGGTTGCATGAATGTATTACCCGCTTAAATAATTTTCAACATTTTGCTGAGCTATTTTCATCTGTTCCCCTTCCCACTGCACCAACTCATCTCCACACATTGTTTCATTTAGTTTCCTTAGTATTTTAAGGGAAACTCTAGACATCATATCTGAAAAGATATGGTGAAAATCAGAAACAAACTTCAGACAATGACATTTTTCTTTCTCCTTCTTCTTCCTACCAAACAGTATACCTAACAGAATTAAAAGCAAATTCTTAATACCATCCAATGTTTTTCTGATTATATTGAAGGTAGGTTTGAACTGTTGAGTTGTTCTAATGAGATCTAAACTTACTATGTTTCTTAAATGTCTTTTATCCTGCAATGGAGCCCTGATCCTTTTTTAACATGCCATTGATTTGCGGGAGAAAACGTATTACTTGTCTTGCAGAATACTCCACTTCTTGTATTGGATGGTAGCTGCCAAACGGTCCCATTTTGGATGAGTAGAAACCACTTCAAAAAATTCTGTTTCCTATTGATATAAAGATGGTATTGAGAGACCATAATCAAAGATCTGGAATGCACATTGCTATCACTTGTCACTTCTTCTAGGAAATTTCAGAGGACAGAGCTCAATGTGCATATATTTACAAGAAAAAAAAGGAGCTGATAGTGATATTTATAATCAAATGGTTTTGTTTAATTCCCTTGGTTGAATTTTTCTATTGTTAACCTTAAAATTGTCAGTTATTTCACTAGTAAAAATGGGTTTATTTGGGAATAGCTGAGAGTTACAATTTGGGAAATGCAAGCTATGGCAAAACCATAAGCAAGTCCAAAGAACAAAGAGGAATGCTTTTTATTTTAAGAGGGAGAGGGGAAGAAAGAGAGAGAAGGAGAGAGAGAATCTTAGGCAGGCTCCACGCCCAGTGCACAGCCCGACTCGGGGCTCTATCGTACAACCCTGAGATCATGACTTGAGACAAAATCAAGAGTCACACAGTTTACAGAGTCACCTAGGGCTCTCAGGAATGCTGTTTTATACAGGAAAGGGGGAGAGAGTTTGAAAGGAGCTGTTACAAACAGAAAGTCCATTGTAGTAAACTGGGAGTTGGAAGTGTAGTGGCTTTTCATTGGCTGAGTTGTGACAGTCTCTCATTGGCTAAGCTGTTGCCAGGGAAGGAAAAAATCTTTCTTCTTCCTGTTCTGAGAGTAAAGTATAGGCTTCTCCCTGCTGGGAATGCAAGGTACCTCTCTTCTGTTGGGGTTTACAACTGATGATGAGTGGTAGGATGTGAAAGTCCCTCATCCTAGCCTCCCAAACCCATTTTAAATGAAGTTTACTTTGTTCAGTTTCATAGTATTATCTCATGCTGAAAACATTAGTTTTTAGTTTAACAAAATTATTTATTTGTAAAATAGTTTTGAAATAATAGTATATTATTCCCACTGACAATTAGACTATTGAAAGCAGTTTGGGTTTCCTTTGCCAGGAGCTCTTTGAGATCACTTTTTTCAACATTACTCAAATTGGTGGTGTGCCAATTCCTTTCGGCTTTATTTGCAAACACCTGTCAAAACTGTCTCTCTATTTCCATTCCTACTGCCATTGCCCTAATTCAGTTAATCAATCCTTCTAAACTAGAGTATTTTATAGTCTCATAATCTGTTTCTCACCTTCTCCACCTCTACTTTTCCAAGCTCTATATGTTTCTATCAGGGGTATATTTCTAAGACACAGATTTGATTTAAAAAATAAGCAAAAGAAGCCAAACTTCAGTGGCTCCTCATTATTTGCTTAGTGAAATCCAGACTCCTTGCCCTGAAGGTGAAGGCCCACTTCCATAGGATAATACAATATCATCAAATATCATCAGACCTCATGGTCTATAGCTTGCAGACATCATATTAAGACTTCTGTCCCTGTGAGTATAGAACGTACCATTCCCGTGCCGCTGCTTTAGAATGTACTATATATAGGAGAGATAGACAAAAGGACCGATATCCCAAGGCCTTCAGAAAACAATTGAAAAATGTCTCATTAGATACCTCTTTTTTTTGATCTCTCTTTGGCTGATCTTCAACTATTTCTTTTCTCCTTTGGCCTTTTTTCTGAACAGTATCTAATCTCACTCCTCTGAATCTTTTTCCCCTACAAACTTTGTTTTTATCTGTTCCTTCATATAGAATAATTAATTCTCCCCTAGCTCTCACTTTGAAACTTATATCTGCAAAAGTAGCCGTATATGTAGTAAAACAATGGTATTTCCTAATAGGACACATTTTCTCTACAGTTAGAAACCATATTTTATAACTTAAATACATCTTTTTGTTTCTCACCCATCCTTCAGTGTCTTATCTGTGTTTCATTTAACCAGTTGCTCAGATATCCAAGTTTCTTTTTTTTTTACATAAGGTTTATCCCAAACTGCCTTCCCTGTGTTATTACAAGAATGCTCTACATTCCAATGAGACAAAACTCACTTACCTCTTTCTTTTTACTTCTATGATATTAAAGTGTCTCTAACTGGTTTGCATTTCCCAGTATTTCCACCAACTGAAATTCCAGTCATCATTCAAAATTCTGTTTATATGCCATCTTCTTCATGAATTTTCTTTTTCCTGTTCCAATTCCAAGCTAGCCCTCACTCAGAATTCCAGGACCGTTTACATATGTCCCACTTAGGTAATTTATGTCATTGTGCCTGGCATTATATTTGTCTGTGTCTACATATGTTTCCTTTATTAGGGCACATTTTGCCTGTGGGGAGACCTTTTTTATTCACATCAAGTTTACCCAGTGACTTAATAAATTCTATGTTGAAACAAATAATGCAACTTATTATTACTTAGATTTAAATAACCCCAATCATCTGTATTCTGAGATTCAGTAATTACTTAAATAATACAGAAAATAGGATAGTGGACTTCGCTGACAATCCAGTGAATTTTAGAGATTCTCACCCAAGAAAAACAGCCTATCTCTCAAATTTTTCAATCATCTGTACGGTTACACTTGTTTTCTTTTGCTGCCTCAGTGGAGCTGCAGAACTACTGTTTCCCTTGTTATTTCTATTTTCATGTCTGGGCTGTTTAGCTCCTCCCCATGTTCTATTTAATTGTTTCTTAATTTGAAATTAGTGTGATTAGTGACAGTTCTCAAAAATCATTCTGCTACAAAAGAAGAGTTTATGTGTTGGAAAATGTGTTCCACCCAACAAACTACAGATACTCATTATGAAACTGAATCTTATTGAATACTCACTGAAGTGTGTGTATGTGTTGGGGGAGGTGCATTGCTAGGTATTATCATTCACGTCAGGTACTCAGAGACAAATAAAGGAAAACAGAACCAGTTGGTACCTGAGAAAGTGTGGGCTGCTTACAGATGTGCAAAAAAATTTACACATAAAATAAATTGTTAATAAATGTAATTATTCCACTGCTTTCCCTTGTAAGTCCTTTCCTTAGGGAACCATGAAAAAGCCAGATGCTGATCTGGGAAATGTCCCAGAATTATTCTTTTGAAAAATATTAACACTCCATTACAAAAGGTCTTGCTAGAATTATACTGAAACTCAGCTCCTGATGACTATCAATGTTTAGAAGTAGCAACATATTGGAGCAAATTGATTTTAGGGTGAGCATTTTACAATGGATTAGGAATAATTGAGCCTTAGAGTTATCTTTTAATATTATCCCATTTCTAATGGCACAGATAGATCTCTTCTGGTGATTAGTGGTAAAAATGCCTTCTGAGACCTCTTTCTCACTAGTTAAACATAACAGAGTGCTAATTGCATGGTTCTTGGCATTGAGTGGCATTGAGCCACACTGCTTCTTCTGGGGCAGCTGGTGTAGTTGGTAGTGAACCCCACCATTGCTGCACCCCTCAGATCCCCTGCAAATTGTCAACACCATCTTCTCTATCTGCTGGGGATTAATGGAATTTGTGAATTTGATTTGAATTAAAAGGTGGGAAGAAGAGGATGTAATTTCTCCTCTCTTGCTGAATGTAGAAGGATCCTTTTGTGAGCATAATGCTATGATGGTGAATGTGGGTCAGAGGTAACTCTGAAACATGCCTGCCATTTTATGGTAACTCAGAACTCCATGTTTTTTTTTTTTTTTATGGCAATTATAGTATCAGGTTTAGTACCCTGACATAGTAAGAATTCATGTATGGTTTTTTGTTGTTGTTGTTTATTTATTTTTTTTTTTTGGTATTTTATTTATTTTTGTGGATTAGGCTGTCTTGAATTCTGAAAAAGATCATGAGCTTACAAAATGGAATAAAATGGTAACATCAAACATCAGTGCCAGTGGAGATTTTGGAGTGGAACTTTTAAAATAACAGGCCTTAAAGACTTCTGGTGACAGTGGCTCTATGCACATTGAGACCAGACCTGTAGTGTTCAGCAAAGAAATTTATAGTGCGTTTTAACTTTACACTAAGGGATAAAAATATAAAGAGTAGGCATGATGATATGTCTATAATATGGGGCATGATGATATGTCTAACTCTTTCTTCCATTATGCAAGAGAAACATTATGAATGGCAAGGATCTTATGAAAACACTGAGAAAATTAGAGTAATGTTCACAGAAAGTAAACCACCTGGCTCTTATTAAGAACTATCCACACACTAAATTACCTTTGGTTCTCTGTATTATAGTTGATTAGTCAAACAAAAGAATTAATTAAATATGTTTATAAAATGTAGTGTTTGGATGATGAAAAAAGTTAAATGTTCACATGTAATGAGTGATTTGAATCTGAAGAACACAGAAGTTATTTTTACCATGTGGTGATTTAAACTATCTGAATCCAAAACCACCCTTAAAAGTATGCAATGAGTACTTTTAGTGACAGATGCCATTCCTGCTTAGTTAAGTAGTCTATAACAACAGAAAATAATTGTGTATACTCAAAAGAGGTTCAAGCTTTAAAGGGAGAGTTTTTTTTTTTTTTTTTTAACTACTGTATAGCTCCTCATACTTAAGCAAATAGGAAGGGGTTTAATATCAGGTGAGTAAGTACTAGATGGCTCTGTGACCATGTGCAATTTGCTTGGTAGATAAACTGGAGCTAAGGGAAGGGATATAGAAATTATGCTTCTTTTGAATTATCAGCCCAAATTGCAAAATATTTGTATACTGCTGAGATGTTGGGCTAAGATTCCCAGAGTCTGCCCTTTTTATGTTTCTATAGAACTTGCCATTGTAGACCTTGCCACAGAGAAATGCACTCAACTTGCTCACCAATCTTCATTCCCTAATGAACTAGCATGTGGTTCAAAGAAGGGTCTGTCTTGGATTTATTTGTATTCCCTACACTGAGTTCAGTGATTGATGTTTACAAGGAACACAATAGATGGCAGAAGGCCCAAATTCTTTCAAGCACTAAGATCTGTAATTCTAATGGAGAACTGATTTTGAACAACTCTGAAATACTTCAATTAATTATGTGATATGCAAAATTCTAATTTGAGATCAATCATTCTGAGAAAATTCATAGGTCTCTAATGTGGATGAATTGAAGTATCTTAACTATCTGAAGTAGGAGGGATACTTAAATGCTGGTCCAAGGATCGCACAGGTGGTGGAAGATTGAGATTATCATATCATTACAAGGGGCTGAGTGGGAAGAGCCACTTCTGGGAGGCTGGCAGAGTGTATGATAATATCAACTATTAGTTCATCTTAGGCAGATTTTGTTTGAGTTTTTTGGTGTTACATCTAGGAAATTGGATTTATGGCACTTAACATTGGGTGGGGGATACATTTAGAAATGTAAATGGAAAAACTATCCATGTATGTGTGTTACTTAAGGGCAAAAGAGACTAGAATCACCCAAAGAAAGAATGTTTAAAAAATGAAAATAAGGAAAAAACTATAAAATAAGCAAAATTTCCTCGGTAAAGATTGTTGCTGAGAAATATTATGGGGATTAAATGGAGGGAAAGGAGATGGAGAATGAGGTGTGCACCATGGAGGTGGGAAGGTGTTTGTTACTGAGAGTTGATGATGGTGGTGGTGAAGGAGACACTGATTGTAGAAGAGACACCATTTGACAAAAACTGTTCTGGCATGCCACGCGGGTGAGCTCACTTCATCTCACAGCCAATACAAGCAAGCAGTGCAATTACATTTTACAGACAAGGGAACTGCGGCTTGCTCAGAATCACCCAGATCAATAGTGGAGGATACACGATACGAATTCCAGCAGGCCAACTAAAGCCCAGAGAAAGAGAACTTGGGATGGAACTGCAGGGAAATTGGCTCTTTCCAGGATACAAAAGGTTACCAAATGCCCACATCGGGACTTGTCATGGTATCTTCTCTATGTTCCTTGCAGTAGTCCCATCAGACATTGGTGGGCTAGCCCGAGGGAAGACAAGAGAATAAGAGAAGTAACCTCTCTCAGCACACACTGAGGGGGGTGTCCGGTGACTTAGGGAATCAGTCTCCTGCCCAGAAACCATGCGGTGTTCTGTCCTGGGCCCAGCATGTTATAGATTCAGAACTTGGGAAACAACTGCAGTGTTCTACCCAGAACTGTTAAGTACACTTCTGAAAAATGGACCTTTTGTTTTCTTCCCTATACTGAACACTGAAAATATACTTAAAAACTGTTTCATTAGCAAAAGGAAAATGAGAAGAAGGGAAAAAAAGAGAGCTAGAGCCCCCTTTGGCCCCTCCCCCCATCTTTGGCCAGTAAGGGAACAGACTACATACATGCTAAATGTATGGCAACACTGAGTCTTCCAGGTAAATGTGTAGGTGAGCACCAAAATGGAGCTATGCATAAAAGAGCCACATGTTACTGCTGAGTGTAACCTAATGAAGCCCTCATGGGAAAGCAATAAAGGACAAAGACTGATCATTACTTATGAAATTGAAGCTTAATATGTGGATTGCTCACTCTAAGGGGTAAAGAGCTATATGTAAATTACATTTACATCCATAGCATCTACCAGCCTACCACAATTCTTTAAAAAAAAGAAAAGAAAAGAAAAGAAAAGAAAGCTTGCAAAAAATAATGAACAGCTTAACCCAGAAGTTTTCTAGCTGGATCCCCTATACCACAGAAATTCTTCAGAGTCCCCCCAATGCAGCTGAGGCGAGAGACAGAAGGGTGCCCTGCAGGCCTATCTTAGCCTCTGGCTTCAAGCCCAGTTTACACTTAAATGACTAAAAATAATGATTATTGTCTTAGTTTGGGCTGTTATAACAGAGTACCATAAACTCGTGGCTTGTAAAGAACAGAAATTTATTTCTCACAGTTCTGAAAGCTGGAAGTCTGAGATCAGAGTCTCAGCATGGTTGTTCTGATGAAAGCCCTCTTCTGGGTTGCCTACTACCTAAGTCTCATTGTCTTTATATGGAGGAAAGGGCCAGGGAGCTCTATGGGGTCCCTTTTACAAGGGTATTTACTTAACCCACTCATTAAGGCTCTACCCTCATGATCTAATTATCTCCTAAGGCCCCACCTCCTAATACCATCACATTGGGGGTTAGGATTTTAATATTTGAATTTGGGGGCAATACATTCATTCCATTGCAATCATGATGATGATAATGGCAATGATGATGATGATGATAATTAAAATCCAATGCCTTCAAGCATCATATATCTTTGAAGACACTTTAACTGCTTATTTTCATTACCCTGTAAAGTAGCTGACAGAAATATTTATTAGTCAAGTGATGTTCGATCTGATCATCTGAAGGTTGATGACAAATATCAGCTTAGACCACTTAGATTTGATTCAGATCTTTAGAAATACCTGAAGGTAATATTTTTACTTGGGACTTTGAAAAGACAACTGAAGAAATTATTGAGAAAAAATAAAATATTTCATAGTATGAACTTCAAAATTCATTTGCAGTTATTTTTTAATTTAAATTCAATTTAATTAACATATTCTGTATTATTAGTTTCAGAGGCAGAATTTAGTGATTCATCAGTTGCATATAACACCCAGTGCTCATTACTTCAAGTGCCCTCCTTAATGCCCATCACCCAATTACCCCAACCCCTTACCCACCTCGCCTTCAGCAACCCTCAATTTGTTTCCTATAGTTAAGAGCTCTTATGGTTTGCCTCCCTCTCTGTTTTCATCTTACTTTATTTTTCCTTTCCTTCCCCTATGTTCATCTGTTTTGTTTTTTAAATTCCACATATGAGTGAAATCATGGTATTTGCCTTTCTCTGATTCACTTATTTCGCTTAGCATAATGCCCTCTAGTTCCATCCATATTGTTGCAAATGACAAGAGTTCAGTTATTTTAAGTGTATTAAAATAAAAACCAGACAAAACTATAACAAAAGGAAAGGTATAAGGCATCTGACTTTAAAGTTAAACATACGCAAGTCCTATTTCTTGTTCAACTATTTAACAAATGAATCATGGGTAAATTTAGTAACCTCCATTTCTTTCTCTTTAAAATGGTGATAAGGGGCGCCTGAGTAGCTCAGTCAGTTACACATCTGACTCTTGGTTTCATCTCGTGTCATGATCTCAGGGTGGTGGGACTGAGCTCCCCATCAGGCTCCACAGTTCTCACAGAGTCTACTTGTCCCTCTCCCGATGCACTCTCTTGCTCTCTCTCTCTCTCTCTCTCAAATAAATAAAATCTTAAAAAAATCAAATGGTGATAATATTTATTTTCTGAAGTTGGAGAGATTAAATGAGGTATGCAAATTGTCTCATATGTCTTCCCATTAGCTGCCATCACATCTCACCTGTGGGCAGAGAGCGATGGGGTCATGTTTCTGTTCTGTGTGGCTTCTTTGTTGTGGTTCAGTGTTTATGATCTGCATCAGTCACTTCAAATTGCTGGCTGCTACATTAATTGTACCAGTTCTGGGCCTCCTAATGGTAATATGCTAATTAATTAATATCCTAATATTATCCATTATTATTATCCTATTATCCTAATCTTATCCTAATATTACCCATTAATATCCTAATAATGTTAATATGCTAACATCAGGAAGCTTTCCTATTGGACAAACTTTGTCTGCAATTGGGCAACATGCCAGTTTCAAAATTCAATTTTCCTACCTCTGTTATAAGGAGTCCATCAATTATACACCTCTTGATCTTTTTGTACCTGATTCCCATTACACATATCCCTGTTTTCCTTCATAGGCATGAGTGTTTTATGCAACTCTTTCCAAGACTAATGGACATTATGTTCTCCTTGTTGAAAAAAGAATGCACTTTACAAGGATGTCCACTCCCACCACTTTTATTCAACATAGTACTGGAAGTTGAGCCACAGCAACCAGACAACAAAAAGAAATAAGACATCAAAATTGGTAAGGAAGAAGTAAAACTTTCACTATTTGCAGATGACATGATGCTATATATAGAAGACACAGAAGACTCCACCAAAACTATTAGAACTGATAAATGAATTCAGTAACATTGCAGGATACAAAATTATTATACAGAAATCTGTTGCATTTCTATACACTAGTGAGGTGGTAGAGAGGTAGCAGAGTGAGAAATTACTCCCATTTACAATTGCACCAAAACTAATAAAAAACCTAGAAATAAACTTAACCAAGAAGGTGAAAGACCTGTATTTTAAAAACTGTAAAACACTTATGAAAGAAATTGAAGATAACACAAATAAATGGAAAGATCTTCCATGCTCATGGATTGGAAGAACAAATATTGTTAAAATGTCCATACTACCCAAAGCAATCTACAAATGTAATGCAATCCTTATCAAAATACCAGCAGCATTTTTCACAAAACTAGAAAAAATAATCCTAAAATTTGTATGAAACCACAAAAGACCCCAAATAGCCAAAGCAGTCTTGAAAAAGAAGAACAAAACTGGAGGTATCACAATTCCAGATTTCAAGATATACTACAAAGCTGTCATAATCAAAGCAGTATGGTACTGGCACAAAAATTAGACACTTAGATCAGTGGAACAGAATAGAGAACCCAGGAATAAACCCATGATAATAAGGTCAATTAATCTTTGACAAAGGAGATAAGAATACGCACAGGAAAAAAAGACAGTCTGTTCAACAAATTGTGTTGGGAAAACTGGACAGCTACATGCAAAAGAATGAAACTGGATCGCTTTCTTTCACTACATGCAAAGTTGAACTCAAAATGGATTAAAGACCTAAATGTGAGACCTGAAACCATAAAAATCTTAGAAGAGAGCACAGGCAGTAATTTCTTTGACATTCACTGTAGCAACATTTTTCTAGATATGTCCCCTGAGGCAAGGGAAACAAAAGCAAAAATAAACTATTGGGACCACATCAAAATAAAAAGCTTCTGTAGAGCAAAGGAAATAATCAACAAAATTAAAAAGACAACCTAATGAATGAGAGAAGATATTTGCAAATGACATATCCGATAACAGGTTAGTATCCAAAACATATAAAGAACTTATACAACTCAACACCAAAAGAATAATCTAATTAAAAATGGGTAGAAGACATGAACAGACATTTCTCCAAAGAAGACATATAGATGGCTGACACATGAAAAGATGCTCAACATCTCTCATTGTCAGGGAAATGGAAATCAAAACCATAACGAGATATCACCTCACACTTGTCAGAATGGGTAAGATGAAAAACATGTGAAAGAACAAGTGATGATGAGGATGTGGAAAAAAGGAACCCTTGTGCACTATTGGTTGGAATGCAAACCAGTGCAGCCACTGTGGAAAACAGTATACGAGTTCCTCCAAAAATTAAAAATAGAACTACCATATGATTCAGTAATTCCTCTATTGGGTATTACCCAAAGAATACAAAAACACTAATTCAAAAAGATACATGAACCCTATATTTATTGCAGTGTTAGTTATAATAGCCAAATTATGGAAGTAGCCCAAATATACATTGATAGATAAATAAAGAAGAGGTGGCGCGTATATATATATATATATATATATAATTTACATAGTAATACATATATTACTAAGCCATAAAAAAAGAATGAAATCTTTCCATTTGCAACAACCTGGATAGATCTAGAGGGTATAATGCTAAGTTAAATAAGTCAGAGAAAAACAAATACCATATGATTTCACTAAGTGTGGAATTTAAGAAACAAAACAAAGAAAAAAAGAAACAAACCAAAAAAACCAGACTCTTAACTACAGAGAACAAACTCATAGATACCAGAGGGAAGGTGGGTGGAGTGATGGGTGAAACAGGTGAAGGGGATAAAGAGTACACCTACCAGGATGAGCACTGAGCAATATATAGAATTGTTGAATCACTATATTATACACATGAAACTAATATAACATTGTACGTTAACTATACTGGAATTAAAATTAAAAAAAAGAAAAAATTGCTCAGGCATTACTAACTTTCACACTAGGAGTGAGTTATTTCCACAAAAATGTGCTTTATGTTCTCAAATTAGGATATATCCTACTGAGGCTATACTGCTATATGGAAGATTCCCATTATTCAAAGACTTTCTCTACAGAAATACAATAAATTATCTCAGTGAGGGTGAAATATTTGCAACCTGTTTGGAAGTAAGCAAAAATATATTTATTGAGCACCTACCTAGTGCCTGCCACTGGTAGACATTTTCAGATACATTTAATCTAATTTATCTCATCATCTAATCTAACCTATTCTTATAAAAATTCTGTGGAAAAAGGTATTTAGAGGCTACTTACTACAGATAGGGGAATGACAGCTCCACAACTTTTTAACTCTTTTAGGACCACTGAATAATGTTTATGATTTTTTTGGCTGAAGTGAATGAAAATTGTCTTTGACAGCCAATACTTAGAAAATATACTTATATCACGAAAGGATACAAATAATTATGAATGATAACATGCATCATATTTTATGTATTGAGGGATATTTCATGGCTGTAACAAACATTCCTCTTGTGCAAAGAGCTCACTTTAAAGTCATGATGTGTATGTAAGGAATTCATCAATCTTCACATCCAACTCAGATTGTGTACATTGTCTTCCACGAGCTAATTCTTACCAGTGTAAGAGTCACCCGTGCTGAAGACACAGCTTTAGCTGGGCTGTGGTATTCCACTTGAGAAAGGATTGTGGCTTAATTTTTTATGAAAGACAGTAAAGTTGTCACCAATTTTTGCTCTTTTGAAATTTTCTTTCATATGCACAATGGAGAAATATATTTAGAAATCAAGAGGGAAGCTTGGTAATTCACTCCATATTCACATAATTTGGTCAAATTATCTACTCAAAAATCAACAATAAAAATGTTTTAAAATCAGGCCTCTGCAATTTTTCACATTTAAAGTCATTAGTGTGGTTCAAAGATTCCCAAGGTAAAGCTATCCAGGCAAAGAACACATTTTTTGTTTTTCCTTGACTTTCCCCCAAGTCCTTCCTGTAGAACTCAAGCTCTCAGTGAACAATTCTCCTTGTCAAAAATAGGCAGTCCTCCCAGCCACCTGCCTGTCTTCATTTTGGGGCTTCCAAGAGCCTTATTATTAAAGGCTATGTAATTTGACCCTACTTGGCATTCTCTGCAGGAGATTTAAGAGCAGCAGAAAGATCTAGCCTATCATGAATCATCATACCCTAAAACTCAGCTCAGAAGCCAGATTCTCTTGCTCCAGGCAAGGTGGTCATCCTCCATCCCCCAGGACAGTTCAGACTGAGAAGCTACTGAGAGTAAGGGAGGCTATAAAGATGGCAAGCAAATCCTGGAAGCATAATTATGGAAAGGTTAAATGAACTTCTCCCTCCTTTTCACCCTTAATCTTAGAAAAGGTTGCATTTGGACCTGAGAAAGTGTTCCCACCCTTCCAAAACACAGTGAGCTAAAGGAGCCTTTGTTTCGTCCATGTCAACCTGGGCTGGGTGAGAAGGTTGCTTGTGTGACCACCCAAGCTCTATTTAAAAGGACTCTTCAGTGGCCAGAAACTTAGAAGTTCCTAGAGTAACTGGGGCTGCAAGAAACAGAATGATGGAGGAAAAAAAAAAAAAAAAGCCTTCAAAGTTCTCAGCTGCTTCTCACAGAAGATGAATGTAGTTTTAAACTTGCCTCTTTCTTATTTCTTAGCCAGCGTGGGCCAGCAAGGGATCTGGAGGTGCTCTGGGGGAAAAATAAAAGGCATCTGCTTACCCCCACTTCTCAGGGGATTTAGTTTAAGCTTCGGAAGGTATTTGTTTCTCTCACTTCAAGTACTGTCTTCTTCTTCCTTTAAACCCTTTTAAATCAGTGGTCTTGATTTGGCTTGTTTAAGAAGGTTCTTTTTCCATTTACTTTGCTACCTAAGAGATTGGAAGAGGCAGCTGTTTTGGTGAAAATTAGAAGAAAATTTTCCCCAATAGAAGAAGCCAAGAGGAAAAAATAGGACTTCCTGACATTCCATGCTGTAATTGTTACATGGTATAACCGGAAGAGGAAATGGCCCTATAAAACACTTGTAGCTTATTCAAGCCCAGAATACATTGCAAACTGGTACAAAAGAGGCAATAACATATTGGGAATGAGGCAACGAGTAAAATTTGCTCCGTTTATTGGGGTCTAAAGAAAGCAGGATTAGAAGCAGGAGGGAACAGGAGCTTAGGCCTGAAGCAATGTGTTTGTAACTGTAATGAAAATCAAACTTTACCTTTGCACCGGGACTTGCACCTCACTAAATCCATATAAGCCTTCTCTCAGAGGCCCCAGCCCAGTGTGTATTTCACATCCACAACTAGACTGATGGATGGCAGGCAAACAGGCAATATTCTGTGAATTTACTGTCTCTCACCAGGGAGCTGGAAACAAACAAACAAACTTGTTTTTTGTTTTTTTCAAGAGAGGGATGATAATTCTTGGGGACCTGGAATAGAGACTTCATGGCAGTCTGATAAGCGTTCTTCATGTTTCCTGATCTGGAACCAGAACAGTCCATTTGCCTTGAAAAGGTGAAACCTTTGATCTGTCTTCAGGTAAGTTTAACTGTGTACTCGGCACCCACTACATGCTTTATACATCTCCCATCATTGAATCTTCTCAACAATCCTGAGGAATAGTTACGAATTTCTATAGATTTATAGATGAGAAAATTTAGGGGCAGAGAAGTTAATTAGCCTACCCAGGGGTACTCAACTAGAATGCAAAGAATGGAAAGCAATCCTGAGTTGGCTTGATTCATGCTCTTCTTCCCACCCTCTGAGTTTGAAGTCAACGAAGTAGGATTTGAGGGTCTCCAAGAGGTTTTGCTCAGGAATACCCGCATCGTGCTTGATTTTCAATAGCGTTCTCAAGCTTTAGCTTCCTCTTGGCATTCAGATGAGCCCCTTCCAGCTGGTGGTGATCTGGGCATGCTGTGCGTGACCAACTCCACAGGGCACCGTCCATACAGCCTATAGCAGCCCTGTTGGTCACACTAAATCCTCTCTATGCTGTTTTTTTAAATGGCTCCAATTTGTCGTTGTTGTGATTTTGTCTTTCCTATGTCAAATCTGAAGCTACTTTGTCACATGACCTTTGCCTCCTCTTCAGCGTTCTCAGTTTCTATTGCTGTAGTTCAACTCCTGGAAGGAACTGTAATATATATCAGTAGTTCCTGATACAAGAGGGAAAATTCATCTAAGGGACAATGTGGTAGGGGAAGGAAGCTGGTTTTCACAGACATGATTTTTCTTTTCCTTCTTTTCATTTTTTTTGGTTGTGGACTCTCTTCATAGTTCTTCCACTCCCTAGTGACATTGGAAACTTTTTTGCATACCTGCTCTGTCTACCCACAGGCTTGTTTTGGGAATTAAACAAGAAAACAGATGTGTAAAGATTCTGAACCAAAAAAACCCAATCAAAACTATCTTAAACACAGCCATTATATGTATCTTTCAGAAGCAGAGTTCTGATCATGTCCATGTCCCTGCTTAGGGACCTTTGAAGATTACTTATTACCTGCTAATATGTTTAATGCCTGAGCCTCAAATTTGGTAGCCTGTGTCCTCTGGTCCCCTTACTTCTGATTCCTTCCTTTTATTCGTCTACTGTTCTAGTCACCCCAAGCTATGGAATGTTCCTTTTCTTATCCTGAGTTTTTCTACTCCAGTGCCTTTGTTTATGCTGTTCTCTGACTTTAGAACAACACCATCCAAGAGAACTTTCTGCAATAATAAAGATGTTATGCACTGTCCAATATGGTAGCCACTAGCCCCCGTGGCTATTGAGTACTTATGTATATTGGCTCATGTTACTGAAGAATTCATTTAAAAATTTTTTAAATTAATTTAAATGTAAACTTAAGTAGCTACATGTGACTAGTAGTTGCCATGCCGGACAGCATGGGCCTAAATGTTGTTCTCTATCATTTCTCATCCAAATAATACCGATTTATCAATATCTAGCTCATAGGCTGCTTCATCCTCAAAGCATCCACTTGTGCCCTTACCTATCATCTTCCTTTTCACCTTCAGCCTAACTCCATCTATGCCTGAGGTCTATAACCTGAATTTTGGATTTGCTCAAATCTCATCTTCCCTAGTAGGTGATAGGCTCCTTCTGGTAGGACCCAGTCTTGTTCATTGTTGTCCCTTGAACACTGACTGCTATATCCAACAAACATTTGCTGAGGGGCTAACACGGCCCACCTTGAATGAGAGTCACTCAGTCACTCCACCAGCCAATTCAGTGGTATTCCACTGAGTACCACACTGCTTGTCAGGCCCTGTGCTCAGTACAGGATCCATGTGAAGTCTAAGAGTTTGGATAATTAACCAAAGAACCCCATTCTCAGCCTATAAACGCATTCTTTTGTTTTTCTAATGCAATTTTTTAGTACTTAAAATACGCCTCCACTTACTGATCTCATTGTGGCCAACATTCCAGAGTCCCAACTCCCTATTTGCTAGGCACAGGGCATGGAGCTATGAATAGAAAACTACCTGGTGTTGGCAGAGCTCCCAGCATTTAAGGGAGAGGGAGGGGGGAGACAACTCCAAACATCATATGCAAAACAAAGGTGGCACATCGGGCCCTGTTCCTTTGCCTCCCCAGACAAGCAAAACTCTCCCAGCCCTTTCCAGCAGGTTGTCCTCCCCAGGAACTTCAGTGTGGAGCCCTCATAAACCTGGAAAGGAGAAGATGAACAGTCTGGCGTGTAAATGTCCTGTCTTCCCGGCAACAGTGTCTGAAAGTGTAGACCTTCCTCAGATGGGGCACATTTAGCAAATGTTCAGGTGCGTATTTCAATTGCTGAAATTTCTTTTTGGAACTCTGTAACTTTGTTCCCAAGGGCAGGGGAAATTAGGGGGTGAACAATTAGATGCTGGCACAACCCCAAGTGGCTCACCGATGCCTGGCCGCGGGCCCCTGTGGGCTGTCAGAGCCTGCGCCACATGTGCTCCTGTCACTGTCCTCTCTGGCAGGAGCCCCCGCCAGTGCCCAGCCCAGCGGGGGGCCGGGAGGGAAAGGAGCTGGCACAGAGGGGAGCTGAAGATGAGTCTCCGAATCCAGGCGGAAGCAGTGAGTGAGGACAGCAGAGGGGCGGGCCGGGCAGCAATGAAGTCAGAGGCACAGCAGCGACTGCAGCTGAATCAATTTGGAGATAAAAATAGTGCCTGCCGCCCCTGCTTCTGCAGTGATTTCATAAAGGTCTCAGCTGCATCGGAGAGAAAGCCAGCATGTGTGTCCCTACCTCCTCTCCAAACTGGGGAGAGGAGCAAAATATCAACCACAACCGGAGCGCTGTTTTCCTTCATCTTCTCCCCCTTTCTTGGTTTTCCTGTCTCCCACTCTCTCCCTGAGCCCCCAGAAGTGCCTCTTGGCTAACCTGTTCTCCTTATTCGATAATTAAAGCTAGGCACAAAGAGATGAGATCTTCAGAGGCTGAAAGAGATAGGGCTTCCAGACATTCATCATGAATCCAGATGGCATTTCCCCCCAGACTTTCACACCCCTCCCGCAGACATCAACTGAGATGACTGACCACTCTAAAGAATGAAGCTCTTTATCAGACAGGAGGTTAAAATCCTTTTAAAAAAAATGGGTCCCACAAAGTCAAACCCATCTAATATTTCCATAGGTGAACTTTCCTTCTTGAGCCTTCAGAGAAAACAAAACCTGAGATTGCCAATTAGTGTGACTGTCCCAGGAGATGCAGATTTAGGGATCAGTTTCTGTGACTGATGTGAGAAACCTCTCTGGAATTAGATCTGAAAGGAACGTGGAGTGAATAGAGCTTTGGCACTTTGCAGAGAGATTATCCCTGCAGTGCGGGGAGGTAACCTTTCTGCTGCTACATTCTGACATTTTCATCGAGGCAAATGCATCATTGATAATTGCACTTGAGTGTCAAAGCCACTTGATGTGTGTGTTCCAACTAAGGTATGAATGAGGACTTTAGCATTAAGGGATGGGAGGCAAAGAAGAAGTGCAGACAAATTATAGGAGAGGAGATAATGGAATTGGCTATGAAAAGTAACGCCTTGGATTGATGTTTCTTCCTTCACGCTCCTGCAAAACGAGTGTGTTTGGGTTAAATAACACATGGCCTGTGAAAGTGCCTAAACTAGTGTCTTGCTCTTAAAGACATTACTTAATAAATACCATCTTCTATGCTTTCAAATTGAATATGCTTAAATGTCCCTCAAGAGGAAATGTAAAACTAGTAATATTTTAATGAAGCCAAGAAAATCAATGGTGTCATGTATAGGCAAAATGTTCGAAGGAGAATCCTCACATCCTCCTGTTTTCATCTGATTCTTTTATGTCAGGCGAACTTGAGCCATAGACATTTAACTCAGTAGGTATTAAATACAGGATCTAGAGTCATAATAAAGACACAGGATCCAAACTGTGAAGGCAAAAGTATTATGTTGTTGATCTTACACATAACTCTGAAATAATTTCATTCTGTTAGAAGGAAAAAATAGCTCCTGTCAGAGAGAGGAATATAATATTGCCAAACTCTCCAATTTGGCAAATACAGCAAACTATTAGTCAACCACACTGGGAATCTGGCCTTCTCATGGGGACCTATTGTTTATAGAAATTTCACAGCTGAAAAATAAGCAAACATTCCCCCTGAACTACTGTGATGTAATTCACATGGCTGTTGAAGGATTTTTACAACCATTGAGGGAAAATCTATGGAAAATTTAAAATCATTACAAGGGTCCCTTTTGGTGCTTCTGAAAATTTTGATGCCCTTTGAATATCCTGATGACTGTTTTCCCACTGACAAACAAAGACATCTGAAGCAAAGCCAGTTTGTGCTGTGTTTGGTCCCTAATACAAATTAGTGAAAATAGAACAAGCTTAGGATGAATGAAACGTACTTGACAAAAATAAATCAACACTTGAAATATAACTGAACTTTGCTTATTTTCTTATAAACACATATTTTAAAATCTGAAATAATGAATTCTATTACTATTCAAAATATAGCTGATAATTTTACAGACCATTTTAGGAGTACCCTGGGACTTCCTGCTTCTGGTTGCATTAGGACAAAGCCAAAGCTACTTGACTTGCAAAGTGTTTGTTTGTTGCTAAGTACAATAGAGAAGTCTAGGACATGCCAAAAGATTCAATAAGAGCGGTGAAGTTGTGTTATTCTCTGTTGTGAATCTGTCTTCTAAGCTTGTATAAGAAAAGATGTAAGCATGTCATTTATAGTTCCCATCATTAGCCAGGGCCTTCACTACAGTGATACAGATGCCTATACAGTGATATAGATCACCTATATAGTGATACAGATGCCCAGGTTTACCTGACAAAGGTTAGAAGTGAAAAGAACCAGGGCAAACAGTTGGGAACAGGAGTATTCCAGACATCTTGTTCTGGCACTGCGGCAAGATGGGATAAAGTGAACTGTCTATGCCTCTAACACACAGATATGCGGCAAAGTGTATCTATCATCTCTCTCTCTGTCTATCTATCTATCTAATCTCGAAAGGAATAATGGAAAGCTTCAGGTGCCAGAAGCAAAGAGGAAACTCAAAGCCTAAGAAATAAGCCCTACACTGTGACAGCTTTGGGAATATCAGGCCCAAACAGATTTTATTGTCCAAGTAGGATCAAAGGCATAGCAATAGACATGTGCAAAGAAAGGGATGGAAACCATGCTGCTGCTAAGACCAAGACTTTGGAAGGGTTGCCTTTTCCATGAAAGGGTATTAGAGAGACTTCCCCCACGGAACCAAGGAAAGTACCTGGAGTGAGACGTTGAAATAACAAGGCTCGACAGAATCATCAAAGTCAACTTTTATATTACCTGCAAACCATCTGATGTAGTATTTTTTACTTATGAAATTAACAAACAAAAAATTCCTGATTGATGATACCTCTACTTTGGTACAAAACAAAACCTAACTCCGTAAGAATGCTGTGATAAGGATTTTTCTATGGACCTTCCTTGGAAAACACATCTGCGTGAGATAAGAATCTACCTGTCCATGAGTCAGAAGATACAGAAAACACAAGGAGGAAAAAAAATAGGATAAATATAATAAATCATGAACAGATTACCATGAAAACTACACAAAATTTAAAAAAATAACTTCAAGAAATAGAAGTCACTGAAATGACATCAAGGAATGTGTTAACATTTGTTTCACACAGCTAAACTGAAAAACAGACTTGAAAAACTAACTAGAATTTAGTACACAGATAAAGAAATAGAACACTTGAGATGTCAAAAGTCATGGGGGACAAAATAAGAATAACTAAAGTTGGAGTTCTAAAAGGAGAGAAAAGAGAGAATGTGGTAAAGACAGTATTCTGTGTTATAATGGTAAGTTTTCCAGAATTAATGAGGCATGAATTATCATATTGATGAAGCCCTCTTAATTTATCTGAGAGATAAAACAAATCTATACCTAGACTTCTTTTAGTAAAGCTTCCAAACAGTAAAAAAAGACAAATAAAATAATCTTATGAGTAACTCCTATACTCCCCTCCCCCCATCCAGAAGTATACATTATCAAACATGGGTAGGGCAGTGTAAGAAAGGAAAATTGTGACCAATATAATTTATAATCATAGATACAAAAATAATAAAATATTAGCACATCAAATATAGCTGAAACATTTACCCAATGAATGAAAAAACAGTTTAATGTCTATCTGTTAATATAATTCATTGCAGAGATAATATTAACTGAGTAAAAAAGAAACAGAATGATAAATCGTCGTAGAAAAAGTACACGTAAAATTCCAACTCAATTTGTGATATAAATTCCTAGTACCTTCTTAACCTTGCAAAAGGTAGCTGTCAATACACTCATTACAAGGAACATTGTATTTAATGGTGAGAGGGTAGAAGTGCTTCCCTTAAAGTAAGGCCTGGGACAAGGACACCTGTTTTTTTCTGCTACCATTCACCATTTTACTGGAGATTGTACACAGAGCAAGAAGACAAAAACGATGAAGGAATAAAAAAGAAAGAAAGTGGAACTATAAGAATTGCAAAGGATAAAATAAATCTTCATTTGTCACAGATAAGATTATCCGTAAATAAAATCAATATAAGAAAATATTTGAATCCATGTTAATAATAGTGTTCAGAAAGTTTGCTGAAGTAAGTCTCAAAACAGAAATCTTGTATGTAGCCATTAAAGAATTTAATGATGTCATCCTCAACAGCAACAAAAACATCTAAGGTACTCAGGAATAAAGCTAACAAAACACATGCAAAATTTTTATTAAAAAGGTCCTCAAACCTGAGAGGCCAATGAGAAACATATGCAGACATGTATATATACACACACGTGTGTGTGTCCACACATACACATACACACTCAGTCCATATTATAGAGAAGTCATTTCCACTGATTTAATCTACAGATTTAATTTACTTCCAATAAAAATTCCAACAAAATTTTTATTTTTTGAGAATTTAGCCAGTTTATTGTAACATTCACACAGAAAAATAAATGGCCACAAATTGTCAAAAACAATTTAAGGAAAAATAAAATGGAGAGCTCCTGCTCCCCTATAGAGATGAAAAATCTTTGCAGCTAGAATGATTTATACTCATTGATATTGGCACAGTGTCAGATAAATATAAAAGTAGAATGAAATATGGAGCATAGAAACAGACTAATGCACATAAGAAACTTATTAAATGACAAATGTGTTATTACAATTCAATGAGGAATGAATAGGCTATTAATTGGAATATGTTGGGACAATTGGCTATCCATATGGAAGATAATAACATTGTATCAACATGCTATAAACAAAAATAAACTCCAGATGCATAAAATACGTAAGAGGAAAAATTTTGTTTTAATTAAAAAAAAATTAGAGGATGATTTAATGATATGGAAGTATGGAAAATTTCCTAAGCAAGCCAAAAACCATGAAAGCATAAATATTGATTAATTAGACTTCATTCAAAACATTCTGCACTAAAAAAATACCATAGTAAAGTATTTTTTAAGCCACAGACTAAAAAGACGTTTGCAACACCCATAATTGACACAGTATTAGTTTTTGGAACATACACATAATTTCTATGAATCAGTTAGAAAAAGATAAACAATTCAATGAGATATGGACAATAAAGATGAAAAGGTAATTCCCTGAGGAAAAAATCTAAATAGCCAACATAAATGTGAAAAGATGCTCTACTTCTAATCAGAGAATTCAAATTAAGATAATCATGGGTTTTTATTTCACATGCATCCAGTTGGCAAAAATGAAGAAATCTGTTAATATCAACTATTGGCAAGGATGAAACAGGAATTCTCCTGCATTATATGTAAATGGAGAACCACCGTATTGGTCAGGATCCCAGCAGGAAGCAGATGGCACACTCAAATTAAGTAACTGAAGAGGAGTTCGGTGAAGGACTACGACTATTTACAAAGCTGAAAGTAAGGGTTAAGAGAAGTTGACAAGGGATGGTGAAGCACTACAGGGTTAGTAATGGTAGGAAGCAGTTGCTACCTTTAGGCCTGAAGGGTGATGATGGCGATAGCTGTCTTTTTAGGAATGAGTCACCTAGCTGAAGCAGAGACTGATAACCATGAACCTAAGGTCATGGGAACCAAGTTGATATGGCTCATAATGGTTAGTCTTCTGTGTCACAGAGCAGTGTGAGAAAGAATGGACATTGTCAGGAAGGGAAGATGGAAAATATCTAGCACAACCACGATGTAGAGAAATGTGGTAATATTTAGTAGCTTTGAATATATGCACATCCTATAAGCTACAGTACCATTTCTAGGAATGTACTCAAGAAACTCACCCATGTGGACAAGAAAACATGAGCATTCTTGCACACTGAAAAATAGTTTATAATAGCAAAGAATTTCGCAACAATCTAAGGTCCATTAATAGAAAATTGGGTACATATTTGATATATATACAGCAGAATACTATATAGTAGTAAGTATGAGGGAACTAGAGTTACATTGTAAGCATAGATAAATCTAGAAATAATGCTCACATGAATAAAGCAAATTGCAAAAGGCTACAACTAAAATTACATGATTTAGATACATTTTCCTGAAAAAGCACTAAAAAACCCTTTTCCTTTATCATGGAAACATGCATGGGTAGTAATAGAATAAACTCCCATATAAGAAGGGAACACACCAACTTTGGGATAGTAGTTACTCTGGAAAGAGAATGGAAACAGAAGCATGGAGAGGAATTGTCTTCATTTGCATCTAATAATGGATTTATTTTTTTTATAAAGAGATTTGAAAAAAACTGCTACAAACTTTCAAGTGCATGGCTATATGTGGGTATGATTTAAGTTCTTTTCTCAGGAGTGGGATTACTGGGTTTTATAATAAGGTTAACTGTATAAAAATGCTGGTAAGTTTTTCAAAGTGACTGCACACTTTTGCCTTCCTACTACTCTTGCTATAGTTGCTCCATATAAATATAACACTTGGTATTGTTAGACTTTTTAATTTAGCCATTCTATCACTAGGAGAATGTATGTAGTACGGGTATGTTTTTGTGGGTTTAATAGGTATGTGCCTGATACTAATAATATTGAGTATCTTTTCATTTTCAATTTGTGCATCTTCCTTGGGAAAGCTTATTCAAACATTTTGCTCATCACCCCCCCACCCATGTCCCCACCATGGGTTGTCTTATTCAGTTGTGTTTTTTACATATTTTAGGTACAAACCATTTATCAGATATATATTTTGCAAATATTTTCTTCCAGTCCATGATTTACTTCCTTTTCACTTAAAGAAGATCAATGGTTGCTAGGAGCTTAAGGAGATAGAGAAAACTGGCTGCAAAAAAGCACTAAGGAAACATTTGTGAGGGGGATGGAAATGTTCCATATTGTGATTATGGTGGTGATTATGTGACAATATATATTTGTTCAAATTTATCTAAATTTATACTTAATATTAATTCAATTATATATACATTATGCCTTATTAAAACCACCAAATAAAGGTGTCAATTATAGTTTTAACATGCTATTTTTTTTAATCAGTAGATACATTAGTGTTATATTGACCTTTGTACTTTTTTTGTATGTTTGAATTATTTTGTAATTTCTAAGTATGGGAAAAACAGTTTTATTCTCGTTCTAACTCTATAAATCTGGCTTCTTTAATGAACCATTGATCCACTGGGGAAACTAATCTGGAGTAAAAATTATTAGTGAAAATTACTAAAATGAGAAGCAGACCCATCCCTTCAATGTCTGAAAAGCTTAATTGTTCTATTCAGATTCTGGAATCTACAAGCTTCTGGACATTAATTTATCAATTAATTACACATGAGCTAAGAGTAAGTTCTGCTCCACTGAAGGGATGGCAAGCTACAAAGCATCATGTACAAAGTGCTATATGAACCTTCACAGACATTTCCACTTAGGCTTCCTAGCAGCTTTGGTTAGGGAAGTTCTTTAAACATTATTACATTGATTACCTGATTTGCAAAAAGGCATGAGTGCTGTTCTAGCTGCTTTTCTGGGAATGTAGTGTCAAACAGGTGGGGAAATAGCACATATGCCATAGCTTTTTCCTCGGTTGTGGAAGCTCTCCCCCACATACCAAGTGTGGGTATGAACATGATCTCTGATAAGCACTGTGTCACCGGTGAGCTTCTTACAACTCCAGATGCCTGGGTGAGACCTGGACAGAGCCTGAATGCACAGGCTCTGAATGCACAGGTACACATTTTTTGTCTCTGTTTCTTTTTTTAACAATCTCTAAAAGTGATTCTTATGTATACCAAGTGTCAGTTCAGGCTGCCATACAAATAGCATAGACTGGGTGGCTTAAGCAACAGAAATTTATTTTCTCACATATCTGGAGACTGAAAAATCCAAGATCAAGGTACTAGCCAATTTTGTTCCTGATGAAAACTCTCTTTCTGGCTTGTAAACAGTCTCCTTCATGCCTCACATGGGTGTCAGTGTGTGTGTGTGTGTGACAGAGAGAGAGAGAGGGAGAGGGAGAGAGGGAAAGGAAAAGATCTCTGGTAGTGTTCTTATTAGGACACTAATCCTATCAGGACCCCACTCATGACCTTATTTAATTCCCTTCTTACTTCAAATACTGTCACATTAGAAATTAGGCCTTAAAAGTATGAATTTTGGAAAGACAAAAATTCAGTCATAGCATTTCACACCTGGTCCTCCAAAATTCATGTCTTTATTTCATGGCAAATACTTGCACTTCATCTCAACAGTACAAATTCTACTGTTCAAGCCCAAAGTCTCATCTAAATATTATCTAAATCAGTCATGGGTGGTACTCAAAATATGATTCACCCTGAGGCAAAATTCCTCTCTTGCTATGAACTAGGAAACCAGACAAGTTATGTGCTTCTAAAATACAGTGGCAGAGAGGCATAGGGTAGACATTCCCATTCCAAAAGGAAGAAATAAAAGAAGAAAGGGATGATATTCCCAAGCAAGTCCCAAACCTAGCAAGGCAAATTCTCTTTGTTCTTAAGGCTCAAGAATAGTCTTCTTGGGTTTCATGTCCCACCTTCCAGACCCAAGAGTACGGGTGGGGGAGGGGACACTCTCAACACTCTGCTGGTGGGGGGGATTGTACCTCAAAGACTGTAGGGCAGCCCTACATCCAAGGATCAGGCAGAGGCCATCTATTCCTGTTGAAACTGAGGCAATGGCCCCACCCTTTGAAACTGAGAAGGTGGCCCTCATGATCTCTGAATCGTTTTGGGGGTCATTCTCTTTTCTTGAAAAACAGTGCATATTTGCAACTGAATGGTTCTATGGTCTCAAAACTCTACACATTAGCCTGTTCCAAAGCTGCCTCCACATGTTTAGGTCTTTGTTACAGCACCTGACTCTCAGTACCAAAATCTCTTAGTTAACTTGGACTGCCATAACAAATACCATAAATTAACAATTGCCTTAAGCAGCAGAAATTTATTTTCTCACAGTTCTGGAGGCTAGAAGTCTGAGATCAAGGTGTTGGCAATGTTTGTTTTCTGGTGAGGGCTCTCTTTCTGGCTTACGGATGGCTGCCTTCTTGATGTGTCCTCACATGGCAGAGAGAAAGTGTGCAAACTCTCTCTTATATCTTCCTCTAAGGACACTAATCCTATCAGGACCCTGAGGATATCACCTGATCACTTCCTTATTCCAAATACTGTCCCATTCTGACAGGTGTAAGGTGGTATCTCATCATGGTTTTGATTTGTAGTTCCCTGATGATAGTGACGTTGAGCATCTTCTCGTGTGTCTACTACCCATTTGGATGTCTTATTTGGAAAAGTGTCTATTCATGTCATTTCTTAACTGGATTATCTGTTTTTTGGGGTGTTGAGTTTGATAAGCTCTTTATAGATTTTGGATACTAACCCTTTATCCAATATATCATTTGCAAATATCTTCTCCCATTCTGTAGGCTGCCTTTTAGTTTTCTTGATTGTTTCCTTTTCTGTGCAGAAGTTTTTATCTTGATGAAGTCCCAATAGTTCATTTTTGCCTTTATTTCCCTTGCCTGCAATGATGAGTCTAGTAAGAAGTTGCCATAACTGAAGTCAAAGAGGTTTTTGCTTGTGTTCTCCTTTAGGATTTTCATGGGTTTCTGTCTCAAATTTAGGTCTTTCATCCATTTTGAATTTATTTTTGTGTATAGTGTAAGAAAGTGGTCCAGTTTCATTCTTTTGCATGTTGCTGTCCAGTTTTCCTAACACCATTTGTTGAAGAGACTGTCTTTTTTCCATTGGCTAGTCTTTCCTGCTTTGTTGAAGATTAGTTGACCATATAGTTGTGGGTCCAGTTCTGGGTTCTCTATTCTGTTCCACTGATCTGTGTGTCTATTTTTGTGCCAGTACCATAGAGTCTTGATGACTACAGCTTTGTGATATAGCTTGAAATCTGAAATCGTGATGTCTCCAGTTTAGTTTTTCTTTTTCAGGATTGCTTTGGCTATTTGGAGTCCTTTGTGGTTCCATACAAATTTTAGGATTGTTTGTTCTAGCTCTGTGAAGAATGCTGGTGTTATTTTGATAAGGATTGCATTAAATGTGTAGATTGCTTTGGGTAATATAAACATTTTGACGATGTTTGTTCTTCTAATCCATGACCATGGAATGCTTTTCCATTTATTTGTGTCCTCTTCAATTTCTTTCATAAGCATTCTATAGTTTTCAGAGTACAGATCTTTTATCTTTTCAGTTAGGTTTATTCCTAGGTATCTTATTGTTTTGGTGCAATTGCAAATGGGATCGATTCCTTGATTTCTTTTTCTGCTGCTTCATTATTGGTATATAGAAATGCAACAGATTTCTGCACGTTGATTTTATATCCTGCAACTTTGCTAAATTCCTGAATTTGTTCTAGCAATTTTTTGTGGAGTACTTCAGGTTTTCTACATAGAGTATCATGTCATCAGCAAATAGTGAAAGTTTGACGACTTCTTGCACATTTGGATGGCTTTTATTTTTTGTTGTTGTTGTTGTCTGATCGCTGAGACTAAGACTTCCATTAACTGTGTTAAATAGTAATGGTGAGAATGGACATCTACATCTTTTTCCTGATATAGCAGAAAGCCTCTCAGTTTTTCCCCATTGAGGATGATATTAGCTGTGGGTCTTTCATATATGGCTTTTATGATGTTGAGTTATGTTCCATGTATCCCACTTTGTTGAGGGTTTTTATCAAGAAAGGACGCTGTACTTTGTCAAATGTTTTTCTGCATCTATTGACAGGATCATATGGTTCTTATCCTTTCTTTTATTAATTTGGTGTATCACATTGATTGATTTGTGAATATCAAAGCACCCCTGCAGCCCAGGAATAAATCCCACTTGATCGTGGTGAGTAATCTTTTAGTGTACTGCTGGATTCAATTAGCCAGTATTTTGTTGAGATTTTTTTGCTTCAGTGTTCATCAGGGATATTGGTCTGTAATTCTCCTTTTTAGTGAGGTCTTTGGTTTTGCAATCAAGGTAATGCTGGCCTCATAGAATGAGTTTGGGAGATTTCCTTCCATTTCTATTTTTTGGAACAGTTTCAGAAGAACAAGTTTAATTCTTCTTTAAATGCATGGTAGAATTCCCCTGGGAAGCCATCTGGCCCTGAACTCTTGTTTGTTGGGAGATTTTTGATTACTGATTCAATTTCTTTTGCTGGTGATGGGTCTGTTAAGATTTTCTATTTCTTTCTGTTTCAGTTTTGGTAGTTTATATGTTTTTAGGAATTTACCCATTTCTTCCAGATTGCCTGATTTGTTGGCATATAATTGCTCATAATATTCTCTTAAAATTGTTTTTATTTCTGTAGTGTTGGTTGTGATCTCTTCTCTTTCATTCATGATTTTATTTATTTGGGTCCTTTCTCTTTTCTTTTTGATAAGTCTGGCTAGAGGTTTATAAATTATGTTAATTCTTTCAAAGAACCAGCACTTTGTTTTGTTGATATGTTCTACTTTTTTTTAATTTCTATATCATTGATTTCTGCTCTAATCTTTATTATTTCCCTTCTCCTGCTAGATTTAGGCTTTATTTGCTGTTCTTTTCCAGCTCCTTTAGGTGTAAGGTTAGGTTGTGTATTTGAGACTTTTCTTGCTTCTTGAGGTAGGCCTGGATTGCAATATATTTCCCTCTTAGGACTGCTTCTGCTGCATCCCAAAGGTTCTGCACTGACATGTTTTCATTTTCATTTGCATTCATATATATATATATATATTTTTAATGTCTTCTTTAATTCCTGGTTGACCCATTCATTCTTAAGTAGGATGTTCTTTAACCTCCATGTATTTGAGGTCTTTCCAAATTTTTTCTTATGGTTGACTTCAAGTTTCATAGCACTGTGGTCTGAAAATATGCATGATCTCGATCTTTTTGTACAAGTTGAGCCCTGATTTATAACCCATGTGATCTATCCTGGAGAATGTTCCATGTGCACGCGAAAAGAATTTGTGCTCTGCTGCTTTAGGATGAAATGTTCTGAATATCTCTCTTAAGTCCATCCGGTCCAGTGTGTCATTCAATGCCATTGTTTCCTTGATGATCCTCTGCTTAGATGATCGGTCCATTGCTGTAAGTCTGCTACTATTATTGTATTATTATCTATGTGTTTATGTTTATTATTCATTGATTTATATATTTGTGTGCTCCCAAGTTGGGGGCATAAATATTTACAATTGTTAGATCTTAATGTATAGACCTGTTATGATATAATGCCCTTCTTCATCTCTTGTTACAGTCTTTGTTTTAAAATCGAGTTTATCTGATATAAGTATGGCTACTCTGGCTTTCTTTTGATGTCTTTTGCATGATAGATGTTTCTCCATCCTATCACTTTCAACCCGTAGATGTCTTTAGGTCTAAAATGAGTCTATTATAGGCAGCATATAGATGGATCTTGTTTTTTTATCCATTCTGATACCCTATGTCTTTAGATTGGAACATTTACATTCAGAGTGATTGCTGAAAGATATGAATTTAGTGTCATTTTATTATCTGTAGAGTTAGTGTTTCTGGTGATGTTCTCTGGTCCTTTCTAGTCTTTGTTGCTTTAGGGCTTTTTTTCTCCACTCAGAGAGTCTCCCTTAATATTTCTTGCAGGGCTGGTTTAGTGGTCATGAACTCCTTTAGTTTTTGTTTGTCTAGGAAAGATTTTCTCTCTCCTATTCTGACTGACAACATTGCTGGATAAAAAATTCTTGGTTGCATATTTTTTCCATTCATCATGTTGAATATATCCTGCCACTGCTTCTTGGCCTGTCAAGTTTCTACAAGACAGATCTGCTGTGAATCTGATCTATCTTCCTTTACAGGTTAAGGACTTTTTCCCTCTTGCTGCTTTCAGGATTCTTTCCTTGTCTGTGTATTTTGTGAATTTGACTATGATATGCCTTGGCAATGGTCAATTTTTTTTTTTTTTTAATTTAATGGGTGTTCTCTGTGCTTCTTGGATTTTGATGCTTGTGTCCTTCCCCAGATTAGGGAAGTTTTCAGCTATAATTTGCTTGAAAAAATCTGCCCCTTCTTCTCTCTTTTCATCTTCTGGGACTCCTATGGTATGAATGTTATTCCATTTTAGTAAGTCACTGATTTTCCAAGTCTGCCTTCGTGATCCATTACCTTTGTTTCCCTCTTTTTTTAGTTTCATTATTTTCCATAATTTTATCTTCTACATCACTGAATCATTCCTCTGCTTCGTCCATCTTCATTTTTATGGCCTCTATTTGTGTTTGCATCTCAGTTACAGCATTTTTTATTTCAGCCTGACTAGATTTTTAGTTCTTTTATCTCTACAGTAAAGGATTCTCTAGTGTCTTCTATGCTGTTTTCAAGCCCAGCTAGTATCATTATAATTGTTGTTTTAAATTCTAGTTCAGATATTTTACTTATATCTGCATTGATTAAATCTCTGGAAGTCATTTCTTCCTTTTCTTTCTTTTGGGGTGAATTCCTCCATCTTGTTATTTTGGAGGGGGAAAAGGAAAGAAAGAAAAAAATAGAAAAATTAAGAATAAAAATAAAAATAAAAAAATAAAAGTTATATAAGATAAAATAAAAAATACAGGAAGCTAGATGCTAGGTGTACTGTGGTCTGCTTGTTATGAGAAACTTGGTAGAAAAAGGGTAGAAAGAAAAGAGAAAAAAATAAAAATTATATATAAAATACAAAAAATAAAAAAATGTTTTCCATATCCTAAAAACAAAACAAAACAAGGAAAAAGAAAACCAGACAAACAAAAAGCAAAAAAGAAACAAGCAAAAAGAAAAAGAACCCCCAAGGACACTAGATCCTGTTTCCCCTAGAGCTGAAGCTTTGCAGCACTCCATAATCAGCAGATTTGATGTGGGTGAGGGTTTTGTGCTGGTCTTCTGGGAGAGAGACCTGCTGCTCTGTATCTCAGGTGAAATTGCCCTAGTGGAGATGCACCTGCTAGGCATGGGGGCAAAAGGGATGGGTTTGGTGTAGTGGCTCCGTTTTCCACTTGGCACTGTTTACCTCACTGAGGTGGATCAAGCTGGTGGGTGCAGGGAGAAAAGGGCTTTACCCCTTCTCTCCTCTCCAGAGCAGGAAAATGCACACCACCCCTCTTTAATGAGCCCTCACAGATGTACAAACAATGACCCCTGCTGTGTCCCTGGTTTCCATCAGATACCTGCCTTCACCCTGTTTATGTCAGAGCTGTCCACCTACCAAGGAGTGAGCACTGCTGTGTTTTATCTCAGGCATGGCTATGTTTCAAACGCCCGCCACTTCAAAGACCCTGGGGGCAGACCTGCACAGATCCTTAGGGAGAGGGTTTCCTTGCATTGTGGCTGGTGCTGGCTTGTAGCAGAAGACAGTGGTGCCACCATGCAGTAGTTTGGAGTTTATGGTGAACTGCAACACATAGCAGGCGCCAGGTTTTGTAACCCTCAGCCAGTGTCTTTGTTCCTATACTGGTGGGTGGGACAAGAGATTCTATTTTTAAATCCCACAACCTCACATGGAATATCACCTATTATGAAAGATTTTCCCTATCAAATATTAAGTAATATATTTTCAAAAATAAGATCATCAGGTTGGTAACACTGAATTGATATTTAGTCAAAAGAGAAGTAACTTGGTATGGTCGGTAGCCTGTGTAGCTTTGGGGGTAATGATTTTCTTAGTCCTCTTGAAATATTAAAAATGGTATAGTAGCCTTCAGTCAAGAAACTAAGTTGTGATTTATTGCCTATATTTATATGTCTTATCTCTGATGAGATTTTAACAGCATTTTCCCTTTAGAACATTATCTATCATGTGAAACACACACTAAGTTATTGGCTGATTCTATATTAGGTAAAACAATGTTTAAAAAACTTTTTATTACAGAAAATTTCCAACATATATAAAAGTAGGAAAAATGCATAATCATCAATTGCTCATATAACGCCTTTGTGTCAGCTCCAACAATCATCTCCACACGGCCAGTGATATTTCACTTATACTTCTACCTTGTCCCTAAAAAAAATTACTGGATTTCTTTTGATGATAATGAATCATATTACTTCACTTACATATTTAAGTATATATCCCTAAAAATGACTTAAAAATTTCCAACAGTCCATGATCACACCTAAAGTAATTAGTAATCCATAATATCAAATATTACACATCAATATTTTCATAATTTCTTCTAAAATTTCAATTAGTAGCTAAACAAGGTCCCTACATTGCAACTGGTTGATTTGTTTCTTTTAATATAAAAGTTTCCTCATCATCTCTTTTTTTCCTTTTATTTGTCAAAGAAACTAGGTCTTTTGTTTTGTAGAGTGTGTATTTTGCTGATTGTATCCTATTTATTGTTTAACATGAATCTCTATCCTTCACATTTCTTAATACTGGTAGGTAGATCTAGAGATCTGATGAAATTCCATTTCATTTTTGGCAAGAGTGTTTTAGAAGTTTTGACTTTTTATTGGAAGCAGCTAATATCTGCTTGTCTCTGTTTTTTGAAGAAAGTAACATTAATGATGAAAATTTGATTAGGGTCTGATTGCAGTAATTTTGAAAATCAAAGGCCTAAGGTGATATAAGTCAATATAATTTAAAAAAAAATCAGGATAAGAAAGGAGGTGGAAAAATAACTGTGTTTTATTGAAACACTTTCTAATTTGTTATCCCTCCTGCCAACCCCAGAATATTATGTGTTTTTTGTCGTCGTCGTTGTTGTTGTTGTTAAAGAATAAAAGTGTGGGTATTAAAAGGGAGTGCCTGATAACAGGACACAGAGTTAAGTGTCTAGGCTTATGATGCCAGGGCCTATAGCTGTTTGTCTTCTCTACTTTCAAAGATGTCATAAAAAAACAAATCCTTTCTTCCTCTTTCTTTGGCAAATTTTGGTTAGAATTCTGATTTCTTTTCATAATACTGGTTCTTCTGAAATTATAGATCTTGGAGTTCCCTGATTCTACTCAGAAAATAATATTTTCTACTGGAAAGGTAGCTTCATGCCACTGACTCAAGTGGTCACTTAATCATTCTCCCACTCATTCAAAGGGCAAATGTAAACTCATCACTATCTATACCCAAGGCATCAGTGAGAGACTCCACAGCATGCTAGCTTTTAGAATCAAACAGATTCGAGTTCAAATCTTCTCTTAGTCACTAACTAGCCCTGAGGCATGGGGCAGGGCAATTACCTTATCTATGCCTTAGATTCTTATTCTACAAAATGAACAGATCATAATCCCTACCTCATAGGTTTCTTTTATTAAATATCAGGCACATGAGACAATGCATTGTTCTTGTCACATGGTGGATGATAATAAATGGAAGTGTTAGTATTATTAATGTACTGAGTATTTATTCAATAAATAGTTGTTTCATACCTTTCTTTACCTCCCTAACTCCCCACACATTCTGTTATCATCTAGAAATATAGTAAAAGTGTATAGTAAGTTAGTTCCACATTAATGCTTGATAAAACTATTAAGAAGAAAGTACTGAACATAGAAAAGATATGAAGTAATAATCACTGAGAGGACTCAAAATATTTGAGATTAGAAAAAAATACATGTTTTAAAGTCAAGGATACTGAACTTTCCTATTTTATTAATGTATTTTTAAAAGTGTAGCCCATGCTAAATGATTTATGACAGCACTTTGTAGTATATTAGTAGTGCCCTGTAGTATATTTTGTAAATACACTGACATTTTAGCTATAAGAGCTCATTACATGTCTCTCTTATTAAATCATTCCTCCAAAGACAGGTTAAACTGCCAGGTTTTCGGTAAGAATTATAGGGTATATAGATTCACGAAGTGAAAATCAGTATGCTTGAGCTACGTAATGTATATTCACTGTGAAGGTGGGACATAGCAGTACAAGAAATGATTACAATACTAAGGACGCAAAAGAGTGAGCAAAAGAATTTGTGTGTGTGTGTGTGTGTGTGTGTGTGTGTGTGTGTGTATGTGTAATCCCTCCTAGAGTGACGTTCACTGTCACTCTTTGCTTAAATGAGAATAACATGTCACTACCAGCATAATCATTTTCATTTGGCTTAATAAAAAAATTGTGATCATCTTGGCAGTTATTTTCATTAAAGACTTTAACTCAGATTTAGATTAGGACACCCTGCTGGCCTGGTTGACAGAGGGCTGACTGCTGTGCTTGAGCTGAAATTCTGGCAGTTCTTAGATGAAAATAAAATCGATCAAGTATACATTTTGATGAAATAGTACTGACTCTAATACAGTAATTGCCACATTTTCATTTATTAGAGAATTGAACCAAAGAAGTCCATAGAATGCCAATGTGGCAATCTGGTCTGATTTGACACATCTACTCAATGCAGTCAGAACTGTACCCTTAAGGAGTGGTGTGGGCCAACTGTACTCCCCAGGAGAGTCATTGAGTCAGTTCCACCAAAGGAGTACTTCTTCATCAAATAAATTAAATAAGCATGTAGATCTTTTATAACTAGATGAGTATTGATTATTGAGTTTTCTACTCAGGACAACAGCAACAAAAGTCATTATTATACCGTTCTTGTTCTATAGAACCTTGCTCATAGAAGTGGGGCTACAGAACACCAAGACAAGATTTCAAGAACAGTAAAAGAATTTAGGTCACATGATCTCTTAGCAAAGACTTAAGTTATTTTTGGAATCGTATATAACAGTGGTTGTCAATCTTCAGCTTGCATCAGAATGACTTGGAGAACTTGTTAAAATACCAATTGTTGCTCCCTCAACTCCAGAGGTTTTTGATTCAATAGGTCTGGAGTGAATTTGCATTTCTAAAAGTTCCCAGGTGATACAGCCACTGCTGGTCTGACCATCATTCTTGAGATGTTCTGGTGTATATGTTGTGGATGTCTATAAATCAATTTCCCATTTCCTAACAGCTGGGCAAGTATAAGGGTCTGTTTGAGATGTCTCACAGATAGTTATCTTTCATTTATTCATTTATTCAATAAATACGTAATGCTCATTTAGTCTTGTTAGGTCTTAAACATAAACTTAGATCATCATTGCTTTCAATATGCCTAAAAGTTGAATATGGAATTCTGATAAAGTGTGTGATGACTATGAATTGAAAGAGAGGGACACCACCCAGAATTACAGGGAGGATAAGGAAGCCTTCTTGAAGAATGTGACACTTCCACTTACTTTTCTGATATCCCCACTAAACTTGAAAAAAAGCCTATAAATTTTGGTCAGTGTCCTCTCTCCTGAATTAATGTGAGAGCTTCCTTAGAATGTTCAACCTGCCACCTCTCTTAGCCACTCACAATCCCCCCACAACATCACTATCCTCTTATAAAAACACATCATATCATTCTCATATCATCATATCACTCTCATGCCTAAAAATTCCTCTATTTTCAGGATAATTCCAAACCTTTCCTTCAGGATCTTTTCCAGTCTGCACTTTTAACTATTAAACATGCTACCATTGACCCAAACATGTTATTCTCCAGTCTTTTGGTACTTCTTGCTCATCCTGAATGCATCCTTTTCTCTTTCACCTCTAGGATATTGCATATGCTCTTTTCTCTATCTAGATTTTTAGTTTTTTGGTGCCTGAATTGTCCACTTCCATCTTATTTCTTGCAGCTCAATCTGAGTCTCTATGAAGCCTTTCTTGATTCTTCCTGGCAGATAAGCACTTCTTTGCCTGCATTACAAACATTTGGTAGATATATCCTTGCTAGATATGATGGGCTAATTATATGTTGACTTGTCCATCCCCGAGGCTAGACTATGAATTCCTGAATGGTAGAGACTGTGAATCATTTTGTAATCATAGTATTTACACAAAAGTAGGTACATAGTAGATACTCAATTAATTGGTTGCTAAGTGAACAGATTAAAAAATGGAAATGAATGGAAAAATGGAGGTTGGTTATTCCTACCTTGGATATTACCATAGCCTAATATTTTTTACTTAATACCAATTTAAAATATCTGGGTGAGAGAATATAACAGACACAACTTGAGTTTCGAAGTCATTATTTATCCTTTAAGTTATGACTTCTAGAGAGTAGGGCAGAGTTATGGGATACATGAAGTTTTGTTTGTTTGTTTTTATCAGCTGTGGGTCAGCAAGTTAACCACCAAGGACAAGGAGAGACATGAGTAAAAATGATAGATTCATGTCTTACATTTACCTCCTTTCAAAGGAGATAAATCTCCTTTCTCCCTAAATATCACTGGTATTCCTGTAAGGATATTAATCCACAAGAACAAAATAATTAAAAAAAGAAAATAGAAGATGAGAGGTTCATTGAAATTTGAGGAGATGGAGAAGCAATAGGAAAATAATAAGGTGAATTTAGGTGAGAAAATTTAAACCTAATTACCTTTGGGTGGGGGAAGTTATAGATGAGCCAATTTACTACACGGAATTCTGACAGCCTCAGTGACTGGAGGCAACTCAGAGAGAACAATAGTTATGCATACACAGTAGTGTTTCCACAAGGGCATTATTTTTTTTGGAAATTTATATGTTTTCCTGAATCCAGAGAAAAATCAGTTGGGAAAACAGGAAAAAGAATTAGAATTCCCCTGCTGGAGTTAAACCTTAATAATCACCATAGAGATGTTACTAGTTTGAAGAAATAGACTGATTTCAAGTTGGAAGAAAGAGCAGGAATCACTGATATGCAGAGTGGAAGGATAAGACTGACATTTCTAGTATTGGGACTTAAGCAGGGAGGAGAGAAGCAGTGAAGATGTAATCAGCAGCTGCTGCCATGTTGTGACTGTGTTTGTGGCCCCATCTGCTGCTAAGGGTGCATCATTCTCGCAAATAAAATAAATATTAATACATTTATATGCATAGTATACTTTATACAAATTCTTAAATTGTTGTTCCAAGAAATAACAAGTTCCAGAAGCAAAATACGTTCTCAAATTGGCAATTTCCACACATGATTCTGTGTAGTGCTGTTAACTGTTAGGATATTGGAACATCATGTTACTATAATACCACCCAATAATGTTAGCTGGATTTTTCAAGTGTTTGAAAATACTCCATGCACATAGTGGTTTGTAAATACTTTAGCAAAAGAAATGCAAGGGGAAGAAGATAAGAATATTGTTGCAGAATACTCAGACATGAAATTAGTAACAGATCTAAAACCTCCATCAGGAAAAGCAATATAGATTTCAATAGCAAAGCCAAATTCAGGGCAAGTGGGTGAAATATCTTTATCACTGAAGAATAAAAATGAGCTTTTATGAAGCAGTGTATACCCTAACGTTCAACTTGAAGATCTTTTGGACTCACTTTACCAACACTGTCACAAAATGAAGGGAATTTTTCTACAAAAAAGGAATATTTATTCTAAAATAAAGATCAAGACTAGTGGATAGGGTTATTAATGCTTTGTGCATTTAAATTTTTCATTTTAAAAATGTAACTTTTAAATATTTTACGTATCTGTGGTATTTGTTATCTTTTAATACTTTGGATGATTTTTATTTAGCATTTACTTTTATTTTATGTTTTCATCTTTTAATGTTTTCTATTATCAAATGTCTATATCAAAGAGAGATCCTTTTTACATGTTATTAAAATATATAATCTTGTCATAATAATAATTCATAATAATCAAATCTAGGCATTTATTACTATTTTTTATCAAAAACCTCTGCAAATTTACACCTGTGATTTTACACTATCACAAAAAAAGGGTTTACTTATTATGATTAAGGTCACTCATTATTATATACAAATAGCCAAATAAAACATTATTTAAATACAGATTAACTTATGATTTGGGTCAGTCCAGAATTGTATGGGGAATTTGCAAGCACAGAAATGAAGTTGAACACAGAACAGCTGGTGGAAGGTCTGTATAGAGAGGAACCCTGCTTAATCTTATAGTCAATAGACTAGTACCCCTTCCCACCTAAACTCCTCATCCACCACATCTCCAACCATGGGATCCTGGGAGTTAAGTTTTTGGAGAAACGTCTCCAGATTTCGGGAATCTGCAGTGGAGATCTAGGATGACCTATGGGTTGAAAAAGGCAGATTAAGTAAAAATTTAGATACTCTACTCTTACTCTAGCCCCTTTAAGTTCCAAAATATTACTAGCCAGAGAGAAACTGTCTCTAATTTGCTTGCCCTCTTCCCACCTTGTCAAATTCAGGAGCATGGAGAAGTTAATCGCCTAGTTTATGCAAAGAGTGCATTCCCCCAACATGAAAGTGGGGTGGACCTGGTCCACAATCCATATCACTCCACACCAATCAAGATTTCAATGACTTATACTTAAGTAAGAATGGAGAGCCAAATTAAAGAATTCCTTGAAAGAGAAAGGCCAAAACAAACCAATGAACAGTAAAAGGAAGGGACCCTGAAGAATCAGAGGCAATGGGAAAAATTTAGGCAGCAGGTGAAAACTTCAAAATAAAATGACTAATATCTTCAGAGAGACAGGAGAAAAAATTGCACCAATAAAACAAAAGCAAAATGAAACAAAAAGAGGAAACAGGTATGAGACAAGGAAAACATTTGAAAATTAAAAAAAGAATTCAGTACAAGATTTGGATGATGAAATCCCAGAGAAAATGAAACAATTAATTAATGGAAAATTTGGGAGAAAATATTAAATATTACACAATAAGGCCCATTATTTAAATAATAGCTGTTACAGAATTTGAAAACTAGAAAAAAACAACAGAGGTGCAGAAATTATCTAAGAAATAGCATACAAATAATTTTCATAACTGAAATAATTTTCATACTGATTGAAGATTCAGTAAGTGCCCACCATGAAACATACCCACCTCCCCCACTGCCCTAGAAAATCCCACCAATTTCAGAACATGAGAAATAAAAAGAAGATCCTAAAAAAAATTGGGTGAGAATAAAAAATTACAAAATAATTGGAATGACAATGGCTTCAGACTTTTCAACAGCAACACTAAAAATTAGAAGTCAGTGAAGTATTGCCTTTAAAAGTCCTTTCTGAGCAAAAATATTTTTAACCCTGAATTCTATATTCAACCACTATATATCAATTAAATGTTATGTAAAAGCATTGAAGATCATGTGTTATTTTTAAGAAACTATTGGAGAATGTTCTTCAAAACAAATGAGTAGCTATTTGAGAAAAGAACACTTGGGATCCAGAAATGAAAGATCATCCAGCTCAAGATAAATCTGAAGGGAAGTACCAGATGTAGAGAGCAACAATACACACTGAAATCAGGTGGCAGGACACAGTGGGAAGAATGTCTCCAAAAGAAGAAAAGAGGGAATAGTTTCATATATATGGGCACTTGGGAAAACATCCACAATTATCTGATAGATCTGTTGAGCATTTAGGAAAAGAAGTGATAAGATCACCAAAAACTAAAAAAAAAAAAAAAAAAAAAAAAAGAGAGAGAAATGACCATAGTATGCTACTTGATATAGCTTTGAAAAGATTTGTTGTCTTAACTATGTAAACAGTTGATTATTTATCCAAAATGTGTGGTAAAACAATACTGCAGAGGCCAGAGTGGCAAAGAACTGATGTCGCTGGCCAGCAGCTAATGCCTAAAAAGGACCAGAGGTTGACCCATAGCCATGTGAGGGAGCATAGAAGTGGATCCTCTCCCACTTTAGCTTTGAGATCCCTGGATAATACTTTGACTGTAGCTCTAGGAAAGATCCTGAGTAAGAGCCAGCTAAGCTGCTCCAGGATTTCTGACAACTTTTGAAATAATAAATATTTGTTGTTTCAAGTTGCTAAGTTTTGGAGTAATTTGCTCTGCAGCATTAGATAACTCATACATGTTTCTTTTCTTAGAAATGATACAGCTAGCAATGATGGTATTCTTCAATTATATAAACATATTTTGTTTGATATAGAACCATGGACTTTTTCTATTTTAGAATTTGTTAGTAGCCAGAGAAAACGCTATGCTTCCTTCCTTTTGAGGCTCAGGAAACAGAGCCGAAGACTCAAAATCAGACTGACTATGGAAGAAATGCTTCTAATGATATTTTTGTCTAAATCTGTTGGAGAGGATCATCATAACTGACATGGCTACACTAACCTTATTCATCATCACTTTAGCTTAATGATCTCAATATAGACAGCATCCACAGCCTGAAGATATGAAATGTATCATAGAAATGCATCTTCCAGCCCACAGAAGATTGGTTGGTGTGGACATTTGATTCTAGCTGAGCCAATCAGATCCTCTCTCCCAGAAATTTAGAAGAGGGGTACATTGATGGAGTCATTAAACTGTGGAGATCTAAAAAGAATGTTATGTAGACTTAGGATCTACATACAAGCATCATGGGACATGTTTATATAGAAAAACAAGAAAAGATAGTTTACAGAGTCATAAGCCTGAAGCCAATACACTGAAAGAGCCACGGTCAAGCAACCCAGGAGCTACATGCAGGTGTGTGTGTATGTGTGTGTGTGTGTGTGTGTGTGTGTGTGTGTGTGTGCGCGCGCGCGCGCGTGCGCGCGCGCCACACACACAGTTCCTTTAGCTAAATTTCTTTTAAAAGGACTCTGTGAGCATTTCTTCTTAGGTTAGTTTAGCTTTGGTGGGTTTCTATTACTTGCAAGTAAACCATACCTGGCTGGGATGGAAGTTAAAGCATACCATACATAGAGTTTGCCTGAAAGGTGAACTGAAGGAACCATTTCTTCATTTATAAGCTTGGACCAGGACTGTCTTCCAGAGATGCTAACCCCAGGAGAGACAAGACCAGTGCACTAGCAGGTGCTTCATATAAGCCAAAATCAATAAACAAGAAAGAAATTGTGATTTTTTTCGTTTGAAACATTTCTATATAAAATAAAGCTAAGTAACAGTTGATCCTAATAGAAACTACTCAATTTTATTTAGCAGTCTGTACCATGGGGAAACTGACATTTCTGAACTTAAGGCCCTGCAGTTATAAAAAGCACCTATAATAGGAGATTATTTATTTGTATATATTAACCAACATTGTAGGTATATATATATATATATATATATATATTTTAAGATTTTATTTATTTATTTGAGATAGAGAGTGAGAAAGAGAGAGAGCACAAGCTAGGGGGCAGAGGGAGAGGGAGAAGCAGGCTCCTCATGGAGCAGGGAGTCTGATGCCGGGGCTCGATCCCAGGACCCTGCGATCATGACCTGAGCTGAAGGCAGATGCTTAACCGACTGAATCACCCAAGTGCCCCAATATAGGTATATATTTTAGATTATCTTATTTTCTTATTGATGTGAACTGTTATGGATTATAACTGAGACTAATTTTAAATCTCTTTTTAAGATTTTGCAATTTGGTAGATCCATTCTTGACACTGTCTCTGCAATAGAAATGCTCTCATAATTCAATGAAAAGCAAGGATAATCCCAAGGCTGACTAACTAAATTCATTATCCCTGCTCACCCCCTTTATGTTTAAAAATATCTGTTGGTTTGAAGCCAGATTTCATTCAATGACATTAATATATTTAAGAAATGTTTGTTGAACCTTTTCTATTGGCACATGCTTTGTTAATTTCTGATAGATTTATAAACATTGGTGACTTCCATAACTTCTCTGAGCTTTGTTTTATGATCTATAAGATAGTAATACTTTTTCTTATTTTTATATGTTTGTGGATAAATAATCATCTTATTTATGTGTACATAGTAGATATACAATAACTATTACTTTCCTTGTAATTATACATACATATGAACAAATGAACTTGAGCTATTTGACAACCATTTGGTCATCGGAACTACAAAATTTCAAGCAATAGGAGGGAAATGTAATAAACCCTAGAGGTATAAGAAGTCTGCAAACTGAGAATAAGTCAAATACTGAGAATTAACTACTCATTACAGTACTATATGCATCAATAGAGCCCTTTCTTAGGCACAGTCTGAGCAAAGCTATGAATCTAAACTAAGTAGAGAGAGTCTGTTAGTGATCTTAGTCAAAAGGCCTATTACAAAAATCTATGCACTTTTTTTTTGTAGACTGGTTGTTTCTTTGAAACTTTTGACTCTTATTTGATTAAATTCTAATAATTAATAAGCAGTTTCCCAGCCCACATCAAATTAGGAAAAGCAAATTAAGAATAAAACACAAACCTAAAGCACACTAATGCATTCAAATAGCAGTTGACAACTAACCAAGAGTCAAGGGGTATGAAAAATCAGCCAAAGTAGGTACTACATACGTAGCCAACTGAGCTGTTACAAACTAGCTCAATAATTAATGCACAAAATAAAGGTATAAATATAACCAAAATATAAAGAAAAGGCCCGTAATGTTTGAAATACTCTTTTTAGTAAGGCAAGGTACTGAGTTATTAAGATCAGAAAAAAAATTTTACATAGATAAAGAATGGCAAAAAGTTGAAGCTCTGAGGGGATCCTGGGTGGCTCAGTTGGTTGAGCATCTGACTCTTGGTTTCAGTTCAGGTCACGATCTCAGGGTCCTGGGATCAAGGTCTGTGTCAGGCTTCATGCTCAGTGGGGAGTCTACTTGCTCCTTTTCCCTCTGCCCCTTCCCCTGCTCTCTCTCTCTAAAAAAAATAAACGAGGGGCGCCTGGGTGGCTCAGTCAGTTAAGTGTCTGCCTACGGCTCGGATTATGATCCCAGAATCCTGGGATCGAGCCCCGCATTGGGTTCCCTGATCAGTGGGGAATCTGCTTCTCCATCTCCCTCTGCCCCTCGATCCCACTCATTCTCTCTCTCTGTCTCTGTCTCTTTCTCTCTTTCAAATAAATAAATAAATAAATCTTTTAAAAAATCTTTTAAAAAAATCTGAAGCTTTGAATATTAAATTACAATTTTGGGTAATCTCTAAAATTCAATTACAGGGAATACGAGAGCTTCTGACAATACTGCATAATGAGTCATTATTTAATATATTCCATACAAAATTGAGCCAGCTATTAATAATACAAATAGTTCATTTCTTTTAGCAAATATAAAAACATCTAATAAGAGGTTATATAAGAAGATACATCTACAGGCACCAATTCAAATAATCTTTCTGTTAAGTACTCCTGGCACATGAACTAGTACTGGGGGACTATAAATTCCTTGCAACATTTATTTAAAAACATCATAAAGTAAACATAGCAGGAAACTGTATAAAGAGTATATTCATTTTGGTGTGTTACGGCACTGAACCTTAAAAGACTGTTATGTGTAGTATGACCCTGTGGTCAAGCAAAAGCATAAGAATATATAAAGATCAGAGATTCAAACTTGTAGTTAGAGAATGAGGAATAAAAGCAGACCAATTAAAGATTAATTCTTCCCCTTGCTAGCAGCAGGAAACTTTGTCATTATAGGTATATTGACTAGTATTAAATGTAATTTAGTGTAAAAATTCTACTTTATTCCATGCTAGGCGTTTAATTTCTTTTATTAATGTATTTTTTTCTTGGTTGGAACTGTTTTCTGTAAGAATCTGGAGCTTATTCTTGCATCATTTTATATTTCTCATATAAAAAGAACTATCTCATAATATTTACCTGCAGGGTTGACTTCATGAGTATATGATCTATGCAGCTGCACAGGGCCCCACACTTAGAGGGGCTGTACAGGCCAGTTTAATGCTCTGAAACCACCATCTTGAAATTTTAAATAATTTTTTTAACAAGGAGTCTGCATTTTCATTTTGCATGGGGTTCTCCAAATTATGTTGATGATCATGTTTATCTGTTTTACAGATCTGCCCAATTAGTCTATGAGGTGGTGCTTTTGGTATTAAAAAATAAATAGTCCCAATACATATATCACAATCAACTAGAAAACTAATTCTAAAGTATATGCCATTCTTCCCTCTTTTTCCTGTGCTACTTCTCTCTTCTCTAGTTAAATTACCATATGAGACAAGTAAACCAACGCCACTGAAATAGAGAGCCCAGAAACAGATTTCCATGCAAATGCATACTTGCTACTTGACAGATATGCTATTAGAAATCAAGTAGAGAAAGTGCAATAGATATTGCAATAAAAAAAAGAATAATTATATTCCTAACTCTTCTCAAACAAAAGTCAAGTTTGGGTAGGTTAAAAAACTAAGTGTGAAAAGCAAAATGAAGAGTTATAGATGTGGTTATATTAAAAATGTGATCTTCTGCTCAGAAAGATACCCTAAAGGAAGTGAAAAGTTAACCCATAAAATCTGAGAATATGGTTACATCACATAAAGTTTAAAAATGACTACCATCTGGAAGAAAATTTCAAACAGTTCAATAGGAAAATTGGGCAAAAGATTTGAATAGGCATTTCAAAGAAGAGGAAACTTGAATCAACAATAAACATATGAAAATATATTTAGATTCAGTAATAATCAGAAAAATGAAAATAAAAAGCATGAGATACCATATTACACCCATCAGACTAGTAAAAATTTTAAGTCTACAGATTGCCAAATATCAGAGAGGGTATGAATCAACAGAGACTTTCACACACTGCTAGATGAATCATAAACTAGAACACTTCTTTAGAAAAGATTGGTTTAACCTGAATATGAAATGCAGATGCCCCTTGATGCTCCAATTCATTAGGTTTTAGTAAAATAGATAAACTCTTATTCATGCATAGAAAAGATGCGTACAAGAAAATTTATAGCAGTGTAGATCTTAATAGAGTAGACTGAATATATAAAGAGAGATGTCATCATTCAATGGCATAATAGAACAATGAAAATGAATGAACGACAGCTACAAATATCACCAGAAATGAATTTCACAATGAGCGAAAGACAGATCATTCAAAATATTCACATGATATAATTCCATTTACATAAGGCTCAAAAGCAAGCAAAACCAATCAATATATTGTTAGGGGGCATATACACAAAAGGCTAAAATCATAAAGAAGAGCGAGATAATCATTCTTACATTTGTGAAGATAGTAGTTATTCCTAGGGATAGGAAGAGAGGAATATGCCATCAAAGACAACCAGATCAGGGACATGTGCATTACTGATGATGCTTATTTCTTAATGAGGGTATTGACTATTTTGATTTTGGCTTTGTTATTATTCTTTAAAATATCCATGTAGGTTTTATGCACTCCCCTGATTTCATAATTTTAAAAAGGCTTCATGTTTCAAGACACTCTGAACCTAATGTCTACTGTACTTAAAGGCAACATCTTTCAAGGAGATCTACATATTGTTGACAAGCTTTCAGTGAAAATGACAAATTAATTCCTAACTCTTGTACACACAATCTGCCAGGAGAAACAGTATTATATTCATTTATGCATTAAAGAATTTTTGAAGAACATTATATGCTGAATCCTGTGCTATTTGTTTTTGTAATAAACATGAATATAATACACATCTGATTGTAAGAAGCACAAGGTCTTAATGGAGAGAAAAGGCCACAAACAGATTGGTAGGAAGGCTGAATTTTATAAAAAGAACAATGATCTATACCTTCAAATCTTCAATAACATTTAAAGTTATGGGTCCCCCTCCAAAAAAAAAAAATTTACTTTCTAAGAAGAGGCAATGTGAAAGTTCTTAAATACAGATTACAGCTGGTTTTGTAGGAAAGAAGACTGAAGGAGACAGCTGCCATGGGGATGTACTTGAGTTTGGCCCCTCCCCTCACTTCCTGGCTGCTTTTGTAGTAAGGGCCAGAGCTTCTTCCATAATGTGGATAAGAAGAGATGGTGAGGGGTGCCTGGGTGGCTCACTCAGTGAAGCATCTGCCTTCAGTTCAGGTCATGATCTCAGGGTCCTGGGATCGAGTCCCACATTGGGCTTCCTGCTCAGCGGGGAGCCTGCTTCTCCCTCTCCCTTTGCCTGCCGCTCCCCCTGCTTGTGCGTGCACTCTCTCTGTTAATAAATACATACATACATACATAAAATCTTTTTTAAAAAAAGTAGAGGTGTTGAGAATGACAAAAATTGAGCTGAAAAAGTAGGTGAGTACTAAATAATGACAGGGCTTTTATGCCAATCTTTGGTATTTGACTCGAATTAAGTGGTGGAGAAACATCAAAGTTTTTAAACCAGCACCACCAAGGTAAATAGTCACGTGTCTGTGCAGCTTAGAGTTAAAGGCAGGGAAAGGCAAATACAGATGTCTTCAAGAGATGAGAACAGAAAATGATGGGGAACAGTAAAAACAAAGTTGATCAGCTGGAAATGAAAAACTCAACTTCCATAAAAAATGTTTAACCTTTTAAAATTGAGTATATGATTTGGATATAGATAAGTGGAAGTTTTTTTCTTTCTTCTTTCTTCTTGATGTAAGGATCTTTGAAGATTGCTTTGGATGAATTGGTGTGCAATAGAAGTTTTTGCCTAAAGAACCATATTCTGAACCTAAAGCAAAGATTCTCTCTGCATGGTTTGTCTGCCCTTAACTTCATGTTTCCTTAAGGAATAATCGATATATGTTAATCCAATGCCATAGTACTGTGGCTCTATGTGCTTTAGAGTATTTACTCCACAAGAACATTATTTCAAATGGGAGATGACATTACTGGTATTAAGCTATTGAATAGGCAGTATCTAAAATCATTACTGCTATTTCAGCTGAGAGATGCAAAGGCTGAACTGTTTTTGATTGTCTTGCTTGTATCTTCAATTTGAGTCACTGAAGACTTGGTTACAGGAAACAAGAATTTGAAGCATGCAGCTAGACCCTATAGTCTCAGCAAGAGAACCAGTGATTGGCAGGCCCTTAAAACTTGTCTGTCAATTTCCATGTCTTCACATGGATTTCTCTAGCTATACTGAGAAGAGGGCCTTGATTCAAGCTCTTTAAATGTTTCCTTGGGGAAGAGCTATTTAGCCTCCAAAAGACTGAAATCATACCTGCACATTTCTACCTGTTTTTGCAGAGGTGGTGTTACAAAATATTTTTAGTCTTCTAGAAGTAACACTTCACCAGCTAGCATCAGAAGAAAGTTTCTGGAGTCAGACACCAACATCATTATGAATGCCTTGAAAACCAGTATTCTATATTTAAATTTTGGGCCAGAAGAAAAAATGTTTTAAAGAAATTCTTGTTTTTTTAATTACAAAATAAACATTTCCTTTTCTAAAGGTATTTCTTTCTTACATTCCTACACTGAAGAGACTATGTCAGGAGAATTTATACCTATGATGAATGCTGTTCTTAAAATGCCAAGAGGAAGACATCAGTGACTTGATCTTCGAATGCTAATGTAATAAAGAGATATGACCATATGGTGTTTCTTACTATGTCATTTAGCTTGCTTTGTTCTCAGTTTCCAAACTGATATAGTCATATGTATCTTTGCTCTATTAACTTATTTTGTGACCAACTGAATAAAGAAAAATTAAAAACTTTGGTATATTTTCAAACACCAAATAGAAAGTATTACAAAAATAATTGAAATAATTTAAAATTTCTAAAGAACAACAAAATAGACTTTTCATCCCCTTGCTCCTCAATGTGTGATCTGAGGATTAGTAACATCAGCATTATTTGGGAGCTTGTTAGAAATGCAGAATCCCAGGCCTCACCTCAGATCTAGTGAATCAGAATCTGCATTTTAGCATGGGCTCCAAGTCATTAGAATTCACATCAGAGTCTGAGAAGCCCCTCTATAGCTGATCTTGACACATATACAAATATACCAATGTAAAAATTTGGTCATAGGAGTTGAATCTTAGAAATGGGAATTCTTTATAGGAATACCAAGATTGTAGTTTAGCAATGACTGAATTTGGGATTGCTTAGTAAAAATAACCTAGCCGAGTTAAATTATACATAAGTGGAAAAGTAATTTCTATGGTAACCCAGGTTTCCTAGGTGTTTAAAATTAGGAAATTGAAAAGTAATCAGTATAGTTGCTAGGGTACAATCATAATGGATGAAGTTCTTTGCCAAATGACAAATGAGTGAATGGCTACAATTTGGCACCAAACTGAGATTCCTGCTGTTTTTTCAATGGTAACACATGAAGTACTTGCTACCAATTTTGAGATTGCTGCGACATGATGAAATATAAAAAGTCATCTCAATATTTGAGAGAAAAACGGTATCCAAAACGTCCATATTTATGATGCAAGGGTGAGTCTTCTGACACACAGCCACTTTATTGTGACCAAAAACTCATAATAAGGGTATCCACCTTGAACATGCAAAAACAATGTTTTAAAAAGAAAATATCCCTAAAAGAGATAATTCATGTTCATTAAAATACCATTTAGATTCTTTTATACTGTAAACAGAATTTACCCATCGTAATTTTGAATCAAAACATTTTGTCTTTGCAGTGCCTACAGATTGACTTAGGACTGAAAATCATGGGCAAGTGTAAAAAATCTCTACTGTTAATGTTACCTCCCTCATAGGTACTCCCATAGCACCTTCCTCTTATGTTCCTCTATTCAATTATTCTCTCCTTTGGGATATAGTCTGTGTCTTACTAATTTTTGCATTTGCATTACAGCACCCAAGTGGCTTAAATATTATAATTACTTGACAAATATTTATGGGATTTAATTTTACATGATCTCCCAGTGTTCAGTACCCTGCACCCCAATTGTTGGGGTGTTTTCTTGCTCCCAGCACCTGGCTGTTGACTCTGGGTTCTTTGACTCCTGACCCAGATTACTATTGTATCCTAATTTCAATCTACCTGAGATTTGTACTTGAGAAAAAAAATTGCTTCTCAACATCCTGTTGAGATCTTGATCTCACTTTGACCTGACTCACATAACTCATGACTTACACTTGAACTGAACACTGGCCTTAAATATACTTTCTGAATTCATATCTTCACACACCTATTCCTTGGCTACCTGTTCCTGGCTGTGCTCTTTCTCTGCCAGTACCCAAGACCTTCACTAACCTGATTGGCCTTCATCCTGGACCTATTCGTGATAGTAAGGCCTAAGCTACATGGAAGGCACACAAACTCTATCTTATCCTAGGTTAGCTACCTTGGCTGGTTATTCTGAAGAGGCATCTGAAGTACATTTTAAGAGAAAAAAAATAGTACTGCCTCCTGTCTCGTGCACAGGAGGATACTCAACACTCCATTTTGTTCAATCAAGTGAACTTTGACAAAACCCCTATTCTAGAGCAGACGCTTTGCTAGAGGCCTGGGATGGGTACAACAGAAAGTGGAAGAGACTGAAAGATGAGTAAGACACAGTACCTGCCTTCATGGGTTTGTTAGCATAAATCAGGCATCCTAGCTCTGCCACTTACTAGCTATGTGATCTTGTTCATGTCACTTAAGCTGTTTACCAGTTTTTTCAGTTGTCAAAAGGAGGGTAATTATTCCTACCTCAGAGGTATGTTTTAGAGAGTGTCTAGAATAGTGCATATGCATATATTACATAAGCTTAATAGCCAGTAGAAAAAGTTTGCCAAAATCTTTTCTTCCTTGGGTCATTTTCATTATACTTATCTTAACACATTTTAGATCTGACTTTGGTACATTTCTCAAAACTTGGTTTTCCACACTGGTGGATCATTAGAATCACTTGGGAAGCTTTTCAGGTCCCCACCCCCAAAATTCTGATTTAATTGATCTGGGCTAGAAATGAAGGAAGAAGTCAGGGATTTTGCAAAGCTCTCAGGTGATTCAAATGTGCAGCCAAAGTGTAGAACCACCTTGATAAGATGATTAAATTCATCTTTATTCTTTTCACTGTGCCTACGAATACTGAACTCACCTGTGTACTCTGGCTGTCATAGGCCTTATCTCAATCTTTTCCCAAAGTCAGGGAAATGCTACTAAACGTGTCTCTCACAGCAAAGATGTCATGGTCTAGGTTAGAAAATCTGGATAATTATCACCAAGCACAACTGGATGATGTTTTCCTCCCCCAGAACATTTTGAATTTTCTTTAGAAATAAAAACTAAGAGCTCCCGTAGGTGGATGGTGGATGGATGTAGGAACTTCTGATACAATACGTTTATGAACAAGAACTTAGCTTTAACTGTGAAATCATATTGTATGAGTCCCTGTCTCAGATACATTGTCTGACAATATGAGTATACTTATAGTGATAATGGAATAGAATATTTGAAATTGGCCTAACCCTTAACACCTGGAATGTATGACTATCATACATTTAGATTTTTTGAAACTGCAGGTCCTACAGAAGGGCCAATCAATCTAACTTTAATGTGAGAGGCAAAATCATCTCCCACTTCTATGAGGCCTTAATTTCTAATACCCAGAGACTTCCCAGCTGATTCTTTATAATTCAGTGTATGTCTAAAAATTGTGAAGCCAAAGTTATTGAAGTAGTCCCTGAGTGAGATCACTGATTTCACTTAAACTGCTAATGCCCAAACATGAAAAGATGCCATCAATGTCCCTAGAACTTTCAATCATGAACTTGGTATTAGACCACAGTACAATGATCTCCAAACCTACAATGAAAGAAGTTTATGATGAAGTGAAGTGTAATAAAAGTCCCTGTCCCCTGAGATTCCATGAATATCTCCAGCTTTCAAGAAATTCTTTGGAATTTCTTTGGAAGCCAAGATGCAGGGATATCATTCAGGGGAGGTACCATTCATATTGACTTGGTTCTGGGAGACATTTAAGAAATTTAATGGAGGAGGAAATACAAATCAAAACACTACAATGGGATATCACCTCACACCTATCAGAATGGCTAAAATTTGCAGCACAGGAAATAACAGATGGTGAAGATATGGAGAAAGGGGAACACTGTTGGTGGGAATGTAAATCGGTACAGCCACTCTGGAAAACAGTATGGAGCTTCCTCAAAAAGTTAAAAATAGAACTACCCTGTGATCCAGCAATTGCACACTAGGTATTTACCCAAAGGATACAAAACTACCTGATATTTATAGCAGCATTATCAATAATAGCCAAATTATGGAAAAAGCCCTAATGTCTATTGACTGATGAGTGGATAAAGAAGATGTGGTGTGTGTGTGTATGTGTGTGTGTGTGTGTGTGTGTGTGTGTGTGTATAAAATGGAATATTACTCAACCATAGAAAAGAATGAAATCTTGCCATTTGCAACGACATGGATGGAGTTAGAGTGTATTATGTTAAGTGAAATAGGTCAATCAGAGAAAGACAAATATGATATGATTTCACTCATATATGGAATTTGAGAAACAAAACAGATGAACATAGGGGAAAAAAAAGAGAGGCAAACCATAAAACAGACTCTTAACTATAGAGAACAAACTGATGGCTGCTAGAAGGGAGGTGGGGGGATGGGTTAAGGAGGTGATGGGTATTAAGGAGGGCACTGGTTGTGATGAGCACTGGATTTTGCATGTAAGTGATGAATCATTAAATTCTACTATTGAAACTAATATAACACTGTATGTTAACTAACTGGAATTTAAATAAAAACTTGAAACTACAAAAAAAATAAGCTTTAAAAAAATTTAATGGAAGAAAAAGAGATAGAATGAGCAGAGGATAAAGAATATTTTTAAACGGAAGGTTCCAAAAATCTTCCTTAGTTGAGTGAACATAAGTTTTTATCTAACAAGAATCTCTTTGAATCAGCACTTCTTTCTCATCTTTAGTCCCTCCAGTTTGGGTGGGTCTGACACCACCTCTGGCTCTAGGCACAAACTCCATGACAAGTCAAAGTCCTCCTCAGGACTTCTTTTGGAAACTTTGTGAAAGTGACACTCTCTCTAGGATGCAAGATGAGACAAGCCTAGAGTTACCCATAGCCTTATTTTCTATTGTGTGGGGAAATTATTGTCCAAGAAAAACTCTACCTAGAAAGAAACAAAGCTCAGGGATTGTAAGAAATAAAAAGTGTCCTGATACCAGCTTCCTCTTATTCTACTCTCCTTACAAAATATCTGTATTAGTCACATGAAATGGCTTTTTTTTTATTAGATGTGAGATAGATGAACTTAACTATTCCTGTTTCAACTGTGAAAATCTAGGTTTTCTTTGTAACATATATAGCTATCTAACCAGTTAGTTGTCATCTAAAGTAGCTATCACTACTCTGTTCCAAAGAGGATTTGAGATAGTACTAGTATTAAGTCTCCAAGATCAGTCATGAAAATGTTTTATAGAATTCTCAGTGATTCATCAAGGATTGAAATCAGTCTTAGTTTATCTTCAACCTAATTTCAGGTGCAGATGGTAGGTAGATAAAGAAATTTAGAGAAATCCCTCACATCTCTGGACACTATTTCTCAAAAAACTATCTCAATAACTTCCCCTAAATAAAAGACTATATCTGCAGCAATAATTGGCAGAGAGAAGAATGTCAAGGGAAGACATGTTGAATAATGAAATAACAGCCATCTGTTTAAAGAGGGCTTGGCAGTCTCATTCCACAAAGGGAGCAGTTATTTCCTCTGCCAAAAATTGGTCCCAGTGATGCACAGTAGATCCAGAAATACTGTGGCTTTATTTCACATATTAGGTGCAAAAGATCTAGCACTCTTAAGGCTTCTGCATACCTAGATACTTCTGTAACACAAGCTACTTTAACCCAAGTCTTCAAGTTTGCTGTTTATGGCCTTATTACAAGTGTGACTGGCTTATCCAATTAACTGGTCTTCATAGGAGCAGAAAGTAATTCCATTCTTTCACAATATAGCTCCTTTAAAACTACTTTCCCAATTTAGATCTCCAACTCCTCAACCTTTTAGATGAAATCTCTGCCATCTTCTATAGCTTTTATTGTGAGATTTAGGTAATAAACGATTTAATCTAGTCCAATAATCACATGACTCAAAACCATCTTCCTGTTAAATCTCTTCTACCTCAGCTATACTTGTTATCATGGAACATGACAAAGTTTCTTTATTTTTCCCACCTAACTGTTCTACTATTCCTGTTCCACCCACCAGGCTGCATCTAGCTGCTCCAGAGTTTGAACTGAGAAAAGAACATGACACAGAGCAGAATAGCTTACTTGACAAGTACTATTGTAATCTGGTCTTGGTGTCTTCTGAGTATGAAATATGCCAAATGGTGGATCTTCTTCTTGGTGGTGATCCTGTCAGGAATTCTTTATAGGTCCTGTCAGGGATTCTTCACCTGTATATGAACTAATACAGGTGATGATTTTGTATCTGGACACTTGTGGCTCCATCCTCAGTCTCTCTGATTTTCGATGGTTCACCCACTGTGGGAATCATCTTGCCTGGCATTCCATTTGAGTGGAATTCCTTCCATAATGACTAGTCTGGTTTCCTTCTACTGGGTCTTCAGTAGATACTCAGAAAACTCACATTGCCTTGCCCCATCAAATTCTGTCATCAGAACAGCTCTTGTTTTTAGACTCTTCAAGTGTAAGTCAGGTTCAGGTACTGGTAAGTCAGGTTCAGGTCAGCATAAATGCCAGGTGATACAAAATCAAACTCCCTAAGAGGTTCTCTTGAACCTTACCATCTGTACTCCACCCCCACCAATGTGGTTTGAGTTGCAGGTTGAAGAAACTCTGCTCTATTATGACTGGGCCCCCTGGGAGTTTTTAACTCTCAAGCTAGTCTTATGAGGACACTCAGACTTTTGACAGTTTTAACCTCCAAGAGCTCTACCAGATTCTTACCATGAAGACATGAGAAAAATCCTCTTCTGCTTCTAGCAAGGGGTTGGGGGAAAGGAACAAGTCTGAAATATGCCCAGAGCATTCTGTTCTCCTTTACAAGATCTCCCCCTAAGGGAAACTATTTTACCTAAACATAACTAGCCTAGAGAAATGGAAACACCAAACCCAGTGCCTCTAGCCTTTGACTTGCAAGAGAAGGGAAATACCCAATTCAACCTCACTAAAAGACTGAGACCTAATCATGGGAACAGAGAGCCTGTCCCTGCCCCCCACACCTTACCTACACATCATTTGGGATCCTCTATAATAACAGGGGTTAGCAGCTAAACAAAACCCCTGTAACCCTTAAACTCTATTTAAGGATCTAGAAAAACTCAAAGACAACAGTAGAGGCAAAAACAGCACACCAGAGGAAATTTTAGCAACACCACAGCTACAGCACACAGGTAACACAATCTAGCTACTAGTTAGAAAAACATGAAATCTCATACTAAAGGTCTATCCACTTCAATTCTTTTTACCTAATATATCATGTGAGGCTTTCAGCAACAAACTACAAAGAATGCTAAATAGCAAAAAAAGCCTAAAGAGACAAACACAGCTTCAGAATCCAATTCAGATATGGTAAAGATTTTGGAATTATTATATCAAGAAATTAAAATAACTATGATTAGTATACTAAGGGTTTATTATGACTTTTTAAAGTTAAGTTATTAAATGGAGCACAGGGTGCCAATGGTGAGCCACAGTTCAACAAACGACCACACAGAAGTTGAAATAGAGTTTATTACTCATGAGTCCTAGAGGGAGTACCTGGCATACTTTGAGGGACTATATGGAGAGGTCATGGCAGGGTACAGGCAGAGAGAGGGGCAGGACCTGAGGTGCATGTATTTACTAGAGTCTGTGGGTAGGGTACTTTGGGATTCCTGAATTAAGGCCAGATTTGTCAATTTGAACAAAACAAAACAAAAAAAGCAGTGTTTTGGTAAGCTCCATGGGGGTCTCATCCAAGGGACAAACAAGGGGTAGGCCTAGGGAGTCAGGGGTGACTGCTGATCACAGAATTTGCTGAGGAAGTCATATCAAGAACTTATATTTGCTTGTGACTTTGTGGGCTGTTATCTGGGGCATGTGCTTGCATGAAGGGGCTGGTGTCAGTTTAAAGCCTGTGTAGGCCACGTGGGCAAACAAAACAAATGTCAGAGCAGCAATACCATGGAGCAGCTTAGCTAATTCTCCTAAGCTCTAATGGAAAAAATAAATAGACAACATGCAATAAGAGATGGGTAATGCAAGAAGAGAGATGGAAACTGAGAGTCAAAAGGAAATGCTAGAAATCAAAAACATTGTAATAGAAATAAAAAAATGTCTTTGAGGGACTAATCAGTAGACTGGTCATAGCTGGGGAAAGAATCAGGGAACTTGAAGATATGTCAACAGGACCTTCCAAAACTGAAATTCAAAAAGAAAAAAAAAAAGAATTAAAAAAGATTGAGCAGAATATCCAAGAACTGTGGAACAATTAAAAAAGATGTAACATACTATTACTAATAGTAACCAACAAACAATGAAATACTAGAAGGAGAAGAAAGAAACAGGAAGATATTTGAAAAAGTAATGGCTGAGGATTTTCCAAAATCAATCACAGAGCCAGGAAACAGATCTGGGAAACTCACAGAATACTAAAGAGGATACATTCCAAAATATCTACATCCAACATATCATATTCAAGCTGCAGTAAATCAAAGACAAAGAAAAAATCTTGAAAGAAGCCAGAAAGGGAAAAAAAACAAAAAACAAAACACCTTACCAATAGAGGAAGACAGATAAGAATTACAGTGGCTTTCTCTTCAGAAATTATGCAAGCAAGAAGAGTGGAATGAAACACTTGAAGTGTTGACAAACCAAAAATTCACCAACCTAGATTTCTGTATCCAGCAAAATTGACCTTCAAAAGTGAATGAGAAATAAAGATTTTCTTAGACAAACAAAAAATTGAGAGAATTTGTAACCAATAAGACCTACCTTGCCAAAAAAAATGTTAAATTATTCAGAAGGAAGAAAAATGATAAACTTGGACCTACATAAAGTAGTGCATTAGAGGAAGAATAAATAAAAGTAAATAAATTTTTTATTTTTATTATTCTTTACTGATCTAACAGATGGAAGTTTTTTCAAAAGAATACTAGAAACAATGTATTTGGTGATTATTGCTTATGAATAAGTGAAATAAATGGTACCATTGTCAAAGGGAATTAGAATTCTTTGCTATAAGGCAACTGTCATACCCATGAAGTGAAGAAGGACTTGGATTAATTATAAATATGTATTGCAAATTCAAGGAAAACCACTAAGAAAAAGTGAAAAAAAAGTATAATTAATAGTATGATTGAGAGAAAAAAATGGAATTATATAAAATGCTCAATTAAAACCAGAGAAAACATGAAAAGAGTAGAAAACAAAATAAAAGAAACAAAGAACAAGGGCAATGAATAGAAAAAAGTAAAAAATATTATGCATATTAGTCCAAATGTATCAATAATCACTTTAAACATCAATGGTCTAAATACACTAATTAAAAGGCAGACTATCAGAACTAATAAAAAACCAAGGCTTAACTATATGTTATCTACTAGAAACCCATTTTCATTATAAAGCCACAGACTAAAAATAAAGAAATGGAGAAAGATATACCATGATAACACTCATCAAAAGAAAGCTGGAGTAGCTATATTAATTACAGATAAAGAAGACTTCAGAGCAAGAGAAATTATCAGAGAAAAAATGGGGTATTACATAATGATAAAAGGGTAAATTCTTCAAGAAGACATAAAAATCCATAGTGTATATTTGCATAACAATAAAGCATTAAGACTATGTGAGGCAAAAACTGTTAGAAGTGCAAGGAGAAATATATGAATCTGCTATTATACTTGGAGACTTTAACATCGCTCTAATAGTAATCAACAGATCCAGCAGGCAGAAAAAGACATAGTGAACTAAATGGCCTCATCAATCAACTGAACCCAACTGACATCCAACAACAGTAGAATACACATTCTTCTCAATCCCCTATGGAAAATTCACCAAGATAGACCATATTTTGGGCCATAAATTACAACCAATCAAAATTTGTCAGATGCACATAAAATGGTACTCATCGGAAATATATAGTATTTAACGCATTGCTGGAAAAACCCCAAAGATTTATGGTCAATAATCTAAGCTTCTACCTCAAACAACAACAACAAAAACCTAGGGAAAAAAAAAAAGAAAATGAAACCCAAAGTAAGCAGAAGAAAAGAACTAGAGCCTTGGCATATATTGCGTTTGTCAGAATTATATTTACAGAGGAAATTCAGTTCAAATTAAATTTTTTATTATATTTTAGACAAAGAAGCTCAAATTCCGTATCTACCATTTAATATCTGGGAATCACCAAAAACTTATCAAATCTCTCTGAGGTTCAGTTTCCTCATTTATAAAAGACAAAAATTTCTATTTCATGTTTAGTGAGAGGATTAAAATAATTCATGAAAAACACCACGATAAGCAAAAATGGTAAGAACTGTCTTCATCACCATTAGCAACAGCACCACCACCACCACCACCACCACTACCACCATCACAACCATCATCATCATCACAATCAAATACACATTGATGGACAATACTGAACACAGAAAGATAAATGAAACTTCCTGAGATAAATGGACAAATTGTGGAATCTATAAAAGAAGCTTTCTCTTTGCTAGAGAAATCTGCTTACCACCACCTTCCCCAGAATACATTCTTGGGTGGATCCATCCTAATATTGATGGCTTATCTTTTCCTGGCCCCCATAGTGACCCAATGATGAAACACTTCATCTCTTTGAGTTCTCCTAAGATATTCCACTCACATACACTCATTTATAAGAGATTTTGTAGCAGAAGGGAAAGGCTAATATCATATGCCTCATTGAAAACAATATGGAAATTCTTCTTAGACATTTCTGTTCTGTCAAGGTCCTTCTTAGCAGCCCTGCTAACAATGGTTTTGCTTTCTGACATTTTCCCCCCATAATGTACTGATTTCTTCTGCCTTCTGTCTCTCAAATTTCTCTTCATAAACTTCAAATTCCTCCCTCCCTGTTATTCAGAGTAATTCAGCACTTCTTGGCTACGCCTCTCAAAACTTGTTTAACAGGTTATACAACATAGACTCAAAGAATTCCCTTTTTTAGAACAGCCCATTTCACCCTGGTTTGTAGACTCTTTCTTGCGGAGCCGTGGATGAAATCCTAGGCCAGTTCCATAGCTTTTCCTGGTACTTTTAGTTTTGTTAGCTCATTTACATTCAGTCTAATGTAATATCAAAATTATTTTCATCCAGATTGAGGCTTCTGCCCTCCCCCAATCTAAACCTAGTTCAGATTGGGGAAACTATACTGGGGAAGTGTTTTGTGGTGTCCTTCTTCATGATTTCCCCTCTTAGCTCTTCTTACTATATAGCCTCTCGGTGGCGAGGGAGGAGAAGTAAGGTTCAGAAAAAGTTTGTAATTTATAGTTGTAATCTGTTACTCACGCTTTCTAGGAGTGTTGAATTGTTCAGCCGGTCCTTTGGGTGCAGGGCAATCTGAGGCACCTCAGTGATCCCTAATGGAAATCTTCCAACTGTTGGTTCCATGATAGGTTGATGTTTCCCACGCTGGCTGCCTTCAATTGTCCACATGGTCCTGGATTCCTTTAGTTCATCCTTATAAGGGCTATATCATTACTTCAAGTGGTCTTCATGGGAAAGGCCCCTCTGAAGTGATCCAATTCCCCACCCTTCTACACTAGGATCAGATCTGGCTCACAGGAAATACAAGCTTTCTTGCTCAGCTACACTTTGGGAAACAGGCTATTCTAAGAGGAGCACTGCTTCTTAGCATGCAGCCACGGGCTCCTCCAGACAGCTACTTGAAGACAGGCATCATTATCTCCCAGTGTTCAGATGAGACAGACAATACAGTGCTCTGAGAGTACAGTCTCTAAAGAAACCCTCTCTACCAATACACCTTCATCAGTCACATCCCTTCTATATATCCTGGAGATAGTGATGGTTTACGATATAATGAATCAGATTTGGCATCAACCCTTAGCAAATTGTGCATTTGGCACTGCTATTAAGAATGTGTGAGCTCTGAACACTGCCTTAACTTTAGGGTCCCATTCAAAACTAAGACAACAGGGTGCCTGGGTAGCTCAGTTGGTTAAGCGACTGCCTTCGGCTCAGGTCATGATCCTGGAGTCCCGGGATCGAGTCCCACATCGGGCTCCCTGCTCGGCAGGGAGTCTGCTTCTCCCTCTGACCCTCTTCCCTCTCGTGCTTTCTATCTCTCATTCTCTCTCTCTCTCTGAAATAAATAAATAAAATTAAAAAAAAAAAAACAAAAAACAAAACTAAGACAACAGGTTAATTCCCATTTTAACAACCTGCTTCATTTCTATATAGAAATCTGTCAGTATGCTCCGGAAAACTTAGGACTATAGATAGCAATTTGGTTTTTGCATATGTAGTAATTTAATGCAGTGAGTTTCTATTTTTAAAAACTTTATTTTTATGTTATTTTTTATTTCTTGTACTTTGTGTTAAATTACAAGTTTTCATAGGGTATGCTCAAGAGATATAACCAATGAAAGGGCTGGGGAAGGAATTCATGTGTAAAAAACATTTCCCTGTGGTAAAGCCTCAAGGCAAAGTCCTTTTCTAATGCTGGCAGGGTGAGGAGGGCAGGGTCTTTCTCATATTTTAAAATTTTGTTGGCTCTATTTTCTAATATCTGGAGATATAATGAATACTTCTATGCCCATATAATATCTTCTAAAAATGGACATTATTTAAAAGATTAATAGTAAAAAATGTAGACTGAAGAGTTCACAGACTTCATTTTTAAAAAAACCCTCAAAGTTCAATTAACTTTCTAAAAAATAGCTTCAATCTCTTTTCATTTGCATTAAAAATTTGCACTTAATAAGCCACCAGTGGTATAAATACATTAGAAGCTAGGTTGCCAATTAACATCTTTTTGGCTGTGCGGAGATAACCAAGCATAGAAAAAGTTAAACAAGTTTGACTTTAATGAAATTATGTTGGAGACAAATTTAATCATATATTTATCAGATTTCCCTGAGGATCCTCTGAAGCAGCAGCATTAATATTGTTTTCCTAACTATTCACCAGAGCCAAACCTTCGATGGAAATAAACCAAGGAGCTCTCTTACAAAGCTTTGAATCTAGTTTCTCCTGCATAGTCTCATCCTCTGCAAGCATAAAACCCCGTTATTGGCAACAGTGTTATTTGAGTTAAGTACATTGGCTGTTGATCCCACGTTGACCAGCTAGTGTTGAGACTGCATTACAGTAATTGCTTGTTTGATTGCTCAGAGAATCCCCTAATGATCCTAGTGAGATTAGGGAAACAGGAATGTAATGGCAGGTGTGCACAAGGGTGTTACAGAAATATGTCATCAAGTTAAGAGCAGCCTTCAGCATTACAGATGGAAAGCTTTACTCCAATCCATTTCCCTACTTATATTGCTTTTTCAGTCCATCAGAATGATTTCTTCTCTTAGAAATGTGAATGGGAGTGCTTGAATCATAAAAGTTTGTGACCATTTTGTTTCTCAGGATCTCCTATGTGTTAGCATTCACATAGAGTAAACAGATTTGCAATAAAAGGGAGAGAATAGAAGAAAAGCTTGACACTTGGATTAAACAGTTTATGCCCTAGTGCTGGTTTTCACTGATTATCAAGATCATTCAAGTCTCTGAAATTTAGTGCTAAATCACCATTTGAATGTTTCCAAGTCCACAATGAATCCTAAGTTTTCTATAATAGATTCTTCCCTGGAGCAAGATTTTATTCACTTTTTGAAATGTTTCTTAAACATATTACAGACCAGCTCATCCCCCTTTTATTCTGCATTAGGGTTTCAAAGAAAAACATGATAAATGCTGCTTTGGTTTCAGTGTTACAGTTCACAGATATCTTAAGCTAAGTTCTTAGGGAGTATGGAGATGAATGGCACTGGCTTTTCACTCATTTAATATTATGCTTTCATATAAGGAACAAAACAAGATGCTACCTTGCACTTACCTTTCTAAAAATAAATGGAGGAAAGGAAAGTGGGGAGGAAGATGGTGCCATCTGGTAATTTCCAGGGTTCACGCTTTGGAAGGAAGTAAAATTTGAAATTTTGTTATTGTTCATTTTTGTAGATTACCTTAAGACACTTGTTCAGTAATGGAATGACTTTTAAAAATGTACTCTAGTTTCTAATACAGATCAATGAGTGCTGACTAGAAGAAACAGGATAGGAAAGAATAAGAAATACTGACTTAGTAGCTACAAATAACTTCTCACTTCTGTAGGCGGTATCACTGGTCATCTCCTTGCCTGAAGCTATTGATTACCATTTCATTTTATATGTGTGTGATCCCGTTTTTTGAGGAAACAACACAATATAAGACCAATTTTCATACTTTTAGGAGGAAAGAGAAATTATAAATTATTACACAAAGATATGAACATTTCTTTGAGAAGCAGAAACAGAATTTAGTACACTTCTCCCTGGTTTACAAGGTGCCTGAAATGTATTTTGACACTACGGTCTTAGGAAGTCCAAGAAAAATCCTAGGCTACCCAAGTTAAACCAAAGTAAAATATCATATACTCTTTCCTATTTCCAGAAACCACCCTCCTTTTGAAAAAAAATTCCTTTCTCACTTCCTCCACCCCTTAGTCCCACTTTCCAATGGAATAGCAGCTGTGTTTAGCTTGATGAATTTCAACAAGCTTTAACAGATGTTGGAGAGACCTATGTTAATAATAAAAAAAAGAAATAACTATCCAGAATTTCTGATCTCCAAATACAGTTCCAATTTTTTAACCATTCATAAGTCAAAGATCCCCAGTAAAAAGGAAGGGTAATTCCATTCAAGGTGGGCTGCTTATGTCCTGCCAAAGTTAATAGGAACACTCGATTTCACTGGGAGGTAGGGGAGGGGCAAAGGGGGAACAGTGCTCCAAATATGAAAGATTAATGTAAATTTATCCCACATCCTTTCAAAAAGCAAGTAATTGAGTCAGCAAATATGTAGACTCATGGACAAACAGGAGATGTTTGCATTTAAATCTTTAAGGCTGCTTGAACAGTAGTATGCTAAAGATTGTGTTGTTAAGGTTTGGGAAAGGAAGTTGGCCTGCAAGCAAATCCCCTTATTGTTAACTGAGTTGTAATTGTGTGTTGGCTAATTCCCTGTACACTGTCCTAAAAACAGAGCCAAATGTTCATTTAGTACCAACTCAACCCTCTCTATTTGTTGTTGTATCATAGAAGAGAGAGAGGAAAAAAAACCCTAACATCTAATAAATCCCTACTACGTGCCAAGCATTGAATTAGCACAATACCTATTTTATTTAATTCTTGTTTAAATTTGTGCTAGAGTAAACTGATCCTGGGAGGGTTTCAGAAACTTGCCAAATTGCCTGGCAAACTACCTGGTTGTCTGATTCCCGATACTCCGCTCCCTCTTTCTGAGAGATAGTTGTACTACTACCTTTTAAAGAATCACCATATAGGAGAGTTTCCATCCATGTCATTTAGAAGTGATTATGTTCAGGCATATCTTTGTTAAGCTAGGCCTGCATATTTCTGTATTATTTCAATGTTGGCTTACTCAGATTTTGAGAGGTTCAGACATTTATGGAAATACCCCAATGTTCTATGTTAGCATGTTTCTTCCTTTCTTAAAGAAATAGTAATAATATTTAGGCATTTTGTTCTTTCACCCCTCATGTTCATATAAATTTTGACTCTATTGAAAATTTTAAATATAGAAATTCTTTCAAAAGAAGTATTTTGAAGGATTTGGCATACATGGAGATTGTAAGACTTGGTCATATATGTGGTTGTATTTAGGCTTGACATAATTATATTCTGAGGACTCTAAAATGAATTCAAATAATCTCCCAGATCTGAATTTTTCATAAGCTTTTATGTTTTCCAAATAAATAAAACATGCTGCTACATAACTAGAAGAACTTATAGTACCAACATATAGTAATGAATGCATGAGCTTACATTAAGAAAATTCTTATCTTCCACATAAATCAGAAACTTAAGTTAGACTGGCTCAACACGCTCACAGCTGGAATGTACACATGTTGTAGCTTATTTGCCTCCCATCAAACGTTTCTCAGTCCAGATGTTCATTCTTTTTCACTCTGCATCTATTCTAGACTATTGCCTGCTGGATGTAAAAAAGGCTGAGGCTGTCTCAGAGTTGAGGTTAGACCATGGACACCACTGAGGTTCTTATTAGTACCAAATGTCTTATCCACCTAGTACTGCTTTATTTTAAAAGTTTATTTTGTAGGCTTGGAAAAGAAGAAAAGTATCTTCAATACTTTACAACTTGATAACTAGTAATTCAGTCTAAATTTTTACAGAACTCATGGGACATATCAACATATACTTCACACGCATATTGGAAGAATAGTGTTATACAGTTCCACGCTAACAAATTCAATTCCTTCTATAAGGCAGATAGAAATGATCTGGAGAATTCACTTATCCTCCCTTCCTACTTACAGAAAGGTAACACTGTAGAACCTCTATGTTTTGTCTTGTACTGGCTTGGTTTTCACATATGTCCCCTTCACTTAGAAACTGCTTCTGAATTCTCACTCCCAATGCCACTTTCCACTTAAAATTTTACCATTTTTTTAGAATCCAGTTTAAACACCAACTTCTCTGTAAAACCTCCCCTAATCTTAATTCCCCCAAATCACACAAATACCACCCTTCCCTCCTATGGCATTAGAGCATTTATCATTTTATAGTTATTTCTGTTCATATTTATCTCCTTTAATAGAATTAAGTTTCTTGTACATGGGATTTTGACTGGTAAATGTAAATCCCCATGGAAAGTATATTTTCAGGAAGGGTGCTTCACACATAGCACTTTTTAAAAAAAGATTTATTTATTTATTTTAGAGAGAGAGAGAGAGAGCATGAGCAGGAGGGGTGAGGGAGAGGGAGAGAGAATCTCAGGCAGACTCCCCACAAAGCACAGAGCCAAACACAGGGATTGATCTCAGGACCCTGAGATCATGGCCTGAGCTGAAATGAGAGTTGGATGCTCAACTGAATGCGCCACACAGGCACCCCCACACATAGCATTTTAAGAGTTGTGGTTTTTGTTTTGTTTTTAGTGGAATTAAACCCAAACAGAATATAGACCATCATGCAAGAGGTCTCCACAACAATTATTTGGGCTTAATCCAGAGTGACAGGAAATCTGAGCCTCCATTTCCCCAGCTGCAGCCATAGCTTTCCATTTCTTTTTCTAACCCTCCACCTATACAGAGAACAGTGGGCACCATGGGTATTCACCTCATCAGCGCCAACTGAATCTCTTCTGGATTTCATGGTACAAATGGTTAGGATACTAATTCTGTGCAGAACTGAGTTATCTCATAATATTACTTTAGATAAGACTAGGCAGAGAGAGGTCACAGCAAACTGATTAGTGGAAATAGGCTCTCCTGGTTGGTTCAGAAAAGCTTGAATGAAGGCTGTGTCAAAAAAACAAACAAACAAAAAAACTACAAAAAAACCCCAAAAAACACCTCTGATAATATAGTGACTTTGACTTCTATGTTTCATCTTTTGTTTGAACAAACTCTTTAGGATTCAGTTGTGATTTAATACACTTGATTCTACTGTCAGAATGTGGGAAATACAGACAAAAGATCCAATTCAGCAACATCTTCCTTGAGCAACAGGCGAAAAATGTACGTCAAATACGTTGTGTGCTTATGGCACTTATTTAAAGGTTGGTGAAGTCTGGGTAAACTGTGGATGTATTTTAACACTCACCTAACACAGAAATTGCCTAACAAATTGTAAACATTTAATGAATGGCTAAAGTAACCATACTTTCAGAATAAAAATTTTTTAAAAGTCTATATTTTTTTTAGTTCTAGAAATTACTCATGCTCATTTAAATCTTCTTACTGAATAAATATTCTGAGTTTTGAAAGTTATGTATATTCCCATCCACTAAACAAAAATAAATGTGGGATTTCTCTAATTCTAAGTAAAAACAATTGCAAGCAAAGAATTCATTTCAAATAGTTTACTGCTCCATTAAAGTTTCTTCACTAAAATCAACCCTGATAAAAAGGACCATTTTTGTCAGGTTTAAATTAAAGTCATAGCAACACATGTGGAGCATGGATCATTTCCAGTCCACAAATTCTCTTGTGGTCGCTTTGGAATAAGTGTCAGGATGAGATAGAGTCATCTTAAACATAATGGCTATGCGTAAACTCCTTCCTTACAAATAAATAATTAGACTAAGCTAATATCCTTTCTCTATAAGTTCTTTGTGGTACCTTTGAAGATCAGACGCCACTTCCTTTGCTTCTATGTTAGTGATACCTATTTGTTTTGATTGACTGATAGCTTAGGACACCATTTGGGATATGCCTCAAAGGCAAGAGACCCAAACTTTTTTTTATCTTCTAGCTCCACACAGCTGTGGAAACAGCATGGAATAGGGATTAGAGAGGGTAGGCAATTGTATTTAAACAGGTATAGTGTTTTCTACTCACACTTTTTTCTGAAATTCTAGTATATTCAGCTCAATTTATATTTATTGAGCATCCATTATGTGCTAGGTACTGATTTAAATGCCATGTAGTTATCATCAAAGGAAGTAATAATCTAGTGACGGAGACATGCATAAGTAAGTTATGTCAGTTGCAGTGTGATCAATGATGGGCAGAGGTACACACAAAATTTGGGGTGGATGGGAGCAGTTCAGGTAACAACTTTAGTTATAGTTAAAAGATCAAGACAGCATTCCTGAAGGAAGGGACACTTGCATTGTGTTTTGAATGACAGAAAAATTTCAACAGGCAGAAATGAGAGAAATACGCTTCTTGGAAGATGGAAAAGTAGGGGCAAATGTTTAGAAAACAGAAGGGTATAGTAGACCTGGAAAATTGAATTTATGGAGGTATGATGAGGATATGGTTATAAAAACAGTGTTGTCTGGAGTTTGTTCTGTAAACAAGTGAAAGCCATTTAAGACTGGTAGAAGGAAATCTTTGTTTTGATTTTCCACATAAGTCTTTTAACAAATGAGATTAAGGATAAATAAAGAAATTTTAGGAAGATCTTTCATACAGCAATGCATCTTATATCAGTGGTGGAAACTTGGAAGTAGAACAATCAGGTAGGATGCCATTTCAGTCATCTAAGTGAGAACCCTAAGGTGATGGCAATGAGAATTCAAAAGAGGAAACCAATGTTAAATACACTATGGACACCAAATTAAGAGTCCTTGAACACCAAATGCGTGTAAAGAGTGAGAGAGGGAGAAGACCCAGATGCTTCTTAAAAGGAAGTTTCTGAGGAGAATTCCAAGGTGGGAACTTTAGAGAATTGCACACACAGGGGCTATGATCCTCAGAATTTGTCACTTCCAGGCTGGTGCTTGGGAAGGGAATAATAATAATGGGAAGGAAGATTATCCCTTGAGGCAGTAGTATAGTAAGTACAAAACTGAGAAAGCAAGCATAAGTGCCAAATATGCAGGAAGACAGGGTACACAACTGAAGTAAAGGGGTCAAAGTGGCAGATGAAGGTGCTAAATCCAGAGTATAAAAGCAGAAATCTAGATCCGAGGAAAGAAAAGTGTATACAAGCCAGGAGCAAAAGGGGAGGGTCTAGGGAAGATGCTGTAACTGAGTCTCAGTTGGCCAGAGTGAATATGTAGGCCCAGCTTAGAGGACCCAAACAGGAAAAGCAGCTTTGTACCTTATGACAGTCTGAGGTGACTGTATAGATAAACTGCTGGAAATTGGATTTGGATTCAGAGAAAAGATGGAAGCTAAAAATGGAGACAGTTTGGATTCATCTTCATAGAGGGGCATCAGTGTGGTGGAACAGAGTACACCACCAAAGAGGAAATACAGAAATTAAAAGCAATGCATCTTTGGTGGAATGGGTTCCAAGTAGGAGTCACAAGGCGAGTGGGTATGAATTTTCTAGTAAAAAAGTACCCAAGTTTGCCAAAAATATAATTTGATTTATCTTTCCATAACTAAACTTAAGAATCTCAAACTCCTATTTTTCCCGTAAGGCAGAAAAACCTTACACTGGTGAATAAATTTCAAGTTGTTTCAGTCATTTCAGGTTTATTCAGGATTTCTCCCTACTTGTGCATCACCCCTGGGAGGCATCTTAGTCCTTAAAGGCACACATGGGACCAAAGCATTAGTGAGAACGGGTCATCTAATCCTGAGTTGTCAGAATGGGTTGAGCTCTTTCTATTTGATTTTCACGCACCTGAAGTAGGGTTCATTCATCTGTTCATGCAGGATATGATGAGACTTCCATCTCCTATGGGATGTCTATCCTCCTTTACCTGACCATATGTCACCACCAGGTCTGCCAGCCCTCCCTCAACTAACTTCTGTCTTCTAGAAAACACAGATGCCTCCAGTGCCGACGGAGAATGTCTGAGACTGCCTGAGGCACTCTCTGAGAAGTAACACCCAAAGCAGCCACTTGCATTCCCATGATATTTGAGCAGTGAACTTGTTTAGTTTGTGCTTATACAGATGTCAGATGAGAAGCAGACATGAATCTTTTCTACTCAAGGATTATTCTACACTTCTCTGAGGTATCCTATTCAGTCCTCAAATACTATAATAATCACTAACATAAACTATTAACTGGAATCAAAGAGAATAAAGAAGGTAAATAAATTTTGAAAGATTTTCATTGACCATAACCTTTAATAGATATATTATTTAAAATCAAGATATATTTATAGAAGCTTTCGTTCTGAGCACTGGATTATGCTGGATTCCACTAACCTCCAATCAAATTCATGCATAAAATCAGACAGTTGATGAAAGCCGTAAGTTTCACAGTATCCTATTTTTAGACCCTGCTGTGTGTACCTGGAGCCCTTCAGCAGAGAGTTTTTCAAGTCTTCTGAGGCAGGAGGAGTGTTGGGGGTTGTCAATAAGGGGCCAAGGAAAGTAGGATTTTAACTGTTCCTTAGATAAACTTTCAGACAATTACCCTGTTTTCAACCTGACCCCTTATCATTTTCAGAGGTAACTGGTGCTTCCAATTTCTGATTCTTTCTAAAATTCTGTGATAAAAATTGGCTCCCACTCTAGGAAGTGATGCTTCAATGTTGCTGCTCTGTGAATAACTAATAATTACACTTCAATTTTCTGCTTTCCAACTTTCAAAATTATATTAACATCTCTCATCCGTTTTCATCTCCTCTCTTTTTACCATTTTCCTCATTTAAAAATTTTGTATACTTTTTAATACTTTCTTCCCTATTTCCTTTAATTTCATAATAGCAGGATTTCAGAAAAATGGCTATATCTTACTCAACTGAATTTCCTTCCGCAGCATTCTAAAGTCTCTAAGAACCTGTGATGCTGAGTTAAGTATGACTCAAAATAATTGAGGCAGTTTAATGCTGTATCCTATGAGCAAAGTCTAAGATAGACTCTGGGATTAACAAAGGCAAATAATAAATATAGCTATCATTTATGGAGTGCTTACTTTATGCCAGACTCTCTTTTAATCTGTTTTTAGATATTAAATAATTTAATCCTCATATCTGTATGAGGTATGTTCTATTTTATTTTATTTTTTTAAAAGATTTTATTTACTTATTTGACAGAGAGAGACACAGCGAGAGAGGGAACACAAGCAGGGAGAGAGGCAGAAGGAAAAGCAGGCTCCCCACAGAGCAGGGAGCCCCATGGGGGGCTCGATCCCAGGACCCTGGGATCATGACCTGAGCCGAAGGCAGACGCTTAACAACTGAGCCACCCAGGTGCCCCAGGTATGTTCTATTTTAAAGATGAGGAAATTGTTCAGTAAATTAGAGGTCTCACAGCCTCTAAATAGTAGAGTTAGAATTCAAACCCAAGCTGCTTAACATCTTAAGTAGAAACACGTTAATACCTACTTTGGCAATAGGGATTTGGGGGTTAGAATGTGGCCTGAGAAGAAGAAGCCTGATTGTTGTCTTTTCCATCTCCATTGAAATTCCACCCCTATTTTTAAGCCATTGGTATGCAAGGCCACTAACACAATTCCTGTAGAACTCTGGGAAGGCCATTCTGAACAGTCTAGGCTTATCTTTCTTAATCATGATTTAGTAGAAATAGAGCTGCCCTATAAGTGACTCTCTTGTATGACATGGAGCAAAACACTACACCATTCAGGGACCTGGCATTCTTATCTGTACGTTGAAGAGATTATACGAAGAGATAATAATCACAGCCAAGGTTTATTCAGCTCTGTTGTGTGTTAAGAGCTTCATATATACACATAGGTAGTTTATTCATTTAGTAATTTTTTAAGTTTCGAAAGGTTATAATTAAATGAGTATGAATTTGTTTCATTGCTCTCCTCTTCAGAGGAGAGATCCCGTTTAACTAAATGTCAAGGGCAGGTTGCTCTTTGTACTTTCAGGGATCTGTATATTGTCCATACTTGTATTCTTTTTTTTTTTTTAAGATTTTATTTATTTATTTGACAGAGAGAGACACAGTGAGACAGGGAACACAAGCAGGGGGAGTGGCAGAGGGAGAAGCAGGCTTCTTGCTGAGCAGGGAGCCCAATGCTGGGCTTGATCCCAGGATCTGAGCCGAAGGCAGACGCTTAATGACAGAGCCACCCAGGCGCCCCACCATACTTGTATTCTAACAGCCATTTAAAATTCAGTTCTCAGTTGCACGAAGTTTTCTCCTTTTATTATCCGGCAACACTGACCTCCTTTCTGAATTTGAGCATATACTCAAGAATCAATGTTATCAGTGATTAAATACAGGGTTACATGCATCTTCTTTTTTACATTTGCTTTGTTTCACCAAAGAAATTATAAACTTTGTGGAGGGTAAATATAATATCTTGCTCTTATTTTTAAAAAGTCTCCTATGAAAACTTATATAATGTTTGGCACAAGTTGAAAAATGACATTTTAGTGTTGGTTCAGCATTTAGAAAACACCAACACGTGAATTTTACATTCAGACTTGGGGATACAAAACTTGTTTTGGTCTTTCTTAAAAGACAGAAAATCCCAAATATTTTGGATAAAGATTTATTTCTAATTTGAAGTTGATTTTCTATTTTCTCATTTTATATTTAATAGATATAGATTCCACTGTAACATCTGAGAATTCATTGGAATTGCCAGATTTTCATCCTCTCTGCTTCTCAATTCAGTGGTTAGCAGGCGATGTGACATATGAAATGGTATTCAGTTAGAAAATAAGACAAACTCACATCCACAAGGAACAAATGTCTACAATTACAAGAAAACTTGCCTTCCTTTAAACACTCTCTATTTGACATAATGATAGTGACCAAAAATAATTCATGGGAAAAACCTGACAAAACAAGAACACTTCTTATAGTTTTTAGTCTTAGCTTTTCTGCAAACCTCTGTGTCATATCAGTAGATATTTATTGGTCATCTGTGATGCTGTTAGGTCATCCAAAATGAACTGGATTTCCAACACAGAAGTATCAACTTCCTTGTCATAATTTATATCTTTATTTTATTTTACTCACTATATTCTCTTGTAATATCTTTGTATCTATGTATTAATGCCCCAATGATACTAAAAACCCTTTAAGTACCACATGACTTAAAAAAAACTGGTATAGTGCTAGGCTCATAGGGTTCAGTTGGAGCATTTCATTTGTTAAGTAATTTAGAGAAACAAAGTGGTTATATGGGAAAACTTTAGAAATCTTCACATTCTTCCAAAGTTTATAGCACATAAAAAGGAAATCTCATTGACTGTATTTCCATAATCGTATCAAGAAAGAAAAAAGTCACTGAGGGCTGGGATTTGGAGAAGTTCTTGAAGGACTCTTCAACTGCACTTCTCCTGACAGTCCTCTCAACCCGGGATGAAATTATAAGACACTTCAATGGAATACAAGCGATTAATATACTCTGAAAGTAAGTCCTAGATAGAATTAAAAAAAAAAACAACTTTATTTCTTTAGTAGCGTTTCAAAGATGAATATTTGTTCTATTTATTTAGATCAAGGGTTAGGGAACAATGACAAGTGAGCCAAATTCAAGCACTGCCTGTTTTTGTAAATGAAATAGTATTTAGACACAGACACATTCTTTTGTTTACAGATTGCTTATGGCTACTTTGCAATAAAACAGAAGAGCTAAGTAGATCACTATTTGACTCTTTGACAGACTGGAAAAGTTTGTTAGCCCTGATTTGTTGACTCCTCTCTCATGTCCAGATATGGGCACAACACACAGAGGTTGATTAATAAATACCACTGACTAATTTGTTCATTAATTAATTGTTTATTAATTAATTTGTTCTGGAGTTGAATCTATCTGATTTGGACTACCTGGCAGGTTCATGAATAGGAAACACAAGCTTTAGTCCGGTGACAAAATTCACTTTCACATTTTCCAAATTCCAAATGATCAGAAATTATGGGGGGCATATTATAGAAACCAAAGCATGAATTAAAAAATCATAACTCCTAGACTGTCTGTGAGGAATGTTATTTTGAAGGTAAACCTTATTCTCTTACATTAACAAATATTACTTGATTGACAACATCCTGCCAAATCCTACTGTGCACATTTACCTGGATTTAAGGACTATCTTAATAAATAAAGTTTGCATAATTGTAATTTATCAAATCCTATAGCAATTATAAATCCTATGAATGTATTCATCAGTTTTTTTTAGTTCCTTTTAGATTCATATCCAAACTTTACTTTTTATTTTGAAATAATTTTAGACTTACAGAAATGTTGTGAAAATAGCAGAGTTCCTATATACCCTTCACCTAGCTTATTTTATTTATTTTATTATTTATTTTTTATTATTTAAATTCAATTATTTTTCATACAGTACATCATTAGTTTCAGATGTAGTGTTCAATAACTTATTAGTTGCATATAACATCCAGTGCTCATCACATCATGTGCCCTCCTTAATGGCCATCACCCAATTACCCCACCCTCCCACCCACCTCCTCTCCAGCAACTCTCAGTTTATTTCATCAGTTCTAATACAAAAAAACAGGTTGGGAAATAGACTTCCATGGGCCATATAAGGCTGAGAAAAAGTGGTTTCTCCTGATGAATCATTCTGCTTTTATTGGTTCTTTTTGCTTTGGATATGAGTTTGATGATGAAACAGAGCACTTATTTTGGTTTAGATTTTCAAATCTGTCACTTCCTTCATTACTTGGCTATTAGTTTTTGATCCTTATTCTAAGGATTCTTCTACACATTTGTCTTTTTATTGTGCCCTATTTTATTATTTGGGAAATTTTTTTTGAGATATGAGACACTAAAAATATATAATCAGGTTGTCATATCCAGCATATATTTATGAATCTGTAAAAAGGCAATTACATCAACTGATTGGATTGGGGTCCGTTGTTAAAAGCCAAAAGTAGGCTTCCCTGATCAGCCGCGGAATAGGGAGGAATCCTGTGGCTATTCCAGTCATGATAGAGAAGATATTTAGCTTTGTCCTATAATTAGCATTTTCAGAAGGGCCATAATTATATATTACATTACTTCTCCAGGCCATTGCACACAAAGGGGTCTTTTGTGAATTTAGAAATAACTGTAATAACATGAATTTTAATGATTGACAGTCATGGGCTAAAATGTAATCATGAGCTGATGGCTTTTTTTTTCTTTTTGCCTGAAAAATTTTACTGACTTTCAATATATTACTTGGAACAAATACTTCTTATAGACTAAGTAAGTGAAAATATAAACAACATGTCTTCTGAGAAAATAAACAGAAACAAAACCAAAACCAAAAAAGAAAAACACTGAAACATTTTTTCCTGGATGAGTAGTCTTACTCTTGCCAATTACTTAACTTTTATAGTTCTTTTTATAACTTTATGAATTCATGTCCATAAGCATGAATTAAAGAAATAATTATTTCCTTTTATCTCATCTTCAGGTAGTATACAGAAGTAATTTGAAGATAATGTTGTAAAGAAAAGAAACTAAGCTGAGACACAAACATGCAAGGTACTAGGACCAGGCTTTCCAAATGCAATTTGCTTTGTGCTTCAAAATTTACTTCTTACATGCAGAACAACAAAAGCTGACTACACAAACAGTTCTAGTTATTCATCTGGAAGCACTAGTCAGTAGTAAAATGTATACATACCCAAAATAAGGCTGTAAAATCTACCTGCTATATTTAATTCAAATTATCAGTGGTGTTTCTGCAAAGGTTGAGTTGCATGGCTTTAATGCAAAGCCAATTCTGTCATCTGAAAGACCAGCTCATTTTGTATTGTCATAGAAGTCTGATTCATAAAGTAATTCATAATGTTTATTGAATGCTTAATAGAGGCCATAAAAGTCCCTTATGGGTCTTCGGTGAAACCTTCTTCTCTTTGTTTTATTTCCTCTCCCTAATTTGGAGAGACATCCTTAATTGTTTTCAGAACTTATTTTTGAAAACCCCAGGGAAGTATTTTTCTGATAAGCATATTTCCTTTCTGATGGGCTTAAAATTCAAAATTGCTGCATGAGAGGGGCTTTACAAGTTTTACCTCTATACAACACCAAAAATCAATGTGATAGAAACTCTATTAGAAAAAATTTACAAAAAAATTCTGCAGCAATTAAGTTACATCTGTCAGGAGACAGTGTAAAACTACATCAAAAAAGACTTGGACAACTCTGGCCACCACTCTAAGCTGGTATTTATTTTATAAGCATGAAAGGCTTGCTGTTAACACAAACCAAAACAAAATAACACCCTGATTGGAAAAATGTACTCTGTGCACTGAATATCTTCCTGTTTGATCATCTTCCCGCTGTGACCATGCATGTAGATGAGGTATTACTCCCTCTGATTTGAGCTGGTATTTTTCATGGGGAAGAATTGTAAAATCAGGTAGCTACAGGAATGCCTCTGTAAACTTTGTAGTAAGGCCATTTTTTTCCCCATGTAACCTTTATAATTTGGTCAACTTTTATATAAGCAGTTTGAGAAATATCAACAACAAAAAGGAGAAATCAATCATAGTATGAAAAATATATTTCAAAAATATCTAAATATCTTTATTTTAAAATGGAAAGACTGTGAGAACCTGATATAACTATGAAAGATTCATGATTTTTACATGAAAACTGGTGATTCCATTAAAACCCATTATTAACAACCCCTAACATGTATGGTAACTTTACATAGCGATATTTATTGAGTGTTGGGAGAAAAGAAGTATTAGACTTGCTTCCTGTTCTTTAAGAAACTAAAAACATTATTGTTTGCAATGAAAAATTTAACAGAAATAAACCTGAAAATTTTCCAACTGCATAAGTTAGTAGGGATTTCTATACCATTATAACTAAAATAATTCAAGGAACAAGGGAAAGTTGCAGAAGAAAATCATTTGTCTCAAAATTCTTCCCATCTTTAGGTATGATGGTTAGGTTTTCTGGGGCAAGACCTGGGTATTACATTTTAATTGTAGGATATACTTTTCTTACCATTCTCCTTCGTGCCTATTAATACTACTTCTACTACTAATAATAATCATAATATACAGCATACACATGCATGTGTACTTAGATCAATACAGAACTTACATAAAATAAAGTTAGTATAGGAGCACCTGGGTGGCTCAGTTGGTTAAGCGTCCAACTCTTGATTTCAGCTCAGGTCATAAGCCACATGGCTTTAATGCAGGGTGGGTGGGGATCAAGTCCCACATCAGGCTCCACGCTCAGCGTGCAGTCTGCTTCAGATTCTCTCTCTCTCTCTCTCCCTCTGTCCCTCCCTACCGCTTGCTTACTCTCTCTTTCTCCCTGTCTCTCTCTAAAATAAATAAATAAATCTTAAAAAAAATAAAGCTAGGGGGCACCTGGATGGCTCAGTCACTTAAGCATCAGCCGCTCGGCTCAGGTCATGATCCCAGGGTCCTGGGATTGAGCCCACATCGGGCTCCCTGCTCAGTGGGGAGTCTGCTTCTCCTTTTCCCTCTGAAGCTCCCCCTGCTTGTCCTCTCTCTCTCTTTCTCTCTCTGTCAAATAAATAAATAAAATCTTTAAAAAAATAAAATATAAAAAATAAAGTTAGATAAGAACTGGTCTTATCTTCAAATGTCTTAAGGCACAGTCTTTTGTTATCTGAACTGTGGTACTCATATTTCAACAAATCATGATGCTTACCTTCACATGACTAAAAATAATGAGCAGCAATAGATACTGAACTTTATATAACATTTATTAATATAAACCAAGATCATGAATGAAAGCAGTAACTACAGCAGTGTCACTAATGAGGAAATATTTTTAAATGTTATGGATTTAATAGCACACAGACCTTGGATGACACAATTTAAAATGACAGATAAAATTTAAAGACTAATATTTTACTTTTATGATCAATAAATTATCAGTAGTCATGTCATATGGAGTCTAGTCATTAATATAATTTTAAAAATTTGGTATTAATGCAACATAGTTAACTCTTTATACCTAAAACTATTCTTTTATTTGAAATATTCACCCTACATTAACAGAATATGTGAATGTATGATTGCATTTTTGTTTCAAAAAAAGCTTATCAGTATGTAAGCGTCAATTTGTTTCATTACAACTCTTTATGTACAAATATACATGAGTATAGATGTATATCCCTGTATATTCTCTCTACAGAAAAATAATAATAGTGATCATTTGTCAAATGATTATTATGCTAAGTACTTAATTTATATCACTACATATATTCGTACCCCAAATACTTTGGGCAATACCTATTGCTATTGCAGTTACCATTTTTATGACTAATATTATTATTTTGTAGAAGATAAAACTGGAAAGTAAAGTAACTTGTAAAAGACGTAAAGTAACTTGTCAAAGATTACATTGCTAGTAATCAATTAGATTCCAGGAAGACATTCCTTACCATTAGGTACTCTGCCTTCCCTTTGTCTTTAACTATCTGTACTACTTCCTCTCCAAAATTATACCTATAAGCTCCATGATTGGGCTCTGGGGTTTCACAAGCATACTAAATATAAGGGCAAAACCCCCAACACCTTTATTTAAATTTCCCAATATTACTCAGTCTCTGGAGGTAGAGAGGATAAGTCCTTCACTTAGGGAAAATCCCAAAAAAAGCCCTATAGTTATTAATGTAAAGCATATTTAGGGGAAAAAACTATAAAATTACCATTGATCTGAAGGCAAATGTCAATATTGTGCTTTGAAAAAGTAAATGGCCCCAAGTATGACCGAGCTACAACTATATTTCTAAAGTTGAGATGCCCTCTACTTAAGGCATTGAGGTTAAGGGGAAGTACAGAGGATTAAAGAAAAAAAATTTCCCATTTGCAAAATGTTGCTTTTTCTTACATGGCTTGTGTGTATGTGAAAGAACAAGTTTTCATATCAAGGCAAATAGGAAAGAGGAGAACTTTGTGGAGGGAGAAGCATACGGTACAATGAAGGCCAATACTTCATGTTTCATAGGTGAAAAAACACCAATTTCATAAAGAGTTTGTATACATTAAATAATCTTTGCTCAGACCTATAGTCATTCAGGAGGGGCACACACATTCAGGAATCCTGTATTCCTGAGGATACAGGAATGCTGCATATGTAATGAAACATTGTGATTTTTATAATGCTCCTATGGTTTTGGAAGTGCTTCAAAACACATTACTGAACCCAACTTCTTGGACTGATACTACAAACAGGGCACCTGGTGGCTCTTTTTATGTCAGTATTCTTCAGGGCACGGAGGGGAACACACCAAATCATCTCTAAGTTTCTTTCAGTCCTAATATTCTATAATTCTAGCTACTTTGTTCTCTGTCAACTAAGCTGTGACTACCCACCTGCCACGCCCCCCTCATTCTGCCCTCACTCCCCATTCAAACTCTGTCCTTCTCTGATGTCTACCGCTGCTTCTAAATTAACCTCAATTTTCTCTGATTTTTTATAAATGGTTGTTTATACTAGGATTTCACCATGGCTATCATATTGCTTACATTGTTTTACATATTTACTGGTACATTGTATTTATTATATTAAAGTAATTTGATTCTTTCTAGTTGAGCTGCCTGGAGGATAGAGACTTATGTGCATCTCATCTAGCAAACAGTGAAGAATTCTTGTGAGCTCTGCACAGTAGATAGATACTAATAATGAGACAGACAAACAAGAAAAGATGCATTTTCCAGAATCAAATATGTCAGTATGCAAAATAGGAAAACAGAATCAACAGAATGAGATTAACTACAACAGAACCTATCAACAGCAATAATGAAAGCAGAATCTTACGAAAATGCCAAAATTGTCCTATCTTCAGAACTTTTATTTTTTTAAAGAGTTAATTACCTATTTGGGAGACAGAAAGAGAGAGAAAGCACACAAGAGAGAGCAGGGGGGAAGGGCAGTGGGAGAGGGGAGAGAGAATCCAAGCAGACTCCGTGTTGAGCATGGAGTCTGGCTTGGGGCTCTATCCTATGACCATGGGATCACGTCCTGAGCTGAAACCAAGAGCTGGGTGCTTAACCCACCTGAGCTAAAACCAAGAGTGGGGGCACTTAACCAACTGTGCCACCCAGGCGCCCCCTATCTTTAGAACCTTTGGCAGCTCTGCCTACTGGAAAACAAAAGCTTGCAATAATGTATGATACATACTAATAATATAATATAATATAATATAATATAATATAATATAATATAATATAATATATAGATTAGATTATATAAATACAAATACATATATATACACATATGGAATCTATTCCGGCTAATAAAAATAGATACACCCTGATTTTTAAAAACTACAGAGAAGGCCTTTGGAATATGTTTATAGAGCTATTAATTTTTAACTAAGAATAATTAGTTAATTTTTAAAAAATTTCCGAGTAATGACTTCTTAAGAGGCAAACATAGCCACAATAAAAGGAAAAAAGCCCCCAAGTATCTAATAGGATAGCATTATGGCCTATAAGCCCTCAATTAACTCAATCAATTCAGAAAATCAAGCCAAGTAAAACTAATGTGATGACAGAAACAGCAAACACGTTTTCAGGTAATGAATAATCTTGTATCACCATAGAATGTCCGCTGAGGTTAGAAACAGCAGTTTTTTTCTGGATTTATCAACATCTTATGTGGGCTTAATATGACTTTACCTCTTCAATAAATCACTGCTAGTTTTTAGACCTTTGTTGGTCCTGGATATGATTGGAACTTGTGTTAACTTCTACAGTCTCTTATCCAGCTGAGTGGGACACCTTAACTACTATTTCCATGAACTTCTAATTAATACTCAAAGTTTAGAAATGAAGGACGTCTTTAATCCAGTCAAGTCATATTTAAGAACCCCCTGAAGATTGGCACCTCCTTTGGATGTTACATGAAGAGCACTATCCAAAAATTATGTTCTGAAATCTTCTTTGAAAAATTTCCAAGAATCTTTCATTGTGTTTAAGAATAATCTATTCACCAATGTACTGGATTGTTTCCAAGAAAACTTTCCCCACATTGGATCTTGTTCCTAGTTCCACCTCTCCTTCCCTAATGGCTATTTTTCCCTACCTTTCCCTTTTCCCTTCTCTTCCTTTTCTTTTTAAGTACACAGACACACTACAAATCTCTTCATACTAAATATTAAAAAGACAAACTTTAAATTCTGAGTTTCCACAGGCTCTTTTTGTGCTTCCCTTCTGTTCTTCTCTAACATCATTTATAAAAGATTTTACCAGATACACTCTATTTGCTTTCTACCTCCCAGTACTTCATAGTTTCTTTCTTTCATTTTTTTTTAATGCCATGGTGCATATAGAAAATGATAAGTAGCTAAAGCTGTCAATGGGTATGGGGACAGTCTCAGAGGATCCACCTTCCCCAGCCCCTCCTGGCTGTCCCAAAGTGCTGAGAGAGTCGATAACATTATACCCATAACTTTGCCAGGGCTCACCACTGTGCTGAGGTACAATTGAGGGACATTGCTCAATTCAACTCATGCCAACCTGTGTTCTGCCTACAATGCAAACCTGACACGTTTCTTCACCCATGTTCCCTTAAGACTTCTTTGCTATCCAACATATGTTTTGCTGACCTTATTTTGCAGAAAATAAGAATTTACTGTTGGCCTCTTTTTCCTAAATATTTTATGTCCCTTTATTTCTATAATCCCATTCTGTACTTCCTTTCCTACTTGCATTGGACACATTTTATGTGCCACCTTATCTCCTCTCGGTTCTTTCACTGTAGCAATGGCAACAGTGATCAGTGGCAGCCTCATGCCATGTAATCCAACCTTACAATGGAAAAAAAAATCTCATGCCTCTTTGGTGAACCCTATTAGGAAGGCTAGTTCTAGTACAGATGGCTGGGTTCTGAGCGGGGCATGGTCTCTGTTGCAGAGTACTACTCATGTGTTGAAAAGCAGTTCTTGGCATGCCATGGGGATCAGTAGAGACTGAGTGCTTCACTGTGGGAAACTAAGTGACTATGAGATCAGAGACACTATTGCTAGTGGAGGGTTAGCAGATCTCTCAATTTCTAAGTTTGGGCTATTGTAATAGCAATCTATTATACAATGAGTGATGCAGGTCTGGAAGAAACATGCAAGTTTTGGGAGCGTGGAGCCCAGATTCCTGTGGCAGCAATAGCAGTTGCAATGATGCTCACATTGATGCTTCTCTTTTAAAGTGTTCCTATGGCTTCATGGTGGGGGTCCCAATGACCAATTCACAGAGAAGGAAAAACATAGGCCTAATTCACAGATGGGTCATTCCTGATATTTCAACCCTGTCACCGCAGTATAACCCAACTCAGAGGTGACCCCGAAGGACAGTGGTAAAGGGCAACCCTTCCAGTGGGCAGAACTGCAAGCTGTGCAGTTGATTATTTACTCATCTTGTTTAGAGGCAGCTGTGGACTGAGGTACAGATATACAAAGTCTCTTGTGTGGGGAAGAATGGCTGAGCTGGTTGATCCAGAGATGGGAGGGAACAACATTGGAAGATTGGAAACAAAGAAGCTTGGGGAAAGAGACATGTGGATGGACAATTGGGAAGGGCCCCAAAGTGTGGAAACTTTTGTGTATGGTGTTAATGTGTATCAGAGACTATCCTCCACAGGGGACATTAAAAAGGAATGTACATGGGTAGATTTGTCCTGTGAATGTCAGCCTGCTTCTCTCTGAGACCCAGTGCTTGTGCAATGAGCCCATGAATTAGTAGTGTGGCCATGTGTGCTGGGTATGGAACTACGGCCTCTCGGCTCCAAATTTACCCTTTTTGCCTACTTTGTGAAAACAAATCTGGGCCTTTTAAATATCTGTCCTTTGCCAGATGGCACAGGGTTGAGTCTTGTTACTTTAGAGGGTGGGAGAGACCTGGCAAGTGTTCCTTCTTGGTTGCAGTGTACTCATTTGCCAGACCCCTGTAGTTTGCGGGCTTCTCCAGCTTTGGCCCCTGCATTTTAAAGCTGTCAGCAGCACCCAGCAGCCTATAGGTTCCTCTTTCTCCAATGATTTTGTAGCTCAGTGCTTGTGGGGTACACTTCTCCATGAACAGCTTTCCCCAACACATTACAGCACAGATTTCCAGCAAGTTCTGCCGGCTTGACATCATGGTGACTTTACTGCCATCCAGTAAGCTATAGCTGTGTTCTCATCAATAAGATCTTGATTATAGCCCTGGGATCTGGGGGCTTTTTCTTTGGGTGCTCTATCTCAGTCCTAGGGGTCATGGCTACTCCTTATATCTGCCATCCCTGTATTTTTTAGATTTCTCTTTATTTGTTACTAGTCTATCCCATATTACTCAAATACTCCCTGACAGCTAGTAATTCTTTTTTTTTTCAGCTTTATTGGGATAAAATTGACAAATAAAAATTATATATATAATTAAAGTGTGTAACTTGATGTTTTGATATATGCATACATTGTAAAATGAACACCACAATCAAGCTGTAGTTAATAATTCTTTATATTAAACTTTACCTGTTCGAATTATGGTATGATTTATCTTTCCCAATTGGACCCAGACTAATAAACCATGGTCGCAGGAAAAAGAGCTATGCAGGGGCCCAACTGAATGGTCTCCCTCTCTCTAAGCTTGACCTTGCTACTGGCATTGCTGAATGCCTTTCTTTCAGCAGCAACTGAAACCAATGCAGAGACTTAATTCAGGCTCCACCCTTGAGAACTCCAGCCGGTCACTTGGTGGCAAGTTGACTGCTGTCAGATCCCAAGGAGCACACCTAGCTTTCTACCCAGTGATAACTATAAATGAGCAACTGCAGCAGTCACAGTGCAACAAGAACAAGCAACTGTGAGCTCCATCGCCTCATGGATGAAGTCATCACATTGGGCAAGTGAACAAGCTACACGCACTTAAGTGCTGACTTAGGATGAGAGAAATCTTGAGTGGGTGGTAGAAGAAAAAGATGATGGATACTAATAGAGGCATTAAAAGGACATTAGCTGGGACTGTAGCTTGTTCCACTTACCCTTGTATATTGTTTTGTTTTAAAGATTGCAAACAGCTACAAAATCAAAGTACGTGTTGGTTGTGTTTAATATGGTACATGAGTAGATGTGAGTGGTGTTAAGGAATAGACCTCTATGTGCCCCACTGCTTCTCCTCTTGGCCTTCCTTTTTACTCCAGGTATTGCTATGGCACCCAGCTGCACACACTGGTAACATGAAAACATCTCGCCTCATATATCTCTCTATTTCTATCCCGGGACTTCCCTCCTACCACCTCATGAGATACCTATGTGAACCCTTTCAGTCATTCTGAAACAGGCATAAACCTGGAAGTACAAGAGATCTAACAACCCAAGGGGCACACCTTGACCATGGGGACCAGAACTAAAGAATAAGTGCTTCCTCTTTATGACCTCTGGGGTGCACAATTTTGGGGTGCCTTATACATGGCTCCTTAGAGGTACCCAGCAGCATGGAACCCCTTTTGCCCATAGTGGTGGTGAGCTCAATGAGACACCTCAGATTGACTCTTCCTCCTTGTTCAGCTCTTCCCAGTCCCCACTCCTATTCTCTAGAAAACTTACCAAGATAAACTATCTGCACTGGGACGCCTGGGTGGCTCAGTTGGTTAAGCGTCTGCCTTCGGCTCAGGTCACGATCCCAGGGTCCTGGGATGGAGTCCCACATCAGGCTCCCTGCTCAGCAGGGAGTCTGCTTCTCCCTCTCTGCCTGCTGCTCCCACTGCTTTGTGCTCTCTCTCTCACAAATAAATAAATAAAATCTTTATTTTTTTTTTAAGATTTTATTTATTTGACAGAGAGACAGAGAGAGAGCACAAGTAGGCACAGTGGCAGGCAGAGGGAGAGGGAGAAGCAGACTCCCTGCTGACTGGGGAGCCCGATGTGGGCTTCGATCCTAGGACCCCAGGATCATGACCTGAGCAGAAGGCAGATGCTTAACCGACTGAGCAACGCAGGTGCCCCAATAAATAAAATCTTAAAAAAAAATAAACTACCTGCACCAAAGCACTGTCTGAGGTTGTAGTTTTGGGTGAAATAAGGCTAAGACAGATCACTCCTGTGTTTTACTCTCAGCTTCCTAAATGTGTTCTTCTGTTGGCCGTTCCTTAAGTGTTGTATTCCATAGGGTTCCAACCTTGGAACCCTTCTTCACCATTCTCCTTCCTGCTTCATCTCATAATATAATTGCTGAAAACTCTCAATCTGGTACTTCTGTCCCCTTCACTCTTCTGACCCATACAAGCACATCCATGCTCTATTAGACATTTCTAACTTAAATGTTCTCATATAGGTTAAATGTCATATTGAAAGGAGAATTGAGCTCACCTTTGCCCACCTTATCTCCCAATGGTTTTTTTCTCTGGTGTTTCCTGTTTGGTGAATGGCATCCATGCTCTGGGTTGTGTAAGTTAGAAAGCTGTCAGTGAATCTTCAGTAAAAGGCAAAAGCTGTCAATGAATCTTGATACCTCTCTCCATTTGTTCCCAAGGCAAACAGTGAGCAATACATGCTGATTTCTACCTTCTTCATGCCCTCAACTTTCTAGCTCCACTTGCCATTGCTGTAGCCCCTCGTTTACTACCAACTCTCCTTGTCTCTCAATTTCTGTACTAATCATTATAAAGGGAGGTCACAAAAAGAAAATGAGTCAGTGGATGAAACAGAGAAAATATGAGATAATTAGTTGCCTCTTATCTGCTTGCCTATGTCAGTGGACAATGCTGAACTAGCTTAGTATGTAATTCATACTAAATACTCAACAGACATTTGTGCAGGAACTAAATATATGCTTGACTTTTGGAGCAGATGTTGTAGACAGGAAGAGACTACGATTTAAATGAGAAAAGAGAAAGGAAGGATCTTAGTAGAGTACTTTAGCTTAGTGTTTTATTGTCTTGAAAAAAATGTCTGAGAGTTAACCTGAAAATATTTTTTAAATTTTTCATTGTTATGTTAATCACCATACATTACATCATTAGTTTTTGATGTAGTGTTCCACGATTCATTGTTTGTGCATAACCTGAAAATATTTTTAAAACTTCATTTTTAAAAAGACTTTACCAGTAACACAATGTTAAGAATATTTTTATTCTAAATGTTGGTGAATTGGATCTGGGGAAACTTTCATTCCCATGAGAGTATTAGAAAGCAGTTGGCTAATGTTTATACTGGCAAGTCATATATCTCTCATAGACCCAAAATCTCCAGAGACTTCTGTAGTTGGTAGAAACAAACATAATGTTTGGCACACTTTTCCCCCCCAAGGATGGAGGTAGTTATAGAATAGAGGGAAGATACAGAATGGGGGAAGAAGTGTGAATCATTAGTTCTAAAGCACAACCTGGAAATGTCTCTTGTCATCCTTCTCAATTTCGTCATCTGTTTATTCATTTTTTATTTCCTACATATTTTTGCATGCCTCAAGTATTTTGGGGAACAAGGTAGGAAGAGGGCTATCTTTCTTCTTTATTTAAAAAATGAAATTAATTAGAAAATTATACATGATGTAAGAAATGATAGGCAATTTATGGTCATGAGTATAGTAGAAATAATTTTCTGCTAAGAAAACTTTAGCTCATATGTCGTTAATGAAGTTAGTAAAACAAGAATTGCAGCTACAGAGATGTTGAACTATTCTCAAGCAACCCTGGCTCTAGCTGAAATGACCTATTTTCCAAGTGTGAACATACCTATGTTTACTATCTTACAGGTCAGTCTCTTTTGTTAGAAGTGGTAGTTGGCATCTTTGTAGTTGACATAAAGACACATTTAAAAATACTACCAAAGAATACTGATTTGAAGTTGTTTTTTTTTAAAGAATGATGTGATTCAAAATAATCCAGCACAATTATTATGAAAAGTATTTTTTTCTACCATCATAATTCAAAATTAAACTCCTTCCTGAAAATATATTATTTTCCTAAAACTTCCTGGATCAACTGGAATATAGCTATTAGGCCTAACATATTAAACTCTTTATTTTTGCTCTGGACTAAAGCCAAACAACAATAATTGCTTCTATGCATTGCCTAGAAGCAGGTGACTCTGCCATCTGGATATGTGTCCTCCACTTCACTGAGCAGGGCTCTGATAAAATGCTATATTCCTGGCCTCCAGGCAAAGCATAGTATGGGGAGTAAGCAGCCCTATAGATCCTGGTAATAACTTTTCTTTCCCTTTGGGATTTACAGTCTGCTTCCATTTTGTGAAGATTTTAAAGAAAAGACCCAGGATATGGGAATTGAAATGTGGCTACTGTCCCAGACATTCAAGTTTTGTTTGCCACTGAGTATTTCAGGGTACTAGAGATTGTTTATTTTCCGGTTGTGATCCAGAAAGTGTTCATAGTTATAGTTTCATAAAAGATTGCTGGGAAGCCTGCTGAATTGACCAGTGTGGATCATGAATGGGAAAGCTGCATTGCCCATCTGGGGGCTCCTTTTTTGATCAAGTCTAACTATGTAGTTCTAGCAAATAAAATAGAGTAGGAGGTTGCCCTGAAACAAGCTATCCATCTTTCTCTTTCCGTGTTTGGCTTAATGGTCCATTTCCTAAAAATTCCTATGCTTTCTCTCTTCAGATCAAAAAAACATTACAATCTTGGTCTTGTTTCTCTCTGTGACATTTATGTTTTCCCCTTATGTGTTATTTCTTAATCCAATTGGTCGGAATCACCCAAAATTCACTAGGAGGGCAGTCGCTGGTTGCCTTGTAGCCATTACTTGACAAGGCTGTAATTAGTTGGGCCATTTTACACCTGCTTTCCCAGCTGGGCACTGCATTTTGCTTTACAGTCATCTGTATCAGAACTGAAAGGGCACTGCTTTAAGAGTGAACTCACAATATCCAGCAACAGTATAAAATTGTACAGATTCCACATTGTAGAGAACTTACATCAAGGAGAACTCATTCATTCACCCATTCATTCCTTCAGTTACCCATTCTTTTTCTTTCTAGTGAGTCTTCCTTCTACCATTTAACTCTTCTGATAGTTTTCAGTAGACAGCTCCTAACAGAGGAACCGAAATTGTACCTGCCCCCCCCATGTTGGTAGCTCCTTATTTAATACATCAGTTGACATTTGGAGAGACTCATCAGTTAGGCCTAGTTTTGATAGTAATCATAGTTACAAGTTAACCTTTAATCCATGGGAAGATGCCTTGCAAGTAATTCAGGGAATATATTTGATAAAGCCACATGCATAAATTAATTCTCATGCTAAATTAACCCCTTTTTCAATGGATAATATACCAATATTTTTCATTTTATTCCTGTTTCTATTATTGCTCACAAACTACTGGCCATGAAGGAATGTGGTCTAGGAAAATTAAATAAATCCTTTCCTAAATACTCCTTGTTGTCAGTGCAAACTGCTTCACATCCTTCCCACTTGGAAATCCACTTTGTCGCATGCATTCCATTTCTTTCTGTATTCGTGATGTTTACTGTAGGCTTATTTACTGAGATTATTTTATGGTAAATTGATATTTGCCTATGTGAGTGATCCAGAAAAATCACAGAAATGCAACGAAGCTCCAGCAAGTATTCTATAAAGTCAGTGGTGCTGCAATTGTCAACACAGTGGGTCATCCCTTGAACCAATAATGGGTGGAACTTTAGACGACCATTATGAAGCAATTAGTTACTTGTCGTCAACCATTCTTTTACCAAAAGCACCACTAGTGGAACTCTGCGGAGTGTTAATCCAAGAGTCTTAATGGCCAACTTAACAATGTCAAAAAGCTCCTCTCAGTTTGTTGCTATTTAGAAAATAAAAACATACATTTGCCTTAGCTTACTGTTTTAGAAAATTAAGATACAAAAATCTTGCTCACAATTTTTAATGTTTTTCCTCTTTGGAATCTATCTGAAAAGTAGTCAAACTTCTCCCCACCCCCATCTTTCTCTTTCTATTTCATTAGGAATGAAAAATACTTTCACCATTTTTACATTGCTATCAATTACTTCCTAATAACCACCAAGCTCTCCTTTCTTCCTTAAAAACTGCCTTTCCCCTCCACGTTCCCCTTTCTCTACTCACAGCCGTCAGTCTAGTTTAGACCCTGGGCACATCAAGCCTGACTTTCTGGAAAATTCTCATCCAACTTGTCTCCCTCCATACAAATTATTGCATTCCTGTTGCCAGACCCATTTCATCTTTTTACTTCCCTGCCAAATACCCTGAAGTGGTACTCCCTTATACATACTGGCTCCTTATCCAGGTATTCAAAGACTTCAACAATCTGTCCCAAAAGGGCATTTTCTTTCTTATTTCTATTGGGTCCATCTGAATATTCACTACTTTAGCAATATTAGCTTTATAGATTCTCTTGAATACCTTTTGATCATTCTCTTTCCCACTGCCGGAATGCCCCTTTCTTCCTCTCTACTAATTCTGTTCAATGCCTGTCAACATCCCACCCCCTTCAATTAAATTTTTCCCTCTTTTTTTGGTCTATGTCCTGCCTTAACAATCTCAGGTCTCTGAATAATAACATATAACCTTTAAAATCTAGTATATATATATATATATATATATATATATATATATATAAAATCATATGTTACCTTATATTTTTGTCTTGTTTAACTTTGATTATTTGCCTTCATCCATGTATAATTTACCCCACCAACTAGATTGAAAATCTCTAAAGGCGGAAACCTCATCTTAAACTTTGTATTCCTGTCCTACAGTACCTGGTAAGTGTCAAGCTTATAACAGAGACTCAATAAAGGTAGGTTGAATGTACCGTTTCTCTTGAATTCTGGGAATCACATGTTTATTGCAATCCCAGGTAAAAATGCTTTAGTTAAACTATTAAATAATCATAGAGTTTCCTTGCTGTGAAGCACATGGCTACATGAAAAGAAATAAATTCATTCATCCTAAGAGGATTTGTTAAGAAATGTCTCACATATTCTCTCTAGAATATCTTTCACGGCAATGTCTTATTAAAATGAATATTCTTCTAACACTTTTACAGTAACATGAAATTCCACATAAATTGGATCTTTCTTGCCAGATTCAGGTTGCCACAGTAATGCATCTTTGAATGTACCTATGATCACATTTCCTATGGTCACCTTTAATGCTATACCATGTAGGCAGGCTACTCTGGATTTACTTTTGGAAGCAACTTGTTTTGATATATTCTGGGGTTTTAATTTCATCCCAATTCCTTTTTTATCACACAAATGCTGAATAAGAACAACTGAATGAATGCCTGATTACTTCTGTTATTTGCTGATAGAAAAATAGCATCTAAACAAACACTAGAAAGCCTGATCCATTTTATCTATAATCATATTTCCTCTGAGTCCTAGAAGATGTTATGACCTGTGATGGTTTTTGTTTTAGGTATTAGCTTGGCTGGAAAGATCCACGTGAGTCCAACAGTGTTTTGTCTGCTGCCCTGTAGATCAAACTTCTTTTACACTGGCCCTTTCTGTTTATCAAGGCTGCTACTGTCTGTGAGAAGTCCACTTTCCAGTCTTCATAAGGCCTTTACTCAAAACAAAATGAACAAAAATCATGTTCTCTCTGCTATTTTTGCAATTCACAAACAATACTTTTTCACACCTTGTATTGCCGGCTCTCCCAAATTAGACTTTAAGTACCTTGAGAGTTGGCTTGGGCCTTATTTTGTCTCAGGTCCTAGAGCAGAGAGTAAGTATTAGATAAAAATTTGACTTATTAACTAATTATAATAGCTGGCATTTATTGTATACATACTAAATGTTCCAGGTTTAATTCTAACCCAATTAATCCTGAGAAAGCTCAGTAAGTGATACTCCTTTGTTTACCTAGTTTATTGATGAGGAAAGTGAAGCCCGGAGAGGTTAGGAGATGTACCGAAGTCACACAGCTAGCATGGCCTGGATACCAGCTTGGTCTGCCAAGCTGCTACAGTGTCCCCTGCACTAAAGCTGGGCAGCATCCTCTGAAACTGTTCTTTCTGGACGCCTTTTCTCCTACTGCTCTGTTTATAATTCTGCTGCAGCTAGAGTAGTCTGCTGTCTTCTTTGCTTTGCAAATGTTGAGCAAAATGTCTAATCTGAGAGTAGCATTACATTAAATGTGGCTTTCTAAGTATATTGTGGCCTTCTATTCCAGGGATTTGGTTTCACCATTTCATACGTGACTGGCAGGTAGTGAGAAAGCCAGTCAGACTTCACATACCCAATAACCTTGGATTGGCCTAATGCTTGACCTTCTAATTTATTAGGAAGGAATTGGAAAACTGAATTCCATGGAGCCATCATATTTTTGGGGAGATGAAAGTTCTAAGCCATTTATAGTGGATTGTGTGCCTTTATACAATGTTGGGGCTTACAGGCTAAAATTATATTTCCCAGAATCTCTTGCAGCTAGTATTCTTGATGCACTTGAGATTCCACGAAGCAGATGTATTTCTGTGAATCTTGACTGAGTTAGATTTGCAAACAGGCAAGGTCAGAGATCTCAATTTCGTTTGTGTAGATCACAGCAAGGGTAATCACCAATTTCCCAGTCTCACGGGCAACTTTCTGATTCTAAAGCTTCCCAATCAAGGCAAAATTTCCATGGCAGCTCAGTCTGTCCATGTTCTTCCTAGCTCAGTCTATATTCTGTGTCTTTAGCCCTTCTAAAAATTCTTTGGCTGTTTAATACACCATTACAAATCCCTTCTGCATAATCTTGAGGAGTGAATTCTGTACTCTGCAAGTAAATCTGACTGATGCAACTGTATCTGAATGATACACTCTGTTTCAGTTATTAAATCATAAGCCAGATTTTATAGTTGTATTTTAGGATAGAGAAGTAACAAATCTTCACTTAGAATAAAATGCTTTGGGCATCAGTTATTTATTCTTGTTGGTAATGTTTTCATTATTCACATAAAAAAGAAACAACCTAAAACAATGTGGATAACTTAGCATTCAGGTTTAATATTTTACTCAATATATTTTTATTGGGTGTCTACTCTGTGTCAGTGACAGTTCCTTGGTGAGAAAGATAGTTCAGTGAGCAAAACAAAAGCTCTACTCACATGTAATTTATAATCTTCCCCATCAATTTACAGATTGAAAGGACTTCCCATATGTGATTAAATAAGTTAAAAATAAGCCAAATAAGTTAAAAGTATTTCAAAAGTTTAAGAGATATTAATAATAACCTAGAATAGAGAGGGCTCCATTTGGCATCAACATCACTAATATAAAGGTTGGCCTGCTTACTAATCTATAAAATGGGGATTTCTATTTATTTCTCATGATGAGGATGGCAAAAATTATTTCATTGTGGAGAGAGTTATGAATCACTTATATAAGGAATAAGTAATTTTGAAAAAAATCAGTTTGGCAATACTGATAGGAATCATAGTCATTTTTAACTCAGTACTAGCAATGATACAGAAAATGTGATGAAAAGCAACAAAAGCTTTTTTTAAGGGTTTGTATTAAAATGAAGTTCAGGTTATTATGCAACATATGTACCACTTAAATCATCACAAGTTCAGGAAAGCCCTATAAAAGTGGTCTAACAATATTATCCACAATATTAAAAAGAATATAAGAGAACTTTTCAAAGATGTGTTAATTAGTTCCAGTTTCAAAAGCAGTGATTCCAAAATGGCCTATGCATGCATTTAGGGTGTTACATCAGAAAAAAGGGTATGCAGATTTTTTTAACTGTGACATGATGGCATTGCTTATTATGCATTGGGATATTTTTCTATAGACATTGTGAAGGCTTGATATGATTTGTTTCAATAGGTCAGTAAATAGATATCTGACCAAAATTAGAATATAGATTTTATGTTCATTTTTGTAAAGCAGAAATAGGAAAGTATTACTGTAGCTCTTTCATTGCAGATGAATGTTAATGAGGTTAATCTCAAAGCAAAGATCTTCATAGTAAAGGGGAAGACACTTGTAGTTGTCAGTGAAGTTGCATATATGTACGTGTAGTTTTCCTAGGATTGAGTGAAAGTAGTAAGAAACTAAAAGGATACTCAAAAGTCACGGCTCAGCAGTAGGAAGGGACAAGATGTTGACAGTGATGATGGCAATGCAGATCAACAGAGAGCTGACATTTCAAAATAAAAGCATTTTTTCATAGAACCTTTATTACAAACAAAATAAAACACAATGGTCAAGAAATTAATGATGAAGGCATCAAACATATGGAATGGTTCTGAGCTTTGGAATGAATGGCACAGATCTCCTATGCTCAGTTCATGCCATCAGTCCCCCATTCTCTCTCACTTGATGGTGAGTTTTATGAAGATTTGCACATACCCAATGGGGATGTAATGAGATGCTTAGCCTTGACATATAACCTGTATTTGTAATGAGTTCAGAATGGCTAAGAATTTTGTCAGAACACTGAATCTAATTTCTTTGGAGACCAGGTGAGTATAGAATATCAGAAGTTCAAAATGAAGACAAGAGTTGAGCTGTGTGTTTTTAATCTTTAATTAAATTTTTGTGTGTTAATTCAGGAAGATTGTTGAAGAGACTAAGTGATCTATATTCAAAGATAAAGTACGGTATGTGGGATCTGGTAGATATTTTACAAAAAATTAGCAATTATAAATATTAATTATAAGAAGCAGAAATATAATTTTCTCTGCCATCTGAGTTACTATCTAAAGACATACGGGAAAAGTGAGCCATCCTTAAATGTAGCCTTCAACCTTGTATGCCAGATTCCATCACTTAGGTCTTGTCTTGCTGAGAGCCTATACTGATCTTTCCCTCCCTTTTGATCTCTTTCACACCAAAACTGGAGTTCAGCCTCAAGTCAGGGTCCTACTACCAGCTGTTGATGTATCCTTCCTGAATTTTCACAGCATTTCTACTTCCCAACTCCCCTGCTCTTGCCTGAGCATCTGCATGCTTGCTCACTCGTGTCCTCCAGATGACATCTCTTCATTGTCTGAAACTAGGATAGCATTTGTATTCCTCATCTCAGTGATGTGTGCAGTCTCCAAGCCAGTGTTCTCCCAAATCCTGAGCTCCCATTCTGACCTGAGATGATTTGAATCACAATGTAATGGGGAAAAATTTAAACAAACAAGCAAACAAAAGGAAAAAAAAACCCAGAAACAGCAGAAGAGATGCTTGATGTTTTCCTCTATATTGCAGAGAATGCTGAATAGGAACCTCTTTGAAATGTCAACATAAGCCATAGAGAAGAAATCTTTCTAATCATATTAAGAATTCTATCCCACAAATGAAATTAAAATTAGCCATTTTTCTTTACAATACTTTTTTTCCTTAGGCCCTGTTGTCTTCCCTCCTTCCCTGAGAGTAATATAATAACAAATTGTTGTTTCCTATCATTTGAGAATTTTTAGGTTCTTTTTAAAGAACTTCATTTGGTTTGTTTCTTGGAGGCATAGTTCTTACATTTACCTCATTTGGCCTGCACTTTAATTTCTGTTCTGTCAAAAGGAGTGTTATACAGGTGTTTTCTGGTCACCTGTAATCCAAAGGAAATCTTTACAAACCAAGACAACCTAAAGAAACTTTCCATCTCTCTGGTGACCCTATCATCTTTATAAAACCAAGTTTGCTTTACAGCCACTTTATCTCAATGCCCATGTGTGAATAAAGAGATGTGATATCTAAATGTAACTTTCTTACTTATACTATTTAGAGAATGAGTTTGAATAAATAACTTATGTGAGAGCCTATTTTCCCATTTATATGTATCATATCACATAGCTCATAAGCAAATATATGCATGTACATGTAAAGTTCAGCCTTTTGCCTTGTCTTTCTGAAAGCAAGATGGGTCACTGGCAGCTCTACTGGGGCCACCGACCAAAGTTGGGCTAGGGTTCAAGAAACTCTTGTCACATGTGCTCAAACTGGTAAGGTCTGATCTGGAAGTATGCCCTCAATATGTGCTGCCAGTGCTTCCTTCATCAAGTTGGACTAAGTGAGCTGCCATTAAAGATATCTATTGTACAAAAGAAACAATGCTAGTTCTTTGTATGTAAACACACACACACACACAAATACTTCAGTTATGAGTGTTTCAATGTGAATGGAATGACTAATTAAATGGTATGGAAATCTCCTTTTTAAAACTCACCTTCAAAATATATGGCTTATTTTCCCTCAGTTATATGAAAGTATTCATGCTAAAAATATTAAGTTCAAATCACTTTGATTCCTTATATGCTATAGTATATAAATTCAGTGTACTACCATCTAAAAAGCCTTATGGCCACCAAAGACTACCACGTTATTCTTATTCTTCCATCTTCTACTTACTAGTTTTCCAATTATTTTCAATAATTTTTTTATTATTCTGATCATAAAATTAATGCATACTCCTTGCAGGAAAAGTTCAAAGAGAATAAAGAAGAAAAATGTCCATAAACCAATACCAAGCAGCAACCAATGTTAAGAAAGACTAACTGAATTTTTAAGCTGCAAAATTCTGTTTGAAGGTTGTAAAATGATAGCTTGTGCTTTGACTTTCATTTATCCTAAGGCTTATTGACTTTTCTCTTAACCTTACCTTTGAGTATTAATTGTTTCTAATGAAAATACCAAATATTTGTAAAATAAACGATTTAGTTGTGTTAATTTACTTTCAACCTGCTATGCCAGTGGATAATGACAGACTTTAGTCATGACATATATGCAGTATAATAAATGTAATTAAAAGCTATCAGGTTTCTCAAAAGTTACAAAACTAAGAAATACATTCAACTTTTTTTCTACTGTAATTTTACTTGCTGTTCAACTGACTGTCTTACTTTTGCCCCTTTTGTGTGTTTTAAACACTTACTATTAATTTAGAGTCTTAGCCTCACTCCCTCCCTTCACAGAGGAGGAAATTAAGGTTTAGTGAAATTAAGTAACATATAAATGATTGGCAGGACAATGAGACAGACAGAACCCAATTTCTGTTTACTCACTGTTTACTACATCACAATCTTTGGGTTATATCACGCAGAAAAAAATGAAATACATTTTAATTCACTTGAAACTAAATTTATGTAATGCTTTTTTCCTTCAGCAAATTTGTAAGGAAGCGTCCTAATTGTATTTTGGGTAGGCTAAAACTGAAATACGTTCATATTCTTAAGATGTACATGAGTTAGGTGAATGGATGTGAATGGGGGTGAAAAATTAGAAAATTCTTGCCTGGAAGCCTGCAGAACTTTTGGGGAAAGACCTTCAAACAAGATTAAAGATTCACCATGGGTGAGTCATAGGCAATTAAATATTTAAGTGCCAGACATTTTTGCCTGGCTTTTGTTAATACTGATGCCTTCATCATTCCCTTCTCCCACACCCTTACCCCTTACTTACCCACCCTTTCTCTCAGACATGGAATGATATTTCCATGTATACATCAGGATGGCCATACAGATTGTTGCTAATTTATATTGGTTGATTTACAGCTTCTTCCCTGAGCCCCCAAATGCCATTTCCTCCTACTAAGGCCCTCCACAAAGACGTACCATGATCCAGCAACCAAAGCATTAATGCCAGATGGAAGGAGGACTCCAAGACTGTGTTCACATCCATTCTGATTATCTGATGCCATTCCACACTGCTGTTAGATACTTTTAATATCATCCTGCTTATACCAATTTCCGTTTGTCTTCAATCATTTCCACTTTTACTTCTGTGGGGGCAGGATGGGGATAGGGGAGAAAGGCTGGATGGAAGGGAAAGTCAGAAAGGAGAGAAAAATGGAGAGGTGGCATTGTGTCTGGCAGGCAGGGAAAATGGTGGGACAGAAGCTAATGATGTCCTTCTAAAGAGACTCTGTGTGCTTATAGGCAAAAGCAGAGCTGCTTTAAGGATTTGATTACAGGATATGGCACAGAGCAGGGGATGAGGGCCTTCTCCCAGTTCATGCAAACCTGGGAGATTAGAAACTAAGCCCCTGGTAGATTAGAAGCTAAGGGGATCATTCATGCACCTAAAGAACGATAGCAGCTCCTCCCCTTCTTTCTTCTCTTTCTTGTTCTTTATCTCTCTCTCAATATATAAGTAATATATATTGCAAAATGATTACTGCCACAGCATTAGCCAATAACCTCTATCAGGTCACATATTTCTTTTCTGTGGTGGGAACATTTAAGATCTACTCTTTCCACAACTTTCATATATTTAATACAGTATTAACTATAATTACCATGCTGCTGTACCTTAGATCCCCAGAACTTACTTGTCATATAACTGAAAGTTTGTACTCTTTAACCAACCTCTCTCATCCCTCCTACCTGCCAGCCCTTGGTAACCAAACTGAAATCTCTCTTCTCACACCTTCCACCAGTTGGTCCTATTTTTATTCCTTAGGGTTTTACAGAGAAATCTAATTCTCTCATGGGAGTAATTTTCAGATAATTAAAAAGTACAGTCTCATGTCCACCAACTCCTCTGTTGTGGGTAAACACTGTCTATTTCATCATTACTTCATGGATGACATGTACTTCATCCTATATCTTGGCTTTGAATGTCCCTAAAATTACTCTTAAAATGCAGTACCCAGAACTTGGTACCATGCCACTTAAAATGGCTAGCTCAAAATAGAAACCACCAACTTCTATATTCTAGATATTTAAAGAAGCCTAAAATTATATGGGTTTTATTTTTTAATGTTTTTAGTAACATAATACCATTTCATCATATAGTGCAAAATGTAACTAAAGTCACTAGGTTTTTCAGACACTGTTGTGTCTTACTTTCTCCCCATATACTTTTCCCTAACTAAACTTTTTATTTTGAGATAATTGTAGGTTCATACGTAGTTGTAAAAAATAATAGAGATTGTGTGTACTCTTAACCCAGTTTTCTCCAATGGAACTAACTTATAATATCTCAACCAGGATATTGACACTAATACAGTGAAAACAGAACATTTTGTATCACAAGGATCCCTCGTGCTGCCCTTTTGTAAGTCATATCTGTTTCCTTCATGCCCCTAATCCCTTCTTAAACCCTGGCAACCACTCAACTTTCCTCCATTTTGGCAATGTTGTTATTTCAAGAATGTTATATAAATGGAAACATATAGCATGCAATATTTTGGGATTGGATTTTTATACTCAGTATGATTCCCTGAACAGTCATCTAGATTGCTGCACAAATCAATAGACCATTCCTTTTTACTGCTGAGTAGTACTCCATGGAATAGATGTATCACAGTTTATTCCACCATTTGCCCATTGTAGGACATCTGTGTTGTTTCCTCTTTGGAGCTATTATGAGTATAGCTGCCACAAACATTAGTGCACCAGGTTTTGTGTAAACATAAGTTTTCATTTCTCTGGGATAAATGTCCATGAGTGCAATTGCTGGGTTGTATGATAGTTGCAGGTCTAGTTTTGTTTTGTTCTGTTTAGAGTGGCAGTATAATTTTACATTCCCACTCACAATACATGAGTGAGCCAGTTTCTCCACATCCTCACTAGCATTTGGTGGTATCACTATCCATTATTTTAGCCATTCTAGAATAATATGTAGTGATATTTTATTGTGGCTTTAAGCCATTTTCCCCTCATGACTAATGACGGTGAACATCTTTTCATGCACTTATTTGCTATCAGTATATCCTCTTTGGTGAAATGTCTTTTCATGTCTTTTACCCATTTTCTTAATTGGATTGTTCATTTTTACCACGGAGTTTTATTCTAAAATAATAAGCAAGCTTACGTTCAACATTTAGGAATCTGTTAAAAATTTCACATGACGTCTTACTTGTTTCTACCTCTTCCTCTCCTGCAGTGTCAAACCTGAAACAATTTGAGTTTCCTTATTTTCCTCAAAGAGGCTTGTCACTCTGAAATTCAGTTCACCTGGTTGCTTCTTTAACCTCAGATCTCTCATGAGTTAAAAAGAAAAGTATGATTCTGTAACTCATTCAAGTTTCTCTTTTTGTTAGGATAGGGGCAATGCTATTTTGAAGATTTCTAGTTACTATATGGAAATGGAACTACTTAGGAAATAGATTATGATCAGCTCACAATTAATGCTCACCAGAAAGAAGAAAAATATGATATTGGACTTTATAATTAAAGATGTTTATTTGTTGGCAAACACCATTAAGAGCAGAAAAAAGCAAGCCACAGAGTAAGAGATGATATTTTCTACACATCTAACCAGCAAATGTATAAAGAAATCCCACAAATTAATAACAACAACAACAAAACCAAGCAAGAGAAATCGGGGCAAGAGTGAAGAAGCACTTTACAAATGAGGATATCCAAATAGCCAATAAATATATTAAAGGTACATAACCTTATTTACCATCAGGAAAATGCAAAAAAAAAAAAAAAAACCTCAATGAAGTACAACTATACACAAAAATTGCTAAAGTTAGGAAGACTGTGTATTGGGATAGCCACTTGGGCAAAGATTTCAGCATCATCTACAAATGCTGACCATATGCATTGCTGTGATCCAACAATTCCCCTCCCAGGCATTTAACAAATAGAAATGGGGGGATGGGAAGATGGTAAGATAGGGGTGTGTGTGGATATCTACAGTCGGACCCTTAACAGTCAAACTCTGGAAACAACCTAAGTGTATCACAGTAGAATAGATAAAGTAAATTCCTCGAATTGAACACCATGCATCAGTGAGAATGAACTACACCTATAATTGACAATATAATGCTGATCAAAAAAGCCAGGCATAAAAGAATATGTATTGTATAACTCCAATTATATAACACTGAAAACCAGGCAAAACTAATCTGGGAAATTACAAATCAGGATAAGAGATACCAGCTGGGAGGAGACTGGACCTTGGGATATGACAGAGACATGGGGAAAACTGTTGTGCAGGTGCTAGTCTATTTATTAATTTGGGTACTGGCTAATTGGGTGTATTCATTTTGTAATAATTAACTGAGCTGGGTGCTTATCATCTGTGCAGTTTTCTCAATGTAAGTTATGCTTCATTAACAAAGGTTATCTTTTTAATTATCCCATTTTCCCCCTTCCCCTGCCCCAACCAGGGACAAGCATCCCTCCAGGTTGGCCAATAAAAGATGAATTTTTCTGAATTTCACTTTTGACATATATCCCTGAGATTTTATTGGCATGCATTAGTCATGTAGTGAGTTCAGTTATTTTCAAGGAGCACTTTGTGACAGCGTTAGATAGTCAGTCATTCTCTTATACTGTTGTAAAAATCACACTCAAGAGCTGCAACATTTTTACAACACCTTGAGAGAAGCATCTTAAGGTTTATTTCCCTCACTTCATAGTAAGTTTCTCAATTTTGTGGTTCTAGCAACATATTTCTCCAATTTTATTAACAACATATTCATGTCCATACTTTTGAGCCTGATGAAAGCACGACTTGCCAGTGGGCATGTGAAACAGTCAATAAGAGCTACCTGAGGTTGAGTTCCGGGATTTCCTTCTTACTACTGATGGATGGCAGTGAACTATATTTCATGTCAGTGTTGAAACAGTCTGTAGAAAAGTTACCTAAGCCAGATGTCAGCCAAGCCCTCTGCTGGGTCTCCTTGGGGTTTGTGTCTTCATGTTCTGTTCACTCAGGTTCTGCATTCAGGAAGGACACTTGATCTCCCTTAAGTCTTAGCTCCGAGACTTGTTCTCATTTTTCAGTCATAGGTAGAATGTTAGGATGGCCCCATGACCTTTGTCCCCTGGTGTGACTCCCCTGATTCTGTTACATTAAATAGAAAAGTGATGTTGCAGAGGTAATTAAGGTTCCTTGTCAGTCGACTTTGAGATAATTGAAAGGGATACTATCAGAGTGGATCCAACCTAATTATGTGAGCCTTTTAAGACGGTTTTCTCCAGAAGACAGCTGAAGGACAGAGATTCTAAGCACAAGAAGGATCCAATATATTGTGGCTGTCTTTAGAGGACTGGAGAGTGACCTCTAGGTGCTGAGAATAATACCCAGCTGAGAGCCTGCAAGGAAAGAGGGTTTAGAACTTTGATAGCAATGAACTGGATTCTGCCAGCAATCTGGCAGAGTTGGGAAGGAGATTCTTCCCCAAAGCTTTCAGGTAAGAACCCAGCCCTGCTCACAACTTGATTCTGGCTTTGTGAGAGCCTAAAGAGAGAACTCCATCAAACCTGCCCAGACTTCTGACTTAGGGAACTGTGAGTTAATAAATGGGTGTTTGTTATTGAAGTTGATTTCTGAAATAGAATGATAAGCTAATGAAAGGGTGCTGTTTTAAGCAGCTAAGTTTGTGGTAATTTGTTATGCAGCAATAGAAAATAAATACACCCTCCCAGATGTGCAATTTATCAGATTTTTCTTTTATTTCCACAATACAACTAACAGATATGCACACAAGGCATTTGTGCTTTTTACAGACTTTTAATGAAGATTTAAAAGGTAATTACTAGAGACATATTGTAGATTTTTGTACCAGTTAATCAAAATTTTGAAGTTAAGATGCTCTATTCTTTCAAAGCCACTTGACCATTTATGCTAAATCAGGAATCATCTTAAGTTCAGAATTTCTTTTTTCTAATTATTTCTTGGAACTATATTAATCAACTCAAAATAGGTACCATTATCATGTGCTCACTAAATGGCACCCTTCTTACTAGAAGCTGAGTTTTACATACATGATCTGATTTAATCTTTATGACAACCCTAAAAAGTAATGATTATTATGCATAACATAAAGATGAGAAACATGAGGTCCACAAAGTTTACCGATTCTGTTCAAGGACACATAGTTAATAAAACCTGGAAGCAGGAGTAGTCACTCCAATACTGAATGCTTTATTCTTTTTTTTTTTAATTTTATTATGTTACTTTAATCACCATACATTACATCATTAGTTTTTGATGGAGTGTTCCATGATTCATTGCTTGCATATAACACCCAGTGCTCCATTCAATATGTGCCCTCTTTAATACCCATCACCAGGCTAATCCATCCCCCCACCCCCCTCCCCTCTAGAACCCTGTTTGTTTCTCAGAGTCCATAGTCTCTCATGGTTCATCTCCCCTTCTGATTCCCCTCTTCATTTTTCCCTTCCTACTATCTTCTTCTTTTTTTTTTTTTTAACATCTAATGTCTTATTTGTTTCAGAGGTACAGGTCTGTGATTCATCAGTCTTACACAATTCACAGCACTCACCATAGCACATACCCTCCCCAATGTCTATCACCCAGCCACCCCATCCCTCCCACCCCACCTCCACTCCAGCAACCCTCAGTTTGTTTCCCGAGATTAAGAATTCCTCATATCAGTGAGATCATATGATACATGTCTTTCTCTGATTGACTTATTTCGCTTACTGAATGCTTTATTCTTAACTGTCATACTGTGTCATCTCTTATGGGTTCATCAATGATAATAACCTGTGAGTGTCATGATATCTTCCCTCACAACTCTTTAAGATAAAATCACAGTTGGTAGAATTATTATCTTTAGCATCTTGGTCACTATGAATAAAGTTAATCTAAAAAACCCTTGAAAAACCTTATATCTATATAGTTATAATAAGGGCTATGAAGAGAAGTCACTCATTTGGCAAATATTTTTGCTTGACACTCCTGTACTAGGCACTGAAGACACAATAGTAAACAGATTCCTACCCTCAAAAGACTTATAATTTGGAGACTGGAAGACTGAGTAACAATTAAATGTAATTAATTTAAATTTAAAACCATTTAATTGTTGAATAACAAAGTAATTTGATCACAATGCAGAATCCCACTGCCTCTGGTTCTGAAATCCCTCTGCTCCCCCACCTCTATATTTTGAAAATAAGAACCTTTATATCTGAGTTAAGCAAAAGCATTTCTCTGCTAATATAAACGGGGCAATTTTTTTTTAAATTTTATTATGTTATGTTAGTCACCATACAATACATCATTAGTTTTTGATGTGGTGATCCACGATCCATTGTTTTTGTATAACACCCAGTGCTCCATGCAGTACGTGCCCTCCTTAATACCCATCACCGGGCTAACCCATCCCCCCACCCCCCTCCCCTCTAGAACCCTGTTTGTTTCTCAGAGTCCATCGTCTCTCACGGTTCGTCTCCCCCTCCGATTCCCCCCCCTTCATTTTTCCCTTCCTTCTCCTAATTGTCCTCCACGCTGTTCCTTATGTTCCACAAATAAGTGAAACCATCTGATAATTGACTTTCTCTGCTTGACTTATTTCACTTAGCATACCCAACTTTTACATCAACATGGATGGGACTGGAGGAGATTATGCTAAGTGAAATAAAGGGAGCAAATTTTTAAAAAGGTGCTACAAATACCCTCAGAGATTCTGATCCATTAAACTGCTCATTCGGGGGAAATGGACTCTCCCTTATCACTTCAATGGTACAGATACCTGAAGATGTCTTCATGAGACATGATTTACCTGAATCAGAGGCCCTGGTAAAAAACTGGATTTGGAAATAAACCCTCTGGATTTATTTGGGGGTAAGAGAGGTAAGGAAGCAGAGTCAGGGAAAGGAGGGGTGTCTGTAGAGACGGTCACTTTAGGAGACATACTGCCCTTCCACAATCTCCCACTCATGATATTAACTTGCAAGAGTGCTCAGGCAAGTTTATCTTCTGAAATAAGGAACAATCCTTACCTTGAGGTTACTAATGACTTTAAGGTTTGGGGATGAGGGGCTTAGATAGATACTCATTTTACAATTAAAATGCATTACAGCCTTGCACTTTGAGTGCAAAATATGGAAGAATTTAAAGTGAATCTACCATAAAAAATACTATAAGATTTATAATTAGTTGAGCATGTCTCCTTTTGGTCTATTTCATTATTAGAGCAAGAATATTAGGATCATTATAAAACCTGAAGCAAACTCCAAGTAGAAGATGGTGATTTTATCTATACACTAACGCTATTTGACTTTTTTATCTGGTTAATACAAAATATCAGTTAGAGTTCTGATCTTGGTAGTACATTTCTAGAGTACTGAAAAAAAAAAAGCACATTGTAAAATATATTCATCTGTAGCAATTATTTGCTATTTAGTACAACCTGGCAGTAAGTATCTTGCTGACTTAAGGAACTGATGAATACTTAAATACGTGTTTGGGCCAGAATTTAAATATTAACAGAAGACATAAAAATATTCCAGTCACATTACATAATTATTCTTGGCCATTCATTATTGGATTTCTAATAAAAATTCTAGATGTTTATCATCTGAATCCAAACATCAACTGTCTTCAAATTTCACTAAATTTAGGATGAGTGACATAAAGTGTTTTAACATTCAACTGAACTCAGGAAACGTTGTTTTAACACTTGCTGAATGACTACATTCATTTGCCTGAAGAACATTTTATGCTCTAGAGACAGTATATTCCACCAAATGGTACATTTTCAGATAAAAAATGTTCTTCATTATAAAATGAGCAGTTTCTTATAGGAAGCAGTTTGTTATTGTTTCTGCACTAGAACACATTATTTATTGACCTCTATGTATTCTATAACAAAAGGGATACTACACTTTTAAAAAGACTTGAATCTTATGTAAACTCTTATTCCCTCTAAATTGCAACTTCAACATTTTTTTCCTTGCCTACAAGGTGAATTTGTTCATGGAAAATAATAGTTAAAGGTTGAATTCCTTTAATACTCAAGCATAATTACCATTATTTTCAATAGGGAAAAATGTTTTGCATCTAAGACCCTAAAAAAAAAAAAAAAAAACCATTGTTGCTAATTCAACTCTAGTTCTCATTCAGATAGAAATAACCACTTCAATGGTTAACATGAGTTATTATAATACAATTTAATAAGACAGTCCCTCTTTATTAATGTGAGTTAACTAATTTGATTAAATTAACTTGATGTAGCTGCTTACCTGCTCCAGTTTAGTCCTTTGGAGGCTACTATGTAACTTAACACAAAACCTATACTTTTAAACTAAACATATATATGATACTCTGTGCATTTCTATAGTAACTCATATTGCAATGTTTCCTAAATGGAACAGTAAAGACAAAACAAACCAATAAACAGTAGAAATGGTGTGTCAGACCCAATGAACACCACTGGCACCAAGGAGATCTGAAACAAGAGTTCATTGTGGCTATAAATTCAAGCACTAGGACACTGAGAACTTAAACGCTGCTCCAGCTCCACATGGATGCAGATGACCAGGCTCTATTTTTGAGCTATTCTTCTGTGAATGAGGTAAGCAAAATCCTAAAGACCTCTCATCCAAATTCCCATAGCCATTCTATATTCAGTCAGGGTCCATTATTTTTTTTAAAGTCACATTTTAGTTAAATTGAGCATTAATCTCCCTAGCTTTCCAATTTAAGAAATCAGTTCAGCATTTCTCTTCCACCTTAAAGTCCTCTAAAATATACCTACAAATGATGTAATTTAAAGAAAAAACTTTATGAGGACTTATTACTGGACATTTGTGTTGGCTTTTGTAAATTATTATCTCTATATATACTTTGGGGGAAAGTATTGGGAAAATGTCAAGCTCTATATACATAAATTTTAATTCAAAATAATGTTCATATCCTTTTCTTTTTCTAGTTATTGTGGGGTATCCTGAACAGACGGGGGTGGGGGGGCACCAACTATGGAGCACTCTGATCAGGTAGAGGTTAGCAGCATGGGAGGTGAAAGAACTCACCCAAGGCAGAACAAAAGAGATAGAAGTTTACTGACTACATTATAAGGGACAAAAGAGATAGAAGTTTAGGGAGCAGTGGGAACGAGAGCAAAGTAGAGACATTCTGTGATGAAGCGGTGGTGAGGGGCCACAGTTGTAGGGCAGAGTGAAGGAGTATGGGGAATGTATGGAATTTTCCCTTTTTTTTTGTAATCTTAGGAACTGTGCCTGGTTGTAATTGGTCACTTAGGGCCTGTGATTATTTTGAGGTGGGTCATTTAATGAGCCTGTTTGCATTCAGCTTGGTGGTTGCTGTGGGGCCTTTTGCTTTGATCAACTTTCCATTGTTCAAGCCTGTTGCCTAAAAGTGGCCTCCACAATTACTGTACCCTCTCCAGCAAGTATAAAAGCCAAACTTAAAAGATTTTTTTGTACATTTGTTATTTTCATCTTCCTTTCCATCTGCAATCTACTCTGATATGACTTATGCTCCCATCACACCATCAAAAATTCTCTTGTTAATATGACTAATAACCATTCATATCACTCCCTGCTCCCAATTTGCTCTACTCCTAGCAATTTCCCCCCTTTTGAGCCCTTCCTCCTTCTTGAAATCCTGATATCTTTTGCCTTCCAGAAGACTATACTCTTCTAATTTTTCTGTTGCCATGCCTTGTCTGCTCCTTAATGGTCATCTTATCTGGTACCTCTTTTTCTATCAAAATTTACAGGTAAACAGCCTAGGCTTCTCTCCTGGGGATTCAAGTTCCATTAAGTCTACTTCCTAAATATCTCCCAGATCTGTCTTATTCCTTCCCTCCCCACTTCTGTCACATCAATAAAAACTAATGTACTCTCTTCCAGAGCAATCTGGGTTTCCTTATGGTCTGCACATAACTTTTAATCCCCTGGAGTCCATTCTTCACATTACTACTACATTGAACTCTATAATGCCAATGTGATGGTATCACTATTTTTAAAGTCTTTCTAGTGAGGGACACCTGGCTGGCTCAGTCCATAGAGCATGCAACTCTTGATCTCTGAGTGTGAGTTCAAGCCCCATGTTGGGTGTAGAGATTACTTAACATACATACATACATATCTTTAAAAAAATAAAGTCTTTCAGTGATACCCCAGTGTCCTTCAATTCCAATTCTCAGCATTCCACACCAGATATTCCATGATATGGTTTCTTCTTTCACCTCTCATTTGCTTGTGTACTTGCTATTTTACATATATACATATATATTACACATAATATATATAATATATATGACTAAAAATAATATAAATAAATTGCAAGAGAAGGTATCTTTCAGATACAAAGAACATCATGTGTAAAATCCTTGTGGAAAGAGAACAATTTCACAGGGGGAGCTGATGACTAAGTATCAGCTTTCAAGTGCTAGGCTTGTGGAGCACTTGACACTTAGGCCTAGACTCACGTTAAGGCAAGTAGGTGGATGAAGCGTCCAGACCACCATGTACTGGGGTCATGGGCAATTACAGGCTAAGTGTGAACAGAATATATGCAGTATGAGAGGTAATTTTATGCGTCATTTGACTGGGACCAGATATTTGGCCAAACATTATTCTGGGTGCGCCTACAAGGGTGTATCTGGAAGAGATTCACATCTGAATCAGTAGACTAAGTAAAGCGGATTACTCTCCCCAGTGTGGGGGAGTCTTTTCCAACCCACTGAAAACCTAAATAGAAGAAAAAGGCTGAGGGAGAGGAAATGCTTGCCTGGCTGTTTGAGCTAGGACATCAGTCTTTCTATGTCTTTAAACTCAAACTGAAACATTACTTTCCTTGGGTCTTGAGCCTGCTGGCTTTTGGATTGGAAGTTACATGAATGGTTTTCCTGGTTCTCAGGCCTTTGGACTTAGACTGGAGCCACACCATTGTCTCTCCAGGGTTTCCAGCTTGTGAACTGCAGATCTTGGGACTTCTCAGCCTAATCATGTGAGCTATTCTTTATAATACCTCCCCTCCCCCCACGATAGATGATAGATAGATAGATAGATAGAGATATACCTTGAGCCTTATTAAGGATTACTGTTGACCCTTAGGATCTAATGAAATTTGCCTGCCGAGATTTTGGACTCGGTTGGGACCCATCACCCTTTTTTTCTTAATCTATCTAGATCTATTCAGATCTGTCTATTGTTCTGCTTTTCTGGAGAATGCCAGTATGGATTCCAGTACCAAGAAATGGGGTGCTTTTTAACAAATATCTAAACATGTGGAAGCAACTTTGGTACTAGATAGTGGGTAGAGGCTGGAAGAGTTTTTAGGTGCCTGCTAGAAATACGGATGATAAGTGTGATTCTAGTGAGATCTTAGACATGAGGAACATGTTATTGGGAACTGGAAGAAAGTCAATCCTTATTATAAACTGCCAAAGAATCTGGCTTAACTGTATTCTGGTGGAAGGCAGAACTGTCAGCTATGAAATTTTATATTTAGCTGAAGAGATTTCTAACCCACGTGTTGAAGGAGCATCTTGGGTCCTCTTGGCTGCTTATAATAAAAAGCAAAAGGAGAGAGATGAACTGAAGAAGAAAATGTTAAGCAAAAAGTAATCAGAATTTGAAGACTTGGAAAATTCTTAGCTTATCATATTACAAAAAAATGACAAAGCTTGTTTTGAAGCATGTGGCTAAGGATGTGGCTGAATCACCATTTGATAAAGAGATCATGGGTGTGACTCATGGACTTAATCAGCCATTTCAGCAGAAGTCAGGAATAGAGATGGAATTATACCCTCAAATACACCACCAGTGTGAACTAAAAGGGAAAAAGAAAGTGGGATGGAATGAAGGAAAGTTTGGATATCTTCTACAGGACTGGACTATAATGCTACTCAGTCAGAAGCAAACATGCTCTATTCTTCAAGAAAAGGGAAGAATGATCCTGCTGGCAGTCATCAGGTTTGCCACTCCCACCACAGACTCAGAGGCAAGGATGTTTTCTCCTTTGTTTCAAGAGTAAGGCCATCCCTCAGAGTTGTGGGGGTGATGTTGCCACCCCATTAGGTCTGGAGGGTAGAGTGTCAAATCAGAGGATTATTCTTGAGACTTGAGATCTAGTGAATTTCCCTTTCTAGGTTTTGGACTTGTTCAGAACTTGTCACTCCTTCCTTGTGATGCCTCCCTTTGGGAATGGGAATGTCTATCCTATGTCTGCCCTACCACTGTATTTTGAAGCACATAACTTGTCTGGTCACAGGTTCACATCTGGAGAGGAATTTTGCCTCAGACTGAATCATACCTCGAGTCTCACCCACATCTAATTTGGATATTTAGATGAGACTCAGGACTTTAGATTTGATGCTGAAATGAACTTTTACTTTTGGGACTGTTGGGATGGAATGAGTGTATTTGCATGTGATAAGAACATGAATTTGTTGGGGGAGGGTTGGAATACTATAGACTGAATTGTGTCATCCCCAAATGCCTACATTAGAGCCCTAAGCCCCAGTGTGACTGGGTCTGCAGATAAGATCTTTAGGAGGTAATTAAGATTAAATGAGCTCTTGAGAGTGGGGCCCTAATCTGACAGGACTGTGACTTTACAAGAAGAGATCTCTCTCACTGCCTTATGAGGACACAGGGAGAAGGCTCTCTATACGCTAGAAGAGAGTTCTCACCAGAACCCAGTCATGCTGGTATCCTGATCTCAGACTCTCAGGCTCTAGAACTATAAGAAAACAAATTTCTGTTGTTTAAGCCACCCCGTCTATGGTATATTGTTACGGCAGCCTGAATAAACTAAGACATGCAGGAAATAGAGGCTGAACAGTACTGTCATAGTGCTTACATAGAGGAATCTGAAAACTGTTGCTAGGGTTGTTTTGTCATTTATTGGTGTAAATAATAAATCAACAGTTACTATTTTTATTGTTTTATAATGCTTTTTTTTATTTTTCAGTAAATCCTTTGGCAGCAATGATCTCAAAAATGAGAGTACATGTTTAATGAAAAATTAAATCTGAATTTCCATTTCTCAAGATAGTTGATTATGGATGTGTAACCTGCAAAAATTATTTGTTGACATTTACTTTTCACTATGATGGATGGTACAGAAGCAGCTACAGAAGGTGTGTTTACAGATCAATCCATGAACCACATCTTTTCATCTAAATCAATTGTCTGTTATTCTAAATTAATGATGTTTATTTTGATTCTAAGTTTTCTTTAACACATTTGAAACCTGAAGTGACTGGTTAATGTATTGGCTTCATGATCAGAAGACTGTCGCAGATAGTTAAATGACCCCAGGATAACATTAGGGTCATTAAATGCTTCAGGTAGAAAATAAGTGAATTCCAATAATACGGTTTTTTGTTTTGTTTTGTTTTCCATGCAGTTCATGAAATCAAAGAAAAGCTTTTGGAAGTTCATTCTGCTAAAAGTGAAACATCTGATATTACTGCGAATGTTATTGTAAACTTGATTAAGTTCAAAATGGAACAAAAAATTATTTGCTTTTGCGGTGATAATATGAACAAGATGCATGTGTGGTGGAGCACAGCATTTTGGTAAAAGCAATATTCTTACTAAATTAAGGAACTTATGGGGCAGAAATTTTCCTTTATCTACTGTGGTATACATATAAGTAATAATTACATTCAAACAAATAGCAATGTCTACTAATCAAAATAGAACCTGTAGATGTCACATTTTACAATATTTTTATATATATGCACAGATAAACTAACTGAACTATAAAATTGCTGTGATGAAGCAGATGTAGAATTAATTAGAAAAAGCTTCAGCAGAGCTGTACATGCTTTCTCCCTTTGCTACTCAGCATCATTTGGATTTTAGAAATGTTTTAACCTCTGAAGGACTACATTGAAGTCAACCTAAGTGTCCTATGATGATAATAAGCCTTTTTGTAAATTAAATACTCCTAAATTTTGGTTCCATTTTTTTTAAATCAGTTGAATATCTCTAAAAGTATTTAACGAAGCATATGTCAAAAAGTTTAGTTTTCAAACTTTCAAAAATTGCAACTATTACAACTAAATCTTACAACCAAGATTTTAACATTTACACTCAAAAAAGCAAAAAAGGAACTGAGCAGATTAAACAGTGAGTAGGAGGTACAAGACTTAACATTTTTTTCTTCAGGTATAATATACATACAGTAAATTGTGTAAATTAATCATGAGGGTACATTTTGATATATTTTTATTGTCTAATGATTTTATATGAACTTATGTGTATATATTTATACCCATGTAATTACCACCCTATAAAGATATAGAATATTCTAACACCACATAAGCTTCTTTCATGTCTTTGTGTAAAATTTCATTTTAAAAGTGAACAATTCAGCTTTGAAATGTCTGAAGCAACTTTTGATTGAGCTATTTTTAGTTGTATAAATTTATATTACATCTCAGGATGCAAAGGAATTGAGAAGGTCCATGATTTTGAACATCTCAATTCGGATAAAGATTCAAGATTCATAAATTAAGCAAATCTATTTGATCAGTTTATCTCATGAAAAATATAATCACCAAAGTTACTCTAAAGGAGACAAAAAGATAGTATCTATAAAAATATTAGGGTTGAAATATTTATACAACTTAACATAAAACAAATTAGAATTTAGCATATCCTTTATTTAGTAGAATTAGCTCTGAATTTATTAGGTACTTCAACAACCAAGAGAGTTCTTTCTCCATTAAAAATACTATTATGCTCTTTAGAGATGGTTCAGTTGAAGGTGTAAATAATTCCTAGTTTATCAGCAATAAAGTGCATTTTAAAGAAGACTGCCAGCAATTTTGTAAAAAGAATAGACCATAATAAAAATATAGTCTTTGGAAAAATACTGTTGTGGTATTAGATACAGATATACCTAGGAAATGGATTAAAATATGTGAATATGCACTGAATATTTAATCACTTATGATTAAAGATTTTAAATTTTGCTTTAATGTACAAGGTTATATGTTGTTTTGTTTTGTTTTTAGAAAACATGCTTTAACTTTTTGTTAGGGATTAATGTCAAACATACAGAAAAGTTGGAAGAATAAAAACTGTACAGAGGATAGCTATATATCCTTCGATCACATTCACCTGTTGTTAACATTGTGTCTCATTGCTAACATTTAGTCATTTGTGCCCTCACTCTTCTCTCACCTTTGAGAGTAAGTTGCATATATCCTATCATTTTTGCCTTCTATTCCTAAATGCTTTGGCATGTATTTTCCTAAAAGTAAAAATATCCTTTTGTAAAACAACAGTACAGTTATCATTACCAGTAAATGTAATACCTATATTAGATCTTTATCTAATCTAACATCCATATAGTAATTTTGTCAGTTGACCCAAGTCGATTTACAGCATTTTTTTTTTCTTCTAGTGCAGGATTGAAGATCCAGTGTAGGGCCAGATATTGCATTATTTGTTGTACTAATTATCTCTTTCTGCACAACGAGTTATCCCACAACTGGATGGCTTAATGCAATAAACATTTATTTTGTAAAGATTTTATTTACACTCTGAAGAGTTTTAATCAGGAAAGGATGCTATATTTTGTCAAATGCTTTTTCTGCATCAATTGAGAGGATCATATGGTTCTTGTCTTTTCCTTTATTAACGTGTTCTCTAACATTCATTGATTCGCAAATGTTGAACCACCCTTGCATCCCAGGAATAAATCCCACCTGGTCATGGTGGATAATCCTTTTAATGTACTGTTGCATCCTATTGGCTAGGATCTTGTTGAGTATTTTGGCATCCATATTCATCAAGGATAGTGGTCTGTAATTCTCCTTTATGATGGAATCTTTGCTTGGTTTTGGGATCAAGGTAATGCTGGCCTCATAGAATGAGTTTGGAAGTGTTCCTTCTGTTTCTATTTTTTGAAACAGCTTCTGAAGAATAGGCATTATTTCTCCTTTAAATGTTTGGTATAATTCCCCTGGGAATCCATCTGGCCCTGGACTTTTGTTTTTTGGGAGGTGACAAAATACAGCATCCTTTCCTGATTAAAAGTCTTCAGAGTGTAGGGATAGAGGAACATTCCTCAATCTCATAAAATCCATCTATGAAAAGCCTATAGCGAATATCATTCTCAATGGGAAAAAGCTCTCAGCTTTCCCCTTAAGATCAGGAACACGACAAGGATGCCCACTCTCACCACTATTGTTCAACATAGTACTAGAAGTCCTAGCAACAGCAATCAGACAACAAAAAGAAATAAAATGTATTCAAATTGGCAAAGAAGTCAAACTCTCTCTCTTTGCAGATGACATGCTACTTTATGTGGAAAACCCAAAAGACTCCACCCTCAAATTACTAGAACTCATACAGCAATTCAGTAATGTGGCAGGATACAAAAATCAATGCACAGAAATCAGTTGCTTTTCTATACACTAACAATGTAACTGTAGAAAGAGAAATTAGAGAATCAATTCCATTTACAATAGCACCAAAAACCGTAAGATACCTAGGATTAAAGCTAACCAAAGAGGTAAAGGATCTATACTCTAGAAACTACAGAACACTTATGAAAGAAATTGAGGAAGACACAAAAAGATGGGAAAACATTCCATGCTCATGGATTAGAAGAATAAACATTGTTAAAATGTCTATGCTGCCCAGAGCAATCTACACTTTCAATGCCATCCTTATTAAAATACCATTGGCATTTTTCAAAGTGGTGGAACAAACAATCCTAAAATTTGTATGGAACCAGAAAAGACCCCGAATTGCCAAAGAAATGTTGAAAAAGAAAAACAAAGCTGGGGCATCACGTTGCCTGATTTCGTGCTATTTTACAAAGCTGTGATCACCAAGATAGCATGGTATTGGCACAAAGACAGACACATAGACCAGTGGAACAGATTAGAGTATCCAGAAATGGACCCTCAACGTTATGGTCAACTAATCTTGACAAATCAGGAAAAAATATCCAATGGAAAAAAGACAGTCTCTTTAATAAATGGTACTGGGAAAATTGGACAGCCATATACAGAATGAAACTCAACCATTCTCTTACACCATACACAAAGATAAACTCTAAATGGGTGAAAGACCTCAATGTGAGACAGGAATCCATCAAAATCCTAGAGGAGAACATAGGCAGTAACCTCTTCGACATTGGTCACAGCAACTTCTTTCATGACGTCTCCAAAGACAAGGTGAACTAAAGCAAAAATGAACGTTTGGGACTTCATCAAGATAAAAAGCTTCACATAGCAAAGGAAACAATCAGCAAAACTAAGAGGCAACCTATGGAATTGGAGAAGATATTTGTAAATGACATTACAGATAAAGGGCTGGTATCCAAGATCTACAAAGAACTTCTCAAACTCAACACCCAAAGATTTTATTTATCTACTTGAGAGAGAGAGCATGCAAGAGTGCATAAGCAGGGGGAGGGGCATGGGGAGAGGGAGAAGCAGACCTCCTGCTGAGTGTGGAGCCCAATGTGGGCTTGATTCCAGGATCCTACGATCATGACCTGAGCCAAATCACATAGACCAACCCTGATTCATTGTGGGTTAAGACTACACAAAGGTATGAATACCAGGAGGTGAGGCTAATTGAAGTTCATCCGGAAGGCTGTCTACCAAACTTGTCATTCATGTCTCTTTTTACCTCTTTTAATTAAAATTATTTTTTAAAAGCTGTTTCAAAGAACTAATTTATATTTTGTCATTCTTTTATAGTGCTTTAGTTGACCAGTATAATAAAATAAGATGGGATCAGCCAAATAAATTATTTAATTACATTTATTGTCATGTTTTACCCTCAAATCTGTCCCAGTTTGGACAATAACTTATTTCGGTCACCCTAATCTTAGCTTAAAAGATATTTCTTCCTAGAGTTTTTTTTCTGAACCCACCCTAGAATCAATTATTTTCCCCCTTTATGGTCTCTCCTTTTATCTTAAACTTTTCCTTACATGACACTAATCCAACATTCTCTTTGTGTTACTTCCACAAAGGCAAGAACTATGTTTAAAATGAATAAATAGATAAAATACTACCCTAATTATCAACATTGTTTAGTGTTTGATCATTATATTTAACCATAACTATACTCCAGGGAAATGTAATCATATAACAAAATACAAAAGTAAATTTAGCCAATTAAAATGTTAACTAAAAACACTTTATTTATTCATTTATTCATTACACACATGTTTACTGAGCATCTCTACTATGTGCTAGAAGGTATTCCAGAAGCTGGGGATTCACTGCTTAGGGATATGTATAAATTTCTCTCATGAAGCTTCCATTCAAGAGTATAACTAAAAATGAAGCAAATAAACTAATAAGTCAAAAAATAATTCCACATTGTGATAAGTGCTACATACAGTAAAATATCTTAATGTGATAGCTAGTTACCAGTAGTAGTGCTAAGAAATGGCTACTTTAAACAAGAGTTTATAGTGACTACTCTGAGGAGGTAGCATTTGAGTTGAGATTGGGGCAGCAAGGAGCCATCCATTCCAAAACTAGCAGGAAAGTGCTGTGCATGAAATATAGAATACTCTGTTTTAGAAATGTCTATGTACAAGAACGGCTAAAGATTAAGCTATATTTGATGAGAAATATCCTTTATTTTTTCAAAACACATTTAATTTCCTTAAATGGAAAAGCATTTCTCTAGATTATTGCTATTGCTATTATTATTACAGTATTAATACTTGCCTTTATGCAGTTGCTGTTGTCTGGTGAATACATATGTGGCTAACTGATTTACTCACCATGTACTTTGTAAATTTAAGCCATCTGTGAGTGTTTAATAATATGTTAATACATGTACCTGGTTGTGTCTCAGCTCATAATAGAGTGTGAATCATCACATTCTTAGTTCTAAGGGATTGCAGAACTATTCACACTGCTCAAGCACACTGCTCAACAAATAGGATTCTGATATAAAAATTTAGCCTTAACTCATTCAATTCAGGTCATGTCCTCAAGCCGATGCTTTTGACACAGGTGTTCTTTACCAGTGGTGGGAATGTTTACTTTATAAACCAACTCTGACATGGAGTTTTGTATCAGAATAACCTCAAACTGGAATTTCAGATTGCTAAGTATGCACCTGGGTTATAAATCTTGATTATATCAATACATTGTCCTTATTCTGCAGTGTAAATAACCAAAATAAACTAAATATTTGGTTATGTTGGGTTGTCCATATGAGTTTATTACCCCAAATTATTTCTTGTTTAACCCTCTCTAAATATTACATTTATTCAAGTACACTTCCACATGGCTTATGGTACTTTGTGCAGCACATATATGTCTGAGAGATCTTGTGCAAATCCAACTACTGTAAATGGAATTGTTTTTCTAAAAGCCTAAGAAGAGGTTGGATTTTAAAGAAATCCTGAAGAATCATTTTTCTAAGTAAGAGTCCTTCTATAAAGTGACTCATCACTTCTTATTTCATCTATAGAGAGGTCAGATTTTAACGAATCAGATTTTCTTAGAATACATTTATATACATCACATTCCCTATCCACAGATACTGCTGTATGTTGAAAAACACTTTAATACCTGCATATAATCTATAATCATGCAATCTATTTTAGAAATGATCAAAGATGATGACAAACAGACCCTCTATCTGTTATTCATGAAACAATATACACAGTGTTGATCTTTGATCTCTCACCTTCTCTAACTGATTTTGCATGTGGATGGCCTCAGTACTGCATGCCAAGAAAGTCTGTCATGTTATATTCTAATTTTTCCCCAGAATTTTATAACTATTTATACATCTCTTGAAGTTTGACCTTAGTGTGTTCTAAGAGTATTATCTCATTCACACTATTTTTGGTCATCGTGCTTCCATTTGACATAAAACAGGTAGTTCTTACGAGCATGCAATAGTGCAAAGAGCACGGATTTTAGATTCAAAAAGAACTAAGTTTTTAATAATGGCTCTGTTTCTTATAAACTGTGTGGCCTTAAACTGTTTATTTATATTCCCTGGACTCGGATCCCTCATCTAAAGTCAGATAATGATAGCTCATGGGGATTTTGTGTTGATTAAAGGCACTAAGTGGTAACTATACTTGATATTAACAAGTGGTATTATTACTGGAGAGATTCAAAAAATTATGTTTTCCCTTCATATATATGTAAATATACATACATACACACATGCTTGTGTGTATCCTTCTCCCAAAACATCATTACCCAGAGGGGGAAAATCAGATAGTGTCACATGAGAATTTTAACTTTCAATCACCTTTTAAATTTTTTTTCTTGAAACTTGAAAAATAGATGCATGAAAATAAACATAATTTAAGAATGAGATCAACTTAGAGAGATGTCCACTCCACATTCTAAGTACTTCAGCAGTCTCTCATCAATTAATGGTATCACTGAGGCACCACATCCTTCCTAAACACCAGTTTGTTTCAAAAGGGTGAGACAATACATTTATATTGTCTCATTTTGCCTCAACATAACCTCTTCCACTGTGTGCTTATATATGTCAAGATATTGCCAACAATTCCCTATACAACATTTCACCACAAGTATTTGTCTTACTTTGTTGACAGGCTAATTAATATTTTCTTGTTGAAAGGAGTCCTACAACCACTTTTAAGGTATGAATCCAGCATATTTCACTATGCTAGAACTTACTAAATGGTGCTAAAGTCAATTTTTTCTGTTGCCTCTCATTAAGATAAAATAGAGGAGACTTTAAGACTAAAGTATTACTAGAGATAAAGAGGAACATTTTATAATGATAACATAATCAGTTCTCCACAGTCATAATAAATTTGCATATAGCTTAACATCAAAATACATAAAGCAAAAAGAAATAAAAAGAAAAATAGACAAATTCGTAATTGTAGTGGACATTTCTGACACCAATTTTTCAGTAACTGAAAAATTTAGCAAGGATATAGACAATTTTGACTACATAATTAATATTTCACCTAGCTGACCTAAATAGAATACTCCCAACAATTATAGAATGTACATTTTTTTCATTTTAAATCTCAATAAATTGCCAAGGACAGTAAGTTAGAAACTAATAATAAGGTAACTAGAAAATCCCTATGCTATGGAAAATTATAAATGAAATTCAGAACAATCTTGGATAAAGGTGATGCTAAAATGAAAAACAGAAATAGTTTTGTGCTGAATGAAAATAAATTTGGAAAACATTTACCAGTGTGAAACAAACAAATGAAAGTTCAAACATTTAAGTATATATGAAAACTACTGATAAATAGTTGTGGGTCTTTTTTTTTGTTCTGAAGTTATTTGTACTTTTGTTGAGAAACCAGTAATTTTGTAGAAAAATTTGTAAAGAAATTTTGTAAGGAATTTCAAGTGAGGTATTGTTATCATCATAAAACACTATTGAGTCACTAGGTATAATAATAGCAACAAGAAAATATCACCAACATCAAGTATTGTGATTCAAAATATTCATATATTAGTGTGTTCTTCTTTGGATTGGTAATATTTCTTCTTATTTCTTTAACTTAATTTTTTTACTAGCATAATTATATATCAAACTTCAATAGAGAGAAGTTTTATTGCCTCATTACATCATTTCTTTGAATTCTTAATTCTTACTGAAAATTATTTAGTTTATAGAGGAAGGGTGTGAAATACACCAAGTAAAAGACTAATAACTGAGTAATCAGTAAGAACTGTTCTTTCAAAAGATACTATTAAGACACTGAAAAAGTAAGCCATAGACTGGGAAAAAATCCTTATAACACGTATGACTGATAATGGGCTTAAATTCAGAATAATATACTCAACAAGAAAAGAACAACTCAAAAAAGGAAACTGGCAGAAGACTTGAGTAGCCACTTAAAAGTGAAATACCATATAAAATTAATGCAAGTTACATTCACAATGAAAATCCCACAAGTATCACTAAATTAAAAGGATTGACAATTCCAAAGGTTAATGAGGAGGCCTGCCAAAATGATATTGACACAGTAAAATAGCATCATCACTTAGGAAAAGTTCTAAAGTTGAACATATGCATTTTCTACAACTCAGCAATTTCACTCCTAGATATACCAATGCTTGTGTATACCAGATGTTCATAGGAATATCCAAAGCAAGTACAAGGATATTCACAGCAACAGTATTAATAAAGTCCAAAAAATGGAAGCAATGTTAGTGTTCATCACAGTGAATATAATAAACTTGGGTACAAAGGAATACTATATAGGACTAAACATGAGTGAATTACAGCTACAAAGAGCACAGAGGCATCTTGCAATCATAATCAGCTAAAGAAATCAGAAACTAAACAAAATGTAATGTGATTCTTTTCATAAAAGCAGATTAAACTAAACTGCAGTCCTTAATGATTCCTATTTAGGTGGTAATTTGAATGAAGAAAAGCAAGAGAAGCTTTACTGTTAAAGTCGGGACAGCATTTATCTTTTAGGAGAAGGGGATTTGGATAGGGAAAGAGCACAGGGGGAAAATGGTATGCTGGCAGGCTGTTAGCCTGGGTGTTTGCTTTACAGGAATTCAATGAGCTGTTCGTTTTTATTTTGTGTACTTTATGTGTGTCTTATTTCACCGTAGAATGTGGAGTTTTTTTTCCTCTTAAGGAAAGAGCTGTGGTTGATAATCTCTGGCTTCTATTTCTTGGTATTATTTTTTGTAATCCTGGCAGAAAGGTAGAGTGCCTCTAGCAGCCATGGCAGTGGAAAGTTTTTATGAAAAGAGCAATTAGCTCATCAGTCAACAAAACACCAAACCACAACATCTGGAACACATCAATGAACAGATCAGCCCTATAGCTCTTTCTTGCACAATGCATGAGACCTAGAATAGACTTAAATATTTCAAGCTTCTACAACCTAAAGTCTAAGGTAGTGGGGGCATTTGAGGGAAAGAGCATAAAAGGTTTCACTTCAAAGCATCCTACCATCCTAGTAAACTGGTATAAGATCTTGGGAGTCCCTTGGCTGAGTCTGAAGCACTATACACATAGTTATGTATAACCCCAATCCTAAATAGTGGACTGTGATGTTCTTTGAAGTGTTAAACACTATGCTTCTTGGTGGAATAGTTTCTTTATAATAAAGAGCCTTGTAGTGAACCATGAAACAATTGTTGGTTCCTTCCCAATTTAATTGTAAAGTCACTTGCCTCATTGATACAAGAGAATTTTGTTCTAGAAAATAGATTCTGAATTATAGTCTGTGTCCTTTCTTATCTCCAACAGCTTTCTTCTTTATTAGTAAACAAAGAACCATTTTCTACGATTAAAAATAGCAACTCTGGAGTCCCTAAACATATTCCGCTTTCTATAATGAAAAGATGACAATAATATAAGTGATTTTAAAATTTGACAAATTATGAATATTCATGTGGAACATCTGAACTAAGGAACTTGGAAAGTGCACTTTAAATAAAACTTAATGTTCTGACAATAAAATGCCAAATAAAGTACAAAAACAATCAGGGCTATAAAATGAAAAAACACAAAACTTCTACAAATATCAAGAGCAGAAGAATGTTTTCCATAGATAAATGAAAATTATCTTACTTCCAGTTTTCTCAGATAAGGCCTTCAATTCATAAGCAAACATGAAAGATTTATTTATTTATTTATTTGAGAGAGAGAGAATGAGAGAGAGCATGAGAGGGAAGAGGGTCAGAGGGAGAAGCAGACTCCCCGCTGAGCAGGGAGCCCGATGTGGGACTCGATCCCAGGACTCCAGGATCATGACCTGAGCCTAAGGCAGTCGCTCAACCAACTGAGCCACCCAGGCACCCAGTTCTGAAGAGAGAGGTAGTAATAGTTATAATAAGGAAGAAATCACTTCCTAAGTAAATGGATAAATTGAAAAATAACAGTCCTTTGGAAATAATGACATGAACTGCATTTTGATTCAATATTTAAAAATGTTAAGAGTCAGTCCCAATATGAAAAATATTTATGGTTTTACTATTGTGGGCTAAGTAACAGATTCAACAGCAGAGATTGCCAATAGTATTCATAGTATTCTCTCCCACTGGATAAAAGTGGTCCAGTTTCTCCACAGTCTGCAGAGACTACCCTCCTTCCAGCTACTGTACTCTTACTCCTTCCTCTTTTATATGCTCCCTATGAGCACTACTTATGCTCCTCTTTCAGGCATTTCTATTCAAATTCAAAAATGTTTTTCATGAAATGAAAATATCCCATTTATTCTCTTTTACCTTTGTTCAATATAAAAGGCACATTAAATCTATCCTTTCTTTTTATTATAAATGGTTGATCTTAAATTTCAACATGGTCATATCACTTTTCTGCCTGTTAGGTCCCAACCAATATTTCTAGCCTGATATTTTCTCCATTTTCAGCTTTGGAAATCTACTATCACTCAATCTAAGTGGGTTACTAACCTAGTCATATTCCAGTCTTGTATTTAAGTGACTATTAGGACATACTTTATGAAGTTTGAAGTGACCCTCTATTCTTTCTCATATAAAATATCTATAAGATATCAGTGACAGTCAGATACCATTTCTAGGGAAAAGCTACTGTATTTTCTCCAAGGTCATAACTGTACTAAAACATCCAAGGGCAATGTTTTCAGACTGAATTCTACTTTTTTCCCTGAGACATATAAAAGAGGATTGATAAGCCTATAATTCAGAAGCCACTTATGGACTTACAGGAAAATTATATATTTATAACATGCCTGATGAAAGACCATAGGTCAAAGGCAAAAAGGAAACAGGGGCAAGAAAAGTAGAAAGTAGAAAAAAAAAATCCCTGAATCTTTCTTGGCTATCGAATAAGTTTCTGGGGATTTGAAAGTACTCTTAAAAAATACTGAGGGCATGCCCTGATGGGCTAGCCATGTTGCAGCTGAGCATGGAGGGAAGCACCAAATAGACTGGCTTTAGAGAATAAAACAAATTGGTGAGCTGTACAATCTTGATTTCAAAATGACATCTCCACATTGTCCATGTCACAGGTCTGCATTCTAAGTTTCCCGCATTTAAAGTTTCCTGAAACTGATTGGTTTGGACACACAATTCTCTGTAAATGTCATTTTATTTTGCATGCCATACTTTAAATTCTTGGAAGTATAAGGATCTGAGTGTATTTCAACTCTTTGGGGGAGGAGGGGTTCCCCTAAAGTCTTTTATCATTTTGCTTCATTTCACTCAAGACATCTTTAACCTGAGGACAATGAAGTCATCCAGTGTAACTTTTTTTTTATTTCAATCTTTATAAAAAACAAATTTTTTTGATGTAGTGTTCCATGATTCATTGTTTGCATATAACACCCAGTGCTCCATTCAATATGTGCCCTCTTTAATACCCATCACCAGGCTAACCTATAACCACCCCGCTCTAGAACCCTCAGTTTGTTTCTCAGAGTCCACAGTCTCTCATGGTTCCTCTCCCCCTCCAATTCCCCCCCCCTTCATTTTTCCTTTCCCACTATCTTCTTTTTTTTTTATACATATAATGTATTCCATCCCCTCACCTTAGTCCCCACCAACCACATATACTTCCTCTCTCATTCTGGCCCCTTTCCTCCAAACTGGGAGATGGTTAGCCCTTCTCCTTGCTAAAGCCAATCTCTCCATCTTTACCCTGGATAACATTCATTCCCATCTCCTTAGGAATCTTACTCAATCTAGTGTCCTCTCCTGCTCCTGAATTGCCCCCTTTCCAACTCAACTTTCACTTTTCCTTAGGCTTATAATCTACCCACATTTCTCTTATCCTAACAAGAAACCTCCTGGCTGCATATATATTCTTCATTAATACAGTACAATGAGAAATTAAGGAGTCGATCCCATTTACAACTGCACGCAAAATTGTAAGATACCTAGGAATAAATCTAACCAGAGAGGCAAAGAATCTGTAATCAGAAAACTATAGAATACTCATGAAAGAAATTGAGGAAGACACAAAGAATGGAAAAACGTTCCATGCTCATGGATTGGAAGAACAAATATTGTGAAGATGTCAATGCTACCTAGAGCAATCTATACATTCAACGCAATCCCTGTCAAAATACCATCCACTTTTTTCAAAGAAATGGAGCAAATAATCCTAAAATTTGTATGGAAGCAGGAAAGACTCCAAATAGCCAGAGGAATGTTGAAAAAGAAAACCAAAGCTGGTGGCATCACAATTCTGGACTTCAAGCTCTATTACAAAGCTCTAATCATCAAGACATTAATTACTGGCACAAAAACAGACACATAGATCAATGGAACAAAATAGAGAGCCCAGAAATGAACCCTCAACTCTATGGTCAACTAATCTTTGACAAAGCAGGAAGGAATGTCCAATGGAAAAAAGACAGTCTCTTCAAGAAATGGTATTGGGAAAATTGGACAGCCACATGCAGAAGAATGAAACTGGACCATTTCCTTATACCACACACAAAAATAGACTCAAAATGGAGGAAAGATCTAAATGTGAGACAGGAGTCCATCAAAATCCTAGAGAACACAGGCAGCAACCTCTTCGACCTCAGCCACAGCAATGTCTTCCTAGAAACATCACCAAAGACAAGGGAAGCAAGGGCAAAAATGAACTATTGGGACTTCATCAAGATAAAAAGCTTTTGCACAGCAAAGGAAACAGTCAACAAAACCAAAAGACAACCGACAGAATGGGAGAAGATATTTGCAAATGACATATCAGATAAAGGGCTAGTATCCAAAACCTATAAAGAACTTATCAAACTCAATACCCAGAGAACAAATAATGCAATCAAGAAATGGGCAGAAGACATGAACAGACATTTTTCCAAAGAAGACATCCAAATGCCCAACAGACACATGAAAAAGTGCTCAACATCGCTCAGCATCACGGAAATCCAAATCAAAACCTCAATGAGATACCACCTCACACCTGTCAGAATGGCTAAAATTAACAAGTCAGGAAACGACAGATGTTGGCGAGGATGTGGAGAAAGGGGAACCTTCCTACACTGTTGGTGGGAATGCAAGCTGGTGCAGCCACTCTGGAAAACAGTATGGAGGTTCCTCAGAAAGTTGAAAATAGAGCTACCCTACAACCTAGCAATTGCTCTACTGGGTATTTACCCCAAAGATACAAATGTAGTGATCCAAAGGGGCACCTGCACCCCAATGTTTATAGCGGCAATCTCTACAATAGCCAAACTATGGAAAGAGCCTAGATGTCCATCAACAGATGAATGGATAAAGAAGATGTGATATATATATATACAATCAATATTATGTGGCCATCAAAAAATGAAATCTTGCCATTTGTGACAACGCAGATGGAACTAGAGGGTATTATGCTAAGTGAAATAAGTCAATCAGAGAAAGACAAGTATCATATGATCTCACTGATATGAGGAATTTGAGAAACAAGACAGAGGATCATAGGGGAAGGGAGGGAAAAATGAAACAAGACGAAACCAGAGAGGGAGACAAACAATAAGAGACTCTTAATCTCAGGAAACAAACTGAGGGTTGCTGGAGTGGGGGGGGGGGTGGGAGGGATGGGGTGGCTGGGTGATGGACACTGGGGAGGGTATGTGCTATGGTGAGCGCTGTGAATTCTGTAAGACTGATGAATCACAGACCTGTACCCCTGAATCAAATAATACATTATATGTTAATAAAAAAATAAACTACACGTCTCCTTCATCTCTTCTTTGAACTTTTCCAAAAAAAGTCTGTACTTTCAAATTCTGTTGTCCAGATTTTCATTCTTAAACAATCAGTTGTTTCTAAGTATCCAATCTATTGGCCACTTTCCACTTTTTTATAATAACTTATTGATAACAGATTTGACTACCTTCTTAAAATATTCTACTTTCTGTTAGTTTGAACCTTGTTTTCTTCTGTCATATTTCACTGACTATTTCTTCTCAGGTTTTGTAACTCCTTACTTTAGGAAGTTAGGATTAGGCAAGCTATCTTCCAAGCTCATTTGAAAACTTCTAGGTTTCATATGATAGACTGATTGACATTTTTCAAGATGTGGAAATGAGACCCTTTGAGGGAAAAAAAAGTCATTAGGTAGAATCAGGTGTTTCTGTAAAACAATTATACTTATTTCCCTGAGTAAAGTCACCTGAAAGATGCCAATTTCAAGATGTAGTTGGGAAACTGTCACTTGGATATAGACTTTAATATTTTGAACTATAGCAATTATCATATTATTTTTTAATATCATTTAGTTTCATCCCCTATTTTCCCACTGGAGTATGAAATGAGCCCTGTGTCCTAGGAAAGAATCTGGAAAAGTACTTTAATGGTTTTTCTGAATGCTAACAGGGCCAGTGAGGAATATTTCTGCACTTACAATCCAAAAGCTCCATATTCTTCAGCTGAGATGATCCCATTAGATGCAACTACTTTTTGAGCTGTTGCCTTCTGCAGGGAGTTTAGGAGAACCTGACCAGAGTTTCCTTGTCTATCAGATCTGTTCCTAATACAAGGCTAAAAGTAGCATTTTAATTGCACACACCACAAAGCTAGTCAATACTTTGACCTACTCTGGAAATTAGCCAAAACATATGAACAAAACGGGAGCTGGTCAGAAGGCCACAGAAGATGAAGCTCTACACCCTTTGCAGTGCTGACAGCATTGCTGGCTTCGGGGTGTACTACCACTGTTGTGTTTCTGGCTGGCATGACCGCAGGCCAAAGTCTCATGTGCTCCATGGACCTTTACCCCTACCCATACATTGAGAATGGGATGCACTGTATTGAAAATCACTAACACCAAGACAGGTGCCAATTTAAGGTTTCTAGGAATTTCATACTTCGTGAACATCATGTTAATCTTAATAATCATATCCAAGCCATAAGACTCAACCTCATGTCAGATGCCCCTTCACATGATGAGTTAAATTATTCCACTAAATAGGCAAATAAGTAAATGATCACAAATAAACAAAATATTACACTCTATATAAAGTAAAATATATATTACAGCATATGGAAATCTGTATCAAAATATATGCCAATTATATATATATATTTAATGTGTATACATATATATATAATATACTTTGAATTAGTTGAAATTATTATGTGAAAAAAAAAAAACCCAGATATCTGCCACATTTTTTTCCTAAAGAAAGTACTTGGTTTCCAGGAAATTTATGCTTTAGCAGCCTTGCAATAATAAATAAAAATCTGAGAGTTAGGATGTGATTCTGAGATATCCAGAGTCTACAATTTATTCCCAACAGAGTCAATATAAATCCTGTGAATTTCATTGTCTCCTGCTAGAAAACCTACTTAATTATGAATAAGAAATGCTTAGAAATGTTGTCTCTTTAAGGATTGTAGTCCTTATTTGGAAACAAGACCTTGTAAGCCCTTTAAAAATTACCTATTGTAACTACAACACTGCTCTCTTAGTTCATCATTAGGGAACTCTGCACTGGAGTAACCCCAGTGCCCCTTAGTATATTGGAAATATGGCCATGAGAGTGTATTGAGACTTCCTTTCGTTCTCAGAGATTTTGATTACTGGACCTGTTTTAAGTTACTTCTTCACTTGAATCTGCTTGGTGTGATTTCCATATTATGAATTGGATCCAGCTGTTCAAATAGTTACTTAGACAACACTTCAATATTTTTTTACTGCAAAGATATCTCCTCTGAAGATGCTAGCCTACCATAATATGACAAAGCAATTAAATTAAAAGCACGGTATGAGTAAAAAGGTAATATCCCTTTCTAACACAACTCTCCCAGCTATATTCCAGAAGACCAAGAAGTTTCCACAAGTTAGGGCAATCACAGAGTAGTACAAATGTGAACCTACTTTTATCAGACATTATCCAATAGGTTGATTGGCTTCCATGACAAGAAATATTTTGCATGGGTTTAAATCTGCACTTTGTACATATAATAAGTAGAATGTATTCTGTTTCCAATAACAGAATGTGTTTGAAACCAGAACTTCTCAACCAGTGTGCAACAGTGTGCCATGAATGGGGGGCAGGTGGCTGAGATGGTAATCTTAGGCACTGTATTAGTGGCTGGAAGGGGCTGCTTAAAGCAATCAAAATTCCTATACAACTCGTCTCTGTCTATGAGGACTCTTACCTGTTTATTCCAGTGTACTAAACAAATATGATCTTATATATAGCCATGATGTGTAAAATTTAAAAGTATTGGCTCAATAATAAAGCAAGATATTTTCACTAAAGTGAGATATTTGGAAGCAGGCTTTCACTAAAGCAAGATATTTGGAAGTAGGCTTTCCAGAATTGGTTATATGGCTCATGATGTCATCAAGGACCTAATCTCATTTCTTTCTACTATTTCACCTTCTCAGTATGTTGACATTTGTCTTCAGGCTTGTCACCTCATGGTTGCAAGATAGCTGGCAAAGCTCTAGACTTCACATTCTCAAGAGCATCCAAAGCAGGAGGGAAGGAAGGGGTCAAAAGAAATCTTTTTGTCAAGTGGCCTTTTCTTTTATAAGGGAGAAAAACCTTTCCCTAAAGTGCTCTACCACACCTTCCTCTCCATCTTTACATTGTATTCACAAGGTATTACTTATTTCATTTATTTATTTAACAGAGAGAGAGAGAGAGAGCACAAGCAGAGGGAAAGGGAGAAACAGGTTCCCCGATGAGCAGGGAGCCCAATGCGGGACTCGATCCTAGCAGGGGAAGGCAGACGCTTAACTGACTGAGCCACACAGGCATCCCAACAAGGGGTTACTTTTTTTTTTTTTTAAAGATTTTTATTTATTTATTTGACAGAGAGAGACACAGTGAGAAAGGGAACACAAGCAGGGGGAGTGGGAGAGGGAGAAGCAGGCTTCCTGCAGAGCGGGGAGCTCGACGTGGGGCTCGATCCCAGGACCCTGGGATCATGACCCAAGCCGAAAGCAGCCACTTAACGACTGAGCCACCCAGGCACCCCAAGGGGTTACTTTTATGTGGACATTGGGAAAGCCATTACCATGAATGGCTTGGGCAATCATGATTCATTCATAAGGATGGGCATACTGTCATCTGCATAGAATAAAACAGGAGTGCCATTACCAAGAAATATAGGAGAATGGCTACTAGTTAAGCAATAGCATCTGTTGTTGGGAAATTAATCAAAAGAAAGGAAACATTGTTGCTTATACTTCTAAGGGTCATAATCAATTTCAGGTGAAAGGGAATATGTAATTGCCTTTTTAAAAATAGATTTATTTATTTTTGAGAGGGGCAAGGGGCAGAGGGAGAGGGAAAGAGAGACTTAAGCAGACTATGTGCTGAGTGCAGAGCTCCATTTGGGACTTGATCTCACAACCTGAGCCGAAACCAAGAGTCCAATGCTTAATCGACCGCGCCACCTAGGTACCCCTGGAAATATGTAATTTCTTAAGTCTAATGGGCTTTTCCTCAAACCTTCAACTCTGTCTGCTTCAATTTTTATAGAAAATTTAGGATTTTTATTAATGTATAAATAAAATGTTAATGTATTATTGTAACCACAGCAATATTTACAAAAGTATTTACAAAAAAGTGATCTGATAAAAAGAACTTGTATCTAAAATATACAAAGTACTCTTAAAACAACAAAAAAATTTAATTTTCAAAAATGGGCAAAGAAGCTAAACAGACATCTCACCATAAAAAACATATATGGATGGCAAATAAACACATGAAAAGGTACTCACATTATTTGTTTTCAGGGAAACTAAAACAATGTGACACCATTATACACCTATTAAAATGACAAAAATCCAAACAACTGAAAAGGCTAGTGATGATGTAGAACAAGAACTCTCATTCTGCTCCTGGGAATAAATGTGATAAAACCACTTTGGAAAACAATTTGGCACTTTCTTAAAAAGCTAAATGTAGTCTACAATCCAACAGTGATATTCCTAGGAATCTAACCAACAAATCTGAAAACGTATGTCCACACAAAAATCTGCATGCAAATGTTTACAGTACCTCTATTTATAATCACCAAAAATTGGAAGCAACCAAGATGTCCTTCAATAAGTGAATGGATAAACAAACTGTGGTATTATCCATATAAAGAAGTCAGCCTGATAAGGCTAAACAGATGGTCAACCAGTTAGTGGTTGCCAGCAGTTAGGAGAGGTTCGAGGTTTGAATTGGAGTAGCACAGGGGATTTTTTTTTTTTAGAGTAGTGAAACTATTCTGTATGATTATTTAAGGGTAGAAAATTATGTATTTGTCAAAACCTATAGAAATTTATAGCACAAAAAGTGTACCATGCTCCACATAACATATAAAAATGGAAATGGAAATTAAAATAACAATGAGATACCACTACACACCTATGAGAATAGCCAAAATTTAGACACTGACAACACTAAATGCTAGTAAAGATGTGGAGCAACAAAAACTCTCATACATTGCTGATGGGAAAGCAAAATGGTACAGTCACTTGGGAAGACAGTTTGACAGTTTCTTACAAAACTAAACATACTCACACCATACAATCCAGCAATCACACTTCTTAGTATTTACTCAAGAACTGAAAACTTATGTCCACACAAAAACCTGCTTAAGGATATTTATTTATAATAGCCAAAACTTGGAAGCAACCAAGATGTTCTTTAGTAGGTGAATGAATAAACAAACTGGTACATCCAGGTAATAGAATATTATTCAGCAGTAAAAAAAAAAGAGCTATCAAGCCCTGAAAAAACAGAGACAACTTAAATGTTTATTACTAAGGGAAGAAACCACTCTGAAAAGTCTACATACTGTATGATTCCAACTATATGACATTCCGGAAAAGGCAAAACTATGGAGACACTAAAAAATCAGTCAGTGGATGCCAGGGGTTTGGGAAGGGGATGAACAGGTCACGTGGAAAATTGGAGGGCAATGAAAATACTCTGTATTAGACCGTCATGATGGAGACATGTCATAATGGATTTGTCTGAACTTATATAATGTACAACATCAAGAGTAAACCATAAAGAAACCTACAGATTTCAGTAATTATAATTTGTTAATATAGGCTCCTCATTTGTAATAAATATACCACTCTGATGTTGGATATTGCTAATAGCGGATGCTGTGCATGTGGGGTGGTGGGGGGGTATATGGGAAATCTCTGTACCTTCTGCTCAATTCTGCTGTGAACCTAGAACTACTGTTAAAAAAAAAATCATCTTAGTTTTTTTAAAAGACTGAACCTTAGTCTAAAACTGCTCTGAAAAAATTAAGTTTTAATTAAAAAATAAAGAGTTGGGGTGCCTGGGTGGCTCAGTCAGTTAAGTGTCTGCCTTCGACTCAGGTCATGATTCCAGAGTCCTGGGATCAAGCCCTGCTTTGGGCTCCCTGCTGAGCAGGGAGTCTGCTTCTCCCTCTCCCTCTGTGTTCTCTCTTGTTCTTGCTCTCTCTCAAATAAATAAAAAATTTAAAAATAAATAAATAGCAAACTTCAGTATATGTAATTTAAAAAAAAATCATTCAGGAAATCAGGAAGTCCTGGAACAGAAAGCAGATTATGACAAAAAGAATCTGTGTAACAAATGTATAAAATAATCTCACTGAAGGAGGTTGAGCAAAAAGATGCTTCCCTAAGTAACTTTGGAAGTGGGTAGAGACTGCCAAGACTGAAGACAAAAGGAACTGTACATAAGAACTGCACTGTAGTTGATAAAGTTCTATTTTTCATAAGAAGTACAAGCTAATTCTGAAAGGACTAACATGTATATTGGAATCAAACAATTAAGTAAATGCATGGTAGATCGTGGGAGCTAGATTTCTCATTATTGGAGTGAGAGGTTACATATAAACAAGAGGGGAAGGCTAGAATGATCCATGTGGTAATGGATTAGAATTGGAGGCATAAATATAAACTCATGTTTATCTTGATACAGATGCAAATGGATACTTAAACATATATGTACAGACGCAGACTAATACGCTCACATATATTTCCTTCCTTTGCCAATTGAGAGGGCCTAGTAGCAACAAGCATACCTAGTGCCCAGATCTTGGTTTCTCCTAAAAAGAACTAAGGCCTCTTAGAGAAATAGATGATGTTATGGCTAAGGTTAGAAGTATACTAGATGAGTAGGGACCATCTGGACGTGCCAAAAAGTAAGGAGGTGCTCAAAAGCACAGAAAATAGTGTTAAGGATATGTCAAAGAGACAAAAGAGATAACTGAAAGAGTTTTCAGTGGCCAAAGCCAGAACAATTTGAGCTACAAAATAAAGAAAGCAGTATTGGTTTATAACCCAAAGTATAAACTAAATATCTGAGTCTATACCAATATAAATAAATAGTTAAATCAATAAATGGTGAAAAATAGACAAATCTTCAATGAAGACGATTCCAAATAATTATGTAGGTCCTCTTCAAGGAGGTGGAACACAGCTTTCCTAAGAAGATAGTATGGAAATGAGAAAAGAGTAAATTTGAAGTGGAGAAACCTGACAAACACTACCACAGCCACGTGAGTATGAGTGACATCCACAGTGATAAGTCATGTTGGCAAGATGTAACACTTATGGGATGAAAATGGTACTTGCTCTGTGGTCTTCATCCCTAAAACTCATAACTCCATGGGGGCGTAGACATGAGTTTAATCATGAGGAAAACATTAGTTAAATATAAATTGAATGGCATTCTACAAAACATGTGACCAGTATTCTTCAAAACTGTCAAGGTCATCAAAGAAAAGGAATATCTGAGAACTCTCTTGGTTGAGAGGAGCCTGAGGAGACATGACTAAATGTAGTGGATCAAATCCTGGATAAGATCCTAGAGATGAGAAAGGACATTAGGTACAAACTGAGGGGATCTGAATGAAGTATAGACTTTAATTAATAATAATGTATCAGTATCAGTTTGTTAATTGTGACAAAAGTGCCATACTAATAAAAGATGTTGATGAGCTCCGTGTACTATCTTCACAATTTTTCTATAAACCTAAAGCTACTCCCAACTTTAAAAAGTTTCTGTATTTTATAAAAATGGGAGAAATTAGCATTGCCACTTTGAGGAAAGGTTCCTACACTAATTGTAAAGTGTCAAACCACACACGCAAAAATCAGATTAATGCAAACTGGCAGACAGCATAGTGTAGTGAAAAAGACCAGTTTCAGACCTAATGCCAGTTTGCCCCAGCCAGGACAGGCATGACACTCAACAAATCCTTTAAGCCTTGTGCACCTTCATGTTTTACCTGTAAATTGTGGAAATTGGATGCAATGATATCATAGTGCCCCTCCAAAATGATTCTATAAACAAGCAAAATACATGATCAAAACCAAGAATGCCAATGGGTTGTTCTATCATATCACGCAGACTTGGGAAGTACTTAGCAGCTTTTTCACTGATAAATTCCAGTTTTAATTTTATTTAATGAAGCCACTCTTCTGAGATTTGGATAGTAAATCATACTGGAGTATAAGAGGAAACAATGCTGCTTTATTGTAGTAAGTAGTAGTATCTCCTTTAAAATTATTTTTTTATCTTAAAAACATATAAGGTAGGGGTGAAAGGGAGAAGACTTTATACCTGTCTTATTGTCCACATATTCTCAAATAATATCACATTTCAAATAATATGACCTTCAGCTCCATAAAACGTTGTGCTGCACTGAGAAACCAAGAAACCATAATAAGACACAAGGGTGTAAAAGCTAAGTATGTCATCAATTTTCAGTACAAATAAAAGATTAAGTCTGTCTTTTTCTCACAAGAAAGATCCTGACAGAATGGATGGGAGTCTTTCATGACTCACTTCTCTAAACTTGGTAGCCTAGACTCCCAGGGAGACTACAAGGCTACTTAGGAGGTAGACGTGAAAGGAAGTAAAATGAAGAGGGAGTCAGACTGGAGTCAGGGCACCCGGGTTCTAATCCTATCCCGTTCGTTACTTAACTATCAGTTTCACCTTGAGCAAGTATTTTTCATCTTGCTGAGTTTCTTGTTTGAGAAACATGATGTTGGATTGGTCAGATGCTATAATAAATGAATTAAACTCAACAATGCTGTGGATTTGCTCCTTTTTTTGAATAGCAAGGTCTAAGGAGGGAGCATTGTCTGTTCGGGGCTGGCTGAGCTAACCCCTGACCTCTGTGCTGAGCAGTGTGGCTAACACTCCAGACACTCCAGACGTGGAAAGGCCACAGCCCACCTGGAGGGCAGAGGAAATGGTCCAGGAGCAATTGTTTCCATATGCATTTCCAGAGCTGAGACACAGGAGTGCTTTGGCGCTGGCAGGAAAGGGAAGCAATTTATCCTCTTTCACATCCTTCAGAAAGCTTCCTGGGGAGTTCATGACCTTGGTCTATCAAACACCTTTCTCAGTATTGATTCTTGAAAGGGAGTCAGAAGCAACCTTAAGAGTTAAGGACATTTAATTTTGAATTTCACTATATAAACCTTGCTTAGAAGCATCGCTTATAAACCAATCTCTTTGTACACAGGTTTAGCAAAATCTGTTTAAACAGAATTTGGAAGAGTAATTTTGTCAGTGATATTAGGCAATATATATTAATGTCATAAACAGTGAAGTGTGTGAGGTTATTGCAGTTTGCTTAAGTCATGAGTAATAATTTTTTAGGCTTTGCCCACTATATTATGTAGTCCAATTGCAAATCAGCAAGTAAGAATTAGCAATGCCTTTGCTTCTTCCATTGAAGCATGAGTGTCCAACCAATGGCTTGTCCAGCACACATGGAGGAGCATTCATCTTCTGACTTTAGACACTTTACACAGGCACAGGTTCATATCAACCTTACCAACACACAGAGGGAGAAAATTGAATTTCCACTAATGATATATCTTTTAAAATTCTTACAGTATAATCACAAGTGTGCACTGGAAAGAAAAAAAGGTATCTATGGCCATGGATGCTCATGCCCTCTGATAATTTTCCCCATCCCTCAATTACACTGACTTTTGATTGCCGTTTGGGAAATTTATTTTCGGTGGTGCCTGAAGCCAACAATTATGTGCTTTAAATTGTGTACTTTAAATACATAGCTCTTCTCAGACATCTCAGGCTGCCACCAAGGGTTCTTACAGTTCCTGTGTCCAGTTTGGTTTTATGCCCACAGCACAGGAACAGACAGCCAACGCTACCACTGCCATTTCTAGAGGACAGGCAAATATACCATCTTGCAAATATAACTGGAATGCCCTACTTAGCCCAGAGTACAAATAAGTGACTGATACCTAATAATAGTGTTGGAGGCAATAAAACATGTTTGATTTTGCATGGACGTAATTAAAATTGTGGCTTGGTTGTTTTTAAGACTAAGTGAATATCAGTAGGGAACACACAGGATCTATGGCTTTGTTTCTTCAACTGCAGCTTGAGAACTGACTAACCAGTGTCATATCCATCACAGGAAAGGATATTTTCATCATACATCTATGTTGGAGACTTAGAAGCTATCATCTGTGGCACAAACATTTTTAAGTAGATGTTACTCAGTTTCCATAAAAATTGTTCTATAAAAATTGGGAAGTGCTATAAGCTTATGCTTTACATTAAATGAAGGCCTCATGAGGAAAAAGGGTGTCATAAGACAGAATACTATAAAACTAAAATTATATAAAAAAAGGAAACAAAAAACTCCGCAGAGCTGTAAATGTCCTAAGGACAGCACACAGTATTCCAGTTCATTGTATATAGTAAACCTCTTCTTTTGAATGGGTTACTGGAACAAATCCCAAAGAAGCAAGACTTCCCCAGGGAGGAGAGGTCCCTGAGATGGTTTCTGTCAATATCTGGGGAATGATCCTTTCACAAGACTACAGGTTTGCCACTGAGTTCCTCTCAACCTGTGAGATTTAGAAAGAAGTGTAACCAGGTGTAGCATTGTACAGTCTGTAATAAAGCAAAACCCAAGTCTTTTAATATATTTTAAACAGGATGTTACTTTCCTAGATTGAGCATGTCATGTACCCTGAGAGGTACATTGTTCTTTCCTGAAAATAGACCTACAAAATAGAGCTGCTGAGAAAAGAGGTAATAGGGCCTGACAACGAGGGAATTGGATTGCCTTTAGTTACAAGATGTCTAGATTTTTTATTTTTGTGTGTTGTTTTTTATAAGATCAGAATCATGTTTAAGAACTGGATCATCAATATGAGAATGGCAACAAACTGATTCTGCTGGAATGGTTCTCAAAAAAAAAATAGTTATCATCATTTGGGGAGCTTACTGAATCCTAATAATGAAAGGGAAAATTAAAAAATGATATAACACGGAGGGATGAGTGTAGGTCAAATACGTTGTTATTTACTTGAAAGGAACTCAACTACTTTATCAGCTCCCTCCTGAATATCTGGATTTGGGTACTAAAATACTTATTATTTCATTAAGTACTTAAATATTCTTTATCAATCTGTCTCTCTGTCTCTCTCTCTGTCTCTCTCTCTCTCTCTCACACACACACACACACACACACACACACACACACACACACAGAAATACACATCCCCATAAATGTCATAGTATGATAAAGGCAGTTTCTACTTTTCTAAAGAAATTGAGAAATAAAGGTTCCTATGAAGTAAACTAAAAGATCACACTGTGCTATTAGGGACCTTCTAAATGACTAGAAGTATTAAATTCATCATAGGTATGTTTTATTTCTTGAAAAAGAAAAAAATCTGGAATATTCATTAATGTGTGAGTTTACTAATACCTAAATGCTAAATACAGAGACTAAATTTTATTCAAAACAAACTGGGAGTTGAGGGAGTATTGACTTATTTTCCTTCTTCGGGGCATCTTTCAATCACATCAATGACATTTCCCCAATAACTTCATATAAATTTATATTACAGATTGTATCCTATTTGCATACCTTGTTTTGTTCTTTTGGCAAGCTCCAAGCCATCTCAGTCTTGTATATTTATATGTAACTCTGATCTTAGTGTTATAGACCCATGATGCAATAAATCAAGGTGGGAGAGTTAGGCACAGACCTTACCAGAAGGGTAGCTACTGGTTCTAGAATACCTTTCTGTTTTGTATCTAGCAGAATTCCTGGCACTTAGTAAAAATTTAATATTTATTGAATTGAAGATAATGTAAAAAGCAACTGATCAGAAATCAATATTATAAACTTTGTATTTTTTATTTAAAAGATGCTCCTTCAGTGTGGCTCAATTTGTCTCAGATTCTAGTTCTTCAAGTGAATCTTTTTAATGGGCACTCACTATTTTGGATTATGCATCTTACTTCATAAAAACTGATCTGCTGGCTAGTGACTTTCTGTATTTCATATTTTCTCACCATCATTCCAATGGCTATTATTTCCAATATTTGCCCTGTCTATTTTCAAGTAATAAGACTAAAATAGGGGCGCCTGGGTGGCCCAGTGGGTTAAGCATCTGCTCAGCGGGGAGTCTGCTTCTCCCTCTCCCTCTGCCCCTCCCCCTGCTCATGCTCTCTCTCCCTCTTTCTCTCTCTCTCTCAAATAAATAAAATCTTAAAGAAAAATACTAAAATAAAAGTGATCCATTTCTATTAGGCATTATGTGTTATAATTTTAAGCACTTTTTTCTGACAATAATTATTAACTTAAATGACTTTTATAACATACAGACTGGTCAGATCATCTTTATACTCAAAGATCTAGTAAGAGATATTGAAAATTTTAAACTGTTGATTACACTCAAGAAAGTTCTAGAACGAACAAGCCATCATTGCCATGTAACATAAACTATGTGGTAAAATAATGTGAATACATCTTTAGTAATATTAGGACATGAAATAAACAAAAACCGCAGTCCCTGGAGAGCTAATGACAAAATTCACAGAACCAAAAGGGGCTCACTGTACTTGATAGGCTACATAATGACTGCAGTTATGTTTTATTTTATAACAAGTGAATGAGTCATTAAATACATGTATACCAGTTTACATTTCATGATATGCTTACTGGAGGGAAATGGTTTAATAAATGTTTTATCTATGTACCCGACTCTCCCAATCACTATTCAGAAAGAGTGATTTTATTTGTGGTCTAAAACCACATTCCAAGCTTGCCTACCAATCCTTGTTAATGTTGCTCTTATATTTCCCTGCTATTTATTCTCTTTAGTATATGTACTTCAAATTCCATTTAATATTTCGTATTCCATGAATTTTTCTATTGTAAAGTTTATTTTTATTTCTACTGGTTTTAATGCCGCTTAAGTATTTCTGAATTTTATTTTTTTATTTTTTTTAAGATTTTATTTATTTATTTGCCAGAGAGAGAGAGAGGGAGAGTACAAGTGGGGGAGTGGCAGGCAGAGGAAGAAGCGATGCGGGACTCGATCCCATGACCTGAGCCGAAGGCAGACCTTAACCATCTGAGCCACCCAGGCGCCCAAGTATTTCTGAATTTTAATTACTAACTTCTAGTCGTAAGTATCCTATATAGGTTTGACTTGTCACTAGAAAAGCACTATCAGAGGGCTCCTTTATAAATCTTGCCATGCCCATTGGCACCACCACGCTCACTGGCAACGCCGCCATTTGTACTTACGATCTCTAAGATTCTCGCTACTTCAAGTGCAGTCCTGGAGCTGGCAGCATGGGCATCACTTGAGAGTTTGGTAGAAATGCAAACTGCCAGACCTTGCCCCAAATCCACTGAATCGGAATTGTCATTTTAACATCACTGGATAACTTGTATATATATAACAAAGTTTGAGAGGCAGTGTCTTAGAACATTTTTAAAGTGTCTGATTACATAGTTTTCAGAAACACTTTTCAGGACATATTTAAATGTCCCTGCCCTTCTACCCTCTGAGCTCTGAGAGGGAAGCGCCAGACCAGACCAAGTAGCAAATTTATCCCTCGTCTCTGTCCCTAAAGCCGCATCAAGCTGAATGATACTCAGATACTACTTTGTCTTTTGAGGCTTCTTCAAACGGCCAGTTATAATTCATTCAGGAAATAATCTCCAGGCTGTCGTTTTGTTTCCTTTTTGATTGAGTGTTACTCTGCTTTTTATGTTTAACCTGTATTCACTCCAGCAGCATTTTATTTAGGGCTGAAGTAAGCTCCCATTCTTAGGACTACTTCTTTCCCACTTTGTGAAGTCTGCCAGTATGCAATATGCAAATATAAACATTCAAAACAGCAGGGTGTGGGATATGCATGGCACAAAAGAACTGGTGTTGGTGCACTGCTTTAGAACACGAGCCTTCTTTTAATTGTTCAATGGACAGCAGTGTGTACCACTGTTATTTGTTTTTTATAGGAATGTGTGTGTCTTCTGTAACTATAACTTCTTTGAAGTCAAAGGATCTCATCTGCCCATTATTCCAGTGACTAGCATAGTGCTTAGTACAGAGTACACATTCCAAAATAAATGAGGTAAAGAATATTCTTCTCTTTTCATTCTAAAACGCAAAAGATTAAAATATGCCACATTAAGCAGAAGTAATAATTATTTTGAAGTTTACAATATATGCAACCATAAACTCAAAGATCCTTCAATGGCACTAACACTTTATATCAAAGACAAAAACAAAAACAAAAACACTTCTGAAGCAGAAAAATAAGCCTGAAAATAAGGGGTGGAGAAACAGTATTGCTAATTTCTTCTCCTTGACATTTAAACACTGACTAACATTACCTGGCAGGTAGTGAGGTAAATCAAGCTTATGGAAATACCAAGTTTTATCTTTAAAAATGTAATTTTCTCTCATTCTGAAAAGTCACATTTGAGAATTGACATAGAATGTACTTTAAAACACAAGTGAGTCAGCAGACATCAAATAAAAACACCCACCAGCACTGATGTGGCGCTTAAAACCCCCAGCTAATAAACAAGGTTTAAAGGCCTTAATAGCCTCCAGCAGCTGGGAGAACATAAGGGGGCGGAAGAAAAATGCCTCCCCTTTCCCATAACCCTGTTCTCCAATAGTTTCCCATGCTGCCCACCCACTCGGTTAATTTACTAAAAGCTTACTTATATGGAGGACAGGAATAAGAACTCCCCGGTGCAATAAAACTCAGACAGTGATGAAATTAGAGGAGTAAGCAGACTTTCAACAAGAGGTGTGTGACATTTTATACTTCTGAAAAGTCTTCAGCCAGGTAAAGGCACCACACTGCCTCTTATATTAGCCTTGATAGCAAACAGCTGGAGCTCAGCTAAATTCACACATCTCAAAGTGACAACCTGGCTTTGGGCTACCTAGGCTGAGCCTTTCACAGCTGGAAAGAGTATAAACCAAGTATAAAATGTAGGTGGGATTCCTAAGAAATCCTTTGCTTTCATTCATTTTATCTCCCAAATATGCCCTGTCCCAGAAACAGATTATCCTAGTAGCCTGTCTAATCACCTCCAAGCGTCCACACAAATCCCAGAGACATCAGTATGTCTTTTATTGCCCATATTTCTGCCGAAAATCCTGCCTGGGTAGCAGTGTCTAAAAATACTCCCAAACCCTGTTGCTTTTTCTAAAGAGGCATTCTGAAGAGTGCTTCTGTGTAGTGGAATTCCAGAAGGATTGTTTTACCTGTTCTGTTCATTAAGGTCAATTAACTTTATGTTCAACATCATTCACAATGCATATGTGCATAAGTGTGTTTGCCATTCACCCTGGAAAAGGTAGGGCGGGAAAGTAGTAACTTGTATTCAGATGGCATTTATTTTCCTCTATTGATATCAAAGGGATGAAACAAAATGACCTAATTCCATGCCATGATGTTCCTGTGAAATTAAAAAGGAAAGTAACATTTTCCCTTTCTTTTAAGGAGGGTGTGAATGTGCTTTTTCCAATCATATCCCATAATCAGGTTTTGTTTTGTTTTGTTTTGTTATGCCATCTTCCCTACTATGGGCTCATTTTCTCTCTAGCCAAGCCGGTTCCGGGACTGGATCTTGTTTAAAAGGATTTCTGTCTTTTTTTTTCTTGACTCCTTGCAATTTCTTAACAGATATTTTGCCTTTTCTTTTTCTTTTTTGATTATTTGTTGATCCTCCATCCCTCACACCCATTTCTGATTCTGGGTCTCTATTTACTAAGAACTTCTGAGCACTTCCAGGCTAGGGCACCTTTGCCCTCTGGCTAAATGTTGCTTACTATTCCACCCAGACTCCGAACTTGAAATTCAACACGTGTCACTAATGAGAAAAACCTGTTCTGTAAAAAGGAAGAAGCGCTTAAGGAAAGTTTTAAAAGGAGCCATGTAAACAGAATGCTAGTTGTTGAGGAAACCTTATTGCTTTAGCATCCTCTTTAAGAATTAGGGCTTTTGTTAGTTTCAGGAGGGAATTATTGCCGCAGCAAAAAGAAGGTATAATGGTGCTTAAGATCAAAGCTTTTCATTTTAACCAGACATGAGATAACCTAAACTTTCATTCAGTTAGTACCACTATATTTAGCTTTAGAAAATGCCATCCATAATACAAAGAATGGCCTCTTACATTCTCAGTTCTTTAAGTGTGCGGCCTATTAATTATGTTGCAGTGCCTCATGTAATATTATATTAATTTTCCACTCAAGTAAGAGCGCTGGCTATCTACAAAATGCAGAGCCCACACAGCGGACTACCAGAGAGTCCTAGTCTTCAAAGAAGATTTTAGTCCAATGAAAGAGGCAGAGGAGGCCCGTGGGGAGGGCAGGGAAGGTGGGCAGCAGTTTCTAGCAGGAGTTTGGTTATGCACTAAGAGCTGTGTAATTATTTTTAAAATGCGAGTTAAACTTTTACTGACCACTTACTGTGTGCCAGCCACTGAAAGGTCACACGGATCAACAAAAAGAGACAAAATCATGCTATGATGAAGATGACGACAGCGATAGAAGTTGTGTTGGTGAGGCTTTGGAACTTCTGCCTATCACAAGTGGCCTGGGTAAAGGGGAGCCAAGGCAAGTGTTACAGGAAGGTCATCAGTATTTAGGTTAGATTAGAGGAAGGAAAGTTGGAGGCCACTGGGAACCTATTTTGATGGTCCTGGTGAGAAGTAATGAGAATGTATCCTCAGAAAGTAGTCACAGAAAGGGCGAAATAGATTGCATTCTTTTTTGAAACTAGAATACGTCTTTCAGTTTTTGAAAATACAATGTCCAGCCATGCACCTAATATTGATGGGAGATTAGGTAAAGAGTTTGGCTTGGACATATCTGAGCATGATTTCTGGTTCTGCCACGTGGCTGTGCACCACTGGATAAGATAACTAATCTCTTTAAGCCCCGATTTCCTCATCTATAAATATAACTAGTTATATAATCACTGTCAGGATTAAAAATTATATAAAAGATGTAGCACAGTGCCAGACATTTAGCAAGTTCTCAGAAATAGTAGCTATCATCAATGCCATGCTATAACTTTTATAGTCATGTGTTCTCTTTGTAATATCATGCACTGAGATGGAACAACTGGATTGGAATGAATCTGTCTACAAGAAGGTCTCATTTATCTGTTCAGATTATTAGCCAGAGGATTTGTCATATGGTTAAAATCAATTATTGAGACAACTGAAATGAATGGATGAGAGAGAATGAAGATCTGGGTCCCCAAACTCAGCTACCTACAACAACGAAGCAGGGAAAATTGTGTGCATATGGAGCTGGATGACACTACAATCTGATGGGACCTAAAGAATGTGTGCCATAACTTGTGGGATTCAACTTTTGTTTGTTTGTTTGCTGGCCAAATAAAATGTCTGCAGTGCCTAGGCTTGCAGCTTTTTATGGAGTGTAGTGGTTCAGAATAATTGTTTTGATTGTGATCCACAGTAAGATGGGAGTTTAATGGATCACAACAGCATATGTGTAGATACACCTAAAACAAAACTTCTCAAAACAATACTGAAAACATGTAAATCTTATTGATATTCTCTATTCCATTATGGTCCATTCCATTTCACTCCATTTCTTTACATTATTTTCTATCTTTTCCCATCCTATCCTATCTCATTCAAATAAAACCCTGGGCCACGTCTTCTAAATTCATTTTTCTAGCCAGTGGGTCACAACCCACAGTTTATGAAACTCTCATTTATAACAGCAGTTTAAAAATTTTTTGTTGTACTCCTAACGGTAAACATTTTGAAATAAAAAGTATAGAGATATTAATTATTAATCTGTTCATTAAATGTTATGAAAACTTTTTAACCTATTTAAATAAAAATATAAGTAGAAGTCATATAATTTTCTCAAAGCATCCCTTGGTGAGATCTATGCCAAGCTCTCCCTATCTGACCACTTGTGTGACTTTGAGCCAGTGAGTTAAATTCTCCAAGCTTAGAATTTCTTGTCTGTAAGCCGGGAAGAGCAGCTTTCATAGATTTGTTGGGATAATTTAATATTGTTTTTAAGGCAAATAACACAGCACTTGACCTCTCCACAAGTAAATAATGTGATTTTTAAGTTAATGTTAATGGAACAAACTTCTATTGACTACCCAATATCTGCTAGCCACTGAAAGGATACAAAGACTGATCAAAGATAAGAAATGATGATGACAGTGATGATAGAATATGAAGGAGGAAGAGGAAGAGGAAAGAGACCTTATAATCTAAGAGGAAAGTCAGTTATATAAATGCTAAAATATGAAGCTGAATATAACATAGCTTCAGACATATTTAGCACTGTGCTTAACATTTAGTGTGAAGTAAATATTTTTGGGAGTTAATATTTTTGGATATATGCATGTAATCATTATTGAATGAATGAATGAGGTTCAGCTTTGGCCACTGCCCTGGCACCAAAAGAATGACATATGGCAGACCCCTCATTAATGCCACCTGGCCATCAAAAATAAAAAATACAGTGATTATTGAATTTCTCATAGAAAGTTTTAAAATTAAAAATGCCACATTAAATGTGCATCTCTAAGACAATGATTAAAGGAGAGAATCACAACTCTTTTTGTTTTGAACAGATTATTTTTTTATCAAAATGCTAGGCAGAGGAAATCACTGCTATTAAACTTTTCTTCTTACTCAGTAATCAGAGAGCAAAGGGATGAAGCTACATAACAGTTAAAGAAGCTTAAGGTCATATATTAATAACCCAAGAGTTTCTTCAAATAAATTGAAAATTAATTTCAATATTTTTTATAGATAAGTCACTTATAAATCAATAAAGCTATTATAACTACATTACTAGTTCTTTTCACATAAATATTAAAGGACCACCTTCAGACATGTTCATTTTTTATCTTCTCTCTCTCACCACTTCTTTTCTATTTCAAAGTCAATAGAAAATCTCCTTAAATAGGTCTCATGTTATGGAGAAAGTAGAAATGGGTTTCAGATTTACTTTTTGATGAAGTAAATTATGTTTTATCATTCAGAGGATGCAACCTATAAGGTGACACATTGTAGCCAGATAGAGAAGTGACATTTTTCAATTGCTATTGGCTATAGTCCTGTTTTTATTAACCTCTTGCTGGTAAATCTAAATGTGAGCTCTATGGAATCAGATGTGAAATAATAACTTTCTTTAGTGCCGTTCAGTCAATGGAGGAGAATGATTTTCCATTTGTGGCAATATCATCTAGGAAATAACCTGCAATGGCAATTTGTCAAGAAAAGAAATCCATCACCAAACTTGATAATGCCAGTAAAGAGTGAGGTGTGTGTGTAGTTTCACAGTTACCGTTTGACCCTAGGTGTCCGCAGGATTATCAGTCTTCCCATGCTTCTCCCACCCCTCCCGCACTCTCTCAGCCTCCTCTCACCCCTCCCCAAAGGGGCCAGCAGCGGTGTTTCTTTACTCAGCATGTGCAGGCCATGCAATAGCTTTTGAAGCACCGTCCTAAATATTTTCTCATTCAATACAATAATCCTGTGGAGCTGACAAGATATCATCATGATCTCTGTTCCATAAAAGAAGAAACTGAAGCCATGACTAGTGCCTAACTCCATGCATCTAGAAAGAGGCAAATGTATAGATAACTCTGCTTTCTGGATCATTGCTCTTTAGAATACACTGATGCTCAATGGGGCATTAGGGAATAAAAAATGAAAGGAGTCCAAAAAGCCAAGAAGCCCAAGCCCATGAACACTGTTTCACCACTTTCTTATTACCTAACATTATGTGTTTGTTTTTGAGTAATTCATCAATTTATTTCAGGAAGCGTATCAGTTACCTATTGCCACAATAATGCTATGTAACAACCACCACCCCAAACTAAGTGGCTTAAAACAATAAGCATTTATTATTGCTCATGGGGTTCTCGATCAGCTGGGTGTTTCTTCTGGTCTCAGCTGGGCCTACTCGTGCATCTACAGAATGCTGTGGACTGGGTAGATGGCTCTGCAAATCATACCTGGATCCCCTTCTATGTTTGGATGCTGACTGGATATAGGTTGGTTGAGGACAGTGTCAGTCGGGACAACTGGATTCTCCTCTGTGTGGCCTCTTAGCATCCAGCAGATTAGTCAGTCCTGTTGATAGAGTGATGACCGGATCCCAAGGAAGTGAGTAGAAGTACAGAAGACTTCTAGGTCAAGGCTCAGAAACAGAACACTGTTACTTTCATCACACTCCATTAGACAAAGCAGATGACAAAAGCAGCCCAGTTTCAAAAGCAGAAAAATATAGATTCTCGCCCTCAATAGGAGAAGCTATAAAGTTAGAAACACGGAGTGTGGCTACTGTGGGGAGTCACTGTGGCCACTTTTACAGTCTATCTAATTATGGAAACAATCCTTCATCACGTCCAGTGTACCAAGGGTTTGGGGAGTACAAAGATGACTAAATTACTGTCATTAATAGGTAGGAGTTTATAGCCTGGTAATAGAATCAAACATATCAGAGATCAATATAGAGCAATACAAGTGTAATAGGCATAAAAAAAAAAAAACACAACAAAACACCTTGCTCTACAAAGCTCAAGAGTGTAAGACCTGTGGGGTGCCTCGTGGCTCAGTCAGTTAAGCGTCTGACTCTTGATTTCAACTCAGGTCAAGATCTCAGATCAAGCCTGGTGTTGGGCTCCACACCGGGCATGAAAACTGCTTAAGATTCTCTCTCTCTCTAAAAAAAAAAAAAAAAAAAAAAAAAGAAGAATATAAGACCTGTAAATTTGATTTTTTTTTATGATCAAATTTGTGTCTTCAGTCCTATTTTAATCTATAGCCAGATTCATTCAATTCTAGGAAACAATTCTGAGTTTCCTAAATCAATTCAGTGTCTTCTCAGTGAGGTATGAGGTTCCTCTCTCCCCCTTGCCTTGACATCAAGAGCCCAGACCTTGTCCTTAGTGGTCTCTCATTGGTATCTCTGGAGATTGAGTATCCATGTGGTCCTCATTCTAAATACACAGAGCCTTCTTCATTCCTTAAGGAGTTAGTACCTAAACTCAGTCAAATATGCATGCCTATGTTACAAATGTCAGAATATACAACTTAGTGACCCAGAGATTAAAGAGATAATAAAAAAGGATAGAGTAAATTTTATTTTGCACCAACATTTAATAAGTAAATATTCATGGATATGATAATTTTGATATAAGCACCATTTCAGAGTGAAGAGCATATTTATTTTTTAAAGGGCTAAGCAAAATTGAGTATGAAAAGAGCACTAAGCCTGGAGTTGAAAGAGCATTATTACTTCTAGCCCATATTTCTTCACTAGTTAGCCATGTGGCCCTAGCAGAAGCTTTTTGCTTCTCTGGCCTCAATTTCCTTATTTCTTTATTGAGGGATTGGACTGGAGGAATATTTCAATCCTCAGCATTCAAATCCCATAGTTCTTAAGAAATTGAAAAGAGCCATTTATGACATTAGGGAAAAAGAAAGAAAGAGAGAGGGAGAGAATCAAAACAAAAATCGAATAAGATAATAGGTTTCAGGACATTGGAGGATGATTTATTAACCTAGCTGAGCTGATTGAATAATATATTTTAAAATTACATAGGGATATTTGTTCTGAAAAAAATTTAGGTCAGACTCCTATATACTCCATTACAGTAAAAATATTTTATTGCAAAGTAACATAGCTCACTCTAATTGTCTTAATTAATGATGTCCATCTCTGCTTTGCTCCTCAATGTTAATTGTCAACAACTAAAATATAGAAAGAAAGACACTTTTAGATTCCCTAATAAGCATAAATGCCAACACATTCTACTGTGAAATATTATTATTTTATAATACAGTTAGTCATAAATCATTCCCAACAGAGTTATAATTGTGAGCTTATTTCAATACTGATAACTGCTACTTATTGACCATATGATTAGTTTCTCAATTTTAATATTATACAGGTATTTCAAGAATATTTGGTAACCATAATTAACAATGATCCAAATGAATTAGACTGTGATTAATGCTGATTTAATGTAATCATAAGCAAATAACATTTCGAGCTAAACTTGGCAGAACAGGGTTTGGGCAGAAGACATCGAATATTATTCAAACTGATGCGAGTTCTCTGCTTATCTTGCTACACAACCTATAATCTCATGTTGAAAAGCATTAATTCTAGGTTGTTTTTATAACCTTACCTTGGAAACAGACTATTGCTTATGCTCTAGTTGTTAATTGCTAAATCACACTACCCCATGGCTTTGAAATTGACTACTTTCAAACATCTATGGTATATTTTCTTTAGTCTGCTGCCAGTATCAATCCAGATAAAAATATACATATAAAAAAGGTATAAAAGCTAATTATCAGATATAGTTCTTACTGACCAGTTTTGTAAAGATACTAATTGTCTAGTCGAGGATAAGGAAAGTCAAGTACCTTTTACTATTTCATACTTCAAGAAAGCTAATAATCTAGCAAATTGATGCTGGAGTTGGAGGGATATGTTCAGAGGTGATTCTTCAAGTATACAAGATGTAAACATAACTCCCTTCTTTCTCCCACTCCTCCACCCCCATCCCCTGCCCACTGGTCACAATTAGGAAAGGGGCTAGGGATCACCAGGCTCTTGGAAGATATTCAATAAATGTTGGACAATGATGAATTAAATCTTAACAATCGATGTGATAAAAGTTATTCCCCAATAAAACAAAAACATAACCCTTTGTTCTAATTTTATGAACTTATTGAGATAAACCCTGCCATTTGTCTTCTTCTTACTTCTTTTCTCTCTCTTCCTTCTTATCCCCCCTTAGTTATTGAGGCTAGTCTGTAATGGTCTTAGGTGCTTGAGGTTGTTGGGACCCTCAGCCACCCCAAGCCTGCTGCAGTATAAACAAAAATTAGAAATTTTTGAGTGCCAGAGGGGACACTCTCTTAGTAAAACAGTACAGCATTCTCCGAAGTTTCCACTGACAGGGGCCCCACCACTGGGATGAAGTGGTCCAACGAAGATGACTCTTTTCCCTGAAAAACGTCCTAAAAGATAAAATGGGTAGAGTTGTGTTGGTGGCCCATCCTTCTGCATGTAGCTGGTAATATGGGAACTGCCCATGCACAAATGCATTTTTTTTTAAAGGTAATGTCCTCTGAGGGGCCAGTTCAAATTCTCTAGGCTGTGAAAGTAAGCAGATAGCCTCTTTCTCTTGCATCTCTCCAAAGGCCTAAAGTCATATGGTCTGATAAAAGTGAAAATGCTCTTAAGCAGAGATAGCTTAAATAAACCAGAGTAAATCCATATAATGTTGTATTATGTATTTTGTTCTATGTCTTATAAATATAGCTTACATTTTAGGGGCACCTGGGTGGCTCAGTCAGTTAAGCATCTGACTTCGGCTCAGGTCATGGTCTCAGGGTCCTGGAACTGATCTCTACACTCAGCAGGGAGTCTGCCTGTCCGTCTCCCTGTGCCTCTGTCCCTCCCCCTGCTTGTGCTCATGCTTGCATGTGCTCGCACTCTCTCTCTCTCTCTAATAAAATCTTAAATATCTATATCTTACATTTTACATAAAGACTGGCATGAAATCACATTTGAAGGGTTTTTTTCTTTATTGTTTTCAGTATTTTTAATTTTTTTCTGCCATCGGCAGTTATTACCCTTATAATTAGGAAGAAAAGTTTAAACTTAAAAAAATGAATACTTAGGCCGTTAAATTAAACAGCCAGTAGGCTTACCTTTTTCCCTCTTCTCCTGATTTTCTATTCTCCTGATGATAAAAATGAGACAGAAGGACTGTAGGAGTGCAGCCTAGACCTCTACCTTGGAAAACCCACCCTCTGGGAAGCTGCAGAGTCTGGCATGCTGTCTGCACAGAGCCTTTGCAGGGAGTGGGGAGAGGGATGATAACTCAGGAAGCAAATGTGAAACAGGCACAGTGGCCAAAATCAGACTGTTTCCCCAGAAATGGAGCTTGGAAACCTGCCATGGTTGGGATCTGGTCCATGCCAGCCACCATCTCCGTGGGTGCTGTCAGCCCCTTCAGGAGTGAGCAGTCCTCACAGGTGGGCTGTCCCTTTGTCGGTGGCCATAATGGAAGCAGCTGCACCCTGGCCTTGGCAGCTGGCTGGAGACTAACTGCAGCAGCCTGGGGAGCTTCTGGAGCACAGTTAGTCACATCTCCTTCTCTTCTCAGAACACAACCACAAGGTCCAAGTGGGAAAATCCGACAAGCAACCTGACCATCACCTTCTCTCTTTTTAGAACAAGGGCAAGCCAGTGTGCATCCTCTTCAGACAGACTGTTGGCGGCCAGCTGGCTGGCCCTCTTCTGCCTTCTCTCCATCTCCTTCCTTATTTGCTTTCCCTTTCAGCCTCTGGTAAACCCCCGTCTTCTTCCAAACTGTACCCTCCTTCCCTGACCTTGGGCTTTACTTAGACTGCACTACCGCTTCTAATGAATCAGGGTAAGTTCCAGAAAAAGAGAGAGTAAAGGTGGCTTTTGAAGAAAGGGAAGGCATTTAGACATGCTATTGAGCAGATATGTAATTTCCGAATTGGGACTGCTGAGCAAAAAGTCTGGGTTAACCTCCACTGCACTTGGTTTGTTGAAGGTATTGCCAAAAAGGGTCCACGGAAAGCATTACGTAGTAGAAGTAAGATCAGAACCATGGACCTGACAGCCTGTATCGGATGGCTGGGATGGAGCTGACCAGGCAAGGCCAGGAAGGGGCCCAGAGAAGACAATCTCCCAGGTTCTACACAAGTGGTTGAAGAAGGTAATCGTTCAAGTGCAGAGAAAGCAGAAGACAGATACTGGCAGATCTCTGCAAGTCTGATACATACACAGAGTTCAGTCAGGGTCAGACATGTAGGAGCCAGAAGGCTGACTCCAGATACACAAGGGTGGATTTGTGAGGAAAGAGAGGTGGGAACAGCTAATCCAGGACATATCAGGAGGAGAAGACCCAAGGTGACAGGCAGAGGTCCTGGCCATGAGGAAAGTCAAAGACAGAGAAGGTGGCCAAAAAGACTGTAGGGAAAGAAAAAATGAACAAAGTGGCTAGTAGGGCAGAAGAGTCAGATAATATATAATATCAAATAATATCAAAAATAATATCAAAGAGAGCCAGGAAACTGCACTTGTGTTTTCTTCTCCATAACAGGGGTCTGAGGTATGAGGAGAAAGTTTAAAAAGAAACAAGAGCAAGTAGAACTGTATCACAGACACGAGAACCTCCCCATCTCTGAAAATGTCTGGGGAAAGTCCCATAACTTGAGCTCTGGAGAAGATAACTTGATTCTCCTTACCTGCCCGCCTCTTAGCCACATGGGTAGAGTGAAGAATTTGTGTAGACTGAAATTTGAGGGGCACAGGAGGATTATGGCTTCCACATGTAATTACCAATGGTATTTGCTATGTTTTCTTTCCGATTCTTAAATTTTGGTTCAGACGATTCTGTTAATATTCCTCTTAACACAGTTCAGATATTCCAGTAATGCTGAGCAGTGGGGCAGCGGCAGGGTTGGGGTAGGACAACAATTTCTTCAGTTTCTTTAATTTATGCAACTTTTCTGGAATATTTAAACCAGTGACTCATGGACAAAAGCATTATGCAGGGATTTCTTCATAGGAATGAAAAGAAAGGAGTGACTTGTCAAAGGGCATTTAAGAATCATCATAGAGCCATAGGATATGAATATTTGGAAGAGTAAGAATTAAATATTCAAGTTATATCAACTGCACACAATTATTTGTTGAACACCTGCTATATGCTAGAACTATATTAGGTGCCAGTCATACAAAACTGAATAAAATGTGTCCTACATCGATGGCATTCAGAGTTAGTGGAAAAGACAAGCTTGTAAAAGCAAAGAATTAAATGCCATATATCATGACAGGTTCTCTTTAAAGTTAAGAGTATAAGGTAGCACAAAGGAAGGGATTCTCTACTTGCTTACTCTATCTTTCACAGCAATAAAAAATTGAGTAGAATTTCAAGGAGGAAAATACATTGAATAGCTTTGATCATGTTAACATTGAGATGCTTCTGACTTTTTCCATCTGTCTAATGAATAAATTCCACCGTACATAACCTATTCAATTTATTTATGATTCCTGTGGCAGAAAGTAAACTTACATATTTTTTCTTTGTAGCCACAGAAATGTTTATCAGTATGTAAATGATATAATGATTTTCTATGTTTTAAAAAGATGTCTTAAAATTTATTCTGCAACCTATCATTTCCCTACTTATACCCTCACATCCAGGGACCTGAAAAAGATATTCTTTGAAATGTTTTATTTTCTATCCATTTAAAAAACTATCATTGTTTATTCATGATGTTTTGTCCCTTATGCAGCTGAATTGCTTGAAGCAAGAGGAGGATAAATGTTCTAACCCATGTTTCAGGTTGAGTTCGAACTTGAGTGTATACCCAATGCTCTGTGTTTAACAGAATGTCTTCTCAATAATCATCACCTCTTGCCAGAGTTTTTAAATAAATAAGTGACTTATTTTCCTGTAATTAAGTCCCTCTGGTTGCTTTGAATGATTCGCTAAAGCTTTCTTCTTTCTTCTGCTTTTTCCTTCATAAACACTTTGGAAGAAAATGCCATGGAAACACATGACTTTCATCGTCGACAATACTCATTGAAAACTTTACAAAAATGGTTATTTCTCTGTATAAGATCCACAATGATTTATAAATTCTTATAATAGCCCACTGTCTCTCTGTTTAGAAAAACAACTCATTAGTCTAAATAGCCCTTTAGTCTAAGAATTATAAGAATATTTTAAACTGCTATATCTCATAATGTAAGTAGAAATCTAAGTATTATGTCAACCTGCCCATTATTATAAAGTAATATGAAAACTTATGTATAATATAAAACACAGATTCAGGTCTATCAAAAAGTAACATTGATCACTAAGGGATTGCAAAGTGCCAAGGCAGAAAGGTGTCAGTCAGTGTTCACATATCCCACACACAGTATCTGAGCTGTTAAGATCTGACAGAGAGGATATACGATGACCACTGAAATGGAAATTCTCTAATGGCATCTGCAAACATTAAATGCATGGAATATCACAAGAGGAAATTGGTCCATGTAGTGATTAGATTTTCTTCTACACCCACAGTTTTCTTGTGGGCTGAACCCAAGAATGTTTGCACTTACACATCAAGAATTTGAGACAAATAACAAAGGTGAAAAAATCAAAAAGGAAAGGAGTCTTTCAGAAGAAGGTGAGGAAATAAATAAATATTAAGCAATTTTCAAGGCATATAACTATCACTGCTGGCATGATATATTATCATATTAAAAATATTAGGCATATCTCTGGTGCTGTGCCAAATGCTAAGTAGTACTTTTCTTCAAAAAAAGCAATAGCCAACATAAGTTTTATGACTTGCTAGAAGTGTCTGGTTATCATTTATTACAACATTTTTTAAAATTAATATTTACAATAGCTAGCTTGCTAGATATAGTATGAATCTCAGTCCACAAACTCAGGTGTGCAGGAAATATGATATCATGATTTTATGATTTAATCATTCAATTTCTATAAAGCATGGTCCCTATCCTCACACAATTTAGAAGCTAATGGAGGATAGCTTCATGAAAAGAACACACATAGTATAAACAGAACAGAGGTACGTGCATAGTTGTATAGAAACAAGCAGGGGGAAGTCATTACATTCCTTAGCACAAAATTTTCTAGACTCTTCTTTCCCCTGCCCTGTTCCAGTCCTAAAATAAGCTGTAGCTAATGGGAGCTGGTATTCAAAATCTAGACACTAGAGATGTTCATTTTTACTGGAGTGCCCTTGATTTTAGGTCTTTTCAGCTGACCTAGTGATGTAAACAAATTAAATTAATATAACATAATACAATATAACATAATTTTAATCTAATGTCACAGGGTTCTTCCTCAACTTTCCTTTTTCCATGTATATATCTTTCTCCTCCCACAGTGAGAACTATAGCTCCCCAAAAAACAAGAGAACTACAGACCAATATTCCTAATGAATATAAATGCAAAAATTCTCAAAACATTAGCAAACTGAATTCAAAGCACACTGGAAGGATCATATACCAAAATCAAATGGGATATAACCCCAGGATGCAAGGATGGTTCAACACATGCAAATCAATAAAAGTGATACACCACATTAACAGAATGAAAGCCAAATATCATATGATCATCTCAATCAATGTAGAAAAGGTACTTGACAAAATAAAATATCCTTGCATGAGAAAAAGTCTCAACAAATTGTGTATAAAAAGAATATGCCTCAACAGAATTAAAGGCCATATACAACAAACCCACAGCTAATATCATACTCACTGGTGAAAGCTAAAACCTTTTCTTCTAAGATCAGGAACAAGACAAGGATGCCCACTCTTCCCACTCCTATTCCACATAGTACTTGAAGTCCTAGCCAGAGTGATCAGGCAAGAAAAAGACATGAAAGTTATCCAAATTGGAAAGGAAGAAGTAAAACTGTCTTTGCAGATGATATGATCTTATATACAGAAAATCCTAAAGATTCTACCAAAAAGGAAAAAGAAAACACTATTAGACTAATGAATAAATTCAGCAAAGACAAAATCTATATATAGAAATAAGTTGTGTTACTATATACCAACGGCAAAACATCTGAAAAGTATATCATTTACAATAGCTTCAAAAACAGTAAAATACTTAGGACTAAATTTTATCATGGAGGCGATAGATCTGACATTGAAAAGTACAAGACTGACGAAAGAAATTGAAGAAGACACAAACAAATGGAAAGATATCTGTGAAAGCTGGACTCACCCTGACTGAGGGTACATGGGGTCTTCAGAGAACAGAATGTAGAGTGAGAAGGTGGCCAGGGCCAAAATTTGGCAATAAAATTCGTGGAGAAAAAGGAAATAAGAAAGGATTATTTAGGATGATAGGAGGTGAACCAGAGGTGTGACACATGACATCAACTAGAGAGAGGGGAAGGAGAAACTGGGCAAAGATGGGCCTGGAATGAGAAAAGGAATAACAGTGCCCCTTCTTCCCCTCACATGTCCGCACCTTCTTCTACTGGGCTTCAGACCAGGCTTATGCACAGCCATGTGTCTGATGAAGTCCTACTGTGTATACCGAGTTTCCTGCTCCTCTATCCCTGAATAGAAAATAAACATGATGAAAAAAACCCCCAAAATGCTAACATTCTTCCCAGGAAAACAACCACCACCACAAAAACTTTTTCCAAAGAAAAAAATTCCCATACTTAACCAGAACCTAAATCCTTATTCACGCAGCTACTGGACACTTTAAGCTCTTGGAAAAGCCTCTTTAATTGCAGAATAAATACTTTTTCTGTTAATATGAGCCAAACAGATTATAGCAGATAAAACCTCTCATGCCATCTCCCTATCTGATAAATTTCTTCCCAGTGACAATATCCACTCCATCTCTATTTGGGTGACAATGTTAAATATTAAAGTGAAATTAGTTTCTTTTATGATTTCACAATTAGGAACCCTGAAGTGTTTGTATTCTGCCTTGACCTTTTCTTTCCTGTGGACAGCCCCTAGGATACTATATACCCATGGAATAATAAATAAGTAGAAATCACAGTGCCACTTTATTACCTAAATCAGCATCCAATGCCTCAACATGAGGCCTCTTTGGCAAAGTATCCTGGAGCACGTAATTCTAACTTGAGTCTAAGCCACCCATTTCCTCATTTCATCTAAATCTTAGAACCAGCAATCTCAGGTGTGCCTGGAGGCACAGAGAAGGAAAGATGGCTCTGCTGACCCCTTTTGGAGGTAGAAGATTGAAGGTTGAAGGTGGGGATTGGAGAAGAAAAAGTAACAAAAGCCCAGCTAGAGTTGCTTTGAGGAGGCAGGTCTGACTAGGTATGCTCCCATTTGAACAAAGGCAGTGCCAAGGAGCAAGGTGGTGTCTGAGTTTCTGCCTTTTTTTTTTTTTAATTTATTATGTTATGTTAATCACCATACATTACATCACTAGTTTTTGATGTAGTGTGCCATGATTCATTGTTTGGGTATAACACCCAGTGCTCCATGCAGAACGTGCCCTCTTTAATACCCATCACCAGGCTAACCCATCCCCCCACCCCCTCCCCTCTAGAACCCTCAGTTTGTTTCTCAGAGTCCACAGTCTCTCATGGTTCATCTCCCCCTCCAATTCCCCCCCTTCATTTTTTTTTAATACAGCCATTTATTTGGGTAGGCTCCCCAAGGAGCAGGAAGCCCGACACGGGACTCAATCCCAGGATCCCAGGATCATGAGCTGAGCCGAAGGCAGATGCTTAACTGACTGAGCTACCGAGGTGCCCTGTTTTTGTTTTTGTTTTTAAGATGTATTTATTTGAGAAAGAGAGAAAGAGAGAGCACACAGTGGGGAGGGGCAGAGGGAGAGGGAGAGAGAGTCTTAAGCAGACTACACACTGAGCATGAAGCCGGTCACAGGGCTCGGTCTCAAGACCATGAGATCACAACCTGAGCAGAAACCAAGAGTCGGATGCTTAAACAACTGTGCTACCCTGGTGCCCCTGAGTTTCTGTCTTTTAGGTAGAACAATCCACCCTACTAGCCAAACCTAGCATGGTGAGTATCATGGGCTCAGGAGAGGTGGAATAAGATGAGCAGCTTATCCTCTTTTAGGAGAAAGACAAAAAGGGACTCAGGTAAAGCTGGTTTGCCATGCAATAAGGACAAGTAATAGTAACTTACTGAAGCTATGTGCTTTTCCTATCAACAAGTCTTTTTGCCATTTAGAAAAAAAAAATTTCTCTTACGACAGGTTGGAGAGATTCATGGGAAATGAGAGGCAGTATCTTCACAAATGCAGACATTTTGATTTAGTCTCACATGACCCATCACTTGTTAGACACATAACTGATTTTTAGGATCCTATCCTATAAAATGTCTTTGAGTAAATTAATGTCAATTGGAGGGATATCAAGAAAATGATAATACATTGTGCTCAGTGCTCTTCCACGTTTTAATCTGGAGTGATCTGAATGAACACTTACAGGTGAGTAACTTTGCAAAGAATGTTGCCCTTAAGAAGCATGCTCAGCATTTCAGAAGGTAAATGTAAAACTAAAGTGACCTTATAAACAAGAACAGAAGAGGTTTACGTGGGATAATTACTACATAATCCACCGGGGAAAAGAGACTTTTCGCAAGTTCGATAGGCAAAGGTTCGACAAAGTATGGGTCAGACAGGAAAACAGGACACAGTGGGTGACAAGCTTGCTTTGAGTCTGCAGTGAAGCTCTGTCTACAGTGTGAAAAACAAGCATGGGATTGCATGCATTAAACAATTTCATAAGGTAGTCTAGCCATTGTCTCAGGGAAAAATCAGTAAGAACATTATTGGCATATGTTTGAGCAGCCAATAAGGGTTGTAGAGGATACACAAAAGAGCTGCAAAGATTCTTTAATTGAATGTCATACCTGAAAGAAATATTGGAAGAACAAGGTTTATTCTGCTTGCAAAAAATAAAACTGAGAAGAAATAGTCATCTAATAGAAAAAGGGCTGTAAGACAATGGCCAATAAGCAATACTCTTCTCCCAAAGTTGAAAAAAATCAAAGAAAATTGCCTTAAACTACAGCAGCATGAGAGAGATTTATAATCACCTCCCTACTTAGCCAAACTTAAAAAAATTCACTCTATTCATAAAGTACAATTACTTCTTTGATTAATATACGTGTGTACACATATGTATGTATACATATATGTATTTTATATATGTATATATATATGTGTGTGCATATAATTTGTGTCATGTGTGCTCAATGCATGCCATGGTCATACTTTCAAGTTTATCTGTTTTTTTAGTCCAAGTCCTGTCATAAAGTGTTTAACACAAACTACTTGCAATTAAGCCCTTAATATGGTCTTTGGCTAGTGTAATAAACAATAAAGATTTTCCTGTCTTGTAGCTGGTGAACACTGGTTAGCTATGGACTCTCATTCCCCAAAGCAATTCATTATGTTTTTAGCTTAAGAAACTTTAGGCTTCCTTGGATACTGATTTACAGAAAGAAGCCACATAGAAAATTAGCTCCCATGTGAATGTGTCTGCTCTTATGATAAAGTACTTTGAGTAGGTATTGTCATTTTTTAAAGTGGTCGTAGTCTATTATGCAAATTAATCCTTCAGGATCTAAATTACACCAAAGTATAACAGTATAACATCCTTGTGTGCTATAGACATTAATTTTAATTTATGATGTATGTATTAGAATGATAATGTAACTAATTTACAAAGTTATATATTTTGCCAATTTAAATATTTAAAGATGTGTCTGTATAAAAAATCCTTAAACAATATATGAACTATTTCAGGGTGCTCTTCCAGGTGATCTTGAAGAATGGAATGGATTCTCATGTCTGCAATAGAGCTTAAGAAAAGGTAGCACACTTCTGTGGGAAGAAGGAATGTAGAATGTTCTTTTTAGTTCTGTGTTTGGTCTGTTATTATTATTACAAATAATGATGTATGGTGATTAACATAACGTAATAATAAAAAAAAGAAGGAAAAAACCAAATACATTAGGTGGAAGTGACTGGTGATACAATATAACTGACAGATCATGGGTAGATAATAGAGAAATACTTTAGACATCTTCCTCTTCAAATCCTTATTTCACTGACAAGTATGGAAGAGAGGCCCAGAGAGTTCAGATTTCTGGTTAATGCTTTACTCAGGCTAACTTTTAAAATTTCTTACTTATATTTGTAATACATGGTGTTATAAAAGACATTATCTTTTCATAATGCTAGAAAATAGACACATACCAACTTCCTTTGTAACTCTCCATCTTTTAACCAGGGTAGGATAGTTTCTTTTAACTAGTAAGACTGTTCTAGTCTTAAGATTCGCCACAAAATTTCAATCTAGAGAGCAGGATGCCTTTGAAAATTTATAATGAAATTCTAACAGAGTTTTAACTTACTAACTACTATGAGTCTCTGCTATAAAACCACCCATGCAAAGAACATGGTTCCTTTATCTACAGTGTTATCAACATAGGCCTTAAATTAAATCTTCACACAATTTAACAAGATACAAATACAGCAGCCATGATTTATTTATGATGTATATGACATAATCATAAAAACATCAGGTCACCAGAGCCAGCATTGTGCATCTTTGTAATTCTTTAAATTATTTTTTGTCACTTATAAAAAGTCAAAATAATTTTACATGCTATCAATATGCATAGAATACAGTGCATCAAACAGTTAAAGTTTTCCAAAATATTGCTTGTAACTAACAGTAATTTATTAAGTAATAAACCAGGGAGCTCATTAATGCAAAACCATTAATTTTCTTCTAATATTGTTATGAGAGATTCCATTTCAATTTCAACTGTGAGTGGTTGATGTAAGCATGCAATTTTTATACTAGAAGCTAAACAATGATTACATTTGTTTTATCAAGTAATTCTCAAGGTTTAATAATTTTTGCAATTTTACTTAGCATTCTATTAATAATAATAATGCCCCAATGAATTACTAATTCTTAATAATGTATCTGATGTGTGCCAGATGGGATGTAAGGATTTGGCAATAAGCAAAGCACAGACTTTGCCTTCAAGGTGCTTATAGTTTAAATAGTGACAAACAGGGACATAAATAGCACTAAGAGGTCTTATAACAGCAATGATTGAAGTAAGACATTTTGGTCATATAAGGGCATCACTTCATGTGGCCTTTTGGCATGCTGGCCAGCTGGTCTTCACATTTTGACACCCAGACTCTTCTAAAAAGTATTTCTTGACTCTCTGTCCCCCCTCAATGCTCCCGCCACATGGAACCATGTATATACTATCTGGTCAGTGCCTCATCTATGTAGAATTTCTGTGGTCCTCAATGAAGATGTCTGTTAAACTATTGTAATTAACTCACTTTGGCTCAGGGGCAGGTTCTCAACCACTCAGGTTGTCAATCTGAAAGAACCCTTAGTTGAGGAGTGTTTCCTGCAGACTCATGCTCACCAGAAAATGAGGTTTGTTAACCAAATGATATGAGCTATCATTGAAAGCCCCTTTCTTGTTTCTTTGGGCTACCTACTGGCCCTTTCCACTCCTGTGTAGAGGAAAAGTGCAGAGGAGGACAAATGTTTATATTACCTAACTTCTAAAGCTCAATGAAGCACCTTTTCCAGGTAGCCAGACAATTTACCTCAGGTCCCCACGCAGAGTTAACAAATTATTTATGATGTTATGACATCAGTTCTGTGAATCCACCACTCCCATTAGCCCTTTTTTCCCCACTCTATGGCCAATATACACATGTCTAGAAAACTGGAGGAAATGAGAGTCAGGAACAGAGATGAAAAGTGATATGTATGGCCTTTTCCTGTGTAATCTCGATAACAAAGAGTAGATGAATTTCCTTCCAAACTTAAGGGTGATTTTTGAATATATGACTGCTTCTTTCTTGGTATTTGCTGTTAGAAGAACTCCGGATCCAGCCAAAGTAGTTGGGCAATAGGAAATCACAACAGAAAAAAGTAGAGTGACAGAGCGAGGTTAAAGAAGGCAAGGGGTACAAGATAGGAATGTGTGCAAGGTAGGAATTCTAAGGTTCCGATGGTCATAGGGTAGGGGGCAGGTGTTAGCTGGGAACATAAGCTTGATTGCTGTCAATGAAAAGCCTGCCTAAAAAGACAAGAAGACCCAATGAATAGAGCTCTGGTGGGTAGAAAGCTCACTAGCTGGCAGATTGAGAGAACTGGGGTTATGAGAAAAGCCCCGGTACACCTAATCAAGAGTAACATCTCCACTTAGTTACCAACAAGACCCAGCTGAAGGCTATAGGAGTATCCACTATGCCTCATGAAAGAGCCAGTAGTGTGCTCCGTGCACACTAAGACAACCATCAAGGCCTTGAAGTTGAGCATCAACAGAGCCCTAGGCAGTGCTGGGTTTTGGTCTTGCTCTTCCTCTGAAAAATCCTTCTTATAGTTGTGTGTGTGGTTGTGCAAGAACACCATGCACTATGCAACCCAGAGGCAGCAGCTCTGCATTAAACACTCCCTCAATAACAGTGCCTAGTGTAAACTGGAGTCTTTTTGGATTACACAGAGTTAACTAAAATGGAAAAGCATGATTAGCTTACTCTAAGCAGATGGTGGCTCAAGAGTCGAGGGTAGCATGTCAGGTGCAAAATAAAGCAAAGTCCTTGTCTGCAAACATCTGATTTGTGAAAGTAAAATTTATACTTCCTGTATGCTGGAGGAATATTCATTGCTTTGCTTTTGGAGCATGTGGGAATTAACTATTTGGAAGAAGAAGATTTGGACAGAGCTCCTGGTCCTCAATTCTGGGGGAGGAAAACCAAGATAAAAATTAAGATTAACCAGGGGAGGACATGCAGCAGCACAAAAATATAAAATACTATTTTCTGTTGTAGCCTTTTGCACTAAATCCTCTTACCAGCTCACTGAACTCTCTCAAATTAATCCCAAAGGACCATTCACCCGCCTCTCCAGATGCCCCTCTCCTTTGCAACTCATTCACACTGAATAACCACTGCAGAAAGAGAAACAAGAAGGGGCAAATACAGTTTCAGATCTGAAGGGCATCTGCAGAACCAGTGTTTCTGTGATGACAGATTTGAGGAAATGGCTATCGGCTGGGGAAGAAAAAGAAAGAAGTCCATAGAGAAGGATGAAGAGATTTTTTTTGGACTGGGAAATGAGAAACTGCTTGAGAGTTCCAGAGAAATGAATCTGAAGGCTGACTCAGTGCTAAGTTACCCTCAGAGCCAGTAGATGAGGAGACATTTTTATTTTTAATCAGTCTCTAGGACACTGGTTCTGAAAATGTGATCTCTGGACCAGCAGCCGTAGCACCATCTGGAAACTTGTTAGAAATGCATTCTTGGGCCCAATACCAGATCTACTGAGACAGAAACTCTGGGATGAAGTTGAGTAATGTGTGTTTAACAAACCCTGCAGGTGATTCTGATACACACTCAAGGCTGAGAACCACTGCTCTATGATATGAAGGGTGTTGGTGATGAAGCCTGTCTTTTTTTTTTTTCTTAAGATTTTATTTATTTATTTGACACAGAGAGAGAGAGAGCACAAGCAGGGGGAGCGGCAGGCAGAGGCAGAGGGAGCCCAATGCAGGGCTTGATCCCAGGATCCTGGGATCATGACCTGAGCTGAAGGCAGATGCTTAACCCACTGAGCCACCCAGGCGCCCCGGTGATGAAGCAGGTCTTAAATACTTCACTCTCATCTTCAGCATTTCTTCTAATCTGCTGGCCCTCTTTCTGCAAATTTTGATCTGGGAGTGTTGGGTATGGAATGCCACTAAGGATGAAGGTCATCCAGAGGCACCATAGAGTAATATTACTTCCTTCATAATTCTGCCTTCAGGTTGCTCCATCTATCTCCACCTAGGCCCAGATAAATGAGAGCTATGTGGGTAATATATTTTCTCCTTCTTGTATGAGATTTATATACCTCAACTGGGATTATGGGCTCAATTGCATATACTGGGAGTAAAGAAAGTGTCTTATTAGTCTGTTTGGGCTGCTATAACAAAGTACCATAAACTGGGTAGCTTGTACACAACAGAAATTTATTTCTCACAGTTTTGGAGGCTAGAGGTCTGAGGCCAGGGTGACATCATAATGGTTAGGTTTGAAAAGGGCTCTCTTCTTGCCTCACAGACTGCTGACTTGTCACTGAATTCCCACATAATGGAAAGAAGGCTGGCTAGCTCTATGGTCTCTTATAAGGGCACAAATTCCATTCATGAAGGCTCTACCATCATGATGTAATTATCTCCGCAAAGCCCACGTTCAAATGCTATACTTACACTGGAGATTAGGTTTCAACATAGGAATTTGGGAGAGACACAAACATTCAATCCACTGCAGGGAGTAATGCTTAGGTATTTTAAAATTAGAAATGGGGGTCAAGAAAGTATCAACTAAAAACAAGTTTTAATCTCTGATCTTTAGTTCTTACTAAAGCTATCTTTCCTAAGTATATGACTTCAGTTTAGAAGGTCAGTACTTTCCCCCTTATCCTCTCATGGGTCATAGCACCATGGCATGCAGGAGCTAATTTTCTACTTGGTGACACATAGAAGGTTTTGAGACAGGTTTATCACAAATTTATATCACCTTCTCATTGTTAGCTTCTGAAGAAGCCTAAAATTTTTGAACTTGAAGGTCACACTCAACTCCATGAAAAATTCAGTCTTTTATACTCCAGCTAACTCTGCATATTAAAATAGTCACAATATTTCTTATGGGTATTTTTAAGGAGAATTTTAGAATAGTTTTATTAAATACAATTAAATACAATTAAATACAACAAATACAGTTGACCCTTGAACAACACAGGTTTGAACTACATGGGTCCACTTATACGTAGATTTTTTGCAACAGATATAGTACAGGACTATAAATGTATTTTCTCTTTGTTATGATTTTCTTAAAAACATCTTTTCTCCAGTGTACTTTATTCTAAAAATAGAGTATATAATAATATACAAAATATGTGTTAATCAACTGTTTATATTATCAATAAGGCTTCTGGTCAACAGTAGGCTATTAGTAGTTAAGTTTTGGGGGAGACAAAAGTTACATGTGCATTTTCAACTGCATGGAGGGTCGGCACTCCTAACCCTCATATTGTTCAAGGTTCAACTGTATTTTAATTAAGTAAAATGATATGTAACAATCCAGTATGGGAATGGCCTAGTGACTCTCTTCCAAGTGGTTACTCAGGGATTCAGGGTCCCTCATCTTCTATCTCTACCATCTTCAACACTCTCATGGTCACCCTGGACATCAACATCCAGCTGGTAGATGAGGAAAATGAGTGGAAGGTGCCATACTGATACTGATCTAGACCAGGAAGGGACACATATTATTTACAATCATCCATTGTAACAATGCAATTACTTAGCTTTCATTGGTGTTACCTATTCAAGTGATCCACTTACATGCAGGAAGGGCTAGGAAGATATCTCCCAATTACATTTCTACAATGTGAAAGGGTAGCACAAAATCTTTGCCATGAATCATCTCACCCAGAGTCTAGCTCTTAAATATCCAAGCACACCTTTCATATAAGACACACTCACCACCTCATGAGAGACAATCCAAAGTTCATCCAGTTACTGTAGTTAGCTCAAAATCCAGGATTTCTAAATGGTTTGCTCAATATACCATCAAGATTGTATATGGCTCCATATACCAACATATAAACTAAAAATCAAGTTATCTAAACCTCCTCTCATCCTAACATACATACACAACCAGTTTACAATGACAGAAAAGGGACAGGTAAGAGCCATGGAAACCTCCACTGAATGGCAATGGGAGATACCCAGTGAATGCCTATCCCTGGCAGTGAGAACACCCTGCTGGTCAGGCATTGGGAAGACCCCTAGTATGGAGACACGGATGGTTCCTAGACTAGATCTTGGGCTGCTCCCTTGGAATAAGTCCCTTGTCCACTGCTCTCTTTGGTCCCTGGTTCTGCCTTCTGGGAGATTATCCCATGCTCATTACTCTCTGTGCCCACATTTCAAGTAAGCACTGAAAGCTATGGCTTCTTCAGTGACTTCTAGTTCTTGTGTCCTTCTTGTTGCTGATGCAAATTTGGAGGTCCAAAGGCTGTTAAAAGACTCAAATAGTCAAAGGTGTGTATCTTTGGCAGTGTGATTATCTCAAAAGCTTAGTAGAATTTTAAAAACCTACTTGCTTCCAGATAGTGCTCACATTTAACATTCTTACCTAGAAATAATGATAAACCAAATAAAAATGTTTGTTTCTTTACCTCCATACTTCCTTCTCTCAACTAAATGTTTATTATTTTGAGGTCATCAGGTTTAGATGAGAAGGCCATGAAACAATGCTTGTTCCCTCTCTGTACTGTTTGGAGATTTCCTGAGGACCAAAGAAAGTGGAGGCCTAGGGGATGGGGGACACCATTCTCTCCTCCAGTATGAGAACAGGAGGAAATTCTTCTGCCTCTAATTTAATGCTTCAGGAGATTAGGCACCCCTTCATGGGACTGGTGATCTATGAGACTATGTCTTCTTGGACAGCATGTCTGATTTATTCAGCTTTGCATCTTCAGCAACTAGCATTGCACTAGGCACACAGAAAATGCTTAATAATGTTTGTAGGATAAACGAATATAAAATTAAGTATTAATTAGTAATATAACTTACTTTAGTTCAATGGCTTTCAAAGTGTGGTCCCTGGCCCAGCATCACCATGATCAGAAAATCTGTTAGAAATACAAATTCTGGGTCCTACTTCAGACCTACTGAATCTGGGGTAGGACCCAGAAATGTATTTCAACAAGATGATTCCATTGCACACTGAAATTTGAGAATCATTGCATTAGTTCATTAACAGTTTTCCTAAGAATGTCTAGATTTAAAAACTACCTACAAGTCAGCTAAAACTGCCTTTTCCTTTAAAGTAAGTGCCTATTAAGTTTGAGAAGTGAGGAATTTCCTTAGGTATTTTAGAAATATCTTTTATTTGGTGGACAGCATGTAAAGATTCCCTGAATTTATGAAAAATGTGTTTTGAACCTGACTTTTTCTAACATTTCCGGAGACATCCTGTCATTGTTTCATACACAGGATTTCCACTGCAATTAGGTGAAGTTCAAAGAATAGGTCAATGGCAGTATGCAGTCTCAGACTACCTAGGCAGAGATTATGTCACCCCTCCCACCACCCGAGGTCTTCCATAAATCCTGCTTCATTGTATGCTGTTCTCCTAACCTCCTTATCCAGAGTTATGAGGCTGCTTCATAATCTCATGCTGTCACTTATCAGCAAGGTGAAGTTTGAGTCACATTTTGCCAATCTCTGAAGAGACTATTACAAGTTAGGGAGATGATTGTACTTTTTTTATTTTCAGTTGTATCTAATAGATGGTATTTAAGTCATTAATCTTTTCTAACAGACTGTTAACCTAATAGTCTATTTATCTAAGACGAAATTTAAAATACAATTTTATCTGAGACATATGGTTTCAATTTAATTGGCACTGAATATCTTTTTGAGCTGACTTTATGATAGTTAATCAATACCTTTAATGGATACTTCATAATATCATCATTTCTTTGAAGTAAACGTCCTAGAGTAATAGAGCAGTGTTTAATGTGATTAGACCAAACACATTTAAACTACAATGGTTCCAAATGTGTAAATGCACATTGTTTTAGTATTCTTATAAATGTAATAATTCCAGTGTTACCCATTTCAGCCGAAAATACTCAGGTTTTTAACTCTTCCTTCAGAATCCTCATGTAGGTTGAAACGGTGACTGATGGTTTGATTACCCAGCAGCCCTTGATAAATAGTATAATCAGTATTGTCTGAAATAAATGATAGGTGTAACTAATTACAGAACTTAAGTTTTCTTGATGGTAACAAGACAGTTTCTCGAATTTAAACCTGTGTGCTAATTACCTGAATATCGTGTTAAAATGTAGAGTCTAAATAAGTAGGTCTGGAGTGGGGGCACCTGCGTGACACAGTTGATTGGGCATCTGACTCTTGGTTTCAGCTCAGATCATGATCTCAGGGTTGTGAGATGGAGCCCTGTGTCAGGCTCCCTGCTCAGCATGGAGTCTGCTTGGGATTCTCTCTCTCTCTCTCTCCCTCTGCCCCTCCCTGTGCTTGTGTGCATTCTCTCCTTCTAAAATAAAATAAAGAAAATCTAAATAGATAGATAGATCGGTCTGGAGTGGAGTGAGAGAATCTCCATTTCTAACTGATGCCGACGCTGGCAATCCACAAACCACACTTTTGGGTGGTAAGTCACTAGAAGGCAAAGAAAGAAAACCAAATGTAAAATAATTTATAGGTAGCTATTCCGACCTGCTCATCTTCTTTAACTGAAAATAAAGTGATTAAAAATACACTGATGCCCCAACAGAACACTGCCACTGATTTTCCTCTTACAGATTGTTGCAATTTCTACATATGTTGGTGTGCTTCAATTGATATTTGCTAACCATCCAACTTCTAAGAAGTTTTATAGTGTATGCTGATGGTGAAATAGGTCTGCATTTCTGGTCCATGTAGAATAAAAGGGCTCATACTCTTTACTTCCATGCTAACATGGAAACAAAGGTGAATTATGGGATAAATAGAGAGGGCAGATTCCCTTTCAAGCTTGTAAGGGTAAATGGTGCATATACCTCTTTCTCTGGATTGTTTACTATGCTTGTAAGAACTGGCAGAGCAGTCACTTGCTCTGAAGTACAAGCCTTTTTCCTTTCATAAACATCACGTTTCCCACAGCAACCCACACTTTCATAAAGACCGCAGACCTAGGCTTTCACAGAAAATTATTTCCAGCACATGTCTTGGCCAGTTTTACTTGAGTTTCCAGGTATTTCCCATTTCTCCTCAGTTACAACAGAAGCCAATCTATTTTCTTACTTCCACAGACTGTTCCTGCTTCACCCTGCCCCTCACCTTTGAGTTCTTGATGATCCCGATTTCACAAGCATTAGTCAACTTTGAGTGGCACTCTCCTTTCTTTCCAATCAGTTATTTTTAACTTGAGAAAACCACCTGGCCGGACTACTGCCTGTTTGCCAGGCAGAGACAGCTGCTCTTGGGGTCTGCCACAGCCCTGCTGCAGCCTGCTGGGAAATATGCCACAAACACGAGTTTGGCGTGGGGTCAGTTTGGACCTCAAGCCTCACTGAGAGCTCCTCTTCACTGTGGTTTGGTGGCATTATGAGCCATGTTCCACCAGCTCAAAGAGATGCTGTTGTTCTCTTGTTCTGTCTCTTCAACACACACACACACACACACACACACACACACACACACACACACACACACACTTTTCTCCCTCTCTCTCTTTCACTTTTCACATACTCTCCTTGGAATAAAAAGGAAAGTCTTGTGAGGAAATTGGCTGTGTGCCACATTACCATTGGCTATTCTGTAGGTGCTTTGGATAAAGCTTGTGAAAGAACATATGGACCTCATGAAAGAAACACCTGCTTGTTCAAAGTGGAAAATAAAAAATAAAAGTGGCCCCACTGTTCATTTGGAACCCCTAGAAGGAGAGCTGTGATTAAATGAAGGAGGCCACTGGAGGCTCTTTTCTGCCTATATCCTTCCAGCTGAGGCATCTCCATTCCCTTGATTTTTAAACAGATATTATTAAGGATGTGTTCTGTATTTAGATTCTGGGAACAGAGTTAAGAAGTCTTTATACTAGGCAAGTTCCAAAATTGGATCACCCCTTCCCCCTACAAACAAAAACAAATTTAAGCCGATTTAGATTTTTCACCAAATAGCCAATAAGACTGAGAATTTCAGTAGGATCCTTGTACCTGCTCCCAAATTTGGGAACATTTTGAAAAGAACACCTGAAAACAACTAACTGGTTATTCCTTTCAAAAAAAGTACAAATCTGGGGTGCCCGGGTAGTTCACTGGGTTAAGCATCTGACTGTTTCATCTCAGGTCATGATCTCAGGGTCATGAGATGGAGCCCTGTGTTGGGCTCCATGCTTGGCTCAGAGTCTGCTTAGGATTCTCTCTTTCCCTTTCTCCCTGCTCCCCTTATTTATTAAATAAGCAAATAAAATCTTCAAAAAAATTATAAATCTAGCACTCAGAAATGATTTGGTAGAAAGAAATATACATTTTTTTAAAAAAAACTTACTTGCACACTTAAAAATTATCTAAAAATACAGTACACCATGGACACTAAGTTGCTTTCAATTCAAATTAGAATTTAAGATCAAAAGAGGGAATATTAAGTCATTTTTATCTCTATATTCTTAGGTAGCAAATAAAGGCTACAGTCTTTCACTTATACTGGACAATAGAAGATACAGGAAAATACACTGCCACGTGATTGGTCAAATAAGGGTTCTTAGAAGGTAATGAAACTCATCAGGTGTCTACCAAATGGGTTACCAAGAAAAAAAAATACACAGACACGCATGTACACATACATATACATAGTATAATGCATTTTTAATAAAATTATGTAGTATTTTTACAAATACATATTATTTCTTTACATAGTGTAAAATATTATAAAACTAAATATTTTTTCTGAGGAATGAGATTAAGGATTCTATTTTCTTCTTTTTGTTCAACTGTACTGTCTGATTTTTCTAGACTTAACATTTGTTACTTTTGTAACAAAACAACGATTAAGGCTAAAAGGAGGGAAATAGGGTACAAAACATATTCCAGGGTAGTGATTTAGACCTGCTTTCAGGTCATCCTGAGATGTTCTGGAGTTCAGCCATGAGGAAGAGCACTGATGTCAAGAATCTTCTCTAGCAGGAAATTCCTGTTAGGAATCCTTTTTTATTTAAAGCAAACTAATGCCCATGGGGTAATCCAGCCTATAGCCTGTTTAATAAATAAAGTTTAAGTGGAACACAACTATACTTATGTTCTGTCTACAGCTGCTTTCCTACTACCTCAGCAGAGTTGAGTAGCTGCCATGGAGGCTATATGATCTACATAGTCTAAAAAATTTGCTATCTAGCCCTTTACAGAAAGTTTACTGATTCCTGATCTAGCACATATCTCAGGGCAGAGGACCTCTAGAATGTTCTTTTATTTGATACAGAACTCACCTACTCCAATGTTTGAAAGCTGTGGTTTGTGATGTCCAAATCTGAAACACATCATTAAGTTCTTTAGCCTTACAATTTAACACCATTGTTTCAAGTAAATTTAATTCATGTGTGTCTAGCTCAATTAAATATAATGCGACAAAATGTGCTTTTGGAAAATTTGTTTAATGTTGAAAAAAAAAAAAGCACCAATACCATTCTCAGATTCTGGAAGTGTCCTTCTGCTGGAGTGAATTTCAGACCCTAAAACTCAGGATCAACAAGGTCAAGTATGTATGAGCATTTTTTCTCTCTTTAAAGACAATAGTTTGAGCACAGACTGGCCCTGATAAAGCTGGCTTAGGCTCCTATTTTAAGTTTGAATGTCACCAGCTTTTTTCCTTAACAGCAAGATACACCCCTCAATCAGGTTTCTTCCCTACGTTTTATTTAGCTTGGGCAAATACATTTACAAAATACTATGTGTCAAAGTATTCACTCAAAATATACCTGTTCTACTCAAGAATTACCATCAGCTCTTCAAATTCAGAGTAGACAATCAAAGGGACACAAGTACAAATTTACTGATCACAAACCCAAACCTTGACCATCCCAATTAAATTGACAAACATACATCATTTACTTAATATGTGTTCAGTCCCATAGATATTCAACTGAAAGACCAACTCAGCATATAAGGAACTTCCAGTCTGATTAATTTGGGGGTCCGTAGCTCACCATTTCTTTATGGTAAATATGAGACTACCCTGAAGGGGCTTTTCCTCTGTATCACTCTTTTTCATGGTTTTATGTCCTAAGTATTGTCTTATCAAGTTAGAAAGTTCTTTTTTTCCCCTAAGCCTGTATAAAGGGTTTGCATCTGTGCTTAGTCTTTGATCTCCTGCAATTATCTAAGTGTTGGCCACTGCAAAACCCAAAAACTAGCCTCCAATTAATGTAGCACAAAAATAAGATCATCACAAATTATAGGAAGACTTCCATAGAAATATTAAGGTAGTATCATGAATGGAATTCTTATGGTTTAGAAAATTGGAATTTAATATAAAATTAATAATAATAATAATTATAATAGATTTGCATTGACCTAGGTATTTTACATGACTTATCTCAGATATTCCTTCCAAAAATTTTATGAGGAAATTTCCATTATCTGTGTTTTACATAAGACTTGGAAGATTACACAGCTTTCTGAAAATCGTAAGTTAGTAAAAGGCAGAGCAGTGCAGACTCAGTGCCAGGTCTGATCGCATTTCCTGTTTCACCAGCTCCCAACTCCACATCTTGCACATTTCTACATGTACTCCTTAGGGTTGACTCTCTATTTTCTTTCTGTTACATAAGAGATGCCTGTTCATTTTACAAAAATATTAAAACATGAAAATGGAAGTAACTGGGTAGGTCTGAGGGAAGTCAAAAAATTGAGATAAATTTTGTATCTTCATGATACTCGAACAGAGTGGTAGGAGGTAGAGAGAGGGATGCTTTAGAAAGATATGACCTTAAAAGTTTTGAAACTGAAACAGTTAAAACTATCATTTTTAAAGTAATAAGCAATTTTTTTTCCTAGGGTACAGATTAGAGTTTATCTTTCTTTTGAAAAAATTACTTAAATGAACATTTGGTGGAGCATATCTAAGGGCAAGTTCCTTGGGAAGTCATGAGTTCTGTGAGTTTGCCCCAAATAGATGATTTAGGCTGAGATAGTAAGCATTCTACTCAGTAAATGTGTGGTCCTAAGAGTTAGAAGAATTTTCCCATTCTTAATCTGTATGTGCAGCATCAATGCCTAAATGCCATGGTCTATTCTTGGTTGGTAGGTCTATGTGCAATAAAATATTTGATAAGAGCTTAGGGAGGCTAAACTGATTCACACCTTAACATCTCCCCTGGTACCCTAGGGAAAGGAGAGTGACAGGAATTAGACTAGGTTTTGTGTTGCAAAACTCGAGTGGGACTGTTGGTGTTTATTTTGGATGGAATAAACCAAATTGGAGTGTAAAGTACTCTTCTACTCTTGAGGCAGTTTGAGGGCCAGATCAAGCCCATGTATGTAGGAGGTGGGATTTCGCTTGCATGGATATTCTCATTGTAAATTGTTTTAGGACAGTCTTAATAATGAGATGGGCCTGACTGGAGGAAAGAAAGTCTTCTTTTCTCCCTTCTCTGGGTCCAGCTGTTAACTGGTTCTGGAAACTAAGGCAACATATTGCTCTGGCAGGTTCTTGGTGGTGACCTACCCTCTGCCACACAGAAGCACTCCAGGAGATGGTCAAGGAGCTAACCTAGTAAGGAATTAGGATGTTGGCTTAGACTCTAAGAGTAGCCATCTTTATTAGATTTCACTTATCATCTACGAAACTGTTTTCCCTGCTGCTGCAGTATAATCAGTTGCCCTGTGAAGAGCTGTAGAATGACAACCTTAGAAAGAGATGTGGTGTTTTTCCTCAGACTGGTGTGCATGTGTGTTGGGCAGGCGGGCTAGAGGAGAATGAAAAGCATCAGACTGAGGCTTGGCTTAACAAAGAAAAAAACACTGCAAGGGTCAACCATGGCTGAAGTAGCTAGGTGAATAGAGGAGGAAGAACCAGAGCCAAACATGCATGAAATGGTACCATTAGATTGCTAGAAACATGTTGGGAACACTTTGCAGGGGGGGAGGGGGAGCAATTTCTAGCAATCAGGCCATTTTAAGAAAAGAAAGAAGTTACTGGGTAATCAGACTGTTGAGACCTAGGCTTTACGTATTATAAGATGATGAGGAAAACAGGGTCAGAAACAGCCTTATCTTTAGCAAAGACCTCTGCTGCTGCAGGGGCAACTCTAGGGCAGCTGGCCCCTACTTTTCTCAAGCCCATTAACTGAGCTGCCCTGCCCACCCAGGCGTCAATGTGTTCAATTCTGTAGAGCAAGGCAAATCACTTAATAGGATAAAATGCAGACATACTCTCAAATGAAGATTTACTCTATCTCTCACATCCATGTAGTGACCGGCTCACTGCTACCTTCTCTAGTGTTAAAAAAAAAAAAAAAAGAGGGGGGACTCCTTCAAATACACCAGTGTTCCAAATGCAAACTTGCTCCCTTGATTCCATGCTCCTTCCCCAAGACTCCTCCACAGAGAGTCACATAAAACATTCACTACACTCAACAAGTTTGAGCATAAGGTACCTGTATCACAGTGTGAGAAATGTGGCTACAGATTCCATGTAATATATGTTAATATTTTTATTAATTCATTCAGTAAATATAGAGCCCGTCTTTGTACTAGGTAGTACATTAGGGGATTAGGAGGTCAGTGTTTGCTTTCATGTTGCTTTCGAGCTATTTCTGAAAGGATTTAAGAAGACATATATGAGTGACTCTAACACAAAACCTGGTAATTTGGGATCACAATATAATGGAGACAATACAAAGCTTGAAGGAAAATTAATATTTCTGATTTCCTGAGGGAAATCGCTTTCTGCCCAAACTTTGAATTTCTTCTTAAGAGTTTTGAGCATATAAAAGAGACTGGGAAGAGCAAATGTATGGCATATGCTCTGTGAATGGTTTCTTTTTAACCTAAACTCAAACTGAAATTTTTACTGTAGGTCTTTGTGCAGGAGAACCTGTAAATCAAAGTGGATGTATTTTCAAGTATGGTTTTGTAAAATACAAAAAAAATTGGAGCAAATAACTTTTCTGATGCTCCTCTTTTTTCTGATGTAACTTCATAAAAAGATATAAAACTGTGATGTAAGGATCTGAAAGTATATACCTCAGAGCAATTATGATCTCAGAATAATTAAATAACTTGTTAGATAATCTCTCTCAAATACGAGCTATTTTAAATATATTCTGGTGGGTGTTCTACCTACCTACCTACCCACCTAACTACCTACTTGATATACCTGGAGTAAGAAAGGAAAAACTGTCGTCAATTGTGAATATTTGGAGAATGGATTTATTTGCTCACCCAACATGGACCTTAGTCACCAGAGCAACCTATATAGAGAACCCATATTTGTCTCAGAAAAAAAAATCTTTGGATTTGTCCTGGCAGTTGCATAATTGTTATCTGAACCTCAAAATTCTATTATGAATGTAACTGGAAAAAATATGTCAGGCTCATGATAATGGCAAGGGTTTCAGCTGTTAAAAAATAAGCAAATACATGTGCAATACCAAAGCCCAAAACCAAAATCTTCAGTTCGGTTCCTGTGGAACATTTAATTCCAGAGCAAGATGAGTTGTCTTCTTTCTGGTTCTGCCAGTATTAATAAATTTCAAAAGTACTGCACATCTCAGAGAAGATCCACTTGCAGTCATGAAGTGTTGGAAGTTTGACTATTTAGGGCTCACCTTTTTTTTTGAGGCATAATAGATATATATTAGTTTCAGGTATAAATGTAATAATTTGATATTTGTATGTACTGGAAAACAATCTAGTTAATGTCCATCATCATACATAGTTATAATTTTTTTTCTTGTGATGAGGAAGATTACTCATAGCTACTTTCAAATACACAATACAGTACAGCCTGGTGACTATAGTTAATAATACTGCATTGCATTTTGATATGTAAATATCAAATCATTGTGTACAGCTGCACAATAAAGCTATCAATGCAATCCCAGCGCCCATCAAATTCCAGTTAATTAGCTATGGCTAGGTCCTTTTCAAAAATGTATCCTGCTTGTCCCCAAAGAAGCCCTTTGTTTCTCTGATCCCTGGTCTTTAAAGCAATGAGGGCCTGTCGGATTGGCTCTAGAGCCCATCTCCCTTCTTCAACAGAACTGTTCTAGGCCCTTCTGTGGGCCAATGCACTGTCCTTTATGGTTCAAGTCCCTGGATCAATCCATGCTTCACTAGCCTGTTTCAATTTTTCAGTCTGATGCCCTCCAGCTCTTGCCTTTCTTAACTCAATCTGTTGTATATTCTTTAAGTTTTTGTAAAAAAAAAAAAAAAAAAGAAAAAGAAAAAAAGAAAAAAAAAGAACCTTCCCCATCCTTACACACACTTCACACTTGCACACACACACACACACACACTCCCTACTGCTCTGGTGAGTCCCTTTTGCCAGACAGTGCATTTGGATATGCGAGTAGGTGTATTTACAGTGATATATGAGAAGTAAATCATGATGCATGCAGTTCATATGCAAGTATTCCTACCTAGCATTGTGCATTCATTTGTCTGGGAAGAATGTTTAAGACAGGTTTTAGAGATGTAGGAAAGACTAGAAGGGGAAATAGTTTCTGCCACAAAAGACAAGAATGGGAAACAGAATGGAAATGATTTAAAACACAGGATTTCATTTTCCATGAGCTTGAGAGATAAAAACTATTACATCCCTTTATTTTAGTCAGAGAAAATGACACATTTCACCATAAAAAAAAAAAAAAGCAAAAGGAAAACAGTTTTTAAAGGTGTAAAGACTACAGAAGAAATCACCTGCATAACAGTGAGGTGGTTTTGTTTTTGTTTAGAAAGCAATAAAGCTGAAAGATAACTGCAGGTTATGACAGAATTAGCTGATAAAGTGTACCTTAGAAGAAATATCTGTGATTTGGGAAAAAGCTTGTATTATAATGATTTCTTTTTATAATCTGACCTGCCCACCCCCCACCCCCCCGCCCCAGAGCACATTCCATCTCTCCTGCAATCAGTAGTGGTTCTATCAAAGTCTTCCTTGTATAAATATTAACTCATCTTCAAAGAAGCATGGTAAGTACTAAATTCAAATCTATGTTGCTTTTCTAGGCAGGTAATACATTATAACTATCTGCTTGATTCCCTGTCACTGTTTCCCTGTGACCTTCAGAACTGAGATCATGAAAATCTTAGAGGTTCAACCTTGATCAGTTTTTTTTAGACTAGACTGGTCTCCCAGGACTTGGGGTTGTGTAAAGAGCCCAAACCTGACAGCACTCTGTCTTGGCTTCTGTTCAGGATTGCTGCAGGTTTGGCTCTGACCCTAGAGTCTAATAAAGAACCTAGATTCACAATCTATTTCTTGATCCCTCCCATTTTTCATTAAATGATCCCCAACTTTTCCTCTTCCCCATAAGTATCCCACAATTGGGCTTCTATCCATGAATTCCAGCCTCTATATAGGTACCTGATACCTGTTGTGTGAACTTCCTAATGTCACAAAACACGTCCTGCCAGATCCCAAACCATTGCCTACTGTTGAATCCCACCCTTTGCCCAAAGCTAACTTCTCTCAGGCTCTACAAGTTTCTCCCTATCAACTTTCTCTGCCTCCTACCTTCAGCCTGGTCTCTCGATTGCACCTTTCCACACAGGCCTTCTATGTCACTGGGAAATAGAAGCACTCCCTACCCAGAACCACCCAGGCTGAGCTTGCATGGTCTCCAAAGACTTGTTGCATGGGCCTTCTTATGATTAGATACACCATATATTTGGAAAAACCCTTATGGATCATGTGTTCCAGTTTCCAGAGTAATATAGATAATCTTAGATCATCTATCTTGTTTGTAATTTTTATACAAAGGAACACTCAAGGAACGTGTACATGTTACCAGACATTTCTGATCCTACCTATCTCCCAAGACCAGTAGCTCACACTCTAGATGGTAGTATTACAATGAAAATGTACAGGTTATCTAATATTGAGGGCTGCGGAGCAAATGAATCAATAGATATTTATTTCCTCTAGGAAATAAATATTATTTATTATCAATAGATATTTAGTTCCTCTGTGGAAATCTAAAAGACATAAAATAAATTCCCAAAAAAGCTGGGAACAAAAAATGTTAAGCACTGGAGACCAATATGTGGCAAATATTAGGATTCACACCATCAGAACCATGGGACTCATCTGGGACTCAAGCTGGGCTTTGAAGGACCTACGTGGATTCTTTAAAATGGATAGGAGAAGAAAGAGAAGTAAGCCAAGAGAAAAAATCATTAGAGTAGGATCCTTTAGGGTCAACTGAACCCACCACGGGACCAGACTGATTAGAACGTGGCTTGGTGCTGGACCAAGAGAAGATGCTAACAATACTTGTCAGAATCTATGTATCAAAGCTCTTACTGCCAGAGGGGATTTAGGGGAAAGGCTCTGGGTTAGAAAGAATAAGAACTTATGAGACTTAGGAATCTTTTTTGAGCTATATCTCGACTGTGACATGGAACTAGAAGTTCAACTTCTGGACTTTGTGTTTTTGGTTCCTGTTTACACTTTAGGTAGATATAAGAAAACTACCATTGCTTACATCTTGTGTTTATACAGAAAGAGATATGTAAAATGTAGAAAAAGGACTTTAAAAAATTTTTTGAGTATAGTTGACACACAATGCTACATTAATTTCAGGTGTACGCCATGTTACTTCGCCACATGTTATTCTATGCTCACCGCAAATGCAGCTGTCATCTTCTCTTAAAGGACTGTCATGTAACATTGTAAAATGCATTGTTGGTACCTTGATTTCATGGACTTGGGTACTCCAAATACCAGGCTCAGTTTTGTTTAGAGAAATCATTACTGAGTGCCCACAATGAGCCATCCTGTTTAGGGTTGGCCACATATGAATCTCATCAGATCCATCAGGGTTTTGAGTTAATTCTGTTGCCTTGAGGTTAGTCTCCAACGAGCCTAGGATAGTTCTTGGGTCCTTGGTTGCCCACAGCGCCACAGACAACTGTAGGCCCACTATCTATTAAGCCCCTATGGTTGAGTCTGTGCCTTGGATTTTAACTGAGTTCAAGTGCCCTAGAAAAAACTAAAGTCCAGGCTTAAATCCCAGGCTTCATATTAGAGCATGACTCTTGCCACTTCCTTGCCAACTTCTAGAAACAGGACACTGTCTTCTATGACCCAGACTCAGACCACTGTTCTAAAAACTGTTGCCTGGAGACTCAAAGATCTTTCTCCTCTCACCATAAATTTTCTAGTTACTAATTAACTCCTGAGCAGCAAGTAGCCTTTGGCTACTCCCCCCCCACACCAGCCTGTAATGCTTTACAGCCATGCCCACTGTATGAACAAGATATGCCATGTTGTATGCACAGGTTATGATCCCAGTACCAATCTCCATCCTGTTGAAAATGTAAGGGCCTACTCACACCTTGAATTCTTTCCCTAATGTAAAGCCCCCAAGCAATGTGTCTGTTGCTCCTTTAGCTTGCAATAACTACATGCTTCTACACATTTCTTCTTGATTTGGCTGAGAATCACCTTGTTTCCAATGCAGCACTATATCCCATTGAAACCAAAGCCTTAAATCTGAATCCTCAGGGCTTGTGCAAAGGAGCATTCAAGTAATCTCGGGTGCTGATATCCCCTTGGGACAGTTTCAGCTCCATAATACATTCAGATAGCACATTAGTCACACATTAAAAATTCCAGCCCTTCTATCAATGACAGATTTCACACACCAAGCCAAAAGATTCAGACTGGATTCCAGTACCCTAGCTTTTCAGTAAACAGTGCCTCAAATTAAATTACTTTGCCTTAACCTCAAGCAGAATCTGGTACTCAGCTTTTCCTTTCTGGAGCAATACTTCACATTTGAAGATGTTCTAATTTCCCCCTTTAGAGATGTTGCTTGTTGTAGGCAATTCCGGTTCCTGAAGCAGGAGATTTGGTGTGTTACCAGGCAGGGTAAATCTTCTACAGAGCAGCTGGTAAAGTACGTGTTGATTGTAGGAAAGCAACACCCAGGCTGATTTTCAAAGCCTGACCTTGTGATTTCATCAGCTCACTGTGAGGATTTTCAATCATTAATGAGCAAAATGCTCAGGAAAAATTCTGATCATTGCCGTAGTTCCCTATCTCTGGGAATAGCTCCTTTATAGACTCCTTTATAGACCCTTTATTTATAGCTTCAAAGAAAAGCATTGGACATAGGTTTTTAGAAAACCTCACATATGAATTGGCATAGTTTTATGTGCCTAAACTTTTGCAAGTGTGAATTTCTGATTTGGTTGATTTTCAATCTGCTTTATTTGATCTGAAGAAAAGGCAATTTACTGTACAAGAAAAGCAAATATTAACAGCTGCCTTGCTGGACTTTTTAACACGGGTACAATTTTTTTTTTTTAAAAAGGAAAATTTCCAAGTTTGACAAAATTATTAGATTGATCATGAAGTATTTCAGTTATATTGAATTAAATTTCATTTCCACATAGCTAATTTTTTTCCTAAAGATGTTGCTGTTTGAATTTAAATAAACAATTCATCTTAAATATAACACTAAAACTAGCTTGTGGGCTAGCGTATTATGTTGGCCTTGGGCATTAACTTGAGAAAGGGAATTAGTGTGATTTAGATAGCTTAAGCCAAATCCAATTTTTAGATTTGTCTGTAAACATAGGATCATGACTGTTTTTTGAAGACTTGCTATGTTTCTACAGTTATGATTATACCACAATGAAATGACATAAGATAACAGGACAGGGAAAAAATAAATCTCACATATGAAATTGATCTTGGTATTTATTATAGGTTTGAAACTGCACAATCCTCTTATCAACTTTAAATCCTATTTCCAGTTTGATTTGACTTTGTTACTATATACCTAAAAGTGGGGCATGATACTACAGAAAGAGTACAGAGCTGGTAGCTCTGTTCTTGCCCTTTACTCACTAGAACAGATGCTCTATCTCTTTGGATCACAGGATTCCCCTTTGGAGAATGGACATGATGATTTCTAAGGATATGTTAGTGCAATATTTTATAATAGTCCCTGTAAATTATTACACTGTTTATGATAATACTACCTAGAGCCCTCATTATTAATATTCAAATATAAAATAGTAATTTATCACAATAATAAATATAAAAGTGACATGGAACATTGTTGTGTAGCAAAATGGGTGAAGTTTCTCAGCATCTTTGTCCTAGAGACCTTGCCTTGAGTTGATCATGGAGATATTGCTCTGGTATTTTGAAGGAGAACATGGTTTACCAAGAACCCAAATAATAAGGTCCCTGCATAAAACAGTAATATGACATATAAAGTACTATTCTAAACCTGAGTATGGAGATATTAGAGTTGTTTTCCCTGAAGCTTTCTATGGGAAAGCCCCAAGACATATTAACAATTCTTCCCACAAATTTCAACTTTTTTCTTTAATAGCCTCAGGCATCAAATCCCCAAAGTAGAGGAAAATCCAAAGTTTGTGAGATTCTATTGCATGAAAATTAAACCTCAACAAAAGTTAGCTTTAGGTACCTCTTGCATTATTCCTCCTGGAAGCTATTTGCCAGTCAGTGTAAGAGAACCCAGGGGAATTTAGGTGGACAGATTTTATAAAATTTCTAATAATTATCAATATGATTGTTTTTTTAAAGGACAACTACACGAAAAAAGAAGTTTTAGCTATACTGAAAATAAAAACTATAAAGGAGAAAAAGGGGAAATCTTATCAGATGATTAGCCAACAATTGCTGTAGTAGGTAAGGATGTCTATGGGGAATTCAGGAGTCCAAGGGCTGACTTGTAAATGTTTTGATTACGGGAGAAAGTGGGATAGGTGATTCCTTACCTTTACCCATCTCCTGACAATATTATCCAGATAAATCCCAGTGAAAAATCTACAGGATGGTCTACCGTTCTGATTTTGTATAAGGTTTTTCTTGACCAACAAAAGTATCCAACCATGAGTGGGAATAGAGAAATAGAGCTGACATATGTTAAATGGTCTTTATCTGACACCACTGGACATGGGTAATCTCATTTATTTCTCACACTGAGCTTCTGAAGAAAGTATTATTAACTCTATTTACAGTTGTAAAACCAAGACTTAGAAAGACACGTAACCAGTAAATAGCAAGATCAGGTTTTTTTCTGGCATCAAACTCCTGCTTTTTTTTCTGCTATGCTTTGCCACTTCCTGAAGGAGTTGGATTAAGCTAAGTTTAGCGTTTGGCAGGGGCAATGCAATTAACAGACAAGAGGTCCAAGAAATGTATCAGATCCTGAAAAGGTGTGTCCGGGGAGGGTTAGCTAGATGCAAATAAACCTTGTTTCAGCTGTGCACATTTTTTTTCAAAGTTGTATGTTCCTTTTTCTCTCCAAAGAAAAAAATTTGGGGTGCTTATCTACCTCCCCCACCCCAAGACCAAAGGTGAACTACCTACAGAGAAGGCAAGAGAAATAAGCTATTGTCTATACCTAGGAATCATGCATCATGCACCACAAGCTGGGAGAAATCTTTGCATTTTCTTGCAGTGGGACTTAATGCTTCAGCAGGTTTAAAGAGTTTCCTCCTCCACTTCTATATGGGAAATAAGAGCTGAAGAAGAGCCCCTCATCATCCTGAGACAGGAATCCTCTTTAACTTCATCATTAGCTGCACTTGGTGCTGTCATATTTACAACCTCACAGGAACTAGTTACATCATGGACTATGTGAATGATGGTCCCTGGAGTTTGGCAGGGTGCAACCTGCATGGCCAAAAGTGATGACCTGGTAGGACTCAAGGGCTGAGACTGGTTCCTATATTTGAGACTAAGCCATCTGTCAGTGTTCAAAATACCAAGATGCAAATGGAAAAAATTTATGCCAGCAGGCAAATAAAAACTACCAGAAAGATACATCTTCCAGTCATTGTTGGTGTCTTCACTTGTCCTTTGTCTTGTATATTCTCACCCCTCAAAGAGGAGCTACTCAATCTTTGTCACTCTCCTGGGAATATATATGTCCCTACAAGGTTGACTATGTCTTCTCAACAGAGAAAACAGATATAAACAACCAACAATATTTATTAAATACATTTTATGCCATCCTCTATCTCTCTAATCTCAAATTTTCTTTTTCTCTCTGCCACCAGAGTCCTATTCCTGAGAATATTTTTGCTATCTCCCTACTTACAAACCTTCAACAGAGCTTCACTGCATATAGAATAACTAAGCACTTCTTCATTCCAATTTTAGTATATGTGCTGCCAAGGTGAGCACGACTAAGCATTTCTTCATCTCCGTATCTGAGGTGGCCATAATTTCTCCTTCATTTTTCACTTCCATTAAAACAACCTTGGGGCGCGTGGGTGGCTCATTTGGTTAAGTGTCTGCCTTTAGCTCAGGTCATGATCTCAGGATCCTGGGATTGAGCCCTGCATCGGGCTCCCTGCTCAGTGGGGAGTCTGCTTCTCCCTCTGCCCCCACTCACGCTCTCTCTCTCTCTCTCTCTAATAAATAAATAAATAAAACTTGAAAAAAGTCCTTGTCTGATAGCATACATTATGAACTATACTTCAGTAGTTCCCTGAACATTCTAAACTATTTAATTCCTGTCTTTATATAAACTATTATATCTTAGATTGTCATATTCTTCCATGTCCACCCATTACAGTCCTACTCTTCCTTTAAGGCCCAGTTGAAATCCGACTTCATTTAAGAAGTCAACTCAGATCTTCCCAGGCAGAACTAAACTACCCAGCCCATGCTGTCTTAGCTCTGCATCTGTACCCTTTTACTGCAATGAGCAATTTATGCCTTGAATCAGATTTACAGATGTCTGTCTCCCCTACCAGAATGAAAATTACTTGCTGGCATAACCCATATCTACATATTCCTCAAAACACCTAATACAGTGCTGTGAGCATAACAGTTTCTCAACAAGGATTTACTGGTTTGAACTAACAATATTAAACTTATTTATATCAAAGCAGGGATGTTGATGAGAAAAAAAATAATATATTTTTATTACTTTAATTATGAGGTTTCCCAAAGAATGAAGTCAATACAGCACCACCATGACAACAGCTTATTTTAATTTTAAATTTGAATGATTTGAATGACTTGGGGGCACTTATTGTGGTTGGTATTAATAGCAGAGGAAATGCATTCCATATTTACAATATGAATCTTATCACTTTTATTGGTTAGGTATTAGGACCCATTACTCCCTCACTCACATTGGAAAATTATTCACCCAAACAAGTTTTACATAGCACAATGGAAAAGACAGCGGTTTATTCATTTATCCATTTGTTCATCCAAAAGCAGCACTACTAAGTGTGAATGAAAATATTCTTGCATCACACTATTCATAGGATCTCCTCAACTACAAATTTTTCTGTAGCTCATCTACCCTTAACTCCTACCCAACTGTGTTATTAAAATGGTTGTTCCTTCTGCTGTTATGATGGCTAATTTTATGTGTCAATTTGACTGGGCCATGACATACCCATGTTAAACATTATTTCTAGATGTGCCTGAGAAGGTGTTTCTGGAAGAAATTAGCATTTGAAAGCAGATTATTCTCCATGGTGTGGATGGGTATAATCCAATCTGTTTAACGCCTGAAGAGAACAAAAAGGTGGAGGAAGGGAGAATTCACTCTCTCTTCCTGACCCCTTCCGTCTTCCTGAAGCTGGACATCCAGGCTTCTCTTGCCTTTGGACTGGGACTTCACCACTGACTTTCTTGGATCTTCAACTCACAGATGGCAGAGCATAGGGCTTCTCCACCTCCATAACCATGTGTGTCAATTCCTTATAATAAACCTCTAGATAGATAGGGAGGGAGCGAAGGAAGAGGGAAGGAGAGAAAGAGGGAAAGAGAGAGAGAGAGAGAGAGGGAGAGAGAGAATCTCCTATTGGTTCTGTTTCTCTGGAGAATCTTAATATACCTGTCTGCACCTACCTCTCCAACTAGATCCTGAATTTCCTCAGGGTTCTCAATCAATTATTTCCCCAACCCTCTGCATCTTTGAATTCTTTCTTTCTTCTGACTCCTTAGCTTAAAGGGTTGTGGTTGGTAGAATTTTAAGGAGGTTCCCAAGAGTCCCATCCTCTGGTGTACATGTCTTGTATAATCCCTTCCCCTGTAGTATGCGGAAAGACCAGTGACCTTGATCCCAATGATGGGATAGTCATTCTTGAGATTTTATTAGGGTAAGACTCTAATCTGTCATAACAGATTAGAGATGGATTCTTGGACCCTAAGAGCCATGCTAGTAATAGATCATGTGACCTGAGGGTGGCCACTAAAGTTGAGAATGATCCCCTGCTGACACCAGCAAGAAAATAGGGAACTCAGCCCTACAGCTAAAGGGAACTGATTTCTGCCAAAAACCTAAATGTGCTTGGAAAAGACCTTGGGCTTCAAATGAGAAAACATTCTAGCTGACGCCTCCCTGTCAGCCTGGTGAGACCCTGAGCAGAGGATGCAATTACACTGCTCCCAGACTTCTGACCTACAGAAACAGTGAAATAATAAATTCATGTTGTTTTAAGATGATAAGTTTGTGATAATCTGTTAGCGTAGAAAACTAATATAAGAGTACAGGGAATAAACATTTGTCAGGTTAGTTAGGCATCTACAATGAGACAGGTGCTAAGTTAGACATCGTGCACTAATCATCTCACTTAATCTTCACAATCCTCTGAACTAGGTTTTGTCACTTCCATTCTATGGAAAAAATAGGTATTTCTCGTTATATAAATGATGAAATGGTAAGTGATGCAAAAATGACACATAGCTAGGAAGAGATTAGGCTGACTAAAGAACATATCCTGCACTGGCAAGTCCCATATAATTTCTGTCGTACTACATGCACTTGAGAATGTACCCCATCAGTACTGTAAAATAGTACCAAATGAATTAGTCAGTCATCCTAAAGGGAAAAAAAAATGTAGCAAACGAAAAAGCTACCACTTCAGGCTGGGATGTCCAGGCAATCTGGTGGAAAAGATGAGATTTCAAATGACCCTCAAAGGTGGGTGGAACTTTCTCAGGGAAAGATAAGCTGAGTAGAGTAGTCTAGGCAGAGGAAATGGCAGGTGCAAAGCTCTGGGAGTCTAGTTCAAAATGCAAACATGTTTAGAGAATTCTTAGTGGCAAGTATTGGGAAATGGGCAAGAGAGGTCAGATGTAGGCAAATTCATGGCATTATCACAGAAGTAATGTGGACTTTGAAACCCTTTGAGGAATGTGTAAGATGAAAATGGCATTTTTAGATACTATATATTAATATAATGAGGCAGGAAAGAACATATTAATCTTAGTAGGATTAATTCCTTGGCAGGAATGGAAATAATATATATCTTGGAAAAAATATTTGGTTAAATAACCAGTGAAGCATGTAGGTCCTAAGTGGCTAGTATCAGCTGATACCAAGAATTCAGAAAGGAAAGAAAAGTTCATTTGCATAAGGCAAGCAGATAAATTTTTGTTTGCTTTGAGAAAAAAAAAGGAAAAAAAAAGAAGCGTGAAAAGAAATGAGGTGGACTGAGGGATGAGCAAAATGGAGGAACTACCAGTTCAAGTATTTGAAATTAACCACCATGCTTAATAGTCTCCAAAGGCCATGAATGATAAGAATGCAAACAGGGATATATTTGAAGATAGAGATATTAATAGGTTTCTCAATGACAGAGTAATTTGACTGTGGAATGTACAGTTGAATAGTAGAGTGCATCTAAAATCTCAGCCCCATACACACACAAAGGGCATGGCTAAAGAATTGGAAGAAATTCTGCCCAGTATGGAGAGGTTCCATTCCCAGAGCTGTTAGGTATGGAAAGCAAGAGGTAGGGAAAGAAGTCAGGGTAATTAAAAGACTGTTTTAAGAAGTAGCTGTATAATCAGGATCTTTCCTTTGGCTATAAATGTTGCATGAGGTCCCTCCCCTCCAGAAAAATCCTTAGGAGAATTCTCAAGACAAACAATTTGCTGAGTATGGGTAAAGTTAGAGTTCACCCATTTAACTAAAATGAAGCCTGCAGTTGTCCTGTCTCATCCATTCATCGTTTTCATTCAGAAAAGTACTTTATTAGAGCAGGAAACCCACACATACTAGCTACATAATTAATCAATGCTGTCTTTCATTTGTTATTACAGATGGAAAACCAACACTCACCAGACATTTGAGAAAAATAAATAGCACCAAAGAGAATGACCAAGATGAACAATTTACTCCAGAAATAATTAACAGACCAGAGGTTTTCCCAAATACTTATTAATGAATTCAGTGAGATCCAAGAATATATTGCGTCTCTAAAATATAATAGGCTGCTGCTGAAAAAAAAAAAAACTATCAGGAAATGACAGTGTTCTTACAAATTGAAAAGAAACATTGGACTTCTGTTCCTGCTTAGGATGTAGAAATCAGCAAGAGCGTTGTTCTCACCCTAACAAAAGCAAGCCTGGTAGTCTAAAAATTTCTATTTTTTTTCCTGGCCCTTCAGGGAGCTGTGATTATAAGGTAACATGCAAACTGAAATCCAAAGGGCAAGAAGCCCCTGGGAAGAGAGAAGGAACACACAACTCTTTCCCTTTGCCCAGAACAAAGAGACTAGAAGATTTGGCTAACATAGAAACAGGTAAGAAAAAAAAAAAGTTAAAATGTTAACAAGTCCTTTGAGGCTGAGTGTGAACTAATAGAACAGTTCAGAATTCCCAGAATTCCAGACACAAGAAGAGTCTGTGCCCTTGGCAGAAGCTTTCGCACAGCCCTCCACTGAGTTCTGCAAGGAACAATGGGGCCTGACTAGAAGACCTGAGGGAGACCACCTTGCTTGTGTGGGAATTTAGGAGCTGCCTACATATGAGGTTGGAACAGGAGAATCTAGAGAAAAATCCCATCTTACACTCCACACCCTGCACAAGAATAAAGCAGTGGTCACCTGCCACTGGGGGACAATCAGGAAACCTGCCCACTCCTCCTGCCCTATGTTGACACAACCAGAAGCCTTCTGACCCTGGGGAGGGGCAGGAAACCCACTCCTACTCACCCTGCACAGATACAAGATAGAGGTTTTCACTGTTGGGCTGGAGCAGGAATGCTGACAGAGCCCCATCTCTGAGGACGAAGCTCCTAAGTCCTGCCTAAACTGAGGCAGGAGCAGGGAACTGAGAAGCCCTTAGCACCAAGCGCCGAAAGCCTGCCTCAGGAGAGAGCAAGAATGCAGAGGAACAACCTCTCTACAGTACAGAAAGGACCCTCTGAAAAGCTGCCAGTGGAGCGGGAATATTGAGAGAAACTTCTGGTAATTCAGGTCTCACACTAAACACAAAGTAGCAGCAGACTGAATTTAAAACTTGTGGTGCCTCTAGGCTTTTCCAAAATGTAGAGTAAAAATACTAAAGAAAAATATGAGAGAAAAATTAAAGATATGGAGAATCACTTCACCAGTTTCTAGCTCTATAAAGTGAGAATTCTTGAAAAAGAGAAGAGACATGATTAAAGGAATAATGGATGATGACTTTCCAGTGCAGAAGCAAGTCAGGACTCTACCCACAGAGCCTTCCCAGTGCCTAGCAGGATCAGTGAAATTATGGTACTGGTTTCTGCTAATTCCATACCAATCAAACTAACCAAGTGTGAGTTGAAAGAAAGCGACAAGAGAGTCTCAAATATGGTGGACATTCTGCCTACAGCCTGCCAAGTTTTCACTATAATGGGTACCATATATACTGGCAGCTGTTGCTAGCATTAAGAATCACAAAGTGGCCCCTCATCTGTCCTGTGGGAGAGGTGTTACTTTGTCAATTATTCTCCATGGCCCTCTCTGAGGTTCTGGAGTGGGGATTGGGTCTATGGCCCTCACAGGACCCTCAGCTTTTGCAGCTCACTTACTCCCCATGTAAGTTTGGATATATGAGGGTTGTTTTAGACCAGGGTTTCTCAACTGGTAAAGTAACATTTTGGGGCTGCATAATTCTTTGTTGTGGGGAGATATCCTGTCTATTCTGGGATATTTAGCAGCAATCCTGACTTCTACCTACTAGTAGTGACAATCCCCCAGTAGTGACAATCAAAAATGTATTCAGACATTTCCAAATGTTCCCTGGGAGGCAACATTGCTCCTTTTTGAGAACCTCTGTCTTAGGAGGTTAATAGCGTTTCCCATGGGGTTTGCAGTTTCTTTGGCAATAAAATTCTTTCAAAAATATGTAAACTATTGATCTATTTGTTATCAGTCATTTCAGACATTAGTAACCATGCAATAAACCCAAAGTTTATTCCTAGACATAATTTTCATGCTTGATTTCTTGACTACCCTGGGGCCAATAAGCTGGAGTGGGAAGGCAACACCTGAATCTTAGACCCTGCAGTTTGTATTCTAGAAAAGAGTTGGCTTTTCCATTCCTTTGTGGTGTCCAATTTCTGGATTCTATTTTCTTTCATTTCTGCTTGCAAACTAGCCAATTCTTATCTAAACTCATCTCATTCTTGTAATACCTTAGCCAGTAGCAGCCAACACAGATGTTCAGTCTGACTCTTCCCAACCACTTCCTGAAAGTTTCAGGCTCAGTTGGCATATGGTCTCTTTCCAAGTGGTCATAAATAACAGTTTACCATAATTGCTCCCACTGTATAACAGGTCTTCATAGGGTTCCAGCCTTCAGTTTGATTTTGTGCAATCTGCCACCCAACCACTAAGTCACAAATTTTAGGATTTGTATTTTTGCACCAGTTCACATGAAGGTACTGGTTTCTGTGTTAGTCAGTGTAGATTAAATGCTCTAATAAACAGTTCCCAAATCCCAGTGGCTTGGCACAACATACCATTATTTCTTGTTTATATCATATTTCAGTTTGAGTTAGTGTATGTGGGGTATGTGTTCCACTCTGTCACTCAAGACACCCAGGATTCTTCCATCTTGTTGCTTTTTCCTCTCCCATGTCCTCAGAGGCTTCTGGTCTTCTCCATTTAGTTGGTGGATAAAAGAGAGAGGGCTGCATATAGGAGATATTTGTGCACCAATTCAAGTGGGCACATCACTTCTGTCCCTGTCCTAATAGCCACCGTTCTATCAGGATGTTCTTCCAACTACAAGGAGCCTAGAAATGTAATAGCTATGCACAAAGAAAAGGAGAACAGGAATACAGGAATACTGGAAGCGCTAGCAATTTCTGTCACTAAAGTTAAAGAAAAATAGAAATCCAGAGGGTTCCAAGACAAATAGATTTTAAAAGATTTTAATGGATTTAAACTCAACAAATTATTTGATTGAGAAGCTGGAAATCTTACTAATGTATGTTAGAAAGCATATATTTATTTTCTCTCTAGATAGAGAGAGAGAAGCTGGAAATCTTACTAATATATGTTAGAAAGTATATATTTTCTCTCTATATAGATCATAGATATCCTTTCTCTTTATTTTCTCAATAAGAAAAAATAACAGAAGAATAACATAGGAGCAAAATAGCCTAGGAAAAAATAACATAACAATAAAAACAGGAACTTCAGGAGGGAAAAAATGACTGTACAAATTGATTATATTCTAAAAATAAAGCAAGTTATAATCTACATATTTCAAGGAGTTGATGGGATGAACAACAACAAAAACTCTTTGACTCTGATGTTTGAAACCTGTCCTTTCTGTGGGACAAGTTTAGAGATACAGGAATATGCTGTCCTAAATCTCACCACTCACAGTGAATAATGCTTACATAATGATGATATAGTATATGAAATCATTTGCTTTAAAATATTTGTACTTTATAGAAAGAAAATACAGAAGATTTGGTTACAGTTTTAAAATAGAATCTAAAGATTTTTCTATTTTGACAAGGTAAAAGAATATTCTATATATGAATTCAGAAAACCAAAATGAACAAAGATACAGAAGTGTTCAGAATGATGAATATCCTGGTGTTTGGACAGAGGGGAAATCACTACAGTTATAACTAAAAGAGAAGAACAGGGCCAATGGCACATGTTCCAAACATTGTCACTCCTAATTGTTGTTATACTACTGTGAATATTATTATGTCTGGAAAAGTTTCCCAAAGATTCTTCTCTACAGTGTTTTGTTTATTGATAATTATCTGCTATTACTTGAATTTAGAAAATCCAGGACTATTGTGAAAAGTAGGCAATTTTTCCACCAATTACTGCTTTGTGTGAAAATGGGGCTAGTGACTGGGAGATAGTAATAGCATTAGATTAGAACTACCTTTGTGAAAGCCTCACTCTGTAGGGCTCCTTCTATAGTTCAGATAATGTATCCTAGTTATTAGGGGTCTGAGGCTTATCAAAAGAGATGGAATTAATCATGCTGGGTTGTTTGATATGTTTTGGAAAATGGACATGACTCCACTAAAATGAAAAAAGCAAAATAATTTTCTGAGGGCTTTTGGATGTTAAGGTTACCCTCCTGTTCCCCCTATCGTCCATCTCCAGATTAAAGCTTGGAGCAATCATCAGATTTTAAAGTGATGGGGGGAGATGGGTGGAGGCGGTCTGCACCTGGAAACCATTTTCTTGATTTGTGCTGGCTGGAGTCCTGGAGATATAACAGCAAGTATGCCTCTCTGGGATTTCTTTGAAATCTGGGCAGGATGATTTGTCTGAAGGGAGGAATTGGGGGATAAAGGGTGGGGAAAAATTCATTCCTGGTTGCCACATTGTTGTTCTGCAATGGAGGAACTGGCCTGATTTGGGTTTGAGTTGAAAGGAAATCAACAAGCAGCCTCAAGTATGCAGGAATCTGCTGCCCTGAACTTGCCAATTTTTCAAACATAACTGGCTATTGTATCCACTGTAGGGGGTTGCCAACATCGAGGCTCACGCTTCTATGTTGAAGATCTTTCCAATAGCTGCACAAATTACAATGTGTTTTCATCTGCTTTAGCACAGTCAAAGAATGACAAATGATTACCTCTTTGCTTACATTACCTGAAAATGCACAGTAATAAATTTGCTTGTGAAATTCCCTTTGTTGTGTCATTAGGCATTCACATATTTGAAAGGTTTTTTTTTTCTATTTGTACAAACTAGTAAGCTCCAAAATGTGAAATGTACTTTGCCCAAAAAGCAGGACAAAAGTGCTACAGAATAAAAAAGATATTCTTAATTTATATGAACATTTTTCATACGATTTTACACAATATTCAGTGCTGAGTTTGTACCCCTCTGTTCTGATTCTCATGTAGTGCAAAGCTGTACAGCCAATGTTTGAAGGCACCAACTGTAGTAAGAATAACAACATTTTTTGGAGTGCCTACTTCATGCTAGGAACTTTATACACATTATTTGTAATCGTCATAGTAACAGTGCTCAGGACAGGTACTAATAATTGTAATTTAATGAGGAGACAATGACACCAGGAGAAGCAATGGACTCCCCGAGGCTATGCAGCTAGTGAAGGGTTGCTCCCAGACTTGCACTGTGGACACAGAGACATCAGACCTCATGCTCCTTTTTTTTTTTTTTTTTTTTTTAAGATTTTATTTATTTAGGGACGCCTGGGTGGCTCAGTCGGTTAAGCGTCTGCCTTCGGCTCAGGTCATGATCCCAGTGCCCTGGGATCAAGTTCCACATCAGGCTCTTTGCTCAGCAGGGAGCCTGCTTCTCCCTCTGCCTGCAGCTCCCCCTGCTTGTACCCTTGCTCACTCTCTCTCGCTCACTCTCTCTCGCCCACGCTCTCTCTCTCTCTCTAACAAATAAATAAATAAAATCTTTAAAAAAAAGATTTTATTTATTTATTTGACAGAGAGAGACACAGCGAGAGAGGGAACACAGCAGGAGGAGTGGGAGAGGGAGAAGCAGGCTTCCCGCTGAGCAGGGAGCCCAATGTGGGGCTCAATCCCAGCACCCTGGGATCATGACCTGAGCCGAAGGCAGCCGCTTAACGACTGAGCCACCCAGGAGCCCCTGGAGACCTCATGCTCTTTAGATCAGGTCTGTGTGTTATGCATCATTTTACAAATTCTCTCTTCCTTTTAGCAGAGCAATTTTTTGGACCTAAATGTCATGCTGTTGTTTTCCTACAAAAGAGGCTGAACGTCCTGATGCTTGGATCCAGAAGACCAGGGCTTGAATTTTGACTCTACCACTTATGACTTTGTAACCTTGGGTAAGATTCTTACTATGCAGGACACTGAGTTTCTCCATCTGCAAAATGGATACAGTGAACATACCTATGCTATAAGGTCACTGTGCAGATTAAAATACAGTAAGAAAAATTCAATTACTCTACTAATGTAACTAGTATATCTATACATTTAGAGGAAAACTCAATCCAAAGAAACATAACTAACAGTCAATATAAGCCAAAATTTCTTTATCATCTCTTCCCATACAGTCCAACATGTACAGGCCTCTACATACTTTACCTTATTTCTCCTTTCTCTCAAATCTTCACAATTAAATATCTATTCATTAGAAAAACCCAAATTAATTCCTTTGTTCCTACAATCACTAGCAGATTCATTCATTCATTCATTTATTTTTTAACTTATAATATTTATTGAGCAGCCACTACGTGCTAAACCTGGAGCTAGCCACTGGGAATATAGGTATAAAAGACCCAGTTTCTGTCCTCAAGAAGTAGCAACTGTTTAGGGGCACCTGGGTGGCTCAGTTGTTAAGCGTCTGCCTTCGGCTCAGGTCACGATCCCAGGGTCCTGGGATTGAGCCCTGCATCGGGCTCCCTGCTCAGCGGGAAGCCTGCTTCTCCCTCTCCCACTCCCCCTGCTTGTGTTCCCTCTCTCGCTGTGTCTCTCTCTGTCAAATAAATAAACAAAATCTTAAAAAAGAAAAAAAAGAAAGCAACTGTTTATATTCCAGGGTCACATTTGCTATGGTGGGGTCCAAACAGTACACTATGTCAGTCCTACACCCAGATCGTCTGGCTCTTAAAAGCTGATACCTAAAATGAGATGTGATGGATGAGTGGGAGTAAATCAGGCAAAGAAGGTGAAGGAGAGGCAGAGGGCATCACAGAGGGAGAGAGCAGTGTGCACAAAGGTGCAGCACCATTAAAATGCAGGACACTCACGATTAACTGCAAGTAGTTCAGTGGTGAAAGCACGGGGCACAAAGGCAAGTGACAGAAAGTCTAAAGAGGTAAGCTCAAGCTCCAAGGACCCAAGTTATCAAGTCCACAGTTAATACGTTGTACTCAAAAGAGAATATGCTCTGGAAAGAATAGGTGAGCAAGGGTCAATTTGAAGGGTATACAAATGACTAGGGTTTTCTGAGTATTCTAATCAAGGAGCCATTCTAATTTGGTGAGTCGAATTGTAGCATGTCCAATGTCCAAGCCATCAGCTGGAGAACAGTTAAGGGTCAGCAAGTTTACAAAACAAGACATGCAGAGTTTAGTAAAAAGGCAATTAATAGAAGAAAACAGACATAGTGGGTTTCATAATAAATTTTTACTAATGAATGGACAATATTGCTGATTAGGCTAGCTAATATTAAGGAACTTTGCTAAAAGTTTATGTAATTTTTACAAGATAAGCTCTTCCAGGTTAAATGACGTTACCATGGCCTACCTACATCATGAAGTAAGTACCACAGAAGAGGGGCCAGGGAGAGTAGTGACAAGAAATTGCCTTTCTCGAAACATTCATAGTCTCTTGTACCTGCCTAGTTGAAGCATGTCATTTCTCAAAGCTTGAATACACATATTTCTGGCTCAAGGTGCATGAGGCCTTGATTTACCCAAAGTAAATGCTATTTGGGAGATCTGGCCTGTAAACACATTGCAATTAAAAGGAATCATTCTTCTGAAAATTTCCCTGTGGAACAAGCTTCCCAGCCTAAGCCTAAATTTGCTCACTTAGAATTCAGTTGTGTCTTTCAGCCTGTTAGGTGCACTTCCACAAGGAGAATGTTTGTGTGGGGCAATGGGTAGCCTTTGAGAAAGAATGAACACAAAGGAGGCAGATAAGTCCTATTGAGCATCACTGTAACAGTCCGCAGAGGCTAAGAAAAAGGAGGATACTTCCGACACAGATGGTCTTTTGGTCCAGACCCCATGCATTTCTGACAGAAATGGGATTGGGGTAAGGACAGGTCACTAAAAGTAAAAATTGAGAGAACTGTGTGCATAAGCATTTTCTTGATGCCTTGGGAACACAAGGTGGCACTGATTTGGCACTTAAGAGACAAGTAAGCTGATATTTAGAGTTTTTACCATGTGCCATGTACTGTCCCAAGCATATTTTAAATCACTGAATCCTCTCAGCAACCTTATCAGATAAATATTGTTTTTATTTATAACATTTTAAGTAAATTGCAACATAGGTTAAGAAACTTGTCTGAGGTCACACAGCAAGTAAGCAGGAGAGCTGGGATTTGAGCCTAGTCACTCAGCCTCCAAAGCCTATGCTGTTAACCATTGTGCAACTTTAGGGAGATAGGGAGGAGTTCTTTGAGTCAATCTGCAAGGGTCCCAGGGCATGGTCGTCATTTGCATTTGCGTGCCTCTTGTGGCTTTGCACAATGAGAAACTGTACTGAAGGATCAGAGATGCATGACTTCAATAGCCATCAACTTGGGCCAGGGGAAACAACACTGGAGTTGGAGGGTGAGAGAATTTGAGGGAGCCAAAGTGTTCAGCACAAACAGTAACCATGGGCACTGGAGGAGGAGAGTAGATAAAGCAAGTAAATTCTGTAGCAGTTGAGAGTGGTGTTCATGAGTCCACATGAGAAGCCCCTTCCCTCCACCCCTGAGATATGTGAGAGATAGCAAAGGGAGTCTCTCCCCATGGAGAGGGGACAAGAGTCAGGAGATACTGTTCATGAAAACATGGCATGATCCAACTTTGGGTGTGGCCTGAGAAACACAGGATGTGTTTGTAATTATTAATTGTCATTAATACTAGTGTCCAAAAATTCCCAAATGATCTCATGTAGCTCACTTCAACTATAAACAATAAAAAGAAGTGCAGTGAAGTTGTGAGATGATCCAACAAGTTCCAGTGGAACTTGGTCAGAAGCTCTCACAAGTCTCAACTTCCTTATATCCCAGTGTAATAAATGGGAATTTTCGATATGTGGGAATATAGCAGTTATTCTCTAGCTTGTAAAGATTGTTAAGAACCTCAGGAATAACAGATCAATAACATCCCAGCTAATGACTCAAACCTATATATGAAATTTGATTTTTAACCATGGATGTCATATAACTTCCTTTCAGCATTATTTTGCAATGCTAGTGTGACCAAGAAGGCCATATGCCAAACTAACAATTCCATCATAAGTGGGGATTTAGACGTTATACACAAATGAGATAGATGATTCCATTTCAACTAAATGGAATGTAATAGTGCATGATGCTGTAGAACTGGTCTAACAAAGGAAATCAAGCTTGGCAAATCATCCCAGAAATAGAATTTTAAAATAAAGGTCTAAATTTTTCAAAATAAAAATAATTTTAATTCATCCTAGGTGGGGTTTTTCATAAAACAAAATATTGTAGAAAACAAAAAAAATGACACATAGTACCTGTGAACTCATAAATGTACAGAGCCATTTTCCTAGAAGAAAAATAATAACTGGAACAAGCTTAAAGAATTTTCTTTATTCAGTATTCTCAGACAGCTAGCTACCCAACAAAGTCCTACTTAACCTGTTTCTGGGGGTCAGAGACTTTATATCTTTTTTTTTTAAGATTTTATTTATTTATTTGACAGAGAGAGAGATAGCGAGAGCAGGAACACAAGCAGGGGGTGTGGGAGAGGGAGAAGCAGGCTTCCTGCTGAGCAGGGAGCCCAATGCGGGGTTCCATCCCAGGACCCTGGGATCATGACCTGAGCTGAAGGCAGACGCTTAACGACTGAGCCACCCAGGCGCCCGAGACTTTATATCTTTTATCAGTCAGGTTGAGGAAACATTCTAACACCACCCTCTTACTTGCATTTTTCTACAGGCTTAAGAACTTCTTGGTTCAGTAACTAACTTCCTCTTTGCAATGATTATATTGTTGTAATCATAACCAAACCTCTTTTCTTGTTAATTCCTCATCCCCGAAACTTACTTCTATCTTGCATTGTAACTTGCTAGGCAGAGATGTAAAATACGTCTCCATGAGTCAACAGTAGCATCATAAATACTCTATTATGGGACACTAATGAAAGGCACCACCAAGGTACCCATTGCACTAGTTTAGCGGAGGGTGCATAAAAGAGTAATAAATCAGTGGCTGTTCACAGCTGATTTGTAGTACTCAACATATAAAATGTGGTCTGTGTCAGATATATAGTTGCAGATCTCCTAATCTACCGGTAAACTGATACACATATAAAATAACCAGTATATTAACGTCAGACTGTGCCCACTTGCCTTTATGCTCTCTGACCTCTCTATGTGCAGACAACAGCTGAAATTAGAAAGCTACATTTGGCTGAGTAATATCCCTCCCACATGGCCCTTGGAAAATGTAAGTGAACTTAACAGGTTCAGGATGGAGATGGCCGCAAAGTATTCAGAATCATGGTAGCTATGGCCATTCCCCCCCAAAACAGCCATTTGTTATTCTAACAACAGACTCCTTGCTTAGAAAATCAGTTCAATGATCACTTAGACAATGCTGAGTTCTGTGGATCAATAGATACATGGTTAGAGCTATGTTGATTCCCTCTGGATCCCTTATTGAATACTTATTTATTCCATATTCAGTTCCCACCTCCTATAAATCACAGCCAAAACAGTCTTTCAGGGCCTGGCATTTCACAGAAAGAGAGTCTCTTTGGGAACCTAAAGAATAAGACTCAGTGGAGAATTTAGCCTCTGGCTGCTTTATAAAAGAAATACTTCAACAAAACCATTTACATAATGAAACTGTATTGTCCATAAGAGATTTAGGAAATTATATCAGATGAAGCTGAACAACAATTTAAGGTTATGTTTTAGGGGGTAGATAACATAGTTTTATACTTTGTTCTTTTTTTTTTTTTTTTTTTGGAGAAAGAAAGATCTCTTCATTCAAATTTAGAATGGAGAACACTCACTGGAAAACAGCAGCTGTTTGCTCTTGCATGTATACCAATTTTCATAATTTATCTGAAGCAGCTTTTAAAATTTGTGGCACTTTTTTCATTCTTTAACCTTGTCACTCACGTTCTTGGTTAATAAGTCGGTAGATGATTGGAGCCTCAGGGACACCCATTACTACAAAACAAAGGAGGCATCCAAGAATCACTCTGAACTTCTCCCCTTAAAACTGAGCTGTTCTTACTTACTTGAAGCATAGATTTATGTTGTCACACACTTAACTATGCCCTGCCAGAAAAAGGCAGTTCTGCACTCATAAACTCTACTATGCATTTGCTGGCGCTTGTGCTAGATTCCAGAACCTTTGGATATTATTCAGTTTGTTCCTTTTTGGAGACTGCCAAAGGAATGTTTTGACATAACTCAAGAAAGGCAGTCAGAAATTTGCATTCTGAGTTTTCTGCAAATCATAATGTAATGTTCTCTGGGCTCCCTGGTCCTATTCTTAGTTTTTTAACATGGTCCCTTGATAAACAGAAAATTTCTTGTGAGGTTGGAAAACTCAGATTAAAATCAAAGAATAATTGAGTTTTAAATCTTAATGAATAACATAATGAATACTCTGATGTCCAATAAACATTTTAATTAATTGCTTTCATTCTTATTTTCTAAGAAGCTCTTGCATTTCCAGATTCCTAAGTGGTTTTGGACCATGTTCCCTCAACATCATAGCTGTCACCATTGAACATTTATTGAGTACAAGGCACCATAATTACTTGAGTTCTGAAACTAATCATGGACCATTTTATGGAAATGAATAACCATACCTAATTAGCACGTAGTCACCTCTCCATGCTCCCAAACTGAACCACCTGCTCTGGGCTGCTGAAAGGTCTCAGAGAGTTTTTAATCCTTGTTTTCTGGGTAAGAGGATGACTAGGGGTAGTTGATTGTTTAAAAAAATGTTGATGTCATATTATTAACTGCATTTGATAACTATAGCCAGCAATTTCAGTGGGCCATGCCTGGGAAGAATTTGGGGCTAGTGTCAAATATGATGAATAGAGGAAGCAAATACAACTTTTCCTGATACTTTCAATAGCTTTAGAATTTCAATTCACTCTAAGGTCTTTCTCTGATTACTCTGATATCCCAATAAACAAACTGTAGGTGGGCTCTAGGTGTGGACCTATCATCATGATTGTACAGGAAGGATAGGCTAGATTATGCTGTCATAAAAAAGTGAACCAAAAATCTCTGTGACCTGGCACAACAAAGGCTTATTTCTTGCTTAGGGCAATTCTAATGCAGGTCAGATGACTTGCCAAGGAAGCTGTCCTCCATGCAGTGTGTTAGTGATCCAGCCTCTTTCAATTTGCAAACCCGCCATATCAATATGCAATTTCCAGATCACTTCAGTAGGGGAAGAAAGAAGTGAAGAGGCTCCCACCAGTTCTTAAATGCTTTGGCCCAGACTTGACAATGGTCTTAACAAACCATTGGTTAGAAATATTCATGTGTCCTAACTGCAAAGGGTCTGTGAAATGTGGGGGAGCACATGGATATTTGGTGAACAGTAAACATCTCTGTCACAATGATCTAAAGCATAGGCTACTGGTATGTCATAAAACTGAGAGGTAGATATTACTATTAATCTAACATTAGAGATGATAAAAATTGAAGCACAGAAATGTAAGTAACCTTTCCAAAGTCACAAAGTGGTTCAGTTAGGGATTATGTCCAGGTAATTTGGCTCTATAACCCACAATTCTAGCCATGACAGTGTGCCATTTGCACAGGGTCATTATTAATTCTCTGTGGCTTTGGCAAACCATTAGATTTTTCTTAGTTGTGTCATTTGCAAATTAGGGAAAAGGATATCTATCCAATGGACTTTTTTTTTATCACAAATAAAGACATATTGTGCAAATGGAATTTTTACCATTTTTGAAGTACATCCGATGCCAAGGATGTTATATTTTTTATCTACTATAATCCCCATAATAGCCCAGTAATGATGAGGATGATAATGATGATGATGATTAGGATGATATCTGACACTTACTGAAAACTTAATACTATGCTCAGTACTAAGCATTTAACATAAACTATTCCATTGAATCTTCATTAAAATACGATGGTCAATTTTATACTCTCTTTACAAGCAAAGAAAAGGATGTTCAGAAGATGTCACATAATTTTACCAAGGCCAATTAAATGACAGAGCTGGGACTCAAAAACCTGCCCTCATTTCTACTACACTGCTCTGTACCCTACTGAATAAGTTATTTAAGAAGTATTTAAAAAATAAAAACACTATGTCAAGTTATTATTACTTATTAATTTTTTTTTACTGTGGAAAAATTTCTGTTTTTACTTTATCACTTTAACATTCTTCCCTCACATGTATTGCCTCAAACTCCGGTGTTTTTTTGTTTTTTGTTTTTGTTTTTGTTTTTTTTTTGATGACTAAATGACAGGAGTGGAAATTTCTTAAAGATTGTGACTGGCTCTTTGCTTAGCCTATAGTTCCCACAGCAAGCCTCACAGTTTCAGGAGTTTAATGTTAGAGTTAAATTTAAATTCTGAGTAGAAATATGAAGTTTTGGTAATCACATTATGCAGTTCCAGGTGTAAGCCTTAGCTGCTCTCTTTTCCTAGTCTGTTTTTAAGAACAGGATGGTTCGTGTGGTCATCATTTTCTCATTCCTTAAAAAATCCTCTTAGTATGCATATCTCTGGTACTATTATGGATCCTTGACAAGACTCATATTGCTTTCTATTAAACACACACTCTTTATATCCTTAAAGGATATCTTTTGTATTCTCTATTTTCTATTTCCCTTCATCTAGAAAAATAATAGTGCTAATTATTAGTAGGTGACAAGCCCAGTTGCCACCAAGTTATGACAGGTTTTATAATTCAGATTAGCAGAAGCAGAAAGAGTAACAGAAGTATATTTTAAGAACCATGTCTGTGGTTAACAATGATGTCTATGAGAACTGGCTTTTTGGTTTGTTTTATTATGAGACATTAAGTAGACTATGAGCTAGAAGAACTCTTCCTTCATTGTGAGTCCTCTGACCTTAACTTCTGAGATGAAACGTTTTTGTTTTTGTTTTTGTTTTTATGAAAACAAATTCCATAACCTAGGACTCCCTAGACTCCCTCAAGGTCAGAACTGAGTCTCATCCTTGTCTTAATCCCTGCCGTATCACAGGGACTTGTGAGCCTGAAAGATGTCTAATAAATATGTGTTCAAGCCTCCAAGTTCCTAGAATAAAAGAATTCTGGGCAAATCCATACAGTAATGGAAACTTTCTGTCTCTCCCTCCTTTCCTCCTTCCTTCCCTTTGCCTCCCCTTCCCTGTTCCCCCTCCCTTCCTTTCTTTTCCCCTTTCCCCTCCCTCTGTCCCTCCCTTCCTCTTCCCTCTCCCTCATGCCCTCTCCCACCTCCCTCCCAGCTAGCCTCCTCTTTAGAATTCTCTCACTTCAGTTTTTTCTGTTACTGTCAAGACACCCTCAACCAAGTACCAAACTCTAACTCTTTAACTATTTGGCTCAACTTCCTTGAATTTCGTAGCTCTGTCCCAAGTCCTTTCCACTCTGTTCCTGGATCTACACAATAAAAAATAATAATAATGATAATAATTTAAAAAAGAAAATTTTAAAAATCTTCTTTTTCCTTCCATTGCTAGGAATCCTGTGTCTGCTCCCTCCTCCCTACAGTAAGTAGCTTTCTCCTCCCCTTCTCTACAGCCTCAGATATGCCTTTCCTTTGGGAATGGAAATTACTGCTTTATAAACACGTATCTGTATCTTCTTGCCTGAAGGTAACAGGTCTTCTTTGGATCTTTTCTCCATTGTTCTCACAAAAACAATTAACTGTATAGAAAATTGAGACTCTTGTGGCAAAATTTCAAGGGAAGTCATTAGAGCAAAGTGAATGAGGAAAGGAAGACATAAACATTCCAGATTCTGAAATGATCTTAAATACATATTGATGGGGGCACCTGGGTGGCTCAGTCGTTAAGCATCTGTGATGCTTAGGTCATGATCTCAGGGTCCTGGTCATCATCCCAGGGTCCTGGGATCGAGCCCAGCATGGGGCTCCCTGCTCCGAGGGAGGCCTGCTTCTCCCTCTCCCACTCCCCCTGCTTGTGTTCCCTCTCTCGCTGTTTCTCTCTCTGTCAAATAAATAAATATTAAAAAAAAAAAACACATACTGATGAAAAATACTGCAACATTCGTCTAATTCCATCCACATTACAAACCAGCCCAGGTTAACCAGTTGCCTAGCTTTTAACTTTGTCTCCCCTCAGTTATGCCTGAACATATTTTGCATCTTTGGGATCCTTTATTGTCTGTCTTGTATCCTTGGTATTTATTTATGCAAAAGGCCATTGTATCACAGTATGATAAAAACAGTTGCATGCTCACTGACTTCTTTTAAGTTTAACCATTAATAGAGAGTATTTTTTTCTTATACTTATTACATGTTGAAATTTACTTAGCAATATACAAAATTATGAGAGTTCATGAGTCTGAGGATCTATTTTCCTCACTTCTGGAATAAAAATAATTCCATTTTTTATCCTTATCTTTTTAATTGTATTATAGTTTACCTAGGGTTTTTCCTTCCTTTCTTCACATACTTTTATTTTTGCTTGACAGTCACATTCTATGCCTAGAGCTGTGTTCGTAGGCAAGGAAGGACTCCTTTTTATAATTATTCCTGAAATTGCTCTCAGAGATGCTGAACATGCATCTCTTTTAATCATTCATTGATTCGTTCATTCAACAAATATATGTTCACTACCACCTGCCAAGTTCTACTGCAGACACTGGGAACAAAATAGTCCCTGCCTTACTATAAATTAATAAAGGAGAATAGACAATAAACACACAAGCAAATATACAGTATGAAAAATATAGAGGGTGAAATGAATTATGGAGGGAAATCTTGTGGGAGAGTGGACTAAGAATGCCAGGATGAAAACATACGTATTTTTATAGGGTCATCAGGGAAGGTCAATTAGAAGACCAACAGACAACTATTACATGAGTCCCACCCAACTTTCTCTAATTCTTATCGAAATTAGAAGAATTGAAGGGAAGGGAGGTGAAAACCATTTTATTTTGTATGCATGTGGAAATATACTATTTAAATTTCTAGTTTCCCCCCAAGAATGTCCTAATCTTATCAACATTTTGAAAAGAGCCCATGGATTATGTCTCTCTATCCATCCACCCACCCATCCATCCACCTATCCTAGCCAGTCATTGACAATTTTGACCAGAGAGTCACAGCCAAAAATGAGCTCAGAGGGCATGGGAATAGAAGAAACTTGCCTGTCCATTATCAGAAGGTCATTCATTCATTAGTCAATTATTCAAATTTTGTTTAGCCTTATCATGTACCAGGCACTTCTACAATCTGGAGATGTGATATTGACAGGCTCCTGGCCCTCAAAAAGCTTACATTCTAAGCTTTCAAATCAGGCAACACAGCTCCCTACAGTAAGATCTCACCATTTGCCTGTGCAGTTGCTCTAAGCTGGTGGATGCTTGGAATACATATCCACGGGATTGCTGTTTAACTTTAATGATATGTTTTACTTAACGCACTATATTCAAAATATTATCATTTTGACATATAATAAAAATTGACATATTTCACATTCTATTTTTATACTAAGTCTTCAAAACCCCATGTGTATTTTATACTTACAGCACATCTTAATTTGGATTAATCCTAATACAAACATTCAGCTGCCACCCGTGGCTATTGGCTGCCCATATTGGACAGCACAACTGTAGAAAGTAGAGTATGACTGATTTTTAAGGGCCTAGTCCCACTCATACACATGTACTAGCCTCTTTTGTTCCACATATTATTCACCCATTGTTTAGGAATGTTCTTTTCCTGCCTGGTGGTCAGCTTCACCAATCATTCCCTCTTTTGCTTATGACTCCTAACCTTAACACTTAAAGCAACGTCTTCCCTTTCACAGCCTGGAAACTGTTACAATGAGATCCCTTACCTATGTTTACTCAAAATACCTTGCATGTAGACTTTTACTGGCCTGATCTGGCCTCTAGAACTTTGTTATTCCAGTTGCCCTGTTATCTAGGAATTCCCACACCTCATGTACAAGAAACTGTCATGGGGATCAGGTCATAAAGAGGTAAGCAAGTGTAGGAAAGTTAAACAATCTGTGTGTTTCTATATATTTCCTATGCTATGCTCTCTAACTGATATACTGAGGCTAATTTATTTTCCCTCAGCCCACCACAAAGTAGAAACAAAGACTCATTTGCATAAGTTTAGGATGGGAAAACTTACATACACATTTATAAAACAGTAATTTTCCATTCCCAAAGACAAGGCAAATCTAGGGCTGGAGGAAGGGGAGGGTAAAGTCACTCATCCTAGAGAGGAGGGAAGAGATACAACGCGATTCTTAACAATGAGAGAAAAGGAAGAATTTTTTTATTACATAGATCATGGAACTGAATGGAAAGGACCCAGGATTCAACTATTCATCTATGTGGAGCCAGCCCTCACTATGTCATTTCCTGTGATCCACCACTGCCAAACAGTCTTGGACATTTGGGAGCTCCTAAGGGTGAGGAACTTGGATAATTTGGGTGGGAATGAAGAGAGTAAGAGAAGCCCATGGTATGAGACAATGAAGAGAGCACCCTATGAGCAAGGTAGAAACAAGGAGAGCCACTTTGGAATGTACCAATGAGCCAGTGCAATGGTGAATGCCTCATCACTGTTAAGCAACCAGTAGATAGAAATCCAGACAAGCAAACTTTGGGTAAAGGCCAGGGAAGTTCAGCAGTGAATTTTAGGGATGTGAGAATACATAAAAAGACTCCACTGTTGGAGGAATTTTGGTGCCTAGCAAAGAAACAAGACAGATACAGATCTGGGGCTAGGGGGTGAATCTCAGTATATCAGTTAATATATTTTGGCCATAAATGACAGAGTTCCCTAACAATGACTTAAAACATTTTGGCGTTTATTTTTTACTTGTCATAAAGTCTGGAAACAGGCAGTGCCAAGGAGGGCTTGGAGATGAAGGCCCAAGTATCTCTCCCCTCTGCCAGCCTTCTCTTATTAGCTTTTGTACTCTGGTTTGTTGTCTCAGGGTCTCAGATTGGTTGGTTAAGCTCCAGAAAAACATTCTAGTCACACAAGCTCATACATGGTCTGAGAGTGAAAGAATGGAGAACAGGCCAATGGCTTGTTCCTATGAGCCTCTGTTTTTTAAACATGGAAGAAAAATATTCCTGAGACACTCTCAGGAGATTTGCCTCACATCTTATTGGCCAGAATTAAGTCATATATCCACCCCTAGCTAGAGGGAAAACTGGAAACGTTTAGGTACCAGGGGACAGAGGGATTTGGCATTGTTGTTGGGCAACACTCAGCCACTTGAAGTGAAGCACATGGTCAGGGCAAGGGCCAAGTAGGAACCTGACTTAATCTCAAATCCATGAAACTGACCATGGACCTTTTTAAACTTAATTTTATTTTTTTTGCCTGAGATCAAACCTAGGAGTGTGGTGGTTAGATGTCCTTGTGTGGGGAAAAAGGGGAAGACCAGTGACATCATCACAGGTGACAGGACCAATTCTGAGAACATTTCAATACCAAGTAGAAGATTTTTTACTTTATTATGTGGATAAGGAGGATCTATTATAAGTTTTTGAGCAAAGACATGGCAATAAGAAATTTTAAACCGGCAGCAATGTGCAGCCTGGGTGTGTGTGGAGGTTAATCAATGCTGTCTCCACTGCACACTCAAAATAAGAGAGCAAAATCAGCATGATGTAGACTATAGAGTCTACACAATAACCCCAGAGGAGAGTTAAGAGTGGCAGGGAAGAGTGTGAGAAACAGGAGTAATCTGAAGCTTTCAGACTGGAGAACTTTTAGGTCACTAAATTTAAAGGTTGGCCAGTTATAAGAAGCACTTTCCATAGAAAAATTAAATAGTTAAAAAAGATTCAAAAATAATTTTTCAATTCTAAAAATGATATCACAAAGGAGCATAAATACCTTAATGGAAAAGTTGAAGCTCTGAAATTTGGTAAAAGAAAATGTCTCAAATTTGTATTATAAAGATAAAAATAGCAAAATTAAGAAATCATTTTTAAAAATCATATTTCATTTTTAAGCTGACTGGCTCTACATTCTCAAGAATAACCACAAGAGAAGAGTTATAAAGGCATAGCTGATGTATATTTTTATGGTTTTGCCCTGTCTGTCTTCAGGTAGAAAAAAATTAAGCTTAATTATTCTATAATCATTAGAGTTTTCTCAGTTCTATTGCTCTTTGACCTTATAGCAGAATCTCCCTGGATAGCTTAATATTCTCTACCATTTAAAATCAAATTTCCCACATTGCTTCTATTTTAAAAGGTCACATAGCCATAGATATAACCACCTGATTTAAAAACCTTCAACTTCAATGTTAAAAATATACTGCTTTTATCTTCTAATGAGATGAGTTCAGATGGTCCCAAGCAATATTTTTAAACTGTCACTTAATCCTTTACAGCTAATAAACTGTTCTACAAGATCACAGCGATTATTCACAAGGTTGTGTAATTTATCTTAGAAAAAAAAATTTCAGTATAATTGATATCAACAAAATGTAGGAGTCTTTAATATTATGATAAATTAATATCAATCTTTAAAAAATATTGATTTGGAGTGCTTGGGTGGCTCCGTCGTTAGGCATCTGCTTTCGGCTCAGGTCATGATCCCGGGGTGCAGGCATCGAGCCCCACATCGGGCTTCCTTCTCGGCGGGAAGCCTGCTTCTCCCTCTCCCCCTGCTTGTGTTCCCTCTCCTGCTGTGTCTTTGTCAAATAAATAAATAAAATCTTTAAAATATATATATAATAAAAAAATAAAAAATATTGATTTATTATGGTATACAAACCAAAGTTTAAAAACATGCATACCAGTTTGCCCTTAAGCAAAGAAAATAAATATTTCTGAAGAGCCAAACCCCATTTATCCTATTTGTTTTAACTGTTTATTGCTCTTGATCAAAGACCATCACCTGATGTTTGGTGTAAGGAGCTGAGTATAATGTGATATTTAGAAGAACTGGCAGAACAGTGATTTTTCTAAGCATGAAGATATGTAACACATCAGAAATAGTACCTAATAAGAATTATCACAACACTGTACTATGTAAGTTTAATAAGTTAAATTTTGCTGATTTTTTAAACAGATTAAAAAATGGTAGATGCTAAATATTAAATATATATATTTGTACAAAAGAGTGAGCAACATCTTTCCAGAAAGTTATTTACATTTTCTAAGTGTTACTCCAACTGCTATTAGGTCCAGAGACTGTGGGATAAAATTGATATGAAAGACCCGGGGTTCAAATATTTGTAAAATCCTAGCTGGGTTAGAAGAGCCCTGAATTGTGGCTAAAGTATGATCTAACAAAGTAGTCTTTGGGCTTGGGAAATTATGATTGCCATTGAAAATTGATTCCTCTGATCACTTCAAAAAATTTCCAACAAACTAAAAAAAAAAAAAATTGTTTTTTTTTTTCACCCAACCTACAGTCTAGAAGAACATTTTGGTTGACTTTCCAGTCGTGAAGGTTAATGACTATGTATCATACCAAACAAAAGACCTGTTTGGCTTCAGGAATCAAAGATGGTTGACTTGACTCAGCTGTGGGTGAGTTTTGACCCATATTTGTTCATCCTTTCTTGGATTCACATATGCAGAGTTAACGGGGATGCTTGGTAGAGCCAAAGCAGTCACATAGCTCTGTCCCCAGTACAGAGACTGAGTTATTTAGTCTTAAGTTCACCCAGGATAACCTTTGGCCAAGGAATATCAATACCCAGCAGAATGTTCTAACCTGGTTGTCTTATCACTGCAGACACAGAAATACAATACTAAACCCTGAGTGCCATTTTACTCAGCTTCCTTTGTCTTTCCCAAGCCTATAAGGCAAAGGATTTACTCATGTTCCATCACCCCCCTGTTTTTCTTCCCAAGGTGTAATTATTATTGACAGTAATAGTAATCAGTCTTTATAGTTCTGTGGTTGAACAAGGCATTTTGATGGGTAAATTTCAGAGGAATCTCAATGTTGCTTAGACCTCATGAAATGAAGGACTCTGACTAAAGAGGGTTTTACTTTTCTCCAGTCCAGAACAGCAATACCAGAAGATTGTTAGGAAATCATTTTATAAGATTTTCTGTTTTGCAGTATGCTGATGCCACCCTAACTCCCCATTTCATGGAGAATGAAATTTAGGAGTTGCAAATTTAGACAGTATATACCCCAGTTAGCAGCATAAAATCACTGGGTGTGAGGCCTTCTCAAGTCCAGCCTCTCTGTTTACACACAAGTAAACAGAGGCCCTGAGAGTTATAGCCATCTGACAGAGGACACAAACTAGTAGTAAACCAAGGGGCCCAAACTAGGGCCTTCTAAACCCCAGTACAATAAATTTCACACAACTGCTCCTGGTCTCTTCCTGTACCACTATCACATAAATTAACTTTTTGTGACTTGATATAAAAAAGACAATTTTGACTATTGTTGTGCGACTATTAAGTCAACTCTCTCAGGTGTAGTTAATCAGAATCTGAGGAGACAGTGCAATTTTGACAATGCAGGCAGGAAAGATCACCTGCTTAGGGGTAGGGAGAACATCACCATTGAAGGCAGGGATACAGAACGTACAACAGACCAACATTCCAATTTGCCTTTTCCTCTCATTCTCATCTTCCTTAGAGGGGAAAGAGGACATAAGAAAGAGAACAGTACAGCCCACATTCTAGATCACTGTTGGAGGAAAAAAATATCAAAGTTCATACCTATGGGATCTGAGAAAGAAATAGTTGTACAAACCACATTAGGGAGAGTTTTTACAGACATGACCACTTTAAGAACCCCAAGCATATTAACTTTCCTAGTTTGCACATAATAATAGCTAACAGCCAACACCTACCGGATGCTTACCATATTATTGCCAACAGTCTAAGTGTTGTACACTTATTAATTATTTTAATCCTCACTGCCCTATGAGATAGGGTCTATTATTACTTGTACATTAGAAGAAATTGAAGCCCATTGGGGTTAAACAATTTGTCTAGGCTACTCAGATAAGTGGCAAAGCCATAGCAGGTTGGCTCAGGGCACATACTGTTAACTTGCACAGCATATTTTTACATCCTAGAGGCCCCCCGGCAAACTTGTACCCCTATCGACTGAGATCCTTCCTTCATTATCTCTGGTATTTAGGGGTATTTTCTTATTTAAAGCCAATTCCTTCATTTTAACTCTTGACTCCACCCCTTTTTCTTCTTTAAGGACTTATGCACCAATCACTCCCTCCTTTACCCCAGGTATCTTCAAGCCCTTCCATTCTACTAGATCATCTCTCTGTTTTACCCCTATAATCTCTCTACCTGTATAATTCGATCTTTGTAAAACAGATTTTTTTTTTACTTAATGCCTCCACTTTGTTATCTTTTCCGCCTCTCCCTGCAAACCATCACAGCTATCATCTGCCCTAGCCTGACCCCCTCTTTTACATACTATTCTAGTGACGCGATTTCATCACTGATTTCACTACCATTGAGTTCCTGAAGGTTAAATCCAGTGGATTAGCCTGCATTTTTATCTCTGTTCCACCAAACATTCTTATTCCCTTACTTTGTGAAGCTCAATGCTCCTCCCATACCTAAGAATATTCCCTTTCCTTATTTTTTTTACCCATTCTTATTTAGCTTCTCCTTAAATAATGACTTCTCCAGCGTTCAGTTCTTTGTTTTTTGTTTCCTTGCTCTGTGAGAGCTCCTCAGGAATTCTCACACAGACCTATGATTCTAACCCCCATCTCCATGCCAGCTACTCCTGAGTCTATAGGTCTAATTCTAGAGCTCTTCTCCTTCAATTTTGATTTCTTTAAATATCTTCATTTGGACCTTATTTTATCAGTTATAGGGATCCAGTGACTAGCTTCAAGCAGGATAACAGTATGATCAGATGTTCATTTTATAAAGGAAGAGAACACTTAGGAAGCAACATGAAGCCTGAGTTGGGACTCCTGGTCAGATCACTTAAGAAGATATAAAATGATGCTGAGATCATGACACACTGAATTAGAACACTTTGGATGAAGAAAAAGGATGTGTGAAATATCTCAGACACAAATAGACTAAATTTGGCAATTGACTGAATATGCATATAAGAAGAGAGTGCTTAGGGGTGACGTCTGGATTTGACTTAGGTAATCATATGAATGGTGATGCCATCAGACAAGAGCGGAATACAAACATAAGAACAAGTCTGAAAGGGAATATAATAAAGGTAGTTGTAAGACTGAGTCTTTTCTTCTTCTCTGCCCACCATTCTAAACCTACATTATTATATTTACTTTAGCATATATGGGTTCCAGGTTCATCCTTATATCTGCTGGATAGAAACCACGTAACTCCCTTACAAAGCTGGAATGGAAACAGTCTAAGAAAAGCAAATGCAGAAAAAATTAGCTGCTACTCCAGGAGGAATTCTCTATGTTAAAGCAAACTATTTGGTCCCAGAGCAAATGAATTTCTAGCTACTTGCTCAGGTGTATCTCTCTGATGCAAAGGCTTCTTTTCCCGTTTGCCCAGTCCCCCAATGCCTGTATCAATTTTAATCATTAACCTTTGTTCCCCCTTGCTCACTAAACTCCCTTTTAGGACCTGTTTGTACCTTCAAAAAGCAACTCTTGGTACCGTCAATCTGTTTTTGGATATTGTTAATCACTTTAGTGCTTTATTTTAAGGGGCTATGGTCTTTATTTCTTTTCATCTATTCCCTTCAGTATTCTTCCACACAGCCAATACTGGATCAGCTCCCAGTCCCAAAGGGAGACTTTACACTTTGTTTTTCACAGATACAAGGAAGTTTGGGCCAACTGTTCCTTGCTTTAGTTTGGTAATCCCTTTATAAGTCATATATGTGCACTTCAACGATGTTCTAAACCTGGCTAGTGCTCACATTGTTATTACAATACTAATGCCCTAAAAAACCAAGCATAACTAGTGTTACATATGACTAAGACAGACTTTATTGAAATATTGAACAAACTCCCTGTGGCTTTATAATGCATATGACAAGCCATTCTTTGGCTTTTAATTGTGTCACAGGTATGAACAAAGAAGCACACTTGGGAACAGAATAAATCTTAACTCTACATAAAAGCAGAGTCCACTGGAATTCCATCAAGTTTCTGAACCACCTCATGTAATTTCCCTGTGCCATGGCCCATTGCTTTATATGAGGAAACTATTCCTCTATTCTCAAATACATATGTCTGAGAGGAGGGCATAGTGGGTAAGGAATACGCGTTGACCTTCATGAGTTTACTCATGAGTTTGTTCATTTATCCTCAGGGTTTGGCTAATGGCAGTGCTATATTCTGATCATGCTGCTATCCTGCTTGAAGCTAGTCACTGGATCCCTATAACTTATAAAATAAGGTCCAAATGAAGATATTTAACGGGGTGGAGACAGAGGAATCTCATGACCTGGTATACCAGAGCAAGTAGGGAAGAAGAATACAATACCATCAACAACACCAAACTTGCAGTTTGACAAGGGTGGGTATTAGATTTCACATGTATCTGTAAATCTGATCGATAAACCCCTGCCACACCAGCTACCAAGTCTGAATTCCATTCTCTGGTTTCTCTTCTTCAACATTTTAATTTGATATAATCTTGATAGAAACATTTGGGAGCTGGAAGACCATACAATTGATCTTCACAGGGTCCCAAAGCTCCCAATGGAAAGGAAACATAACTTAATGTTTCTCTAAAAAATGACCTACGAAATTATTTTCATAAACCTTTGGGTACAATCCTCAGGAAACAGAAAATTACTTTCCTGAATAAAATGTTTAAAATTCTTTGTTTAAAAAGTATTTTATAAATGAATTCTATTTCTTTAGTATTTATTTAAATAAGAACAAATGGTTATTACATTCTCAATCATGAAGTGAAAGCAATTCAAATCTACAGTACATGAGTATGAGCTTAAACATACCACTTTCTAGCACTTTCATGTTACTACTTCTGACACGTTGAAAAAGCACTCCGCCTCGCTCAAAATCACAGCTCATTTACTAAAAATCTTCTTTGAAACCACACCCATAAAAAGCATTAGTAGGAATCCTACAGCTCCTGACCATGCCCCCAAGACTGTTTTAACGATTTATAATGCCCCGAGTGACTGAAGCCTATATATGAAATCTTAATTCCCCCTCTGAGCCTTACAGATTTTATCCAAGAACTAATAGTGTTAGTGTAAACATACCCTAAAGGGTCAGACTTGCTAATTTACATTTAATTCTTTCCATGGACGACCAGGTCCCTCGAGAATGTTATCCAATCATAAAAGTAACAAAGATTTTCAGCAAGGATCTGACACTGAATATAGAATAAGTGAAGAATGAGATAACCGGGTTTTGATCACAGTCCTTAATGAAATCCCTGTACCACTGGGATTCTTGGTTAACTAAAGCTCATCACTTCTAATCTGGAGAAATGCAGGAGGCCCTGAGGCCCAAATAGGAGAAAGTTATGTGGCCAATATGGTAAATATGCCTCTAAAAGAAGAAATGTCCTTACCTTAAGAGATGAACTGTCTGAGAAGTTAGTTCTCACCAAAATTCTGATGTCTTAGAAAGAAACCATTATTATTGTTTATATTCCCTGAAGGTGCCCTCTCTTTACTACTAGGTTTAATGTAAAAGAAAATATAAACTCCTTTAGCAGCATAAGTGAATAGTTCTACACTGTATGCTTTTTATTGCAGGGAAATGGCAGTTCTCAGGAATTTTGTAATATGGTCTCTAACAGCATTCACTCATTTATTAGAACAGTAATAAATAATTATTTGGAATAAAAATCTCACTAGAGTATCAAAGCTTATTGGAAAGTATGCCAAGCGAGTGATTCAGATTTATTGTTGGTAAATAAAGTAGATGTTTTGACTTAAGACTGGGGTCTAAGTTAACCTCATCATCATTAACAACTTTTATTTTAGGTGTATTTTTTTTCTATCTGCAGATACCAGTAAAGAAGAAAAATCATCTCACTTAATGAAGCTAGTTCTCTTTTCAAGAGATATTATTACCATAATCACAAGCTTGGATTTACATGTATAAAAGGATTCTCTGCCCAAACTTACAAAAATGAAATAACCTGCATCCATTGCCCAAACTTACAAAAATGAAATCACCTGCGTCTCTTTTTAACCCCCCACCCCAATCCTTCCCCAACACTCATTAACGTTAGGGAAGAGGCTCAATAGAATGTGTGCCAGTTACCTTGACTTTTGCTCCTACTGAGCTTTGAGTTACATATAATTCAGGTATCCATGGTACACATGACGACTGGCCTGGCAGCCAGCTGTAATAATAGGATGCTTTCAAGATAACTATAAAGAACAAAATATAAACTACTTCACTGGAAAATAAACTTATTTTCTTAAGGCATACTACTGCTATGTCAGGAGTTTGTTTTGGTTGAGGTTATAAGGCAAGTTCAACAAACACCTTTGTACTTTAACACACTCTATGCCTTTACTACTCACTTCCTTAATATTTACCTCTTCAAAGTCAAGTGAGATAATGACTTTAATTACTTATAATTAATTACTTTAAACAATGCAATTGCTTAATTATAACTGAAAATGTATATGAATGTATTCAGAATCCTATCTAACTAGAAATAAAATTGCCCTCTGTGATGGTTAATTTTATGTGTCAGCTTCGCTGTTACCACAAGTTGCCCAGATAGCTGGTTAAACAGTATTTCCAAGTGTTTATGAGGGTGTCTCTGGAGGAGATCAACATTTGAGTCCATGCACTGAGCAAAGCAGATGGCCCCTTGCTAATGTAGATGGGCATCACCCAATCCTTGGAGGGCTTGAATAGAATAAAAAGGCAAAGGAAAGTTGAATTTGATTATCTCTGCCTGACCAATTGAGGTGGGACATAGATCTGCCCTTATTGCTCTGGGTGCTCAGGCCTTTAGACTCAGACTAGAATCTATACCATCAGTTCCCAGGCCTTCGAACTACACATGGGTTAACCTTCTTGGGTCTCCTGTTTGCAGAAGGCAGATTATGGGATTTCTCAGCCTCCATAATCATATGAGTCAATACCTTATAATAAATCTCATACACACACACACACACACACACACATATATATATGAATCATGTTTGAATCATATACCCATATATACCCATATACCATATATTTAGAAATCTGTTTCTCCCCAAATCTATAGAGGTTATCAATGGGACTAATGAAGCGAGTACCACTGCGACACAGCACATCCACATCCCAACCACTGTCAGCTCTCCTCTGCCAAGCACCCTCTGGGAACCAAAGGACAAATTCATCACCAATTACACTGTTCTTCTGCACCCCATTTGTTGGGTCATTGGGTTTTCAGGCCTCAAAGAAAAGTGCATGGCTTCAAGAATTTTATATTACTTATTCATTTATTCAATAGTTCAAGTCAGTAGATATTCTTCTATTTTAAATTAGAGTATGCTAATGTCTTCTGCACCTTACCAGATGATTACTTTTGTGCAGGAAAAGACTAATCTTGAGTCCCAAAAAACTAGCCAATCACCCAACAACCAAGGCAATCTATTTCTCTGAGATGCAAAGCAAATTTCAAATTTTAAATTCTGTTCATTTAAGAGAACTGAAACGGACTGGTGTGTGTATTCCCTAGAGTTCCCTTTGTTTCTGTCAAAGGCGATGCATATTTAATATATAATTAAATATTATGATAAAAAATACATAAGTAATTCTGAACTTTCCTATGCTGAGTGAATTCTAAGTTTATTTCACTGACTATAACTGTAATATTTAAGAAAGGTCCTATTGAAAATTACCAAATTATCTGCTTTCTGTGGTATAAGTCACCCAAAAGTACACATTTACATTTTATTTATATATCTAACAGTAAAAGCTAAAACCAATTAAAAAGAATAAAAGCTAAGTTCTAGTTTTATCTGTCCCAAACAAAAGAGAGAAAGCAAAATTGAGGTTCCTTAATTTGCATGTGGATTTGGGCAATTCCTCAACCAACTCAATTTGCTCTCCAGAGAGTGTAGGTGACTCGTAGGAATGAGAGTTGAATATTTCCTAACAATTTACCCAAGAACTGGGGAGGTGGATGTGTCTTATCTCTCACCGAATCAGAGTTCTTCCGGGATCTACATGCACGTTCACACAAAGCAGTCCAGTTTGGGTCAGTGATCGGTTATTGGTCTCTTGTCCTATATGCTATCAGCCCTCTTTGAATAATGTCAGAGGGTCAATGGCTAGGAATTCAGTCAGGGAAGCAAGATCCCTCCTACAAATGTGGGGGAACTCCAGTAGTAATTTTGTTCTCTTCTCCAAATCCAGAGGCTTCTCACTTTAGGTTTCTAAGGATGGAGATGTTGAGTGGAGGGAAAAATACTTACTACACACTAATAATTTGGGGGCTTAAATAAGAATAAAAGATGGGTGATTTTAAAAGTTTATTGTTATCATTGTTAAAACACCTCATTTGTCCAAAACAAATTTCCAGGAGCACAGCCAAATACTATAGCATAAAATGAAAATCAAGATAAAGTTGTACTAATAAGAAGTGTTGACAGATAATCATGTAAAATAAGGGAGTTTTCATTTTAGAGATGAACAGAACAGACAAGAAAATAATTGTGTGTCTGCCACTTAAGTACAAATTCCACCTGCCAAGAGGGTACTGTTAATTCTTGTTCCGAGCAAACATATCCTTGTCTTCTTTTCAGAGGACTCTTTGTTTAATCGCTCTGGAATTTTTCCTTCGTGTTTTAAATCTCCTACCTCAGTGGCTAACAGACAAAATTTCTCTTTGTCTTCAAGCCTCTCTTACAGAGAAACAATGCTGTTTCTCTTTATTTCTACTGAGGTTGATTTGAGTCTGGTTATTTGAAATCCATTATCTATGATTAAGCAAGGAGAAGTGATGTGGTTATAGCCAAACGATTAACAAAAACACATCAAGGATCATGTAAAAAATTAAAATAGTTTAAGCTGTTAGAGACTTCAGTTACAGTAAGTACTGAACAGAGAGATTAAATGGGATGAAACTGCTTGGTAATCATTCATTCAGTCCTTATCTTAAAACGAATGGCACATGTTAATATATACAATTCTTGTAAGAGTTTAGTGGGAAAAGTCACCAAAATGATTATACCTGTGTGTGTGTGTAAAAACACACATATGGTAGATAGAGGAGAAAGGCAGATTCTTAGTAGGGAAGGAAGGTTGCAGGCCAAATTGTAAATTAAACTTTAGTGATATAAAGAGTTTTCAGAAATTAGATCATATTGATCCTCAGACTATTTTTATTTATTAAAACATTTAAACAGCTTCATAAATTAAAGTATAGATAATTCCTTAAACCAGAGATCAAATTCATAGAAATCATACTAGACAGATTTGATGCTACAAATAAGATTGAAAAGTTTAGCAACTAAACAGACAGGATACTAGTTAAATGCAAATTTCAGATACATCACAAATAATCTTTAGTGTAAGTATATTCCAAATATTGCATGGGACATTGGGAAAAGACTGCATGGCAAGAATGTGTTTGCTTGAAACAAGAATTAAGGCTGACACTTGGCAGCTAAAATCAGTACTTCCATGGCAGACACACAATTATTTTCCTGTCTGCTTATCTCTAAAATGAAAATCCCCTTATTTATATGAAAATTTGTCAACATAGGACAAATTTTAAAAAATTATTTGTTGTATATTTGAAATTAAAATTTAACTGGGCATCCTGTATTTTATCTGGAAGTGCTAGAAAATACTAGAATTACTTTTAATACCAGGGACATTTAACATTAAAAAAAAAGTTGGCCCAAATTTTATATCATTTGGAGTATTTAACAACTGGGGAAAAAACACTTTTAGCCAAAAGGAGGTTTCTCAAATGTATTTATGATCAATGATTGGTAGAGTCATTTTTCAATGTATCTAAGTTATCACCCTTTTCCTATCCAAAGTGCTTAACCTCCTTTGCAGTTTTATTTTGGGGGGAAGTTGTTGTTACTGTTATTGTTGTTACCGTGAAACTTGAACATAGGGGAGGAAAAATAGTCTTTTTTTTTTTTTAAGATTTTATTTATTTATTGACAGAGACACAGTGAGAGAGGGAACAGAAGCACGGGAAGTGTGAGAAGGAGAAGCAGACTTCCTGCTGAGCAGGGAGCCCAATGCAGGGCTTGATCCCAGGACCCTGGGATCATGACCTGAGCCGAAGGCAGACGCTTAACCAACTGAACCATCCAGGCGCCCCGGAAAAAGTCTTAATATCCTTTGAATTGCTGTATTCCCATCTCTCTGTTTTTTCATGCCATTCCAACAAGTTTTTGCCTGACAGTCAACACAACCTGTATCCTGTCACTTTCTCTCTGCCCAGTTGTACATGTTTGTCCAGGCTGGGTCCAGGGCCTTCAGACCAACTTTCAACTCTATTATTCAAACTTCATGAATTCTTCATATCAGCAGTGACCAGAAACTGACTGAAACACTTAGAGTCAGGTAGGCTTCCCTGAAATGTCGATATTTCTCTATCTCCAACTATTTAATATGACCAATATGGTCAGTAAATGTTTTAGTGCTCATAAAGGCCATAAAAGCACTCCACTGCCCTTCTGTCTTGTAAAGGCCATTATCATGCCATTTGATACAAACTATAGCTTAATGTCGATCCCACAGATAAATTCTAGAAAGTCTCGCTTTAGCTATCCACAACAAGAGCTACTGCCCTGTAGGAGATGGGACTCATTTGCAGCAAGATGTCCACAATTCAGCATAGTCAGTCTAGGAGGGCTTCTCAAAGTAAGGTCTTTGTCACAGATTCATTTGTTGGCTGAGGTAGAAGTTTAATGATTCAAACATCTTTGTGTACCCCCAAGTGACCCCATAGGCCACTGTGAGAAAGAAGAAAAATTAAACTTTAAGTCATCTCAACAGTGAATTTAATCCTTTTTAATAATAAGTTCCCAAATAAAGTACACCTGTGTGAAGTTATCTTATTTGAATTAGTAAATGTTATTTATGTACTCTGGAGACAAGGGTTTTGTGTATTGCAAATGTTTTCTCCCAGCTTCTGCCTTGTCTTTTAGTTTCCTTACCAGTGTTTTAAGCAGAAATTTTAAATTTTGATAAAGTACAATTTATAATTTTTTCATCTTAGAGCTCAGTCTAAGAAATCTTATCTATCCCAAGATCATGAATATATTCTTCCTACATTTCTTTCTAGAAAATCTGTAGTTTTATCTTTTGTATTTAGCGTCATAATCCTTCTTGAATTAATTTTGTATATCTTGTGAGTTAGGGATCGTGTTCCATGTGGTTTGACTTTTTTCAAAAGTCATATCATCTCCAATTTCTGCTTGCTTTTGTTTGCTTTCCAGCGGGCTTCAAGTAGCAGTTGTTACATTTGTTTTTAATTTTGTGTAGTGTCTATAGTTAAACAATAGGAATGTGTTTTAATACATTTCTGCTGCTATAACAAAATATCATAGACTGGATGGCTTAAACAACAAGTAATTACTTCTCACAGTTCTAGAGGCTAGGCGCTTCAAGATCGAGGTGCTGGCAGTTCTGTGTCTAGTAAAGGCCTATTTCATGATTTATAGATGGACTTCTCTCTGTGTTCTCACATGGCAGAGGGCTGATCCAATTCAAGTTACTCCTATGTTGCCAGAACCCTTTCCAAACACAACTAACCTGTTCATGTCAAGGGTTCATATCACCAAGCGGTGATAATGCCTAACTAGCTAACTCCTTCTTCTGGTCTCTTGCCAAACGAATTTGTCCCAGCCAGTTGTACCATATTCTGAGAGATGTAGCAAACCACCAAGCCTCCGACTTTGAGGGGTCTTTGAGAAACATGAGAAATTTTAGATCAGATGATGAGAAAAATGTATGCTTTAAACAGAGACTGAGCAATCCTTCCTTAGAGTTTAGAGTCTGATGCTCTCATAAAAGTGATTTTCTCATTTATCACATAGTGTATATCTAATAATTTATTCATTTTAATTGCTTGGTACTAATCTTTTGTAATAAGCCCTTTCAACAGCAATGAGATAAAAAGTGCATGTTTAATGGAAAATTAACTAGTGAATTTCCATTTCTTGGGACAATTGACAGTAAGTAATTTGTCTATAATTACCATCCAACATGGGGGCAATTCTAATAGCAAAAATTATGCAAACCTGAAGACACAGTCTGCTAAAGAACTACCATTATCTACCTCAAAAGCTAGTAGTTATAGTGACCATTTAATGCAACCACCTGACGAAAATGACTTACCATATACCCACAGGGGTATGTGCATATAAGTTTGTGAAGCATAATTTTTCAATTAGATGAAGTGACTGTACTTCTAAATTAACTTATTTTTAGTTCTAAGTATTCTTATGCATATATAGATAAAGCAATAGCTGTTAATATATTGGTTCCATTAACTGAAATAAAACTTTTAAAATAGTTGAACAAAGCCAGCTCTATGTTAGCATCATCAAAGTCCTCAAATAGATAATAAAGTTAATTTTTCAAATGTTTTTTCTCAAACAATTTATAAAATCAAAGTAAGACTCTTTTTAAAGTTCATTCTTTCAACTGAACACCCAACCTGGGTCTGAAGACTGTTATAAATTCAGTTATAAAATTCAACATTAAAGATAAAACTATATTTGTTTTGATGATATTTCAAATACAAGTTTTGGTGGAGGATAGCATTATAAAAATATTTTTATTAAATGAAAAAATGAAGGAAAACTATATATGGAATTGGTCATGGTATACACATAAATCAAAATTACATCCAATATTTTATATTCTGCCAATTGAAAGTTGTAGTTATCTAAATTTATATTTTTATATATACAAAAAATAATTAAGCTATGCAATTTTGGTTAGTAAGCTGATCTTAAATATCAAATAATACTTCACCATGGCACTATATGTTTTCTCTCTTTTTGAACCATTGTCAATTGAGTTCTAGTGCATTTGAGACTGGAGAACTATTTTTTAAATTAATTATCTAATATGGTATTGAACATTTTGCAAATAAGTCCTCAAAATTTCAGGCTTTGTTCAAAATTGTTCAAAAATCTTGAGTCAAAGTATTCAATGAGTGAAGTGTCAGAATACCTCAGCCTTTGAAGCATTTATTGAATTGCTATTATTGAAAACAAAGCTTGCAAACAGGAAGACATTAAAATTTATTAATTTCAAGGGAGCAATTGAGCAAGTGGAATAATAAGAGCTGAAATGGTGTACAATATTAAATTTTAAAATTCTATAATTGTGCTTCAGAATTGTGTTTTCCAAACTATCTGTGATAAAGAACCAGTTTTGTTTTTAATTTTCCATCCTGCACAAAATAATACTTTCAGAAATTATAATAACAAAAGTAAAATGGACAAAAAGAACATACAAGATTCAAGTCCACATTTTTTATCATTAGTTTATGCAGACATAAAATTACATTTTAATAAATATAATTAGAGCATTCATAACAGAGGAAAATAAAATTATAAAAATTACACAAGTTGCTCAATGAAACCATGCATATAGGCAACTAAGGTTCAGGGATATTAAAACGCCTTTTTGTCACTTTGCAATCATAACTCAAGTCAAAATCATGATTGAAATTGTTTCCCCATATTAAGCACCTATATGCACACGTTCAATGAACAGCATGTACATCAATATTTAAAGTTTTTAATGTGACAATTGAGCTTGATTCTTGATTGCTAATTTATCTAATCTAGGTTGGATTGACAGCAATACTACTTGCAAGAGATAATATATGTCTCAAGTTTTTTTTTTTTTTAATATTAGTATGAAAACATAGTAGAGAAACCAGAGTCACAAATATGTTGGTGGGAATAGAAGATTTTTAAAACTTTTTCAACAAGTTCAAGGTATTATTTTTTAACTTTTATCTAAAATTGAGCAGGTGATACTGTATGTTCAAAATTCATACTTAATCCTTCAGTAACCCGTTCTGACAATTTGCCCTATAAAGTTAAACTTGTTATATAATTTTATTAAAGAAATGAATTTCCTCTGCAGGATCTTCTTGTGATGAAAAAAAAAAATTCAAAACACTCCATCTAATTCATGAGATATTTGATGTAAATTTTTACAGATATACAGTATCAATATCACTTCCTTGATAAGTGTTGTTTAATCACAGAACATGCTAAAATCATCTATAGAAACTCTGTCTTCCAAACATCTAACTTAAAGTCTTTTCTGCCATTGAAAAATATATTGCTTTCCTTCATTGTATGCATGCAATATAAGATCATTAAAAATTCCAAAAATATCAATAAGCACATCTAGTGCCCAATTTACAGCTTTAAAAACCTGGGACCAAGTTGTTTTCTTATCTCGCAGAAACCCATTCTTGAACAGAATTTTACCCTCGATAACAATCGTACCTCCATATGCAACAGCAGTTGTAGATGATCAATTTCCCTATTATCATATAATAGACAATACTCCTGAGTTTAACATCTTTATAAAATTGGAATGAAACCTATTGGTCTTTGTTTCTCCAGAATCACTTCCAAGAACACCATCACTGTTTCATTTTCATTTCATCACTGTCTTTCCAAGTATCAGAGCAAAGCTTATTTTGCCATCAGTAAATAAGGGTCAAAAATAAGTAGGAACCAAAACAATCCAGGTGAGCTATGTTAGTCATTTTTGATATCCATTAAAAAACAGAGTACTAAAAAAATGAAATGAACCAAACTCCAGAAAGTGACAATCTCACAATAGAGACAAACAATTCACAGCTGCTGTCATCTCTGAAATAGACAGGGAACAATCTGCCACTGATAAAGGTAATGAGGACCAGCCTACCTTATAACAAACCTTTTAGGGTCATGTGTGAGCTGGTCTGTTGGATTAATAACTTGAGCCCAAGACACAAAAGAAGACTACATCACTCTCCAACTCTTTCCCCCACATCTTTATTGGTAGTGATACCCTAAAATTAGGGTAGGAAAAGAGCTGAGAGAAACTGCCCTTGGCACTTCAAGTTTTCAGTTAAGGAAGAGCAGGAGAGGGGCAGGAAAGTTGTGTGAAATCTCTCAGGGGTAATTCCTGTTTCCACAGAGTGTAGGCCAGCCAGAGCCACCCTCCAAAGGCCAAGAATGGTTAACAGGATGAAAAAGATCACCCAAGGCACAGAAAGCAGAGGACAGGACTAGAGAGCAAAGAGAACTCCCCAAACCGCCCGAAAATGCTGACAGTCAAAATGTAAAATGAGGAGAGCTCTTCCACAGTTCAGAAGTCATGCAGCTCAGCAGTGATATGCAGCAGAAATCCTGAAACTTGCCAGTGCTGGGATCCCAGGCCCTGCCGAGGAAAAGGCTAGATCCATTCTGGATCCCATGATGCACTGTTATCATTGTTGTACTGGCCCAGTAATCATTTAGATTTTTCCACTTTCCCCTCTTTCTGTTGTCTTACATTTTTTCCTGAATCTTTCTTTTGGAATCATTTTCCTCTTCTTGAAGAACATTCTTTAGTACTTCCCTTAAAATAACTATAAGCTAAATGTCTTCATTGTGTCTCCATTTTTGAAGAATATTTTTGCTGAGTCAAGAAATTTATTATGTAAGGGAATTACCAGTTTAATGCTCCTTATATGGCCCTTCCCTTGAAATTTCAAAGTATTTCCCTCTTCATATGAGGTTAAAGGTACTTTGAACACTGTCTCACAGGGAAGCATATGCTTAAAGAAGACATAAATTGAAGATCTCTGTGAGGTACCAGACTCCTCATGGTCCAAAAACCTTACCAATATTGGTAGGATTTCGGGAGCTGAACGCATCAAAATTCAGACTGACCTAATCAACCCTTCACCGAAGCTTATACAATGCCTTTTGAAATCAGAACCAAAGGAAATATCGAGGTCTATCTTATACCATTAATACCAGCAGAAATTGGATGTAAGATACATTTCACTATCCCTTGAATTACTCCTAACTGCCTTAGATAAGATCCTAGGGCTCTTAATAGAATGATTATATCTTACTTTTCAGAATTGCTGGATTCTCTGGATAAAATTTTTATAGTCATCACTATGCTAGTCAAAGAGTCATTTCCTTCCATTGGCCCATTCTGATACCTAACATATCCCTACACTATTCTTTTTTAAAGATTTTATTTATTTATTTGAGAGAGAGAATGAGAGAGAGATAGCACATGAGAGGGGGGAGGGTCAGAGGGAAAAGCAGACTCCCTGTCGAGCAGGGAGCCCGATGCAGGACTTGATCCTGGGACTCCAGGATCATGACCTGAGCTGAAGGCAGTCACTTAACCAACTGAGCCACCCATATCCCTATACTATTAACCCCAACTTCCAGTCATGAGGAGAAAAAAAAAATGGACTCTGATCCTGAAAGAACAAAGTGCTTCTGTAAAAGTCATTAAGGTCTATAGAGACCAGAAATACAAGAAATTAGGAATAAATATTGAGGTTATTTTTTCCACTTAGTTCACTTTTTCTCCTTTGAGACTCTTCAACAGCTTTATAGGAGTTATTTGACTCCAGGGAATCTGCCCTTCCCCCAAAATTGGTGTACCTGTCATATTAAATGATTCCTACATTACCACATGGGCTGTGCCCTCTAGGATAGTATTTTATTATATAAAACCAATTCTTTGCTTGTTTACCACAAACAACCAACCCCTTGGGAAGTAAGTCTCCTGGAAGGTATGTGCCTAGGAACCTAGGAAATGAAGTCACATAGTCTACTCTGGAGAATTACCCAGAAGATTCACTAATTTACCTTGGTATGTATACCATCCAAGCAATAGTTCCTACAAAGGTGTTTATACAACTGGAAAGTATGGTAAGAAATTAAATCTTAGCTGATATTTTAAGTTATACTTCCATAGCTATTGATGCTCATTAAACAAATCTAAACTTTTTAGTCCAAGTAGTAAAGATCGAAGTAAGAGCTCCAGATTTTCTATTAGCTTGTCAGTGTGGCAACTGTGTCACTGCTACACTTCAGCTGCACTTGGATAAACACTACTGGCCAAAAAGAACAATTCATCTCTGAGAAGCTATTCACCTGGCTCTTCAAAATAGACCCAAATGGATTCTGCAACGTGTTTTCTTGCCCTGGATTCTAATCATCATTTTGCTCTCATTTTGTGTTAATGGCCAAATGTGAACTCTCCAGAGTCTTAAATGCTTCTGCATAGCCACTGTCACTTCATATGATGTAGCAACTCCTCACTTGATAAAAGGAGGAAAAAGGACAAAATGTGGTCCAAACTGTTGTTTGTTGTTTCTCAGATAACATACCATCTAGAGATTATGACAGCAATGTAAATCTGGACTGAGAGTCTTCTCTGGAGGGAAGAGGGTGGAGGATGGGCTAGATCGGTGATGGGTATTAAAGAGGGCACTTGTGCTGAGCACTGGGTGTGGTATGTAAGTGATGAATCACTGTATTCTACTGCAGAACCCAGTATTGTACTGTATGCTAACTGAAATTTAAATTAAAAAAATAAAGATTAAAAAAAAATAAAAGTCTTCTCTGCCTGCCTCTCTGGCCTGGCCAAAGGCTGGCCAGAGGAGAGTGGTACAGAAGAGAACAAGAATAGGTACAATCACCTCCATCAGATATGCAAGACTGAGAACAATCACTTATCAGCTATATACTTATAACCACACAATGTCATGACTTGTGTAATACTGCTTAGCTCAGAATATCATCTACTTTGCATTGATCCCCCCACCTTAAGAAATCAATCAATCCAAAGTCTCACTCTCCTTCTGATATCATAACCTAAGAACTTCTGAAGACAATCCATAAGCAATACAAACCCATGCTTTCTCTGTTAATTAAGATGCCTTTTTAGGCTTTTCCTTGTGTTTGTTCTCCTCTACTGTAGAGTATCAATAAATCTCCAGTTACCTATGTCATAGCAGGTTTCTTTGAGTAAGGGACTTTAAATACATAGAACATAGAAACAACATAGACACAAAATATATCCAATTAGATTACAGATTAATACAAATATGCGTGGCTTAAAAAAGAAAAGAAATGATCAAGCAGAACCTAAGAATCTATAAACCAGAGAAGTGATCCCTCATCATAAAGGATCAAAATACTATATTGTTTGATAACTGTTGAAAAATGGCATTTTAAACTAAAACTCTAATAATTATTAGTAGTACTGAGTCACAGTATGAAAATATAAAAGAACATCCCAGACTAAAATAATAACATTTGATACTAATGACCACTGAAGAAACCTTGGGTTGAAGACAGCTTGCTAGACACTTAACTTTAGACTTCTGTCTTCTCATATATAATAATGTCTGCCATGCTTAACTAAAAGTGTTATTCAAAGAGCAAAATTAAATAATGAATGTAGAAAAATTGTAAAACGTCAAGTTCTACACAAACTTAAATGATTGTGACTGGGTATATGCTTTAGGTTTTATCCAGCTTTCTTCATGTATTTACACTATTGAGACACCTACCCACTCTGCTATCCCTGGGCCTATCCACCCTAAATTCCTATGCCAAAACAATCAAAATATTACAGCTTTTGTAAAATTGGATCTACACATTGTGAATTGAAGATCCCATTCAATTTACTTATTACTTGAATTTGAACCAGTTGTAGGGTTGAGGGATCAGGGGTGCAGCATAGCAAATCAACTTCAATAAATGCTAACACTGAGAAATCAGCTTCTCGTAGTACTTTGGGTAGCTATATGAATCAAAAAAACAATTCATTTAAAATGTAATTTTGCATGTGATTAATCTATAATCTGGTCTGATTGCCTGTGGTACATTTTTATAATTATAAATTGAATGAAGAATAAAGATAATTCAAATAATCTTATTGGCTAAGGCACAGGGCATTAATTCAGTTTATAATAGCAATAATGACCTCAGCCCAGGACATTTCCAGGCAATTAATGACTGGTTGGAGTTAATGGCCCGAGTTTCAGCCAAGGACCATCAACTCCTCCTTGCTGGTCATCAATCCTCAGAAATGCCCAGTGCTCAGAGCACAGTCAGACCCATTCAGAGTTTGACTTCATCCCAACTTTTAATTTTCAAGTAAATTTGTTGCTCTATTCTTTTCCTTATAAACCCATTTTACTTGTAAACTAGGTAAAAATGATTGATATTGTTTTTGAATAATAAATTAATTCATAGAACATAAGAGCTAAATTTCACAAAGGTATAATATATTAAGTAGTACTGTAATACTGAAAACATAGTACAGACCCAAAATATAAAACATCCATTTTCCAATGCCTCAAAGTCAGTCCTACTAAGGAGAGCCTGGGTGGTGAGCCCCACTTTCATGGTTTTATTTTATGTATCTCAGAGGAAATATTGGAGCTAATCTGTAATCGACACATTTCTACTTTATATACCTAATAAGCTGCCCTGCTTGACTTTAAATTCTTTCCTAGGATGAGTAGGAGACAGCAGAAAGAAACATGATTTTTAATATGCAGGCCCAAGCGATACCACATGACAATATCATCAGTCATTTCAAGCTCCTCTAGAGGACTTAACATAATTTCTTTCCATCTCACAGGAGACATATGAAACAGATGACCTGGATCACCAGCATGTCACACACGGGCTCTTTGTGAACCATTCAAGTAGAGAGAAGGATTCAGCTGGCCAGCCCCCATCTCTATGGGAAGCCACCAGGATGCTGCTCACCCAGGGAGTCACAGCCTACAGGAAAAGCACTATACTGTCTCATTGAGTTTGCCCCCTACCAGCTTCCCCCCAGCACTTAAAAAAAACCAAACCAAAACCAAAACAAAACCAAAAACGATTTCTTTGTTGTTTCAATCCATTATGGGAAAGGCAGAAGTCATGAAATAACTATAAAGTGGCCTATATAGTCAGGGTCACTGGCCCGGAAGGCATGAATTCAGACCACCTGTGACTGTTAATGAAAGAGAAGATGTCTTCATTCAGAGATTACACATGCCTGTAGTCCTGTTGTGGCTGAACTTTCTGCCTTCTATTCATTATCTATTTGAAAAGGCAAACCTTTTAGAAGTATGCATATTATATTCAAGTGGACAATTCATTATCATTATTACCCACATTAAGAGCCAATGCCCACAACAGGTCTCATGCAGGCTATGCAAAGTCATTGTCCATATAGGAAAAGAGAAAGCCCCTCAGAAGCCTCCCAGAGGGGATTTCTCAATGGGAATGGGAAATGTGTTGCCAAAGAATAAAGTCTCATTATCAAAGATGATTGGTGATAAGAATAGTCAAAATAATGTTAATAATAATAATACACTTTAAAAATAAAGGAAAATATTGCATTCTCATGTTTTCTTACATATTGGGATGATGAGTATCTATCATTAAAACCATTATTTTTCCTGTCAAAAGACAGACATGAAATAACTCAAAAACTGTCACAAAGAACATTTACGTATTAACGGTTTGGTGCTTGATGGAGCCAAAAAGAAAAAAAAAGTCCAAAATACAGGATGCTGCCCATGCTGTAGGATACCCTCATCCACCCAGGGGCCACATACATGTGTGGGGCAATCTAGATATTAAGAATTGTTAAGCATGAAGAGAAAAATACTAAAAACATGATCTATCAAATTTTGCTAAGGTAGATTTGATGTGCCGAAATAGTATACATTTTAATTTAATCAAGATACTATATGCAAATGAATACTAAATATGGAGGCAAATTAATAAGTTCTACAGAATAAAAATAAAATTTGAAAAAAAGGCAGTGATTTTTATATCATTTTATAGAAAGCAGCTGATGATCAGTGTCAAGAATCCTAACTTGATTTCTAGAGGTAGACAACTTGGAAGAAAATAAATTTTACAGTAAAGCTGTAACTAGATAATTGGTTTAGGGACAGATTTTCTAAGCTGGAACTTAGAGGATTTAGGAATCTTGAGCCCTGTTTAAAAGAGCTAGGAAATAAACTCATGTCTGTCTTAACACAAAGCCTATGTGCTTCCTGCCACACTGTGGCCCATGTGCTGAAATCTCTACCTATGATTCCATACAATGTGCTATTTCACTTAGATTTCTCAAACCACTTAAATGTGCAAATAGAAGGCTAGAGTTCACAGTTTCCCCATTATCAACCATCTATCTAACCAGCTCAGTATAAAACAAGAAGACATAGTACATGCCCTCAAAAAGCTCTGATTTGCAGCTAATCAGAGATTAAGAGTTGGTAAATCTTTTAAGGGAGTCTGCAGCTTCAATCAGGAGATGGCAAAGAAGTAATGCCAATACCCAAATGGCAAAGCATGTTTTACAATACTCCCCAAAGAATTTTAAACATTAATAATCAAGAATCACTTTTGCAAGTAGCATAAAAGTGGTCTAAATGTTATTTAAATTAGGCCTGTAAGAAAAAAGTCATGCAGTTAACTTCCAATGGAGTTGAGGAGGACTGATAAAAAAAAATCTAAATGTATGTATACTTTTCTGGGAACCAAGCTGACAGTTTGTCCTCTTAGTTCCTTGGATTAAAGGGTCTCTCGGATGTGTTTATCTCATGAACTCCTATATTTAATTTCCATTAAAATTATACAGTGAGCATTAATTGACTCCCTCTTTCCTCTGTCTACTGGGAATATGTTATAGTTGTTTCTACAGATGCTTTGAGCATGTACAGTGAGGTTGTTTTACCTTTAGAGAGCAAAGTTGGAAAACTGAAAAGTTGCAAAATCACCTGTCAAAGGAAATGGCTTTTAATTCTCTTTTAAGATAAATATTGCAGGAGGTTATGATGGAAAACACCTCAATCTACCCCTTTTTTATGGAGCTGACACAAGATGCTCTTTCTAAAGGGAGTCCATTTTTAAGATGTGGTCCACTCTCTTTAGAGATATAAAAACAAAAAACCCTGAAATACAGGTAGGGAATTAGTTTTAAAATGGGCTTTATTCCCAACATCTACAAAGTGGTTGGTCAAACTGACTGCTTTTTCCCGTATAATTGTATACATAGGGATCATGTTGCTAAAATATTGCACAAAATCAACCTATTAACATAATTGAAATAGGGCCTATGATCTAGGTCCTGGGATCAGATCCAACAGTGCAGAGAGGGAGAAGAGAGAAGAATGACAAAGTAAAGCTTCTTTTCTTATCACAAACATCAGGGATGAGCCTCAAAAGAGTTTTGAAAGAGGCAAATTGTGTCTTGGAAGTTTCCTCACTTCATTTTCTATATTGCTCCTGAGTACACAGTGTCTCTCTTCACTGCTGAACACAAGCCCAAGGCTTTGCTGTTCTTCAGTTCCCCTCCCCCAGTCTCACTCTCAGAGATCACTTACTTCATTTTCCTGAAAACACATTTCAATCTCTTTGTAGAGTGGTTCTTGGGTAGGAGTTAGAAAAAAAAGACAATTTTAACTTAAACTCCTGTGCTCCATTTTCTTCTGGTGAAAAATGGTTATAGTCCTTTGCCTAAATCACATGCTGGTAATAAGGAATAAAATTTAAAATATAAACTACTTGAATGCATGGTGTCTACTAAATTGCAAGCTGAATTTTAGGTGTTATTTTGTTGAACTAATTTACACAAATGTGTGAAGAACTTGCAGCCCATTAACATTTTAAGAATTATATATACTTTAATCAGTGAATGATAACTAACCCTAATTAATCTCTAATTGGGAAGATTTCAGATAGTGTTAAAAGCACTAGTGAAAGAGTCAGTAATTTGGAATAAAGATACTCTGGGCAAAGGAACCATCCAGGTAGCCAGCCCTACAGAGTCTGCCAAAGTAGGGTCCCAGAGATTATCCTAATATCTTAATTTTTTCCTTATCTTTCCCTTCTTTTTATTTCTTATTTGAGAGAGAGATAGATAGATAAACCTTACCCAACTGGCCATTCTATCATCTCTGGTATGATAGCTCAAAAATTTCAGCTGCAGGAAATGATTCAAGTCTATAGTTTCTCCAAATCTGGGAAAAGGTAACCCATTTTCTTGGTGATAAATGGCACATAATCTAAGTCTGCATCTTAAGAAGCATGAGTGATGATCAACTATAGAACTTGCTCCAGAACGTGTTTTAGATAGAAAAGGAAAGGTTATATGAAATGGTATATGAGAGTGCCCTCTACAGGAAGGTCAAAGAGACAAAGACATTCACTGGATTAAGAATGGACTAAATAGCTTCAGGATCACTGTGTCTCTGTGGTTCTTCACAGTAAAATAATGGTAAGGATAATTTGATCCTATACTTTAGGACAAAAATATTTCTCCACACCACATCTTCTCCCATCAAAAAAGCCTTGTAATAACTTGTCAAGACACTTAGGTGAAAGACTTCAGGCATACTATTACAGGTCTTTAACCCACAATGCTCCTTGTTTCAATCCCAGTCACCTATTACCATGCCTGAAATATTCTCAGGACAGATGAGTCTTGATATGTGCAAAAAGGCATTAGGAGCACTGAACATTATCTGACCATTGTCTGTGATGGACCAAGAGTAGAAATCCTGGGCAAGTAGAGAGTAGCATGCCTTCTGCATCAGTTAGTTATCACTGCATAACAAACTATTCCAAGTTTCATACCTTAAAAACACAATCACTTATTTGCTCACAGTTCTGCCATTTGGGCAGGCTGGGTAGAAATGGCTTGTCTCCATATTGTGTCAGCTAGATTGCTCAAAAGGCTATATTTAGTGGAAGCTCAACTGAGCATTAGAATATCCAAGATGGTATCACACTTATGCCTGATGATTCAGCTGGATGGCTGGAATATATAAGACCCCACTGAACATCTCTGTTTCCATATAGTCTTTCCAGCAGGGTAGCTGGATCTCTTTATAGGATAGCTCAGAACTCCAAGAGAGTGAAAGCAGAAGTTCCAGGCTTCTTAAGGTTTAGCCCTGGCACTGGTACAGTGTTATTTCAATGGTATTCCTACATGTTCAAACATCTCACAAAGCCAGTTTTCAAAGGGAGGATAAAAAGACTCTTGATGGGAAGAACAGCAAAAAAAACGTGGCCATCTTTAATCCACTATGTCCCTGCATGTAAAACTTGGCAGTCAGTGTAAACAAGATAGAATGTAGTTCAGAAAGGGGGATTGAGAATGATTTAAGACAATTGTTGCTATTTACTTCCCAGTTTTGTAGCCTGCTGGCCAAGCATAGGGTCTTTGGTCCTACATTTAAATCTGGCCATTCACAACCCCTTTAGCAACTGTTTATCAGAGCAACAAGAACAGCAGTGGCAAACTATAGCCCATGTCAACTGTTTTTGTATTTAAAGTTTTACAGGGACACATCCCTTCCCAGTCATTTATATATTGTTTATGGTTGCTTTTGTGCTACAACAGCGGAGTTGAGTAGTTGTGACAAAGACTGTGTGGCCCATAAAGCCAAAGGTGTTTACTTTATGGCCTTATTGATTTTCTAGGTCTACCTTAAAGTAGTACACAGACCAGTTGGCTTAAACAACAGAAATTTATTTTCTCACAGTTCTGTAGGGAAGAAGTCTTGAGATTAAGGTGTCATAGGATTGATTCCTTCTGAAGGCTATGAAGGAATAATGTGCTCAGGCCTCTCTGACTTGGAGATGGCCGTCTACCTGTGTCTCTACATCATCTTCCCTCTGCCTATGTCAATTTCCTCTCTTCTAAGGACACCAATCATATTGGATTAGGGGACACCGTACTGACCTTGTTTTAAATTATCTCTGCAAAGACCCTTCCTCCAAATGAGGTCATATACTGAGGTACTGGGGGTTGGGACTTCAACATGTAAATTTAGGGAGGGGGGATGCACAATTCAACCCATAACAATGGTTGTTTACAGAAAGTTTATTAACCCCTGGAAAAGAGGAAAGAAGACAAATCCAGCTACTGGAAGCCTTGGACTCTAGTTTCAATTCTGTGCCTTACTAGCTGCATCACTATAAATAAGTCACAAAAACTCTTTGATTCTCTTTCTACATTAGTAAATTACACTCAGGGGTACTTGGACTGCATACCACACAAGGTGATTATAAGATCAAATTGTGATTCTGTGCAAAAAGTAGCACGAAAAATAAAAGGTGTGGGTGCCTGGGTGGCTCAGTTGGTTAAGTGTCTGCCTTCAGCTCAGGTCAGGATCCCAGAGTCCTGGGATCAAGTCCTGCATAGAGCTCCCTGCTCAGCAGGGAGCCTGCTTCTCCCTCTGTCTCCGCCCCTGCCCCCTACTCACGCATGAGCTCTCTCTCACTCTCTCAAATAAATAAATAAAAATTTTTAAAAAATAAGTGGTGTTACATGAGTTATATATCTACTATATGTACATTGAATAATTTATTGGTATTTAACTCTAGGGCTTCGTGTATTTGAACTTTAGTTTGGCCTCCATTTGGTGGGAAATATATTAGCAGTTTTCTCCTGATTGGAGAAAAAAGTGACCCCACCGGTCAAATTTCCTCAATGTTTCTGAATCATACTGTTCAGCATATACTGACCTATAGTTTTTTTGATTTCTGAAAGCTTCTTCAGCTTTTGACACAATTTCTTCTCCTGTGTACCCTTCTGATTCCTTACTCTGCCTACCTGATTTACTGATTGCCTTGTATCAATCTTCAGTAACTTTAGCCTGGGAGCTTGAGGCTCTAGTTTGATTGAGGTCCAGCACCTTATTTCAGTTTCCTCTGTGTGTTCTGCCACTAAATAGCACAGCAAGTCTCAGACTCCTGCCTTGTACCTGAAAAAGTTTCTAGAACTAAACTCCTTCTGAAGCCTGACCCATCCTAGATCTCTTTGGTTCTACAGCCCTAATCTCCACTTCCATCTCTGTGTTCTACTTCCATACCTCAAAAAAAGAAGATAGAAAACTCACACTTTTCTCTTTGATACTAAGTTGCATGAATCAGATAACTCCAATTCAAGGCAGAGATTCCTAAGTCTCCCATTTGTATTTAGATGCCCTAAAAAACGCTATTAGATAAGAGAGCAAGAATGATTCCTTAAGATGAACATTACTGGTAGTTTGGTCATTTTTCGTGGGTATCTTCCTCTTAGTTTTTCAAGTAAAAGTTATTTTTTTAAAAAGTTCAGGAAAAATTTGTAGGTTTTTATGAAATGGAGGAAAATTATTCCGAATTAAATGACCATCTAAAGTAGAAAACTCAACTAAACAAAAAAGCCTTCCAAAGAGAACAATGAAATCCTCTGATCTTAGCAAAGCTAAATATTAGTCTTTGGTGGCCATGTGTTTGGGTAGATAGTTCCACTCAGCAATACCAAGATAACTCTCCTGTTGAATTGCTTTTAATGGGGAAAGATAAGGTGTTATTAATCTTATCTTGATAAATTATGAAATGCCATGCCAATCTCTCCCACGTTGACTTATCACCTTGTCTTCCCCCACTCCCCATTTGCTGAGCTTGAACTTTCCAAATAGATTGAGTCATACAGCTTGGCAAATTTGCTGAAGTGGGTATGCATCACTGTCACTCTGGAAAAAGAAATGAAAGTGTTATATGCCATAAACCAAAAGTCACTCATCCATGGAATTCTACCACTCTGCCATGTATTTGCTGGAGATTGAAGGACAAAGGATCTTGAAATCTTCAGGAGATCCAATTTTAACATTATTCACTACTCCTAGCCTATTTGTATTTCCCTTGACATCTTAGCATTAAAGATGGTATACACACACAAAGTCATTAGTGATATGGTGATTCAGGCATAGTTCTCTTCATCTAAGTGTCACTTCAATTGAGAGGAAATATTGGAGTTAAAAAAGAAAAAACAACCTAGTTCTTTGATTTCTGGATGAATTCTAACCAATTCATTAAGCTTTAACTTGGTGTTACATCTATGTTTTGTTGAATTAAAATTTATGGAAAAGATTTAGCCAAAGACAAGCATGAAATTAAAAGTGTAATATGAGCTGAGGTCTCTACTCTGTCATTTTAAAAAACATAGGAGGTCTCCAATTATCCAACAGAATAGAATTAATAAAAGTCATATATAATGTCATAACAGATTTTATTCCAACAGAACAACATTATTACCTCTGATTGTAAATCACACGAATACTTTCTGGCAACCTAAAGGAAAAAATTCACACTGTTGATAATTGTGCAGCTTCTCATATACCAAAATGTATGAGGAGTATATGTTACTTGTACCATTAAATTCTTATTATATTATAATGTAGTAATCTAATTTCTCTAAGTGTCTCATTATTTTTTCATTTCAACTGCCAAATGCACATATATTTTATGTTGTTAGTGAATTAAACAGAGAGGCATGCTAAACAGATTGATATTCTGGATTCACTCTGTGATTTAAATGTACTGATTATAGTATAAAATAAGACATGGAAAAATGTGCTGTTTTCTGTAGGTCACACCCAGTGGTTTATAATAAAGGCAATCTGTATTATGCCCAGAAACATATTGTATGCAAACAATTGGTGTGATAAATAATAATTTCAAGTGAGTCTAGTTGCTTATTTGAATCAGAATCTCTGAGATGCAAAAAAAATTGGAGCTAAAATCTCTGAGAAAATTGTGTTGTATAACTCCCAGTACAGCCTAATGAGAGTGTATCCGCTTAATAACTACCCCCTATCCTTAGCAATGACATCTCTTGGGTGATGATAGACATGATTTACATAAAGGGATACAAAAGAATGGTATATCAGCTAGCTATTACTGGGTAACAAACCATACCAAAGGTCAGTCACTTAAAAACATAACTATTTAGCTCCTAATCCTGAGTATTGTCAATTTAGTCTGTGCTTAGTTGAGCTGTTCTGGTCATGGCACAGTTATTTCTTGTGGCCAGCTGCAAGCTGGGCCAGTGGTTTTGCTGATCTTGGCTGGGCTCTATCTCTGGAGCCTCAGATGGGACAACTGGGCTTACACAGCTCTGGTCATTTGTCTCTCAACCTATAGCAGACTAGCCTGGGTTTTTTCATATAGCCATCATAGGGGGCCCTAAGAAAGAGAAGCACGTAAGGCCTCATGGTGCCTGGGTGTGGAGCCGTTATACCATTACTTCGACTGATTTTTATTGGCTAAGCAAGTCTTGATTTAAGGGAGGAAAGACAGATTTTACCCCATGAAGGGAGGAGCTGCGAGGTCACATGACAAAGGACATAGATGAAAGCAAGGGTAGAGATTTGCAGCCATTTTTGCAAACAATCTCCCACAAACGGTGACTTATTAAAAGTGATACTTATTAAAAGAATTAAATGTATTAATAGAATCTAACACCTCTCTTTTTACTAGGACTTGTTAAGGAATCACAAATTATTACTCCTAGAGACTAAGGAAAGTCCAAATTCTGCCCTATAAATCATCTACACCCTCTTTCGTCCCATTACGGTGTTTGTTTCAAAGAATGATCACACAAAGAACCATAGTCAAATGGATTCAATTACTATTTCATTGATTACTGCTGTAAGGTCCTGATAATCCTTGGTCAGCAGCATGTAGGAGGGACACTGGTAACAGCTGCTGAGTGTGGCTCTCTAACCTGTCAATCATGAAGTCTCATGGAGAAAAAATGTGGAGGTGAGACTGGCTACTTATCTTTAATATAGAAACTTTCATTTTTGGAAAACCGATTCAGAGAATATTCTGGACCTCTGACCATTAATATTAGCTGCTGTTCCTCTTCTTAGGATATCAGTAGCTAGGAAAGGGGTGGTCAGAAGTGGGCCTGGCCTGCCTCCATCACTTCAAATCACAACACTGTGCAAAAATTGACAAAAATAACAGTAAAAAAGATAGTTTGAAGCTAGGTCTCCTGCCAAAATCCTAGCCAGACTAATGCACGTGCTTTGTGCATATCACCAGCTCCATGCATCCCTTCTCACAAAATAGTAACCCAATATGCTCATGGTCCTATCCTTTGGGACAAACTGACACACAAATATACTGGTAACTTCATTAATAACTTTCCAACTACAAAAGTGACCTGGCAACTCTTGCTATAGCTCCTCCCTCTTCCATAGTTCAATATATAGAAAGAGATTATCTAATGCTCTAAAATGACATTTTTCCTGTTTAATCCAGGTTCATAATTTAACTCTGGAACAGTAAAGTAACCAGAATCCCCAGACTAGAACTGCTAATCCCAGCTCTATAAATGTGCAATCTCAGAGACACCTGGGGTAACAATACCTTCCCTCTCTACTAATTTCTCCATATTAGAATTTACACATGCTTAAACCTCTTATAATTCATAGAAAGTAACATAATTTAAAGCCTTCTCTAATCCCTCATTCTTATGTAGTAATCACCCTTCCCCATCTCTTCCTCATAGTCAAATTTACTTTAATTCCCTCTATTTCCCCATGTTTCACTCATCTACGAGCCACCTAATTCCACCAATCTTCTGCTAAGACCACAAGTGACCTCCATGTTATTAAACCCAGTAGAAACTTCTCTATCCTCATCTTTGGTAACTGCTTAGAAATAATCTGATACAATTAACCTTATTTTTTTTCGGAACACTCTCTGATTTTAGTGTCCCTTCACTTTCCTGGCTCATCAATCTCTACCTCATCACCTCTCTAGATCTCTTTTCTGAATACATCCTCTCTTTAGTTCATCTCCATACCTTTAATTATACCTATATGCAGAGAAACCCCAAATTGAGCTCCACACCTATCTTTTCAACCATCCACTTTCTCTCCATTTGTATGCTCCAGTGGCAGCTCTTGTCAGACATCTCAACCTGATCTCATCATCTTCTCCCCCTAAATTAGCCCCTCTACCAGTATTCTCAACCCAGAAACTGGAAACTGTCAAACTTCTCCCTCCCCTGCTCCACAATATCCAATCACCCCTGTCTCCTGAAGCCATCCATTTATGCCCATCTCCCCTTCCTCAAACTAATTTAAGGTAATCTTGTTCTTGGCTGGTGTAAGGCAAGAGTTTTCTAGTTGACCCCCCCACCTCCACCCCACTGCCTTTCACTCTTATTGTCTGTGATTCATTTTCTGTTTTTCTGTCCAACAGATGTAAATCTGCTCATGTCAATACTCAATCTCAAACCAACTTTCCAATGCCCTTCCATTTCCCTTGGGATAAAGTCAAATCCCTGAAAAGACCCTATCAGGTGTTAAATGGCCTCCCAGTTACCACTCCAGCATTATCTCTTGCCATTCTCCCACTTGCTGGTTACATTTGGCCTTCTTTGGGCTTCTGGATCATTCCTTGTTCTTTCTCATCACTGTACATGCTTTTATTTATCCCTTGGAATACTCTTTACCCCATTTTAACAGATTTTTTCTGGCTCTCTTGATAAACATGCACTTTCCTACCACCTTCAATTGCTAATTCAGTAGCTGTGTTTCCTGGAGATTGTGTGCTTCCTGAAAGCAGGGGTTCTGCTATAAACTTTATGCTTAGTAAGGTGCCTTACACATAGTACTGGCTTAATAAATGTTTGTTAAGTAAACAATATTTATAGACCTTTGGGTTACAACATCCATTTCTAAAGCAGAATTGTTCATTTTTGTCCCTATTTCTGGTAATAGCTATTTCTTGAGGTTGTCTAGATTATATAATTAGTAATTTTTTTTAAGTAAAGGTGAAATTCTTTCAAACACAAAGCCTTTTACAAATCAAAAGAATATTATTACAACCTCTATGTACCATTCACATAAATGACTTAAGAAGGTTTGGTGAAGGACTGAGAAACTAAATTATCATGAAAGAAAGAATAGTTTCAAGTTTAAATGACAAAGTCAGCAACCCTAGGCACTTCAGTTGGAGGCTGATCATTACCAATATGACCATTATCTGATTATCTATATTTCTAATTTTTATGCCCTGCCAAGATCCCTGCTAGCTTTCTACCGAACATCAAATCAGTGTTTAATCACTTGCTTTCCTCTCTCTCACCTTCTGGTTTCATTTTACAAATATTTATTATGAGGCAATCACTGTATCAAGCTATAGGGATAGAAAGCTAATTATTAAATAGTTCTAGACTTTTCTACTTGCTATTAAAACTGTGGAAACCATCTGATATAATGCTGAATTTAAGAGGAAAGAATGTGAGACCAGAAAGGTGTGGCTTTGAATCTCATCTCTGCCACTTACTAGATCAGTGAGCTTCAGCACATTTCTGTTCATCAGTGTCCTTACCATTAACACAGGGTGGGAAGAGGGGGGAAATACTATCAAAACTACTATTAACATTACCAAACAGAATTAAATGAGGTAGCATTTGAAGCATCTAGTATGTGGTTTGCATTTAAGTACTCAATAAAGTGGAATTACCTTTAATAACTCTGTAACAACCCAAAGGGGCTAAAATACTGTTAAAACACTCAACAAAGCAAAACTATTTTAAGTTTCTTTTTACTGCATATGAACACAACTCCTTTAATAAGTTTTCAGTCTCTGTATTTATGCTGTGAAATATGACTTATTTGATTATCATAAAATATTATTTTAGAAGTTCTTTAGATCAATTATTTCAAAAGTAAGGTGCATACACCCTCAGGGATAGTAAGAAGAATATATTAGAGCATGAATTTATATAAACTTATCCATAACCAAGAAGCAAAAGTTTGCTAATAGTTAACATGCACAAATGACCATGGTACTCACCCTGGGTCTATGAAGGAATAATGAGAACTTTAAACATAAAAGGTTTTTTTCTATGTTATGTTAATCACCACATATTACATCATTAGTTTTTGATTTAGTGTTCCATGATTCATTGTTTGCATATAACACCCAGTGCTCCATGCAGTACGTGCCCTCTTTAATACCCATCACCAGGCTAACCCATCCCCCCACACTCCTCCCCTCTAGAACCATTAGTTTGTTTCTCAGAGTCCATAGTCTTTCATGGTTTGTCTCCCCCTCCGATTCCCCCCCTTCATTTTTCCCTTCCTATCTTCTTTTTTTAACATATAATGTATGATTTGTTTCAGAGGTACAGGTCTGTGATTCCCCAACAGTCTTACACAATTCACAGTGCTCACCACAGCACATACCCTCCCCAATGTCTATCACCCAGCCACCCCATGCCTCCCACCCCCCACCACTCCAGCAACCCTCAGTTTGTTGCCTGAGATTAAGAATTCCTCATATCAGTGAGATCATGTGATACATGTCTTTCTCTGAAAGGTTTGCTAGTAGGACCTCAGTGGTAGCTTTTCTTTCACAGGTCTGCAGGACACTGCAGTTTCCTTGTCCTCAGTTTCATATATGCACAGATTAGATTATTTAGGTTGAACGAAATTAGCCTTTGCAAAACGGACAAGTGGCTAGGAGAACTTCTGCAAACACTAAGCAGTGAAGCAACACTAATAATTCATGCACAAGCAAATACCAAGAAAATGGAAAACTGGACACTTTTTCTATTACAAATCCTAGCTTTTCATCAGCCACATTACGAAGAGATAAACAATAGTGATAATCCTAACATTTTCAACCTTACTTTTCCTAGGTTTTAATAGTTGAAGAGTCATTGAGTACAATGTTTTTGTACATTACAAATATAATCAGCTAGTGACTGATGCTTAATTCAACCTTTTGTAATATCTTTAGTGTATATTCTATAAAAATTACAATATTTATGGAGCTCATACATATACTAGTTTTGGTTCTAAGTACTGTATGTATGTTAACTCATTGAATCCTCACAACAACCTGTAAAGTAGAACTTATTATTATCTCCACTGAATCATGTAAGCCAAGGCACTGAAAGATAATGTTACAAAGGTCATATACTCAATAGATAGAGGAACTTAGGCAATTTGAACCCAGAGTCCACAATCTTAAGCACTCTATCTACCTCACTAATGTTTTGCCTATATTACAATAGTACATGTAACTAATATATAAATATATACACATACATATCTTATGTCCGTGTCCATCTCTCACTCTTTTACTAATAGCAGTGTTTCATCCAAAAAATTAAGGTCCCCATTTTGGACCACAGAGAAGAGACTCCTGGCAGAGAATTCTGGGAAGATGACAACACAAATAAAGCTTGCTACTCTTCTATTCCAAAAGTGAATCTGTCTTTCCTAAGACAAAAGTTGTTGGGGCAAATTAAAAATGGATGTAAGCAAGATCTTGGGCTCTGTGGGTGAGAGGTGGTATGGAGCTTTCTCCTGCATGAGCTAGTGAGAGGCTGGACCCTAGAATCCAAAAGCTGCAGGGTGATAACCTGGATGCCTTGGAGCTGGGAAAGACGTTGGCTGTTACAACTGTGTAGACTCTCTGGGAAACAGCTGGCACCAATCTTACAGGATCCGACTAAACTCCCTGTACCCTGTGAAGCCAAGAAATCACTCAGTTGGGAAATTAGTCCTCCCCATCCAGAGGCTGGGAAAGGGTGAGAGAACCCTGGGAAATGGAAGTTGTCCTCTGGGACCTTTGTGGACACAGGAACCCTGCTTACTTCTGCACTTAGTCGCCCACCCCTTGCCTGAGCTATTTGAACCACCAGACAGACCAGAGATCCAGTGACAAGGGAAACTCACATCCCACCTAAGGAGCCCTATCAGCAAGAACATTGAAAGCCAAAAATAGACAACCCACTTAACTGCTAGACTGCTGTATTCATTTTTTTTTTTTTTTTTTTTTTTTTTTTTACTGTATAACAAATTAATCATGAAATTAGCAGCTTAAAACACGAATTTACTATCTCACGGGAATCTGGGCACAGCTTAGCTGGGTTCTCTGCTCAGTGTCTTATCAGGCTGAAATTGAGGTGTCATCCAGGGGGATTCATTCTAATCTGAAGCTCAGGGTCCTTTACTAAGCTTACCTGGGTTGTCCACAGTTCTTTGTATTTGTATGACTGAGGTCCTAATTTTCTTGCTGGCTGTTGTCTGGGAGTCACTATTGGCTCCTCGAGTTGGCTAGCCCTCTCTTAGCATGGTAGCTTACTCCTTCAAGGCCAGAAGGAAAATAATATAACAATCATGGGAGTCACTATCTCATCATCCTTCTGATATTACACTAACATAACAAGTTGGTAACTATCCCATCATGTTCACCGATCCCTCCACACTCCAAGGCAAGGGAATTATCCTGGGTGTGTACACCAAGAGAGAATTTTGGGGGCTATCTTAGATTCTGTCAGAATCTAAGCAGATATTTGAGAATGTGCAAGAAGTCTGAGAGGGTGTGACCCACGTAACAAACCCTAGAGAAACACCTGACTAAGAACTTAACCTAAATGAAGCAAAACCAAAACCTCACTCACCATAGGGGAAAATACATAAGAACTAAAACAGTGGTGAGTGATGAACTTTATAATTTATATAATCTAAAAAAAAGATAATAGATCACTTAGAAATATATGATGGAAGCTCTTGAAACAAAATAAGATATTTAGGAAAACATTGTGATGATACAGGGTAACAATAGTCATAAACCCATGTGGAACATACTATATAGCAGGTAACTAGAAAATGCAAATATTCAGAAAAATTCCAGGAGAACCAGATTAAAAATATAGTTAAAGACTTCAATATGCTTCATTCAGAGTTAAACAATTCTAGTATAAACTAAAAATGAAAAGACCATGGAGGACTTTAATACAAATAAGAAAAAAACTTAATAGATACATATACTCACATCTCTACAAACATAAAATTTTTACATATACATGAGACATTTGTGAAAATCAATATCCACTTTCCCATAAAGAAAATTTTAACATTTTTAAAAAGCAGAGATCACATTTTCTGATTATAATCCATTAACTATGGAAATAGCAAAAATATGGCAAGAAAATTATTTGAAAACTGAGATACATTCCTAGCTATTGCTTAGATCAAAAAATAAAGGGAGGGGTGCCTGAGGTGGCTCAGTTGGTTAAGCATCTGCCTTCGGCTCAGGTCATGATCCCAGGGTCCTGGGGTCAAGTCCCGCATTGGGCTCCTTGCTCAGTGGGGAGTCTGCTTCTCCCTCTCCCTCTGCTGCTCCCCCTACTTGTTTTCTCTCTCTCTCTGTCAAATAAATAAATAAAATCTTTAAAAAAATAAAAAATAAAGGGAAATTAAAAGCTACCTAGAACAAATTAAAAAGTGATTATGTGAGATCAAAAACTATCAAAAACAACCAAAGCTGTTTTCAAAAATTATTAGCCTTTATAATTAATTTAAAAAAAGATGGAAGATAGGAAAGGTAAGAAAAGGAAAGGAAAAGAAAAAGATGAAAAAAAGGAAGAAACCTTATTACACATCATACAAAATTATAGAAAAATTAGAGAAAAAGCAGTTCTCAAGAAAACTCACTTTGGGTCTTTTTTATAAGCTTATTCAGAGCATGTATAATGGGTCAGAACTTGGTTGTGTATATAACAAAATTTGCTTTGTGGAAAAAAATAATCCCAATGTGTAACAAATCTAACCTGAAGAGATTCAATTCTTGGTAGCAACTGGTTAACTCAGGCAAAATGAATAAGGATACCTGTTTAACTATCAAACTAGAGCGTAAATTGGAAAAGTTATTATGCTATGGTAAGAGCAATAACAAAACATCCAAAGAACTATCTAGTACTTTCTGATGGTATCTACAAGAAGCATTTGTCTAAAGCTCTCTGCAGTGAATGTGTAGGCTTTGTTTGCAGGGTATGCAAATGTGATATGAGAAGTTCCAGAGCAGAAGTGCCTTAGGACGCTAAGTCTTACAGATATCCCCAAGAAGCCAGACCTAGATGAAACTGTTCCATTTGTCAGACAAAATTTCTCTAAGAAAGAAAACCCTATCCCTAGAGGCACACACAGAAAAACTCAAGAATATGTCAAAAGACCCACTACGGGATGAATAATTGTGTGTGCATGCAGAAGTATCTAGCGCTTTGTGCCCCCTCTAAAACTATCGTAAGATGGCCAACGTAGAGAAAAAGTGGGAATTCCACAACACAGAGAACCAAATCAGACGCTAGACACACCAAAACTTAGAGGGTCCAAAGAACACTACAAACCAAACTGGGTGACAAATCATAGACTGTGAATTAGCTGTGTAATGACTAAACATAAACGGAGGAAAAAAAACACATCTCATAGTTAAATGGGCATAAGAACTAATTTCATACACACATACCAACATATATATATAAACAAAGACATAAAAATTCAACATCAGCATGATTCATTAAGGACCTTAACTTGCTTCTCAAATTAGAAAAAAATAATTAATATTTAGTATTAAGAAGGTATACTGAGATGGACACATTCACAAACTTCTGGTGAGACTGCCTATTGGAATGACATTTCTGGAAAATGTGCAAATTGTGTCCAGAAACTAAAAGGTGTTTATATCCTTTGACCATAATTACTTTTCTAGAATTCTATCTTAATGAAACCTTTTCACTACAGCATTATGATCAGAAAAAGTTTCAAAAGAACATAAATATGTAACAAAAGATGATTAATTATAAAGTATATTTATGGGTCATCCATATCAATCATTAAAATATCTATTAATAACTGATGATACAAAAACATGCTTGTTATATAATATTAACAAGTGCTATTAAAAACTGATGATACAAAAACATGCTTGTTATATATTAACAAAACATGCACTCTAAAACTCTTATCTCTTGCTCAAACACAATGTAAAAAGTGTAAGAAAAATCCTGAAACAAAATGCAACAAAATATTAACAATGACTACAGTAGGGAAAAATAAAAATTTTGTTTTAAAGACTGTGTTCCACTTTGAAGAAATAACATTTCAGGATTTGTTAAGTGAGCTGAATTTCCCACTTGTACCTTGGCTCCATGAGTTTTGTGATCTGTATCACAAGTCATTTACCCTTATCCTATATAACTGTTCCCTCTTTGCTTTAGATTTAGGATCTTTGATCAAATTATTCTTTTCTAATACATATTATATTAGTTGAGTCCCAACTGAAGCCTCAGCTATGCCTATCATAACATTGTAGTCCTGTATGAAAAATTTCATTTTGCTTTGGTAATCACTTTAATACACAGATACATGGAACCAGAAGTATTACTCCCTGTTCTGTCCATCTGAAAATTACGGGCATTTTTTTTTCCTGCCATAGCCCTTTTTTATCTGGCTCTCATTTTTGCCTCCTGCCTGCAATCTTGTATGGCAGTTTTATTAGGATTTTTTCTTTCTGCCCATTAAATTCAGATTAAAACCAAGTGATGAAGATTCATCATTCTTCTTCCAAACATACTTTCCATGGTGTTCACTACATATATGCTAAATCCCTTCCAGAAACCTTATTTCATTCAATACCATCCATATACCCTGCTGTTGACTTTTCATAGTCTTTCAGTATCACAACACCAATTAGAAGAACTGAAACTGTCACCAGTATTACCCTCACCTCGCACACCAAGCCAGTCCTGGAATTTTCTTTCATAACATTAAATGTCTAAAGCTGTACCTGAGATTTTTACCTGGAAGCATAATGAATTCCCAAGTGCTTTAACAGAAAGGAGTAGTCTTCAGTAAATTTAAGAGATTGACCAAAACCTCATCACATTGGTTTGAAATACAAGTCCAAGAATGCAGGCCCTGCAGTAATCCTGCACAAAGCCACCACCTAATGGCTCTGTGGCCAACCCCCATGACCTTGCCTTGTAGAGCTGACAGGACCTCTTCAATTTGCAGTCACTGGGCCTTTCTGCCTGAACTCTCCTCTGGCTGGATAGTGATGAGTCTTCTTTAAGAAAATCTAAGTTACCACTGATGAAAAAAATCCCCTGCCTCTTCAAAATGTCCCATGTGCTTCCTTACCTTAATCTTCCATTTGTTTGTCTTTATAACAGATTTACTACCACACTCAAAACTCTATTATATAAGGATTTCCTCCATCCAAAAACTCTTTTAATAAGTTGAGTTCTCCTAATGGGTGTAAAAATCACTTGGAAAGATATTTTTTAAATGCATGCATGCAGGTCCTGGGGCCCATTCCTTGGAAATTCTGTCTCAGTAAGTCTAGGTTGGGTACAGGGTATCCATATTTTTAACACTGTACTTGATTCCAATAGAGATGCTCATCCAATTACAATTAAGAAGGCTTGCTTCTATCTGTATAAGAACCTAGAACATCATTCCTCAAGCTCCTTTTCCTATAACAGGTTCTAGTTCTCAAAATGGTGTGCTCCCAAGGATTCCTGGTAATTGTCTGTTAAACCTACTTAGTTCTATCCATTTGATGGTTGCTGAGTATTAACCTACAGAGTATTTAAATACTATTTTGTAGGACACATACATTTACTGCTTAACGAAATACTTCCTACAATCGTAGTTTTCCTTCCTTAGAGCAGCAGACAGCACCCTAAATAGTGTTGACTCACCTTTCCCACTTACTTCTGGACTCCTCCCGTACCCATGCACCTGGGTCACAGACATCATTTACTGTATTCTTAATGGATAAGCAGCAGCTTTCAATACCTACAGTTTCATAGTCAATTATGTCATACAACTAGTAGTTTTTGCTGATTTCCTGAGTAAATTTAAGTCACGAAAGCTGCAGTTTATTTAATTTTATTGCGTGCTCATGTAATGCACACACTCAACCACTCTTTCTCTTGCTCCTTTTCACCCTTCCATAGTTTTTCCTACTTGTTCCTTTAATTATCAAGTCAGCATAAACTTCTGGTGCATTTATAAACCCTTTTCAAGTCAGTCCTACAGTTATACAAAGCTTGTAACAGTGTTTACTGTGAAGAGTAAAATGATGTTTGCTAATATTTAGGACCTTTTCAAGCATGATGTGGGTTCCCATTATGTAATCAAGACAGAGCAGTACAATAAGTTGTAATATTTTTTTCTTCTCTTCAAACATCTCATGTGAAACAAACGGTCTGTACCCAATTAAGGTAAATTCTATTTTCACTTATAGGACAGTGTTTACATATTAGAAACGTTAATTTATAAAATAGTTTTTTTTTTCATTCTCCAGTTAAGGTGACTGATGGTTTGCAAAGAAGGAATGGTTAGGAAGAGAATGATAAATAAGCCTAGTCCTTCATAGAGACCATGAACATATAGCCATTTCTCACAAATGCACATTAAGTACAGTTGAACATTCTTTTTGAAATATGCATACTATCAGCTTGCCAATATCATCTTTTAAGCTAATGTACTCAGACATTTCTTGGGAGAAAAATGACTTCTGTGATGAATTTTAAACCAAGTAACAAAAATATGTTATAGTTTCAAAATGTATGACATTGCATTTAAATGTATCCCCACTTACAAATATTATAAATACTTACTGACTATAAATATGATGAATATAAAATAAGTAGGAAGTGTTTTCCCTTGAAATACAACTTAAATCAGAGATTATCTCAATATTTTTCAACCATCTCTGAAAGCATGGAACTATTTCTGAAATTGCCTTGAGAACAGGAGTAAACTGATGTCCTATGCAGCAGAGACTAAGAAAGAAATCCCTGCAATTCAACAGTCTGGATTTAAATCCCCTTCACATCATAAAGTAAGTTCTTTAATCTACTTATACCTCATTTCCATAGCTGTACAATGAAGATTATCAGAGTTCCTGTCTCACAGGGTCATTGGAAAAATCAGATGCAAAAATAAGTGCAGTGTATTCTGTATTTTTGTTTGAATGTATATTTATGTATTTCATGTATGTGTATTTCTATATTTTGTACATATGCATAAATGTGTGAGAAAATTAATATGAAGAAAAAAAGTAAAAACAAATACTTGCCCATAGGGAAAAAACTAACTATGCATTATAGTTATTACATACAGTTTTAGGGCACTGAAATTTCCCTAAATGATTAAATTGAGGTGTCTTTTTAAGGTGAAACTGTTATTTCCCAATGATCCTCTATAGTCAAAATCTCAGATAATAAGCAAGTAAGATGATTTTAGGGCAAAGCACTTTCAAAAAAGCACTCTACAAATGTCAGGCATTATTATTATTTTTGATGACAATGGTGATAACGATGATGATTACACATTCCTCAAATCTTTTTTTTTTTTTTAGGTGATAGACATTGGGGAGGGTATGTGCTGTGTGCATTGTGTAAGACTGATGAATCACAGACCTGTACCTCTGAAACACATTCCTCAGATCTTAATGTCATCCAGATGGCCCCATTTTTTCCAGCCTTCATGAGTCACTCTTCCTTTTTACACAAGTAATTGTAGTTAAGTCAGTTTTCCCCACGACTGAGGACTCACTCGGGAATGCATGCAGTGACACCATTAGGCTCTCTGGCTTTTTCTCCAGTATGCACATAGCCTGCCCAATGACACCCAAAGCACAGCTAAGACCAAGGGGAAACCAAGGCAAATGGAGGATAACTGTAATTCAGGAAAAGAAACATAACTCTCCATTACTTCTTCCACATGTAGTCACTTATTCTCTCCAGACCTTTAAAGAGTTCTCAGCATTTTACCTGCCAACATATTATAGAAGTCATTTACCTCTTCCCAACCAAAGTTCTTTTATACCATGTCCTTCTTATTGAGAATCTAGGTGCATATGTTCCTGGTTATAGAAAGAAGAATAGCATTCCCCTGCCCACCTCAGCCTAAAACCTCAGTCCCAGACCTGCCTCCTGCCTGCCTAAATGATACTCAAGGGTGGAGGCATCTAGAAAAAATAAACAAACAAACAAAAACAATCTTAATAGCCAAGGCTACATTTTCTAAAGTTTGGAAAACATCATATGAAAGTCACAACCAGTTCTTCACAATATTTCTTTTAAGGAGGAGATTATGTTTGCATATCTTTTGAGTCTTCTGATCATCAGTGAACAAATATGTAGAGGAAAGAAAGAATGAGAAAATGAGAGAGAGAAGAAAGAGAGAAAGACCCATCTGTCAATGAGAGAGATTTAATTTTCAGAGAGTCTAGCCAAAAGCCATATTTGGGAGAAAATATATTGGGCTCTTTTGAGGCATACCTTTAGTAAGTATATGCCCAATTAAACCAATTTAACATATCAGTCCATGGCAGCTGCATTTTTTAAATTGAGATATATTAATATATTAGTTTCAGATGTACAGTATAATGATTTGGTATATGCATACATTGCAAAATGATCACCACAAATCTAGCGAATAGTTAACATCCATCGCCACACATAGTTACAATTTTCTTGTGATGAGAATTACTTCTTCAGTTAGGGGTTTCCCAAGTACCATGAACTCAACACTTGTTTCATATCTAGTGGGTTAAAACTGCTCACAAAATTGGTCCCTTCCATAACAAAAGATGTTTAATCTCCAGCCTAAATTCCTAGTCTGCTGAAATTTAGAAACCATTTACCATCTCTCAAGTGGCATTTTCCCAACTTCAACTGTTTTAAGATCTGGACATCCAACTTTGTAAATGTGAATATGGATTCATATTTAAGTACATATAAGGTACAAAATGAAATTCTAAACAGTCATTTGGTAAGGGATACATGAAGCATATATGTACAATTCATGAGAGGATATTCTAATAGCTATGAATTCTTATAATTATCAGATTATTGATTTGCAGCTGAGAAATAGGAATTCCAAATAACTCTCTTGGGTAATGTCATACCCCAAAAAAGAACCAAGTCAAATAATGAGTTAGAGGTTGATTCCATGAGAGCTTGTTAGAATAAGAGCATATTCCTCTTCTAATCCTTATTAGGGGAAAAAAGAAACCATTATTGTCTATTATTAGACAGCTCAGACTACTTATTAAATATAAAAAAGGATATTTAGAATAGTTGTAATTTTGAAAAAAAATCAAGACTAAGAGAAAAAAAGAATCATCCCCCAAACTAGTTATACTCAGATACCATCACAATATACATACTACTACAGAGCACAAAGACCAGAGTCCAAAAGATATCCAGGCACCAGTTTAACTTACCATCTGAAGTGAGGGTTCTATGGTCCTGTGAGAGCCTTACCTTCAACCGTAAACCTGGTGTGTATGTGGCTTGGAGGGTGATGGCGCTATTCAAGGAGACACTGAAGGCCCAGCATGGCCCTTCTGGGATCTGTAGGGGGTCAAATAAAAGTATCATCTTAAAAACTAAGAATAAGCAGTGGAAATTTATTCTTCTTTGATCAATTATTGATAATAAAAAGTTCAAAGGAAGGTGATGAAACGTCCATCAACTTACTACCTTAGTTGCATAATCAAAAGAAACAGCTTGGGCGCCTGGGTGGCTCAGATGGTTAAGCGTCTGCCTGCCTTCGGCTCAGGTCATGATCCCAGGGTCCTGGGATCGAGTCCCGCATCGGGCTCCCTGCTCCTTGGGAGCCTGCTTCTCCCTCTGCTTCTCTCTCTCTCTCTCTCCTCCTCTGTCTCTCATGAATAAATAACTAAAATCTTAAAAAAAAAAAAAAAAATAGAAACAGCTTTAGTCCGAAGGGGGTTAATTACACTACTAATTAAAAAATTACCAGAAGTGTTTGAACTTCTGGAATCTCAATATTATTGCAATTATCTAAGCAAACATTTTCCAAAATTATAGTTTTTCTTATTTAAAGCATGATTTACTTTCCCTCTTGCACTGAAAAATAACTAAAAATGATTTTTTTTCTCTAGAGCCTTTTCTTTTCTCTGAAGGCATATTTACCACTTATAAATCATCAGATTTACAAGAAGAATGATTTAAAAGATGACATGTTGAACAGTTATGCAATTCAACAAATCAATTGTAATTGTTTTAATCTTTTTTCAATAAAAAATTGATTTTACTCAATTTCCCAATTCTGTCAAATTGTCAAACTTGAAAACATAATATAGATCTGCATGATTTTGATATTAAACTATGCTATATTTAAACCTAGGTAATCTTTTATACCTTCCTGAAAATTTTGATATTGGGAGCACCATTCTTTTCATGGAAGTTTTTTACATTAAGACATGCTCATGGACTTCACATTACTATTGCTAAAAATTTAATAAATTTTCCTTAATTCTGAAAATAATTCTTATTTCAATCTTTTGCTCCTTTAAATGGTTTATCTTATATGTTCACTCACATAGGAGTAAGTCAGGATTTTGTTTTCCATTCTTTAATTCTCAAGCTTTTATAGTAAAACAGAAGAGACTTCGTAACTTTTACAAAGACCTACTATACCGGTCACCTATAAACATCGCCATCTGGGAATGAAATTTTAATCATCAATGGTGATATACAAAGATTCTGTGGGTTGTCTTTCAAAGTCAAGCAATGGTTCACTTTTTTTCTAGGTCAGGTGGCACATAGCTCACAATAGCCTTTCCATCTCTTCAGGAGAATATCCTGGCTTCTGTTGATTGATAGCATTTTTAACTATGTTGGAAGTAATGCTTTTTTATGGATGACAAGCAACAAATCCCTTCAATTATTTCTTTATTAATATCATTCTTTCCTGTGTAGTTGTCATTACTAATCCTCTCACCAATATTTCCTGTTACACAATTCCAAGAAGAGATAGGCTTCTGCCATTTGCTGATATATGTTGGTTTCAATTTACTAAGGTTTTTTTCTTTCAACTAAGAAATAGTTTGTTAATTTTTTGGAGGCTGATGGGATCTTCTAATAGTTCATGATTCTAGGCATAGGTGATACTCACAGTGAGAATATATATGCATTAATATGGTACTTCCATACATGTGTATAATCAGTAGTGCTTTAGAAACTCTCTTCCCTTCAAACAGCACTCAGAGTAATCAGTCCAAGACTGGCACACAGAAAATACTCACACACACAAAATAAACACACAAGGAATGAGAAAAAAAATATTTAGCACCTATGTAACTCCATATTAATTATCTTGCCTAATCTTCACATAACCCAACGAAATAAATATTATCTATGAGATAATGAGAAAAAAAGAATGTTTAGTAAATTTCCCAAGGTCTCATCTTGACTTCAAATACCTACTCTATGACATCTTAGTTGTAAACACACTCTCCATGAAAATAAAAATCAGTATGTGGGGTCTCTCATTTCTAAAGTATTATGATAACATTTCATCAGATGCTCCATTCTGAAGGAGGATACTTTCAAGGCTGTTGATATTTTAGTATCAGTGTAGAAAGGGAAGGAGCAGTGTGATCTGCTGTATTTTTTGAGTCCTGGTCACCACATGGTATTTATGAGGGCCTATTTATTTGCAAATGTTTCTGAAAAGGAAGAATGAGGACTTCAGAAATTATCATTAAATAGCATTGCAATAGATGAGTATCAGTAAAAACACATGTGACAAAAGAAAAATAGTTTTATCAGCAGGACCCTAGAAATGACTGGATGTGGAGACTGAATGAGAGACAATAGTCAAGGATGACTCCTCTGTTTCTAGCTTCCATGAGGGGAATGCGGGGATTTTCATGCCATTCATTTAGAGAGAGAAGACAGTTGAGAAATAGATTTTAGTTGAAATTACTAGGTCAGGGGCGCCTGGGTGGCTCTGTTGGTTAAGCGACTGCCTTCGGCTCAGGTCATGATCCTGGAGTCCTGGGATCGAGTCCCACATTGGGCTCCCTGCTCAGCAGGGAGTCTGCTTCTCCCTCTGACCCTCCCCCTCTTGTGCTCTTTCTCTCTCTCTCTCTCATTCTCTCTTTCTCAAATAAATAAAACCTTATAAAAAATTACTAGGTCATTTTTAGAACATGTAGAGATCCAAATTCCTGTTAAGATGTATAAGTGAGATTTCCAGGAACCAGCTGGATTTATGAGTCTTGAGTTCAGGGCAGAATTTAGGGCTAAAAATAAAACATGTAAGTGGTAACTGAAACCATGAATGTGGTTTAAGTAACCTTATAAGTATGAATAGTAAAAAGAACACAGTGCCAATGAAGATGACTTGGAGAATGTGAATATTTAAAGAATAGGCAGAAAAACATGAGCCCACAAAGGAAACTAAGAAGTCTAGAAAAATAGGATGGAATCCAGGAGAAAATAAAGTTGCAGAAGCTAAGGAGGTATTTCTGGCTTAAAGGAAAGATTGGTCAACAATGACAAGTAAGATGAAGATAAAAAGGATCTATGTTATAGGTCACTGTTCATCTTGGAAAAAACAAGGAATGAATTTGTACTGAATTGGTAGAAGTTTTTACTCCTATATAAAGCAGCTTGATTTTCCCAAGCTCAGAACTTGGATATAACTAAAAGGAAATGTAAGTCAAAAGCCAGTGTTTTAAAGAGGGGAGAAACTTCATGTTGCATTTTTTCAATAGTCCTTACTTGTGAAAAAGCCAAGAGGTAAAACTATTGAGTCAATCTGAAGCTATGATTTTCCAAGAGATTTAACCAGAAAGACAAGGAGGAATAGAGGCGGCATAATGGTGACAGAGTGACTGACATGACTGACTTTAGAATCGAGGTTAGAAAGGGAAGAAAGTGACTCTAGAAAGAAACAGATTAAAAGAAAATGGAGTAGTTCAGATCCTGACAGTTTCCTAAAGTCCAGAATTAGGTGTATCGGTATTACAGAGTTGAGAAGGATATGTTGTTATAGCTAAAGAAGAGTGATAAATTGAAGTTGAATATTTTATATATAGTAGAGTGTGCTAGGTTTTGACATATTTCAAGATGTGTCAGATACTGAATTAATTTAGAGGGAAAGACCACTGGAATTGAAGTCAAAAAAGTGTCTTGGATTGAGTCGTCCACAAAAATACTGAAGTCACTTTGGAAGTTATTGAGATTAAAGTAAAAAGTTTAGGCACTAGAAAGGCATTGCTAATCAGTTTTATGTTGGTCAACTAACAGTGCTTTCTCTTGGAATTCATACAAAACTGAAAATGAGTTGAAAGTATAAAATATAAGTATATTTTATATATAAAATGGAAATATAAAATGACTACAAAAATAGTCAAACAGGAGATGACTTATTTTGAGAATTAGCCAAGGCAACTCAAACCATAAAAAGCATTATGGAAAATAGATTAAAATATTTGGATATTAACTTTAATTGATAAATATTTTCCTAGCAAGAATTTGCTGTTTTATTTCCTTTTTATACCAGCTTTTTAAAAAACTGTCCTTAAATATTTTTGGTTATGTCACCTTCATATGACACATACAATATTATATAATGGTGGTATATATTTTACTAAACTACACAAATATATTACTGTTCCTTTTTTTGTCCCCAGTTTTACTGAGATCTAATTGACATATAATATTGTGTGTATACAGCATATAACAGCATGATGTTTTGATATATGAATTTATTGCAAAGTGATTACCACAATAGGGATCAGACATGCATGTAAAGAAGTTGAACCATGGGAGAATGGGAATGAAAATGGAAACAGAAAAGGATCTCTGGGTTATACCATGGATTAAACTTAAATCCATGAGTTTGCAATTGGTACCATTTGCCTAGTTGAGTCAGTTTCTCTAACAGTTGTTAGCGTCATTCATGACAAGGAAATCAAGGAACTATAAATATAAAAATAACGAAAATGTAAGTTACATGGACAGTGAAATGACTTAAAATGAAGATGCACTTGGGGTAGAGAGGAAGAATATGTGTCAGGTGCTAAATTCTTCAATAAAAGCCAGAGATCAATGCATGGCTATTGCAGAGAGGACAAATGTAACTGAAGAGACATGAGAGGATAATGGAGTTAAGTGGTATGATGCTCAGAAGTTTCACCCAGATATGGCAGCCTATCAGTCCTTAACAACACCTATTTTTAAAAGAAAGGCTTATTCTATTGAATGGAAGCATTTTTTTAAAGTTCTGATATATAATCTCAGATTAATTTCCTTAACAGTTTATATTACCAATAACTATTATGAAAGTTTTGCATTTACTATTACTACACATGGTCAAGTCAGTGCAGGATAATGCACATATTTGAACCAAAGATAAGACCTCTCATAACACCTTTGTAAAATAGGTGTGTGTTTTTAAGGGTCAATCAGGAACCAAAAAGTGTAAGTTTCAGACATTTAGATTTAGTTCTAATATAAGAATTTTTCAGTAGTAAGATCTTTCCTTTGAACAACCTCTGGAGATGATTTGTTCATTGTGTGGACACATTCAAACTAGGCAGCAATGTTAGAAAGGGGATTCTACTGCATGAAAGTCTCTTAAAAATTGATGAACTTGCAACCATAAAATAGGTTTATGAAATTGATATAACAATTTCCAGGTATTCCATTTATGAACCACATCTACAAATAAAGGTCACAGAGACGTGATTTTTCTACCAGGGCTCTCGAAGAAGACTTCAAGCCATAAATTTAACCAGTCTTGCCCACAGGCCATAATACCTGGGTATACCCACAATATCCAACCTACTCAAGAAGTGTCTTTCAGCTTAAGCATAAAGGGAGGGGAATATGAACTGCTATCTCCATGGTTTCTACCCTCCTTAGTGTCTTCTTGTGACTGGAGAGGTGTTCCAGTCACTTCCCATTTTGAATGGTACTAGTGTCCCTGGTGCTCTCAGAGGTACCTCTGGCACAGATTACTCAGCAGTCCAGCTGGTGAAGCTGTCTGAAAAGGAAGCCCTTCACAGTGAATGTATCTTCCCACCATGTGCTAGACACCCAAGTCATTTTCATGGCTCCAGGTGCCAGGCTAGGTGACTCTCTCATGTCTTAGACCAAGAGTAGGCATTTTTCTCCAAGTTTATGCAAATCTAAGGGAATAAATCACTTCTTCCATACAAGACGACAAAGTCCCTATGCACTATACTAGGTGTACTCTTGTCCCTTTGCCCTCTTCCATTGGCTTGCCCACCCATATCATAATATAAAGCCAATTTCTCCCAAATATAATTAGTAAACTACCTTCTTACCCCTTCTTGTATTTTTTTTTTTTTTTTTTTGGTGTGTTTCTCTTACAGCTTTGTTGGTTGGTTAGTTCTTTGAATTTTAATGGTAATTGTGGGATTTGCCATTTCACAATAGAAGAAATCATATGTCTATCATGAGAATTATGCTGGTAGATCTGTATGGTTTTCCAAATATATTTCCTAACATTTTCCATGGTCTATGTTTTCATATTTCTTTTTAATTGTTTACTTCTAGCATTCTGTTTGAGCTCTTCCAGTGCAAGGAAGTCCTATACGAATGCATATATCCTCCTAAGAATGAATTTGATAGAAAAAGGTACTTAAAACTCCAGATTCAACCCAAACCAATACCTGAGTACTGTAGAGATCTACGGTTAAGAGAAATTATTTATTTACACATGACATAGGCACATTTTATCTTGGAATGTCATACCATAATTTGTGGGCAGCACTCATTAAAAATAAAGCTGATTTTTAGAGCATAACTGATTAACAGAATACTAATTATTATTATAGTTATGTTGCCTATAAATTAATTTAGTACCAGCATAGAGATATTTTCCCTTTTTCTTATTTAAATCACCCATTCAGTATTCTTCTTCTGCTCTATCTTTAGAAAGCTAAGAAATTATCTGAAAGTATTTATATCCTTTAATCTGAGTATTTCAGAGGATGAATTTAGGACTCATAGGAGCTGACTATAGACAGAGGGTTTTTTTTTTTTTTTTTTTCCTTTCTGCATGGGGAGAGGAACCAGTTCTCCTCCCCCATTACTGTACTTTTTCCAATATTTCAGGAAGTTGATAACAGACAAAATGATTTCATCAACCTCAGCTATAACTGGGAACTAAATTTGCTCAAAGCAGATTTCAAGGAAACATTGAGTCCATTCTCAGTTAATAAAATTCTTCTTCTGCTTTAAAAATGGCCATTTCCAAAATTCAAATATTTTAATCACTCAGAACATGTTACTCTTATAAAAAAAATTAAAGACAAATTCTACTCTTCAATCACTTCTTTTGCTTCTTAAAGTAGATATTTCTAATTGGAAAAACTTGAAAGTATAAGTTACAAAAAAGATTTTCTTTCTCATCAAAAATTCCTTGGTCCTTCAGTCGTTTATAACTTTTTCCTGGCAGAGCTATCCTGCAGCATTTATATGATCTTTTCCCAACCCCTGGCCAGGTTCCTCTGGTGCTGCTTTCCAGGAATCTCTGGAATTAGAACCATATTTTTCTTGTCATTCCTTTTTTCCTTCAGTAATTATGTCTTATTTTTCTCTGTCACATTTAGCTATTGGATATGCTGGCTAACATCACAGTGATATTAAAAAAAAAATTTAGACCTCATCTAAATGATGGTATCAGGCCATCATCAAGCCTCATGAATAAAAGCTGTCTGGAAATCAAATTTCAAAACTTTTTATACAGATTTTTATACTTATTTATCCTTTTAACAATTTGAGGTATAACTGGCATGCAATAAACTGTATTTAAAGCATACAATTTGATAAGTTTGGACATATTGGGTACACCCAGGAAAACCATCACCACCATTAAGATAATGTAGATATCATTCATCCCCCCAATTCTCTCATGCCTGTTTATAATCCTTCCCTTCCCCATTTGCCTCGACCACTCTCAGGCAATCACTGATCTACTTTCAGTCATGATAGATTCATTTGCATTTTCTAGGATCTTATATAAATCATTCAGCATGTATTGCATTCTATCTAGCTTTCTTCACACAACATAATTATTTTGCGATTCATCCATGTTGTAGCTTATTTACATAGTTCATCTGTTTTATTGCTAAGTAGTATTCAGTTGAATGGATGTATCAGTTTGTTTATCCATTCATTTATTGATGGATAGTTGGGTGGCTTCCAGTTTAGGGCTATTATAAATAAATTTGCTATGAACATTCATACAAGTCTTTGGATGTATGCTTTTATTTTTTACAAGTAAATACTTAGGAGTGGAAAAGCTCAATCATATGGCAAATGTATGTTGAACTTTTTAAGAAGTCCACAAACTGTTTTACCAAGTTATTGTACCATTCTACATTACCATTAGCAGTGTATGAGAGTTCCATCTCATCCCTGTCCTTAGCAACTCGTGGCAGGGTTTTTTTTTTTTTTTTTTTTCCTTTTAGCCATTCTATTAGATATATAGTGCTACCTCATTTTGATTTCAATTTGCCTTTCTCTAATGATTAATGATGTTGAGCACCTTCTACTAAGACTCTTCCAGGGGTTACAACAGGACCAGTGGCTTTGATATTTATTCAAATTCTCAGAGACTGAGGTCTCTACATACAAATGGCTGGATTAAGTGAGATCCAGAGCACTCCCATAATGGGAAACTCTAGAAATGTGTAAATCTCCCCTCAATTAAGATGACAAAGTGAAATAAAACATGTAGCTCGTAGAAATTATATCGCAGATCAGGAAAGGGGAAACTCTCTTTAAAATTCAAAGAGATATGATTCCTTAGATATTATGTAGTGTAAGAACCAGAATATATATATATATGTGTGTGTGTATGTGTATATAGATGTGTATATGTATATGTATGTATGTGTGTATATGTATATATATGTATATTTATTTATATTTTATTATATTATTATAACATATATAATATATATTTATTTATATTTATATATATATATTTGTTTTAAACTACTTGATCCTCAATAATATGTAAAAAGGAATGATCAGAATAGAACAGGAACAGAACACCACAGGAAGAGACTTGACTGAGATTAAAAAGCAACCATATAAAAATGACAATACATGTGGCATCTCTGAATGTTTGAAGGCAAATGTGTGTGATGTTAGATTTTTATTCTAGCCCAAGTGCCTTTTACCTATGAAAGCAACAAAGGTATACATAGATATGAGAGATCCAAGAAAAAAAATCAGTAAATCACTCTCCTTTTTAAAAAAATTAAGATGTACCTCACTAAACTGATGAACGAATTTATGTATTTGTTAAACAAATATTGAATCATTGTCATTATCAGGCAATGTGTTTGGGGTACTGGAAAATAATAGAAAAGAGATCACTTTTCACCAAATAGACGTTGGCCCTTAAAATGTATTGCTAATTATGGATTAAAATGTTATTTAATATTTAATTCTTCTCATTTAAAGGACAGGAATTTAGTTACAATTAGAGTGGTTAATGGTTCACTCTTTTATTTGGCAAGGTCACTGACAGACCTGTTCTGACTAATCCAATACCATGGTTAATACAAATTTTGTGGTCATTTACTACTTATACTAAATGGGTGGGAGCAACCAATTACTAAATAAATGAGTGAATAAGTAAATAAAATAGTTTGATTATGAAGTCATCTGTCACCTTTATTTTAAGATTCACAGAAGACTTCAAGATTGTAGAGTACCTCAGGTTGACCTATAAGCATGTGCTTTCATTGTGAATAGCTGTGAACAATGACTGTTTCAAGAATTCTGAGTAACAGATAATCTATGTGGATGTTTAATTTTATTGTGACAACTTACTTGTCACATTCTGTCCTGCAAGTAAGTGATTGATTCGGCAAGGAGTGGGAGGAGGGAATCTGATCTCCCTGATTTCTCTGCCCCACTATCCCTAGATTAGACACATTCTTGATAATGCACTGAAGGCCTTTATGCCTCCTATACAAATATCAACCTGGAAAATGCTAGAACTTTGACTCTTACCAGACACAGCAACTGAAAAGCTTTTCTGACAGTAAGCTAGTGAGCTAGTCGGCTCCAGAACAAGTATGAAGAGAAGAACTGTTCTCACAGAGTCCCTAGAAACTGAATGTGTAATCTCCCCTCTTTACAAACCCATGTTGTTTCCAGCATTTACTTCAAGTAATGGAAGATTTTTTTTGTTAGAACCACAAAGGTGGGAAAAGGACTTCAGAAAAAATAAATTTCTCCACTATTATTTCCGCATTCCTTGTTGACTCAAATGCCTCTCCCGCAATAAAAAATTCACTACACTAAAACTATCATTAATGTCACTGAAAGAATAAATCATCATGTTTTACAGAGTATGCCTAGCTAAGCTAACCAACTTTACTGCTTGGATTTTTATTTGCTGGGTGATGGGACGTGCAAGGCAGTTAGAGGAAGTAGGGATTACTGAATAAAAATTAAAACATTCCTACATGAAGCCACCAGGATTGAACTTGACCTTTGGGAAACAAATCGAAGAGTCTCATAAAAGCCATGCTTCAAACCACATCAGAGTTATTTTTATGGACAAAATCTCCAATGAGATCGTTGACAACGTGTGTATTCATGACTCTCAAAGGAAAGAACAGGACATAATGCCAGCTTGTTAGAGATCCTTCAAAAACAACAGGACACTTTCAAGTCATTCTGCATTGTAAAATACTAACAAAACTCCAAGAAAACGCCCTTTAGCCTGTGTCATTTTATTTATATGTATGTATAAATGTGTATGTATGTATAAATATTTCCTATATAATAGGGCATCTGGGTGGCTCAGTTGGTTAAACGTTGACCTTCGGGTCAGGTCATGATCTCAAGGTCCTGGGATCAAGCCCCACATCCAGCTCCCTGCTCAGTGGGAAGTCTGTTTCTCCCTCTCCCCTCCCCCCTGCCCTGCTATCCCTCTCTCTCTCTCTCTCCCCCCCAAATAAATAAATAAAATCTTAAAAAAGATATTTCCTATATAATGAATTGGGTCTATTGGAATAGCTTTGGATAACTGTTTAATAACGAATTTAGATAACAATGTATATAAACCATTATCTAATTGTCAAATGAAATTTTAGATATGTTCCAAATTGC